>NC_080681.1:35591568-37001568 GCF_030445035.2 Dasypus novemcinctus | reverse complement strand
TTTTAAAAATTTCTTTCTCTGCCCCCACCCTGTTGTCTGCTCGCTGTGTCCATTTGCTATATGTTCTTCTGTGTCTGCTTGGATTCTTGTCAGCAACACTGGGAATCTGTCTTTTTTTTGTTGCATTATCTCACTGCGTCAGCTCTCTGTGTATGTAGCGCCACACCTGGGCAGGCTGTGCTTTCTTTGCACAAGGTGGCTCTCCTTACAGGGTGCACTCCTTATGCGTTGGGCTCCCCTACACGGGGGACACTCCTGTGTGGCACGGCACTCCTTGTGCGCACCAGCACTGCGCATGGGCCAGCTCACCACACGGGTCAGGAGGCCCTGGGTTTGAACCCTGGATCTCCCAAGTGGTAGGCGGATACTCTATCCATTGAGCCAAATCTGCTTCCTTATTATTTTATTAAAGACTCTAAGGATTGCAAAATTTGCCTGAAAGTGTTAGTATGAAGATTAAGTGAACTATATATGTTCACAATTGTTTACTAAAATGCACAGCTCATAGCAGGCCTTCAGATTTTAAAAAAATAAAAATAACTTATTTGAGTTTTTCTTTATCTTGCTTCATTTTATGAATTTAAAAAATTAATTCATACCACATCTTAGTCTTTGAGCATTTAATATGTGACGGGCATCATGCCAGGAGTAGAAATATATCCAGCAATGACCAAAACAGAAAAAGACCCTCATGAAGTATACATACTAGAGGAGGGAAGATAGACAATAAGCAAATACAAGAAAGTGTGTTATGTAATAAGTGCTGTGAAGAAAAATACAGCAGGGTAAAGGGCTAATGGTTGGTGGTGGGGGTTACGTAAGATGGCCAGGGATGACTTCCCTTGGGTGGGAACTTTTGAGAAGACCTGATTATTAACAAACTTGAGTTGGAGTTCAAGGCCTTGACTTTATTTGGGTAAATTGATTCAAATCATGGTCTTTTAGAATTGCGTGAAAGAGACCTTAGAGAGTTATCTATTGATTTCTAACGTTCTTATATGATAGATGTCCTTTAGAGTCTTTCTCTTAATAATGCAAACCTATTCATATTCATAAAATTTTAACAAGCCGTGAAGTCATCCTTAGACCCCCAAGTTCATATCCATATTCTTCTTCAGTTCTTTCTTCCTGTCAATAAGACCTGAAAGACTATGATCAGCAACTTTGACCTCAGAAAGTGAGAAATAAAAGCAGTTGTAGTCTAGAAAGCATCTCCTGCTTTCTTTGTATATGTACCACTTTTATTTGCATAGAGTGAAACCTTCCCAAATAGTTTATGTGGCATGTCTTATTTTCCTATTTCCTGACCAGTAGCTTATTGTACGTAACATCCCAAGTATTCCAAATGTCCTAGAAAAATACAACCAAGGAGAATTTAGGTTGACAGTGGGAGAGGAAAAAGCAAAAAAGGGAAATGGAAATCTTGGAGCAGGAAGATTTTTCTTGCAAATGAAACTGTGGCAAGTCATTGTTTTAAAGAATGAATAGACACTGATAATGCCTTTGAAGGCTCCTGAATGTACCGGCAGCAGAGGCTGGAGATGGGAAAGGCCTTGCCCTGGTTTCAATCAGGGCAGCACCTCCCTAAGGTGAAACCACAGACTCCCTCACCCCACCCAGGATTTCCTTTGGGTACATTTTATACAGAAACAGTACTTGGAAGATAAACTTGTCACTTCCAGGGAAATATTCACTATAGCGACTTATCTTCCCAGCCACACTTCCTTAACAGATGTCTCAACTTGTAGTTCTACAATATAACCAAAAAATTTAAGTAGTAATCATCCACACTGTGGAAAGAGTACATGACTTCCAAATTTGGATCTGTTTCAATTTGCATCATCAAGATTTTCTAATGAAATACATCTGTCTTACCTCAGAGGCCTAGCAATTCTTCCCGCATAGATATTGATAGTTACTGAATTTTTAGGCTGCTTTCTATTGTTGCTCACTTAAAGGCAAAGAAAACCAATTTTTGTTTTCAGTTAGAATTTCCCCTTAGTGCACTGACAATTCTATAGAAGAAATAATTTTACCCTTTTTCTCTCAATCAATAAAGGTCCTTTCCCTCATCGTTCCCTACCCTCACCCCACCCTATGTTTTTGGGTATTTCCAGCCTACTTTTTCATCTGTGTGCCATGTTACTATGGTGATGGGCACCATAGTAATAAAGAACAAAGCAGATGTAATAAGCATCTCCTACATGGTTAACAAATGCTAAAAAGGGATCTGGGCTTTTCAGGCATGGCTTCTTCATTATGGGTGGTAGAACTGGGCCAGCCCACTTGGACAGGTGCACTGGCACAGACTGATTTGGGGGCTGCACAGTCCCCTTGGTCCTGCACTTCACCAGCTCTTTCTCTGCCTGGGACTCATGAAGATAAAGACCCAGTGGAGCCTGTGGAGGGCATGTTGTACAGCAGTTAGTACCACAGACACAGTCAGCCCACTGCAATGGACAGATGCATATGCTGAAGGGAAATTTGGGCCAGTTTTATTTTTTTAATCAATGGCTTGATTTTACCTTGTTAACCTTTTCAATACAGTAGATTTACCAGCTTGGGTTTTTCCTCCCTTTAAGATACTTTGATTGAACAAGATTTTAAAGAAATTATGTGAAAGTTAATTTTGATTACTAATAGCTTGTAATGTTTGCTCCTAGCCATTGAATTTTTTAATAAGTTGGTTAAACTATTAACAGGTGCTTATTTTCTGATCATTTTAGAATCACAATGAAATAATCTCCAGATCTTAGGAAAATTAGCTAAAATTAGAAATTTAACTAAAATTAGAAAATTAGCTAAAATTTTTCGTAAGATCCAGAAGATGGCCACATGCATGTTCATTCTTTCAGATATTACATCTTTTTGTATCTTATCTTGGACTCCCCTAATGAATTATCCAAAGAGTAACTATTCCAGTTTGTTCCATTTTCTGGATAATTATTTTAAGATAAATTTTTTAAAAATTTTATATTTTTGTGTTTGGGGGATATTCGGTTTAAAGTAATTTAGCACAATATTTTAAAATATCAAGTTGTGGTACATGTAGCAGATTTTTGGAGCTAAATATGCTGAATATTCCCTGTGCCTGTTGCATTGTGGCACAAGAGCCTGAAGTTCTTCCAGCTCTAAAATCTTGTTTCTTTACCCATGTGGTTCCTTTCCTTTTGCCTGCTGAATTGTGTTTTGCTTATTGAGTTATCTGCTGTAACGGCTCTAACACTGGTGTGAGAAAATGTGCTTGGAATTAACTCCACACATTATGAACTTTGGAAATACCTACACAGTGTACCCCTCCCCGCCAAAGTCTCCTTTCCCCCTTTGTGACATGAATGCAAGAACAAGGAAACTGGAGTGGGAGTAGAAACACCCAGTGCTAACTCCAGCTCGCCTCAGTCTGGGGCCAGCTTGGAGATGCATTGTTAACCCTGCAAACAGCACACAGTTTCACCAGCAGCAGTCCAGAAACCACAAGGAAGGTTTTGAAGCAGAAAGTGACATTAGATATATCTCTGATAAATGTGTTGGCAAGGAGAGATCATATTAGGAAACCAAGTAGAACAGTGGGGATGGAGGAGAGGACACAAAGAAGTCATAGAACGGATTGTATGCTTTGTTAATATGTATCAATGAAATCGATTTTTTTAAAAAGTCATAGTACTAACTATTCCTGTTTACTTTCATAAGGATCCTATGGTAATTACTTTATGTAAAGCTGTGCTTTCTGAAATTTTAAGGTAACTTTTTGATGTAATCTTTCAGAAAAGAAATAGATTAAGTTCTCTCTCAAATATATATCGGCTCTCCCAGATCTTCAAATTTCAGGTTACTAGTGAATATTCATTATGTTAGCCCAATTTTTAAAAATCATAGCTTCTAAACATGAATGCCTTCTGAATGAAAATGAGAAAGTGTATGGGAAAAGTAGTGATCATTCTACAGAAAGAATCATGACTCCTTTGCAGTAAAGAAGCCTGCTGGTTCTGTGTATTTGCCCCATGCAGGACGGCTCCCTGTCTTCTCTAGGGCTTGAAAGCTGTGGGCACAATGGGTAGGTTTCATGGCCTGGGGAGAACAGAGCTTTTATTTGTGAGTAGTTTACTCCTTCAGGGATAACTGTTCTCCAATGCCTTCTGGACAGAGATATTTCATCGCTGTGTTTGACATTACCGTCAGTCTGAAGGTAGAAAGTCAGCCAGGTAGAAGTCTTCCTTTTTTTTTTTTTACCAATTAGGAAGCTGGCATTCTTAGAGACTGCATAACTCAGCTAAAGCTAAGGCGGATGGTAGGCAAGGCCTCCGTCTTTTCACTGATTTTTACTACTACACCATGTGTCTCAGGCAGCCAGCCCTCATACATTTTTTGGATCCAAAGTGTTGACTAACGCCAAGAATCAATTTTTCATGATAATTTTAGCAACTACTCCTTTGATACTGACAAATATATAGTTAAATGTTTAATTTAAAACTAAATGTGAAATATAGATTTTTACTAAGATGGGTTAAAATTCTGGGAGCTTTTGAAATTTGAATGTAAACATAGGCTACTCTCATGTACCACTAAGGTGGAACTAGACAGAGATCTCCTGGCCTGCATGTGCTTTGCTTTCGTGACTTTGTGATTATTTTTTATTTCTTGATGGTATACCCACTTTGGAGGAGAGGGACTTGAGAGGAATACCCGTCTGCTAGGGCAAATGTTTGAACTCTCTGGCAGGGACCTGGCAGGGACCTAGCCCCCTGCCTCCATGGTATAGCTCTGGTCGGCCTCAGGGTTTTCAGGGGGGTCCCTCTACCTCCTGCTCCATTTGGATGACTCCTACGCTTGCTTTTAGTTCCAGCTTCGTTGCTTCTTCACAGCAGTCTAGCAACAGTCCTTACCGTGATTATGATAAAATGTGTAACTATTTGTTTAATCTTTGTCTCTCTCAGCAAACTGTAAATTCTGTGAGGCAGGGATGGCATCTGTTTGGGGATCTCATCAGTTTTACCGTTGTTGAGTCTCCAGTGCCTGACTTACTGCCTGCCATGTCGTAGCCACTAAATATTTGATGAATGATTGTTCTGTTGTTCGTTACATTGAGCTAAGCTACTGTTTATTCCCCACAAAGATCTCTTTGAAGATTATTCATAGTGATGCTACTTCACTATTTTTTTTAAGATTTATTTTTTATTTATTTCTCCCCCTCCACTTGTCTACATTCTGTGTCTATTCCTTGTGTGTTCTTCTGTGACCGCTTCTATCCTTATCAGTGTCACTGGGAATCTGTGTTTCTTTTTGTTGTGTCATGTTGCTGTGTCAGCTCTCCATGTGTGCGGCGCCATTCCTGGGCAGGCTGCACTTTCTTTTGCGCTGGGCGGCTCTCCTTACAGGGCGCACTCCTTGTGCGTGGGGCTCCCCTACATGGGGTACACCCCTGCGTGGCACGGCACTCCTTGTGCACATCAGCACTGCACATGGGCCAGCTCCACACAGGTCAAGGAGGCCTGGGGTTTGAACCTTGGACCTCCCATGTGGTAGGCGGATGCCCTATCCATTGGGCATCCGCTTCCCGCTAGGTCACTATTATAATTTAACCAACTGCATGGGCTTAGGTAAGTCACATCAGTCTTTCTGCCTCAGTTGCCTTACCTTTAAGTTGGAGATAAACCCACCTAGGGTTGTTGGGAATATTAAGTAAATTAATTGATGTAAGGCATTCAGAAGAATATTTAATACACAGTTATCTTGGGACAGCACAGGCTTCCATGAGTATCATAATACACTAACCATATTCAACCACTTCAACCTCATATCAGCTACTTTTTAGAGACTGTGTACCTTATATTGAGTTTGTTTCTTTATTTGCTCAGGAGATAGCCCTTCCTAGAACTGTTAGAGCAAACTCCATCTGATTTGTGTTTTGATGATTTATAATTTGTCACTTCAGTTAGCTAGGCTTAAGTTGACATTTTCCTGGTTATTTTTGAGGTAGAGATAAATTACTGAATACTGAAAAATTAAGCTTGTATAGTTGTTGATTTAATAGGAACACTACGGACAAATTAGAAGAAATTACAGCTGCCCCGAGCAGAAAAGTATCGAAGTATTTTTTTTATAGCCCGAAACCTGGTCAATTTTCGTGGTTCCTAAAATTCAACATTATCCAGCAAATGGGCAAGTAAAAGAACTATGGTCCTTCATATTTGCAATGCATATTTTGAAGAATGTAGACTTTAACCTCTAAAATTCTTTGATGCTAATAGTATTCTACTATTAGTATTCATACTAATAGTATTCAAATTAATGCTAAGTCTAGATGGTATAAATCCTCTTTTTATTTGTTTGAAGTCTTGGAACTCCTGTGTTTTTCTCTTGTACCTGAAGGGAACAAAGTCAGTGACTCTGTACCTTATTGTGAAGCAATGTACATGAGAAAGATTATTCTAATTAATATGTTCTCGTTTTTTAAAAACAATGATTTTTAAAAATCTCTGTAAGTGTGTGTGTATGGAGAGTCAGATGTAAGGAGTCATGAAATTACCTGTTTGTGCATGGTAGTTTGATGAGATGAAAAGCGAAATAAAGAAAAGGAAAGTATTGTTCTGTACTTTGTCCTTCTGCCTCTTACTGTGTTTTTCCTCTCCGATGAAATCCTCAGCAATATGACACATGGCAAGGTCTTATAGAAAGTTCTTTCTTAAAATGTTTCTTTTTCTAATGAGATTGTGTTGATACTTTGTTGTCAGTGTGCTGGGAAATTTGAAATGTTCTCTGTGTATTTCTGAGATTTTGACCTAGTAATCTCATTTGGATTTACCAGGCTTAGCAGCTGTTGCTTTATTGACTGTTGCTGATTTTTATTAATGTCCAAAGTTGAAAAAATCCTTTTTCTTATGTTGTCCTAAATTGTTTACAGTTTTATAAAATCTAAACCTTTTTCCCAGCCCCTGTAATTTATATTTACTTGTAAGAAAATTTATAATAATAATATTCCAATGGGAGGTTTAGACATGCCAAACCTATTTGCAGATCTCTCACAGGGCATGAAAGCACCTTTGTGGTGTGGTATGTAGAACTGTGTTTTCTTGATAAAGCCATCTATTCTCTGTTTTGCTGGAAGAAGAAAATAATTTAATTCCATTGTGATTTAAGGAGCATTTGTTGTAAGATGATAAATGTTTGTGGTTTGATATTAATGATTATTTTTTGGCAAAGCAGAGTGCGAAGTTGAAGTCAAAAGCTTTGGGAATGCTTTAGGAGAACATAAACTCAGATTTATAACCATTTTATTGGAGAACGTTACAATTTTATTTGATAATATATACATTATTTTATATATGACAATATATCTTGCATCCGTTGTAATTCTTTTTTTTTCCTAGTCATATGACCAAGAGTTTCTGCACTGACAGATAATGATACTCAACAGCAATGTGCTTTATCAATTACCAACCATCTTTACATGTATAATCATATTTGATTCTGACAGCCCAGTGAGTGGGAAAAGGAGGGCTGCAGTTAATTCTGATTTCACTGGATGGGTGGCTCAGAGAAGTCACACAATATACCCAAAATAACACACAAACAGAAGGACTGGGACAAGAGCATGGGTCTTTTACTTCCATCCCCAGTGTTCTTTCCACCTCTTCATGCTATACCTGCCTACCTTTCCTATGCCGTAAGTAATTTCCCACATAAGGAATTTGGTCAATCAATATGCTCCATAAAATTGCGATTCCAAATTTTAATAAATTTTATAAAACCAAGCAGCTGTCCTTTAGTTCTTTGCCTACTAAGCAGTTATTATTGCACTATTTGTATAGTCAGAGAAGTTTCTTCCTTTCCAGGCCTATGACATTGTGTTTGTGCAGCTTAAGAGGTAAAGAACAACAGGACAGCAATAAGAGAGGTGTCCCAAGGGGGCATATGTGCAGTGACAAGTTCCTTGGAAAAACAGTGCAGAAGGTGGGCTCTGCAGAGGCTTGCAGAATGAAATAGGTTATAGAAAGAAGAAGGAGATGGAAGAAAAATGTTTAAGCAGAGATGTGTAGGAGAGAGTGTATGACCGACTGAAATAGTTATAAGTGAAATGATGTGTCCAAAATTTGCTTCAAAATAGCCCTGAACATGGTGGAATATAAATTGATAAATGTTGAGGCTGGGTATTGGGTATGTTACTTATTATGTGTTAGAATTTTTTTCATGATAAAAGTTTCTAAAAAATGATATGTGTTCTGGGGACAGTTGGAAGACTGGCCTTTCTGTAATGAAGGGTTTGTTCAAAGTCGTAGCAGGAAGTGATGTGGAAAGGCAGATTTGGTGGTGGTTGGGGGTTCATGAATCCTCACTGTGGCATCGGGGTGAGTAGGGGGACACACTGGTTCTTTGACTGGACCTGAGTTTTGCCTAAGAGTGTTCTCTCAAAGCGAGCTTGCACCTCAGCATAGCATCCTCCTCAAGGATGGCAGGTTCACCAACTTCTTAGGCTCTTTCACAGCTGATATGCCATATTCATCTCTGGAAGGCACATTTTCGGAGGGTTATTTACAAAGAAAGTTGCAGTGGTGGGACACATCAGGCACAGAGGAGAATCATTTCACGTCTTCTTAGGAAGCCTCCTCCTCTTGTCACACTCCATCTTATGGTTGTTTACCTGGAAAGGACTTATTTCCCTTTCTTCCAAGGCCCTTTGGCTCCTTTTTAAACCTTTTCTCGTAGGTACCTGAGAATGGACAGTAAAAGAAAATAAATCATTACTGTGATTCCCAGTGAATGAGGTACATATTCATGATGGCAACTAATTTAACCTCCCAGAAATAGACTTTTAATATCAGCCTGAGAGAAACACAGAAAGAAAAGTGAACCATTTAGAAAGCTCAACACTTTGGTGTAGCTTTATGAAGCAAAGTTCCCTCTTCCTTCTTGCCTAAAATGTTTCTCTAACTGCAAAGGAAAAAGAGGAAAGAGTGACATGTCAGAGGAACTCAGATATTCGGTAATATTAAGGGATTCTTCATCATTAGATGTGATTTAGCAGTATGCTGGGGCTGACACAAGCTTGTAAGAGTCAATTGTTAAATTTTCAGTAGTTTTGCAAGCTGGTTGTTAAGCATGGCCACTAAAAAATTAAATTCTATAAAGTAATACTTAAAGTATTAATAGCAAATATCATGCTCAAAACTCATCACTTCCTAATTATTTTACTAGAATTTGCTATTACCTGTGCTTAAGGTTGTTTTTGACTAATGTATCTGTGTACTGGTAAGCCACACAGCTCTTCTCAACTCCACTTTCAGCAACATCCTAGTGATAGCTTGAAGTCACCCGTGGTAGGAATAATTTATACCACGGAAATTGATAGACTACAAATCAGAACTTTTTGATTTTTCAGAGAGCTGGTGGTTAAACATCTACCAACACACCCACTGGGTATGATTGTGATGCTGCGGTTATGTTTTAGACATACATACTGAAATGCATACAAATGAAATATGATATCTGGGATTTGCTTCAAATAATCCAGTGGGTGTGAATATCATGAATGGTTGTATCAGAGTGATGATAGGTCCATTGGTTTCATTGCGCCATTCTCTCTACTTTGCGTTTGATAATTTCCCTAAAAAAATTTAAAGAAAAAATTAAGGAATATTACAGTGACAAGAAATAAGTTGCCAACACCCAGTAGACATAGATGGAAATCCAATCTAGCCCTGTCCCTCAAACTTTGCTGCCTGCATTTTGGTGATAAAATCTTTTTCTCTTAATTTTAGAGTCTTTATTTTTGTAACTAGTTCATGTAGATCCTTGAATTTAGATGTCTTTTCCTCAATAAACAAAACTGTAAAAGCACTGTGTGCCATTTACCCTACCCATGAGGGCAAAAGAGCCCTCCCTAAGTCATTGAAAGGCTTCTAGTCACAGTTCAGGGAAGTGGGAAATGCATTTGTTGGATTGCAATCTTGTTTGCAGAACCAGATGTACAAAGAAGGAAAAATGAGTCAAGTTACTGCTCAGAGGGCTACTTGGGGCTCCATGACAGCTGTGTACCCTTTAGATTTATTTTCAGTCTGATTTGAGTCATTGCCCAAGAAAGAAACACTGTCAAATGAATTGTCTTCTGTGCCAGATGATGAGTCTAAGTTTTGCCTGATATATCAAATAGAAATGTGCGTTGATTGCAAAGTAACATAAACTTACCTTTATTCCCTAAGTTTGAAGTCCTTTTGTTCTCATTCTTAGTATGAATTTGGAGTATGGGAAAAATTTCTTCTTGGATTTGGTTGTATAATAATTCATATGGACTGAGTCCATTTGACCAGGAAAATATTTATATTGAGTAATAAAGGCAGGTGTTTGCTGTGATTATCCCATAAAACCGGGAGGTGAAAAAATTATTAGGTTTTGTAATAGGGACAGAGAAGGACAATAGGGCTTTCAAGGGAAAGCAGTTCATAATATTTGTCTTGTCATTTTAAGTTCCGTGAGTCTCTTGTCTGTGTCAAGATAAAGGCTCAGACCACCTTCTAGGTTTACCCACGCTCACAAAAAAGTCAAAATGTCAAAGAACAAAAACACGAAAACAACAGATGCCAAGTGCATGTCACCTGGGCTCAGAAACACCAAAAGTTGGCTCGGGGTCGGGGGAAGCAGATGCTTTAAAGAGGAATTGAGATCAGAGACAACAGAATTAGACTAGAACAGATAGGAGAAGAATCATCATACTTCCTCCTCACAAGGCAGCTAGAGAGAAAAATCACTTGGAGAACCTGGGAACTTTTGACACTTGGCTGCAGTCTTGCTCATGTCAATTCCTTCCTAGAGTAAACCTCCAATGTCCTGCAGGGTCCCAACACAATATGTCTTTGTAGAATTTCTTTAGGATATATAAGTGGAAGTCATGATTAGATATTAGGTTAGACTATGGAGAGTACACATGAGTGCTAAAGGAAAACACCTAAGTTCTTAAAGTGTAATCACAAGATTGTGATTTATTCACTCGAATTTTTATTGAATCCTACTATCTAAGTGCTGGGAATACATGAGTGAATGCTACAGATAAAAGCTCTTTGCTCCTGAAGCTTACTGCCTTGTGGATGGAGACAGACAGTAGATAAAATAAATATATAGTACTTTAAAAGAAGGTAAATTCATTGGGAAAAAAATAAAACAGGAACAATTCTTTAGAACCAAATTCTCCAAAGGTACATTTTCAACTCTGCCAAAGCTAGCAAAGAGACTTGGTATTTATAAAAATATAAAACTTAACCACATCTGAAATTCCCTTACATGTCTTTAAACCCTACTGATAAGCTAAGTATTCTCATTATTTCTACAATCCATAAATTTAGAGCACAAAATTCAAATCCAAGTAGTTTGGGAAAGATATCACCTTTTTCACACTGAAGGAAAATGAAAAATATGTCTTACAAGCTTTGTTAGAGAGTTGGCGGTTCATGATGAGGAAGGCAGTGAAGGCAAGGAGCACCTACAATAGCGAGGCTGGAAGTTATTTAAAAACAAAATGTCTTTGATTGGTTCCAATCCTGTTTACCTCCAGTTTGACAGACAACTAGAAGACATTCAAAGAAACATTTTGTGGGTGTGTTGGTGTGTGTGTGTGATAATTTATACACACAGTATATCTTAGACTCGACTTAGTTGTTTTCATAAGAAATGAAATTGTCCCATCTGTAAATATTCAGAAAGGAAAGGTATTTAACAAATGCATGCCTTTATATGGGAGATGAACTAAAGTTACATTTAGTTCTTTATTTTATCCCAAATTACCATGTACAGGTCTCTAAACCAAACATTGGCCAGGGACTGTAGCAGAAATGAGCAATCCAGCAAACTCTTTTATACTTTCTCTTCTCTTCAGGGCTCCAGTTTTTGTCTCCATCTGCCTCCTAGACCTTGCCATCTGGATGGCCCACAGGTACTGCAAACACAGCATTTTTTCTTTTATTTATTTATTTATTATTTGTTTATTTATTTTAAGGAAGTACCTAGGATTGAACCTGAGACCTCATGCATGGAAAGCTTGCGCTCAGTCACTGAGATGCACCTGCTTCCATAAATGCAGCATTTTAAAAATCATATTCATCATGTTCCTCCACTATTGACCCAATGGCTAAAAGTAGGGTGGTCACTTGTCCTTGAGTCCTGGCTCTCCTTAATGTCCAGTCGAGGGATTCTTGATTTTTTTTGTTCTATGCACTTCTTTCCCAGTCGGGTGAAATCCACAGTTATGACACTCATCATCAGCATATCTTTAAATTTTAGGATTACTCAAAATTACGTTTTACAATTTTCCCGTAATTTCAATACCTGGTAACCTAACATGTTTCAACATCTGTGTAAATGGTCATTTTTGGCAAACATTTAGAAATTCAAGTTTTCCCACAGTGTTATAAAACCATCTCCACCATCCCTACCAATCTTTTTTGCAGGCAGTTATCCACTCCACTCAGAATACGCTATATCAAAATAAAAATCATACTAAATCCATACTATACTGTATATTATTTAATAAGTATATCACGCCCGCACCAACACATCCCCACAAGAATAATGTTTTTTTTTAAATTTTCAATTCAAGATCACGGACCCCCTGAATTCTTTCCATAGGCTCCCAAGGGGTCCATGGATCCCTGCTTAAGACCCCTGGATCTAGGCTGTCACCAGGTTGTTCTGATCATATCTAGAGAACTCTAAAATATTTAGAACACCTGCTTGAAAGTGCTTAAAGGTGGTGCTAGTGTGTTGGTTTTTATGTCCTCTTTCATACCCAGTCACATTTTAGTCCAAGCCCCCTTGTTTATTCCTTGAACTACTGCTCTACCTGCTGTCCTCCCTACATACATTTCCCCCTTTCTAATCCATCCTCTATACTACCAAGCATCGTGCCACTCCCTTGCATAAAACCTTCATGGTTCCATAGCCTGGTGCCCATGTCTCTTTATGATCTGGACCCAAATGGCTTTTTTCATCTCAGCTTCTTCAGCTTTCTCACTATGTTCACCCTTGAGAGCAGTACTCAGACAAAACTTGGCTCTCGTAACACTGTGAATAAAGGTATAAAGCCTTTATTAGGTTAATAGTTAGCCTCGATTCAAAGTGAAGAGCAAAATTCACTAGATTGCTCATTGAACTTACTCGTTTTGAGCATCACCCAGCATTTCATGATAGGCCTTTACCAGCCCAACTTTACTCCTCTTCCCCCACGCTATCACCCATCAGCCAATACTTGTCAGATTTTCCCTCGTAGTACCACTTAAATTCTTTCACTCTTTTTCATTTTCACTGTCACTTCCCCCTTCAGGGTGCCATTGCTTTGTTATTGAATTACTACAGTGAAACGCTCCCTGGTCCCCTTGCCTTGATTCAGTCTCCCCTCCATGATCCCGCCCTAGTGTATCTTCCATGCCCCACCAGGTTAATTTTCATAAAACATTGCTTTCTGTCAGTTTTAGAATCACTAAGGGTTCTCCTTGGTGAGACAAGTCAACCCAGACTCTTTATTCTGGAATTTAAAGACCTAGCTATGTCATTGCTTGGGGCACCCATCTTCCACTCTGCTGCTGTGAAGATTCTTTCCTCAGTGGGACCTGCTATTTCCTTACTCTTCCTCATTGAAGACCTCTCTTCTCTTGCCCTTCCCCAACTGGGTTGTGTCTTTCTGATCCAGCTCCTTCCCATCCGTACAGGCTCAGGTGCGCATCCTCCAGGCTGATTTCTCCATTCCCTCAACTATAGCTGTTAGACCTAGGGAGAAGTAGGGGCTGTTTTGGATGGTGGAAAGAACGTATTGTTTGGTATCAGGGATATGGATTCAGGCTCTTGCTCACTGGCTGTGTGACTTAGGCAGCTTATTTTTTCTTACTGAGCCAATGTCCTTATCATAAAATGCATGATTTAAATGACTGTTTATGGGGGAAAAATGCTTTATACCTTAAAGCATTATACAGGTGTTAAGGGTTGTTTTCAACTCTTAATTCTTGATATATATTTTCCTGTTCCCTACTCACTTTGTATATATTTCCCTTCTTCTTGACTTTTCTGACTTTTTCAGGGGCAGATATACGTTGCAGTACACTTTCTTGTCCTATTCAACACACACCACAGTAAATGTTTAGTAAATTCTCCCTGTCAAAAGAACTTAATGGATATAACTGTAAAGTTTCAGGTGACAGTATAGTAAAGGGAGATAGTAAAGAATAGGAAAGGAAGAGAGGGAGTAACAGGAAGAAAATGGAGTGACCGGAGAGAAAGGTACCGACTAGGGGACTGGCCTGCTTCAATCCTGACTTTTTGTGGGGTCTGCAGACTCTGTCCATTCTCTTCAACCTCTTTTTTTTTTGAGGAACCAGGGATTGAACCCAGGATGTCATACATGGGATGCAAGTGTTCAAACCAGTGAGCTACACCCACTCCCCTCTTCAACCTCGTGACACACAGCAGAAGTGGCTTCCTTTTTTAGGAAAGGCACAGTTCTTTACCTGGAGTAGGCTCTCAAATGTTTTTTGAATTCACTACCCACATGATTTACATATATATACACACACATACATACATACACACATGTATATATACCTATTGATTTGTCACTGTTTGCTTATATATATTCATAGGTAATTTTCCTTTTAAATTTCATTTTTATGCATAGCAGCAATATGTTGGCTTTGTCTACAAAGTGGCACTGATATTTACATTTGCATTGTATTCGTGCAGTGTCTGGTATGAGGTACCTGATTACTTGCTGAAATTGTGGGTAGTTTAGAAACCACATTATGTTTATTTAGTTTGCCAGAAAATGTTTATAAAAATATTGCATTGGATATAACATTAATTTTACTGAAATCCTGCTTAAAATGTAAAATAAGAATAAAAAATAATGAATAAATGAGAATTCATTTTATTTGGTGCATGGGGCACCTTCTCGCACCCCCTTGACCACCCCAAACCTCTTAGGAATAAGGGTTATGGTAGTGGAGTACAAGAAATTATGGTTCTGCTTAGTATCTATCTTAGAAGGAAAATATAAACTGTAGCAAGTTTTGTTTGATAACACTATCCTTGGACAATAAGAATAAGCGTTTAGTATTTATTATAACCCTTCCTATGCCTAGGTCACTGAGACTTAGAACTCAGTGAAAAACAAAGTAATCAAACAGTGAAACATGGTTCCTGTTTTTAGGGAGTTTAGAATTTACAGTAGAAGAAAAGAAAGACAGTAACCCCAGCAAAACAATTAGGAGAGATGAGATTTGCTTGTTACCTTAGAAGCAAAAGGTAAATTTTCTCAAAAGCAAATCATTAGAGATTGCAGTTGTTTTGTTTCAGAGTAGGTTTACTAGCTTGAAAATGATAGCCTAGCCCTGTTCTCCATTCACCAAGCAGGCTGGGTGGTTTCTCACATTTCAGATGGACCAGCCTGCCTACAGGAAAAGACATTTGCATAGAAGATTGGGGAAATTGCCAAACAACAAAATGAAGATGTATGCTTCAGAAATTTCTCTTATTACTGCTTTAATTAAATTGATGTTTCCAAGGGAATGGATTTTTAAATGAAATTTTAGTAGTGCCTCAGCTAATTCCAGTTGTATTCTTTCATTTTACTTGGCTTTCACAATGTGATCATATTTGGTTTCACTTCCTGGTTTGTCCCCACATGCCTGTTGCTGGGAAATGTTTATGAGAGAAGAATATTTTTTTATTGCTCTTCTATTCTTCTTCTTAAATTATGTGCCCTGATATCAGTCCACACCCCCCTATCCTTCATCTCCCACCTGTACAAATTCTATTCATTTTTCTTGGCTTGACTCATAACTCTGGTGCAGTATATTGCCTTAAGATGCACCAAATATATAATCCATTTATTTCAGTTTTCTTGTATTCCTGCCTTATTTTGCCAAATCATAAGTGCCTTTGAGGGTCAAGTCTGAATCTGACACCTGTTTATCTTCTGCAGCATCTGGGACAATGCTTTGCACCCAGCAGAAGTTAGGTCAAGACTGTTGAGGATGCATGGTATCAGAGTGGATCCAAGATGAGACATTCCTTTTGCCCCTTCTTTACTTAGTAGCCCATCTCTGTCCATGACAGGGTTGGGTGGTCCCCCAGTCCCTCTTCATTTCTGCCTTTGTTCAACTAACAGTAGCTATGTTGTTGTCTTCCTTGAATAAATAAGACTCTCCACAAGAAAAACAGATGGTGATGTCAAATATAAATAGAAAATATTATAATATTATTGCTTGTATGTGGGTTAGGCAAAAAAACAAAAGCAAAACTACACCATTAGTTTTTTTGGCTAGCCTTTCTGCCTTTCCAATTTGGTTGCTAAATAATTATTTCAAATTCATTTACTGTACACAAAGGAGAAACTTGAGAAGACTTGAGTCACTGATCAGGAGATTTTGCATGTGTGCATTTGAATTTGTCACTGAGCCATGGCAAAGCCCCACCCTGATTCAGAAGTCATGTTTTAAGCCTTTAGATGAGGACTGTGCCTTCTGTCCCTTGTGAGGTCATCAAAACTCTAATATTCCCAGAGAGAAAGAACATGGTTTCTCCCCTTCGCTAGTACCAAGTGAATCTGCAGAATCCTGTTGAACTCTGAAGCCCAAAGCCAAAAACCCATTTTATGCAGAAACCCTTCTGGAATGTGGGCATTCCTATTATTATTTGTGGGTTCTTTTAGAAGAAGCCATATCTTACTCTCAGAGCTGTCCCAAATTATTCTTAATGCCCTGGCTAAGCTAAATCCATTTTTCCTGCTGAGAAACCTTGAATGGGGTCTTTGGTCTCTGCCAAAGGGTTCAGGAGACTTGGCAAGTCAAGTGGAATTCTGTGAATTGAAGATACAATGATGTGGTGATTGTAAGGAGTTGTGGTCTTTGTGCTAAGCAATGGGGTCTAATTTTAACTCTTCTATTTATTTCATTAATATTTAATAGCAGTTTCTCCATTCTAAACCCTGAGAATACAATGATGAGTAAAATGCATGTAGAAAAGCCTCATGAAGCTTATAGTTGGAGTGAAATAAACTTTTAATCAATTACATGAAGCAGTGTAAATAATAAAATGCCATGAAAGGATGGGATAGAGAGCTAAAAGATTGTGAAGGGACCTGGCACAGATGGCCAGGGAAGGAAGATCCCTGAGCAAGTAGCTTCAGTCATTGACTCAGGACATCAGTGACTTAAAGGCTGTCCTGCTTTGGCTTTGAAGGTGAGCTTGACCTTCTACGTGAACTACCTGGCACTGTTTCAAATTGCAACCATTTTGAATTAGAGTTAGCCTTTATATGAGACTGTTCTTATGCAGTGCCACGCTATATTTATCCTAAATGTAAACCAGACATTTTTTATTACCAGCTGAGGTAATAAAAATGACAAGTGATTTTGACCACCAGCACCCATTAACCAAGTTGTAAATATGAAGCACTGATTTAACAGCAAGGTGAAGACAGATATTTTGCCTGAAATGAAGATAACATAAAGCACAGTTGATCTGTTTCTCTCTTGCTCAATGCTTCACCTCCCACACCTTCTTCCAGGGAAAATGGGAGCAGAGATAAGCAGAGTTGGCTGACTGGAATCTTTTAAAAGGTCTTCTCTGGGTTGGGCAGGTAGGCATGGCTGCATTTCCTTGGTACTGTAAGCCAGAGATTGTTGGTGTGGTTGTTTTGTTTTTTGTTTTTTCTTTTCCTTTTTTTGAAACCTCCAACTGACAGAAGGCAAATGGTACATTATTGGTCAGTTATTATGAGGTAGATTAGGAGAGGAATTTTCTGCTCAAGTGCTTGTCTTCTTACAAAGGAAGAATCTACTGCAATTCTGTTTGGGCCACATATTTCTACCTGAAACCCTGGTTTAAGTTGTAGTAGGACTTAAATGTTAGGGGGTGCCAATGACCTTGTAACACTTGCTGTTTTGTTTCCTTGGAATCTAAGTAGTGTAAATAAATCTCATATCATTGGTTGTTTAGTTTCTATCTAAGATAATGTTCCAAGGTCAAAGGCATCCTCTCTTCAAATCAGTTTACCATCAAAAGAACTGGCTTTCTTTATCAGATCCTCCTTACGTTTGTGTGCCACTTTAGTGATTTCAGAGTGCTTCTACCATGTTTCTTTTGCCACTAATATTAACTCTTTCTTAGATTCAGTATAATTATCACTATTTTATAGCTGAAACGTTGGAGGCCTGGACTGATGAGTGAAATGCGTAAGCCCATGTAGATGGCGATGGGGGTGGGCCTGGACTCCATCAGGGCACACTTTCCCACACTGTTGGCTGTGGAAAACCAGCTCCTGCCTCTCTCTCTCTCACTAGTGGTGGGAGTGGAAAAGCAAGGCAGTGTGTTCCTTATGCTGGCCTTGGAACAAAAGATATAATAAATAAATAAGTAAATTGGGTGATCTGCACTTCCCTAAAGCAGCTCCAGAACATTTACAGGGCAGAACATTAGCACGTGTATTAATCTCCCCATACAACCTGAGGTGACTGTGGTAGCAGCCACTGCTGCTGACCAGGAAGTAGAATAAAATTCCTGACTAAAAGTACCAAGTGTCTGGGAACATGGATACCAATGACATGTAGGTAGAAATTGAACTAGAAGCTTTGAAAAATTCTCTTCCTCTAATAGGAGTTATCCATTTGCATCAGAATCCATGACACGGCAACATGGGCTGAAGTTAGAGGTGCCCATGGCCTCACACGGGAGGTTCAGTGAGTCCCATGGTGAGCTGCATGTTGACGCATCCTTTCTTCCTCTTCTATTCTCAAGTGATCAGTGATCAAAGTCGTCATAGAACATCTGATCTGGGCTGCCCAGGCTTTCGTGACCAAAACCTTTACTTTCCTGGGAAGGAAATAGCAACGGCCAATAGAAACAGAAACAAAGAAAAGATGGATAGCACTGGCTTCCGTCACTTTCCATTACCAGATCTTCCCCCATGCCTCCCTGAGACACCATTCTGACTTTATTATAACCAAAAGCCGAAGCAGGATCCAATATGTTTTAAAAAGAGCTCTCTGGATACAAAATGGAAATGGGACTTAAGGAGGTCAGTAAAAGAGGCTATTTCAGTGGTTCTCCCAAAAGGTGAGGTGGGCTGGACCCAAGGCAGGGACAGTGGGGATGTAGAAGAAATCAAAAGAGAGAGCCATTTGATTTGGAGGAATAAAGGAAAAAGAGGTTTTGGGGTTAGGTATCTGAGCAACTTGATGTTGCTATCAACCTGAAATTCAGGGACTTAGGAAGAGCAGGTTTGGAGGGGGGATGGTGAAAATGTTGTGTTCAGTTTGGGATATACTGAGTTTGAGATGTTTCTGTACATCTCCATACATAGCCGGGAAGAAGTTGGAGACATGAGTCTGAGGCTTAGGATTAGGAAGCTGGGCTCACCAGGTCACTTTGGAGTCCTATACACGGAAGGTAGATGAAACCTTAAGAGGATGTCATATGTGGGAACAGAGAAGCTACAGGTCAAGGTGGACCCCACTCCCTAAGGGGTACGTTAGTTTTAATATCCTTCCGTGATTTCCAATTACCTTTTCACCTTCAATTAAAAGCAATGCTTTCCTTATATGTTTGACCTAATGACCTTCTTTTCTTGCTACTACTAGCTCTTATTCCCTTTTCAGTAAAATAGTTTTATTAGTTGCCAGTTGTAGACCATTCATTGTATTCTCTAAGAAAACGTACACCATCCCCCTTCAAGTTAATGCCTTTCTTGGGCCTTGTGACTTCTTTCCTTTAAAGTCCTGCTCAGTTCTCACAACTCCAGAGGAGTCTTTCCGGACTCCTACCTCTAGCCACAATGAATAAATCGTGAGATAGTGGGATACCTGAACTGGAAGGGTCTGTTGATCATTTGGTTCTCTCTCTAACATTGTCGATGAAGACGCTCAAGCCAAGTGAGATGAAATGATTTGCCCAATGTTGCTGCCAGTTAGATGGAAAGACAGGAGTAGAAAGCAGGTCTCCTAATACCTAGCCAGGTGTTCTTTCTGTAAGCCCATACTGCCTCATACTCTTGGCCCTTCCACCTGCCACAGGGATGGTTACTTTATCATGTAAACATCCAATCACATTACTGCATTCACTTCATACAGTAATATAGCCCTGTGGAGAGGTGGAACAGCTATTTCTCTCATTAAATTAACCCTCATTTGATATGGCTCACTACCTTCATCCACTGTTGCCTTGGGTAGACGTTTTGACCCCACAGATAAAAATTGAGTTTATTATAAAAGTCTCAGGGAATTCTTTTCCTCCTTCCCTCCCTCCCTTTTTTTGAAAGGAGCCAACAAGTAAATGTTATCACTAAGGCAAAGGACTATGATTGCTTTACCACTCCCACACGCACAAGTCTCTCTGTGCCACCACCCCACCCACATCTCCCTTCTCCACCTCCACTTCACATATCCTATTAGGCTGTCCTCGATGCATTCTGGTGGACTAAACTCTTAATAGAAAAAAAAATTCAGATTGATGAGAGGATCAGATACTTTCCAGATCCATCTAAAGTCATTAGTGAATTTTGTAAACATGTAGATACTTGAATGTTATTTTAGAAAAAGAAGATTTTTGAATGCCTCAGCTTCCTGTATAGCAATTTATCTGGTTTAAGAGAAGACCCAACTGTTTTCTGGACATATTTGGAGGATCATATCATCTCTCCCAAACCTTTCTGATTCAAGGTGACAAATTGATAAATATTTAGTATTTATTATAGTAACATATGAATTATGGGCAAAGAAAATTTGACACAGTAAAATGATATTTTTGTCGGTAAATTTTTTAGTACTTTGGGATCCACTGTATATTTAATTTGCATAATCCATTTATGCTTATTTTAAAGTAGTCAGAATAGTTCCTGTTTTATGTGGTTATGTATTTTAAAACTGTGGCCCTTTACTTGAGAAATATAGGTCATATCTGACTTGTCTGCAGCTTAAATCTTGCCTGGGAAAACAGACATTGTACCAAAGCGTAGGGATTACCTACAAACATTAATTTTTTAAAGTATTGCATCACCTGTATTGTTTTGGTGCCACTACACTTTGTCTCCCCTATAAGCCATATAGTAAATGATTGAGGTGAGTTACATTTATGTTTCACAACACCTTCTAGAAAATGGAATCTCATGATATGTTGCAAAATCTGGCATGGAAATAACTAGTTTAGGTGGAAAATCAAACCCCTAATATCTAACCGGTTTTCTGTTTACAGGATAATATTTTAAAGCCAATCTTTAAATAATTTTAGATAAAGACACTTCTCTGTGAATAAATTACCATTTTTGACTGCTAGTTTTATATCCACTGCTGTGTATTTAATTTATAGTTATTTCCTTTAATTCTCAAAACAACTCCAGTAGGTAGATACATTATTATCCCTATTCTTTAGATGAGAAGAATGATACTTAGCTTACCTAAAATCAAGCATATGGTGACAGTGTCACAGAACCTGATCTTAACCATTGTGCTACATCCTTTCCCATGCCTCTCAAATGTTTATTAGGGTTTAGAATAAGAACTCAGTGTAATAGTAATTAACATATAGGAAGCATGTGATCTCTATTAAATGATTCTTGTAAAGTATTTGTCATATTTAGCTAGTAAGGAATTAATTTATTTTAGCCACATATTAGGTATGCCAAAAAGAAAAGCCATGTAAACCATCATTTAAATACAGATTAAACTTGGATTATTCATCTTGTCATTAAATTGGAGGGTAAATATTTCTCTGTAAGAGGCTGAGCAAGCAGGAACCTTCCTTGCTCTGCCTATCTATCATGTCAATCTTAATTACTTAATAGGCAGGAAGGATGGAGGAAGAACTTGTTGATTCTGTTTCACTGGGTGGAATACTGAGTAATTAAGTTAGAAAAACTACATATGTCTGAATTTTAAATTGTCACATTTCATTTCTCTAGATTATGCTTTAAAAAAATAGGATGTCACATTCTATATAAAACTTCTTTTTATATAGCTCATTCGAGAAGCACTGTAGCAGATGGCTCTTAGACCTTATGTGAATTCTGGGTTTGCTTTGTGAGCGTGGGCAAGTTTGTTAGTTTCTCTGATCCTCAGTTTTCTGTTTATTGCCTTTAAAATTGAGGTAATAATGTCTACCTCACTAAGTAACCAGAAAAGTTAGCATTTCCCTTTCATCTCCTCCCACCTCTTTCTATTCAACAAATAATTATTGAGAAATTGTTATGTGCAGGTACACACTGAACTTTGCTAAGAGCTCAAAGGTACATGAGGCAGAAAGGTACTGAGCTGGATGTTTGCGGTACAGTGAGTGGAATGGAGCCCTCAGCACTTCCTAAGTGGTGAAGAGGCATAAGATATTTGGGAGGCGTAGTGAGATATCAGTACTCATTTGAAACATCATTTATGTTTAAATGTCTTTTAATGCTTGATGAGCATTAAACCTTTGTATTTTATGGACAGAAATTAACTCGATACAAAGCTAGACTGATTTGGTAATAAATAGAGATTTGATTTTTTATTTGTAAATAGTTTCAAACTTACAGGACAGTTAAAAAAAATAATGCAAGCTCTATAAAGAGAACTCCAAACTCCTCCTACCCCCACCCCCAGACACCCAGATCTACCAGATTTAACATTTTGCTATCTTTTCCCTCCTTCCCTTCCTTCTTTCCTTCCACCCTCCCTCCTACCCTTCCTTCTTTCATCCAACCATCCATTCACCTATCGATCTTCTGAACATTTGAGAGCAGGTTGCATACGTTATATTCCTTGAATACATAATTCTTCCATGTACATTTCCTATGAACAAGGATGTCTGTTTATGTAATCACCTAGTGTAGTTATAAAGGTCAAGAAATTTAATATTGGTATAAAACTTACATTCTATATTCCATTTTTTAATATTGGTATAAAGCTTACATTCTATATTCCATTTTTATCTTTTGTCCCAATATGTCCTCTTGAACCATTTCTCTTCCATTCTTTGATCCCATCTATTATCAAACATAGCATTAAATTGCATTATTTCTTTAGTTTCTCTTCATTTTTTTAATTGCAGAAATACAAATACAACATAAATCTCTCCATTCCAACCCCTCCCAAACATACAATTTATTGGATTAATCACATTCACAATGTTTCAGTATCTTCACCACCATCCTTTACTAGAACTTTCCCTTTACCCTAACAGAAACCATATGCTTTTATTTTATTTTTAATTTTAATTTTATTTTGAAAGAAGCTTTAGAGTGCATAAATGTTACAGTGAAAATATAGGAAGATTCCCATAACCCACCCCTTACCCCTCCCACACTTTCCCACATTAACATCTTTCATTAGTGTAGTACATTTGCTAAAGTTGATGAATGCATATTGAAGCATTGCTACTAACTATGGCCTATACTTTACATTATAGTTTATATTTTGCACCACATAATTTTATAAGTTTTGACAAAATGTATTATATAATGGCCTGGATTCGTCACTGCAATGTCATTCAAAATAATTCCAATATCACAGAAATGCTCCATGTTGCACCTATTCTTCCCTCTCACTCCCCTCAACCTTTGGTGACCACTGTCTTTATATCAATGTTACCAGTTCTTCCATTGTTAGAATAATGATGTCTACTTTAGTCCATAGTTGCATTCCACCCTTATGTTTGTTCATTCCTTAATCTTAAGGATTTTGAGATGTGATGCCCACTCTGTTTCTATTGAGAGGGTCTTAGATTCCATAGAGCAGATGGATGGAACTGCCTTGCTTGAAGTTGTACATACCCTCTATTTTGGGGGATGGGCATTGTCCATCATCATCCTTTTGACAGATGTCCTGGGTGAGTCCAGTGAACTGGAGGGTAGGTGTTGCAACTCTGCTGAGATTCAGGTCTCAACCGGCATATGAACAGATTGAAGATTTAAGTTTCTGGGACATACATTTAATGAGTATAGTGCTCATTACAGGTTAAATAAAAGGGGCAAAAGAACCATGTATAGGGAAATTAAAAATGAGTCTAATTCTGTTACATTGACGAGCATATATTGCAAGTCAAGGCCCACCAACAGGGTCCCAATTCCTGAGATCGTCTTCCTGCCTATAGTGTCTAGATGTCTTTGGAGGCCTTAGGAACTCCCCTGCTTGAGGAACTGTTTATTGTGGCAGTCAGTTTTTCCTGAGACATATGCATAAGCATAACCTCTAGAATGACCTCCCTACTCACTTTGAAATCTCTTTTCCATAAAATTTCATTTGTATTTACTATTTTCCCCTTTTGGTCAAGGTCTTTTTCAACTGCATCACTAGTTGGCACTTGGTAATAATCCCTCAGTGCCAAGGAGGCTCATACCTGGGAGTCATGTTCTATACCAGGGGAAAGGTAGTATGTTTATATGCTGAGTTTAAATTAGAGAAAGGACACATTTGAGCAACAGGGAGGCTTTCAGGTGGTAACTCTTAGGCACTATAAAATACTAGGCTGAGTTTCAATTTCACTAGAACAAGGTTCATCATATCAAGGGCCTGGTATATTGGTCTGTCCTTTTCTAGGTACTGCCCATTTACTCTAGGGATTCTTGCCACTCTATTAGAGAATGTAGCAGGACTTCCCAGAATGGGAATTCAATATTCTTTTGGTTATTGTGTGGGTCTCCAACCCACCATGAACACTTGAACATATTCATATTCCATAAAGCCATGCCCCAGGTGTACCCCTCCCCATACATCTCCCCATCACTGCCACCCCACACCAATGATCCTCTCCCGTCACCATTGTAACATTTCTGCAATCCAAAACCTCAACCCCAATAAAGCCCAAAAAATAAAAAATTAAAATTAAAACTTTTTGCGTTGTGTCATCACTGTAAGAACTGTTATCTTTTATGTATAGTGACAATTTGTTTCCCCAGTGTCTTTTTTTTTTTTTCCTTTATTTTCAAAGAAGCTGTAAGTTACACAGAAAATATAGGGGAGGATTCCCATCTACCTCATCTCCTTCCCCTCTCACACTCTCTATGAATAACATCTTACATGAATATGGTACGTTTGTTACAATTGATAAATATTGAAGCATTGCTACTTAGCATGGTCAGTGGTTTACATTATGGCTTACATTTTACACCATACACTTTTATAGGTTTTGACAAAATGTATAATAGCCTGTATCTATCATTACAAGATCATGCAGAATAATTGCAATGCCCTAAAAATGTCCTGTGTTCCATCTAATCTATTCTTCCCTCTCCCTCCCCTCATAACCTATGGTAATGACTAAATTTCAATTTTTGAAGAATAAGGTTCATAGTTATGTGCATTAATATTGAGGACTTGACATATTGGTTTGTTTTCTTTTATTAGGCACTGCCTATGTTCACAAGAGATTCTTACCCCTCCAATTGAAAACATTGCAGAACTTCCCAGGATGGGGGTTTAATATTTTCTTGTTTATTGTGTAGGTCTCCACCTACTGAGATAACACACTATGGCAAAATGAACACTTTCATATTCCATAGAAGCATTCCCTAGGTGCACCCTTTCCCTTACTGAGGCACCAGTAACCCTCCCCTGCCATATTTGCCAAAAGAACATTCCCACCATTACAGTTTTAACCACAAGCCTCAGAGTTCACCTGTTCCTTCCTCCAGCCCTCCCCCCAGTTCCATCGCAACCCCACCACCTTACTCCCCCTCACATTCCAGCACTGTTGAACCCAGTCACTTCCCTACACCACTATGACCGCCATCCACTGCCCTATCACCCTCTTCCACCTCGTCATAGGTTTTGCCTGTATAGAGCATCGGCTCACCACACTCTACTCCCTTTCTGCATCCTGGTAACCTATCTTTCATATTCTAGCTCTGTGAATCTGTTCAGTTTGCTTAGTTCATATCAGTGAGGTCATGTAATATTTGTCCTTCAGTGACTGGCTTACTTCACTCAATATAAGGTCTTCAGGATTCATCCATCTTGTCCCTTGTGTTAATACTGCATTCCTTTTTACAGTTGAGTAATATTTCATTGTATTTATATACCACAATTTGCTTATTCATCCATCTGTTGATGAACACTTGGGTTGCTTCCAAATTTTGTCAATAGTGAATAATGCCACTATGAACATTGGTGTGCATATATCTGTTCATGTCCCCGCTTTCAATTCTTCTGGATACATACCCAGGTAGTGGGATTGCTGGATCATATGGCAGTTCTATAAATAGCATCCTGAGTAAACTATCCTCCACAATGGCTCTACCATTCTACATTCTCACCAAGAGTGGATGGTATTCCTTTGCTTCCACATCCTCTCTAACACTTGTTGTTCTTTATGTGTTTTTTAAAAAATAGTTGCCAGTTTAACTAGTGTAAGATGATATCTCATTGTAGTTTTGAGTTTCATTTCCCTGGTAGCTAGTGATGTTAAGCATCTTTTTATGTGCTTTGTAGTCATTTGTTTTTCTTCTTTGGAAAAGTGTCTATTCAAATCTCTTGCCCATTTTTTAATTGGGATGTTTTCTTTTATTTTCAATATGTAGTATTTCTTTATATATGCTGAGTATTAGGCCCTTATTGGATAAAAGTTTACCAAATATTTTCTCCCATCGAGTAGTCTGCCTTTTTACTTTCTTGACCAACTTCTTTGAAGTGCAAAAGTTTTTAATTTTGAGAAGCTTCCATTATCTATTTTTTTTTGTTGTTGTTGTTTGTGCTTTGGGTATAAAGTTTATGAAACTGTTTCTTACAAGACCTTGTAGATAAATCCCTACATTATCTTCTAGGAGCTTTCTGGTCTTGGCTCATATTATAGATCTTTAATCTATCTTGAGTTAATTTTTGTAGAGGGCATGAGATGGTGATACTCTCATTCTTTTGGAGATGGATATCTAGTTCTCTAAGCACCATTTGTTGAAGAGTTCATTCTGTCCCAGTTGAGTGGCTTGGTGGCCTTGTTGAATATCATTTAACCATAAATGTGAAGATCTATATCAGAATTCTAATTTGATTCCTTTGGTCAGTAGGTCTGTCCTTATGCCAGTACCATGCAGTTTTGACCACTGTACCTTTGTAGTATGCTTTAAAGTCAGGTATCATGATTCCTCCAATTTTGTTTTTCTTTTTCAATGTTTTTAGCTATTCAGGACCACTTGGTCTTCCAAATAAATTTTATACTTTTTCCAATTCAGTAAAAAATGTTGTTGTAATTTTTACTGGGATTGTGTTAAATCTTAGTCTTCCAATCCATGAACATAAAATATTCTTC
Source organism: Dasypus novemcinctus (assembly GCF_030445035.2). Classification (NCBI taxonomy): domain Eukaryota; kingdom Metazoa; phylum Chordata; class Mammalia; order Cingulata; family Dasypodidae; genus Dasypus; species Dasypus novemcinctus. Next base: position 36,974,328 of record NC_080681.1, on the reverse strand, counting down.
CATTTATTTAGGTCATCTTTGATTTTCTTTAACAATGTTGTGTAATTGTCTGTGAACAAATCCTTTACATGTTTAAGTTTATTCCTAGATATTTGATTCTTTTAGTTGCTATTGTTAATGGAATTTTTTTTCTTGATTTTCTCCTCAGATTGCTCATTGGTGTATGAAAATGCTACTGATTTTTGCAATTTGATCTTATATCCTGCTATTTTACTGAACTTGTTTATCAGCTCTAGAAACTTTGTTATAGATTTTTCAGGGCTTTTTATATATAGGATCATTCATCTGCAAATAGGGAAATTTTTACTTCTTCCTTTCCAGTTTGGATGCTTTTTACTTCTTTTTCTTACCTAATTGTTCAAATGTATACTTCTAGTACAACGTTAAGTAAGAGTGGTGACAGTGAGCATCCTTGTCTTGTTCCAGACCTTAAAGGGAAAGCCTTTAGCATTTTACCATTGAATATATGTTAGCTGTGGATTTTCATATATACTTTGTCATTTTGAGGAAGTTTCCTTCTATTCCTATATTTTGAAGTGTTTTTATCAAGAAAAGCTGCTGTATTTTGGCAAATTATTTTTCTGCATCAATAGAGATGATGATGTGACTTTTCCCTTTTGATCTGTTAATGTGGTACATTACATTGATTTTCTTATGTTGAACCATCCTTGCAGATGAGGGATGAAACCCACTTGATCATGGTGTATAATTCATTTGATGTGCTGTTGAATACAATTAGCTAGAATTTTCTTTAAAATTTTAGCACCCAGATTCATAGGAGAGATTGGTCTGTAGTTTTCTTTTTTGGTGGTGTCTTTATATGGCTTTGGTATTAGCATGATGTTGGCATCATAGAATGAGTTAGGCAGTGCTCCCCTTCTATATTTTGGAAGAGTTTAAGCAGGATTGGTGTTAGTTCTTTCCAGAGTGACTTATAAAATTCACCTGTGAAGCCATCTGGTCCTGGATTTTTCTTAGTTGGGAGGTTTTTGATGACTAATTCAATCTTGTTACTTGTCATTCGTCTGTTGAGTTTATCAGTTTCTTCTTACATCATTGTAGGCCGCTTGTGTTTTTCTAGAAATTTGTCTATTTCATCTAAGTTATCTATCTCGTTGGCATACAATTTTTGAAAGTATCCTCTTATGATACTCTATTTCTGCGGGATCAGTGGTGATATCCCCTCTCTCATTTTTTATTTTATGTATTTGTATCTTCTCTTTTTTTTTTATTAGTCTAGCTAAGAGTTTGTCAATTATATTAATCTCAAAAGAATCAGCATTTGGTTTTGTTAATTTTTTCTGTTTTTTAAAATTTTCTATTTCATTTAGTTTTGTTCTATATCTTTTTTCCTTCTTTCTGCTTTCTTTGGGATTAGTTTGTTGTTCTTTTCCTAGGTTCTCCAGATGTGCCGTTAGGTCTTCGATTTTTGCTCTTTCTACTTTTTTAATATAAGTATTTATGGCTTTAAATTTCCCTCTCAGCACTGCTTTTGCTTCAACCCATAGATTTTGATATGTTGTGTTCTCATTTTCAGTCGTTTCAATGTAGTGACTGATTTCTTTTTCATTTTCCTCCTTGATCCACTAACTGTCCAAGAATGTGGTGGTTTAACTTCCATATCTTTGTGCCAGTTCTGTTCTCTGCCCCTTATTAATTTCCTGCTTCATTCTGTTGTGATCAGAGAAATTACTTTTTAAAATTTCCATCTGTCTGAATTTGTTGATACTTATTTTGTGGCCTAGCTTTTGGTCAATCCTGGAAAATGATCCATGTGTGCTTGAGAAAAATATATATCCTCTTGTTTCGTATATGTCTATTAGGGCCAGATCCTCTAACTCAGGGGTTCTTAAATTGGGGTTCCATGGAAAGATTTCAAGGAGTCCATGAGCTTGAATTGAAAATTCAAAAAACATTATTTTTGTGAGGACTTGTTGGTACGGATGTGTCATAAAACTATCTGCTGCTCCACTCTGAGAAGGGGTCTGTGGTTTTCATCTGACTCGCAAAGGGGTCCATGGAACAAAAAAGTGAAGAGCCCCTGCTCTAATGTATTATTCAAGGTCTCAGTTTCTTTACTGATCCTCCGTTGAGATGTTCTGTCTAATGGTGATAATGGTGTATTATCTATAATTATAGAGGTGTCTATTTCTCCCCTTAGTTTTTTCAATGTTTGACTCATGTTTTGGGGCACCTTGGTTAGGTGCATAAATGTTGATGAGCATTTTTTCTTCTTGGTAGTATACCACTTTCATTGATCTATAGTGTTCTTCTTTCTCTCTCAATATTTTTGCATTTAATGTCTGTTTTGTCTGATCTTAGTATAGCTACTCCTGCCCCTTTTTGTTTATTGATTGCATGTGAAATCATTTTCCATCCATTCACTTGCAACCTCCTTGCGTCTCTGGGTTTAAGGAGAATGTCTTGTAGACAGAGTATAGATCGGTCATATTTCCTCAATCATTCCGCCAGTCTGTTTCTTTTGATTGCAGCATTTAATCCATTAACATTCAGTGTTACTACTGATAAGACAGTACTTACATTAGCCACTTTTTCACTAGGTTTATATATGCCATATTTTGTTTTAATTTTTCTTTTTATCTTTTTAGATATTCTTACTAATAATTGTCCTTTCTGTACTTTCCTCCAACTCACCTGTTTTTTCCCTTCAACCTGCAGAATTCCAATTAGTATTTCTTGAAGGGCAGATTTCTTATTGACAAACTCTCTTAATTTTTGTTTATCTGTGAATATTTCGAACTCTCCTTCATTTTTGAATTCCACCTTTGCTGGATACAGAATTATTGGCTGACAATACTTTTCTTTTAGCACCTTAACTATGTCATGCCACTGCCTTCTCACCTCCATAGTTTCAGATGAGAAATCAGCACTTAATCTTTATTTAAGATTTATTTTATCTATTTATTTCTCCCCCTCTCCTTGTTATTTGCACTTGCTGTATCTGGTTATTATGTGCTTGTCTTCTTTTTGGAGACACTGGAACTGAACCCAGGGCCTCCCATATGGGAGGGAGGTGCCTAATTGGCTTGACTCACCTCCACTTCCTGCTTTGTTGTGTCTCTCATTGTGTTTTCTTCCTTTTGTCTCTTTGTTGCATCATCTTGTTGAATCAGCTCACCATGCCAGTCCATCACATCAGCTTGTAGTCTTGCTTGTCTTCTTTAGGAGGCAGTATGAACCAAACCCAGAACTTTCCATATAGTAGATAGGAGCTCAATCACTTGAGCCACATCCACTTCCCTCAGCACTTAATCTTATTGAGCTTCCCTTGTATGTGATGGATCTCTTTTCCCTGAATACTGAATGCTTTGTCTTGAGAGTTTGACAATTTGATAAGTATATATCTGGGGGTAGGCTTGTTAGGACTTATACTGTTTGGAGTGTGCTATACTTCCTGGACATACACATCCATGTCCCTCAGAGAGGTGGGAAATTTTCAGCCATTATTTCCTTCAACACTCCTTCTGCCCCCTTTCCTTTTTCTTCTCCCTCTGAGTAGCCTATAATGTGCATGTTTATGCATTTTATTTTGTCATTAAATAACTAATTCTTTCCTCTGCCTGTTCAGATCTGCTGTTATGTCCTTCCAGGTATTTTTTATTTCTTGCGTTGTTCCATTCATCACCATCAGATGTATTATCTTTTTATATATGTTTATAATTTCTTCTGTATTTCCCCCCAGTGTCTTCTTAATATCCTTTATCTCTTCCTTCACTTCATTAAGGTGACTCATGTTATTTGTTTGAACATCGTTGATTAGTTTTTCCATGTTCTGCATCTCCTCCTGTTTTTTGGTTTGTTCACTAGGCTGAACAAACACGTTTTACTGTTTCTTAGTGTGACTTGTAATTTTTTGCTGGTGTCTAGGCATCTGTTTATCTTGATGCTTATTTATATAGTTAGCCGTTCTTTTTACTCTAGGGATCTGTTTTGTTTTGTTTTGTGTTAAGTTTCCTCTTTGATACTTGCTCCCACTTATTCTATATCCTTGTAGTTGTCCATGTTTCCCTGAAAAAAATGTTAAGACCATAGAAAAGGAAAAATAGAAGAGAAAAAGAATTATAGTAATAATTTTAAAAAGAAGATAGGAAAGGAACCATAAAAGATCCAGAAAAAAATAAGTAATAAGTATAAAAAATCATAACCAATACAAAGGTATAAGAATAAAAAAAGGTGGAATAAAAAATGAAACAAAAAAATATAGAATAAAATAAAATACTAGAAAGATGAGATGAGGAAAAAAGAAAATGAAGACTAAACAGTAGAAGGTAGAATGAAAGAAAAGCAATGGAAGAGGGAAAAATGAAAGAAGGAAAAGGAATATAGAAATAAAGGATAAAAATAGAGGAAAATAAAAAGGGAGACAGAAAATTTCGAAAAAATTAAGATTATAATAAGCAACCCAGGAAAAACAGGCTTCCCTCTTAGGCCACCAAGAACCATCTCAGGGTGTGAGTGCTTATCAGTCCAACACTCCTCGGCCCGCCCTCCACAGGTTAGGTACCCAGTTTTAGAGAATAAAGTAAAGAATAAAAAATAAAGTACATTGAAATTTTTTTAAATAATAAAAATTTTAAATAAAGATAAAAAATCCTAAAACAAAAATCTCAGTGGTAAATTCCCTGTCCCCAGGTGCTGGCTGGCAACCAGCTGGATCACCCGCTGGATGCCTTCTCTTAAGCAGTACCAGGTAGGGATTGAACCTGTTATATGTGAGGCAGGCATTCATGTACTGAGCTACACACTCCACAGCTTGGATAGGCTGATGAGAGCTTATTGGCTCTCCCCCGCTCTATCCCCTCAGGTCCTTTGGGCTACTAACAGTTCCTTAGCTATCTCTCCTGGCATCCTCCTCTCCAGGGCTCCAAGGAGCCTGTTAGCCTGCCCCCTCACAGAGGTACTTCCTCTCTCCCAGGACAGGTGGGTGTGGCAGCCTGCCTGGTCAGATCCCGGCCATTTTAGCCCTGGCTGGGGTCTGTACTTTTTATTTTTTATTTACCCCCCTCTGTTCTGCCCGCCCTATCTGTCCCACACCTATTTGCTTTTCAGCTCTGCCACAGATGGGTCACTTTCAATCTCCACTTGCTGGGCTGGCTACAGCCGAAATTCAGAGCGGGCTCAGCTGGCCAAGCTCACTGAAGAGAAACCACTCTCCACCCTCTCCACACCCCTCTTCCTCCCAGGAAAGAGGACCTTTTTTCCCCTCTCAGTTGACTGTAGTGAGCCAGGGATTTTACCATAGCTCTTCTCCTTGAGATGGAAGATATTTGCTGTTCCCAGCTGCAGGGTAACTCACGGTTTTTGTTTGACCTCTCTGGCTCTCTGACCCTCTCCCTTCTGGATGATGCGCAGCATTCTCCTGGTCTGCAGATCCCCAAGGCAGCTTCCCCAAATAGCTCGTTGCCCTTCCTCCACCATTGTCTTTGTGTTTTGTGCCTAGCTACTCCTCCATCTTCCAGGTTTTGCCTTAACTCCCCATTGCCACTGTTCCCCCACCGCTGGTAAACCTATACTCTACTTTTTGCCTCTGTAAGTTTGCATGTTCCTGATATTATCACTGTGATTACCATAGGACTTAAATTTAACGTCCTAAGTGTATAACAATCTCATTTTCTCTGATACTAACTTACCTTCAATAGTATACGTACACTGTGTTCCTATACCCATCCAGCCCACCACTTTTATAGAGGTCTTATGAAAAAATTGTGTTTATTACATATTTATACATTGTGCCCATTGAATTATAATTACACTTTATGCGTTTGTATTTTAGACCCTGTAGGAAGTAAAGAGTAGAGTTATAAACCAAAAATATAATAGTACTGCTATTTATATTCACCCATGTCATTATCTTTACCAGACATGTTTATTTCTTCATGTGGTTTCATTCAATTGTCTAGTGTCCTTTCCTTTTAAACTGCATAGCACCCTTCAGCATTTCTTGTAAGGCCATTCTAGTGGTAATGAACTCTCTTAGCTTTTGTCTGTCTAGGAATGCCTTAATCCCTCCCTCATGCTTGTAAGATAGTTTTGCCAGATATAGAATTCTTAGGTGGCAATTTTATGCTCTCTGCACTTTAAATATTTCATCCCTTTGCCTTCTTGCCTCCATGGTATCTGGTGAGAAATTGGTTCTTAATCTTATTGTGGCTCCTTTGTATGTGATGCGTTGCTTCCCTCCCGTGGCTTTCAGAATTGTCTCCTCTGACATTTGACAGTTTAATTTTTTTAAAAGATTTATTTTTTTTTGTTTTTTTGTTTTGTTTTTTACTCTTTTTTTATTTTCTCTTTTTCTCTTCTGTCGAGGGCTGACTTTCAATAGATTGCAGCGAGGGAGCTGCTTTGCTACAAATGAAACCCCAACCCAGAAGCAGGTCATCTATGAGTGGTTTAGCACCAGGTTCCCCACGAACGTGTGGTGTGTGACGGGCGAGGGGGCGGCCCCCTTTCCAGCTGCGCCCCGTTTCCCGGGACGAGGGGCACTCCGCACCCGACCCCAGTCCCGATGCACGACAGCCCTCCGGCAGGGACAGCGGGGAACTGGCTATCTGAGGTCAACCAAGGCCCCACAGCACTGCTGTATCATTCGGCCTGTTAAAGATTTATTTTTAATACCCACCCCCCTGCCCTGAGATGGCTCCCTCATCCGTCTGCTCATTGTCCGCTCGCTGTGTCTGCTGATCTCTCAGAAGCACTGGGAACCGAACCTAGGACCATCTGTGTGTGAGGCGAGTGCCCAACTGCCTGAGCCACATCCACTCCCTGTTGGCTGTGGCATCTGCTGGCTGTAACATCTGCTGGCTGTGGTTGCGGCATCTGCTGGCTGTGGCATCTGTTCTTTGTGGCTTCTGTTGGTCACAGCATCTGCTGCTTGCAGTGGTTGCAGCATCTGCCCATCATCCTTAGGAGGCACCAGGAACTGAACCCAGGACCTCTCATGTGGGAGATGGGCGGCACCCAACTGCTCCCTCAACAGTTTGATTTAAAACATGGTGTGGGTCTATTTGGCTTTATCCTGTTTGGAATTCGTTGAGCATCTTGGATATGTGTATTCATGTCTTTCATTAAATTGGGAAAGTTTTCAGCCATTATATCTTTGAAAATTCTCACTGCTTTTTTCTCTCTTTTTTCTCCTTCTGGGACTCCCACAATGTATGGACTGGTGTGCCTGGTGATGTCCCACAGGCTTCTCAGGCACTGTTCACTTTTCTTCGTTTCTTTCTTCTGATTCTCAGACTGGATGATTTCAATTGTCTTATTTTCAAGTTCACTGACTTTGTTCTGCCAGCTCTAATCTTGTTGTTTATCTCCTCGAGGAATTTTTAATTGCTGTTACTGTTGTCTTCTGCTCTCTTTGATTCTTTTCCAGGCTTTTCTTCTCTCTTTGTGATATTCTCTTTGTGTTCATCTATTGTTTTCCTGGTCTCCTTTAATTCTTTGCATTTCCCTTTAGCTCTTTGTACATATTTCAATCCATTTTTTTTAAGTCTTATCTGGAATATCCCAGGTCCAATCTTCTTCACTGATGGTTTGCAATGCTTTAATCTTCTTTGCCTGGGCCATAACTTTGTTTCTTTGTATTTTTGCAATCTTTTGTTGGAACCCATACATTTTTATTTTTAATGTGTCATCACTAGAATTTATACTCTAAGGTGTTTGTTCCTTAAGCTTGTATCTGGCTTACGTTATAACAGAGCTTTCCTTGAGTGCCAGGAGTTAACCACAACAACAAAAAAAGAGGTGGGGAAAGAATAAAATGCCTTTCCCAGCCTTTGCAGATTGACCATTATTTGAAGCTCTGAAGGAGATTATCCCTACAGAGTTTGGAGAATAGCTGCAGGCCAGAGCGTAAGGGCTTTCCTGAATGTTTCTGGACATATGTCTTATCTTGGGTCTGTGCATTTGACCTTAGGAATTCCCTCTTTTTTTCCTACCCCACCCCCTTTTTTTTTAGGTGCTGGAGCTGGGGATTGAACCAAGCCCTTGTATGTGAGAAGCTGGTACTCAACCACTGAGCCACATCAGCTCCCCTGAGTTGGTTTTCTCATTTGTTTGCTTGTTTGTTCTTTGTTTTTAGGAGGCACTGGGAACCAAACCCAGGACCACCCTTGTGGGAAGCAGGCACTCAACCTCTGGAGCCATATTCGCTCCCAAGAATTCCCTCTTTCAAGAAGATAGGAATGTCCTCGAGGTCCAGAGCTCTGCACTGTTTGTCCAAGAGCCAGCAGTCACTTGCCCCAGGCAGCACATCTTACCTGCTTTCCAACGGCCTTCTGTGGAGAGTTCCATGAGTGCCTTTTACTCTCCCGGCAAGTTCTGAAACAGAATCCCTCAGGCCACATCCAGACAGACTGGGCCAGACATGCACACTCCCAGTATTTGCAGGAGGGTTGCTCTGCTCCCTCCTCCACCAGGACCGTGGATCTGCACTGGGAGCACAGGCTACCTGTGCATGGAGCCCATGGGGGATAGAGGGTGGGGTAGCTGGAGCAGGAGAGCCCCAGGTTTTCAAGTAGCCTTTTTCATGATTTGGTGAGGCCCTGTTACTGTTGTCCTTTAACTATTTCCTGGAGCTTTGAGAAAAGTGTTTCTACTAGCTCTTACTGGTTGTTCAGAGTTCCTGTGGGGGGACAGAGACCTGAAGCTTCTCACTCCACTATGTTGATCAGAGTACAACCTCTCACAATTTTTTTTGATAGTGGATTAAAATTATGTTATAGCAGATACAGCAGTCTTTATAGGGTCACTATCAGAAGTTTTGGTTATACGAGACTAAAACTATCCAAGCATGTGCCATATTACCAGCTTGATCATAGATCACAGGACTATGGAATTGCAATATTTATCATTTTTGCTCTCCCATTGCTCATGGGCTTGGGGTAAGGTCGGCAGGACAAGTAAACATAGAACAAGATGATATACCACATCGTTGTTTGGATGATAACTTGATACTTCTACCATTTCCAGTATAATTTTTGTTGCATTATACTAAGGTTAACTTGTACAATGAATGATTGTGAAATCCTAATTTGGTATGATAAGGTCATTTAGAAATGCTGTGGCATTTATCCAGGGGTCCATCACTGATTCAAAATGACACAACAGTCATTATAATGCAGCCAGTCTTGCTGAATATGACAGCAGTTCTCCACTCAGATTTGTGAGATGTCATGTTTGGTGAGTAAATTGGCAAGTATGAATTTCTCTCCTTTTGTTACCCGGTTTTATTTAGGTTCTTGGCTGTGCTGCAGAAATGAATTTTAAGAGCATGGTAGATGAATTAGGCCAGTAATTTATTCAGGCAGGGAAGGATGAGAAATGGGAGAAAATAACAGATCAGGGGTCCCAGGTAGAGAGAAAGGGGTTGAAAAATGATAAAGCAGGCTGATTTACAGGCTACAGTTCCTCATTATAGGTTATAAATCCCCAGGTTTATTAGCATAGGGATCCAAGCAGGGGAGAAGGCAGCTAGAGTCGGGGTCCAGAGGCAAGAGAGAGAACTCAGTCCTGGCACCCTTTTTGAACTGTTAATTATCCCACCCCTTTGCTAATGGCAGGGGAGGAGTTTCAGTTGTTCACAGTTTTGATTGCTTGTTTCTTCCATCAGTCTCCCAGGAGGGCCCAGTGATAAAATCCTAGGGGAATATCCAGGGCTTCTCCTGGCTTCTGGAGAAAGTCTTCTGAGTGGCAGGACCTTGAGGAGGGTCTTCCAGCAGTCGTCTTGGGGTTATTGATGTCCACGTGGGCTTCTTGCCAGTTTCCAGATGTGTTTATTGATTCCCTATCTTACTAGCCTGCTTCACTTTCATACTGAAGGGAGAACACTCAGCCTCTGCCTCAGGGGTGATGGCAATGCTGGTTGTCAGAGGATCTGTTCTCACCACTTGCTTTGCAACCAACCGGTCCAGACCATTGTGTGTATGCCCAGATTATGTTCACAGATCTCCTGAGGGCTAGGCCGACTGTGTAGTATTCTTGGTTGTTAACCAATAACCTAACTAACTTGACTCGGTATCATTCACTCATTCAACATAACTCATTCAACAGTTATTCCCTAAATACATGTGACACAGACAGGGGCAGCCTGAGACACGGAGGCCCTCCAGGTAGGCTCATAACGCGTTACTCTGGGCAGGCTAGAGATTTGATGCTGCTCTTTAAATATGTGTTCACAACATTTTTAAGTGGGAAGCCAAGCACTGTATGAGAAAGGGGTAGCAAAGGAGCCCCTCTTATTCCCCTTTTTTGCCAGGTTGCAAGATCTCTACTGTCTAGAGGAAAAAGAGCAAGCAGACTCTTTATCTTTCCTTCCAACTACATTCAGTACTGTCCCTGAGAAAAGTTCTGGTAAATACTCTTTTTCTTTAATCTACTTCAATTCCCAGAGATGTATTAATACCCCACTGATGATCTGTACACAGCAACTGCTGTAATATCCAGGCCCGTAATCTAGCTCTGGAAAGAGACTCTGGGATCGATCCTGGAGATAAAGATAAATAAAATGCTATTCCAGCCCTCAAGGAACTCAAGGCAGTAGTTTCACCTGCACTGTACAGCAGTGTGAGAAATATTCAAAGTATTGTAGGAACTCAGAGGAGGGAGCCGAGCGTTCTGTCTGTGGAGGTCAGGGGAGACTCACAGGTGATTTCCCAGGACCTGGGAGTGGAACAGATGAGGAAGTGGAATTTCCCTTTTAAGTACATCTGGTAATAATCGTTTTGAACTTTTCAGTGGATGAAATAGACTTTAAATTTAATTCTATAAGCCTCAAGCTTATAGAATTGCACAAGGTGGGGTAAATGAGTATTTTATTACAGTGATTCTTACCCTTCCTGGCCTGCACGATGAAGCCAAGTTACTATGCTGTTACTCACTACAGTTCTTTTGACAAGCACTCCTTGACTTCTTACTAAATCTTCCTCTCTGATTTTAACTGTCCCTGAAAAACAGATTCACCTAAATGGAAAGGCATTCTCAGATTCCAAATTTTATTGTAACTCTTTGCTTTACTGCAAAGGAGTTTGTTTTATCAGTCCCCACTATCTCTACTGACCAGTGGAAATAAAAGCATCTAGACTTCTTGGTTTTCAAAGTAAAAGCCTTTGAGCCTTTTGTTTTTCTATCAGAAAGCTGGTTGTCCCCATTTTTCCTTAATTCTCAGTCACTTGGGAGTATTTCCTTATATGGCCATCATAAGGAACCCACTTAAAGGAACTCTTATTTGAGAAGGAAGGGAATTCTCAAGGTTAAGCCTGCCACCTTCTAAATCCTCCAGAATAAATCTTTTTAGGTTATCTGGAAACTGACTTCTTTTTTTTTCCTAAGGAAATCCACAATTATAATTACAATTTTAAAATGTTCTTTCATCACTATTAACAAATGTACTACAATAATACAGGGTGTTAATAATAGAGGGTTAAATGGGAGCTCTGTATTTTATGCATGATCTTTCTGTAAACCTGCAACTCCTCTAATAAAAGATTATTGAAAGCAAAGACCCCCAATATCACAGCTTCTCAATTCTAATAATAGCATAGTTTAAGAATATGAGGGAAGCAGCCTTGGCCCAATGGATGGGGTGTCAGTCTACCACATGGGAGGTCCACGGTTCAAACGGGCCTCCTTGACCCGTGTGGAGCTGGCCCATGTGCAGTACTGATGTGCGCAAGGAGTACCCTGCCATGCAGGGGTGCCCCCCGTGTAGGGGAGTCCCATGTGCAAGGAGTGTGCCCTGTAAGGAGAGCCGCCCAGCACGAAAGAAAGTGCAGCCTGCCCAGGAATGGCCCCCCACACACGGAGAGCTGACACAACAAGATGACGCAACAAAAAGAAACACAGATTCCTGGTGCCGCTGATAAGGATAGGAGCGGTCACAGAAGAACACACAGCGAATGGACACAGAGAGCAGACAACTGGGGGGGCAAAGGAAGGAGAGAAAAATAAATAAAAAATAAATATAAAAAAAATAAAAAAAGAATATGACATAATTTAGTTTAACTACTAAATTTATTAGTTATTAAACCTATCTCCATGAGCATTTTGCATTTATGATATGAATACATCCATGAATATAGCAGTATGACATCCTTCATTCTACAATAATAGTTACATTGTTACCTCCTGGATTGGTAATGATGGATTATGAATCTGAGAGACAGGATATGGGACAAATGATTTGCTTCTGCCCAGAACTTCTAAGAAAACCTAGCCAAAAGTTTCCATGAGTTATGACGGCTTTTACATTATGTATGGGTCTTCACCTCCACCTTTGGCCACACAGCATCACTTTTGTCTCAAGAGTTTAAAGCTTCCAGCAGAGGAAAAGAGGTCAGATGAGCTCTACATCTCAAAAGCTGGTTGGTTTATCCATAATGATCTTGACAAAATCCTCCTCAATTTGCTGCAAAATTACACTACACAGTGTTTGCATGCTGGTCCAGACAGAGTGAGAAAGGACAAAAACATGGGGGGGAAAAGGCGAAACTGACTTCTTTAAAGTTAAAATACACACGTCTTGTGTCCTGCCTCTGAGGAGAGAAAGTGTTTTTCATAGGGGAGGTAAAGCCAGTTTTGTGGCATTCATTAGCCAGAGAATCCACTGGTCTGGATGCCTCTCTCAACAGCTGGATCTGTTAGAATTGCTGTGACAAGTCTGTACCGTTTTTGCTCTGGTTAGTTTGCACTCCTTATTCTATTCTAAGCAGCAGTGCCATTTAGCATTTGTGCTTTTCATTCTTCCAACTTGGTACTTTTTTGTGCTGCTGTGGAGGAAGAAAAGCAATAACTTTGCTACAGTTTCTAAAAGTGGTTTGAGTGGTTTTGTTTTAGCCTGGATGAAGAAACCAAGCTACACTTTTGTTGTTTCTTTTACTTTACCTTAGTGGCTTCATCCTGAGATGAGAAGTGGTCATTATCAGAGAACTTTCATTACTACTTTTATATCTTCTCAGCAAAATATTCTCAGGCTTAGGTAAATATTAAAAAGAAAACAGGAAAGGAACTTGCTAATATAACATATTGAAAAACAGTCATTTTAGCTCAAAGAAATGCAAAATAAAGCCACAATAAGATCATTTTCATGTATAGAAGTAACAATGTTTTTTGTTTGTTTTTTAATGATTTTCAAAACTGGTGAAGGTGCTACTCAGTATTTATAGGAGGCAAAATCAGTATAATCTTTTTGGGAAATGCTTTAATATAACAGGGGCCTTAAAACGCTCTTCATGCTTCATATCAGTAATTTCACTTTTAGACCCAGTAATATCATTTTTAGAAGTATGTGCAAAGGAAATTGTAAACAGAGTACAGAGATGTTTGTCACATTGTTTATAACAAAAAGGTAAAACCAAAAAATCAGTAGGGGAATGTTTTCACAAATATTATGCTTCCATTTCAAGTGATGTTTACAGAAACTTTATAATAGTATTAAGAAAAGCCAATGATATAATAAAAAGCAAAAGGAACCTCAGTATTGTGCTGTCACAATGGCAGTGGCATAATTGTGCAAAACTAGCAGGCTGGCAAAAAAAGAAAAAACTGGAAGAGGAAAAATAAGCCAAATAAAGTCTTTTCCCCTCCATGTTTTTTTTTCCTATTTTCTATAAGAAGCATATTTTATTTTCAGTGGGGTTTTCTATTATATATAAAATGGATACTGCCTCAGATATAATGCTACTTCTTATTGTTCATTGACGGTTTAATGTTCATATTTTGTGCCTTGTAAATTACAGTGGTGATAAGAGTAAATTTAAAATTCGTGACAGTGATTTTTCCCACTCCGTGGATATTAGTTAACAGGTTTGTTTGTTTGTTTGTTTAGGAGGTACCAGGGATTGAACCGGGACCTCATCGTACATAGGAAACAAGCACTCAACCACTAAGCTATATCTGTCCCCAGTGAGAGTTTGTTTGTTTGTTTGTTTGATTTTAGGGGGTACCAGGGATCAAACTTGGGACCTTGTACATGGGAAGCAGGTGCTCAACCCCTTGAGCTACATCTACTCCCCTAACAGGTTTCTTTAGGAGGTTAGAAGGGGATCCCTTTAACAAACCTCACTTTTTAAAAGTTTGTCTTTTGTGCATTTCATAAAGTTATTATACATGTTGGAAATTTTAAAACCATATAAGTGGATAAATTATCTTGCAGTCCTGTGATGTATAAAATGTAACAATATGTTTATGATTTCTCTTTAGGAATTTTTCAAATAGAAACTAATTGCCGAGTTTCCAGTTGACCAGCATTCATAGGGTAAGATTAACATTCTGAATTGCAAACACATGGTAAAGATAATTACTATTTTGTGGATAGCTTAGGGCAAGCAAATACTGAATTCTTGGTATGAAAAAGAGATTACTATTCTTACAGACGTTTTGAGTAAAGTCCTTTGGATGCTTTTAGCTGGGCATAAAGAAAAAAATTGTCTATATGCATTTTGGTGAAATGTCATCCTCCTCATCTTCCTGTCATTTATAGGTTTTGCAAGTGGAAAAATATATATGTATGTGTGTTTGATATTTTTCATTTTTTCATCGTAAAGGTCTAAGCAACATAATAAATATCCATGAGTGACTTAGAGCCCATGTTAATATTTTCCCTCATTCTTATGATAGCATTTGTATGCATAGAATGGTTTGCCAGTTTCTGTAGTCAAAGACAGCTACACTTTTCTTAAGTAGAAAAGTCAGAGAAATAAACAGTTCCTATGCTCTGTTTTTTCCTGTAAACAGAATTTTTCTTTTACAATCATGGAAAATTAATCTTAAATGAGCTCTGCGACAGAGCTTCTAACTTTGACCTAATGAATGAATTTGCACACTGTATTAAATAGCTTAATGCTCTAGTGTTATGAATACAGCATGTGTCTTGAAAGTGTTCAACTCTGAATATGTAGTTAGGTGGGGCAGTGATCAAGACAGTAGGTCTGTCACCAACTACATTTGGACACCCACCTTTTTATAGATAAAAGTCAAGATTCTCTGACTTCTTGGGTAAACACACATTCCCCTCATGATTCGCCAAGTTGACCATAAACTTTTTTTTTAAAGATTTATTTTATTTCTTTCCCCTTCCTCCCCCCATGGCCCCATTGTCTGCTCTCTTGTGTTCATTCACTGTGTGTTCTGTGTCCACTTGTATTCTTGTCAGCGGCACCAAGAATCTTTGTCTCTTTTTGTTGCATCATCTTGCTGTGTCAGCTCTCCGTTGTGTGAGGTACGACTCCTGGGCGGGCTGCACTTTTTTCTTGCGGGGTGGCTCTCCTTGCAGGACACAGTCCTTGAGCATGGGGCTCTCCTATGCGGGGGACACCCCTGCATGGCAAGGCACTCCTTGCATGCAGCAGCACCGCATGTGGGCCAGCTCACCATCAGGCCAGGAGGCCCTGGGTTTGAACCCTGGACCTCCCATGTGGTAGGCAGACGCTCTGTCAGGTGAGCCACATCCACTTCCCTGACCATAAACTTTTAAAAAGATCATATCAGATCTTGCCGTTCCTCTACTTAGGACCCCACAGTGGTCCTCTATCACTCATGAGCTGTTATCCAAACTCTTTACCAATTCTTGTGCTATATGTAGCAATAACTGACTTTCAGGAGATGACTGCCAAATCCGTGTCATTCTCACAGGTATCCAGATGACTTTTCTTCTTCTGGCCATCACTATTGTTTCTCCATCCTGCAACACACTTTCTGATAGACATGTATACAAGGCACCATTTTCATAAAACAATGAGTCATTCTTAATAGATATCTTACCAGTTATGAAAACAAATGGACCTCTAACACACGCTTTAAAATGATATGTTTGATTAAGGGTCAAATACTGTCCTGTCTTATTTATATCTCCCAGCTATTCATATGTAGAGGCAATTCCAAGAAATATCTCCCCCAAATTCTTTTGCAGGTTATGACTATGAGTGTCATTAGCCCAAGGGGCCAGGACCCATTTTCCTTTGTAATGTTAATAGTTCCTGCCACAGTAGCATAAGGAGAGGGAACACAGGACCAAAGTCCATAGGCAGACACAAGCTGCAAGTTCACAGTTCCAGAATTTGTAAAGTTAACATGATGCATGGCAGCAATTGCCACAAGTCTCAGTGAAGAATTTTAACCTCCAGCCATATTTCCAGATTTTTTAAATTCCTTAGATCATGAGTAATGCTACTAGTTAACTGCATGTTGCTGTTTGTTCTCACGTAGACTGGGGTATAGAGAGAGCCCCTTGTAAACAATAAAGTCTGATGAGTCTCTACTCACCGACCCCCTCATCCCAGCTCGCTCTCTTTCTTTCTCTTTGTTTCCTTCTCTCTTTCTCTTTCTTTCATTCCCGATACCCTTCGGGCCAACATTCCTACAAGTGGCGCCCAACGTGGGATACCACTTGTCGGAATGTTGGCCCTAAGGGTATCAGGAATGAAAGACAAAGAGAAAACTGGGATCAGGGAGTCTAATGAGTCTGTCCTCTTAGACCGCCTGATCCCAGCCTCCTCTTTGTCTTTCATTCCTGATACCCTTTGAGCCAACATTCCGACAGGAGCTTACAGATACCAGACCATAAAGCATAAGTTACTTCCTTCACCAAAGTCTATTTTCACATGTTGGAGCAAGATGGCTGCCAACGTCTGTGAAGGTTCAGGCTTCCTGGGTTCCTCTGGGCTCACTTTCTCTGTTTTCTCCACAAGGTCAGCTGTAGACTATGAGGTTCTCTAGGCTTTGCCTCTGTCCACAAGGCCAGCTGTAGACTATCAGGCAAACTGCTCTGTCTTTCCCTGGGGCTCCAGCTTCAGCATCAAATTCCAACATCAAAACTCCAACATTAAAGCCTGCAACTCTGTCCTTTGCCATGCCTTTAGTCGGTGGGGACTCAACACTCTACTGGCACAAGAAGTTTACATAATTACTTAATCAGCTAGACCTATGAATCCAATATAATCAAATATGCCTAATTCTTTTTGGAATTCATCAATAATATCAAACTGCTACAACCACCCAATCTAAAACAACTTTACGTTCTTTATAGCATTTCCAATTTATTGTGTTTGTGCGTTTTATTATCGTTGCTCTTCCCACACTGCAGAGAAAGTTCCATGAAGGCAGGGATCTTGCCTATCTTGCATTCTCGTATTTCCTTAGCACTTAGGACTGTCTTGCACATAACAGGTATCTTAAATATTTGTTGCATAAATAGACTAAAATCTTGATGTCTCTTTGACAAACACTGCTGTTCAGCAATGTTTTCACTCATTCCCTTTGGGCATTTTATTTAGACTCAAATATAGAACTTATTGGGTTTAGCCCATCATCCTACTCATTTTGGCACTGAAATGACAGTATACGGTGATGATGCTAGTTTTCAAGTATCCATATCTCTTCCCCACAAGAGGATTAAAATCCTTTAAAAGCAGAAACAGGGCCTTACATTTCCTGGGTACCTAATCTCTTGAGGAGGGGATATTCCATAAAGTGCATAGAAATAGTAACTAGAGAAAGGTTTAAGACTAGTTACTTAATCATATTTTAAAGCATTTCTAGAGGACAGTGGCTTGTCTATCCCAAAACTGAATATCCCATTTCTATTAATTAAAAAAAAATATTCTGGACTTTATTTGCAGTTTCATATTTCAAAACCCTATTTTATTTTACTATTTATTGGGCCAGGTAGCCAGAACCAATTCCGCCTACCTTCCAATTCTTTTCAAATTAAGAAACTTGGCCATTGGCTCATGTTCTGTTAACCTGTAACTATAGAAGTCACTTAAACTCCCCAGAACATTAGTTTCTTATTTGTAAAAAGAAGAGTTGGTCTCTGATCTCTAAGGCTTCTTCCTGCTTAAATAGTTCATGATTCTGCTCTTGTGAGAGGTAAGCCACCTGCAGAAGAATTAGGAGAAGTAGGTGGAATGATGATCTCTGCAGGAGGGCTATCATTTGAGAACGCATGTATGACTCATGGGAGACTGCATGGGAGCTGGATTTGGCTCTAATTTATTTATGATTTGCTTCCTGTGGGGGGTCAGGAAAATATTTTTATAAACAATGAAAGGTAGTGGTGAAGAGTTTGAGGTGACACTCTGAAAGCACCTTCTCTTTAAGTATCATCAACTGATGCTTCTATTCCAGTGTCAATAGGACACTAATGTTATTGCATTATTTTTCTCTTTTTAATGTAGTCAAGATAATATGGTAGCTTGCTAAAAGCATCAAAGAAATGGGAGGCCTTTGAGCCTTGACAGGAAATTACCATCCCTGTTAAATATATATTTCAAAACTACCAGAGACAAGGAAATAAGAAGCAAAGCTTGAAACAACTCAGACTCAATTAGGATTTCTAAAGTTGCTCCCCTTGGTTTTAATTATTGTACTCAGTCACTTTTTTCCTCCTAAGGCTCTGATGATTGTAGTAACTCTCCTAATATTTCGAGCACTATTTATGATATTTTTTTTACAGACGCATTACTACTCTACAGCTTTGGGTAAGCAGCTGCAGAATGGTAGTTAAAAGTCTCAGTTCTCTTTTTTAATTATTCTTTATTATTTGACTATGATGTCAGCCTCTTTTCTTGAAAATCTTTGATTTGCATGTTCCAGAAATATTATACTTCTTTACCCCAGTGACCCTGCTTCACCTACCCCCTTTATTCTTCCTTGTCTGATAATCCTTCCTCACAAAATATGTTATTTACAGGAGAGAAAATCTGTTCTTCACTCATTAAATTCTTTCATTCAAAGAAATAATTCATTTCTATGGCACTATCTACTACTTAAACGCTTGTCTTTCTATGGTGGATTAAAGATGGCTGCAAATACTTTGCCACGCCTTCCGTCAAGAGATGGAGTCTGTTTTTCCTTCTTTTGAATTTGGGCTGGCTCTGCTACTTTTCTGGCCAATAGAATATGGCAGAAAGAGTGTGGAATAATTTTTGAGACTGGACCTTAAGAGATTTGAAGCTTCTACCTTTCCATCCTTGAAATGCTCTTACTTTCCCCACCTTGCTGTGAGGAAGCCTAAACAGCAGTACAGAGAAGAGACAAGGCCTCTAGTCAGTAGCCTCAGCTGGTTCTCGCCAGCCCTAGTTGCCCACCATGTGGCTAAAGCACTGTGGCCCTGCGGCCACTCCAGCCAACACCATGGGCAACAGAAGAACTACTTCATCCTTCCACAGAGTTTGGCCACTAAGTTTTGGGGTGGTTTCTTACGCAGCAGTTAAGAACCAAACCAAAATTGGTACCTTGGTACCCAGGAATGAGGTGCTTCCATAACAAAAACCTAAAACATCTGGCATTGGGTTTGGGATCAGGTGTTGATGGAGGCCTGCAGGGTGGTAAGACTAATAGTGACTGGAAGAGCAGTGAGGAAATTACTGTTGGAGGATGCAAAACACTACCTTTGTGTTATAATGCCAAAAAAAAAATCATCGGTGTCATCTACAGTAACATAGTAGCTAGAAAATGAACCCAGTGAACCTGTGTATCTAGCTTAGCCGATTTTCCAGCAGAATATTGGAATTGCCAGCTGTCTTTTTTTAGCCACCTCTGACCAAAGTATTGCAAGAGAGATTGATTAAAGAAGGAACTATTCTGATTTCAAGCTGACTTTAGAGGAAATGTTTCTGATCCAAAACTTTCTACATTGGAATATAAAACTGTTTCTTGTTCCCAGTTTCTCTATCCAGGAAGAGGTACTTAAAATAAGAAATGACCTGAGATCCAACATCATATCCAGGGTAATCTAGTAAAACTTGGTCTCAGGCTTAGCTAAATATAAGTCTGAGCCACTTATTAAGTTTAGAGGGTACACAGTCCTCCACAAGACTGTCCTCACTTTTGACACCATCTGTAAGTTTGGGGAAATTACCTTAGATTCAATAAGTACTCATAGTTATGCTTTAATTCAGGGAGAGTTTACAAATTAAAATCAGCCAAAGGAAGAGATGCCTAAGGCAGAGTCTGGAAGTGTCTAAATGTTAAGCTTCCATTGTCCCCTCCAGACCCATTAGCCTCCTGGTATCAATGAGTACCAATACAAGTGGAGTAATGCCAGCCGAGGCTTGCCTGGGCTTTAGTTCTGTAGAGTTTTTAGTGGGGCTTCATTGCATAGGCATGACTGATTGATTGCCCACGCGGTCGAGCTCAGTCTGCAGGGCAACCGCTGTATGACCCACAATGCCCAACCAAGCCACTTGGTTGGTCTTTAGGATGTCAAAAAGATTTATGTCAGTGCCTTCTAGATCATCTCAACTAGACAGAAGGACACCTAAGAATCTTAAGAGAGTTGTCCCTCATCACCTAACTTGGAATCCTGAGTAAAGAAGATTACTTTGTGGGTATGTTTTTGTCAACAAAATTTGTGGTATATGTATAAGTACTTATTTAAATACATAAACATAAAATTCAGCATCACATTGGTGTGATGACAAGAAGGAGTAAGATGCTAGGTGGTTACGTTAAAAGCACAACTGAGGGAAGCGGACTTGGCTCAATGGATAGAGCATACCACATGGGAGGTCCAGGGTTCAAATCCAGAGCCTCCTGACCCATGTGATAAGCAGTAGACCCACGCGCAGTGCTGATGAGCGCAAGGAGTGGCGTGCCACGCAGGGGTGTCCCCTGCGTAGGGGAGCCCTATGCTCAAGGAGTGTGTACTGTAAGGAGAGCCCCCCGGTGTGAAAGGAAGTCCAGCCTGCCCAGGAGTGGTGCCACATTCATGGAGAGCTGACACAACAAGATGATGCAACAAGGTGACACAACAAAAAGAGACACAGATTCCTGGTGCCACTGACAAGAATGCAAGCAGACACAGAAGAGCACACAGTGAATGGACACAGAGAGCAGACAACTGGAGGAGGGGAGGGGAGAGGAAAAAAAAGCACAACTGAGGGAAACGGATGTGGCTCGGGCGATTGAGTTCCTGCCTACCACATGGGAGGTCCCTGGTTCGGTTCCCAGTGCCTCCTAAAGAAGGCAGCAAGCTGGCATGACAGGCAGGTGCAACAAGCTGATGCAACAAGAGACACAAAAACATTATGAGAGATACAACAAAGCAGGACATGGAGGTTCCCGGTGCCTCCTAAAAAAGATAAGCAAGACCGTGAGCTGAGGTGATGGGCAGGCACAGCAAGCTGACAAAACAAGGTGACACAAAAAGAGACACAAGAAGAAAAATATAATGAGAGAACAACAAAGCAGGGAACAGAGATGGCTCAAGCAGTTAAGTGCCTCCCTCCCACATTGGGGTCCTGGGTTCAGTTTCCAGTGCCTCCTAAAGAAACAAGGAAGATGAACAGACACAGCAGATGCTAACAATGAGGAGGTGAGGAGAAATAAATAAATCTTTGAAAACAAAAAAGTGCAGCTAAGTATAGTTAGTCATGACTGATGGTTTTGGAAAACTAGGTTCAGTTTTGAACCACCCAGAATACCTTGTCTGTAAATAAAGTGTTCATGCGTTCATTGAAATATAGTTATTATAAATAAGAATATGAAGCCACTGGTTGGCTTATGCCTTCTGACCTATTGTTCTTGTCTCTTTTTTGGAAAGGGGTTGGATTTTTTTTTTTTAATAAGGTTTACAACTAAAGTTTTTAAAATTTTATTTACTTAGGTCTCCCCATCTCCTCACCATTTGTGCTTACTGTATCTGTTCATTGTGTGCTTCTCTTCTTTTTTTTTCTTTTAGGAGGTACCAGGATTCAAACCGGGGCCTCCCACATGGGAGGGAGGTGCCCAATCACCTGAACCACCTCTGTTACCTGGTTTGTTGTTCCTCATTATGTTTTCCTCCTTGTGTCTCTTACTGTGTCATCTCAGCTCACTACACCAGCCCATTGCATCCCCTTGCTGCCTTGCTCATCTTCCTCAGGAGGCACTGAGAACTGAATCCAGGACCTCTCATGTGGTAGGCAGGAGCCCAATCACTTGAGCCACATCTTGTCTCCCCAGCTAGGATTTTGAGTGCCAAAGTTCTATTTATTAAGTAAAAAAAAAAGAATTCAATGGTTAATGACTAGTACTTTTCCACTGGAAAAACATTTTGTTGATGTTTGAATTTGTTTGTATCTGTATGTTTTTTTTAGTTTTTTGTTCGTTTATATTTGCATTTGTATTTAAAGAGTAGTAAATTTTTTATAAAATGAAAAAAAAAAAACATGTGGGTATAGCTTGTACATTCTAATTCTACATTCTAACCAGAATACATTTTAATGGAATGTATCTCGTAAGCGTCCTAGGAAACCCACAACATTTTTAGGAGAATTATATTAGCAGCAGCACCTTCTTAGACTAAAAGAGACTGAAATAGTTCAAAATGAAAAGAGACTTCTAATTGTGCAGTAGGCAGGCTGAGAAAGGTACTCAGCTGGAAACATGTCCATTTCTTATGAAAAAGGAAGAATGACTCAGGCGGCTACACCAAGAACTTAGAGGATGGACTCGGGATCCAGTAGGAATTATTTCCAAGGAACAGACTGCACCTAATCAACAAAAATTCCCTGACTACAGAGTGAGAATTGGCAACATGCACCAAGCTGGATTTCAGATTGCTATGGACCAGTGACTGCTATGAACCTCCTCTTTCCCCATTTTTTGAACATGAGTGTCTAATGCAGTTATCCCCTCCTGCCTCTTCATTGTATGTTAAGTGTAAGAAGATAAATTGTTTTAACAGTTCATAGGTCTCTGTAGCGAGGAGCAATACCCAAGGGGCTACACTTGATCCTTATCTGCAACTGGATCTGATTTAGTGACAAGATTCTATATTTCAAGCTTCAGCTTGATGCCAAAATGGGATCAAACTTTTGGGTAACTTGGGAGTGGGTGCGTGCGTTGTGCAGGTAAGAGGATGTGAATCGTTTGTGACCAGAGAATGAACTGTGGTAGATTAAAGATGTCTGCAAATTCTTTGATACTCCTTTCATTAAGGTGTAATGTTTCCATTCCTCCTGTATCTGGACTGGCTGTGTGACTCCTTTGACCAATAAAATGTGGTGGACATATGCCCTGTGGCTACCAAGGCTGTGCCTTTAAAGATCTGCAGCTTTCCCTTTTGTGCTTAGAGTGTCCCTTCTTAGAGTCCAGGCACCATGGCAGGTGAGGACGCTCAACCACTTGGAGGCACATGAAGGAGTTACCTGCCAGCACTTAGCAACAACTACCAGTGAAAAAGGAGGACGCTTTGGACCTTTCAGCCATCTTCGTGCCAGCCAACACAATATGAAATGAAAGAACCACCCACAGAATCACAAAAAATATAACCTTATTATTGATTTTAAGCCATTAAGTTTTGGAATATGCCCTAACAGCCAAATTACTTCCCATCTACCTCCTACTGTGTTCTAGTCTCCACCTGAGAAAGACTCTATCACCTTGGCTACAGCCTACCTAAATGTCTCAATAGATTTTTCCTGCCTTTTGTATTTTTATACATTCAATTATTTATTGTACAAATGGAAGTTTCGTACCAAGTGCTGGAAAATGTAGAAGATACTATAAGAACATAGTATAAAAACCTGAATCCATTTAATTCCTGCTTCTCTCTGTATCCTTTTAGCTTATGTTACTAAGTTGTGCTGAATTTTCATTTACATGTGACTGTTTGATTCTTTGCTTTCTTTTCAAGCTTACTGCAGAATTCACTCATTATTTCTCACCCACATGATTGAAATAACCTTTTGGCTGGCCCCCTTGTTTCTAACCTCTGCTCCTTAAATCCGTCTTTCAAATCTCTTTAGCTCAGCGCCTAGCTGTTCTACTTCCTTACATATTTGAGTCTCTGAAAAGTTCATGTAGAGATAATCATTGTTACTTTGTAATCTGTGAAGGGGTGAGCATCCTAGACATCTAGCATAACTTCTAGGATTTAAAAGGTATGTACTTTTCCAAGATATTGAGGCAAGCTAGATTAGGGAATAAAGAGACAAATCTGGAAACTGGCAGAAAAACATGCCTGTGAAACATGTGGCCATGGGAATTCTGTCTGAGGGAAAGACTCACAAGATAGCTGTTGGAAGAACCTTGCGAGTCCCCCATTCAGAACGGAATTTCATCCAGGATCAGCAAAAAGCTCTGGATACTCTCAGGGGACCTTATCATTGGTCCCTCCCAGGGGATTGATGGGTGTAGTAACCAATCAAACTACCAAGCAACTGGGATTCCTTCCCCAACATTAGCAGAGGGGCAGAATAATGGTTTAAAAAGCAAGCACAGAAGCCAAATGGGCACTGTTTTTGCCTTTTCTCTTCTTGCCTGGATCAGCACGCAAGTAAATCTGGGGATTTGTAATCTGTAATGCGGAATTGCAGTCTGTAAATATCTTTTCCCCTTTTCCTCTCTCTACCTGGGATCCATAATCTGTTATTTTCTCCCATTTCTCCTCTCTCAGTTCCTTAATAAATTATTGGCTTAACTGAACTGGCTTGCACTTAAAATTCATTTTATGTCTCACAGCCAAGAACCTGGAGAAAATCTGGCAACAGTATTTCATTGTCAATCTACGTAGTAAGGTTCCTTTTCCTGGAGAGATTTAAAAACAAAAAAACAAAAAAGCTGGCCTCACTTAGACCAGATGAATCACTCTATGTGAGTGAAGCAGCCCCAGGTGGTTCTAATGTGAAGCCAAAATGGAGACCACTTGTGAGCGTTAGGCTAATGCGTCAATTAGCCAGGTCATGGTGCCTGGGCTAATTGTAATACAATCACCTGAGCAATGAGTAATGTCTCATCCAGTCAGTTGAAGGCCCTAAAAGGGGAAGTGATTTCAGCATTCAGGGAGAAAATTCCCATTTTTGCTTCAGAGAGCCATTGTCTCCTGGGAACTCATCAAGGACCTCCATCGGAGCCCCTGGTTTGCAGCCTGCCCTACAGAATTTGGACTTGTTTGTCCCCACAGTAATATGAAACAATTGAATAAACTCTCTTACTACTTACAGATATCCCCTGTCCTGTTTCTCTAGAGAACCCTGAGTAATGCATCACTATCAAGATTTGTGGTTCTCCAACAGGGATCCTTGACAAGCAGCATTAATATTAATATGTTAGAAATACACAGTCTCAGGTCCTATCCGTAACCTGATGAATCACTTTGTTTCAGCAGGCTTTCTGGATGATTTTTATGAACATGAATGTTAAAGAAACTTTCTAGTAGATAAGTTGCTTAGCCCCCTTCTAACTCTCAAGAATACAACCAAGAACAACAAAAACAAACAACCTAATTATAAAATGGGCAAAAGACTTGAATAGGCATTTCTCCAGAGAAGGTATGCAGATGGCCAGTGAGCACATGGAAAATGTTCAACATCACTAACCATCAGGGGAATGCAAACCAAAACCATTAATGAGCTACCACTTTACACCCACTAGAATGACTATTAAAAAGACAGAAACAAATGTTGGAGAGGATATAGAGAAATAGGAAACTCATTCATTGTTGGTGGGAATACAAAATGTTTCAACAACTGAGGGAAATAGCATGGAAATGCCTCAGAAAGTTAGGAATAGAATTACCATATGACCCAGCAGCACCACTTTTAGGTATATACCCAAGAGAATTGAAAGTAGGGATGTGAACAGATGTTCATAGTGACACTATTCACAACTGACAAAGAATGGAAGCAACCCAGGTGTCTATCAACAGATGAGTGGATAAACAAAATGTGGCATATACATGCACTGGAATACTACTCAACCAGAAAAAGCAATGGCATTCCAGTACCTGCAATTACATGGGTGAATCTTGAAGACATCATGTTGAATGAAATAAACCAGACACAAAAGGGCAAATATTATATGGTCTTAGGGAAATGAAATAATTTTAAAAAGCAAATTCATAGAAACTAGAATACAAGTTACCAGGGGCCAGAGTGAGGGTAGGGAATGGGAAGTTATTGCTTAATTGGTATGGAATTTCTCTTTGGGGTGAAGGAAAAGTTTTGGCAATGGATGATGGTGAATGAAGCACAGCATTGTAAATATAATTCACACCACTGAAATGTGTATTTCAAAGTGGTAAAAATTGAAAACTTTAGGTTATACATATGTTACCAGAATAAAATTTTTAAAAACCACAGATCCATATAACACAGTTGGCCATATTGTAAACTATGGGCTATAGTTAATAATATTGTTTCATCTGTTGTAACAAAGATACCACAGGAATGCAAAGTGTTAATAGAAAAACTGTGAGAGAGCATGTATGGAAACTCTCTGCTTTCTGCATGATTTTTCTGTAAACCTACAACTGCTGAGATAAAAAAAAAATTGCAAGAAAGGAAGAATACTACTAAGCTTGGAAAGGGTGTTATTTGAAATGAAAGGATTGGTAAGAGACCTAAGGAAACTGATATGCCAAGTGTTTTGCTAATGATTTAAATACTTGAAAAAAAAATGCTAAATGTTATCTAGTATTTAAAAACAACCAAATTAATTAGGGATCCTGATGCATTGTTTCTCACAGAAAGAACTCAAAATGATTTTAAATTCAGTTTAGATAGCAGCTGTGGCTCAAATCAGTTGGGCTTCCATATACCATATGGGAGGCCGTGGGTTCTTGTCCCGGGCCTCCTTGTGAAGGCAAGGCTGGCCCATGCACCGTGGAGAGCTGCGGGCCGGTGCACTGCAGAGAGCTGGCGCAACAAGATGACACAACAAGATGACGCAACAAAAGGGAGACAAGCAGATACAGAAAAAATGCGCAGCGAATGGACACAGAGAAGGGACAGCAAAAGAAAAGGAACAAGCCTCAAGGGGGGAAATAAATAAATCTTAAAAAAATAAATTTAGTTTAGATAGGTGTTAGACCTAAGAAACATATTGATGGGAAGTAGTACTAAACACTTTAAAGGGCTATAAGGTGATTTTTAAATCCTTCATTGGGGGTAAGGTAGAGAAACTCCCTTTTGGATTGTTTTGGTATAGCCTTGCCTGTAGTCAGAGACAGAGATCTTTGAAGTGGCTTCTAGTTCTTGGACTGTAATGACTTTAAATACCAGCTGATCATTATTTGTTTATTTTTTCATTGGTTGTTTTGAAAGTGCTTCAAAAGTAAAATAAAGGCTACTGGGAAGTAAAGATGCCTGACCTGCGTGTTGCTTTTCTAGCTTTAGAGACTTTGGGAAGAGAATGCCAAATAAATTCATGTGCTTTGAAAAGCTAAAGAAAAGGGATTAGGACTATAATATCCTCTATTCTCAACATTGTTTCTTTGATCTGATTTAGTGCATTCCAACATTAAAAATAGAGATCTGATTTGGATTGAATCATCATTGTTTGCTAAAATATTGTCTGGGAAAAATTTTTCTAAGCACACAAACAGTAGTATTAAAGAGAGGAATGACAAAGTTAATTGAAGTTCAGTACTTCAATTAGAAAAATTAGCATCATTTAATATATAGAAATGCTTGATACTTTTCATGTATCATTAAATTCCGGTGGTATATACTAAAATAGTAAGTTTTAGTTTAGCAGAAATTGTTTAGCTGAGAAGGTAGATTTTATAGTATTTAACTGGAGGCATTGCATTAAACTGTATGTTCTTGTTTACCAAGAAATTGTAATAGAACCCAGTTATGTAACATGTTAGAGGTGAGTTGGTGAAGAGAGCTACATAGTCAGTTTTTCTTTAGTTTTTGAGAGAACTAAGACTGTGGCATACTTAGTTAGATTGAGGCAACATGGTCTAGTGTGGACAAGGCTTCAGATTTGAGTCTCGGTTCTAGTCATAACATCATTTCTTGTTGGTTTTCTCACTTTTTTTTTTTTAAGATTTATTTTTTATTTATTTCTCTCCCCTTCGCCTACTCTCCCCTGCCGCCCCCGCCCCATTGTCTGCTCTCTCTGTCCATTTGCTATGTGTTCTTCTGTGTCCGCTTGCATTCTTGTCAGCGGCACCCAAAATCTGTCTTGGTTTGTTGCATCATCCTTCTTCAGCTCTCCGTGTGTGCAGCGCCACTCCTGGCAGATTTCATTTTTGTTGTGCAGGGCAGCTCTCCTTGCAGGGCGCACTCCTTGTGTGTGGGGCTCCTCTATGTGGGGGACACCCCTGCGTGGCATGGCACTCCTTGTACGCATCAGCACTGCACGTGGGCCAACTCACCACATCGGTCAGGAAGCCGTGGGTTTGAACCCTGGACTTCCTATATGGTAGGTGGATGCTCTATCAGTTGAGCCAAATCCACTACCTGGTTACCTCACCTTGAGCAAGGTAACTTCTCTGAACCTTAGTTTCCACATTTATAAAATGTGAAGAGTAACAAATTTATCTCAGTGCATTGTTAAAAACAAATGAAAGTATGAAACAATGAAAGTATGAAACAAATTAGCAAAACATGCTCTGGAATTTGGTAAGCAGGTATTAGATTATCTATTATAATGGGTTTTATTTGCTTTCTTATTGACAAGGCACTCATCAAAGGAAATCAGAGGCAATCAGGTAAAGTTTATAGTTTTTAAAAAGGTGAACAGAAAAAGTTCTTTACAAATAAACTTGAGTTGAATGAATATAATCTGTTTCAGTTGTGGTCCTCTGACAGGTTAGTTCGTAGTAGTTTTCTCATTTTAATTATTTTAAAATATTACCATTGTTTGAGGGTCATGTCTCCTTTCATAGAGACACTTTTTTAAAGTAGAAAATGTATTTGTAATATATCAGGGAAACTGAGATAAGTATAATGGCTGAGTAGCATTGTGGAATTATGCAATACATTTTTTTCTGGCACGCTACAGATGCAATGCGATAGAAGAATATGTAAAATGTTTTCCACTTCCAAATAATTTTAACATGAAGCTGCACATAAATTCAGTTGTGTATTGTATGTTCTAAACCTTTGAAAAATGAATTGTGAATAAGAAATTTACATGCCAGTAATGCCATGTAATTATGATTTAGTACATAGCTAAGTTGTCATACATACTAACTGCTTCTGGCCTGCAAAACAATTCACTTCTGGATAGTGATTAAGTATAAAGCAGCCTTTGCACATGGATTGGTGAGTCCAAAGTAAAGTTCAGATATTTATATGCTCTGGAATTGGAAGCTCTGTTTTAAGACTATTTCTTTGCTGTGCAGTTGTGTGTGTATGTGGTTATTTTGATAAGGCATGAAATGAAATCCATTAATTATTCTTTTAGTCTTTCAAATGTGTTCATATTCTCTTTTACTATAAGATTGTTCTACTGTTGTTTTTTTTCCCTCATATATATAGTTTTTCCTTTTTGAGTTTTAGGTTCTAAAGGAAGGAACTAAGCTAGGTCAAACCATCCAAATCTCCATACAATTTAACCAACTATTCTCTTTAGAGAGAGAAACAAGGAGTGGGCACTGTCTTTAAATACAGCCTTGATTTGAATCCAGACTATCTCTTAAAGGCTGGGTGACCATGGACAGTTTATTTAACCCCTCTTCACCTCCATTTTCTTCATTTGTAAAATGTGGGTGATAATAATGTTGATGGTTAAACAAGATATGTAAATCACTCAGGACATAGAGTACTTAATAAATACTAGTCTTCATTAGTGTTATTATTGCAGCTATCATCATCTTTGATATCTTCCTGTTCTGTTCATTATCCTTGGCCTTGAAGAAAACTGTCACTTTTAAGAAATAGAGGAAATTGGAACATTATTCTTTTCCAACGTAGGGCAATGTTTTTCAGATAAATCTAAAACTAATTTCTCCTTCTTGAGTTCCATAGAGGCATGTTGGAGTTTGTATGTGATGGTTTGTTCTGAGAATATATAATTATCATATGCAATATGTATAAAGCACTTAATTATTCTAAGCACTTTAGATATATAATCTCAATCTAATCCTCAGAACAAGCCTATGATTGCATTTATCAGATGGAAAAAATGAGGCACAAGGAGGCAAACGATTTGTCCAAGATCATACAATTATAAATTGGAAGAACCAGATTAATTACTTCTGTCTGGTAAAGTCTGGGAATAATGATGATTTTTATTCTGGTTATCCATGGGAGTCAAACCTCTGGGATGAAATTACTTGATTCCTTTTCACCAAACATTGTTTTGAATCATCAGCCATTAATCTCTATTTTAGGCATTAAATGTGAAATGTTTTTTTTTTTTTCTTCTTCCAGATTTTCATGTTAAGGCCCAGGAAAGATCTGGAGATTAGATATTAGGAAACTGGATTTTAGCCTTAGAACTCATAGTTGTATAAACTTGCCCGTTTTAATTCATCCACTTAATTTCCCATGAAATTATACCTACCATTCAGTTATCCTACTAGATTAATATGAAGGTAAATGGTTTACATCACAACTTTTCTTAATTTGTTAAGGAAAAAACATTTTGCATGCATTGTTTCAGTTAACTCTTAAAAGAATATAATTCAAAAATGAAATAAAAAGATAAAGGAATGTAATCCAAACATAGTTTATTGGATAATTTAAAAGTATTTCCAAAAGTCATGCCCAACTTTTTGATCTTTGAAATGACAAAGTCCCAAGTTTATTGCTAAAAATATCTTAAATACAATTTGGGATCAGGATTCTTGGCTGAATTTTGAGTATCTAATAAAGCAAAAAAGGATTGTCTTCAAGGCAAATATGAAAACCTTCTCATCAACATTTTCAGAGGTTGCGTAGACACTAAAAAATACAGTTTTCACACCTGATTTAAAAAATCTAGTATTTCAGCCATTGTAAAAGCTGTGAGAAGAACCCTTAATGGGGAAGCTGATTTGAGACTGTACATCTCCAGTCTCCTCCCAATGAATAAATGTCTGGTTTCAGAAGTTTTTCACCATTCAAACTGATCAATATATATGCAATTTAACTCTCACAAATAATTGCAGTAGGAGCTTAGAATAGCTTTTATTAGCCTACAAAGGAAAAAAAAAACCTAATATAAAGGCTGGCAATATTTAATGATATAATTTAGGGAATTTTAGCCTTATTTCTGAGCTGTGTCTGAAAAAGTATATTGTGACCTTTTTTAATATATTGGTAGACTAAATTTTGGGAGCACTGAGACATCTCATTTCGATTGATGTGTAGTTTTAAATAAGGATACAGAAATAGCATGGTTTGACAGGCCATCTGATATATGCAAATAAGGCCAACTGTGAATAAGGACTGAACAAGAGAAACGTGTTAGATTGCTTGAAAAAACCTAAGTGTTTTAAGTGTTGATACAGGGTTTTTAAATACGTTATGTCTAAACTTATCTAGAAACTTCTCTGTAATTGAAAGAAAGTGTGTGTGGTCTGATATGTGGACAGTGTCCTCTAGATACAGCTACATTAGAATGTGCCCCAGTGTCAAAAGTGAACTTGACTATCGAGATCTGTTTGCCAAATCATGCCTTAAGATGGACGGGGTGTCTGAAGACAGAATCTCCATCTTTTTGTTTGTTTGTTTTAATGACAGTAGCTATTTCAAGATATCTATCCTTCCTCACAGAATGAAGACGAACACAGAGATGGTGTGTCTAAGAAATTTCAAAAGGTGTAGACCTCCTGATTGAAGCATAGTCAACTTCTTTGATTATTTATTTTTCATTATAGTAAGTATATACATTCAATGACATTATTTCAGTCAATGCTGACTTGTATTCTTTGTTGATAAATATTTTCTCTGTCAAATATTTTTATCATTGTTAGAGCTGGTTATGTGTTTCTTCCCCAATTTCAGTTGCATGTTTTAAATGAATTCAACTTTTGGGACCATTAAGAGGACAAATAAAGCCGTAAACTTAGAGCTGGAAAAGTCTTTTTAGATTATCCAGTCCACTCTCTTCCATTGCAAGAAATGTCTTTGCAGCATCCCTGACACATGGTTGTGGTCATCTTATTCACCTAGACCCTGCTAGGGACATGGGGCGTAACCATTTCACAAAGTTGCCAGTTCCATGGACATTCCACCATAGAGTGAGCCAAAATATGATCTTCCAAAGCTTCCAACCACCTAATTCTGCCTCCAGAATGGATGCACTACTAAATCCATGCAATAGTTGTCCAAACATGTGAAGATAAACTATGTTTTCTCTTTTATCTTGGCTGAACACCAACATATACCTGTGTTCCTCTATAGGAAATGGTTTGTAGACATGTAACCCCTGATTATTTTATTGTACATTTAGTCTTTAACCAGTAACTGGGCCAACTGGGTTCCAAGTGGTATCTCACCAGGTAGACACAGAGGAATCATTGCCCCTTTATCTAGGTCCCTCTATTAATATTATAGCCATAGGTTGCAATCACTGTGTTAGCATAATAACTACCACATGTTTACCCCAAAGTATACGTGTCATCTGAAATCCCTAGGTATTTTTCACATTTTCTTCCATTCAGCTGTTTTCTCTCATCCTCCTTGTCACCATGGCTAAATCTAAGACTTTCCATTTGTCTCATACAATTCTTTTGTTGTTGGTCTTTGTCTTGCCCTGGCACACAGCCCACACACTTCTGGTTGACTGTAGGGGTGGTGACGTGGAATGAAAGGGGTTGAGACTTAGGCATAGACCCATTAAACTAGGGTAAGGGAGGGAAGCCTAGGAGAGTTATATAATCACGCTGCAACTTCAGGAGGAAGTTGAATCCTTATGTGATATGACTCACAGAGAGAAAGCCAGGCAGAAAGTTGTGCTTCAGTCCAGCCTTTAAAATCAGGACTTGTGGGTCCAGGATCAGATGGTCCAGGGATTTGTTGAAGCTGACCAGCAAAACAGAAGATACCGATTAACAGGCAGCTGTGGCTCCACAACGGGTTTTCAGGGTCCAAGCCAGGATACCAGTCCCTAGAAGGAAACTGATTTGAACAAAGAAGGCTTCCCATGAGAATGCTACTAGTACTGGAGCTTCTAGAGAGAAATCCAGGCTCAGGGAAGTAGTACCTCAGACTCAAGAATGTCCAGAGGAAGCCCTTGGGCATAAAGTAAGAGCTGGACCAACTGCAAGGAGTACCATGATTTTACTTCTTTTTCTGTGAAAACCTGTTTAACATTCAGCCCTCCTGCTTTTTCCTACATATTAGATTTCCTAGTAGCTCAAATGAGATACATATCCTTCCATATGGTTTTTTAAAGCAGTTTTATTGAGGTATAATCACATACCACACAATCTAACCAAAGTGTACAATCAGTGGTTCCATATGATTTTAATTTTATAAATATTTTCTTTTCTTTACTATGAGAAATATTTATATTAAATTGGTTCCACAATTATTGTTTTTTAAAATTATTTTCTATTGTGGGAACATGAATATTAAGGGTTTATTAAAAAGACCCTGAAGACTCTTATAGTTTAAAAATGGGGAGGCCTTTGCAAAGTACTCCAGTGGGATTTGTATAATCTTAGAATTTGATCTTACAAACTTAAATATCTTTCCTTTACTTTATGGGAACTCATTATATAACTTGGGGTAGCTCTGAAGTTACCAATGTCCAGATACTTTATAAAATTTAAATATTTTCCTTTACGTTTCCTACTCTGTGCCATCTCGTAGGTGGCCTGGATTTTACTAATTAGTAATTTTTTAAATGATTGATTTATAGAATACTGAACATGGAGAGAAATTCCCAGAAGAATTAAGTGTTTTCCAACATGGAAGTGCATAATCTGTCTAGTTATTCCAAAGGCAAAAAGAATTAATTTAGTAATAGAATATGCCCTTAATCAGTTATCTTATTAATGCATTAATTAATAATACATCAAAACATTGAAAATGAAAATCTCCATGGTAGAGCATTCTGAGTTTTCTCTTCCATCTCTTTTTAAGCCATTACCTGTTGTTTCCCAGATTTTAAATACTGTAAATTGGCCATGTCCAAAGGTTAAAAAAAGAGCAGAGAAAAAAGAACATTTTGTTTTGAGTGTAGAATCGGTTAGGTCCCTCTGAGCCTACAGAATAATTTTATAAACTGCTGCTTGCTCAAAAGAGGTTACTTGTGATAATTTAAGCTCTCTTAGGGTCCAAACATGATGGTGGGTATGGAAAAGAGCTTATTCAGACCTTTTGGAGGGCTTAAAATGTGGCTCTTAAAAATTAGTAGATAAGTTGGAGAAAAATTGGCTCCTAGTTTTCAGTAGCCCAGCTTAGTGTGGATCCAGGAGGTATCTAGACAGTTTCCTCAAGTCCTGGCCCTGCACACCCTTAAAGATCCAGGCTGACTATCACCTAATGGTTGTCCATCTAAAGGAATTCACAGGGCAGATTTGGGATGGCCTAAGGTTTCAAATGAAATCAGAAGACTTACGTGTCCTTGATCAGCCCTCTTTTCCAGGTTTTAACCTCTGAACTAAATCCTATTTGAGTAGGCATATGGACAAGCATCAGAGTTCTTTGTTTTAGATACTTGCTTCAGTATTTTTTCTTTTATTTTCCTCCTCTAGTTTCTGTACTCCTACAAGTGGACATCATGATTACACTTACA
Source organism: Dasypus novemcinctus (assembly GCF_030445035.2). NCBI lineage: Eukaryota > Metazoa > Chordata > Mammalia > Cingulata > Dasypodidae > Dasypus > Dasypus novemcinctus. Next base: position 36,939,927 of record NC_080681.1, on the reverse strand, counting down.
GAGCTGAAATGTTTAGCAGATGCCCAGTCATCTTACCACATCCTAAAGCCGTGGTGGGATGTCTTCTGGTATTACATCACCCTGATCATGCTGCTGGTGGCCGTGCTGGCCGGAGCCCTCCAGCTTACGCAGAGCAGGGTTTTGTGCTGTCTTCCGTGTAAGGTGGAGTTCGACAACCACTGTGCTGTGCCTTGGGACATCCTGAGAGCCAGTGTGAACATGTCCTTGGATCGTGGGACGCCACTCGCCCTGCCCCTCAGAATCCAGAACGACCTCCACCGGCAGCAGTACTCCTACATTGACGCTGTCTGCTACGAGAAGCAGCTCCATTGGTTTGCTAAGTTTTTCCCTTACCTGGTGCTCCTGCACACGCTCATCTTTGCAGCCTGCAGCAACTTTTGGCTTCACTACCCCAGTACCAGTTCCAGGCTGGAGCATTTCGTGGCCATTCTTCACAAGTGCTTTGATTCTCCATGGACCACTCGCGCCCTCTCAGAAACCGTGGCAGAGCAATCAGTGAGGACCCTGACGCTCTCCAAGTCCAAGTCCAAGGTTTTGCTTTCGTCCTCAGGATGTTCGGCCGACATTGATTCCAGCAAGCAGTCATTGCCCTACCCACAGCCAGGCTTGGAGTCGGCCGGCATAGAAAGCCCCACTTCCAGTGTCCTGGACAAGAAGGAGGGAGAACAGGCTAAAGCCATCTTTGAAAAAGTGAAAAGATTCCGCATGCATGTGGAACAAAAGGACATCATTTATAGAGTCTACCTGAAGCAGATAATAGTCAAAGTCATTTTGTTTGTCCTTATCATAACCTATGTCCCGTATTTTTTAAGCTACATCACGCTCGAAATCGACTGTTCCGTTGACGTGCAGGCTTTTACAGGCTATAAGCGCTACCAGTGTGTCTACTCCTTGGCAGAAATATTTAAGGTCCTGGCTTCATTTTATGTCATCTTGGTTATACTTTATGGTCTCACCTCCTCCTACAGCTTGTGGTGGATGCTGAAGAGTTCCCTGAAGCAATATTCCTTTGAAGCACTAAGAGAAAAGAGCAACTACAGTGATATCCCTGATGTCAAAAATGACTTTGCCTTCATCCTCCACTTAGCTGACCAGTATGATCCTCTTTATTCCAAACGCTTCTCCATATTCCTGTCCGAGGTCAGTGAGAACAAACTGAAACAGATCAACCTCAATAATGAATGGACAGTTGAGAAACTGAAAAGTAAGCTTGTGAAAAATTCCCAGGACAAGGTAGAACTACATCTTTTCATGCTGAATGGTCTTCCAGACAATGTCTTTGAGCTAACAGAAATCGAAGTGCTAAGCCTGGAGCTGATCCCTGAGGTCAAGTTGCCCTCCACAGTCTCCCAGCTGGTCAACCTCAAAGAGCTTCATGTGTACCATTCCTCTCTGGTGGTAGACCATCCTGCCCTGGCCTTCCTAGAGGAGAATTTAAAAATCCTACGCCTGAAATTTACTGAAATGGGAAAAATCCCACGCTGGATATTTCACCTGAGGAATCTGAAGGAACTTTATCTGTCAGGCTGTGTTCTGCCTGAGCAGTTGAGCACCATGCAGATGGAGGGTTTTCAGGACTTAAAAAACCTGAGAAGCCTCTACCTGAAGAGCAGCCTTTCCCGGATTCCTCAAGTTGTTACAGACCTCCTGCCTTCACTGCAGAAGTTGTCCCTCGATAATGAGGGAAGCAAACTGGTTGTGCTGAACAACTTGAAAAAGATGGTCAATCTGAAGAGCCTAGAACTGATCAGCTGTGACCTAGAACGCATTCCGCACTCCATTTTCAGCTTGAACAACTTGCATGAGTTAGACCTAAAAGAAAATAACCTTAAAACTGTGGAAGAGATCATTAGCTTTCAGCATCTCCAGAACCTTTCCTGCTTAAAGTTGTGGCATAATAACATTGCTTATATTCCTGCCCAGATTGGGGCATTATCTAACCTAGAGCAGCTCTCTCTGGACCATAATAATATTGAGAATCTGCCCCTGCAGCTTTTCCTATGCACCAAACTTTATTACTTGGATCTAAGCTATAACCACCTGACCTTCATTCCAGAAGAAATCCAGTATCTGAGTAATTTGCAGTATTTTGCTGTGACCAACAACAATGTAAGTAAATCCCCTTTTCCCTTGATTCAGCTCGTCTTTTGAACATCTGCTGTATTTCCAGTGTGTAATGTAGGAAAAGAAAATGGACTTTGTCATATTAAATGTCCTCTGAGCCTGGCCTGATGACCACTGACTAGATATGATCTTGGACAAATTATCAAAACACTAAGCATCAGTTTTAACCTAACTTACAAGTGGTCATGGATATTTTATGAAAAAGTATGTGTGTATATATGTAAAACATTTGGCACAGTTCTTGGCATATAGTGGTTGCTCAACAAATGTTGGTTCTCTTTATGCTCTTTCCCATTTTCTATATAGAATCACAATTGACATAATTTAAACAAATTAGTTATGATAGAGCTTACCTTTTATTTTGGAAAGGCCTTAAGTACTTAGAAAGTTTGATAAAACTTTTCAGCTTTCCGAATCTGTCATAGGAGAATAACTTTTTGTTAAAAATGCCGAGCTCATGAATTATTCATCAACCTTTTTTTATCATGCAGTAAGTAAAACTTGAAATCTACATGCATGTCTAGAAGGACAATTCAAAATGAAAGGTCTTGGAAGCTTTTTCCAGCATTCATTCTTGAAAATGAACCATAATTTTCAACAGTAAAGCCAATTTAAGAAAAGCTGAACTTCACAGAAACAAAAAAAAAATAAAATAAATGAGTAGTTTCTTAGGTTAAAATGTGATGGGAGAGGGAAAAAAAATTTTTATGCTAATCTAAAGGGCAGAAAGAGTGAGGGTGGTATCCATGTAGGGAGAAGAAAAAACAACTGTCAGAAATCAGGTCTTCTAAGAAGGAGATGAAACTGTTCTTCCTCTAGTTGAAAATGGGCACTATTATTTTCTTCAACCCCACCCAAAATGTATTCCCTCTTAGTCTTTTTATAATTTCTACTTCATGCCAGATATAGCTATGAGCATGATGTTGGCTAATGAGAATCACCAGACATTATTTTGGGAAACTTTGGGTTGTTGGAGAAAAACCAGAAAATTGCGGGGATGGGGGGAGGTGAGTATCTCATAGAACTCACGCTCATTTTTAGAACTCTGGGATTTTACTCACATGGGAAAGGATGGAACCCATACTAAGATACAGGAGAATTTTTCAGGTTTTAAAAGAATGAGGTTTTAAAACTCTGTTAGGATCGATCTAGAATGTCAATGATTTTTATTTTATTTTATTTTAAAGATTTATTTATTTATTTCTCTCCCCTTCACCCCCACTGCCCCCAGCCCCTGTTGTCTGTTCTCTGTGTCTATTTGCTGCATCTTCTTGTCTGCTTCTTTTGTTGTCAGCAGCAGGGGAATCTGTGTTTCTTTTTTTGTTGCATCATCTTGTTGTGTCAGCTCTCTGTGTGTGCGGCGCCATTCCTGGGCAGGCTGCACTCTCTTTCGGCACTGGGCAGCTCTCCTTACGGGGCGCACTCCTTGCGCGTGGGACTCCCCTACATGGGGACACCCCTGCGTGGCAGGGCACTCCCTGCGCACATCAGCACTGCGCATGGGCCAGCTCCACACGGGTCAAGGAGGCCCGGGGTTTGAACGTGGACCTCCCATGTGGTAGACAGACACCCTAACCACTGGGCCAAGTCCGAATTACCTGATAGGCTTCTTCGGATGCAAACTGCTCGATCCCACCCCTGCGCTTTCTCAGTCAGAGGGTCTTGATGAGGCCCCAGAGTTTCCATTCTTAACAAGTCCTAGCCAGGTGAAGCTGATGCTGCTGGCCTGGAGGATTATCATTGGTGCTGTAAAGTTATCCAGTCAATTAACATTTCGGTCAAATTTTTTCATTGTTAAATCTGTAATAAATAATTCCTATTATTTTGAAAGGCATGGGTTCCAATAAATTGTTTATTCAGTCATGAAATGAATATTTTGAAAGTCTACACATGGTTAAATTGTTATCTGGCCGTGCATTTTTAAATCTGGGAGCAGGTTAATGTTTTGGCTAGGTTGTCGTAATGAAACCCTACGACCAAGGTCTTAGGAACTTTTGACACCAAGCTTATTGACTGGGTTACCATGTCTGAAAGAGTAACTATTGAATTTCAGGCACATCCTTTGTTGAATTAGTGGGATCTTGAATAAGAAAGAACACCATGTAGTGCATGGAAAGTCTTACGCTGAAGGTACTTTATAGTCCGAGTGGAATGATATCTTTGACTGGGTCATCTCAGATGTCTGATAAACCACCAACTGGAGAGCATGCCCAGAGACATAACAATGAATTTAACTTTCAAAGGGATGAGGAACACTCTGCTGAGAACTTAGAGTCAAAGAAGCACTATGAAAGCCTTAAAGAGGATTTGCAGAAACTGAAATTCACCCAGAAGACAGCGATGGGGGAGATGACAAGTCTTGAAACAATTCCATTCTCATGGAATAGTCTAGCCTAAAGATTTTAAGTATTGGAGGTAGAGAACAGACTGCAAGTTTGTTTTTCAAATATTTGGAAGACTTCCATGGTGAAGAATGCTTGTTATAAGTAGCCACAGGGTTAGGAGTAGGACAAGCAGAAGATTTCTTATCTTTCCGAAGATGCATGAGCATTTGAGTAGGAGAGAGAAGTGATGTCTTAAATAATAAGTTTCCACACATAGATTGCCAACTATGTGGTGGGAATTTTGTTAAAGAATGTCAAGTATCCATGTTTCATGCAGAGATTTAGGTCACTTTACGGTGCCATTTTTTTTTTCAGGAGGCTCCAGGAACCCAACCCAGGACCTCCCATGTGGGAGGCAGGCACTCAATCGTTTGAGCCATATCCAGTTCCCTCAAGGTGCCTTGTAACTCCCAGATTCTCATGATTTTGTGAGGTTGAGCAAATCATTTATAAAAATTCGAAAACAAAAAATCAAATTGGAAGCATAAACATTTGGATCTGCATATACTCAGAATTGAGAGGTCATTAGCCCTTTTAGAATGATGGTAAATATTAGTGAAAGAAGAGGTTTTAAGCTTTTGTTCTAAAGACTTGTGCAGTATATCAAGTTTGTGTGGGCAACAAATATTAACTCTAAAGTTAAGCAGAAAAGGCATTTATCTAAAGGCTATATCATACCATCACTGAAAAGGCTGCAGAGGCAAGCTTGGAATACAGCCAGACTCAAAGTAAGTCAGATATCATTGAGGACCACAGACCAAGATTATACCATAAAAGCAAAATGGGAGGATACCCTACCACCAGCTATATAAGCAGTTGGCACCAGCACAGGGTATTGGAACTGCCCCTGAAAACTTGATGTTGCTGCTAGTGAAGCCTTGTCCTCCCACAAAACAGATTCTCCATGATTTCTGCTTCTTTGTGACACTAGCCCCAATTCGGTGTCCAAGTCTGAGCACCTGATTGACACTGCTTATGAATGCCCCCCTCCAGCTGTAAGGCAGCTGGGAACACAAGAATCCAGCCATGTAGTTTCTCTGGTGGGTAATGGGCTCTACCTCCCACCAAGAATCATATGTAAAGAATTTCCTAAACATAAGAAGATGTTGAGCATTCTCCCCAAATTACAAACTGAGACGACACCGGTTTCTTCCATAAGCCATTAAAAGTGTTATAAGGGGAGCAGATGTAGTGGTTAAGCGCTTGCTCCCAAGTATGAGGTCAAAAAAAAAACAACTTTCCTTGGGGAGCCAATGGTACCTCCTAAAAACAACACTAATAAATAACAAAAAAAAACAACTCTCCTTGGGGAGCCAATGTAGCTCAGTGGTTGAGCGCCTGCTTCCCATGTATAAGGTCCCGGGTTCAACCTCCGGTACCTTCTAAAAAAAAAAGAATTGTGAACAACATTAAACACACTTCTCTTTTTAGCACATTTTTGCTGCAGGACTCCTCGGAACTTTTAACATAATAATATGCACTGTGCTTCTCCAAGAGGGAAATAAGATACATAGCATTTGACAAAGGTATTTGATCAAAACACCCTTTCCCATTGTAACTCTTGGGGGGGAATATTCCATGGTACACACCCAGAGAACATTGGATTAGGAAATGTAAAAACAGAGGTCATGCACAGAGGATTGCAAATAGATAGACCCAGATACAAGAGATGGGAGAGCATTTAGGCAGGTTAGGGCCTAAATGGGGAGGACCTTGAGGTCTACCAGTCCAATTCAAATTTGATCCCTTGGATAGTATATGTAGGTAGAGACTTGACCTTGAAATTGCTACTTCCCCTAAGCTGGTGTCATCAGTGGATGCTCTCACTGTAGCACATAGTGGTGTTGGGAAAGGACAACCAAGAAGCAAAACCCCATGAAAAGCTTACTCAGTTACAATTTAGAAGTAAGAATATAGATATTAATAAAATGAAAAGACTCATATCTGAAAGGAGCTCTATGGCTCATCTAATCCAGGGGTCAGCAAACTGCAGTCTATGGATTAAATCTACCCATATCCTGGTTTTTTTTGCAGCACCTAAACTAAGAATGGTATTTACATGTTTAGGTGGTTTGGGGAAAAAATCAAAAGATTATTTCATGACATATGAAAATCATATGAAATTCAAATTTCAGCATTCCTAAATAAATTCCCTTCTTATTAGTATACCTGTATTACAAAAATTACGAAATTGATTTATAGTTTTAAATTTCATCATTTAACTGTGTAGAAATTTTTTTTCTCTCTTGTTAATAGAAGTACCTACATAATAGCTTTGATTTTGCCTTTTGCTCCACAAAGCCTAAAATATCTACTATCTTGCCTTTTAGCGAAAAAGTTTGCTAACTCCTCATCTAATAAAATATTCTCATTTTAGCTATGTTGAAACTGAGGCTTAGAATGACTTGCCTGAGGGAACTGGCAGTTCCCTAGTAGTGGAGCTAGGATTGAACCCAAGTCCTCCAATCCCTCCTCTCGTGTAGTTTCTACTGGATCTCAGATGCATCAGTCCACGTGATGTTACATGGGATGGAGTGGTGTGCGTGAATGGGTGGGAGGTGGGAGCCAGAAGGCAGCATCCATTGCTATCCCAGTGCCAGAGGGTAAATGGGGTAGTGGTGTTATTGATTGTGATAAAGAAGCACAAACTGGGGGAGGATTTAACTAGCTTCACTCAGGTCTTATAAACCACTGCAGTTTATACCTAGTGTTCTCACGTCCATATTGGTACATTTAATACATTTCTTCTAACTCCAAGACTTCTACCCAGAAAGTAAGTGAAGAAATTTCTTCTGAAAGATCACTAATGTGACAGCACTTGTTGTTTGTCATCACTTCTTAGAAATGGAAATATTCAGCTCTGTTTCTTGAAATGAATGGATTTTATGGATTTGGTTAATGAGTCCTGAGATAGCATATGTCGCTGGTCAGAAAAAAAAAAATCTGACATTGAGAATGACTCTGAAAAAGGTCCCAGCCTCTGCAAAACAGTGAAGCATTAATATATTAATAATTATTAATGTCTACCATTGATAGAGAAAGAGAATCATCCTGGTTCTGGAGCCTCCAATCCATGTTGCTGGTTGCCAGTGAAATCTAGGATATGAAGTGTTAATGTAGCCTTTCGTTTTTGGGTGGTTTTTTTTATTATTATTAAATTTTTGTTGTAACATACACAATAGAAAATTTCTCATTTAACCACTTTCATATGTACAATTCAGTAATATCAATTATGTTCAAATATTGTCTCATTACCATCCATTACCAAACTTTTTATCACCCCAAACAGAAATTACTCACCCAGTAAGTAATAACTCCCTACCCCTGTTAACCTGTCATCTACTTCTTTCTCTATGATTTTGTTTTTTCTAGGTATTCCATATAAGTAAAATCATACAATATTTGTCCTTTTGTATTTGGCTCATTTCACTCAACATGATGTCTTCAAGGTTCATCATGTTGATGGTCCCTTAGAGTAATTATTTTTCTCTCTGTCTTATATACTGTACAGTCTAAGAAAGGGTACATGTTAAATGAATTAGGTATAGTTAAATGCTATCTAGACATTTTTGTAAAATTTGCTGACCTAAACAAAATGTTTGGTATTATGATAAGCTTTGAGGCAAACTACCTTTATTTTATTTTATTTTTTATTTTTTGAGGTACTGGGGGCTGGAGATTGAACCCAGGATCCTATACGTAGGAAGCCAGTGCTCAACCACTGAGCCACATCAGCTTCCCCCAGTTGGTTTTTGTTTCCATTTGTTTTGCTTGTTCATTTTGTTTGTTTGTTTTTTCAGGACATACGGGGAACTGAACCTGGAACCTCCCATTTGGGAGGTGGGCGCTCAACTGCTTGAGCCACATCTGCTCCCCAAATTATTTTTTTTAGTTATAAGTATATTTTTCAAGATAAACTTACTGAGTTGATGGAAAGTCTTGCGTCCCCAGCAAAGCACCCAGGCCTCCTTTAGGAAAATTGAGTTAGGGAGTAGGAGAGCTAAGATCCTACGTCAAGAGCTCCATGCTAACACTGAAGGAAAGCCCCTGAGTCCATGGACACACTTGTAATCCATGGAGAGTGTTACCGGTAGCCTCTACCCTTAACTCACTTTCATTTCATGGAAGCAGCATTGAAGGGTTTTATATATCCTTTGGCCTGAGTGGATGGCCCCAGAGCTTGCTTCCAGTGCCTTGTGAAATCCCTCTCCTGTGCTGGGGCTGAGAAAGTCACTAAAATCACAAATTCATGTGTGTGAAAGGAGAGTGGTGTGAACATGGTATTGCTAAAAGCCAAAATGAAGGATGGTGATGGGAATGGCATCAGGGTGGTCACTCAGTAGGAAATGAATCCACTTAAGCAAGATACTTGCTGTGAATCTGGAAGTTGACTAAAGAAGGAAGAGGTATGAGTCCTCCGCGCAGCTCAGGTTAACATATGCTTCTGCTTAGTGGTTCTTAACTGGCAGTGATTTTGCCTCTCTTCCCCTCCAAGAGAACATTTGCCAATGTCTGGAGACATTTCTGGTTGTCACAAATGTGAGGGGTGGGTGCTGCTGGTACTAGTGGGGAGAGGCCAGGGATGCTGTGAAGCACCCTGCAATGCACAGGGCAGCTCCCCACAAGAATTATCCAGCTCGAAGTGGCCATAGCAACAAGGCTGAGGAACCCTTGCAGGCCCATGTGTCTTGCTCAGCACTTTATCCCCAGCACCTGGCTGGGAGCCTGGCACATGAGGAGATGCTCTGCACAGGTTTACTCAATACAGATGAGCCGAGTCCTTTCAGCCACTTTGCCTGAAGCATTGCTTGGGCACCAGCAGGCACTCTCGTCTCTGAGCCCATTGCACAGGACTGATTTTTAACTCTACTGTATGTCACTGACCCTACTTCTGAGCTGCAGATGTCCCTGCCTGGAAAAGGTTGCTTTAGAAGGAGCTACATTTCTTCTCTCTTTCCTTCATCTTTTTGCCTCATTTATTGAAGTCTGTCTACATATGTAAGGGTTTACATGTGCATTCTTTTTTTTTTTTTAAGATTTATTGTATTTATTTCTCCCCCCCCCCCCCCATTGTCTGCTCTTTGTGTCCATTCACTGTGTTCTTCTGTGTCTGCTTGCATTCTTGTCAGGCAGCACTGGGAATCTGTCTCTTTTTGTTACGTCATCTTGCTGCGTCAACTATCCGTGTGTGCAGCACCATTCCTGGGCAGGCTGTATTTTTTGCATGGGATAGCTCTCCTTGAGGGGCGTGCTCCTTGTGCATGGGGCACCCCTACTCCGGGGGCACCCCTGCATGGCACGGCACTCCTTGCACGCGGCAGCACTGTGTCCACCGCATGGGCCAGGAGGCCCTGGGTACCAAACCCTGGACCTCCTATATGGTAGGCAGATGTTCTATCAGTTGAGCCACATCCGCTTTGTATTTTGGTATGCAATAATTATCTATATTAGCAAAAGTGATCATTTGATTTATTTCCAAGGATATCCAGCACTGAGTGTGTGTGTGTGTGGAGGGGGACGATAGGGGAGTTTCCAATAGAATGAGCAATTTTAATGCAATTTGACCTTTTTTTTTTTTTAAGTTTACACAATGAATGTTGTATCCTTTTGAGGAAAAAGCAGCAATCTGGAAGGTCATCTCCAGTGGAGAGCCAGCTCAGTGGGCTGAGCTAGCCCATTAGAGAACAAGCTGAGCTCAAGTCCCTCTTCCATTCCTCTTGCTACCAGGCCACTCCTGAACCCGGCAGCCTCATTGTCTTGTAATTGCGTAGATGTCTCCTGGCACCCCCACCCCCATTTCTATAAATATGTAGGTTATTATAGGGCAGGGTGCTTCTCTCAGAGAACATTGGCCATGTTGCGTGCAGTTCAGTCATGCCTGTCCCAAACTCACCTCTCATTCGGGGTATGAGAGTCAGGGGATTATTCATGCTTCCTTCCTTCTCTGGAAATCTTTCCCAAATAAACCTTATTTCATATCTCCACTGTGGCTCCCTTGGAAATTCACATACAGCCAACCCATCATAGAGGGGAGTAGTTCAGTTGAGCAGCTCTAAGATTTGACCTAATTACAGGCTATTTATCTTACTTAAAATTATTTCTCTGTGCTATGTGAATTATTTAATCAAAACCCTGCCAGAAAACAGGAAGAAGATAAATACTCAGATATGTGTGTATGTGTGTGTGTATAGGAGAGTAGAATGTACACATATATATTATCATATTTGACTCTACGTCTGTAAACATGTTTTTGTTTTGTTTTATTTTTAACAGAGTTTTCAGTCTATCCCAAGAAACGCTATAAGAAATAGCCTGGTCAACTGTTCTCAGGATGTTTTTGAGGCTGTTTCTCATTACATTACATAGTGAACTATTTATGAGAACCCTGAGAGCCATTTATTTTTGATCTGGGATTCAGGAATTATTGTGATTCTCCTGAGTTTATGATTTGGTTTTTCATCTTAGGGGCAATGAGTATGTAACTGATTGGATTTTCCTTTTTAGAATGTTTAGAGCCAAATTTATTGCCTACCCATATATAGCAAGGGTTTGGGAAGTTCATGGTCCTTCTTTCATGCTCTTCTCAGTCCTGGCTCCATGTGGTACTCCTGCCCTTATATTTTCCTCTACCTTTTCATCTACTTCAAATTTAACACCATTGGTATATGTATTCCAGTTAACTCCCAGAAATGTTTTTGGAACAAGATAGAGGTATAAATAAATTTATTATCCTAGGGCATCAAAAACCAACTGGCTTCTTTTTTTGTCTTTCCAGATTGAGATGCTACCAGATGGGCTATTTCAGTGCAAAAAGCTGCAGTGTTTACTTTTGGGGAAAAATAGCCTGATGAGTTTGTCTCCCCACGTGGGTGAGCTGCCGAACCTTACTCATCTGGAGCTCATCGGTAATTGCCTGGAAACACTTCCTCCTGAACTGGAAGGATGTCAGTCACTGAAACGGAGCTGTTTGATTGTTGAGGAGAATTTGCTCAATACTCTTCCTCTCCCTGTAACAGAACGTTTGCAGACATGCTTAGATAAATGTTGATCTAGAGAGACCCCAGGTCTCAAAATAATTTTTTAAAATATGCCCCCAGGGCTTTAAATGAGAAGTAAAACTTCCTAAGTTGTAAAGATGAAAAATGGATGATGATTTTGACTAACCATAACCAGATGTCTTATTAAAGCAACTCAGTGTCTAGCCCAAAATCAAACGGGTAAAAAGTGTTAACACTAAACTGAAGTTTTGTGAATAACTGGTCTTTAACTTATTGAGATAGTGTAAGAAGTACACATCGAAGGTGGAATGGGGAACAAAGACTTATTTTATTTCTACCTTGCAATTTTTCCTTGAAGACTGAACAGGTATTCTTTTTCTCTCCCTTCCCCCGCCCCCGTTACTTACTTGCACACTTATTTGTAATTGACTTCCTCTTAATGTTGATGATGAAGATCATAAACTCATCAATATATATTTCTATGATACATAGTCACCACTGCCTTTGATAATGTTCTTAAATTTTTAGGCAGGGTTCATTGTGTTTAGCAGACTACCTTTCTGTCTTAATTTTTACTTCCTTTTCCAGCTTGCTTGAGTCTTCACTAATCCCCTTTTCTCTTTAACATCAGTGATGAACCCTGAGAAAACATCTGCTTTTGGCCTTTGCATAGAACAGGAGCCAGGCTACTTAGGAGATGTCACCCTCAAAAGCATCCTGAAAACTCATGCATTCTCTGTAATTTCCTCTCGTCTATTATCAAAGCCTTTTTATTTGCTAAAAATTTTATATTAAATGTAAAACTTTTTTTTTCTATTGTATAATCTTGTATTCAACGTCTGTGAGAATAATTTTTGTAAGTTACAGAGAGTTGATGCATTTCTTTCAGCATTCACATTTAATGTACTTGGTTTTGGCTGTCTATGATTCTCATGTTTATGTGCATTCAGCTCCAAAATGTTTTTCTATTCTGCAAGTAATTCTGACTAACAAAAGCCTTGTGTTTCATGTGCTAAAATATTTGGAGAGTTTCCTTGTGAGAAAATGGCCACATCACCTACCTCTCTCTTCCCTAGTGCTTGTGTAGCGTACGGGTACAATTCTTAGTAGCTTACAAAAACTGTGATGGAGGGGAGAGGTACAGGTCTGGATTTTCAAATTGATTTTAATGCTTTGTAGAAATTTAGTACGAGTTGAAGAAAAATACTTTTGCATGATCCCTAAATATGATTATAATATAAAACACTCAGCTATTCAGTGTTTAAGATGAAATTCTCAAAGCTCACAAAGAAATAGATCCATTTAACACTGAAATTCATCTCATGTCTTTGTCTAAATCTTCTAGAATCTTCTAGAATACATTTTGCTCCTTTTTATGAAGAGCTTTGTATTTGGAATTTTTTTAATCATGTAAAATGAATAAAATCGAGCAGCCCTGTTTGGGGAAAGGTACATTTTTAATGTGTCTTTCTCTAATGGGTCTATGCAATTTGATGCCACCTCAGTTTGGATCTAACTCTGAGGTAATCTGTTAACAGCACCTATGCTAAAATAGTTGCAAAAATAGCACCTAGACAAAACTGGAAAACACTAAGGAGAAAGAGTTCTGTAAATATGAAATTGTGTGGCATGAATTTTCTTGGCCTGTTCCAGAAAAATGAAAATGAGTCTTTAAGTGATGGCAAAATGTAGCTTGCCTCATCCCCCAGGACCGAAGTTCAGAGAAAAAAAAATTGTTAATGTCAAATAAAATTTGAATAAAATTAATTTTAAAAACTATGGAATACCAAAAACTGCCTAGCAGTTTATATTGAATGGTAAGAAACAGTGTAAACATTTCATTCTTACCAAAATTTGCCTTTAGTCAGAACACTCAAGTTCTCAGGGAACCAGGCATAACTGATGGAACTTTCTTAGGACTTCAGAAACAGATTCTGCCTGTATCCAGGATTCTTTGTTATTTTCATTTTTAAATGTGAGTTGATGGTCATTTTAATGTTCACATTTGTTTTGCAGCAGCATAGTCATGTGCCCTGATTCTAGTGTGGGATAGAATTGTTTTAAATTTTGGACATGAATGTAATGTATGGAGAGGGGTTTAAATGTTTTTGTCCATATGATTAGCCATACTTTGTAAGAGAAACTCCACCCTCTCCTATAAAGAAGCATTTTCAAACCATAATATAGTCATATTTGCTGTCATTTGCCTGACAAACTGGAATATCATGACTAGGCATTCTCACCTCTACTGTCTTTATCACTAAGTTTCAGGAAGCAATTTACCAGCAAGATTAATCGTGAATATTGTAAACTGCTTCCCATGCATTAGGATATAGTGACTGATGCAAATTCTGTTGTGATGGCACAGTTAGTTTTTGAATTTCTTCTTTTTAATCAAGAAGATTAAAGTGTTCGGGTATAACTTTTGAAAGGACATAGCACCATAATGAACTCTGAGACTACCACTTGACTTTCAAAAATTTTGTTAATACTCCTTTATTGCCCTTTTGTATCATATCTTTATTTTACAAGTACTCTTGTATTCAAGAAAATTTTAAATGAAGAATATGAAGTTTGTTAAATTATAATTATGAAACTTTAGTTGGCTTTTGATTTCCAAGAATGCCTAGTGCATTTTCCACAAAATAAATGCAGATGTATTCAGAACAAAAGTTTATGGCTTGGTAGCAATGGAGTTGGCTCCTTTGATTTACACACACACCACCTCTATGTATGCAAAATCTGAATGCTTAAGTTTTTTATATTTTAGTAGTTTTTCCAAAGTTGTAATAAGTTTTACATTAATGCTAGGTATTAATTCTATTTCATTCAATACTTGTAATCATGGAGTATTCCACTTGTTTAGTGATAACCTTTAAAAGGAAATTGAATGTTCAACCTTAGTTTGAGAGGCTAAGTCTTACTGAGCATTCCTGGTGAAGTTGTAGAGTTTCCCTAACCTACATCAGGGTACGTCTGTAGGGCATGTAGATCATGTATCTCCGTTTGTCATCCTCAGTCTTAATTTCCACCCCTTTTATGTCACCATACTTCACTGTCATTTAACAAACATTTCTGTTAAACAGGGTAAAAACAGAGATCATCAGGATCTCAGCACTGTGGCATAGCTCTGATATATGTGCTGTGGTGAACTGCAGTGATATGCTTGCATAACATTGTTTAATAGTGAAAATATTTGTTGTTTTTTTCTTCGTGTTTCACGGTTCAAAATTTTGTATGTTTAAAATATTGCATAATCTTGACTGGTTTCAGAAACCATTAAAATAAACAATTATTCTGCAGATTTATAGCTTTATTTCCTTGTGTTTTCTATAAATGTTTCTTTTCATCTTTAAGGTATTTTATTTTCCTTCTCCATTCACCCACCCCATTAAATTACTTTGATCAGCGATCATATAGTAATAGAATATATTTGTGCCAAAGATCTTGCAGAGATACTTGAGCATGCATTTATTTTGGCAGAAGCCAGATAGCCTATAGTTATCCCAAATTGAGTAGGGTCGTTTCTCTTTACCTATCTTTACAGTAGTTAGAGCTGATCCTATGGTCCTTCATCCCTACCAGAGGCATGAAAATGTAACTAGGTCCACTTTGTTTTCAGTAGCTGTACATTGCATCATAATCTGTTTTTGTTTCTTTCTTGAGACAAGAAGGCTGTGGGAGAGAAGAGGAAGTATTGTTTTGCATTCTAGTTTGTCTTAAGACATTATTTATATATGAACTGGTATAAACTAATAACTTGCAAAATGCCCTGGTTATAATTACTTCTTTTCTCAGCTTTATGTGAAAAGCTGAAGCAGGGAAACAACAAAAACAGTCCTATTTAATTGATTTCTTCCCATTGGTTGTTTATCATTTCTACTCCACTGGGAACTTCAACTAAGTACCTTTAGTAATAGACTCTATTCGCTTTATCTTCTTTTTATATGAGCAATTGTGTCAACACTAAAACATTAACATAGAATATATAAGCCAAAGTACTGAATTGATATGACATACAACGAAACTTAATACATATTTTAGTTTTGCATTTGACTGATATAATACATGACTGCTGAAAAAACAATTTTAAATGCCTTCTGCATGTTGTATATTATCTCTAACAGAGATGGTGCAATTAAAAAAATACAAAGGTGTAGAGTTAAAGTGGATGTGTTTGTGCATATATATGTGTTATGGATAAACCTAAAATTTAAAGTTTATGAGAGGATTTTTAAAACTCTTCAAATATTTCATCCTCAGTGAAATAATGGACCAATTTTGAGTAGAGACATTTTCTTTAATTAGCTTTACAATGAAGGCTTGTATTTGTTGTTTTATGTTTGCCACATATTTGGAAAACTTATATACCCTTGATTTTCGCTTCTGGTAATGAACTATTAGAAAATGTAAGATTTTTGCAATGAGTTCCATATTTGGAGCCCTCAGGTTTACCATGTAAAGATGCACTTTAGTGGTAAATCTTTTTGCCTGAAATTCAGTAGATTTTGGTAAGCGTTACTGTTTTTAAAGTACCTTTTATGTAAAATAAGGATTCAGTTTTTATAATAAATGGCAAATAAATACAGATTAAATGTTGGAAGAAATTTACTAATTTACACTGTGTTCACTTACCAGTGTCCAGTTTCAAAAGAGCATCCCTTCCTCCTCCCACACTTATTCATACAGCTGTACCTTTATGTTATTCACCAAAAGATATTGTTTAGGATTTACCTTTGAGTCTCATAACAATTATGAGTATGCTCAAATGGTTGCAAAAATAGCAAGCACCTAAATAGATCTGGAATGGTCCTAGAATACACTGGTTGTGGGGGTGAAGAGGATGGAATCTGTCACTAAAATTTTTGGATAAAACATGCATATGAAAGTTTGGCCTTTTGGGTAGAAGACTTGTTTTCTCAATCTCTCCCTCTCTCCCTCTCTCTCTCTCTCTCTCTCCTTCCCCCCCTCCCACCCCCCCCCCCCCCCCCCCACACACACACACATACACAGTTTCAGGAGCACATTAGAAAATGATACCCAGAACATTCTCTGCTGGAGGAGGGAATTCAAGACATACTGGATGGGGGTGGGAGTAGCAAGATGGCAGCAGAGTAAAGCACTCCAAGAGTCAGGTTGTCCAACAGGGCACTTAGTAATCACCCAGAACTATTTAAAGCACCTGTTTGGGGGACCCAGGAGACCAGAAGAGCATTCTGCAACATCCTTGAAAGAATGGAAGGAAGAGACTGCCCATCTACAATGAAGACTGTGAATAGAGCACTCCATGCCGCAGAGCCACTTCGGGAGCTAGTCCATGGCTGGAATTGGAAGCTCCATTTCCCAAAACGGGAGGAAAAGATGGTTGAACACCAGCTCCAGCTACTGATTAGTAAATTCAGCAGGCTAAAGTATAATCCTAAGAACAGCTAAAATTTGAACCTGTCCAAGTCGGAAAGAGGCCAGTAGCAGCCATTCTAACACCATCCCCAGCATGAGAGGAAGCAGGGCTGATTGAAAGTCACAGTGGTGGTAGAGACCAGCTTCTTTCCACCCAGATCAGTTTGCAGCTCTAGCCTAAGCTCCAGCCCCACCTGCAGCAGGGAGGAAGCTAGCGGGACCTTAAGCAGCTTCTCCAGGCAACTGCAGGTGCTTTTGGCCAGCTCAGACTGAGTAGTCAGATACCTGTGACTCCATCCCTGCCTCCCATAGGATAGGAGTGGAGCCGTGTTTCCTTGACCTCTTTGGACAACTGCAAGTGCTTTCAGCCTGCATAGACTGATTTGTTGAGCACCTTTGATTCCATCGCCACCCTACCCCCATGTGATAGGAGGAGACAGGTGTTTCTTCAGCTTCTCTGGGTAACTGCAAGTGCTTTTGGCCCTCAGACTAGATACTTGGACACCTGCAGCTCCATTCCTGCCCTGCAAAAGATAGGAGGGGAGCTGTGTTTCCTCAGCCTCTCCAGGAAATGGTAGTCACTTTCAGCCTGTACAGATTAGACTGTTTTGTGCTTGTAGCTTTTCCCCTACCCCTGATAAGATAGAAGGGAGCTAGTGTTTCTTCAGCCTCTCCAGGCAACTGCAGGTGCTTTTGGCCAGCAAGGACTGGTTCCATCCTCACTCCCTAAAGGGCAGAAGAGACAGTATTCCCTCAGCCTCTCAGGGCAACTGCAGGTGCTTTCAGCCCACATGGATTAGATTTTTGGGCATGCTGGAGGGTCCGCCCCCATGCCTGGCAGGGGAGTAGGAGGGCTGGTGCTATGTCAATCTACCAGGGTGAAACAGTCATTTTTGGCCTGCATGTCTGTTTGGTGCCCACACCTGCAGCTCCATCCTGCTCCAGACAGGGGAGGAAGAGGCATGAAGCTTCATCATCTCTCTGGGCAACTACAGTCTTGGCCAGCATGGCTTGGATTACTACACACAGCTGAAACTCAATCCCTAACCCTGATAGAGGAGAAAAGTGGCAGAAGCTTTTTTGGTTCCTAGGACAACGCAGGAAGCATCAGCCTCCAATGCTTACTGTACCAACTACATCCTACTACACAGCCAGCAAGGGAGAAAGGGCAAAAAAGCCCCAAACTAAAGAGAGAAATTGTGCCCAGAATAAATATATCTAGGAAGCCAGATGCCAAAACACTAACAATAAATTACAATCCATACTAAGAAACAGGAAGATACAGCCCAGTCAAAGAAACAAGATAAGCCTCTAGATGGCATAAAGAAGTTGAGATAACTAATCATAGATGTTCAAAGAAATCTTAATAAATTCAATGAGATGGCTATAGAGATTAAGGATATTAAGGAGATACTGCATGAGCACAAAGAATTTGAGAGCATATGTAGAAAAACAGCAGATCTTATGAGAATGAAAGGCACAATAAAAAATATGGGGAAGTGCCTGTGGCTCTACCAGTTGAGCTCCCGTCTACCATATGGGAGGCCCTGGGTCCTGGCACTCACAGAACACCACCCAGCCTGCAGACGCCACAGAGCCCCACCCAGCCCACAAGTGCCACAGAGAGCTGACTCAGCAAGGTGACGCAACATAAAAGGGAGACAAGCAAAAACACAGAAGAGCATGTAGTGAATGGACAGAGCAGACAGCAAGCAAGCCACAAGGAGGGAGGGGAAATAAAAATAAGTAAATAAAAAAAAAAAAAATATATATATATATATATATATATATATATATATACACCACACATATATAACAGCAGATTTGACAATGCAGAAAAAAGGATCAATGAGCTTCAAGACATGGCCTCCAAAACCAAACTCTTGGGGAACTAAATGATGGCAAGAGACATGCAAAATACATGTCATGGGTGTCCCAGAAGGAGAAGAGAAGGGAAAAAGGGCAGAAGGAATATTTGAAGAAGTAATAGCTGAAAATTTCCCAACTCTATTGAAGGACATAGATACCCATGTCCAAGAAGCACAATGTATTCCCATCTGAATAAATCCAAATAGACCTACTCCAAGACACTAATCAGAATGTCATATGCCAAAGACTGAGAATTCTGAGAGAAGCAAGAGAGAAGTGATGTGTCACAAGGGACAGCCAATAAGATTAAGTGCTGATTTCTCATTAGAAACCTTGGAGGCAAGAAGGCAGTGGTATGATATCTTTAAGATACTGCAAGAGAAAAACTTCCAGCCAAGAATCTATACAGTAAGATTGTCTTTCAAAAATGAAGACAAGTTTAGAATATTCACAGATAAACAGATACTGAGAGTTTGTAACAATAGACCAGCTTTGCAGGAAATACTAAAGGAAGAGCTACAGAAAAGATGAGAGAGGCTTAGAAGAGAGTCTAGAAATGAAGATTATATTAGTAAAAGAAACAAAGTTGTGAAGATAAAACATGACAGATAAAACCCAAAGGTAAATGGGTGAAGTAAGAACTGCCTTTACAGCAATAACATTGACTGTTAAAGCGTTAAACTTCCCAATCAAAAGACAGACTGGTGGAATGGATAAGAAAAGATGAGCTATCTATATGCTGTCTATAAGGGACTCACCATAGACCCAAAGATACATAGATTGAAAGTGAAAGACTGGGTAAAGATAGTCTGCACATGGAGTAACAAAAAAAAAACAAAAAAACTTGTGTAGCTATACTTACATTGGATGAAATAGACTTTAAAAGCAAAACTGTTACTAGAGACAAGGAAGAACATTATATATTAATAAAAGGAGCAATTCACCAAGAAGAAATAACAGTAATAAACGTATATGCACCTAACCAGGAAATTACATGAGGCAAACACTGGCAAACCTGATGGAAGAAATAGATGTCTCTACAGTAATAGATACTTCAATACACCACTCTCAGCATTGGATAGAACATCTGGGCAGAGGATCAAATAAAGAAATAATATGATACATTAAATCTAAAAGACATATACAAAACATTGCACCCCAAAACAGCAAGTTATATATTCTTCTTAAGTGTTCATGGATCTTTCTCCAGGATAGATCATACATTGGATCACAAAGCATATCTCAATAAATTCAATAAGATCAAAATTATACAAAGCACTTCCTCTGATCATAATGGAATAAAGCTGGAAATGAACAAGAAAAAAGGAAAATTCAGAAATACATGGAGATTAAACAACACACTCTTAATCAATGGGTCAAAAAAGAAATTGCAAAAGCAATCAATAAATATCTTAAGATGAATGAAAATGTGAACACAACATCAGACTGTGGAATGCAATAAGGCGGTGCTGAAAGGGAAATTTATAGCCCTTATTTGGGGCTATGAATTTCTTCTTACATTATAAGGGAAGAAAGAGTGCTAGGCAGCACAGGTGGCAGTGGTTATCTCTTATTCTCTGCCACCTCCATCTGGGCTCCTTTCTTGGCCTGGAGCATTGGTGAGGAGGGGGACATCCATCCCTGCCTCAGAGAAGATACCACATGGAATGCATAAAGATTGAACCTTTTACAGATGCCTTAGTAAAATATGTGGAATGGTGCTATGGTGAATCACAAAGGATTTCACATTATGAGGTGAACAGGAGTGGAGTATTGGTCAAAAATAGATCTTGTAATCACTGCATTATGATTTCTGGGTCCCCAGTTGTGGCACAGTCTCACGATGTGGGGCAAGTTCATGCTAAAAAACTGAAGCACTTAATGGGTGAATATGATGATTTCTCTACCAAGTTTCAGCCTCATAAGAAGAATCCCTTGTTGTCAACCTAATGAAGTGAAGCATTCAAAGAAGATATATGACTCTTCATTATAAACTTGAAGATCGTATCAGAGTTTCAGAAAGATAAAAGAACTATTTAGAAACCTATGAGTACAAAAAAGAGGTTGACTCCAGACCCAGATATAGGACATTTGAGCAAAAATTCCTGACTCTGTCCAGACTTACCCAAGATCACACAATATTTCACAAACAGTGGGAAGCCATTTACCTCAGTGGCTACCAGCTCATGACAGAAGATTGAGCCCAGACTCTCTGAGCTATTGCCAATTCCCCAGAGACTACTCAGAAAAACCAGTACTCCTGAATGATAGTCAGCAAGAATATAATTGTGGTTCATATACTGTAGAACCTGGAGTTTACATGCACCTCTCCTTAGAAAACAGTACCAGTCCCTATCAAGCCAGTCATAAACAAGCACATCAGAAGAGAAAAAGATACCAGAAAGAAGACAGAAAAACTAAAGAAGGAGCAGTCCAAGCATGAAAGGAAAAAATAGTTGTGAGGAAATGCATTTAAACAAACACAAGAGCATCCAAAGAAGGAAACGAGGTGGAAACAGTGTCAGTACACAAAAGCTTAAGAATTGAAAGGAGAAAAAAGCCGAGACAGAGCCTCTAAGAAAGAGGAATATAAGCAAGAAAAGAAAAAAGGAACAAGGCCAAGAAAGGACAGAGGAGGAAATGCTTTGGGACCAGTGTGTCCTTGGATTTTTAAGCTATTTATTTAGTTCTCCCAAATTTGAATTGAAAAAAATAGTTGAGGGAATTGATTTCATGAAGTTTGTGGTCATAGCTTTTCTTATGTGAACAGATTTTTCAACCTCTAACAAAGGCCAAGCGAACAGAAAGTATTTAATATGCTTTCTCCCCAACACAGAAATTACTTTTCCTCATTTTCTAAAAGTGTTATTACATTTTTCTTACATATAATGTAATTTCCCTTAATGAGCGTGACTCTGCTTTTATTCATCAAATTGCTATGATAGTGGAATTGTTTTCCCTTGGAAGATCTTTTATTGTAAGTTGGATGGTTAATAGGTGCTGCAGAATCTATTTCTTGATTGGGTTTGTTTTAGTTTGGATGAGGTATTTTAGGCTTATTGTCTTTCTCTATGATGCAATTTAGATGGATTTTTTTTTTCGCTTGGTTAAGTCTAACACTACATATTGTAGGTTGGAAAGTAGAACTTGAGATACATTATAATAAGTTTAGATTACATATAGTTTTAAGTTATCAAAAAGTCCTGATACGGGAACGGACTTTGGCCCAGTGGTTAGGGCGTCCGTCTACCACATGGGAGGTCCGCGGTTCAAACCCCGGGCCTCCTTGACCCATGTGGAGCTGGCCATGCGCAGTGCTGATGCGCACAAGGAGTGCCGTGCCACGCAAGGGTGTCCCCCGCGAGGAAAAGTCGCCCAGCGTGAAAAGAAAGAGCAGCCTGCCCAGGAATGGCGCCACCCACACTTCCCGTGCTGCTGACAACAACGGAAGCGGACAAAGAAACAAGACGCAGCAAATAGACACCAAGAACAGACAACCAGGGGAGGGGGGGAAATTAAATAAATAAATCTTTAAAAAAAAAAAAAGTCCTGATACAAAATCAGTTTATACTCTGGAAGCATTTATAATCAAGTTCTAATTTCTACCAAAAGGGGGAGGGGTGGCTAAAAATCAATGACCTAACTACACAGCTGGAGGAACTAGAAAAAGAACAGTAAAGTAATCCCAAAATAGGAAGAAAGAATGAAATAAAAAAGCTCAGAGGAGAAATAAATGAAATTGAGGGAAAAAAATAGAATTAACAAAACCAAAAGTTGGCTCTTCAAGAAGATTAAGAAAATTGACAAGCTTTTAATTAGACTGACAAAGAAAAAAGAGAGAAAATGCAAATAAATAAAATAAAAAATGAAAATGGGGACATTACTACTGAAATAAAGAAATAAAAATAAAAATAAATAAAAAATCATAAGATGATACTATGAATGACTCCATGCAAACAAACTAGACAATGCAGATGAAGTGGAGAAAATCCTGGGAATGTACAAACAACCTATACCAAACTTAGAAAAAATAGAGGAACTCAACAAACCAATCACAAGAAAAGAGATTGAAACAGTCACCAAACAACTCCCCAAAATGAAAAGCCCAGGACCAGATTCACAGGTGAGTTCTACCAAGCATTCAAAGAGGATTTAATACCAATTTAACTCACACTCTTCCAAAAAGTTTAACAGGAAGAAACACTACCAAACTCATTCTTTGAAGCTAATATCACCCTAATACCAAAGCCAGATAAAGATATTATGAAAAAGGAAAATTAAAGACTCACTTTCCTAATAAATATGGATGCAAAAATCTCAACAAAACAAGCTAACCAAATCCAACAACACATTAAAGGAATATTCATCATGATCAAGTGGGTTTTATGCCAGGCATGCAAGGATGGTTCAACACAAAAAAAATCAGCATGATATACCACATTAATAAATCAAAGAAGAAAAATCACATGATCCTATCACTTGATGCAAAAAGGCATCCTTTCTTGATAAAAATACTACATAAGATAGGAATTGAAGGAAACTTTCTCAACATGATAAAGGCCATATAGAAAAACCCACAGCTAGCATTGTACTCAACAGTGAAAGAATGAAAGCTTTCCCACTGAAATTGGGAAAAAGACAAGGATGCCTACTGTTAACACTGTTGTTCAATATAGTGCTAGAGGTTCTAGCTAGAGCAATCAGCCAAGAAAAGGAAATAAAAGGCATCCAGATTGGAAAGGAAGAAGTAAAACTTTCACTGTTCACTGATGATATGATCTTATACCTAGAATCTCCTGAAAAATCCACAAGAAAGCTAGTAGTACTGATAGATGAGTTCAGCAAAGTGGTAGGATACAAGATTAATATGCA
This sequence comes from Dasypus novemcinctus, assembly GCF_030445035.2. Lineage (NCBI taxonomy): Eukaryota > Metazoa > Chordata > Mammalia > Cingulata > Dasypodidae > Dasypus > Dasypus novemcinctus. Next base: position 36,916,259 of record NC_080681.1, on the reverse strand, counting down.
AAAATCAATAGTATTTCTATACACTACTGATGTGCAATCTGAGGAAGAAATCAGAAAAAAAAAATTCCATTTACAATAGTGACTAAAAGAATCAAATGTTTAGGAATAAACTTAAACAAGGACACAAAAGCACTTGTATTCAGAAAACTACAATGCATTGCTAAAAGAAATTTTAAAAGATCTAAATAATTGGAAGAACATTCCATGCTCATGGACTGGAAGACTAAATATCCTTAAGATGTCAATTCTATCTGAATGATATATAAATTCAATGCAATCCTGATAAAAATTCCACCAGCCTTTTTTAAAGAAATGGAAAACACAATTATCAAATTTATTTGGAAGGATAAGGGCTCCAAATAGCCAGAAACATCTTAAAAAGGAAGAGCAAAGTTGGAGGACTCTCACTTCCAGATATTAAATCATATTACCTAGCTACAGTCATAAAAACAGCATGGGACTGGCATAAAGAGAGACATTAGATGAATGGAATTGAATTGATGGTTCAGAAACAGACCCTCGTATCTATGTTCAAGTGATTTTTCACAAGGCTGTCAAACCCACCCAACTGTGTCAGAACAGTCTATTCAACAAATGGTGCTGGGAGAACTGGATATCCATATCCAAAAGAGAGAAAGAGGACCCCTACCTCACACAAAAATTAAGTCAAAATGGATCTACAACCATAAAGCTCCTAGAAGAAAATGTAGGGAAACATCTTCAAGATCTGGTGTTAGGTGGTGGATTCTTAAACTTTCACTGAAAGCACAAGCAACGAAAGAAAACACGGATAAATGGGACCTCCTCAACTTAAAATACTTTTATAATTCAAAGGACCTCGTCAAGAAAATGAAAGGCAGCCCACTCAGTGGAAGCCACATATCTGATAAGGGTTTGATTTCCACTCTATAAAGCAATTGTACAACTCAACAATAAAAGAGCAAGTAATTCAATTTAAAAATGGGCAAAAGACTTAAAGAGACATGTCTACCAAGAGGAAATACAAGTGGCCAAAAAGCACATGAAACAAAATTTCACTATCCCTAACTATTAGGGTAATGCAAATCAAAATGACAATGAGATGTCATTCACAACGCATAGAATGGCCATTATTAAAAAACACAAAATGGAAAATAAATGCTGGAGAGGATGTGGAGAAATAGGAACACTCCACTGTTGGTGGAAATGTAAAATGGTGCAGCCTCTGTGGAATACAGTTTGGCGGTTTCTCAGGAAGCTAAATATGGAACTGCCATGTGATCCAACAAATCCTCTACTAGGAATATATCCAGAAGAACTGAAAACTGTGATGCAAACAGACATTTGCACACCAATGTTCATAGCAGTGTTATTCACAATCACCAAATGATGGAAATAACCCAGAGAAAACCAATGAATGGATAAACAAAATGTGATATATACATATGATGGAATACTATGCTGCTGTAAGAGGAAATGAAATTGGGACACATATGATAACTTAGATGAACCTTGAAGACATTATGTTAAGTGAAATAAGCCAGAAGCAAAAGGACAAATATTGCACTCTCACTAATATGAACTAAATCTTTGGAATAAACACTTAAAGTTAAAACCTAGAATATAGGTTATTAGGAGATCAGAGGAGGGTTTCAAAGGGTACTGATGCTTAATGTATACAGGAGTTTTAATTAATTTTACTGTAAAAGTACGGAAATGGGCTGAATTTATGTTAACACTTTAGTGAGCAGAACTAATGCAGCTGGTTTACAAATGGGATCGTGGCTGCAGAGGGTAGTCTAGGGATGTAAATGTCAATTGAAAGAAAACGAGAGAATAATCTAGGGACTGAATAACATAGTCAACCCAGAGGTGGACGACAGTTGTGGTTAATAGTACAAATACAAGAATTTCCTTCTATGAACTAGAACAAATGTACATTACAAGGTGGTAAGAGTGTGGAGAAGCATGGGAAAAAATACAATTAATGTAACCTATGGCCTATAGTTAACAGCAATACTATAATATTCCTGTATCGATGCCAAAGCTCTACTGTGTAAATAATAGGGAGATATGGAAAAAATATACCAAGTATGCTATAGACCACTGTTAGTGGTAATAGTCTCATGATGTTATCTGATAATCTGTAACACATGTTTCACAACGGTGTGGTGTGTTGGTGGAGGGTTGTTGTATGGGAATTCCACACATGTACATGACTGTTTTGTAAGTTCACAACCTCTCACATATATATACTGGATCAAATTCTGAGGGAAAGTAACTGCTTTTTGGGCTTTCAAAGGATAGGTTGCACATAGCCAGGTGGCCATAGTGTTCCTTGGAAATACAGGTTTCCCGGAAATGTGAGAAAGGCTCTCTCACCCATCTGTACGTGCACTAGGAAGGAGAAGTGTATTGACAAAATGAAGCGGGAGCCTGACTTAAAGGTACTGGCAGCCTTTCAGGGATGTTAAGTGCTTTGAGACTCTAGGGCCCTGTGCTATCAGTCTGCAGAGCAGTGGCACGCGCTGGTGAGGCAAATCATTGTGGCTTCATGAACTTCAGCATGACATTTACTTCTGTGCTTCAAAAGGGCTTTTCAAAAAAAGTGGTTAAGAGTTTGACTAGAAGAGAGAAGCCGTAAATTCACAGCTGACTGCAGCAATGTCGTAAAGGGAAGGTTCGCGCCTGCAGGGATGGCTGTTGCTCTGGTTGCTTCTCAGTTGTGCGTTGGATCCTGTCTTCACACCTCCGCTGAGATCCAGAGGAAAGGAAGCAACTTATTCAAGGGGCACAAAGACCGACTTGAAATAAAGTTTGATATTTCCATAAGAGCATATATCTGCATTGCAAAGGATTTTTTAAAAAGTCATTTAAACATGTGTAGTCATTTATGAAAATCTCTTCACCTTTTGGCTCATCTTCCTCTAGAATTATAAAACCTCCTGCCTACTACATTTCAATGAGTCTATCCAATGATTCCCTTGATCCTGTCTGCTACTGAGTATATTTGTAAGTTATTCCTTATTATAAATACCTATAAATTTTATGCACCATTTTACACATCCTATTCTTTGTCTCTATAGGGCTCAACTCACATCTATTTTTACTCTCTATCTCCTTCTGCCACTGAGAGAACAAATCAGACAGAAGCATGTCCACCAGCACCCACTAGTAAATAAGCAGAATTCCAAGTTCTTTCTTTTGGGAAAATAACATTCGTGCTAAAAAAATAAAAATCTTTCCCTACTTTGCTTATTTCAGAGCCAACATAGCTTCTCTCTGCTTTCCTTTAACACCTAACCTCCGTGCCAGCCCCATTTCCTCACTGACTATTCAGTTCTTAAACCACTTCTTGCTCCATTCTGGTAATTTCTCTTAAAAAAAAAAAAAATCTCCCCTTACTTGTTTGTCAGGTACAGTAACTGCTTAGTCTCATTAGGCAGACATCATTTGAAATCATGGGAAAACACATTCCTATGGTTTATCAACATGTGATCTAACTTCTTACCCATGCAATGAGGGCCCCACAATGCCAGCTGTAAATGAGCAACCAAGTTTTGGAGTCCAGGCTCCTTTCTGATATCTTCCATAACAACATCCCAGTTTCAACTTATATTCCATTACTTTACTTTAGTAAATATCCAGCTCCCAAGAGCTCGAGAATTCAATGGCCCTCACTTAATCTCTGTGACGCTGCCTCAAATGGGAGATGCACATTGACCTATGTCTCGCCTGGCTCCAGGGCCATACCAAGATGTGTGGGTGCCCTGGCAGGTAATAATTTGTCACCCCTTTTATAAACAAACAAACAAAAAATTCTGTGAATACTTATTCAAAATGTATTTGGTAGAGGTGGGAAAACTGGTTTTCTGTAAGTAAAAATCATGAAACTCTATATTAGCTGCCCCCTTGTTCCCTTCTCCAAAAACAGCACACACAAGAGCAATAAAAATGTTGAGTAAAAGATACAGGAGGAGATAGTGACTTAGGGAGACTAGAGGGCTCTCCCAGCTCACCACATTTCTGCCAAACATCCCCCATAGACAGTCTTGTCTCCCTGGCCTCTTGACCAGGCCTGGATTCTCTCACTCTATCGCTCGCTCGGTTGCTCCATCGCACTCTCACTCTCATTCGCTACTCTTCAGTTTTATCCCAATCACATATTCCAAGCTTACATATCTTCACCTATAAATGTCTTTCAGTTATCAAGATTTTCCTGTCCTGAAAGATAGTTTCAATGTCACAGCTTCAAATTCAAAATAAAATTATGAAGTGTGCTGAGTGGGAGTACCAATTTCCATTTCAGCACTAACCTAATGAATTGCATGTGGAAACCTGAGTCAATTTGTCCCATATTTCCAATTATTCCAATGGCATTCTAGTGTTTCTTACAAATTAGTATCCCAGGCAACTGTTTAATGCAGTAACCCTTAGTTCAGCTGGTTGGGCACATGGATGCCTTGGGTATGGCCACAGCTATTTTATTCTGAACGGGAATCAGAGAGCTGTGATTCTCCATTAATGATTAGCTGTAAAGAGGTTACCCTCCTGGAGTTTCTGACACTGCACCACTAGGGGGGGACACACTCCACCTGTGTGAAGGGAGTTTCCTTCTATTCTTTCTCTGAACTGGTGTTGAATTTCGGAAAGAAACTACTCTAGTCATTATGGGGAGAAGATAGCAGTTCTCCATCACACTTCTCCTAGTCGATCGAGCCACACCTTTCATAATAGATTGAGCCAGTCACAAGGAGTTGCTCTGTGAATACGGAAAGGCTGGCAAAGCAGCAAGTGAAGGAGATCTGATTCCGTCTTTGTTAAGAGGACTGAGGAAAATTTGCTGAGCTGGTGATACCTGGGCAGAGCAAGGCACAGTGTGAACCTCACTAATGGCTTCAAACTGAGAAAAGACTCAAACCTAACCATTGAGTCCTTGCTCCTGTAGCTTGGAGTCGGTCACTTTAGGAGGAAATACCATGATGGAATACAATAACAACTTTAGCACCTACTGTGCGCCAAGTACTCTACCAGGTACTTTATATACATTATCTCAGTCCTTCTGGTGACTCTATTTGGTGTGCTATTCCTGTTTTACACATGAGAAAGCAGACTTTAAAAATATAACCTTTCTGAGGTATCAGGAAGACCTCTCTGAGGTTCAGAAGAGGAACCAGTATTCAACCTAAAGATCTGTCTAGTTGCAAAGCCTGTTTCTACAGAGTTAGCTAAACAACATTTCATGTCAGAGCTTCACCCCCTTTTACCTTGGTGTTTTCAAAGACTACAGATAGCACCAGTGTTTTTTGGCGTTCAGGGGCCAGTGGACTCTTCTGGTCTGTTTTAAGCCTAGTGCTACCTCCTGGTCCGTATCTATCCCAGTTTCTGTCTTCTGAGCCGAGGAGTCATTTCCTGTCTATTTTATTTCCTCCCTCATCTCCTAATGTAATTCTAGAAGGAAAGAATTGTGCAATTGGAATAAACCATGGAGACTCTTCTAAGAATAAGTTAAGTGACTTCGAGGTCACGTACCCACTGACCAAGGGGTACAATACCCCTACTAAGTGCTCTTTTGTTCTGCTTGGCAGGCTCTGAGGAGCATAGATGATTTCTATTTTACCAAAGCCTAGTGACAGAGCCAATACCAGTACCAGGTCTCCTACCTGACTCCAGCTTCTGTGCACCTTTACATTCTTCTGATCTTGAGAATGACTCCTTGTGCACAGTGCATTGCTATATCCAAAGCACTTTCAGCTCTTGTCCCTATTTCACATATAAGAAAAGTAAGCCCTGAGGGAGCCACCTTTATTAGTTACTATTGCTGAGAACTATTTAAGCACCTGCCACAAGCTTTGTAAGCATCACTAATGCTTACAATAATATATAGGTGTTATCTCCATTTTATAGATGAAGAAATAGGTTCAGGCAGGTTAAGTGACATGCCATATTATACATTATATTATACAGCTAGTACATGGCAGATCCAGGTTTTGAACTGGGAACTCTATCATCAAATCTCTGCAACTTATATACGGCGCACTGTCAGGGTCATATGGCTAGTAAGTGGTGGGCTGTGAGCACAGCCCAGGATTCTTAACATCTGATCCAGTATTATTTATTTTTTAATGTGCTGAGTCTGGAAAAGAATTGAAACACAGTTTTAAAGACATTTTAGTATAAATAAAACATAATCAAAGGACTAATTTTTTTTAAAACTTTGGGATATTTTTGAAAATGCACAGTTTTTATTTTAATGTGCTAACCTAAATCTCTGAGCACATTTGCTTTTATTAGAAGAATGGAGTTATCATGTCTGACCCTTCAGGAAATGTCAGATAAAGGCCTCATCTTGTTAAAAAGAGTTTTTAGTATTTTGTGTTTTCTGTTTGTTTTAAACTGAGGCTGGCAGTCAGTTTGGATTTTATTGCAGATTGTAGTTCCAGTTTAACTCCCCAAGAGTCTTGATTTATTATAGGAAAATGCTGGCAGACATTTTAGGCTTGCAAAAGGACTACCCATCACAGTTCAGGCTAAATCCATTCTTCCTCTCCTGATTTAGGTGTTTTAGGGAGTAAGGAGGAAGGAGGATTTATGCTGCCCTTCTGGAACTCATGCTGTCTTCCAGATAAGAAGCTGTTCTCTCCCAAAGATGATGGCATATCCCTGGATTTGCCTTCTGGCTGAGTGCCCTGCTAAGCAAAGAGAAATCCTCAACCCAGGCTCTAAGAACCCACTGCCTTATAGCACTGGTTCACCTGGCATTTCCTCTCGAATTCTTCAAAATGCTGGTCCTCTGAGGCAGGTGGCCTGTCAGGCACCCGGTGAAAAACCTGGATCAGCTGCATTCTAGGCCCGCTCCCACAGTGGGACTGCAGGTCTCAGATGTCCTACCACACCCTGCACTGATCTGTTAATGAAAGGAAGATGGTTTACCAAGTGCCTTTGCCCAGAGTTTGCACAATCATATTAGCTGCTTTTAATTTTCTTCTAGAAGACAAAAGAAATTATCCCTTCTCCCTTTTTCTTCCCTTTTGGTGGGAAGTTTAATGCCTCCGGCTTTGTACCCCCAGAGCATGCTTTTGCCACGTTGGAAAGGAAAAGGGCTTGGGTACTGTCTCAGATAACCAGTGCAGGTACTGAGACTGGAAGGGCCCAGAGGAAATTTACACACTTCTCAGGGTGAGCTGTGGCTCAGGGATTTCAGGGATGTTGAGGATGCCGGAGGCTGTCTCACAGCGAGGAGAAGATCAAGTTTTTGCAACTTCTCTCAGCGCCAGATGTGTTGGGCCGCCGTTATTTCTCGTGCGATCTGCCTTACGTCAGCTTGCACAGGGCCCCTGGCCTAACTGAGCCTATTGGGCGGCATGGACCTAGTCGTTCCCCTAGGGTGCCTTCCAACTCCAATCTTCTGATTACATAACAGCTCAGGGAGTGGGAAGTGTTGAGCAGGGTTCATAATGAGTCATTTTAAGAGCATGTCATACTTTTTTTTTTCAGCTTTTGAAATGACTCACTTTGATGACATATAATAAGTCTTTTATTCACTGAAGAACCTAAAGCATAATGCAAGTCAAGGAGGATGGAGTTGTTTTAAAGAGCTCTTCTACAAGGCCTCTCCATCAGGGAAGAGCTAGGTGTACAGTGAGGAGAAGCTAATCCAGGCAGATAGGAAAATCCCCAGGGGGCCTTCATGATGCTCAGGTTACAGTTCCCAGTGCGTAGAAATATCCTGAGGTTGCACAGGTAGAAAGGTGACCTGTGAGCTACTCAGCCCTTTTGAGCCTTCAAGCCCACGCTTGAAATCTGAGGTTGATCCGTCACCATTGGCACCCAGCCCTAAGTCTGACCTGGACAAACAGATCCCTCAGAGTTTTAAGTTCTCAGGTTTCGGTTCCATGGGGCTCTTAGCCTGAGTGTCCGGTCAGCTAACAGGCTCCTAGTTGGGGAGAGACACTGAGAGGTGTCCCCTCTTGTCTGAGCTCTGGTACAGCCCCAACTGGGTGCCAGCTCCAAGCGCAGACTTTGTACCCATCAGACCCACCTGACATGCTGTGAGCTGTCCTGGAGCAGGCTGCGTTGTGCATTGCCTCTGCACTCTTCAGCCCAGCCCTGGACTGCTCTGGGCCTAGATGAGGGCTCTGATGTCCCTGGAGGAAGAGAAGGCAAGACTGTTGTCCTGGACAGGGCTGCTGGGGAGGCCCTGAGGTCCAACCTGAGTCCTATCTCCCCCAGTAACCATTTGAGCAACCTTATCTCTCCAAGGCTCGGTTTCTACTTCTGTAGATGTGAACTTTATTCTGCAATTATTGAGTGCCAACTACTAACTAGGTACACAGTGCCTTTGGGTGCTAGGGAATCAGTGGGGACAATGGGGACAAGACAGAGGGCTCCACCCTCTTTAAAACAAACAGTCCTGGGAGAATTCCATGAGACAGTAAAACACCTAGCATGCTGTCTGTTAGCTCTAATGAATGTCCTCCAAAGCTGCTAGAAGAACTTTTAAAATCATGCCCGTTCCCACCTCAGCCTCTGCACATGCATTTCCTTCTGCCTAGAAAGCTCCTCCTCACCCCCTTGGCCGGCTAATGCCTGTTCATCCAGTCATCAGGTTAAACAGTCACTTCCTCAGAGTAGCCCTTCCTTGATCTCCCGGTCCACTTCCTCTCCCCCCCATTGTCCATTTCCATGGCAACCAGCATTTCTACTTTGATGAAATCATCACTTTGGAGACAAAAGGCTGTTTCCTTCCATTTTCTGGGCTGTTTTCCTGAGCTTGGAGAGCATCCTTGCCTACCTGAAGTCTCAGTGCCTAGCACTGAGATTCTCCAAAAATACCTGGCCATCCTACTGGCTGACATTTAAAGGGGATAGTCCCTTTCCAATGAGAAAAGGATGCTGGAGCTAAAACAGAAGTATCTGGCCCACCTGGAGCCCATGGACCTTTTCTTTCCTCCCTTGCCTCTTCTTCCTAAAGAAGATGAGGAGTGGCCAACAAATGACAAATGACCGGCCATGCCCTGGTCAGCACCCACATCTCCCTGGAAGCAATCAGATACTCAATTCCTGGTGCAAAGGATGGCATGTTTGATTCCTCATCATTAGTAGGCACTTCCCTGGGACACACTAAGGGTTACGAACCCCTGGCCAAGGACATCATGGGCCTCAGTAAGGTGTGTCCTGGGACCAGTGGGCCAGCCAGAATGCCTAAGAGCAAGTGTATGTACCAGAAACTATCAGAGGGTATTTCGTTTTTTTTTTTAAGATTTTTTTTTTTTAAGATTTTATTTATTTATTTCTCTCCCCTTCCCCCCAACCCCCCTGCCCTGGTTGTCTGTTCTCTGTGTCTATTTGCTGCATCTTCTTTGTCCTCTTCTGTTGTTGTCAGCGGCATGGGAATGTGTGTTTCTTTTTGTTGTGTCATCTTGTTGTGTCAGTTCTTTGTGTGTGCAGCGCCATTCCTGGGCAGGCTGCACTTTCTTTCGCACTGGGCAGCTCTCCTTACAGGGCACACTCCTTGCGCGTGGGGCTCCCCTACGTGGGGGACACCCCTGCGTGGCGCGGCACTCCTTGCGCGCATCCGCACTGCATATGGGCCAGCTCCACACACAGCTCAAGGAGGCCCGGGGTTTGAACCGTGGACCTCCCATGTGGTAGATGGTTGCCCTATCCATTGGGCCAAGTCCGCTTCCCCAGAGGGTATTTCTGAGGCCAGACTGTCAAAAGAACCAGAAGTCATTGAAGGCTTGTGGGCAGGGCAACAACAGGAGGTAGTAGTGCTTTGGAAATATTTAGAGCAGGAGTTCTTAACCTTTTTTGTTCCATGGACCTCTTACTAAGTCCACACTATATTGTGTATTACTTAATAAATGGGTCACACCCACACCAACACGTTACCACTAGAATAACGTTTTTTTGAATTAATTTCAATTGACGTTCGTGGATCCCTTGTTAAGAAGCACTGATTTATAGGTGTAGTAAGTATGACAAGGTTAAAGTTTCCTCCAAAGCTGGTAGAAGAACCTTCAAAAACATACCCTTTCCCATGTCAGCCTTTGCATGTGCATTCCCTTCTACCTAGAAGGCTCCTCCTCACCCCCTTGGCTTGCTAGCTCCTCTCAGCCAGTCCATAATAATGTAAAATAGTATTCCTATGTTACAGGCGGGGAAACTGAGGCTTCAAGAAGTTAAGTATTTTGCCAAAGGGCATATAGCTAGAAAGCAAAGGCATCCAGTTGAGAATCCAGATCTGATTTCAGAGTGTGTGTGCTTAGACACTATGCAAAAACCTCCCCCAAAGCTGCAGACGCTGCCTTGTCCCAGGGTCCTTTAGCTCTCCAGGCAATCATCTCTCAGCTGAGTTCGTTTGACTTCAGAATGCCACTAACCTTCTCTGGGACTCAGTTTCCTCTTCATAGAATGAGGAGCATTGAGCTAAGTGGCTCTAGGGCACTGCAGACTCCAAGAGGCTATGGTTCTGCATAGAATACGAATTGGCTTCCTAACCTAGAAATCAGCTCGGTGCACTTGTGTATTGGTCCTGACATTTTTTCCCCACAGGTGGTGATTATGACTTCTAACACAAGAAAATGTGTGAAAATATTAGATGTCTAATTATTCTTCCCAAATGAGGACTTAAAATATACTCAGTCATTAAAGAATAACTTTCCTGAACTCACAGAAAGGGTATTTATCTGAATATTCATGATTAAGTCACAGTCAAATTTCCACTCACTGTCCATAGCCTGAAGGCCTTATTCTACTTGTAATTCTGTATCTCACTGAAATCAAATTCAATGTTGTATGCCCAAACCTGTAGCACAGCACCCCTCCCTCCCCCATTCCCTCCCCACCCCTCCCTCCCTATCACAAAAGTTTTAATCAGCATGCAGGCAGTTTTCTGACTTCAGACTGAATCATTGTGTGGAAATATCTGAAAATGTCAGAATGAATTCTGAAATAAAAAGGAGCTCCCACCCATACCATGAAGAACATCCTGGGGTATGTGTGTATGCGTGTGTGTTTTCATCTAATATGTGCGATAGCTCCTTTGATTTGGCTTTCGTTTGGAAGGATCTGTCTGATGCCATTTTTCTGAAACATTCAGAACAAGATACAATCTCGTTATAGTCAGCTACATGAAATGGACCTTTCAGAGCATAAAGAAACATCTGTCCCCCATCTGTGGTGCCTGAAAAATAGGACTTTCAATAGAGTACATTGTAGGACATTAATGCTTTTAAAGGGCAAGAAATCCATTTCTGGCTAAAATCTCAATAAATATGTCTAACAGAATATTTTCATTTTTCCTACTGTTTTTCAAAAGGCATTTTAAAGGCCATTATAGAAGAGCAGTTTAAGAACAGTCTCTGGATGCAGGCAACCTGATAAAATGCTTGCTGTCATGCACTAGTATTGAGAACTTGGGAAGTTATTTAACTTTGATAGTTTTAGGTTTTCACAAAGATTAAAATATCTCAAAAGGTAATGTTTTCAAAGGGACCAGCACATAGAGCACTAAATAAATGCGTGTTGCCGAGTTTTTTGTTGTGTTTTTTGTTTATTTCTTTCTTTGCTGTTAATACCAGGGGCCAAAACTCCTGGTTCATGATGCAGCTGAAAGAACACAAGGTTTAGAATGAGAAGACCTGAACTTGTACTCCACCACAGCTCTTACTGGTTGTGTGACCTTGGGAAAATCACCAAATCCTTCTCAAAGCTCCTCATCTGTAAAACAGGGATAGGAAAAATAGCTAACTCACAGATAACAATGGTGAAGTTCAAATGAGGCAATTTATGTGAATTTACTTTGCTAACTGCTAAGCTCTGTATTCATTATGCTATTCTTAGTAACAACACCAGAACTGAAGAACATATATATCTTTTTTATTCAGGAATTTTCATTTACAAAAATCTTGGTTTTGTGCTTAAGTGATTGTAACTGATTTACACTTACCTGTCAAAATGAGGATTCTCTGCCTGTGCTGAGGATGTCTGCTTTCCTTCACAAAAGGTCACCATCACCAAGTGCGTGTCTTAGAGCCAACTTGTCAGAAGTGCTGAGGCAGAGAAGGGTTATTGATTATAGCCTCTGCCTACTGAGTTTTGTTTTTGAAGTGTAACTATTTTTCAGTTGCATCTCCCATCCATTCCTAGCATATTTAAGACAGCTGGCGATCAGCCACCTGCCACCCATCCTGGGTACCTGATTTCCTTTGTCTGTTTCCCACAGTGGAAGTCATGGAATTTGGAAGTTAATGTCAGCAGGACATATCCTTGAATCCAGTCTCCCCAACTTTCCAGCTTTGTGACCTTGGACAAAACATTTAATCTTTCTAAAGCTAGTTTCCTCATCTGAGGAAGGAAGGGAGGGAGGGAGAAAAGAAGGAAGGAAGGAAAGGAGGGAGGGAGGGAAGGAGGGAGGGAGGGAGGGAGGAAGGAAAGGTAGGGGGAAGGGGAGAATAATAATCATCTCCCAGGGTGGTTGTGAAACTCTTAAGATGGTAAATTTAAAATTCTTAGAGACACATCTGACACATAGTGGGTACTCATCAACTTCACCTTCCTTTCCTTGGCCCCTCTTCTTCCCCACATCTCAATCCTATACCTGATTACTAACACTTCTTTGATGCCTTTCAGTAGATAGCAAGTATGAACGTGTAAGAAACTGCCTCTGGGGAAACATCAATCAATACTCCTAGATTGACACTCTTGCCTCAAGCTGTGGAGGATTTAGTGAAAAGTATAGACTTCCATGGAATATATTTGCTAATTGAATCTTTGAATTTAAGATGCCGCCGTATGTGTATGTGAGCGCATAATGTTATCTCTGGTTGATACACAAAAAACTCAGCATCTCTTTTATTTATCTTGCTTCATGTGCATACATTATCTACTACTTTTGAAATGTTGGTGATGTTGGAGTAAGATACAGTTCTTGACGTAGGCACTCTAAAGAGTTCTCTAATGCCTCAAATGTTACGCAGCCTCCAGAGCATTCTGATGTGCAGACAAGGGAAAATGTGGCTCCTGAGGCTGACAACCACTGTCAGGGCCTATGAAGAGGCAGGTGAGAAGGTTCTACCCTGGGACCTCCCTGTCGCAAAATGTCTGTAACCTTTTCCCTCAAGCGTTGTAAAGAAACGATTTGTCACCATTACTAATAGTAACGTTTATTGAGAGCTTACTATGTATCAATGTTTTGTGTACACGTCACACATTATCTCAAGTTAATTTCTACAACATCCTTGAAATGAGTCTCAATTATCCATATTTTACATAGTAGAAATTTGAGTCTCAGAGTTTTCTATCTAGCAAGTGCAGAACTGAGAGTCAAACCAGGGCACAGGTTGATAAGAGAATTAAATGAATCAATATATGTAAAGTGCTTCTAACAGTGACGGTTGCAGTAGTCCTCCCCATCAAATGCCATCACTATGGGGTAGGAATTTTGTAAGTTAGAGACATGATCAAATTAGCAAATATATGTGAAGTCATTTTAATAAACAGTGAAATGTAAGTTAAGGTTCCTTTTTTTTCCCTGTGTCTAAGAGCTGCATGTTTTTCATCTAGATAGTTCACCCTGTGTTACTTTCTATGTGCGCCATCTCTTAGAAGGCCTCCTGCCACCAAGTCCAAGTTATTTACATTCCAACCCCAACTTTTTTATACTTTGTCATTACAGAGTGATTTTTTAAATATAATAGAGAAAGGTAACATTTTTAAACGTAGCTCTTGTGATTCTGATTACCCATACAAGCAGAAGTTGTATGATTGCCTCTTTCCGTCATGGTTTTTACTGGGCTGTGTTTCAACCTGTAGGAGGTGAGAGCGAGTAAAGCAGGAAATTCACAGGGCAATTTGTCTTTTCCAGAGGTGAGTGCGCAAAGAGAGTTTGAGATCTTCTGATTCCAACATGTACGGAAATAGCAACCACATAACTGCTTGCTATATAAAGCAAAGGAAGAAGGAATATCTGAGCCTGACTGACTGAAAACACACCATGTTTCTGCAGCTGAATGTTAGGCTTAAAGAAATATAAAGCAAGACGGGGAAGTATCTCCCTATGGCCACTAGAACTACCCTGTCCAATATGGTAACCACTAGAACTACACTGTCCAGTATGGTAGCCATTAGCCACATATGTCTATTAAACTTTTTTTTTAAAGATTTATTTTTTATTTCTCTCCCCTTTCCCGCCCTGCCCTCCCCACCCAGTCGTCTGTTCTCTGTGTCCATTCACTGTGTGTTCTTCCATGTCTGCTTCTATTCTTGTCAGTGGCACCAGGAATCTGTGTCTCTTTTTGTTGCGTCATCTTGCTGCATCAGCTCGGCACTACTCCTGGGCAGGCTGCACTTTTTCGCTCTGGGCGGCTCTCCTTGCAGGACCCTTTCCTTGCGCGTGGGGCCCCCCAACACGGGGGACACCCCTGTGTGCCGTGGCACTCCTTGCACGCACCTGCACTTCGCGTGGACCAGCTCACCACACGGATCAGGAGGCCCTGGGTTTGAACCCTGGACCTCTCATGTGGTAGGTGGATGCTCTATCAGTTGAGCCAAATCCTCTTCCCTCTATTAAGCTCTTGAAGTGTGGCTGGGCTGAACTGAGATGCCATGTACTTTCCATCATTTTATGTCCCAGTGACAAGATCCTTACCTTTAAATTTGTGAATCTTTATTTTTTTTTTGGTCTTTATTCATTTTTTTAAAATTACATTAAAAAAATACGAGGTCCCCATATACCCCCCACCCCCCTCACCCCACTATTCCCCCCATAGCAACATTCTCCTCCATCATCATGAGACATTCATTGCATTTGGTGAATTTGTGAATCTTTAAATCCCATTAGATAATTAACTGCAAGTAAATAATGCCCATGCTGAGAAAGCACTGAACGGAGTTACTCTCCATCATTCAGCTTCTCGCTGCCTAGCATCAGCAGAAACTACTCTTATGTTGCTTGAAGACAAAAGCAGAAGTTCTTTTAGACTTACTTTATCTCCAGTTCTGTTGTTTGTTAGGTAACCCATTTTCATTATATCCATTTGTATTTCTAATTGGCATCTCACTCTTAACATCTACAAAACATTTCAAGACTTCCTACTCTTCCCCATCTGTTCTTCCCATATTATTCCTCATCTCAGAAATGATCATTCCATTCTTCCTCTTTCCCAGGTAAAAAACTTAGAGTCACCACGATCCCTCTCTTTCTTTCACATCCCACATCCAATTTGTCAGAAAATCCAGTCAGCTCTACCTTCAAAATAATGTATCAGATAAGAATAGACTGGCTCCACCCCAAAAACAAGGAGTATCTTCAACTGCAAGCCAAACAATTCCATTCTGCTACCCCATAATATCTTCTTCCCCTCTCAGCCTGAAGCAGTCAGAACAGATACATTGTCCCAAACCCCTCAAGACTGAGAAATGATCAAAAATGGGGAGGGGGGGACAGTACACACTGACCGAAGCGAATTTATTGTTTTTGTAGTTATTTTGTGTTTATTAGGTAACTTGTAACTTTCATATAAATAATAGTTAAAATTTTTCTTTTTAAATAATGTACTGGGGAGTGGATATGGCTTGCTGTTTGAATGCCTGCTTCCCACGTACAAGGTCCTGGGTTCAATCCCTGTTACCCTTTAAAAAAAGAAAGTAGCCAGAATTCAACCACTTCTCCTCAGCAATCGCCTACTACCCTGGTCCAAACCATCACAGTCGCCCCTTGGATTCCTGCATTCAGGTTCTAACTTTGAGCCTTCAATCTGCTCTCCACACAGCAGCCAGAGTAATTCTGTCACAGCTTAGATCCTACCGCTCCTCTGCTCAGAACCCTCCACTATAGAGCGTGAGTCCGGCCAGAGCCTCCTGAGCAGTCCATAGTGCCCACAGCCACTTGACTGCAGCCCTCTTGGGCCCCTGCTGTTCCTCGGGAGCCCCAGTCTCCAACCTCAGGGCTCCAGGCAGAACGCTCCCCGCGATTCCACTCACCCCCCTCCTTCAGGGCTTTCCTCCACAGCCTCTTCTCAAGACATCCCCGACCTATTTTAAATTTCCACACCCCGCATACTCTCTCCTCCTGCTTTATTTTACTCCACAATACTATTGCCTAGCTGACATCTATGTCTTCTACTCAGTTGTTTTGTTATTTATCTCCTCCAAATGGAATATAGACTCCACAAAGGTGGGGATTCTATCTGTCTTATTCACTGCTATCTCCCTAGTTTGTAGACTAATGCCTGGCACAGAATAGATGCTCAATAAATATTAAGTGAATGAATGAAATTTACAGATGAGGAGAATGAAGCACAGAGCAGCTCGGTTCTAGCTTAAGGTTACAGGACTACTAAGTACAAGAGGCAGGATTAGAACTCAGGTCTGTCTGACCCCAAAGCCTGTGCTAGGTCCACTCTCTGAGGCTAGTAAGGGACATAAGAAGGGTTCCAGTATCCATCACAAGAGCAGACCGACTGTGAAGTGCTGTGGGGGAGAACGCACACCAAGGTTCAAATGTCAGTCCCGCTAGAAGCACTGAGCTGAAACAGAAACAACAGTTTTGGCAGCATTGTTGTCAATCCCTGAGATGAAGGAAAGTCGTTTGAAGGCACATGCTGAACCTCTCCAGCTTTAAAGCCTGGCTTTATTTTGCTTTGAGCTGTAGGTTTTCTGGGATAATGAATGTGCCATATGTCTATCTCCAGGTTCCCATACAAATTAGGGAACTAAAAATGCCAGATGATTAAAACAGATTTCTTCTTGTTTCCATGGGAAATCAACTGTGCTGTGAAACCTTAGGAAATAGAAGGGAGGGTGTGTGCTCAGCTCCAAGGGCTCTTTGGTGTGTGAGCTGAGCTCGGCCTGCCGCGCAGGCTCCAGCCTATGAGCTGTCTGGAATTTTGTCCCAGGTGAGCTGTCCTAGGCTGCCCTCCCTGCTGGTGGCCGAGTGAGAATGCAGAGAAGTGTGCCTCGTCTCCCTCTGAGCCTCCACCTCCAGGGGGCTGGGCACTGTGCTCCAGGCCCTATAGTGTTAGGTTCCGAGCCAGCTACGGTAGAAAAATCCCCTTACTGTGACAAACAGGCACCCAGCAAAGCAGGGCCCCAGCCCCATCCTCGCAGTGTGATTTCAGCACGTTCTGAGCCCTCGCGCAGGTCTTCTGGAGGACAGAGAAGATCCTTGCTAGAAGCATCACTCACTGCCAGCTACCTACAACTATACAACTAGACCACGTTAACTATGGGAATGTGGGGGGCTAGGGGCGGTGGAGGAAGCAACATTCTTTAAGATTTGAGGCACAAGTGTTCCCTGGGTGGCTCTGCCAAGGAGACCGCTATGAGCCTGGCAGGGTTATTTGTTCCCTGTCTCAGAATTAGCATCACTTTGCCTAAAAGTGATAATGCAGGTGGCGGGGGGAGGGGAGGAGTTGCAAAAAATTCGGCATTTATCTTGCTGGTGGAAATCTCTGACTTGTCTGGGGAAAGTTGACTTAAGAGCTTACTCCAGCCTAAGTAGAAGGTTGATAATTCCCTCCTTCCCCGAAATTGAGGAGGAAAGGTTAACCTCTCTCTGCTTTCCTAACCCAGAGTGTGACTTGGACATACCAGGATGAGGCCCAAAGCTGGAAACTAGGCAGTAAAGTATAAAGAGTTTAAATTTGAACCAGACAACCCTGAAAGCTATGATTGTTCTGTGACTTTATTAGCTATGAGGCCTTAGGGGGCCCTGAGACACAGTTTGAGTATCTTTAAAGTGGGTATGATAATATCCACTCCTCAAGAACGATGAGTAAATCAACTAACCTGAGTAAAAGCTCTCATACCAAACCTGCTGCCCAGTAAGTGTCTAATACATTGTGGCTTCTCTTTTCTTTCCCTCTATTGCTATGTGTGCCAAAGTTGGGGATGGATAGCTTAGTGATCAATAAATAGACACTGTCCTCCCCTGCCCCACCCGCTACTTTCACCAGCTCCAGCAACTGGGTTTTTCTCAGAATTTGTCTCTTTCTAGGTTATAGATAGAGGAGAGGATTCCACATCTTTTGTACAAAACATACCCATTTACTTGTAACTCCATCAGCCAGTCTAGGTTGTTTTGCCTAGGTAGAATATTTCTCAGAGAAAATAAGTGGAAAAGAGCACTTGTGTTGTCTTTTGCCAAAACAAACCATTGGTAGGACCACATGAAATTAAAACCAGGGATCACAATGCATTCCACTTGCACTAGACTATGTGACTTTTACGTTGTGCAAATACACTTGGGCATGATCTCTTAGCATAAGGCCATACTAAGGGACTCTATATAAGTCAGAGTACGGGAGGCTACATTGTCGTTTTGTACGTGTGTGGCTCTGGGGAGGACTTTAGTAAGTCAATCTTTACCTTACAGCTACCATACACAAAATTATGCTCTGCTGACTTGATCTATTATACTTCTAGAGGTCCCAGAAATAGCTGCTCTATACTGTTTCACATTAATATTTACAAACCATCAGGGTTTTGAGTTTAAACTTTTTCCTTTGGGTACTGAAAAGTCACTCAAAGCAAGTAAAAATGATCACTTCTCAAGCTTTGAATATGGGTCAGTTATTCACAATATATATGCTGAAAGCAATACATACATTATGTAATATGTACTTCCTAGCTAAACTAGGAAGGCAGAAGTGGAAATGGAAAAGGGAAGAAAGAGAAGGATGTGAGAGAGATTTTAAAGGAAGATTTCAACTTATTTAAAGTTTTGTCTCAATTACAAAATACTCTACCATGGATAGAAGAGTTAAAACTACTTTGTAAAGACATCCAAGTAAAACTGATGAACACTTTGCCTCCTCAGTGATTAACAGAACTTTGTATTCTAAACATTAAAAACTCAATTAACAAATATTTTGCCCTCTTGGGCAAACTTCAGGACCCAGTTCTGATCTTTAAAGCCATTTATTCTTCTGATCTCTTTTTAAATGAATATTGTCCTTTTTTCCCCCTCTCAAACAACCTTTTGGACATCATTTGTGAGTATAAGGCCCTCCCTTCCCTGTGGATTGCAAATTCCTGAAGGGGCTGGGAATCTTGGGATGTCCCCTGTATAAATCATATGAAAATGGGAACCTGTAACATTAATATAATTAATATATTAGAATTAACTTTGGGGTAGAAAGAGGGTAGATCACTCCCTTATTTCTTCCTGCATAAAAAATTTCAGTAAACAATAAAAGTCGTATTTCAAAATCCTGAGTATGTAGTCTTTTTTCCACTATGGTAACTAAGACACAGGATTGTATTCATATCTCTGTAATGCCAGATATTTTAGATAAGAATTTTTCAAAAAAATTTATTACACAGGTTGAAATTTTCAGGGGGAGTGGGGAGAAATGATTATTTTAATGCATATCTATAGTATGTTCAACTTGACCATACATGAAATATAAAATTTATATTGTTTATTCAGACAATAAACACTCATTACATTGACTTTCTAAAATTTTAAATATTTTATTACATATTACAGGACAAGGTGTTGACTTTTAAGGACAATGGCACCTGGCAACTCTTTTTTGCTTGTTTCACATTTTGTGCTTGTTTATTTAGAAACATCTTAACCCAAGCAGGCTTTTTTTCTTTTCTTTTCTTTTTTTTTCTTTTCTTTTTGGTCAATATTGATACAAGAAAACTTCATTTTTATTTAAGCTTGACACACATTTTAAACAAAATGATGTGTGAGAAGAGTCTTGAATTACATTTCAGATATAACTATTAGACCATCAGAATCACTAGACTTTTTGAAGAGCCCATCAATAAAACATATGCATGGCTTGCATGTTGCTGATGTTGAGAGGACACATTACTGAACACAAAGCAACTGTTTGTTAATGATTGTAGCAATAGTTTGGTAATCAGAAAGCCATGTCTTAAGCATTTTTATATCTTAACATATTGCCACCTATATAGAGAAGTTTTCTTTTTATTAGAGAAGCTTTAGGTTTACAGAAAAATCATGCAGAAAACACAGAGTTCCCATATATCCTCTGCATTATAAACACCTTGCAATAGTGTGACACCTTTGTTACAATTGGTAAAAGTATACTTTTATAATTGTATTATTACTTACAGTCCATGGTGCACAGCAGGGTTTGCTATTTGTGTTGTGCAGTACTTTTCTTCAATTAAAAAAAAGCATTCTAGTAATATATATACAATCGTAAGTTTCCCCTTTTAACTACATGCAAATATATAATTCAGTGCTGTTCATTACATTCACAGTGTTGTGCTACTATAATCCATTACAAAAACTTTTCCATTCCTTCAAATAGAAACTCCATACAATTTAAGCATTAACTCTCTATTCCCTACCCACACCCCAGTCCCTGGTAACCTATATTCCAGTTTCTAACTCTATGCATTTGCTTATTCTAATTATTTCATATCAGTGAGATGATACAATATTTGTCCTTTTGCGTCTGGCTTATTTGCTTCAACATGATGTCCTCAAGGTTCAACCATGCTGTCACATATATCAGAACTTCATTCCTTATTACAGCTAAATAATATTCCACTGCATGTATATACTACATTTTGTTTATCCATTTGTCTGTTGATGGGCTCTTGGGTTGTTTCCATCTTTGGGCCATTGTGAATAATGCTGCTATGAACACCAGTGTGCAACTATCTGTTTAAGTTCCTGCTTTCAATTCTTTTGGGTATACACCTATAGAAGTGGAATTGTATTTGTCCATTTATTTTTTTTCAACTTGAAAGAAAGACCCTTTAGCATTATATTAGAACAATTAAATCAAGTCAACAAATAATTTTTGTGCTTCAACTATGTGGGAAAACAAATACTGTGAAATGTTATTTTAATTTTTTTTTTTAACATTACAAATATAGAACTTTATTTATTGTTTTGTTAATTATCTAGACTTAAGAAAGTGATGGAAAAAATGTTTTTTTTTTTTTCAAAGATCATTGAATTTAATGCAATCAAAGGGTATCACAACCAGAGGAATAGATTAGTTTACAAACATAATCCTTCTCTTTTTGGGATTCACAAACATAATCTCAAACTGTCACAATACCTTATTATTAACACTTTGCATTAGTATGATACATTTGTTACAATTCATGAAAAAACATTATTATAACTGTACTATTAACAATAGCCCATCACTTACAATAGTGTTCAGTGGTTATATTGTATAGTCCTGTTTCTTTTTATTTTTTAATTTTTTTTGTTTTGTTTTTATTTTTTTTTATTTTTTATTTTTTTAATATTTATTTATTATTATTATTTTTAATTACATTAAAAAAAATATATGAGGTCCCATTCAACCCCACTGCCCCCGCCCCCCACTCCCCCCACAGCAACACTCTCTCCCATCATCGTGATACATCCATTGCACCTGGTAAGTTCATCTCTGAGCATCACTGCACCCCATAGTCAATGGTCCACATCATAGCCCAGACTCTCTCACGTTCCATCCAGTGGGCCCTGGGGGGATCTACAGTGTCCCGTAATTGTCCGTGAAGCACTATCCAGGACAACTCCACGTCCCGAAAACGCCTCCACATCTCATCTCTTCCTCCCGTTCCCCACACCCAGCAGCCCCCATGGCTACCGTTCCCACACCCATTCCACATTTTCTCTGTGGACATTGGATTGGTTGTGTCCATTGCACACCTATGTCAAGTGAGGGCTTAGATTCCACATGGGTACTGGATGCACTCTTCCCGCTTCTAGTTGTAGACACTCTAGGCTCCATGTTGTGGTGGTTGACCTTCTTCAACTCCATGTTAGCTGAGTGGAGTAAGTCCAATAAGTCAAAGTGTAGGAGCTGAAGTCTGTTGAGGCTCTGGGCCTGGGTGTCATATTATCAGTCCAGAGATTCAAATCCCCTACATATATCTTAAACCCAGCACCAACTACAATTCCAATAAAGTAGCACGCAAGTCTTGTGAAAAGAGATCCCCTCTGAGTCCATTTCCATCACGCAGAAACACCAGCTCCAAAGAAGGGCCATCTGTCATGGCAGTGAACCCCTTCTGCCATGACCATAGAACCCGTGGGTCTCTTTATCCTTCAAAAGAACCAATACCTGGGGTTGTATCTACCTTATCTGTCTCTTAGACTCTGTTCAGTTGTACATAGGGGTATTCCTTCTGACAACCTCCAGACTCTTTTTTAGAGACTCACAGCCTTATAATCTCATTGCTCCTTTCCTTTTCCCCCTTACATTAGGTCAAACCGCTTCCCGAAGTCATGTTATTATATGTAGACAGGTATATTCTGCTGTTCCGCATTGAATCTTTAATTCAAGGTCATTTTCTAGTTGCTTCTTCAGCTGGTATGTGGTAGTGATCCCTCGGTGCCAGGGAGGCTCATCCCCGGGTGTCGTGTCCCACGCTGGGGGGAATGCATCACATCTACACGCTGAGTTTGGCTGTGAGAGTGGCCACATTTGAGTAACATGAAGGCTGTCAGGAGGAAACCCCCAGGCACAATGCTACTCTAGGCCTTGTTCTTATTGCAGGTATATAGGCTCAAAAGTGTAGCCATTAGTATCAAGAGCCCACTGTTGGGCCCTCCTTCCTTCCTGGTTCTTGCCGTTGCACCTGGAGGATTGCCGCTGCTCTCCCAGGGCCCACAACAGTGACCCCCCGGCCAGGAGCCCAGTAACCCCCCAGCTGTTGTTTTTAATTGTTTCCACTATGAGTATATATAGACATTACCATATACCCTGGGCATATGCCCTGTATAAATCCCTGTCAAACATATATATCCTGTCAATAACACCCCATATCAGTATTCCTCCACTGCCATTGTTGAACCACTCTGTGATCCAAAACTTCCCGTAAAGTGAATCCCAACATAATGTCAGCTTCAGAAGAGTCTTAGATCACCAAAATTCATATATACAATATACAGTATTTCCCCAGATCCACCATAAAACCTTTTCCCTTCCACAGCAATAATCTTTTAACTTATTCATATCATATTTCCTGAAACTGATGTACAGATTCCGAAACTATAGTTTTCAAACAAGGTAACATTTGTGCTTACTATGTGGTCCATACTTTAGGTTGTACAGTTTTCTAAATTTTTTAGTTATCCTATGTTTTGTCTTATGGTTTTCATTATTAGTCTGTCGTCCCCTATATGTTTTTGGTGTAATATTAGCTGTTTTATATTCATCCTCGTGTACTCTCACATAACTCCTCTTTTGCCCCCTTATTTACCTTTGTTCCATCCATTGCACGTCCATTTTCCCCTCCCCTTAGGGCCCACAACGCCTGCCAATCTAATGCCCTGGGAGCCGTCCTTTCTCACGAGAGATACAGTTCTCTCTATTCGACGGCATTAGTCTTCCCCAGGATATGGGTCCACCCCACCCAATGGTAGAACCCACCTTGGCAAAATGAGCCTTCAGCTATTCCCTCCGGAGT
This sequence comes from Dasypus novemcinctus, assembly GCF_030445035.2. Classification (NCBI taxonomy): domain Eukaryota; kingdom Metazoa; phylum Chordata; class Mammalia; order Cingulata; family Dasypodidae; genus Dasypus; species Dasypus novemcinctus. The sequence goes on along the minus strand of NC_080681.1, from coordinate 36,892,856 downwards.
CCTCCCGCATCAGACCATACCCCCTGAGCGTCCTAACCAGGTAACCCTCCTACTTATACTTTGATACGTTTTACTCAACATTTAGTTCTCAATGAACTTCTGGCACTCTCCCATGTTTGTATGTTGCCCCTCCCTCCCACCTATTTCTTGGACCATATTACCCCTCTTCCCATCCCCAGCCCCCCTCAAACCCAGAAAACCCCACCCGAAGGTAACCCCTTGCCCCCATTTTGTCCCTTCTTTGTGCTCATACTTACCCCCAGCTCATCACAGATTCCACCCCTACAGACATTAACTCACATCCTTCCTCCACCCCCCGATTTCCAGTAAGCCACTTTTCCAGACTCTAGCTCTCTGAGGCAGTTAACTTATTTCATATCATTGAGGTCATATAGTATTTGTCCTTCAATGCCTGGGTTGCTTCACTCAACATAAGATTCTCAAGATTCATCCATGTTATCACGTGCGATTATAGTGTATTGGTTCTTACAGCTGAGTAGTATTCCATTGTGTGTATATACCACATTTTATTGATCCACTCATCTGTTGATGGACTTTTGGATTGATTCCAACTTTTGGCGATGGTGAACAATGCTGCTATGAACATTGGTGTACATATATTGGTTTGTGTCCTTGTTTTCAGATCTGATGGGTATATACCCAGCAGTGGTATTGCTGGATCATATGGCAAATCTATGGATAATTTTTTGAGAAACTGCCAAACTGTCCTCCAGAATGGTTGGATCCTTCTGCATTCCCACCAGCAATGGATGAGTGTTCCCCTTTCTTCACATCCTCTCCAGCATTTGTATTCTACTGTTTTTTTCATGGCTGCCAATCTTATGGGAGTAAGATGGTATCTCATTGTAGTTTTGATTTGCATTTCCCTGATAGCTAGGGATTTGGAGCATTTTTTCATGTGCTTTTTAGCCATTTGTATTTCTTCTTTGGAGAAGTGTCTGTTTAAATCTTTTTCCCATTTTTTAAATGGGTTGTTTATCTTTTTGTTTTCGAGATCTATGAGTTCTTTATATATGCAAGTTATAAGTCTCTTATCAGATATATGGTTGCCAAATATTTTCTCCCATTGTGTGGGTTCCCTTTTTACTTTCTTGACAAACTCCTTTGAGGTGCAGAAGGCTTTAATTTTGAGGTAGTCCCATTTATCTATTTGTTCTTTTGCTGCTCGTGCTTTTGGTGTGATATTCATGAAGCCATTTCCTATTACAAGGTCCTGTAGATGTTTCCCTACACTGCTTTCTAAGGTCTTTATGGTCTTGGCTCTTATATTTAGGTCTTTGATCCATCTCGAGTTGATCTTTGTATAAGGTGTGAGATGGTAATCCTCTTTCATTCTTCTACATATGGCTATCCAGTTCTCCAGGCACCATTTGTTGAGTAGGCCATTCTCTCCCAGTTGAGAGGGTTTGGTGGCTTTATCGAATATTATATGGCTATATACATGAGGTTCTATATCTGAACTTTCAATTCGATTCCATTGGTCTGTGTGTCTCTCCTTATGCCAGTACCATGCTGTTTTCACTACTGTAGCTTTGTAGTATGTTTTGAAGTCAGGAAGTGTGATTCCTCCTATTTCGTTTTTCTTTTTCAATATGTCTTTGGCTATTCGGGGCCTCTTTTTATTCCAAATAAATTTCATAGTTAGTTTTTCTAGTTCCTTAAAGAAGGCTGTGTTGATTTTTATTGGGATTGCATTGAATGTGTAGATCAGTTTTGGTAGGATAGACATCTTAATAATATTCAGTCTTCCTATCCATGAACAGGGAATATTCTTCCATTTATTTAGGTCTTCTTTGATTTCCTTGAACAATCTTGTATAGTTCTCGATGTATAAGTTTTTTACCTCTTTAGTTAAATTTATTCCTAAGTATTTGATTTTTTTATTTACTATTGTGAATGGTATTTGTTTCTTGATTTCCTCCTGATCTTGCTCATTATTGGTGTATAGAAATGCTACTGATTTTTGCGCATTGATCTTATAACCTGCGACTTTGCTAAACTCATTTATGAGTTCTAGGAGCTTTGTTGTAGATCTCTCAGGGTTTTCTATATATAGGATCATGTCATCTGCAAATAATGAAATTTTGACTTCTTCCCTTCCAATTTGAATGCCTTTTATATCTGGTTCTTGTCTCAGTGCTCGAGCCAGTACTTCGAAGACAATGTTAAATAGGAACGGAGACAATGGGCATCCTTGTCTTGTTCCTGATTTTAGAGGGAAGGATTTCAGGATTTCGCCATTGTAAACAATGTTGGCTTTAGGTTTTTCATATATACTCTTTATCATGTTCAAAAAGTTTCCTTGTATTCTGATCTTTTGGAGTGTTTTTATCAGGAAGGGGTGCTGTATTTTGTCAAATGCCTTTTCTGCATCTATAGATATAATCATGTGGTTTTTTTCTCTCAATCTGTTTATATGGTGTATTACATTGATTGATTTTCTTATGTTGAACCATCCTTGCATACCTGGAATAAATCCCACTTGGTCATGGTGTATAATTCGTTTAATGTGTTGTTGAATACGATTAGCAAGTATTTTGTTAAGTATTTTTGCGTCTAGGTTCATTAGAGAAATTGGTCTGTAATTTTCCTTTCTTGTGGTGTCTTTGTTTGGCTTTGGTACTAGGGTAATGTTGGCATCATAGAAGGAATTAGGGAGTGTTCCTTCTGTTTCGATTTTTTGGAATAGTTTCAACAGGATTGGTGTTAGTTCTTTCCGGAATGTTTTGTAGAATTCACCTGTGAAGCCGTCTGGCCCTGGGCTCTTCTTAGTTGGGAGATTTTTAATGACTGATTCTATCTCTTTGCTTGTGATTGGTTTGTTAAGATCATCAATTTCTTCTTTCGTCAGTATGGGCTGCTTATGTATTTCTAGGAATTTGTCCATTTCCTCTAAATTGTCATTTTAGTTGGAATATAGTTTTTCAAAGTATCCTCTTATGATAGTCTTTATTTCTGTGGGGTCAGTGGTGATATCACCTTTCTCATTTCTTATTTTGTGTATTTGCATCTTTTCTCTTTTTTTCTTTGTTAGTCTCGCTAAAGGTTTGTCAATTTTGTTGATCTTCTCAAAAAACCAGCTCTTGGTCTTGTTTATTTTTTCAAGTGCTTTCTTATTTTCTATTTCATTTAGTTCTGCTCTTATCTTTGTTATTTCCTTCCTTCTTCTTCCTGTTGGGTTACTTTGTTGTTGTTTTTCTAATTCCTTCAAATGTGCAGTTAATTCTTCAATTTCTGCTCTTTCTTCTTTTTTGATATATGAATTTATGGCTATAAATTTCCCTCTCAGTACCGCTTTTGCTGCATCCCATAAATTTTGGTATGTTGTGTTATCATTATCATTTGTTTCAAGGTAGTCATTGATTTCTTTTGAGATTTCCTCTTTGACCCACTGTTTTTCTAAGAGTGTGCTGTTGAATTTCCAAATTGTCGTGTGGAGTCTGGGTCTCTGTCCCTTGCAAATTTCCAGCTTGACTCCACTGTGGTCAGAGATATTGTTTTGTATGATTTCGATCTTTCTGAATTCATTAAGCCTTTCTTTGTGGCCTAGCATATGGTCAATCTTGGAGAATGTTCCATGTGCGTTTGAGAAAAATGTATATCCTGCTGTGTTTGGGTGTAATGATCTATATATGTCTATTAGATCCAGCTCTTCTAATATACTGTTCAAATGTTTTGTTTCTTTAGTGATTCTCTTTTGAGATGTTCTGTCCAGAGTTGATAGTGGTGTATTAAAATCCCCCACTATAATTGTAGATGCATCTATTCTTTCACTTAGCTTTTCCAGCGTTTGCCTCACATATTTAGAGGCATCCTTGTTAGGAGCATAAATATTTATGATTGTTCGATCTTCTTGACAAATTGTCCCTTTCACTAAAATATAGTATCCTTCTTTGTCTCTCACAATTGTTTCGCATTTAAAGTCTATTTTGTCTGATATTAATATAGCTACTCCTGCCTTTTTTTGGTTGTTGTTTGCTTGTATGATTGTTTTCCAGCCATTCACTTTCAACCTCCATGAGTCTCTGGGTCTAAGATGTGTCTCTTGTAGGCAGCATATAGATGGGTCGTATTTCCTTATCCAGTGTCCCAGTCTGAATCTTTTGATAGGTGAGTTTAATCCGTTGACATTCAGTGTTATTACGTTTAGAGAGTTATTTATGGTAGCCATATTTTGGTTGGATTTGTGTTTGTTATATTTTGTTTGTATTATTTTATTTTCCCCTTCTATTTTTGTCTTTCTTGTTGCTTTTACACTCTCCTCCATCTCTGACTGTCCTGTTTTTTCCTTTCTTCCTGCAGAATTCCCTTAAGAATTTCTTGAAGGGGAGGTTTCTTGTTGATATACTCTTTCAGTTTCTGTTTATCTGTGAATATTTTGAACTCTCCATCATTTTTGAATGCTAGTTTAGCTGGATAGAGTATTCTTGGTTGGAAATTTTTTTCCTTTAGTACCTTGACTATATCATACCACTGCCTTCTTGCCTCCATCGTTTCAGATGAGAAATCAGCACTTAATCTTATGGAGTTTCCCTTGTATGTGATGGTTTTCTTTTCTCTTGCTGCTTTTAGAATTTTTTCTTTGTCTTGAGCATTGGATAATTTGACAAGTATATGTCTTGGGGTGGGCCTGTTGGGGTTTATGACCAGTGGAGTGCGCTGTGCTTCTTGGATATGTACATCTGTCTCTTTCAGTAGATTTGGGAAGTTTTCATTCATTATTTCCTGCAACACTCCTTCTGACCCCTTTCCCTTCTCTTCTCCTTCTGGAATGCCTATAATACGTATGTTTGAGCGTTTTGCGTTATCATTCAGGTCCCTAAGTCCTATCTGGATTTTTTCTACCTTTTTATTGACCACTTCTACTATCTGTTTGATTTCCAATGCACTGTCTTCCACATCACTAATTCTCTGCTCTGCCTCTTCTAGTCTGCTGATATTTGCTGCAAGTGTATTTTTGATTTCTTGAATTGTGGTGTTCATTTCCATCATATCTGTTATTTTTCTGCACCTGTCTGCAATTTCCCCTCCAAGTGTTGTCTTCATGCTGTTAACCTCTTTCATTACTTCATCAAATTTGTCGGTGATAAATGTTCTGAGATCTTTCATTGCTTGTGCGAAGTCCTGCCCCCCTTCCTGATTTTCAGTTTGTTGATTGGATTCAGCCATGTTTTCCTGATTACTGGTTTGGTTTGTAGATTTTTGTTGCTGTCTTGTCAACATTTTTTCTTGACGGGTTTAATCAGTTCCTTAGCTTCTTTGTCTAGTCTTGGAGATTAATTAGCTGTTGTTTTTGTGTAAGTGTTATATCTTCTCTTTGTCACTTTGTTCTTCTTATTCCAATTTCTTATTGCTAGTTAAGCTCACTTTAAAGGAAAGTATTAGTGCTGGGGAAAGTCAATTGTGTAAGGAAGGAAAAAGTGTGAAGTAGTATTGGTGATATATGTTTACAAAGCAACAATATGAGTTCTGGGAGGATGGAGGTTAGATCATGTAAATTGTGTAGAGTTATAGTAGTAGGAAAGTACCTATAATGAGGTAGACGACTGAATATGGGAGGAATGTGGTACGTACTAAGAGGCTATTGTTTTCGTGGAAAGGGAAAGAGAAAAGAGAGGTAATAGTTTCAGGGACGAATACCAGATGGAAAACTAAACAAAGGTATTAGAAATTAAGAGTTAGACACTTTGTGGATCAAAGAAAGGGAGATGGAATATAGGAGAGATAGCAGATGGTGGAGGATATCAAGTTGTAGGGGAAAGGGGATAGTGTAGATAGGCTAAATCTATTCATAGAGAAATGAGGCAGTGGAGGGTGAGGAAACCCAGCAAATGTGAGGTATTTCCTGTAGGACCTATTGTATTGTTAAGGTAAAATAGTATAAGAAGAATATTGGGGACAAGAAAGAGAGGATTGAAAAAAAAAAAAAAAGAACAACAAGAACAACAAGAACAACAAAAAATAAAAAAAAAAACAACAACCAAAGAACAGAAACCCCGCCTCCAGGCTCGGCTGGGCTCAGCTGGGCTCCGGTCCCCCGCCCGCCACCTGCAGCGGCTTGGCTGGACTCAGCTGGGCTCGGCTTTCCCGCCCGCTGCCCGGCGCGGCGCAGCGCGGCTCGGCTCTCCCGCTCGCGCGGCGCGGATGGGCTCGGCCGAGCTCAGCTGGGCTCCGCCCCCCCGCCCACCGCGGCTCAGGCGGGCTCGGCCGGACTCGGCTACCCTGGCCGCCGCCCGCCGGGGCTCTGCGCGGTGCTAGCTGCCTCGGCTCCGCCTACCCAAGGAGGGAATCCTCCACACGTAGCTGGGATCTCCGTGTATATTTCACAGATGGATCCTCTCTGTTACCTTCCCTCCAAATCGATGTCCAGACACCTCCGGACCAGGAAAAATCCCGAAACAGCCGGTCCCAAAGAGTCTCCGACGCCTCCCAGCCAATTCCCCCCAGGAGCTAGTAACCGGGAAGTTCACTCAGCCGCCATCTTGCCTCCCCCAAATGTTATTTTAAAAGGCTGTAATTAACTCTTAAATATTAATCAACATGAAAATTCATTGCCTGTTTACAGTGTGTCAGGTACTCCTCTAAGGCTTTATGGATTAAACATCTAAGGCTTAAACCCATACTATAAGAGAGGTACTATCATTATCCCCATTTATTTATGGGGAAATTGAGGCTCAGAGAAGTTAAGTTTGTCCAAGGTCTCATAGCTTTGGAAGATAATACAAGAGATGACTAATTGCTGTACGAGTTTTCAGTAAAGAAAGTATCACAAAAACTTAATGGAGAAGGGGTTTGAAGTGAAATTTAAAGACTGACAGAATTTGGAGAAGAGGGAGATGAGGAGAAATGGAAAGTGAGAGAAGTTAGAAGGTGGTGTAAAGATGTGCAAAATCTAGGAATGTGGTAAAGAGCTATAAACCCATCCAAGGCATGTGCAACTTTAATTACAGGGTCACCTCAGAATAAATAAGTATTATGTTTGGGAAGGTGATTTTGCCAAAAAAACATTTGGTCCATATGAATTTAGTTATGATTTATATACGTTATGAAAACATGCTAATAATTTAGGTTATAATCCAGATAAATCCAAATCCTTTCCATAAGGAAACATAATACTTCATTTCAGCTACTTGAGAGCTTACAAATATCAGGAAACAGATCCATACTTGCTCCTACTTCTAATCTCAAGATTCACTCTCTGTTCCTTTGAGAAGCAGAAAGGCAGAAAGCTCCACTCAATTCTCAGTTCTTCAAGGCTTGAGATGAAAATATCCACCATCTTCACAAAAGTTGTTCAGCAAAGCCCAAGATGACTGCTTTGCTTTGTGAAAATGGTGGCAGGGACACTAGACATGCATCTTTTCTTGCATGTGAACTTTATGTCACACCAATTGTCGTTGGCAGTATGGTCTAACTTAAATTGATCTAACTTTACAGAGTTTTTCATGAAAACCCCCTACCACTAGTGTTTAGAAATCATCTGGGAGGTTCTGAGGCTGAGCTGCACTCTATAAATACACTATACATTACATCATTTCTTCATCATTCTAATAATCATCCAAGACTTTAAAAATCCCTTTCCCCTTTAAGCACTCCTAAGTCCCCTGCTGTTCACCCCTTCAGTCCCCTTGGGGCATCGGACAGGCTAACCTGTCTGACTGGGTAAAAGCATTGTGATATGCCTGTTCATCCAGCAGGGTCACAATGCACCCCTCTGGGGACTGCAGCAATGGTGATTTGGGGGCTGACCTTAACACCACTCCTGATGATGATAAACAAAAACTAGCCCAGGTAAAGAATTGATAGCTTTTAAAATATTGCTGCTTTTTTCTTACCCTCTGGCTACAGACTTCAGGACTAAAAACCAATATCCATTATGATAATTGTTTTAGATTACTAAAAGATTTTTCAAATGCATCTTATGGTCAGCGTTTGGGATATTAAAAAACCATATGTGGAAGATTTTGAGGTGGCTTAATTACACAGAACCGGCTACTTAGTTGACATGGGCTGATGATGGATACTAATTCACCCTCTGAAATATATTCCTTTTTTTTTAATAAACTTTTTAAAAAAGATTTATTTATTTATTTCTCTGCCCCTCCCTTTATTTCTCTGTGTCCATTCGCTGTGTTTTCTTCTGTGTCTGCTTGTATTCTCATTAGGTGGCTCCTAATGAGGAACCAATCCTGGGGCCTGGAGTGGGATAGAGGTGATCATTCTCTTGCGCCACCTCAGCTCCCTGGTTTTTGCTAAGTCTCTTATTGTCTCTCTTCTGTGTCTCTTTTTGTTGTGTCATCTTGCTGTGTCAGCTCTCCACATTGGCTGGCACTCCTGCGCGGGGCAGCACTCCTGTGTGGGGCAGCATCCTGCGTGGGCTGGCATCCCGCGTGGGCCGGCCTTCTGCGTGGGCCAGCTTGCCTTCACAGGGAGGCCCTGGGCATCAAACCCTGGACCTCTTATATGGTAGATGGGAGCCCAATTGCTTGAGCCACATCTGCTTCCCTGAAATATATTCCTTTTGGAGAAATGAAGAACAGAACATTTTAAGTGGGAAGATAATAACAGAGGTGTAAAACCCCAGACAAGTAAGATAATTGCTATGTTTATTTCTCTTTAACATTCCAGAAAAATGACATTTTCCAGCAGTTTTAAATATTCTGTCATAATAAGGCAGGAAGAGAGTGCTAAGAGCGTGGGCTTGGGAGTCCGGCTGACTGGATTCCCCTCTTGTCTCTGCCACTTTACTAGGACAAGTGACATCACCTCTCTGGTCCTGTTTCTGGCATACAAATCATTGTAGCAAATGATCTGCCTACCTCTTAAAAGTTCCAAACCAAGTCTATTACTGCTATATTCTAAAGTCTCTGAATACTTTTCTGTCGAAGTTTGTTTTGAGAGCAATTGATCAGAAGAAATATTATGGAAAGCATAAATTTGAGTTCTGGTTTAGGTGATTAAATTAACAGTTCTTTTTTTTTTTTTTTAAAGATTTATTTATTTTATTTAATTCCCCCCCTCCCCCGGTTGTCTGTTCTTGGTGTCTATTTGCTGCGTCTTGTTTCTTTGTCCGCTTCTGTTGTCGTCAGCGGCTCGGGAAGTGTGGGCGGCGCCATTCCTGGGCAGGCTGCACTTTCTTTCACGCTGGGCGGCTTTTCCTCACGGGCGCACTCCTTGCGCGTGGGGCTCCCCCACGCGGGGGACACCCTTGCGTGGCACGGCACTCCTTGCGCGCATCAGCACTGCGCATGGCCAGCTCCACACGGGTCAAGGAGGCCCGGGGTTTGAACCGCGGACCTCCCATATGGTAGACGGGCGCCCTAACCACTGGGCCAAAGTCCGTTTCCCAACAGTTCTTTTGAAATGACACCAGCCCAGATGTAAAAAGACTATGGTCAGGAGCATTTCACAAGCTGAAGACTATTGGGGCCATTTAAGAGATCAGGATGTTTTTAGTCTCCTAAGTGAAACAAGTTGTTTTCATGCTGTGGTAAACTCATCTTCCCTTTGGTCATATGAAGCAATTCCTCTTATCTGGATTCCAGTCCTTTTCTCTTTCTACAGTGCTTTAGGAAGCAATAAGTATAATTAATTCAGAGGTACCCCCCTTTTCTCCCACTCCCAGGCACATTCCATTCTTTAATATAATGAGTTATTTCCTTTTCCTCCAGGATTAAATTTTAGATTAGTTTTTAAAAACAGGATATAACAGAAAACATTTTCTAGTGATTTTAATGAAAGGTTATCATGCTGGATAGAAATTCATGATGCCTTTTTGAAGTCCCATAATCAGAGTATTTCACTTCAAACAGCACTCTTTTGAATGTTCTTCAGAAATGAGGATGGAAGGCTCTAAATGCTACACAGGCCTAGAGAAGTATTCATAACAGAGAACATTCAAAAGACCAGGAATGATTCAGGGAGGGAGAATATTTAAGGATATAAAGTTATTCTACGAATGACCAACTCCTAGGGAGGAAAAAGCTAGCTATTGTCAAAAATTGTAAAGGGTCTGAAATTTTATTCTCTTTGCAAGCTAACAAATTAGCCTTCATGGGTGACAGAGAAGACATGAGACACCTCGGTTAGAAATGAAGGAAAGTTTATTACTCTCAGCAAATAGAAGAAGCCAGAGTATTCACATTTTTGCATTAAGTTCCCAGAGCCCCAATAGCCACAGAGCCATCCAAAGAGAGCCAGATAGTATCTGCACATTCAGTGGGTTGCACTGCAGGAGAGAAACCCCGAGTTTAGGGAACGTGAAAATTTTATAATGGGTTCTAAGCAATCCTGCTCATTTTACTGGAGGGAAACATCTTTATTATATTGGTCAGCAATTATGCCTCTCTTTTGCTCCAGAGGGTGACATTATATCTTTGCTATACAGATGTCTTGGAAAGTTTAGTCTAAGAATGGAGAGAGTCTGTCTTGCTCACAAGATGTACAAGAACACTAGAGACTCAAGGAAAGTTATCTTCCAAAAGTTATCAATAAATAAATTATTCTGTGCCATCCCTGCAAATGTTCATAATGTAAGTGTGGTATGTTTGTCCTACACAAGTTTGTGCACTTCTCTGTAAAAGAACAACTATACACTTAATAATAAGAATGGATCTCTTCGTCTGCTAAAGATGACAAGGCACTCTGTCATAGCTGATGCTTATAGGATAATAGCTGTAGAAAACATCTACCAGGGGAGTTTATCTTGGTAGCGTTCGATGAAAGAGGTAATAGGGCCTATAATTCCTTTCACTCTCTTTTCAAAGAGAATAATCTTATGAAGTTTCTGCAGTCTTCACTATAACACCTAGAATAATATTCTGAAGAGTCCTAGTTCCCTGAAATGTTGATAGGTATGTTAAAATAAATAGTTCCATGGTCAAATGAAGTTGGAGAAATGCTAGGTTGAGCAAAGTTAAACAAGTGTTTTTAATGCAGGACTTCTCAGAGCCCTTAGCATGCTTATACGCATTGTGAACCTGCAAGAGGGATACAGTAGTCCCCTAAGCAAACTTGACCACAGACCCTTATTTTCCAGGATATCTAAAGGAGTAGAGCTGTACAGAGGGCTGCTTGGGAATGCCTCACTGAGGAATGCCTCTGTCTCATTGACAGTGGGAGGTGAAAGACAAAGCTGCTTCATGAAGATACTGGCTGACTGTCATGTCCCACTGGAAACAGATTTCCCTATCAATAGCAGCAATAGATGCCTTCCTGCTTCCTTGTTTAAATGTTGGTGATTATATTCATCACTGGCTGGAATCTAGGGATGAAAAATATGTATCATTTTAAGATCTACATGTAATATTTTAGCACTGAACAAACCCTGAGAAACATCAATTCCAATGCCTTCATTTTCAGATGAGACTGAGGAGCCAAAGATATTAAGAGACTTATCTCAAATCACAAAGTTTATCTATGGTAGAGCCACACCTGGAATCCAGGTCTCATTAATCACAGTTTTCTCTCTTCTCACGAAGATGAATAACATGACCATCATCACAATTGCTGATACTGAGGAGGCTTTTTCCCCTCAGAGAGCCAAAACACACGGGTGAATTAAGAAATGAAGAAGCAAACTCTGAAAAGTCTTAAGAAAATGCATCTTATGTCAGTATGGGTGCTAGGCAGGGAGCATCTGCACATGGCCATAGCATTTTCTAAACCAGAGCACTGCCTGTGATAATTTTCCAAAGACAGAGTCATGCTTAAGTGAATAACAACAGCATCTTCAATTTCACTACCCTGATAAGGTTTTCAAGTCATCGATTTTCATTCCTCAGAGAAAAAGAGCAGCTTCTTAGTCAAAAGAAAAAAGCAACTACTTGGGCTTAAAATTAGGTGCTCTGTCAGGCTGATGCCACTGAAATTTGAAGCAATTCAATGTTAAGCTGTCATCTGAGGATGTTTTATAGGAGGAAAAGACTGAAATAGTTGAGTCCTGGGAAAAATAAGTTTTCTTCTTTAGGAAGGTATTTATTAATTAATTAATGTATTTTTAAAAAATAAGTAAAGAGGTTCTCGACCATTTAAGAGTGTTTCATTATCTTTAGAATAATTCACTTCATGGATGGAGCCAGTCAATTGTGGATTGAATGAATATGGTCATACATGTAAAGTTCTTAGAACAGTGGCTGTAGGAGCCTAATAAATAATAGATAGCAACTATTATTATTTTGTACTACAGTTACAGTACTGATACTTTAGGTACAAATAAATATGCCCCTCCTGAGCATGTCATACTAATACTACACGTGCATCATGTGAAAGTTACTTATCAATCACTGCCTTATCTGAACAATAATTCTAAGAATGAGGCTCCTTGCCTGACATATCTAAACTCAGAACCACAGCCACTTTTCATCTCTCACTGAGCAGTTTGCTTTCAATTATAAAGTGCTTCTTAGTTAAAGGATACACTGTAAAACCACCCCATAAAGACACATTTAGGAGAAAGTGCAAATGAATGCAATTCCAAAAACTACTGTAAAAATACATTAGCTTCACTGAATACACTTGATGAATTCAATTTAAAAATAAATATCCTTTTCCAGATGTTTGAGTAGAGGTTAAGCATGAGAACTCTGAAATCATACTTGCCCGGCCCAAGTCCTAACTCTTCCATTCACTGGCTGTGTGATCTTTGGCTAGTTAATTAGAACGTGCCTCACCTTCTCATACCTCAACAGGAGGAAACAATACTGTATAACTATGATGATTAAATGCAATAATGCATAGAAAGCTAGTGTTTAGCTCATAGTATGTACCTAGTTAGTGCATATTCATCACCCTTATTAAAAACCCAAACAAAAGTCTCAAAAATTAGTGGCACGGGGAGGAGGGTGTTGTAAAATATATATGGTTTATTTCAGAAGAATTAGACCCCAAATTTTATAGTATCCTATTTTAGGTTCTTGGCACCACCCTCTTCTCTGGCACAAATTCAACTGCCATTTTAGAGTCAAGACCACATTTGACCACATTATGACTCTGGCAACTTCCTGTTCACAGGATATTTCTCAGGAAACGTTTCACTCTCTCTGTGTTAGCATCTTTGATGGCATAAAATCAGGGATTTCAAAACTGTTGCTAAAGGCGAGTTTTACCTTGCAGCTATTAATTCAGAAAGTGCTAATGGTTGCAACAGTTTAATAGCTGAAGCAAAACAACAATGTTTTCTGCTAGCTCAGCACCTTCCTACAAAGCTCAGAAATGGTCTGAGTAGCAGATGTGCAGAGGATGTATAGAGAATGCAGGGTAAAACCCTGCTGGTGGTTTTGGTTTAATTTAGATTTTGCTTTCACTATTACCAGACAGAATCAACCGACATCAAATACAAAAACAAACAAAACAAAACAAAATGAAAAACTCACAAATAGCAGATTGGTCTTAAAAAACAATCCCGGTATTGAAAAATCAAGGTATAAGCAGATATATGTATTATATATCGTATACACTTTGAGTTTAAACTCATTAGGAAACTCATTAGGGATGAGGAAAAACTCATCAGATTCTGTGGCATGTCATATAGTATGAATTATAACGAAAGTCAAAACCAGTACAAGAAATTGAAACATTTTAAAACTCATTCTTTCTACATTTAACACCAGGCCCTGTGCTAGTTGTTAACCACGGAGTGATGTATAGATGAGGAAGATCCCATCCCTGCCCCAGAGGGGCTGGGAGACTTAATAGTGAAGCAGACATGTAAAGAGATACATGGCAGCATACCATGGTAAGTGCTGAAAGAGAAGCTCAATTTACATGTTATATGAACACAAGGAGGAGAGCATTATCCTGCCTCAAGTCCAAGGAGGCTTTTGAATTATACTTTCACAGGAAGATGCAGGCCAGCATGTGCTGTCTTACAGCCAGCAACGGAACAATAATATAATTTCCACTCCCAAACAATATGCCAGAGGGGTTGCAGACATTCTATGTTGCCTCACAACCCTAAAAAAATAGGTACTAACATTCTCATTGTACAAATAAGGAAACTGAGGCTCAAACTGAGGCTCAGGATCACACAGCTAGTGAGTAATGAACCCAGAATTTGAGCCCAGGTCTGCATCATTCCAAAACCCTTACCATGACCCTACCCTACACAACCCAGAAAGAACTTTTTCTGTACCTTATTGCCAACCAATACCTGGCTATCCTGGACTATGTGGAGGCTTAGTGTGGAAACTCACTCTGAAAGCCCCTCTGGAGAGTTAAACTTTGGTGTAAAGAGCTGGGTGTAATTTAAAAGGCCAAGATGGTGCCTCTGTACATTTGGTTAGCTTAGCCCTCATTGCCCTCTCCCTCCTCTAAACTTCAACTACCTATTTCAAGATGGTTTATTTTGGTTCATAAACATGCCACATTCCTGCTCCCATGTGCTGTAAATACCCTGAAGTCAGGAAATAAGCCTTATGCTTCTTTGTGTAGTGTATAGCTCAGGTCCAGCATTCACAGAAGTTGATTGTTGATTCCCCCGGTTCTTTCAGAGGGCTTAATAAGTGTGGATGTTGACTTACTAGGTTGACTGAAGACAGAGAACTAGACTTGAGGTTCATGTGTTAGAAAAATAAGAAAACGTGGCCTACATAGTCTAGCTCAGTGGTTTTTAGACTGCTGCCTCAAATTGTAATGTGCCTATTGATCCACCTGCTAAGCGAGTACAACTGTCCAGTACACCCTGTTAGAAAGCAGGCAAGAAGAGCTGGTATTGATGAGGCCCTCAAAAGGCTATATATTACTTAAAGATCTTGTCTGCACATTTTCTCATGTGGCAGCTCTCAAGGAGGTAGATTTTCACTTTTACATCATGAAATAGGGTGACAGGAGGATTGCATCCAGCACCCATGTGGACTCTAAGCCCCCACTTGGCATAGATGTGGAATGGACACAACCAATCCAAGGTCCACAGGATGGAGGAATAGAATATGGATTAGAATGGACTTACTGATATTCTATTCATGAACTATTGTGGTTAGTAATCGAAGAAAATGTGGCATTGGTGTGGAGAAAGTGGCCATGGTGGCTGCTGGGTGTGGCGAATGGGAGGAAGAGATGAGATGTGGAGGCGTTTTCGGGACTTGGTGTTGTCCTGGGTGGTGCTGCAGGGACAATTACCGGACATTGTAGATCCTCCCATGGTCCGCTGGATGGAAGGTGGGAGAGTGTGGGCTGCGATGTGGACCATTGACCATGAGGTGCAGCGATGCTCAGAGATGTATTCACCAAATGCAATGAATGTGTCATGATGATGGAGGAGATTGTTGCTATGGGGGGAGTAGTGGGGTGAGGGGGGTGGGGGATACATGGGGGATACATGGGGACCTCATATTTTTTCAATGTAATATTTTTAAAAATGAATTTAAAAAAATGAAATAGGGTGAGAGATGGGGAGAAGAAAAGCATGGTTTAGATCAACAAAGGGGGGAGCCCTTCCCCCAAAAGTCTTTAAACAACAGGTGGTTTTAATGTGCACCATCAACTCCTTTCTGCACAGCGCGAACTTATGGGCAGAGCACTTAAATGACGCCTCTGTGGAACCTGTAGGATAAAGGACAGGGTGCCAGTCTGCCAGTGTCCGGGGAAATGGGGATTCCTGTTAGGAAGGTGATGCCAGTGTCAAGAGGCTCGGGTTTCGTGGTCCAGCGAAATAGGTTTTGCCTTTCTCCTTCCCCGTCTCTCTCTGTGCGTCCCCCATCCCCTCCCACCCTTCCCGATCTTCTCTGAGGGTGGTATAAGAGGAGGAGGCAACCTCCAATCTGACCCAGGTCTGGCAGAGGAATTCCCAGATTGGCTATTTTGAGTGGTAGCTGCTCCCCTCTTATCCAGGGAAGAGCTACGGTGGCGGAGACTCAGCACACGGAAGCCTCTGAGCTTTCCGCGCTTAATTACGGTCGGGGTGAAGTGGGTGTTAGCCTCAGCGTTCCCCAGGAAGAAGCGTCGGATGGGCGCGTCAGAGGCGGGAGTGGCTCGGTCAAGGAGCGGCGGGAGGATTCCCCACTCCCCCCAACCCTACCCTGAAGAAAGCTCGGACGCGGCCGGCGGCAGCCCTCTCCGGCCGGTCCCTGGCGCGGGGTGGCCTCTGCCGGGGAGGAAGGGCCCGGGCCCCGCGGCCTGCGTCACAGCGGGACCGGGACCCCTGGTCTGCGGCGGCGGCGGCGGCGACCCCGGGCCCGGGCGCTGGGCGGCGCTGGCTGCCGCGGACCGGGCTGCGCGCGGGGCGGCGCTAGAGGCGGCTCCGTCCGCGGCCCGGGAGGCCGAGGGGAGGAGGGCTGCGGGGCCGGGGCGTTAGCTGCGTTCCGGCTGGGAGCCCGCGGAGAGCGCGGAGAGGAAGGCGCCGCCGTGGCCGCGGCCGCAGTGCTCTGGGCGTGACGAGCCATGAGCAGCGGTCCCGCGGGCCGCCCCGCCGCCGCCGGCCGCTGCTGAGCCCGGCCGGGAGACCACCCGCCGCTGCCCGGCGCTCGCCCGAGCCGGCACCCCCGCGCCCGGAGGTAAGGAAGGGCGGGGACCTGCGGAGGGATGGCGGGGCGGCCCGCAGCGGGCCCCCGGCTCGATCCGCTAGGCGCGCAGGAACCGGGACTCTCCCCGCCTCGCTCGCGCCCCTGCTTCCTCCCGGCTCTAGGGCAGAGCTCGAGAAGCTGCCCTGCGTGTGGTCCCCGCCCGCCAACTCCTACCCCACCCATCCCAGGCCAGCCTCGGCGCGCGGGCGAGGAGCCCCAGCCCGGAGCCCAGCGCAGCGCGGCCGCGGCAGGTTCTGCGGACCGGGAGATGGGGGTGGGGTGGGGGGCGCGGGGAGGAGCCGGGGCGCCGCCGGGGGCGAGCGTCGTTCTTCGTACCTTGGTAATCCCTGAGCCCCCCGGGCCTGTCCGTTCTGGTCTGCTTCCCCTTACCCATCCCTAAGCCCTTGAAGTTAGCACTTTTGGGGAGGGAGGGGAATTTGAAGATCTCTAAGGAAGGAAGAGCGATGCCTACTCACCTGCAGGACTGGAGGGAAGGGAGAGGGATTTAGCCGGATAGGGCGGGCTCCAGAGTCCAGGTGTCTAGGCCGGAGGTTGAGGCCAGAACCTCGGCCTTCATCCCAAGACGAGGCAAGGAGGTGGTAGGGATGGAGTTAGCAACTCAGGAACCCTACGATGTGCTATGTAGACGTTAATTCCTTTCTTTCTTCCTTCAGCCAATTCTTCCTTCCCCCACTGCACGCCAGACTCCCAATAGTTTTCTTCAAAACCTGGCACCGTACCTGGCTTTGCAATGGCCACAGCCACCTACCTCATATCCTAGTGCGGCTATTTCCGTCTGGAGGCCAAACTTCATTTGCTTTCAAATTCCTTAAGCATTTCAGACAACCAGCTAACCTGTTAGGAACCTCTTCCAGGTTCCCATTCTGAAGAGTGTGAAAAATAAAAATCCACCCATCTCTGTGGGAGTGCTGGCCTTCGGCAGAGGAGGCCTGAACTACCCTATTTGATGCAGCCTTTTGGGGAATGGATAGGTAAAGGAAATCTCAGTCCTATGTTAGTCGCATACTTTCTTACAAGACCTCAGTAATGTAAGGAATCTAGCCTTAATGGACTATATTTCTTGATAGTTACTTAGTCATTTCATGTGCATAAGGCTTCTGTGTGGACCTGTCCTGGCCATCTAAATGAGAAAGGAATAAAAGTGAGGGCAGTCCTCTTGGTTAGCAAAATTGCCAGCGTCAGTTGTGTTTAAACATTCTTCTTTTCAGTGATTTGTGGAAAACTTATAAACTCAAAGTGTCAGTTGAACTTTAAGAAATTTTCTCAGATTCATAAACCATGTGTTG
The DNA here is from genome assembly GCF_030445035.2 of Dasypus novemcinctus. NCBI lineage: Eukaryota > Metazoa > Chordata > Mammalia > Cingulata > Dasypodidae > Dasypus > Dasypus novemcinctus. Next base: position 36,875,029 of record NC_080681.1, on the reverse strand, counting down.
AAACTGTGCAAGCATAGCAGATTAGATTTATACAAATCTTACCCATGAGATTGTATTTCTTGTGACTTTCTTAACTAAAGAATGCCAAGAGTGTAACTCTGATTAGCTTTACTTTGGAGTAATTAACTTAAAGATGGTTTAGAGTTGGGTTGTTTGCTTGCTTGCTTGCTTTTGGGAGCGGGACAAAGCTTTGCAAAGGAGGGATGTTTTTCATGGTTCACATAATAGGTCGACAGCAGATAGGACCAACCAACCCAGTAGTCACATTAGAGACATCAAATATATTCATTTTCTTATTAATAAAATTATCAAAGTCTTTGTTCATGGTACCCATCTCTTACTTCTCAGATTGACTAAGCCTTTATTCAATGAAATGTGTTTTCAAAAGGGAGTGCTCCTAGTAAAAGAAATGTATTAGGGGCTGTAAAAGAAAAGAATGAATGATTTTCCATTTATATGAAGCATGCCTTTTAAAAAAAATTCAAAGGTGGAACTTTTTTAAGTCCTAAGTTCTAATTTTTACCAAATTGTTGCTATGATTTTTTGATAGGCTGTAGTATTAAGTTATAATCACTGATAACAATACAATAAAGCCCAATTTTAAAAGGGAATGGGGTGGAAACATACTTACTTTGTCAAGTATTGTGTTAATGGTTTAATATGGTGCATTACTATAATATAGCGTCACTGCTTCTGAGTACTGAACACACATTATCTCAGATTGTTGCAGCAAACCTCCAAGGTAGATGTGTCATCCACATTTTACAAAAGAATAACCTCAGAGTTTGTGACTTGCCCAAGACTGTATCATTAAGTTAATGGTCTTAATGGAATGAGGCCATTTCCATTCTCCCAAGCTGCCTCTCTTTCTTTTTTCTACATAAATTTTTTTATTAACTTACCATAATGAATATGTATAGAAAACAGATCAAGAAAGTGAAGTCACCTGTCCAGGGTTATCTGTGTAACTAGAATTAGCAAAATTGGAATTTGGAATCAGGGCCATCTGGTTCCAAACCCACGTTCTTGCCACTGATCTCTGTTAAATAACTGATGAAGATCCCTGTCTAATGGACAAGTCTCTCCTGCCCATCAGCTGTTCTCATCCACATGATGATGGTGCTCTGATGGGCTGCAACACACCCAAGATTTTATACACAATTTGGTAGTTTCTGCAGCTGTACATCACTTATGAAAACATATACAACATAGTGAGGATGACATTGCTTTGGAGGTCTACTTGAATCCATTTAATTTCTTTTAAAATAGAAATCATTCTGGACTGGCATAGGGTGAAAAGCAGGGCCTCACACTAGGAAGAGCCGTATCAAATTCTGGCTCTACTACGTAGTTGCCCTGCAAACCAGTTCAAGTTATTGAACTCTGAGCACCAGTTTCCTCATCTAAAATGGGGTTAATAGAGCCTACCTAGCTGGATCATTGTGCAGATTAAATGTAAAAATGCATATTTTTATGGACAGCTCCTGGCACATAGTAGGTGCTCAAAAAGTGATAGGGATTAACACCGGTATATCTTAACTCTGGTTGAAATTTCAGCTGTATTTCACTTTATGTATGTATTAAATGCGTATAGTGATTAGTCATTGCTAACTGTGATTTACTTTTCATAAGATCTAATTTGGTTTTTAGTATCTTAAACTTTTAAATCACATCCTTTTTATTGTAGTTCTGACTTATAAACATTTGCTCATGTTATGTAGTTTTTCCTTTGCTCCACTATGCATATTTATTGTATTTTTACCAGCAATATTTAAGTAGATTGGAATTTCTATTGTTTGGAAAACACAGAATGCCTCCTTTCGGCCTCTGCTGATCTCTTGGCCTGGTTAACCACTCACAGCACCGTGACAATCCCACCGTCTCCCCACCGCAGACCTCACTCTTAACTGAGCCACTACCACATGACATCTTCAAGGCTCAGCCTAAATGCCACCTCAGTCCTGAGAGGAGTTCTTAGATCTCCCTCTCAAATCTTTTGTCAGTTCACTTGTAATTTAGACAATGCTTACAGCCTAATACTTTTTTTCAATTTTCATTTTTTTAGTTATTTGTCCAGGTAATAGCCCATGAAAGACTGTAAACTCTTGGAATTCATGGGACATCTTTCTATTTCTCTATATTCCTTGTGTAATATGAAAAACATGGATGGTATGTTTCGTAAATTGAAGACTAATCAAATATTCTGAGATAAATCCTTACAATAAGTAAGAAGGTAACTCAAATTATATGTGTGGCACATGACTGTTAGTGGCACCCTCCTCTTTGAGACTTGTTCCTCCCAGTCTTTGCCACCAATTTAACTGGCATTTAAATTTACTGAAGGCCGCAGTTCTTAAAGCCTTGGCCATTAGGTGCCATGTTAGGTAGCCGTGTTTCATTAATAAATTGCTCCTTTGGTGATATAATAACCTCCTTAGGTTGCAGATAAATTGAGCAAGTCAGTAGTCTTTGAGTAGTTTGGCATTTTGGATGGGGTAATGGTTCAGATAGATTTTTAAAATTAGGAGTAAGATTTACCTGAGAGAAAGGAATAAGTGCCTTTGAGAGAAGGTTAAGGTAATGAGCAAGGAAGATTTCAAACCACTTTGGTTAGAAATAGGACTCATCATGAAGCAGGCTAGTAAGAAAGGGAATTAATAGATGGGTGTGGGACCTGACAAGAAGTCTGTGTGGACATCAGCAACCCCAAGATGGCTGCTGGAAGACCCTTGCCAAGATTCTGCAACTCAGGAGAAGACTTCTACCAGAAGCCAGGGGAAGCCCGGATATTCCCTAAGGACTTTATCATTGGGCCCTCCTGGGAGATTGATGGGGGAAATAAGCAATCAAAACAGTAAACAGCTGAAACTCCTCCCTGCCATTAGCAAAGGGGTGGGATAATTAACAGTTCAAAAGCCAGGCGCAAGGCCTGAGCTAGCTCTCTTGCTCTCTCGTCCTCTCTTGCCTCTGGACCCGGACTCCAGCTGCCTTCACCCCCACTTGGATCACTACGCAAGTAAAGCTGGGCATTTATAAACTATAATGGAAAATTGTAGCCTGTAAACCAGCCTGCTTTATCACTTTTCAGCCCCTTCCTCTTTACCTGGGACCCCTGATCTGTTATTTTCTCCCATTTCTCTTCCCTCTCTACTTGAATAAATTACTGGCTTAATTCACCCAACATGCTCTTGAAATTCATTTCTCCAGCATAGTCAAAGAACCTAAACAAAACCTGGTAACAATGGCACAGCACAGATTCTAGAGCCAGATTGACCTTCGTGAGAGAACTAGCACAGGGAAAAGACTCAGAAAATCCATGTCACAAATATGAGAAGTGCAAAAAATAAAGGGGAGAAGGTAAAAAGACATAAAGCAAAACTATAGCTTTGTATAATTTCAGTCTGCTAGATCCTGGTCATTCCTGGACTCCGGGAATAGGACCCTGTGAGGTAAAGGTAGGTAAGAGAGGAGAGAAGCTATTGTGACCTTTTCTGTCAAGTACCTTCATATTCTCTCACTTGTTCTCAGGGCTTGCACAGAAAGGCAAGAAGTTTATATCAGTGCTTTGTTTAAAGAAGATAGTTTGGGAGGAATATATTAAAATTTTAAAAGGTTGAAAATGAATGAGCTCTTTCCCAATGTCAGGCATATAACCAAATGGAACCTGTGCATAAAATATCTATCTTCTTTGAAGTGTAACACGCTGATGCAAGTTTGGGGAGTGAATTTAGGATCATTTTCCAAATGCTGGATGGTGGCTCTTTAAAAATGTGGTTCTATAATCCAGTAGATCTAAAAGTGAATAGCATTTGTTAGAGAAATGGTATGAAGAGGGTGCAGAAAAAGAGAGAGAACTGGAAAAATTCAAAAATCAATTTTAAGATGGATCAAAGCTTAGGGAAAGAACTGAAAATGCTCCAGATAACTAAAGTATTTTGAGTCGGAGGAATCCAGGAGATATGTTCTTAAACAACCCTTCTAGGACTCAGAAGAACAAAACTTATTCCCATATGTGAGAAGGCTAGGAAGGTAGAACAAAGAGTAAAGTTATTTAGGCTAAACCAAAACAAAACAAAACAGAAAAACCCCAACAAACCAAAAAACTGCCCAAGGGCTTGAAACAAAAGGAAGGGGCTCACAGAGAAGTGTTTCTCAACCTTTTGTGCATTATCACCCCTCCCTCACCCCATCTCCAGAAACCTTTTACAAGTTATCTTTTAAAATATTTTTTTCTTTTCACCACCCTCTTTGAAAGTTTAGTACCACAGACACACGGTATATGTTTATGTACAGTGGCACTTTGGGGAGCCACAGACTGTTTTTGCAATATCTAAGTTTTGTGGATTTTTCCCCCTCCCCGTCCCAACCCATATCTGCCAGAGATAAGACCACCACCACCACCCCCACCCCTACTGAGAACACTTGGTGGGTGCAAAATTACAAAGGAGCCATTTGAAACTGGAAGTTAGGAAGAATAGTGGATATGTTTGTATGAATGCCCATGATACTTAACACATCCTCTGCAATTGGATTGCTTTTTTGGCCTTATAAAAAGCATACTTTATTGGCTCTTAAACTGAAGTGAACAGGTAGGAAACTTGTCAAGGCATCTAGTTGTCCCAATTTCAGCTTGGTGAAATTAAGTTCATGAACTTATCTTCCAGTGCTTCTTCTAACTATCCTTTTGTTTCCTGGGAGACTTTAGATGCTCAATGCCCCTTATTTCTTCCTTCATCCTGGGAAAGCTCTGATATTAGCCATTCATTCTTCTGACTGGCCAATTATAAATGAGTATAAATTAGTTTGTCTATATTAAGCATTTGTATTTTAAGTCATTTATTTACTATTGTGAAAGACTGTGCTCCATATCAAAGAGATTTCAGGTTTCAACCAGGAGATATTCTGGGGGAAGGGTAGGAGGTCCCTAAAGTCAATCTTGGTTTTCTCATGTCAGGTTCCTTCCTCAGTGTCCCTCTGAAATACAGGCCTGGGCTTCTGACCTCTAATCTTGGGAGCAACCCAGGCTGGAGGAGCTTGTCGTCTTTGTATCTGAATCTGAGCGTGTCCAGCCCTGGCACACTCTCCTCCTTCTCCCAAAGAATCCAGCAAAATTCTGGTCCATCTCTCCTCTCTAGCTTTATTTGTAACCATATTTTTCTTTCCCCTTTCCTTTACTCTGACCCCTTCAGAAATATGTTTTTCAGCTTCTTTTTAATTGTTTCAGTTTTGGACAGGGCAGGAGCCACATCCATCTCTCTTGCTCACTGCTGGATCCACAGCACCTGCACACTGCCTGGAAGCTAGTTGCTCAAGAAATGGTCATGGAATAAATATTTAATGATGTGTTTTACAGTCGCATTCCTTACCTTACCTGCTATCCTAGAATGTATCCATTTCCTGTTCTATTGTTTTGAATTCTGATACTGAAATTTTATAGTGTAATTAGAAGTCTCCTTCTTAGTAGAGACATAAATCATGTATATGTAAATACTTCCACATATGATTTGAAACTAGGAGCATGTATTTTTTTTTTAAATATGAAGTCAGGACATCAAAAAAATTCTAGGCAAAAGTAGTCATTCTTAAATATCTTAGAGATTTATGAAAATTAGAAACAGGTTCAAATACCTTTTTGTGTGGTAAGTGTGAAATGTATAACCTATAAATTCAACTTCTGGAAAAATACTGTAGAGGATAATTTCACTAATAAAGCCTTGGTTTTTTAGGTAACTGTCAGAATGGCTTCATTAGGAAAACATGTCAGGCTAATTTGGGTTACCTCTCTTGTCATTAGCAAGACTCAATATAACATGCTTATTAACAAAGTCAGGAAGTACTGTCTAGCATGTACAAATTTCTAGGTAATGCACAGCTGTACATCACTGTACCCAGAAAATGGTTATCAGTTGAGCAGGAAGCAACTGGAACTGTGCCTAGGGTTTGGATGTAAGTTGAGTGTTTAAGCATTTTATCTAAGGATCTGGATGTCACAATAGAAAACATGGATGTGATATTTACGTAACTGGCCCCGTGGTGGATAGATGGCTTGATGTTGAAGCAAAGATTTGAAGTCAGCTTGGCAAATAAAAGAGAAGAAAATAACAGAAATAGTCAAAATCAAGAAATGAAATTCATTTAAGGGGAAAAGTATAGGGTAGTACCTTGAAGAAAATTCACTAAACTAAATATACTAGATTTTTGTTTGTTTTATGTTCACATCTGTATCCCCATTATTTGGAACAGTACCTGATATGTAGCAATAAATAAATGAATATTTTTTTAGTGAATAAACAGGAAATGCCAGGTGTAGAAAGACTGTGTGATAGAAAATTAATAGACTGAGTAGACAAACTTTTTGGACAAATAATTTATGAGCATATGTCAAATAATTTATGAGTATATGTCAAAGTTTTATTTCATCTTCCCTATAAGAGGATAGGTTTCTGTTAGATCATTTCAAAACTTCATTCTTAGTCGGGGCATTTTATAGGAAAAGTCAATGGGTAGATAATCGTTATTAGACTAGGAAAAAAAATGTGTGTTCAAATTCACTGAACTCTTGACAGCTAACAGTTACTGAGTGGTTGTAGCTGGTTTCTCAGTACAAGTCTTATGCCCATTAAAGTTCCTCAGACAATATTTTGAGCATTTTATCAGGAATGCTAATCCATTCACAGAAGGTTGTAAATTATATCTCCCAATCAGGTTCTGTCCCAGATCAAGTTGGAAACTTAAAAAAAAAAATCAGTCACACTCTTTTACTGAGACAGTCTTTCCAATTTTCTTTTGGTCAAGGAAGGATCCATCTATCACATTCCATTTTTGTGTTTAGGTCATTGAGTTTGTTACCTAATCATTCACATTTTAGATTTTCAAATTTATGCTATATATAGGCAATCATATTTACCAGAAATATTTCTTTAAAAACTGGATAACACTTTGACATGGTTTTCCACATTAGGGAAATTTTTCTAAACATGATCTAAACTGTCAGAATCAGATCACTGAAACTGTAGGCCGTAGAGCAAATAGTGGCCTAGACTCCTGGGAGAATGCTGTATGCATTGTTACCATTTACGAAGTGTAGCACTGTCCCTTAATAGTGGCATTGTGATGCCAAATTAAATGAAATTCTCCTCTTTTTTTTTTTTTTTTCTTTTTCTTTTGGCGGTATTGGGAATTGAACCTGGGACCTCATATATGTGAAGCAGGTGCTCAACCACTGAGCTAACCTGCTCCCTGAAATTCACCCCTAAATGTGACATTTTTGCATGGCATGGTAAAATTAGGTTTATTCACTTATATTCTGGTAGGAAGGAGAACATGTTCTTAATGAACCCCTTGAAATAGCTTTGTTATCAGAAGTAAAGAGTCTCCAAATGAAGTAATAACTGCCATTCTGAGTAGTTTTGTGGACTAGGCAAACCTATATATAGTCAATTCTCGTTATTTGATGATTCTGTCATTGAGAATTTGATACTGGGTAAAATTTACTGTTACCCCAAAATCAATGCAACACTTCTCTGATCATTCCCAACGTGTACAGAAAGGAAAAAATTTAAGTTTCCAAACTGCATATTCCCAGCTAAGATCGAACAAGCAACATTCTGCCTCCTTGTTTCAACTTTTGTACTATAAACAAATGTACTTTTTGTAGTGTATTAAGTGCCACATTTTTCACATTTTTGTGTTATTTATTGGTGATTTCACTGTTTGAAATGGCCCCTGAACATGTGCTGACGTGCTGTCTAATGTTCCAAAGCACAAGAAGGCTGTGAAGTGTCTTATAGGGAGAAAACATATGTGCTAGTGAAGCGTCATTCAGGGCATGAGTTTTAGTGTTGTTGACCATGAGTTCAGTATTAATGAATCAACAGTATATATTAAATAAGACATCTGTAAACAGAAACACACGTAAAACAAGGTTATGTATAGCTCGGTTCATGAAAATGTGGTGAAGGGGAGCACTGGTTCAGTGTTTGCTAATTCAGTGTTTTTTGTTTTTTGTTTTTAAACATTACTGTTTTTGTTTTTTTAAGATTTTTTTTTTTTTATTTCTTTCTCTCCCCTTTTCCCTTCCCTCCCTGTTGTCTGCTCTCTGTGTCCGCTCGCTGTGTGTTCTTCTGTGTCCTCCTGCATTCTTGTCAGCAGCACTGGGAATCTGTGTCTCTTCTTATTGTGTCATCTTGCTGCATCAGCTCTCCATGTGTCCAGCACCACTCCTGGGCAGGCTGTGCTTTTCCTGTGCAGGGCGGCTCTCCTTGAGGGGCGCACTCCTTGCACATGGGGCTCCCCTATGCTAGGGACACTCCTGCATGGCATGGTACTCCTTGTGCACATCAGCACTGCGCATGAGCCAGCTCACCACATGGATCAGGGGGTCCTGGGTTTGAACCTTGGACCTCCCATGTGGTAGGCAGACACTCTATCAGTTGAGCCAAATCTGCTTCCCTGTTAATTGAGTGTTGTGGCTTTATAGAACATAACTACTGCAAATAATGAGAATTGACTGTATGTCACATTTTCTATAGCATCATCATAGACTCCATGATAGTGGAGCCATCTACCAATAAGGTTTTGTTGTTTGTAGATGTAGTTAGAGTAAGCAAAATTTAAACAATCCTTAACAAAAGCTAGTTGCATTTTTCTAAGAGTACTTCTCTAAATTCCAATCATTAAAAAGATTGCATTTACATTCTTCTGAGGGTCCATTAGTTTGTGGTCACAACTTTTCCTATAGGATGTTCTTTATGGTGATAGCATACTGGGAATTTTATGAGTTCCAGAATTCTTAAGGGTGTGTTCATGTTGGGTAGTTTTAAGAGTGTAGTTTATTCAACTCCTACCAAAAATGAGTTTCTCGCATGTAAGGATTACTGGATAACATTCCAATCAAAGAGAAATTAATATTTTGATGTAGATGGCATAGCTAATAATCAGACATGTTTAACTTAGAAGCCTTTGGATTATAGATATTTTAAAAGATGCCCTCCAAATGCACTGAGGTAATTTTCTAAATTGGGGGTCGGAGATAATCTAACAAAGAGGAAAGGCACTTTCCCAAATAACCCTCAGAAAATAAAACATCAGTGGTAGAATAGCTTTATATTGCTTAACCTCTAGAATATAACATTTATGAACTCTGAAAAAATAAAATAAAAACCAGCTATTTGAAGACAGTGAAGAACAACTAAAAGCAAGTAGAAACTGGAGGGCGTTGATTCTTAAAAGAAAGGACTTACATTGAGTGAGATTTGAATTATAGCTTTACTGGTGAGACAGTTCCCTGGGCCATATGGTCCAGAGCTGCTAAAACAGGAACCAAGTATTTTTACTGACCTAAAAATTCAGAGGATTGTATTCCAACCTTCCAGAGTGCCTCAAAATTGAGGAGGCAAACCTGGAAAGAAAGGAGTCACATAAAGGCGAGAGCCCTTATATCTGCATATAAACTCTCTCGAAATCCTTGCTTGACCCATGCTCATAGGAGGGGAGATTTCTTGGAGCATGCTTGAAAACAGCAGCCGCAGGGCCAAAGGACGTGAGCAGATAGTTTAGCTGTTACCCGCTTTTGAGAAGATAGTTTGCAGTTTAAGTACAACCAAGTTAATAGCCTGCAAAACATAAAATCAATACTCTTCAGAGGAAGATAACAGAATTCAGAGCCTCTATAGCATATGCAGAATATCTAGTGTACAAAGTACTAGACATACATAAATGAAGAGGAAAATGGACCCATAACTAAGACAGTCAATAGAAATCAACTCCAAGATGACTCAAATGTTGTAATAGGAATTTAAAAACTATTATATAAACGTAGGAAAAAAGCCAAACCAAGTATATTAATAATGAATTAACAGATAGGGAATCTCAGCAAAGAAATGGAAACTCAAAAAGGACAAAATGGAAATTGAAGAACTGAAAAAATTCAATGAATAGAATTAATAGCAAACTGGAGACAGGAAAAGAAAGGGTCAGAGAACTTAAATTTATTTATTTATTTATTTTTAAAGATTTATTTTATTTGTATCTCCCCCCTCCCTCATTGTTTGTGCTAGCCATCTGTTCTCTGTGTCTGTTCATTGTGTGCTCTCTGTGTCTGCTTGTCTTCTTTTAAGGCAGCACCGGAAACTGAACCTGGGACCTCCCGTGTGGGAGGGAGGTGCCCAATTGCTTGAGCCACATCCACTGTCTGCTTGTTGTGTCTCTCATTGTGTTTCCTGTTTCTGTCTCCTTATTGTGACATCTCGTTGCATCATCTTGTTGCATCAGCTCTCCATGCCAGTCCATCGCATCAGCTCGCTGTCTTGCTTGTCTTCTTTAGGAGATACCAGGAATCAAATCTAGGACCTCCCAGGTTGTAGGCGGGCACCCAACTGCTAGAGCCACATTTGCTTCCCTAAATTTAGATCAATAGAAATGATCCGATTTGAAGCATGGGGAGAAAAGGAAAAAAATAATTGAAGAGAACGTAAGTGACCTGTGGAGCAATATCAAGATGTAACACAATGTACCACAAGTGCTAGAAGAGAGAGAGAAAATGGTAGAAAACAATTTGGAGAAATAATGACCATAAGTTTCCTAAATTTGGTGAAAAACATAAATTAATCCAAGAGGCACATCAAACCACAAACAGGTTAAATTCAATACCACTGCTCCTGGACATATCATCATTATCTAATTGCTGAAAATCAAAGATAAAAAGAAAACCATAAAATCAACCAGAGAACACCAAGGTGCATTACATATAGGATGATGGCAATTTTTGTCAAAAAGTTGAGAGGTTAGGTAGAATTATTTTGAAATGTTAAAGTTTATTCTCTGACTACAGTGGAATTTAATTAGATATCAGAACAATACAATATCTAGAATAGCTCCAGATATTTGTAAATAAATTAACACACTTCTAAAAATCTCTTTTTGGTGAAAGAAAAAAATTTTAATTAAAAATATTTCAAACTGAAAAATAAAAATACAATAATAAAAATACAGTAGAACCCCAATTTAAACCATGGCGTTTAATAGTACAGTTATAAAAATGTGCTGTCATCAATGGTAGCAAATGTTCCAAACCAATGCAAATTGTTGGTGGTGGGGTGGTATATGGGACTCCTGTATTTTGTGCATGATTGTTCGGTAAACCCACAACCTCTCTAATAAAAAAAAACAACAACAATAAAAATTAATGGGAAAAGTTAATGGGATGTAGCTAAAGTAGAGCATGTGTAGGTAGGTAGATTAATAGAATGAGCTTTATGTGCTTTTATTAGAAAAGTTGAACATTTAAATCAATGATTTTGGAGACAAGGTGGGCATTACCATCCCCAGTCCTCAAGACTGAGGAACAAACAAACATCAGGGTGGAAAGCAACTGTGAACTAAAGTAGATTTATGATTATTCTAGCAATGGAGGAACTTGTAACATTGAGGTAAAGGCAGTGGCCACCAGGGGTTCTGAGAGGGAGAGGGAAGATTAAGTGTAACATGGGGCATTTGGGGACATTGGAATTGTCCTGCATGACACTGCAATGATGGATCCAGGCCATTACACATTTTGTCAAAACCTATAAAAATGTGCAGTGCTAAGTGTGAACTTTAATGTAACTTAGTCCATGGTTAGTAGCAATGCTTCAATATGTGTTCATCAATTTTAACAAATGTACCATGCTAATGAAAGATGTTCTTAATGTGGGAAAGTGTAGGAGGGGGAGGGAGGGGAAGAGGGTGGAGCATATGGGAATCCTCTCTCTCTCTTTTTTTTTTTATGATTTATTTATTTTCCCCCCTTCCTCTCTTCCCTCCCTGCTGTTTTTGCTGTCTGTGTTGTCTTCTCTTCTCATTGTCTCTCCTCTAGGATTCACTGGGATTTGATACTGGAAACCTCTGATGGGGAGAGAGGTTCCTTGTCAATTGTGCCACCTCAATTCCTGGTTTCTGCTGCACTTCACCTTGACTCTCCCCTTTTCTCTCTTTTTTGATACTTCATCATCTTGCTGCATGACTCACTTGCATGGGGCACTGGCTCACCATGCGGACACTCACGTGGGCCCTGGCTTGCTGCATGAGCATACTACCTTTTCTTTTTTTTAACCAGGAGGCCCCAGGGATCAAACCCAGAACCTCCCATATGGTAGATAGAAGCTCTGTCACTTGAGCCACATCTGCTTCGCCCTCTCCCTTTTTTTTTTTTTAGGTACCAGGACCAGGGATTGAACCTGGGACCTCATATGTGGGAAGCTGGTACTCAACTGCTGAACCACATCTGCTCCTTTGAGTTGGTTTTTTCATTTGTTTGCCTGTTTTTTTTTTTTGTTTGTTTGTTTGTTTGTTTGTTTTTAGGAGGCACTGAGAACCATACCTGGGACCTCCCATGTGATAAGCAGGCACTCAACTACTTGAGCCACATCCACTTCCCTCCTCTATGTTTTTGTTGTGACATTTATATAATCTAAGCTTCTTTAAAAATAAAAAAAATGTATTTTAAAAAATAAAATAAAATAAATTACCTTAGTTTCCACCATAAAAAGCTAGATTAAATGCCAAAAAACATAGAAGGAAATAATAAATTTAAACAGAAGCAATGAAATGAAAAATATATTACTGATAGAGAAAATTAAATGTCAAAAGTTGGTTCCTTGAAAAGATTAATTAAGTTAATTTAGCAAAACCTATAAAAGGGGAGAGGGGAAAAGACAGAGAGGGGGAGAGAGAGAGGGGAAGTGACAACTCAAATTATCAATGTCAAAGAAAAGAGGTGTGTCACTCCATATCCTACTGACATTAACAGAATTACAAGGAAGTATTACTATAAACTATATGCTAATATTTTCACCTACTTAAATGAATGTAGAAAAAAATCCTCAGAAAGCACAACTTACAAAATTTGACGAAAGATGACCTAGAAATCTAAATAACCCTCTTATCTATTAAAGAAATTTCATTAATAGCCAAAAGTCTCCATACAAGGAAAACTTCACATGAAAGCGTTTTATCCCAGGAATGCAAGGTTTGTTTAACAATAATAAGTATAATTTACCATATTAAATGATCATATATTGTTCCTCCTTTACTATCTCAATAGATGCAGAAAAAGCATTTGAAAAAATTTAACATCTATTCATGGTAAAGATTGTTATAAAGATCATCTGTATATCTCAAAGACCTTTCATTTGAAAACCTACAGCTAACATCATAAACTTAGTGAAAAATTTAATGTTTTCCATGTAAGATCAGCAACTCAGCAAAGATAGCACTCCCCAATGCAATAAATATGAAAAGAAAATTAGAGAAACAGAGATTGCAAAGGAGAAAGTAAAACTCTCTCTTTATAGATATTATAATTAGAAAATAGGATTCCATATCCTAAAGAATCTACAAAACAATAACTAAAAATACTAAGTGCCACATGAATTTCTAGTTGACTTCAAGTATTTTGAATTTACCAAAAAAGAAAAAAAATCATAAATAATTCCCTTGACAACCACTGTGTGAGTCAGCTTTTGTCCATGAATGTGACTATGCTCTTCTCCTGACAGGGTAGCTAATATTAATAACATAATCACATTAATAACATGTTACCTATTAACTTTTACTTCACAGCTTTCCCCATAACGTGAATGCAATATGCAGAACTTCCTACTGTTGACCTAATTAAGGAAAGAAGGTGCAAACCAATTAAAACTAATTATACACTAGTATCCCTTCTGCTTTGAGTGCCACATCTTGGGTTATAAGGAAAGGGAGCCAAATCTTTGTACTTCCTAGAGGCTGTCTAGTGAGTATCAAACGTGGTTTGAGTATAAAAACACTCCTTTTTTTATTACTCCAAATATGGGACATGATCTTAAACAAATGCTACATTTTAAAAAAAGGTGCCAAATAAGAATGCAGGTGCTCAAGGATAAGAAAAGGCCATAGTGTTGTCTGGGTTATCAACTAGTAACAACGATAACAGAAGGTACATAAGAAACATTACAATTTTAATGTCTCTACAGATCAGGGACCACTTATTATTCTGCTTGTTGCTTTCAATTATTTAAAATTTTGAAATACCAAAAAGCAGGACAAAAGTCTGAAAGTTAATTAGCCCTTCTGAAAGCACACATTTGGGTTGGGAAAAATAAAGCTTACATTTTGGTTGAATATACAGTAAATAAATAACTTTATAGCCTCAAGTTGAGAAAAGATGATCTCAAACTTAATTTTTCTTTCTGAATTATCAGTTATCTGTTTTACATAAGCTGCATTAAAAATAATTAATTTCAATTTATCTCAAAATGTTATTTTTAATATAAATCACACAAACTAAACAATGGTAGCTGACACTAAGTGTTAAACATTAAATTTTAAGAGAAAATTAACTTTATAATGCTTGATTATGTTCTCATGATTTGAATATTATGAAAAATAAGTTTTGTGTTTATGTAGAGCTATGAGTACATGGGTTAAACTATTGTATGAAAATATTTTCCTAAAAATAGTCATTATTACCTAATTTTAATATTAGCCTAAGTCTTAAAGTTAATTATCTTAGAATTACAATTTATATTGTCACTTAAAAATAATACAATCATTATTCATATTAAAAATTTATCAGAGAAATCATGGCACTCCATAGTTTCACATTATTGCCACATTGCCTGAAGTTTCCAACAACCATTAAAGAAACAAGACACTGGTTATAATGTTATTGAGCACATCAGCAAAGTCTTAAATTTTTAGTAATAATGATGAGCTATCTGACATATGAGACACATATAAGGAATTTAGTAACTGCCAATTAATTAAGCATCTATCAGAACAGATCAAGTCCTGCATGAATTAACATATTTTTTTCTTTTACTGACAGCTTTTTTGAGATGTAATTTATATATCATAAACTTTATTTGTTTAAAGTATACAATTCACTGGTTTTTAGTGTAGATAATTGTGTATTGACCACCATGATTTAATTTTAGAACATGTGCATCAACCCAAAAAGAAACCTTGTACCCATTAGCAGTCATGCCCCATTCCTCGCCCTAATCCCACTCATTCCGTCCATGCCCCACCGTAGCTCACACAGCCACTCATCTCTTCCTGTCTGTATAGATTTGCCTGTTCTGGACATTTCATACAAAGAGTAACATAGAATATGTGATTTTTTGGTGACTGGATTCTTTCATTTGGCATGTTTTTATGCATATGATGGAATCAATGTATATTCTATTTTTCACAAAAATTGTACGTTTACATAAAAATCATGCAGAAAGTACAGAGTTCCTTCCTATATATCCCACCCTTACTCAGTTTTCCCTATTATTCCCCATTATTTTTTCCCCAATTATTAACATTTTGCACTAGTGTGATTCCTTTGTTACAATTGATGAAACAATATTATAATTATGCTATTAACTATAGTCCATATTTTACATTAGGGATCACAGATTGTGTTGTACAGTTCTGTAGGTTTTTAAAGTCTTAAATCTAGTGACATTTATATATAATTAAAAATTTTCCCTTTTAACCACATTCAAATATGTAACTCAGTGCTGTTAATTACATTCGTAATGTTGTCCTACTATCACTGCCATCCATTACCAAAACTTTTCCAGTTTGTACCAATTAAGCATTATCTCTCCATTCCCTCCCCCACTCTGGTCCCTGGTAATCTCTATTCTAGTCTCTGACTGTGCATTTGCTTATTCTAATTATTTTATATCCATGAGATCATATAGTATTTGTCCCTTAGTATCTGCTTTATTTCATTCTATATGTCATAAAGGTTCATCCATGTTGTCACATGTATGAGAACTTCATTCCTTTATACAGCTGTAAAATATAACATTGTATGTATATACCACACTTTATTTATTCATTAGTTGATGGACACTTGGGTTACTTCTATCTTCTGGCAGTTGTGGACAATACCACTATGAAAATTGGTGTGTAAATATCTGTTCAAGTCCCTGCTTTCAATTTTGGTGGGTATATACCTAGAAGTGGGATTTCTGGGTCATATGGTAATTCTATACTTAGCTATTTCTATACTTAACATTTTACATTTCCACCAACAATGAATGAGTTTCCTATTTCTCTACATTCTCTCCATCACTTGTTGTTTTCCACTTTTTAAGCAGTAGCCATTGTACTGGATGTGAAATAGTATCCCATTGTGGTTTTGATATGAATTTCCCTAACAGCTAATGATGTTGAATAACTTTTCATATGCTTTTTTGCCATTTGTATATCCTCTTTGGAGAAATATCTATTCAAATCTTTTGCCTATTTTATAATTTGATTGTTTGTCTTTTTGTCATTGAGTTGCAGGGCTTCTCAATATATTCTGGATATTAAGCCCTTATTGGATATATGGTTTCCAAATACTTCCCATTCTGAACATTGTCTTTTTACTTTTGTGGTGAAGTCCTTTGCTGTACAAAAGCTTTTAAAATTTTGCTGAAGTCCCATTTATCTATTTTTTCTTTTTATTGCTCATGCTTTTGGTGTAATGTCTAAGAAACCATTGCCTAATACAGATTCTGAAGCATCATCCCTTTGTTTTCTTCTAGGAGTTTATACTTTGGGTTATTATATTTAGGTCTTTGATCCATTATTAGTTGATTTTTATACGTGGCATGAAGTAAGGATCTACTTTCATTGTTTTGCATATGGAAATACAGTTTTCTCAGAACCATTTGTTGAAGAGACAATTCTTTCCTAATTTAGAGGATTTGGCACCCTTTTGAAAAACCAATTGGCCATTGATGTAATGGTTTATTTCTGAACTCTGAATTTTATTCCATTGGTCTACATTTCTGTCTTGTGCCCATACATGCTATTTTGATTATTGTAGCTCTGTAGTAAGTTTTTAAATTGGGAAGTATGAGTTCTTCAATTTTGGCTTCTTTTTCAAGGTAGTTTTGGCTATTCAGGGCCTCTTACTATTCTATATGAATTTGATGATAAGCTTTTCCATTTCTACGAAGAAAGCTGTTAGACTCTTTATTGGGATTGCATTGAATTTGTAAATCACTTTGGGTATAATTGACATCTTAACAATAAGTAAGTCTTCTAATCCATGTAGATGGAATATCCTTCCATTTATTTAGGTTTTCTTTGATTTCTTTTGGCATTGTTTTATAGTTTTCCATACACAAATTCTTTCCATACACAAATTCTTTACTTTTTCCTAGATATTCGATTCCTTTAGTTGCTATGTTAATTGGACTTTTTTTTCTTGATTTCTTCTTCTGATTGTTCATTGATAGTATATAGAAATACTGCTGATTTGGGGTCTTGATCTTGTACCCTGCTACTTTGCTGGTCCTGAACATTTTTTTGTTAGGAGGTTTTTGATTACTATTTAATCTCTTTACTAGTAATTGGTCTGTTGAGATCCTCTATTTCTTTTTTAGTCAGCGTAAGTAGTTTTTGTGTTTCTAGGAATTTGTCTATTTGATCTAGGTTATCTAACTTTTTGGTATACAGTTGTTCATAGGATCCTCTTAACAATCCTTTTTATTTCTGTGGGGTCAGAACTAATATCCCTCTTTCAATTTTTGATTTTAGTTATTTAAATCCTCCTTTTTTTCTTTTCAGTCTAGCTAAATTTCTATTGAATTTACTGCTTCTTTCAAAAAACAAACTTAGTTTCATTGATTCTCTATTTCACTTATCTTCACTCTAATCTTTTTTATTTCCCTCCATCAGCTCACTTCGGATTTAGTTAGATCTTCTTTTTCTAGTTCCTCCAGTTGTGAGGTTATATCTCTGATTTGAGAACTTTCTTCTTTTTTAATGTAAGCATTTAGAGCTATAAATGTCTTTCTTATCACTGATTATCCTGCATCCCGTGAGTTTGGATTGTTGTGTTTTCATTTTCATTCACTTCAAGATATTCCTTAATTTCCCTTGTGATTTCTTCTTTGACCCATTGTTGTTTAAGAGTGTGTTGTTTTAATTTCCACAGATTTGTGACATTTCCACTTCTCCCTCAGTCATTGATTTCTGGCTTAATTGCATTGTGATTCAACACTTGGCAAGCTACTGCAACTCTTTAACCCTTTCTCAGAGTTCTGAGGAAGATGGGTCTGCAAGTTTTTGCTAGTTCAAAGGTTCTTTGGGGGAATGGAACCCTGGATCAACTTACGCTGCTATTTTGGTCAACTAGAAGACCACTTAGCATGTTTTTTGAGGTTTATCTATGTCGTAGCATTTATCAGTCCTACATTCCGTTTTGTTTTGTTTTGTTTTAAATATTGCTCATTACTCCTTTATTATACTGATCTGGAAAAAAGTTAGTACAGTTATGCTCAAACTGAGTACTGAGCCCAAGTGGTTGAGCCAAGCAACTGGAACATGATACAGAAATCAGACTCAGTGAGTGATACATTTTGACATGATCAAGTGGCATTTCACTGTCACAAAACAGTGAAGACACTCTCCACATAATAGTGGAAGGAGGGGTTCTAAAATACACAGCAGGATGAACTCCTGCTCCTTAGAAGTCAAAGAGATTACCCCATAGTGAGATAAGAAATGGCTTATTTTCTGATGACCACATGTGGGACTCTTTATTTCAACTGCCACTGGAAACCCCAGAGGGTTTTTGTATTTTTTATATACCCTTTGCAAAAGTAAATGCAACACATAAACATCAGGGTTGATCCAAACCTTCTGGAGATAATCTCCTCCTGGGTCAGGGAGGAAATGACATTGTTTTGTTTTTTAAACTACCACGCAGGTTACATTCATCTTCCCCTGG
The DNA here is from genome assembly GCF_030445035.2 of Dasypus novemcinctus. Taxonomy (NCBI): domain Eukaryota; kingdom Metazoa; phylum Chordata; class Mammalia; order Cingulata; family Dasypodidae; genus Dasypus; species Dasypus novemcinctus. The sequence goes on along the minus strand of NC_080681.1, from coordinate 36,856,284 downwards.
AATGACTAGAGTAGAGCCCCCCAGCTGGGAAATGACCTGACTGTGGAATGGTATAGGCTCCTGGGAATAGGCTCTTGCTTCCCCTCGTTAGTCATGCCTTAGTATGGTTCTTCCCTGTCTTGTGCTCAAGCAGGTTCTCAGTAAACAAGGAACTTGCAAAAACCCCAGGGTCATTACCTAGGCCCTGGACTGAGGGCCCATGCCCTAGAGGAGCCATTTTGACCAGATTGTTTGAATGGAGTGGGTACAGAAGACTAAATGGCTGAAATGAAAATGGGAGCCACTGGTCCCGCATCTGCAATTACAACTTAAAATGCCTACAGATGTGGTCAGTCTGACAAGTGTAGGACAGAGGTGTAGAGGACTGGGATGGGCAGGGAGGGCGTTCCTTGGGATATCTGCTCGCCTTCACTTTTTTTTTTTTAAAGATTTATTTATTTATTTTAATTCCCCCCCTCCCCCAGTTGTCTGTTCTCTGTGTCTATTTGCTGTGTCTTGTTTCTTTGTCCGCTTCTGTTGTCGTCAGTGGCATGGGAAGTGTGGGCGGCGCCATTCCTGGGCAGGCTGCGCTTTCTTTTCACGCTGGGCTGCTCTCCTTATGGCTGCCCTGCCACTCCTTGTGCATGGGGCTCCCCTACGCGGGGGACACGCCTGCGTGGCAGGGCACTCCTTGCGTGCATCAGCACTGCACATGGGCCAGCTGTACACGGGTCAAGGAGGCCCGGGGTTTGAACCGCAGACCTCCCATGTGGTAGACGGACGCCCTAACCACTGGGCCAAGTCTGTTTCACTTCTTGACCTTGTTATGTACAGTCTCTTCATCCCCTAGGAACTGCATGAGCTTGATTGGCTTCAAGTTCTCATCCAACTCATAGACAATGGGAATACCAGGGGGCAGGTTCAGCTCCATGATAGCCTCTTTAGAGAGACCCTCCAGGTGCTTGAAAGTGCCCCAAAGACTATTGCCAGGGGCCGTAATCAATACCCATTTCCCCTCCTTGATCTGGGGGACTATTTCTTCAACCCAGAGAGGCAGGGGTCTGGCAATAATGTTCTTCAGACTCTCACAGGAGAGGAGCTGATCTTCAGTGAGGAGTACATCCCTGCAATCCTTACTGATGTTGCTGTAGAAGGGATGGTCATGCTCCAGCAGTGGTGGCAGGATATGATAGGAGCACCTCCAGATCTTAACCTGGGCTTTGCCATGCTTGGCAGCAGTTTCTGCTTTATTGAGGCCAGTCAGACCCTCATAGTGCCACTCCCTATAACGCCAAGTTGACACATCTGGTCAGTGGCTTCCAGGAGGTCCACAGGTTCTGGATTACTCTCTTCTGCACTGAGGTGAAGCAGATGTCAAACACATGGCCAGTAGCTGAAGTGGTTCCAGGCACTCTGGCTATGCCAGATCAGCACCAGCTTATAGGTGGCCATACCAGCAGCTTCAAGATGGGGTGCACACCGGGCTCTCCATTCCCTTTTATTGCTAAATAATACTCCATTGTATGGATATATGCATTTTGTTCATCCATTCGTAAGTTGATGAGTGTTTAGGTTGTTTCCACTTCAGGACTGTTATGAATAAAGCTGCTATCAACATTTGTGGACAAGCTTTTTGTCTGGGCATATGTTTTCATTTTTCTCTTAGGTATATGCCTAGGATTGTAATTCCTAGGTCATATGGTAATTCTATACTTAACCTTTTGAGGTAGATGAGATATAATTTTTGCATCATATCCTACACTGGAATAAAATCAGGGCCAAGATCTTTCACTCTCTTTTTGATGAAATTTAACGAAACACTTTAATTTGTCCAAGTTTTCATCATCAGGAATATCCACTGAATGCGGAATTGTATATAATTCATAGTTTGCAAAGTACTATTAAGGCACTACTAAATCTTTTGAAATTTTGGCGAGGTTGAAAGTCTTGGTTAACGAATATAGAAAGTGTTTCTGAAGGCTGATTGCATATTTTTTGTTCACTATCCTTAGGGTACTGGATACCACATATTAATTCGATGCTTCTCTTTTGTACATTTTTTTTCTCCTTTTATTTGGGGGGAGAGGTGTCATATCCCCTTATTGTGGTTATATGTTATTAACCTCTGTCTGAAACAACTCCATTCACTTAAAAGACTTTATATGGATTTGTTCATTTCCCTGTGGAAGGAGTTACTTTCAAAAAGAAAAACAGTCTTTTAGGCACAGCTCTTTTATCTGGGGTAGAGTTGGAGGGACCTTCTTAATAGATAACATATTTTATCTACTTGGATCTATTTAGAGTTCTCTTAATTCATTATCACCAACAGACCTGGGAGATATTTTACTGACCCTTTCTCTGCCACATCCTTGGCAAATTTCCCTTTCTCCCTTCATTTCAAAGTAAATCTTTTTGTTTAATGAGGTTTTCTTCTGGTATACAAATGACAAACTTCTGGGATCATTTAACCTTTATTTTTTAAAATTGTGGTAACACACAAAATTTTCCATCTTAACCACTTTCGTGTGTACAATTCTGTGATATTAAGTGCATTCACAATATTGTGCTACTTATACCAACATCTATTACCAAAACTTTTTTATCAACTGAAACAGAAACTCTGTATTTTTTAACCTGTTATCTCCCTCCTCCTCCCCCCACCCTCAGCCTTTGGTAACCTCTAATATACCTTCTGTCTCTATGTATTTCCATATTCTAAGTTTTTCATATAAGTGAAATCATACAATATTTGACCTTTTAGGTCTGGCTTATTTTACTCATTACCCTTAATTTTTACAGATGTTCTAAATAAACAGCAAGCTGTACGTCTAGGGAGCACCAAAAGAACTCACTGGCCACAAAAAGAAAAGGCTGTAAATATACTTACAGATACAGGCAAATGTATAGAAATATACAGGCAAATGTATCCATTTCCTACATACAGATTTAATTTAGACAAATACAAATACAGATACAGTCATATACAGAAGAAAATTACTGCAGGGAAAACACAAAGTAACTTAAGATTTCTGTAGTTGTTACACTATAATTTTTAAAAAGTTAAACAATATTCTTACACAAATGTAGAATGAACAAATGCCAGAGATTTATTCAACACATTAATGGGGCAGCCAGCAAGGTGGCAAAGCTGTTCACAGAGCATTCAAGGAATTATTTGAAAAAAAAAATTTTAGCATAAGGTTGCAAGGTTAGATACAATTTAGGTAATGTGCTAACCTATTGTCCTTTAGGGCAATAAGAAAGTGATATTTTGGGTTATATTTTCTACAGGACAAAAATTTGCAAGTCTGGCTTTTAATCAGTAGTAAGTAACAAACCAAAGAAAAGTGTAGTTCCCTATATACAATTCTTGATGGGCCAATTAAACAGTTCTCCAGTATTATATTGAAAGGATATGCCTTTCGTTTGCCTCATTTCCAAATTTTGGATCTTTTTCCTTTTTTAAAAAAAATTTATATCTAACCCCCTCCCCCACATTATCTGCTCTCTTTGTCCATTCACTGTGTGTTCTTATTTGTCCACTTGCATTCGTGTCAGCAGCACCAGGAATCTGAGTCTCTTTTTGTTGCGTCAGCTCTCTGTGTGTGGTACCACTTCTGGGCAGGCTGTGCTTTTTTCATGTGGGGCTCCTCTCCTTAAGGGACACACTCCTTGCACATGGGGCTTCCCTATGTGGGGGACGCCCCTGCATGGTACGGCACTCCTTGCATGCAGCAGCACTGCGCATGGGCCAGCTCATCACATGGGCCAGGAGGCCCTGGGTTTGAACCCTGGTCCTCCCATATGGTAGACAGAGGCTCTGTCAGTTGAGCCAAATTCTGCTTCCCCCTTTTTCTTTAATGTACACTTGCTCAGCTTAAAGTTTTCTTTTAAGGGTTTTGATTTTTTCACAGTAACATAATAGGCATTTAGCTATGGAATGTCATGGGCAGAACACTGGACATAGAAGTTCTCATACTTAAACAACAGGACATAAACTTTGGTTTCCATTCTTGATTTCCTTTCCTGCAAGACTCTTATGTCACTCAGATATCAAAATACCTCTATAATATAACCCTGGACAGGAGGGGAGGGAAATCCTATTTAAACCTGAACTCTTGAGTTCAACCAATTTTTAGAACCCAAACTGCTTTCTAAGCTCACATTTTGGCTGGCAGTCATGAAAACCCAAGAGAATGAGAGTCCTGGAATATTGAAGAGCCCCAAATGCCATATCTCAGTAAGAAATCCAAGAGTCCAAAAGGGAATTACAAAGGATCCCAGTAGGGCATCTGCCGTGACTTTCATTGATCCAGGAGTTGCCAACAGCTCAGCTTCTCTTTAGTTGAGCAAGTCAGCACGGGATCACCAAGAGCCTTCAGAGGTTTAAAGATTGGCAGACTTTGCCCCACTGGCTTTAATCTGGCCCACAGCCTGTTTTTGCACAGCTTATTAACTGAGAATGTTGTTTACATTTTTAAGGGTTATTAAAAAATAGATCAAATTAAAAATATGCAACATAGGCAATATGAGACTTACAAAGCCAAAATATTTACTATGGCTTCTTTTATAGAAAAAGCTTGCTGATTCCTGCATTAAGAGTGCTTGACAAATCAAGTTGTTAGTATGTATCAAAGTTTTATAAAAAACTTGCTGTGAGGAAAAAGGCCTCTTACAGGCTAATTCACAGATTTGCTCATAGTAGAGATTTTTTTTAGGAAAAGAAAATGATTAGATAATCATTATTAGATTTGAATAAAAAGAAAAGGATATTGGTTAATGATCACTAAACTCTTGTTTGACAGCTGATAGTCAACTGGGTGGGTGCTAACTAATTCTCCAGGACAATTTTTAATGTCATTAAAATCAAAGAATTATTTAAGCTTTTTTTTTTCCAGGGCAGGGTTGTAAGTTTGGGTGTTTTGTTTTGCTTCATTTACAAGGCAATTTAGTGGCATATTTTAAAATCATGCACTGGAGTGCATTAACAACAGAAAAGTAGACTTTAGGATCTTGGGATACCATACTAACTATTGTTAAAATTGCTTGATTAAGCGCTATACAACTACGTAGGAAGATGAAAACCATGGAAATGAGTCAGAAGACCATCACAAAGAATATTATTAGAGCTTTGAAAAACACTCTTTGTGGAAAAATTTAAAGGAATTGGGATGTTTCAGCTAAGATGAAGAGGTTGAAGAGAAATTTAATAATTAATTCTAGAGTTGTGAAAGGTATCTCTAGATGACTTGGACAGTAGTTATTAATCTCATCTGAAGAAATATAAGTTTAACTTGCAGCACAAGGATTTGGGTGGTCAAAAAGAATTTTCAGACATCAAGTCCACAAATTTTCTTAATGTCTGGGTTTTTTGGAAGATTTTCGAAATAGAACAATTGGAGCTCTCTGCCATGGGTTTTGTTTGGTCTTGCCTGAAGGTTTGTCTAGATAAACATTTTAGATTAGCCATGTGTCATTTTTAAAATTTTTTTAAATTTTTAATCTTTCAAAAGGTACTTTACATTACATAAATGTTACATAAAAAATGTAGGGGATTCTCATTTGCCTCACTGCCTACCCCTTAGGCCACACTGGGTACAAACCACCAGTTCTGCTAGTTTTTGAGGGTATTAAAAACTAATCACTATCTGTGAGTTCTTACTCTGTGAATAAAGGTGAGAGCTAGTGCTAAGGAGAGCAAGTAAAGATTTGCAAGCATTTGAATATCTAGAAAGGAAAATGATTACATACATGGTTAGTAAGTCAAAGACCTGAGGAGGTGATTGAACCATCCATATCCCAAGGGAGGAGAGGTTCTAGCAGATGGGACTGCAAGTCTAAAGGTGTGTCCCTGGCACGATGGAGGAACAGCAAGAAGAGCAACGTGGGTGAGGGCACTGAGTGAGGGGAAGGGTGGTGGTAATTAAGAGATTGTCTTGTGGAGTATCTTGTAGGCCTTTACTCTGAGATGAGGAGCCATTGGAGGGTTCTGAATAGAAGATCAGAACAATCTGGCTTGAGTTTTAAAAGGATCACTCAGGCTGCTATGTAGAGCAGCGCTTATTCCACTTTTTAGTTGCTGGGCCCCTTTATACTCTTAAAAAATTTGTTGAATACTCCGAAGAGCTCTTGTGTGGGTTATATCTATAGCTCTTTACCATATCAGAAATTAAAAGCTGATCAATAACTATTAATTTATTTTAAAACAAGAATAAAGCCACTGCATGTTAAAACAAATAACGTATTTTTATGAAAAATAACTATTTTCCAAAACGAAAAACATAGTGCTAGAGTAGCATTGCTTAAAATTTTTACAAAATTTGTTCATGCCTTGCATTCAGTCTCTTCACAGTCACATGGCATGTAGATTCTAGAAAACTCCACTGTATACTCATGAGAAAGTGAAAAAGGCAAATATCTTAGTATCCTTATGAAAATGGTTTTGACCTCATTGATTCCCTGAAAAGACACAATTTGAGAAAGTTTGTAAGGAAGAAATAGACTATAGGAGACCAGGATGGAAGCATGGAGACTAATTAGAAACCTGTTTCAATAAACCAAATGAGACTTGCTGGTGGCTTGAGTTGTAGCAGTAGTGGTAGTGAGAAGTAGTAATATTCTGGATTTGTATTAAAGGTTGATACCAATAGGCTTTTTTTTTTTTTTTTTAACAAAATAGACCTGAATATGAGAGAAAGAAGGCAAAATAGATTCTAAGATTTTGCACCAGCAGAACTACAAGGATGGACTTCCTGTTTCTGAAATGTGGAATAGTAGGTTTAGGAGTGAAATGGGGATTTTATTTTGGACTTGTTCATTTTGTAATTTCTTTTAATCATCCAATTGGAGATGTCAAGTAGGCAACTGGATAGTTAGGTTAAACCTTTGTATTCTATGGACAGAAATCAACTGAATATAAAACTAGACTGATTTGATAATAAATAGCAATTTGAGTTTTGATTTTTAAATTTTGTTTTACTTTTATTTAAAAATAGTGTCAAACTTATAGGACAGTTAAAAAAAATAATACAAGTTCTATATAGAGAACTCCATATATTACTCCCACCCCCACCCCCAGACACCCAGATCCATCAAATTTATTAACATTTTCTGTCTACTCCCTTCCTCCTTTTCTTCCTTCCTTCCCCTCCCTCCCTCCCATTCATGCATCCATCCTTCCATCTGCCTATCTTCTAAACATCTGAGAGCAGTTTGCATATATCATACTCCTTGAACACATAATTCTTCCATATACATTTCCTATGAACAAGGATATTAACTTAAGTAGTCACCTAGTGCAGTTATAAAGGTCAAGAAATTTAATATTGGTATTAAGCTTATATTCTATATTCCATTTTTGTCTTATGTCCCAATATGTCCTTTTTAAAAAAAAAATTATTTATTCATTTATTTTCATTGGAAAAGGACTTTATTTCACTGTAAAAATGCAAACTGGAATAAACACAGTCTTTCCTAACATGATGGATACGGTTATCAGTATGTCCTTTTCAAGGGTTTCTCTTCCATTCTTTGATCCTATCTAGTATCAAACATTACATTTAATTGCCGTTATCTCTTTATTTTTCATCTTTTTAGTTTCTTTTTGTTTCTTTGTTCTTTTTTTTAAAAAAAGATTTATTTATTTCTCTCCCCTTCCCTCCCCCAACCCCAGTTGTCTGTTCTGTGTCTATTTGCTGCATCTTCTTTGTATGCTTCTGTTGTCAGCAGCACTGGAATCTGTGTTTCTTTTTGTTGTGTCATCTTGTTGTGTCAGCTCTCCGTGCGTGTGGCACCATTTCTGGGCAGGCTGCACTTTCTTTTGCGCTGGGCGGCTCTCCTTACCGGGCGCACTCCTTGCACGAGGGGCTCCCCTACGCGGGGGACACCCCTGCATGGCAGGGCACTCCTTGCGCGCATCAGCGCTGCGCATGGGCCAGCTCCACACGGGTCAAGGAGGCCTGGGGTTTGAACTGCGGACCTCCCATGTGGTAGGCGGACGCCCTATCCATTAGGCCAAGTCCACTTCCCTGTTCTTTTTTTAACTGCAGAAACATATATACAACCTAAATCTTTCCATTCCAACCCCTCCCAAGCATACAATTCATTGGGATTAATCACATTCACAAAGTTTCAGTATCCTCACCAAAATCCTTCACTAGACTTTCCCTTCACTCCAGAAACCCTACACTTATTTTTATTTTATATTTTTGTAAGCTTTAGATTATAAAAGTATTACATGGAAAATATAGGGGGATTTCCATAATCACTCCCTCTCCCCCTCCCACACTTTTCCTCATTAACAACATCTTTCATTAGTGTGGTACATTTGTTGAAATTGATGAACACATCTTGAGGCGTTGCTACTAACCAATGGTCAATGGCTTACATTATAGTTTACACTTTGCACTGCACATTTTTATCGGTTTTGGCAAAATGTATAATGGCCCGTATCTGTCATTGCAGTGTCATTCAGAACAATTCCAGTGTCTCAAAAATGCCCCATATTGCTCCTGTTCTTCCCTCTTCTTCCCCTCAAAAACTGTGATGGCCACTGCCTTTATATCAACGTTACAAATTCTTCCATTGTTAGAATAATAATAAATCTACTTTAGTCCTTAGTTGCATTCTCTTCTCTTTATCCCTGATGTCCTGAAATTTCATAACGGTGGTGTGGGTCTTGATTCATTCATTGTGCTGGGCACATTATCAGGCTTTTTAATATTGAGTTTGATATTCTACAGTTGGAAATTTTCTTGCACGATTTCGTTGATAATTTCTCACCTCATTTTCTCTTATGAAACTTTGTTTTTTCAGATACTAGATCTGAAATCTGCATACAAATTTTTTATTCCTCATTTGCTTTTTTTGACCTACTATCAGATAAATTTCCTCAACATTATAATCTAGTGCTTATGTTGACTCCTTTTTGCTATCTTATTTTTAATTTCTAAATTTTTCCTGATGTATTTATTTTCTGGACACAGAATCTTTTCTTAGCTCTGAGAATATTAAGTATAGCTTAGGGTTTTTAAAAAGCGTTCTGCTTCTCTCAGTTTTGTCTATTTCCCTTGGCTTTGATTATCCTATGTTCTTTTGTTCCCTTGATTGTGTTTGTCTTGTTTATATCTCTCAGGTTAGAGGCATTCCCCAAACGTGTGGTGATCCTTGTTTTCATATTTAATGGTGAAGCATTAGAAAGCTATTTGGGAGCTCTTTGTGAATTGTGGAACTTTTCCACTGAAGAGTTTCAGAATAGGGTGATCAGGTGTTGAGCTGCTGAGTTGCGTTTTTGTTGGATGACTTCCACTTGGATGTCATTGTTACAGAATTACACCACTTAACATCTCATTGCTTTTCACGACAAAACCTGATTCATGTTTATCCCCCATGCAATCCAAAAGTGTGTGTGTGTAAATGAGAGTGTATTGACTGGTCTCATACTTGTGCATCTCTGTGTAAAATGTAAAAGTGCCAAGGAAGTAGGACTTGTCAAATATATTGTGGTCAGAACTGGAGTTGGGTCTATAATTTGGTCATCCCATCTGAGGTTCTTCTTACAACAAATGTTCCTAAGATTTTCTATCAGAGCCTCCCTCAGGGCAGAAGAAATTTTTCTGCATATCTCAGGGATGTGGGGGTAGGGCTGGAAGCATTCTGTTCAAAGGAATACATTTTGGTTAATATGTTACATTTTAACTTCAAAATGCACCTGAATTTTGCCTTTGACCCTTGTATCCTCATTGGTTTCAATATAAAACATCTTCCAATCCAAAGTGTTTTAATAAAGTTGATAAATCAGGAAAATATGTCATATGTATCCAGTGACTTCTCATCTCCACTTGTTCATTTACTCCAGCGTGAGAAACTCAGCCCCATGTCAATAAGGAGTTCATCTGTAGTTCAAATAGTGTCAGAGAGATCCCATGCTCTTCCTTCCCCTAAAAAGTGGCTTGCATAAGACCGGAGGTTTATTAATCTGAACATAATCATTGTGGATCCATGACAAAGACTAATCCTCCTTGTGTCTTGATGCACTGTCATGGCTAAAGCATAGCCCTCATTTACCTGAGAACAGTAATACGTTGTCCACGTCACAACTCAGAAGTGAGGAGGGAGGGCACACTGAGGGCAAGCTTCTCTCCTTTAAGGTCACTGAATAGAACTGTAAACTACACGGCCATACCTGCCTGAGAGGGGGCTGAAACATGTGCTTATCTGTTTTTATCTAAAAAATGAGAGTATGGATATTGGTACACAACAGTTGTTCTTTCCTGCATGCTGCTGCCATCCTATAGCTAGGGGTACACAGAACACGGGACAAATTGACTGGCATGGGAGACCCAGCACAAAGGACCTTTCAGTAACTACTCCTGGAGGTCATTTATGACTCAACTTCCAGGAATTCTCCCTTAAGGGGACATGGGCAGCCCTGCAAATTGTAACTGGTTTCCTCAGCCTTAGCTTCTGACCCTCCTGTAGACCCCAGAAACACAGTTGTTTTCTAAGGATGGCAGCGATCAGAAGAGCAGCCTTTCCGTAAGTGGTCCCACCTCTACCCCAGCAGATCTAACTACCAGTAAGGTATGGGGTAGAGATGGGCCCTTGTTCTTCAAGAACTGTTCAGTAGTCGTTATCTTTACTGGTCTTAGCTACAGTGGTTTCCTTAAAACTAGCGGTCATGCTCCACAGATGCGAGGTGCTGAGTAAGTGCCAGGATTCAGCTACTTTCAAGGGAAGGGAATCAAGCAGATATGCACATCTGAGACCTCTGGATTTCCAAATGTCCAGTTCAAGAAGTGGGACAGGTTGGCATCTTCATAAGGCTTTCAATGTAGCCATGCAACAGGGGCAGGTAACATGCGAAGGTATTTGATTTGGAGAAACCCACCTAACTGAAGGCAAGGGAAAAAATTCGAAATGTTTTAAAGAGAACAACCATGATTAATTTGTGGGTGCTTTTGGACTTTTTCCAAGAACAGTAAATAGATAATCTAGAGACTTCTCAGGAGAGAAGCCTATCTAATAGTTTCTTTATAGAACAATGAGATTGATAATTGTCATATTTCACTGCCAAGCACTTTTCTAAATTAAATACATAATTTAGGGGTGTTAAAATAATCTGCCCAAGGTTACCAAATAGCAGCCACAAAGATATATTTCAAACCTTAGTCTTTTGGGCTTTAAAATCTGCATTGTCACCACTGCATTATGTTACCCAAAAGGGTAAGTAGAGATGACTTATTTTTATTTTTTAGATTAATGTGGCTGCTAATGGCTAAACTAAAATTTCTGGGAATGCAGATGTTCGATGAGGTAATATATACATATAAGTTAATAACAGGAATATTTTTTACTTTTTCTATTGACCTGTGTTGTTTTGGACTAAGAACTTCATCTCACCCTAAATGTGCAAAACAGAGGTAGTTAACTTCATAGAGAAGAGAAATAACTTGCACAAATTACCTTTGTGTTTTGTATAAAAATGCTAATACTGTAATGTTGGTGCCCCAAGTCAGAGGAAGTCGCATCCTTTAAGAATGGTTTGCCTAACTTTGTAGATGCAGTCAGTAGTAGCCATTCTAGTTTAAAAGATGGTTAGTGTGATGACAGTCTTTTTCTTCAAAATTTTCAGGGAGTCCTATTTCTCAATAGAAGAAGAAAAAGTTTAGACCCAAATTGGTGCCACCACAAAGGACCATGTCTCTTTAAAATATTTTATAAGCAAAACGAAACATATTTTAGATGAGTTGATGAGGTGTGTTATTAATGGTAAGTAGCAGACATGTATTTACAGAGGCTCTCAGAAAGGTAAATGTTACAACTGAGAGCGTCTTTACATTTTCTCAGCTGAACTGAGATTTTTTTCAAAAACAGAAATATACCATGCTTTTCAAAAGCCCCCTTGTATCATATCCAAATGAGAGCAGAATAGTTCCCTTATATGAGGAAACCACAAATCTTGAAAACAGTGGTTTTCTTTGATACTCTTTGGCCACACTACTGTTTGGTTTAACTAGCATTTCTGGTAATGGAATTGCTTGAGTCTCAGAATTAATTTGCTTAGAATTTTTGTTTCTTCCAGACCTCTTCCTGTTGACATATTTAAACGGAATCAAAATTATTTGTGTGACATCATCAGCAGTGTAAGCACGGCATTTGGAAATGGCCTAAGGCTCTGATATATTAATTATTTGCGTGTGTTTACTTGGAAACCTGGAATGAAGCCTGTTTTAAAATATTTTAGTTATTGGAATATAATCTGAAGAAAAAAAGTCTAAATTTCCATAATGTTTTAAATGGTCATTCCTCATCTTTTCACCGTCTCAGAATGGGTAGCTTTGTCCTCATTTTTACAAAGATTATGCCTTAGCACTGTCACTATTTTTATATTAGAATTACCTATGAAGACGATTAAGGAAATCCTTATTCTTTTTTCAAAACTAAGCAGTTGGTAGAAAAATTGAACCTGTGTTCAGTTTTATATTGACTAGTAAACTATAAAATATTTATTAAACTATTGTGCTCAGTATGCTGAAATGGGCATTTTTCCAACAGGAAAAGGAACTGTTACTCTTATTTCATTATTGGGTGAAGCAAATTCTAAGAAACTACTACCCTTCAAATTCTTTAAAGTTATTAAGTACTTGACCAAGAGGCTCTAGAGCTAAAGACTTAAAGCCAGAGGTAGAAGCCACTGACAATGGAAAAGCAAACAGAAATTAATGTCACTCCCAGTTTACAAGAAACCCTTCTATAGAGTAAAGGAAAACATCCTCTCATGTCAACTGATTCCTAAATTAAATCAAGAAGGAGTTCAATTCAATTTTCAGTTCTGCTGTTTCTTTTGTCTATTGTCTATTAGGATTGATGACTTAGGATAATGGGATCTGAAAACAGATTTCCTGGGTTGTATTCAGGTTCTTCTTCATACCACTTTGTAACCTCAGGCAGGACATTTAACCTCCCTAAATCTCAATTTCTTTTTAAGATTAGGTGAATTGTACCTAGAGCCTAAGGGTGTTCGGATTAAATAAAGTAACACATTTGGAGAGAAGTGCCAGACACCTTCTAAGTACACAGTATACATTAGCTACTCTAGTGACTGAGGTGGGGTTTTCCTTTATACAGACAGACCTTTGTTAAGGAAAATCAGCAGTCACTGTTATTCTAAAATAAACCACTTATCAAAGAAAGATGGACCCCATCAGAACCACAGTGTCATTTGCATTCAGAAAATGTTCAGAGGAGTAAATCGTTGCTACACACGTGGGGCTCTGAGTCGTGTAAAACTATTACTGCTCAGACATCTAGGTCGGGAGGGGCAGCAGGTGGGGAGGGACTAAATAAGCAGCAGTCTCCGCCCTTAGCAGAATTTAGAGTGCGGGAGGGGAGATAGCCGAGAATATAAATAACCCAGCAGAGTGAAGGAGTGAACAGAGCAGGTAGGGAAAGTGTTGATCTTGGACGGCTTATGAACATGCTCAGTTCTGGCTTCCAAAATAGGTTCTGGTCTAAGACCCTTTCAACTGTTTTTCCAGCAACATGATCTTCCCACAGTAGAGTGGACCAAGTTGGGGAGCCTGTCAGTCCTATCTGGTGATTGAGGTGCAGTGGGCTCTGGGGTTAATGTTAATTACAGAGAGGATGTTAAAATACACATTCAGAAAGTACTGAAATATTTTTAAGTGTACACTGCATTTTGTAGACCAGATAAAGCTCTCTTTTTCCTTAAGACCTCATTTGATGCATTGGTTTACTTTTCATCACAAGAAGAGGAAGCAAGATGTTTCTAAGGAATAGATTTCAACCTCAGCTACATGTGGGAATCTCCTGGGGACTTTTAAAAATAATCTCATGCCCAGGTCCCACCCCAGGGATCCTGATTTAATTGGACCCAGACATCAGTATTTTGAAGTTCTCCAGGTGATTCCAACGCATGGCCAAGGCTGAGAGACACTGCTTTAGCCTGCTCTGCATTTTATTTTCTCCCTGGTGTTCTTACACATTTCAGGAGACTGGCTCAGCCCAGAGTATGTCAACAGGTTTTCCAATTGGTAGTTCCTAATTTATTACCAGCCCATGTGTTTTCCCTTTGGAAGCACATAGTTTCATCTGAAGAAATTCTTATCTTGGGCTCCTAGCAGAGCAGCAGGAGGCTTTCTCCTCTAGTCCCCTACTCCAGAAGGTACATGTGTAACCATCAAAATATAACTAACTGGATTATTTGTCACATATACACGGCATGATCTGTCCCCATGTTTTGTTCTAGAACCTTTTATTCACTCATTTAACAACAGGTTCTTTCTGTCTCCCATCTTTCATGCTGTATTGTGAAGCCTGTGGCTACATACTAAGTTGAAGCATTTTGTACCGGGTAACTCAGTCTGCCCCTATTCTCCAGCCTCTTGTCTCATCAGTTAGCCTTATATATTCCTTTGCCTATCTTAGTTTATGTAACCTTTCCATGTAGATTCTGTTTCCTATGACTTTACTTATTCATTCAATAATTATCTATTGAATACTCTGCTGGACATTAGGGACAAAACAGTGTCCAAAACAGACAAAACTTCCTGCCTTACAAAGCTTAGGTTCAAGTAGGAAGAGACAGAAAAACACATGAGTAACTAAAATATGTAGTGTGCTCAAAGACAATAAGAGCTGTGGAGAAGAATAAGACTGAGCTGGGAAGATACCAAGTGCTGGGGTGGGGTTATAATATTAAATTGGCCTTGCAGCATTATGCAAGCAGTAGGCTTGGGCCTGAGTGATAGCGACAGAGATGGTGAAAAGTGGTTTTAGTCTGGATAAGTTTCAGCAGTACCTAAAGAAGGTGAAGAATGGAGATTATCAAGATGAGGGTACAGCAGATACAAAGGCACTGAAGCAAAAAGTGAACCTGGCATGGTCAAGAAATAGCAAGAGGAATAGTGTGGCTAAGAAGAGTGAGGGTGCAGGACAGGGTTTTGAGACTGGGGGTAGGGTGGTGGGGAGATCGCAGAGGGTCTTTGTTGTGGTTTGAAGCTTTTTGTACCCCAGAAAAACATGTTCTTAAATTTAATCCACTCCTGTGAATGTGAACCCATTGTAAGTAGGACCTTTGATGAGGTCCCTTCAGTTAAATGTGGCCCACCTCCATCAGGATGGGTCTTAATCCTATTACTGGAGACCTTTATAAGTGGAATAAAATTCAGAGAGAAAGAAAGAGAGAGAGAGAGAGCTGCATGGGGAGCAGCCAGAAGCTGAAATTCAACAGAGCCTGGAGGAAAAGGGAGAGACCAGGAGACGCCGCCATGTGCTTTGCCATGTGACAAAGCCAGCCCCAGAACACCACAGTTTTTGGGGAGAAAGCATCACCTTATGACACCTTGATTTGGACTTTCTCTTAGCCTCAAAACCATAAGCTAATAAATTCCTATTGTTTAACCCCACCCATTTCATGGTGTTTGCTTGAGCAGCCTAGAAACTAAAACAGTGTTTTAGGACTTTTATAGAGTCTTGGCCTTTTCTCTGAATGAGCTGGAGAGTTAGTGGAGGATTTTGAACAGAGGAGGGACCCAATATTTTAATAGGATCTCTCTAGCCGCTGGCTTGAGACTAATCTGTAGAGATCAGTGGTAGAAGCAGAGACCAGTCAGGCAATAGCAATAATCTACTTGAGAGTTAATGATGGCTTAGACCAGGGTAATATGGATAGAAATGGTTGGAATCTGGATATATTTTCAAAGGTAGAATGTGTTGTCCTAAAAGAAGTGTTTATCTAGTATTTTCCACAATCCTCTTTTTAAAAAATAGGGCCCCAAAGTACACTAAGGCACCAAATAATACTAGTTATAGCAACAAGTTAACTTGCTGTCATTTGAATACCATGCATTCCAGTATTAGACTTTTTAAAGAACAACATTATTGCTAGTTTGTTCAATTTGTAATCTACTGTCACTATCCATGATAATCTCGTTTCTGTTTTGCTGTCCTTATATGCTTTACTAGTCATTTGCCATTGAGTATTTTGACCCAAACTCACAGTGATCACTATTGCCCTGCTCCTGTAGAGTAGTAACCTTTACTTCTCTTCTTGCGGTCTTTACCTTAGTCTATGGATTCTATCAAAGGCCTGTTTGCCTGCTCCCTGAAAGTTGAATCAGGCAGAGAGTGGGAGGGGAGGAAAGAACATGATGCTGTTGTTAATATTACAAAGGAGCCCAAGGTTCGAAGTAACCAGGCCAACAGCACCTCTTTTTCCACTCCTGTCCTTTCTTCCTCCTCTGATTCCTGGAATCAGACAAAGAAAGAGGATTTTCCTTTTCCACCTCCACAGAAGTCTCTCCGATGGCCTTTTGTGCCCTGTTTGCTTCTTCCCACTCCTTCCCTTCCTCCCCCCCCACCACTGCAGAGTGAGAAGCTATCATACAAAGAGTAGTGCAAAAGAAATCTGGTGGTTCTTTCTCCAAAACTAAGTGTACCTTACTCTAAATTCGAGTACTCACATAAATATTTCTGTTATACTTTTTTTTTAAACAGAGAATAGGTATATACTCATTTATTGATTTATTACATATTTATTGAGGACTTTTTATGTCCCAGTTACTGTTCTACGACCTGGGAGATAGGAGTGAACAAAACAAAGTCCCCATTTTTATGGAACTTACCTTATAATGCAGGAAACATTTACACAAATAAATATATAGTATATCCAATAGAGATAAGGCTTTTGAGAAAAATAAATTAAAGGAATGAAGAAAGGGAATGCTGGCATGGTATACTGCTGGGGTGGTGAGTTAATATTAGTATTGTAAATAGGGTGGTCATAGGAGGCCCTTCTAGTAATGTGAGGAAGTCCTCAATAGTTTTTTTTCTCTCTCTTTACTCTCTAAGGGATTTCATCCATGGCTTTAGCCACTTTCTATACCTTGAAGACTCCCAAATTTGTTTCCAGGTCAGACCTTTCCAAACTTCAGCTAGTATATCCATTTGCTTACTGAGCCTCCACTCGGATGTCTAATAGGTGCCCCAGATTTAACATCTCTCCCCAAACCTGCTCTTTCTGCAGCCTCTCCCTCTTTAGTAAATGGCAATTCCAACCTTCCTCAAACCAAAATCTTGGCATCATCTTGACTCTTCTGTCTCAAACCCCACTTCAGACCCATCACATAGATCAGGAGTTACTTATATTAGGGATAACTAGATAAGGAGGAAATGGTTATTTGGAGTGAGGAAGTAGAGATAAAGTAGAAAGCAAAGCAGTAGTAGAAGTATCTGTATAGAGCAGTGTTTGATGATGAAGAAAACTGAAGCTAAGGAAGCTTTGGCCCCAGACCTCAGGTTGATGTGAAATTACATTATAGGTCAGATTCCCCTGACTGAGCTAAAACTTCAGAGTGGTCTATTATGCTTGGCTATGTCTTGAAAACAAGAGTTAGTTGGCCGTACTACAGCTGTAGCCCAATGGATTGGGAAGAGGCTTTAGATATCCATGGGGATTTTTTTACGTAAAGTTCACCTAAATCATTTTCTGTCCCTTTACTCTGAAAACACCGTGGGACTTGGATTGGAAAGTCAGAAAGGCAGAGTCATAATATAAAAAAGACAGTGAACATTTAAGCCAGTCAAAGAAAAACTTACCTTCTTCGTGGACATGTGTGCAATAAAGCAAAACTTTTTCTGAAACCTCAGGGAAAAAGATAGCCTGAAAATTTTCTAGCAGCAAGAGGTGGTTAACAGTTAAATATCTTGACCAAATTCATTTGAACAAGAACAATGAAAAGGAAGTAAGTAGTCACTGTCCTATTTTAATTTGGTATAATTTTCCCAGTATTCAAATTCTTAGTACAGAAGATTGCTGCTGCTTTGCTGCACTGTTCCTAGAAATCGCAACTAGATTCCCCTAAAGGGTATTAGAACAGAGTAATACTTGGGGATTGCCTTCTCTTCCCAGATATTAAGCATCAAATGAAAAATAGACGTTAACCAAGAGTGTAACATAAAAGAGCTTCCATGACTCTGGTAAAATTCCATCTTTCTAACTACCTACCAGTTTCTCCTTTATGGACAGAAGCTGAGTCCTTTATAACCTTTAAAAAGATAAGATCTTTCCTTGGATAAGATTTCCCTCTCAATGCCAGATTGTAAACTATGTGCAAGTCACCAATCTGATTCCCCTGAATACAGTCCTCACATAGCTAACTGCCAAGATAGGTGTTTTTGACAGTGAATCCAAGTCTGAATTTCCCATACAGGAGATTGTTAGAGACTAAAATAATTTCTCTCAGGAAGTGAAATGAGCTTGGACTTTGGAATCTAACAGACCCTTGTTGGAATTTTTGCTATGCCATGCCCTGCCTTTTTAATCTTGAGGAAATTATTTAATCTCTCTTTGCACACCTCTTCTAGAGACAAAGATAATACCTACCTCATGGGTTCGACATGGAGGGAGGCTCAACAGACAGCATGTTGAATGCCTGGCAATTAGTAGGCACAATTGTATTAAATGTCATCTATTACAACTTTTCTTTCCCATGTAACAAAAATGACTCTTCAAAGTAGGTTTCTCCACATTTCATTAAGAATTTCTTTTCAGTGTGATACCTCAAATTAGGATTGAAGGCTCCAAACACCAGGGAATTGTTAGTCTTAATAGTAAATCCCTATCATACTTTTAAATTTGCTTGTCATCATATTAATAGCTGTCATATATCAAGTGCTGATTTTGTACATAGTATTGTCATTAGTGTTTGCCACAAATTTCTCTGACATACTTCCCAACGACCTGTGAAGGAAGATACTATCGTTTTCCCCATTTTAACAATAAGTAGAGGGATTAATAATTTTCTTATAGCCATTTAGCTTACAAGTGGTAGAGCTAGGATTCAGACCCAGACACTTTGACTTCAGTGCCATGCTCCAATCACTATAATACAAGAGTATTCTCTAATACTCTAGAACTATAATAATATGATTGTTTATTCCTGAGAAGAGTCACTTACTGCCTTAATAACTAGGGACAAATCTCCCAAAAAGTGGAGACTGAGTATGGAACATGTAGTCAAGGAGGATGATTCTATTTCTTAAATTTGCTTGTTTATCTTTCTTTTGCTTTTCCCTATAATATAACCAAAACTCTAGAAAAAGTGATAAGTAGAAATTCTAAGTCATTTGGGAAAAGGTGGGTAAGTGGAAATAATCCATAAAGCTTAACGTTTTAAATCATTTATCACCGAAGAAAGTCAGATTTGACTCTGCAGATCCCTTCCCTTTCCTATTTAATTCTGTGACTCAAAAAGAAAAGTTGGGGTGGGGGGAGAAAGAAAGGTACAGTATATGTATTAGATCAGCTTAGATCAGCTTAGCCTTGTCACCATGCTTCCACCCCCTTGGGTATTTTCTGTGTTTAATCCGTTTACATGCATTTTGCATGTTGCCATGGTAAAGAACATTCCACGATCTGAGAGACTTTAATGCTAAGGAAGGTTTTCTAAACGTTAAACCTCATCTTTTCACTTCCACATTTTATTTAGTGTTACTAATGTAACTTAAATAATTTTGTTTTCTCTTTGAAATTTATACCCTTAGGGCTATTACTTCTCTTGTGCTGACTCATTCAAGTTCTTACAATTCCCCGCCACCCCCACCCCAAGTTTCATTCCTGCAGCTACTTTCCTTACGCAGATGTTTTCTGCTCTTCTTTGTACAGCCATAATAACTAATTACCATGGCTGTAGTGGTTAAGTATTTTAGGGAAACACAAATCTCGCTGAGAATTAGGAAAAAAGTGATGGACCAGAAGAATGCACTGAGACTTAAAATTTGGGTGGAGGGGGGTGCTTTTCCTCTCCAGTTTAAGAAATAATGGATGAAAATATTGAATATGTAGAAGTTTATTCAAATCTCTTAAATCCAAACCTGTTTGCATCCTGCGTTGCAAGTTCCAAGAGTTTGTATAGTAAGGTCTATATTAAAAAACTATCTGAATTGATTTCATTTCTAAGTTCAGATTGTGAGTTAAGATACCCGTATATTACCATTGTCGTTTCTGACCTTGTCGCAAGACAATCTCATGCTTGGTTTTTTGCCCCTGTCTTTCTCTGGTGCATCCCTTGGCAAATACATTCAGGGATAAACGGCGAGGTGGCACGTACCTTTCCTAATATCGGTCTGGCTCACTCACACCCTTTGGGGTTGAATCAATACAAAGAGCTAAGTAACGAAGAAAAGGGACAATACTGTGTTGTCTTCTTTACACATCTACTACCCACGTATTCAACTATAGCCTCCTCTCTCTCTTTTATCCCCATTGCTTGGCTTTGTATTCCTGTAGTAGGTCAATAATGTTGAAAGAGGGAGAGAAGATGAAGAGGGAGGGAGTAAAGGAAGGAAGAAGCAGCGTATCAGAGGGAGGTAAGAAAAGAAAGAGAAAAGAAAATGCAGACCAAAGTGACTGTCCTCTGACTAAAGTCTAAATTTCTTGTATGTAGCCCAGAAGTCAGCTTCTTAGGAGGAACTCTAGATAGCTTGCAGACTGACACCAGTCTGGATAGATCCAGGGAGGAAAAGCAGTCTTTGACCCTAAGAATTGTGACCTGTGTTCAGTCCTAGGAAACTGCTGAGCAACCACTCACTGGTGGTGACTGGGCCATTGAGATCCTAAAACAAAGTTCACTATGTGCAGTGAGAATTTAGTGAAGTTGTACCACGCACAGCTCATTCAGCCAAAGCTTTGGGGCAGTTTGACACTGAATTTACCAATGGAGTTTAATGGGTAACAGAAAGCAAAATGATATATCTTAAGGGGGAACAAAAACCATCACATTGCAATCCTTTCACCATGCCTAGAATGTTCTCCTGGCTTGGGTCTCCAAATTTACCTAGCTAACTTTTACCATTTATAATTTATATTTCAGTGAATGCAGCACTTCCTGAACCCCTTAGCTTAGGTACTTCTATTTACTATCAGAGTAGCCCTAACGTACCAATTGTGGTTAAATGATGTATGTAATTTTTTACTGTCTATCTTCTCACCATAATGTAAGGTTCATAAGAATGAGTTATGTCTGTTGTACTTGTTGGTATATCCGTATTTGTAAGCCCAATACCTTGCAAATACAATATGTTTGTACTTGTACAAAGAATGGAAAATCTGCCGGGCACTGTGATAGGTGCTAGGGATATAAAGCTTTTCCAACACAATGCACCATCCTTGAGAAACATACTTCAACAATAATCTATCCCCTCCTCAGCCTCCAGAAAGGGCAAATCAAGAGCCTAGGGCTTTTTCCACCCCAGTTTCCCCAGATCCCAAGGTGGACTCTGATTGCATCAAAGGACACTGGGTAGAAATGGACCAACTTATCTTTTCACTAATTTCCATTTCTTTGTTGCATGGGCATTTATTTTGTTTTTGTAGAAACAAATTAATTTATGTCTATTAGCCAGTTTTATAAAGGCCCCTAAAACCTTGGTCTGTGTTAAGTTTTTAACATGGGTCATCTGAAAATAGGATAAAACATTTACAGAACAAATAAAACAAACGAATCCCCACAGTTGTTCCATAAACTCTTTTCCCTTGGCCTTAAGCCTACTTTCCATCACCCAAGAGATCATCCACCTCATTTCCTAAATCCTTCTGTACTTCAGAACTTCCAGAAATTGGCTGCTTTGAAGTGTTTAACTTTTAAAAGTAAGTTTTTTCTTGTTTATTTCCTTTTTTTCTACTAAACCTAATGTTTTAAATGATTTCCCATGACCCTTTCCTAAGCATTTTTCATTTTTCTGTATTTGTAATTAATATATTAAAACCACCCACTTTAGCAAGTTCTAACTAATTTTTCTCCTTCTGAGCACCCCAATCTATCTTTTCTTCCCATTGATGAAGTTGCTGAACAAAACCAGTTCTGAAAGTAATTTCAAATAAGTAGATACCACTGTGCCATTTAATATATTACTGGGCTTCAGAATCTTGTCTTCTAGGTCTTTCATCCATTTTTTAAAATATATTTGGCAGAGCTCTAGATATCTTTGAGATAGTTTGCTCAAGAAGACCTCATCTGGCCCGAAGCCAGCTTTCTTACTAATGATAGCCACTGCAAATAATCCATTTCAATTCATCTGTAAGGATGGCATTGCTTTGGGTCTTGTTCCAAGTTAGATTTTGTGGTCTGAATTTTTTCCTCTACTTTCTTTTTGCAGACAAAAGATTCAGATCAACTGGTCTGAGATCTAGCCCATAAACTGTTCCTGTTACTCTGTTTTAAATTAGTTATTCATTTTTTAATAGATGACTATATATTGAATGTCTCTTATTTCCCTAATGCTGTTGTTGTGGGGAAAACAAAGCTGAACAAAATAGAAATTATCCCTGCCTTCATGGAGCTTACAGTCTAGGGGAGACCAATATTAAGCCAAGAACCACACAAAATGAAAAATGAAGAAAAAAATGTTATCTGTGATAGGGGCCATCGAGGGAGGAGCCCAGGGCTGTGAGAGCTTGTTTGCTGGATTTGACCTCCTCTGGGAGATCATTGACAGCTTCCCTGAAGAAAAGGTGTTAGAGCCTCCAGTTTCACGGAGGAAGAGGTGTTAGAGCTTCCATCTGCAGGAGTCATAGGAGTAACAAAGCAAGGAGGAACTGAAAGAGCATTCCTGCTATAAGGTCAACACCACAAGACCCTGGCACTCTTGTTTATATTTCCTTTGTGATAACTTTTCAGGATCCACATAGCTCATTTGACTTTTGCTATCATAGAGTGTATATTACCTAGTCTCACTATTTCTTTTTAAAAGGGAACAATATTTTTAAATTTAAGAACATATTCATCTTCAGAAGCAGAATAGATTTTAATTTTAGTGAATTGTTTCATATTTTCCAAGCTTTTTTTAATTTATATTTTTGACATTATCTAGGTTTGCGAGACCAGTAGCCTCAGACCATAACCACCTCCTAGAGCTTTGATATAAAGAAAATTTTTATGCCCTGCCTCTCAGCTGCTGATGTTTGTGACTCTAGGAGTATTAGATATCATCACAAGAGATTTTATTTATCTTTGCTGTGAGAAGCAAAGATAAAGCAAAGATAAAGCTTATGGAAGAGAAGACTCATATAATGTCTAATTCAGAAAAGATGGCCATTAAATCAATATGTTAAATTTAGAGCCAAACCCAGCAAATATTTTTTTTCTTGTATGCATAGAGCCATGCATTAAATATTTATTGGCTGGATGGCCGAATGGACAAAAACATCATATTTTAAATTTTAAGTGCATTCACAACTGTTTTAATATTTTGATAATAAAAGTTTGGTAGCTGTTGATTTCTTCAGGGTTGTTTTTTCCTGAAGGCAGGAGGACCTGAATTTCTTCCTTCTATTGTGGATTTTACTGTGCACATCTAACAGAAATGACAAATCAAGAGCTGACGTGAGTTTGAGAGCAACAAGCCTCGAGAATTATTTGGCAGTTAGCGTTTTATGCTATTTTCAAATCTTCCCTGGTCCCTGATGCTATAAAAGAAATTTTAAATGGTAGATCCCTGTGAAGATTAATTTAATAAAAATGAAAACAAAAATGGCCATACCATAAATCCGTTAGTCTTTCAACCTCTTGCTTTAAAACGTCACTTACATTTCCTAAGCAGTATTACTTTGTTTCCTAGTTGTTGTTTTCTTGAACATAACTGGAAAATTTTAAAATTTTACCCCTATTTTTTTTTAAATGCTAAGTGAGAAAAGTTTTTGATAAAAATTGCCTTAACCTCCCTGCCACACTTTTGGTTGGCTTCTGATTTTAGAAGTACCAGCCTAATTATATGTGTGTGAAAAGGTATTTGGAAGATGAACCAAATAATCTGTAGTAATAGAAAAGGTGACTTTTACCCCACAGAAGTATTAGAAATCAGACTCAATGAGCAAAATATTGAGCATTTAGGCCCAGAGACACGACTATGAAGTAAAAGATGGCCCCTGCCTTTTCAGATTACCTAACCTTTGGAAATTGAAAAATAAACAAGAAGCTTTAGTTTTAATGTTCTTGAGGGCAAAAGTCTTCTGTCTCCTCCACTTTCCTCTCCTTGCTCTCCTTTGTGAAAAGGAAAGTAGCCTTCAGATAGACAGTTTAGCAAGCACTTCCTACCAGGGAGACCAGGAGGATTCAGAGAGCGGAAGCTACTTCTCAGGGAGACTTTAGGTGTATTTAAAATATCAGAGATGAGGGAGGGAATGAGTAACAGTCTATCATAATCTTTTATGTTTCATTTTTTAAGACTATTATATCACAATTTAGCCTCATTTCAGAAAGGATTCTGAATTTAAATTTGTCAAATGTACAGAATAAGCCTTAGTTATTAAAGTGTCATGTAGAAAGTAGCAGAAGCTTTTTCACAATATTCACAAAGACCCAAAAGCCTTCTCTTAAGAGCTCACAAGATCTAGAAATGTAGTATTCCAAACCATTATATTTTATACTTGATCTTTCTGTCACTTGTTTCGTAATATTCTAACAAGAGAGTTAAAAATTTTGACCACTTCCTTGGGTCCAAGCTGAGTCCTAAGAAGACAGTATTGATCAAACATCCTCTTTAGCACTGGTAACAGAACATTGGACATTAAAAATGTCAATGATCCTCAACCTTGAAATTAAAATTATTCCTGATGCCTTTCCTCTTCTCAAGCATTCTCTTTAGTAGTGAATGTTCTTGGTATAGTCATTATTTACAATGTGGAGCTAGGTAGTAATAGTCATTCTTATTTATTACAATCATCAAGCTTTATAAAAACAGGATACTAGCATAACAGAAGAGTTTGGTTGTTTGCTTACAAAATGCTGAATTTGATGTGTGTGCATCTCTGTGTGTGTGTAAGCACTTGTTTGTTTCAATTTAACAAAATGTATAAAGGGCCTCTTCTAAGGCATTGTGCTATTTTCTGGACTGTTCAGAGATAAACAAGATATAATTTCTCTTCTCAGCAAAATAGAAATAGTAACCTCTTTAAATGCAGCATTGGCCCAGGAAACAGTAATCAACCACATTTACAAAGACCAGTGATAATTCATGATCTCATAGGAATTTCCCTAGTGAACATTCTTTCATGCATGTAAATGTGAACAGTGGCAGACTCCCTGGCTGTTTCATTGACTTGCATTCCTCCAGCACCTAACACAGTGCCTGGCCTATAATACATTCTTATAATTATTTTAGAGCAAGTGCTTGAATGAATGAAAGTGATGCATGGTTATGTGAGAAAAAATCAACTGCTGATCATAATATGTAACAAATTTTTAGTGAATTCAAAGGCCTATGACTACAATAAAGTAACTGCTCAAACTATCATATAAAGCAAAGACCTAGAGATATATGGTTGAAATAAAGATAATTAAGAGATTTTTCTCTAAATATATGTTGGGTATAATGAGCTTGTGTCTGCATTGATTAAGATAGAACTAGAATTTCTAGGTAGAAGTAATTTTTGCTCCCCACCGATAATATCCTTAGAAAAACAACTTAAGCTCAACTTAAAGAAGTTTCAAACAATGCAGTTGGGCCAATAACTGGACACATGACATCAAGGAACTATCAAAGGAGAAGAAAATACGAAAACGTCAATGGGTTATGAGTTCAACTTGTCTCTTAAGACTCCTTCTGAGGGTAAATATCTCTCATTTTTATGGTGCTATAAAGGCCTTAAACCTTAAGAATCATTTAAATGTCTTAATAATAGTTTATTATTTTTTGTTTTATATTATCAAACAAGGGACATGAAGGGAGACATTGAGTATAGGAGAAATTCCATTTAAACTATTTGGTTCTTAGCACATTTTAAGTTCTTAGAGTTCTAATCAGCGTGATGTATTAGCAAAGACCTCTAGAGTGAGGGAAAAGATTTGGTTAGGAGTCATAGCTTGCCACTAGCTGTGTTCCTTGGGCAAGCTGTCTGATCTCTCTTAGCTCAAGTTTTTCACCTTTAAAATGAGGGGTTTGTACTGCATAATCTCTGAGGGCCCTTTCAGTTCTAAGATTTTATAATCCATTTAAGATTTTCTCCTTTAATTAAATGTATTTCAGTAGAACCATGAATAGAATTGTATTTCAATAGACCTATGTACCTCTTCAGTGGATTTTCCTAAAAATATTTTGTCATATGTACCACAACCACAGAGTAAAACTCAATCTAGTCATGCTCTCCCAAGGGAGAAAGCTATCATTTCTGTATAACTGAGAAGATGTTGCCTTATCTACTGTTTTTTGTTTCCATCTCTGAACTGCTAGAAGAAGAACAGTTTTGCAGTTGATGTTTTGAGCATATCTTGATGACTTTAATTTTGTGAAGACTTTGGGTACAACTGATTTTAAAATCATGTCATTTCTGTGCGCTTCCTCTTTTGCACTCTTCCTCCATGAAGAACTCAGCTGTACTTATGTCCTGGCCCTGCCATCTGCCTCCCTTGACTGTTTTTACAGTTAGTTTCTACAACTGAAGACAATTGAACCACCTTTCTTCATTAAAATTGCTATTCGCCATTTATTCAGCAAAAACTAATTGAGGGAAGCAGCTGTGGATCAATCAATTGGGCTCCCGTCTACCCTATGGGAGGCCCTGAGTTCACATCCCAAGGCCTTAGCTGATGACCCGCGCCCCGCTCCCCACAGACTGTTGACAGCCCTTGCCGTGCAGAGAGCTTGGCACAGCAAGATGATGCAATAAAAGGGAGACAAGCAGACACAGAAGAACACACAGTAAATATACAGAGAGCAGACAACAAAACAAGCCACAGGTGGGGGAGGGGGGAATAAATAAATAAATAAATAAATAAATAAATAAATAATCTTTTTTAAAAAAACAAACTAATTGAGTGTCTACTATATGCCAAGCATTATTTTCTAGGCACATATGATACATCAGTGAATGAAATAGAACTAAAAAGAAAGTCCCTGCCTTCATGAAACTTATATTCTTATTGGAGGAGATAAAAAGTAAATTAAGAAGCATAATAAATAATTTTTGACAGATTGTGGGTTATAAGAGACAGTGTCAAGGATGACTCTAAGACTTTTAGCCTCAGCTACTGGTTGGAATTGCCATCTACTGAGATTGGACAGCTCCACATGGAGTGGGCTTTGTTGTGGGGGTGAGGATTAGGGGAGTGGAACAGGAGTTGTTTTGGAACATTCTGAATTTGATGTGTCCAATGGATATCCCAAGTGGAAATGTCAAGTAGGCAATTGGATCTATGAGTCTAGATGGAGATAATGAGTTTGTGAAGTGTTTGGTATAGATGGTACTTAAAGCAATGAAGCTAGATTCAATCACCGGAAGACTAAATGAGTTGTCTAATGGAAGAGGACTAGAGACTGAGCTCTGGGACATTCCAAAGTAAGACCTCAAGGAGAATAGGGGAAAACACAAAATGAGCTGAAGAAGGAACAGTCAGAGAAGGAGGAAAACCTAAAGTCCATAGTGTCCTGAAAGCTACATGAAGAATGGTCAGTTATGCCAAATGCTGCTGATAGAGTAAATAAGATGAGGCTGAGTTTGATCTTTGGCTTTAACAACATAGATGAACAATATATGTGGATTTCTTTTCTGTTGCTCTCATGTTTCATGTGTTCAGGAATTATTAGTTAATTTTTTGTTCATTTTTGGAAGGGGCCACCGGCCAGGTCACTGCCATGATGCCTGTCATCATTTGGAATTGGCCTTTGTTTCTTTGAACTGTTTATGATAGTGCTGCCTAAAAGTGGTGCCACTTTATTAGTGAGCGTTCTCTAGGGAAAAGAACCAACAGGAGATATTTGTAAATATTATGAGGTTTCTGTCAGAATTGTCTCAGGTGACTATGGGGGTGCACAAGTCCAAATTCTAAAGGGCAGCCTGCAAGCTGGAAACTTCAAAGGAGGTTTTCAGTGAATTCTCCTGGGTAAGCGGGCTGGCTGAAGGAGAGATAAAAACTCTCTCTTCTGACTGCTGAGATCATCACTTCTCCTTTTAAAGCTTTCAATTGATTGGGTACGACTTCTCTCATTGTTGAAGGCAGTCTCCTCAGTTGATTGTAGATGTGGTCAGCTTTAGATGCAGTTAACCTCCCGGTGATTTAAGTCCGCAAAATGTCCTTGCAGTAACAATCAGGACAGTGTGTGCTTGACAAACAAGTGGCCACTATGACATGCCATGACACATGAAGTTAACTATCACAGCCACTTACCCACTACGAAAAAAATGTTGAATAAAACACATGTTAACCATAATTACCTAATAGGGATAGGAGAACAGTGCTGGTACATGGTGTTAGATAGGAATTAAAGTAGAATAAATTTTATATTCTTAAAGTCATTTAGTGTAATTAATTCTAGACAAGAATATACTAAAATTCTCCTGGGAAGGGATGTGGACACATTATTATAGTATGAGCCATATAAAAGAAAGAAAGAAACTCTGGGCTTGCACCTAACTTTACAAATAACCTTTAACAATGGAATGGATGAGAGTGAAAGATTTGTGGGGTGGGAGGGCCTGGGAATGGGTTTCCCAAAGAGGGGGAGAACATGGCAGCTGTGCAGTGGCAACGGTGGCAGCGATGGAGCGCACACCTGGCTTTAAATGAGCAGGGCTGGGACTGAACCAGCGGAGCACAAGCTGGAGGAAGCGACCACCACCCCGCAGGTTTTGATTCCCACCATGACCATCATACAGTTGCAGTTATTTAAAGTTTGTACCTGCCCAGAAACAGTATTCTCATTCCTAAAGAGATTATTGTGCAGATATGGCAGAGGATGGAAGTTAAGTGGAGACCAAAGAACTCTGCCGGCTACAGTTGATTATTCATCAGTTCCTAAGCAGACAGATGTTGAAGAGTGGACTTCCTGTACCCACAGATGTAAAGATTGAAGGAGGGATAGGAACACACCAAAATGCTTTGGAACAGCTGGGCCCTGACTATATTAAGGCATGACATCAACGATAAGGAAGACTCAGAAAATCGTTATTAAAAAGAGAGAGCCATTAAATTTTGGCATCCCAGATGGTAGCACAGGTTTCTCTAGTAGATTTGCAGCTACATAAGATATGCCTTTTGGTCATCACTCTCCTAAATTAGGTGACTTAGAAAATACCAATGCATGGGAGGAAGAAGGTATGGCCTGACAAGCAGAAGTTCTGAGGCAGCAGCAAATAGCAGACAGAGAAAAGAAAGCAGCAGAACAACAAAGGAAGAAAATGGAAAAGGAAGCACAAGGAAGAAGGAACAAAACAAAATTTGTGGGAAATTTTCGTAACAAATGATCTTCAGATGTCATAGTGCCAGTAGGAGAAATCTGAGTTCCTTAACCAAGCAACATTTACATGAATTTAAGAATATTTTCAGAAGGAAGATGAACTGCTTGATTTTAATGCAGTCATCTGGGCATGGGAGACACCAAGATTCTCCTAAATTATTTTTAAACTCTTAACTTAAAAAACAAGACAAAACAAAAAAGACTTATTAAACAATATTTTATTCAACATGCTCCAAATATGAGAGTTCATTGCTTTAGAGAAATAATTACAACATTTCTTCTAATTTGAAAAGGAATTATGTTTGTTACAACATTAAGTAATTTAGTGAGTTTGGTTTTTGTTAAAGAAAATGACATTAATTGCAATAGTTTCATTATTTAAAAAAGTTTTGTGGGAAATGGAGCCATTAGAATGATGGCTGCCTCGTCTGTTTGCTTCTTGTTTTTTGGGGCTTTTTTGCTTGTTGCCTGCTCATTGCTCATTGTTTGTTTTTTCTTTAGAAGGCACTGGTAACCGAACCTGGGACCTTCTGTGTGGGAGGCAGATGCTCACCTGCTTGAGCTACATCCACTCCCTGCTCATTTGTTTTTGCTCATTGTCTTCTCATTGGTTTTGCTCATCATCTGCTCATTGTTTTTGCGCATTGTCTGCTCGTTGTTTTTGCTTGAGTCTTCTCATCTGCTCATTGTCTTCTTTACAGAACCCAGGACCTTCCTTGTGGGAGGCAGGTGCTCAACTGCTTGAGCTTCATCTGCTCCCTGTGATTAGTTATTTTTAATAAAAGAAAGGCATATAGGAAGCAGACTTGGCCCAGTGGATAGGGTGTCCGTCTACCACATGGGAGGTCCACGGTTCAAACCCTGGCCCTCCTTGACCCGTGTGGAGCTGGCCCATGCGTAGTGCTGATGCACACAAGGAGTGCCCTGCCACGCAGGGATGTGCCCGCATAGGGGAGCCCCACGCGCAAGGAATGTGCCCCATAAGGAGAGCCACCCAGCGCGAAAGAAATTTCAGCCTGCCCAGGAATGG
The DNA here is from genome assembly GCF_030445035.2 of Dasypus novemcinctus. Classification (NCBI taxonomy): domain Eukaryota; kingdom Metazoa; phylum Chordata; class Mammalia; order Cingulata; family Dasypodidae; genus Dasypus; species Dasypus novemcinctus. The sequence goes on along the minus strand of NC_080681.1, from coordinate 36,826,022 downwards.
CGCCGCACACACGGAGAGCTGACACAACAAGATGACGCAACAAAAAGAAACACAGATTCCTGTGCTGCTGACAACAGAAGCAGACAGAAAGAACACACAGCAAATGGACACAGAGAACAGACAACTGGGGCGGGGAGCAGGGAAGGGGAGAAAAATAAATAAAAATAAATCTTTAAAAAAAGGCATATAGGTTTTTACAAAAGGATAAAGGAGATATATAATGTAAAAGTTTCTGTTATTTGAATTTGGATATTAGAATCTCTTGAATCAATTTGAAATGCCATTTCCAAAGACACAATTCATTAGATATACTTAAATCTTATAAAATAACTTGGAAATCAGGGTTGGAAGAAGTAGAAAGGTAATCATTTCATTTCTGGAATTAGAAAATTCATAGAAATAAAATTGTGATGTATGACAGTTAGGGGGGGAAATGTTTAAACCCAACAGTTCATTAGAATTGGCTGCCTCAGTTTGAGATTATAACTCTTGAAATCATCACAGATCACTTGGAAACTATAGTGATGAAATCATAGATATCACTATAGTACATAACTTTTCAGAGGTACTGAAATTTGTGAAAGAAGAATATAAACTTTTTCAACTGCAAAAGCAAAAGGTCCACCTCTTCTTTAGTTTTGGAGTTTTTTTTAAAAAAATCAACTCCTAACTTACCCCTTGTTTTGTTTTGTTTTTACATCAGAAATATTAAGGCATAAATGTTGTATTGAATATAGACTTTTGGAGCCTTGTAATTTGTTAAAACAATGAAACATGATTGTGTGTATTATACATCTATGTGTATTATACATACATTTATATGTAGTACACGTAAATGAATTAATAGAGTTAAGATACAAATTAATATGTACTTTTTAATTTCTTGATTTTAATTTCCGATATGATAAATATTGATAGATATAACTCACTTAATCAAAAGCTGTTTGGAATCACATCCTCATTAAATTTTAAAATGTGAAGGGGTCCTGTTTGAAAGCCATGTTTTACATTGCTGCATTTTATTCCTCAAATTGTCCCTTGCTTAAAGTAATAAGCCCATTTTGATCAATCCGTGCAGGACTTTATCACAAAAGCGTTTCTCCCACATCTATCAAAGAACAATGAGTGTTAGGCAGCAAAGGCAGTGTGTGTATTATTACTGTCACTGCAGCTGATTGTGGTCACCCCAAAGCTGATTTGGATGAGCGTTGCTCCATGAATGAGCGTCTAAATTCATTCATTCATTTATTCATTGGACAATTGTTCAGCCCCCTCCCCCCCCCTTTTTTTTTGCCAGGCATGTGGTAAATGATACAGATGCAAAATAGAGTAAGACATAGCTTCTGAAGCAGACCTTGGAAGATAAGATGACTCAGTGCCTGCCTGTGACTGCCACTTAAAAACTCTGGCTAGAAAATATTTGGGCTGTGAGATTCTAATGATTCACTTAGAAGAAAAGAGGCCATAGAGCATGAGGAAAATTAAACTTTGAACTTGACTGAAATTTTACCGACACTAGGAATATATAAAGTAATTTATTTAGCTTTTGTCTTGCCTGCAATCTGTCAGGTATAGTCCTAGGCTTTGAGGACACACGTAGTATAACATACGTTCTCCCTTCAAGAGACCTGCAGCCTACTGCTGGTAACAGAATGGGGCCATGAAAGACGTGTTTCGGTAAAGTCAGATAATCTTTTCAAATGCTGCACAGATGTCAAGTAAGCTGAGGAGTGGTAGGTCATAGGTGAGCTCATCACCAGGCAGTTGAAGATTTCAACATTGTGCTAAAGAACAAAGCCAAAAGGAAGACAAATCACCTATTTAAAGAAGGACAGATAAAGCAGCAAGACGGAATGTTATGTTAGTTTCCAAGCTATAACCACCAATGAATTCAAAGAAGAAGCTTTGCCCTGGGTCTTTATTATGTAGTCCTTAATTCAGCATTAGGGAAGGGAGGGTTCTAGAAACAAGCAAGGCTTGGGAGGTGCTTTAGTTTCCTAGGCTGCTTAAAGCGGATAATCATGGGTAATACCATGCCTTACAGCATGAAGCCAAGAAAATGTCCGAATCAAGGCATTATCAGGGTAGTGCTTTCTTTCTGAAGACCGGCTGCCAGTGATCCTTGTCGCCTCTGCCACGTGGCAAGGCACATGGTGACATCTGCTGGTCTCTCCCTTCTCTTCTGGCTTTCATTGCTTTCAGCTTCTTGCTTCCACTGTTTTCTCTCTCTCTCTCCCCATTCACAAAAGACTCCAGTAATAGGATTAAGACCAATCCTGAATGAGGTAGGTCACACCTTAGCTGAATTAGTCTCATCAAAAGACCCTACTTAAAATGGGTTTGCATCCATAGGAATGAGTTAAATTTAAGAACATATATTTCTGGGGTACATGCAGCTTCATACCACCACAGAGGATAAGCCATAAATTTAACCTTTCTCCCTGTCTCTTTAATTAATGCTAAATAACAGGAATAGATGTAGAAAGATTATTGTTCAAAAAGACAGAAAGGAGAGAAATTTTCTTCTTAGCTCTCAGTGACCACCTTTATTCCTTTCCATAAGACAGAGAATTTTTCTTCTCACCGCAGTAGCAGAGTGGTTAGCTTAAAGTCCTGGGTCACAATAAAGGCAGTGGGAATGAGGAGCAAGAAAGGAGAACGAAGACCAAGGAAAGGGTGTGTCTCTTTTCCCATTTCTCTAGAGCCTCAGGTACCCTCTCTTCATTTCCCTGCTTTTTTTTTTTTTTAATATTTACACCCCCCCCTTGTCTGCTCTCTGTGTCTGTTTGCTGTGTGTTCTTCTGTATCCGCTTGTATTCTCACCAGGCGGCACTGGGGATCGGTGTCTCTTTTTCTTGTGTCGTCTTGCTGTATCAGCTCTCCGTGTGTGTGGCACCACTCCTGGATGGGCTGCAGTTTCATGTGGAGTGGCTCTCCTTGCGCAGGGGGCCCCCTTATGCAGGGGCATCCCTGCATGGGCTGGCACTCTTTGTGCACAGCAGCACTGCACATGGGACAGCTCACCACATAAGCCAGGAGGCCCTGGGTATTGAACCCTTGGACCTCCTGTATGGTAGATGGGTGCTCTATCTGTTGAGCCACATCCACTTCCCTCATTTCTTTTCTGTCATTTTAGATAGAGATCAGTTTTCATGGCAAATAGGCAAATTCAGAGAAGAAAATCAGGGTACATTTAAGCTTTGTGGTAAAATATGAAACAAATAGGGAGTGGAGATGGCTCAAGCTATTAATATTAGGCATCTCCCTTCCACAAGGGAGGTCCCAGATTCAGTTTCTGGTGCCTACTAAAAAGAAGATGAGCATACAGTGAACAGACACAGAGAGCAGACAGTGAGCAAAAAAACAGTGACGTGCATGTGAGAAATAAATATATAAAATAAATCTTTAAAATTATATAAAGCATACAGATATTAAAGAAAAGAAATCAAGACTAAAGCACAGTACAAAAAAAGGCAAGAAAAAGTGGAGGTTTCCCCAACCCACCTTCACCACCACCAATGAGATCTTAAAGGACAAAGACCATGTGGTAAAGTTGTTTGCCTTCTCCATGGAGTGAGCAAATGCTTTACAAATAGGGCCTAGCAGGGTTGTCAGAGATGGGGGATGCATGGGATGAGTTTCACCTGGGGCATACCTCTAAGACATATAAATGTGTTCAAGTGTTCATGGGGCATTGTCACAGTGGGTAGAGATTTGCACGATAACTGAAAGTATTGAATTCCCATCCTGAGGAGCTCTGCCACATTCTCTAATGGATAAGAAGAATCCCCTGAGTACAGGAGCAGTGACTAGTGAAGGCGGATGGACCATTGACTGGCCCTTGATATTGATGACTGTACTTATGAACCTTTACTTTTGAAATAGTTATCTCCTGAGACCCTCCATGTTGTTCAAATGTGGTCTCTCTCTAAGCCAAACTCAGCATATAAATGCATTTCCTTCCCTCCAGAGTGGGACAAGACTCCCAGGGATGAGCCTCCCTGGCACTGAGAGATTGCTATCAGGCACCAACTAGAAATGCAACTGAGAAAGACCTGGACCAAAAGGGGGAAAGGGTAAAGACAAATAAGTTTATATGAGTAAGAGACTTCAAAGTGAGTCATGAGGTCATTGGGAGGTTACGCTTATGCATATCTCAGCAGGATCTCATTGACTGCCACAGTCAATATTGCCTCAAATAGTGGGGCTCCTGAGGGCTCTGGAGACATCCTGATGCTATAGGCAGGGCAGACAACTCAGGAGTTTGGTGCCTGCCAGTGGGCCCTACTTTAGAATTTATGTTCTCCAGTGTGACAGAGTTGGACTCAGTTATGGTTTACCTACACATGGCTCTTCTGCCCCTTCTATTTAAACCTGTAGTTAGTACTAGAGTTGATAGGTGTATGTCCATGAGACTTAAATCTTCGAGCTGTCCATGTACCAGCTGGGCCCTGAATCTCAACAGCATTGCAACATCTACTCTCCAGTTCATTGGAATCAACCAGGACAACTAACAAGGAAATGATTATGGACAATGACCATCCCCAGGAACAGAGAGTCCACAACTGCAAGCAAGATAGTTCCATCCATCTGCCCCATGGGATCTAAGCCCCCTTTCAGTTAAAGGTAGAGTGGACATCATCGTCCTAGAATCCTCAGGATTGAGGAATGAACAATGGATTAGAGTAGACTTACTGTTATTCTACTCTAGACTTATTGTGATTCTAGCAATGGAAGAATTTTTATCATTGATGTGGAGACAGTGACCATTAGAGGCTCTGAGGGGAGGGAGACAGAAAAACAGGCATTTTGGGGACTTGGGAATTGTCCTGAATGACACTGCAATAATAGATACAGGCCATTATAGATCTTGTCATAATTTACAAAATTGTGCGGCAGAGAGTATAAACTACAATGTAAATTATAATCCACACTTAGTGGCAATGCTCCAAAATGTGTTCATCAATTGTAATAAATGTATCACACTAATGAAGGATGTTGTTAATGTGGGAAAAGGTGGGGAGGGGTAGGGAGTGGGGCCTATGGGAGCCCCCTAATTTTTTATGTAATATTTATGCGTTCTACGTATCTTTAAAAAAAAACAATTAGGACTCAGTAAATAATATAAGCAAACATTGAAATTACATTTTAAAAAATTAGTTTAAAGTAACAAACCAAGATGGTAAGATAAATGTCAAACTTATTTCAAAGAATAAGCTGTGCTATTTATGGACTCTTTATGCATATTTGTATTTCATTTAGGGGAAGAGAAAATCCAGGAAATAATTAGGGCTCAGTGACTGCTTTGGCCAAGGGCTCGCTAGCCCACATGAGCCCAAAGGAGATATGATTTCTGGGCAGTAGTTCAGTAAAAGTACTTTTTCCATTTGTGTCTCTTTAATTCCTCAAATGGTGTTTTCTTTAATGACTCACTGGAACCCTGGTGTACCATGATAGCACCTTTACTAATTCAAACTGTTATTTCTGATGGGTTGAAGCAGCATTTCAAAGGTTGGAACTAATGCAGTATATTATGAATGAAGCCGAAATTTTTAATTACTCCACCAGTAACCTCATAACCTCTCTTTTCTCAGAAACATGATTCCAGTGACAGAATTCCGGCAGTTCTCAGAGCAGCAGCCTGCCTTCCGGGTGCTGAAGCCATGGTGGGATGTGTTTACTGATTACCTCTCAGTAGCCATGCTGATGATCGGCGTGTTCGGATGTACCTTACAGGTAGGTGTCTACACCGATGGCAGAGTGGAGCCAAAGTGAGAAAGCAAGTCAATGAAACCTCTGAAAGGAGCTGGCTGTGTAATGTTAACCATGTGAAAATATTGGTTGCTATTCTCTACTCATTCATGGTGTCTGTAGTCATGCCAGGGAGCAGGAAAACTTTTTTTTTTTAAGATCCTTATGTTACTTTCCAGTGTTGCAATTCTACCATATAATATGACCACAGAAAAATTATTTGCTTTCTACCCTAATTTTTGTAACTAAGTTTTTGTTTGTTTTTTTAAATAAAATTTTATTGAAGTATGTCATTCATACATGAACGTACGTAAACAACAAGTATATGGTAAAAGTTGTGAACTTAAAAAAGCAAACATGCATATCATCATACTGGGCTCCCACACATTACCCCACCACTAGCACCTTGCATTGTTGTGAAATTTTTAATACTAATTTACTGATCTTTGCTCATAAGGTAAATATGGCACTTGTAAGATTTCAGCGAGCCCAAACAGCAATTCACTTTAGTTGAGTAATGTTTGATGTCTCTAACATTAAAGGGATCCCTTATCTTTCAAAGCTGTTTTTACAGTGAAATGTAGGATGTATAGCCACAGTGCCATTTATATTGCCAGAATGAAACTTAACTTTTTGCTTTCCTTTACTTCTATTACTTGCTCCAGATATTCAGGAATAATTAACATTTTAATGAGCTAGCATTATTTTACCCAGTATATAGTTCTGAATCAAAATTGCTTTTTATTCTATACTGATGCTACATATTCATATATCAAATCCAGATTTTTTTCATACAGGCTATGTGCCAGATGCCATACTTTGAGGGCATAGATATCTATTAGTAGTTCATGTTCTAGTGGAGAGCCAAATAAACAATTAGAAAAGGTTGTATTTTACTATGATAAAGGCATCTGGAAGCACAGAAGAGAGGCATCCTACTTGCCTTGGGAGCAAGAAAAAAAGTGATGTGAATTAAAGGGAAGCGGCTGTGGCTCAATCAGTTGGGCTCCTGTCTACCATATGGGAGGCCCTGGGTTCTCATCCTGGGGCCTCCTTGTGAAGGCAGGTTCATCCGCATGCTGCAGAGAGCTGCCAGCCTGCTAGTGCCACGGAATGCTGCCAGCCCGCAAGCTACCAGCCCGCAAGCGCTGTGGAGAGCTGACTCGGCAAGGTGACGCAACAAAAGGGAGACAAGCAAAAAAAAAAGAAAACACAGAAGAGCGTGCAGTGAATGGACACAGAGAGCAGACAGCAAACAAGCTGCGGGGGTGGGGAGAATAAATAAATACAGACACAGAAGAGCGCACAGCGAATGGCCACCTAGAGCAGATAACAAGCAAAAAGCTGCAAGACAGGGAGGGAGGATTAAAAAAAAAAGTCAATTAAAACTTGGAGAACCAACCAGAGTTAGTCAGGTTGAGGGACCTGGGGGTTGGAGAAGGTCCCAGACAGGAAAGCACTAAATCATGGATATGAGAAGGAGCATGACATCTTTGGGATACTGTCGGTAGGATTGGCACAGATTACGTGGAATCAGTATGAAAGGTGAAGACATGCCTATCAATGGAATCATCAGGGAGAGTGTAGGGAGTGAAATGATGCCAGGAATAATATTAAAGAGTGAACAGAAGAAGAAGAGGAGCTTCTGAAGTAGACTGAAAAGAAGCAGCCATAAAAAGAAGTGGAAAGTAGGATTGTCTCAGAAAGAAAAATGTGTTCCCTGGTGATGATATAACTAAATCATAGACTGTATTACTTTCCTTGAGCTACCATAACAAATTACCCCAAACAGGTAGCTTTAAAAAAAAAAAAAAGAAATTTATTGCCTCACAGGTCTTAAAACTAGAAGTCTGAAATCAAGGTTTTTGCAAGCTTGGCTCCTTTTGGAGGCTCTGAGGAGAATCTGCTCTGTGCCTCTCCTCTAGCGCTGGTGGTTGCCAGAAGTTCTGGGCATTCCTTGGCTTGCAGCTGTAGCTCTCTGATCTCTGCCTCCATTGTCACATATCACTTTCTGTGTGTGTCTCTGTGTCTAAATCTCCCTCTTCTTATAAAGATACCAGTTATTGGATTAGGGCTTGCTCTGATTAATTATGACCTCATCTTGACTATATTTTCAAAGACCCTATTTTCAAATAAGGTTACATTCACAGGTACTGAGGGTTAGGACTTGAACATACCTTTTTGGAGAACACAATTCAATCCACAACAAAGTGTAAGAAGAAAAAAAGTAGCAACTGCATCATTAGCAATTTAGGTAATCTCAGTGGTTAGAAGAGTGAATGAAAGTTAAAGTAGAGGCCATGGGAAGAAAAGATTGATGTGAGGGCATTTTCAGTACTTGGAGTTGTCCTGAATGATAATGCAGGGACAGATGCTGGACATTATATATCCTGCCATAACCCACTGAATGGACTGGGGGAGAGTGTAAACTACAATGTAAACTATAATCCATGCAGTCGGCAGTGCTCCAAAATGTATTCGCCAAATGCAGTGTATGTGCCACAATGATGAAAGAGGTTGTTGATGTGGGAGGAGTGGGGGCGGGGAATGTGGGGTATATGGGAACCTCTTATATTTTTTAATGTAACATTTTTTGTGATCTATGTGTCATCAAAAAAATACAATAAAAAAATTAATTTATTAAAAAACAAAAAACAAAAAGACCAAAAAAAAAAAAAGTAGAGGCCATGGGATAGATGTGACTTTCAGGTAGGTCAGCTGGGAGGAAGAGGATTTAGGGAGAGAGAACAATAGTTATAAGTGGTGCAGTGTGGAAATAAAGGCTGTTTTAAAGTTAACTTTAATAATAGTTAATACATAGTGCTTCCTGTATGGCAGGCACTGTTCCAAACTCTTCACACATATTAACTCATTTCGCCTTCGTGATCTTAATTACTATTATCATCCCAACTCATGGATAAGATACCTGAGGTGCAGAAAGGTTGAGGAAGCCTTCCAGGGTGAGCAGCAAAGCCTTTATTTAAACCCATGCACTTTGGCTCCAAAGTCCTTGTTCTTAATCCCTAAATCCATGCTGCTGTTTTATAGTCTGAGAAAGGGGTGCTAAGAGAAAAGATACTAAGATACTAATAATAAAGGAGCTTGAAAAAAAGGATATAAATTCATTCATAAATAAAGTAAATATTTATTGAAGAACCTGTGAGCCAGGCACTGTTCTAGGTAACAGGAATTATCAATGGAGGAAAAAATAAAAGATAAAAATACAGCCTTTTGGCACTTAAAATTTACAGAAGAAACAGTAAGCAAAATAAAATCAATTAGTAAATTATATAATGTGTTGCAAAGTCACACAAACAGTGGGGGAAATATGAAGAATGCAAGGATGGAAGTCCATCATGTGGGATGGAAGTTGCCATCATCAAATAGGGTGGTCTGGAAAGGCGTGGCTGAGGAGGTGACTTTTGACCAAGAAACTAAAGATAAGGGAACAGGACATGCAAGTGTCTGGGAAGGAGCCTTCCAGGAAAAGAGAATAGCAAGAGCAAAGGGTTAACAGAAGCCTTTCCCCTTCTGCTCCAGAATTTGACCTTTTACTTTCTCTTAACTTTTTAGCTCTGTTTCCCTAGAGACCTGATAAAGGTAGAGTGTGAGCTGTGTTACTAGGCAACATTGCTTATGATATAAATGATGACTGATTGGTCACCTGCATCTCAGTGGGAGAAAAACAATGATAGGAAGTCCTGTCATTGGACTTCTGTGATTGTGGTGACACTTGTAACTGGGTATGTCTCTTGACCCTTGGAAGATGCATCTATTGACTTATAAGAGAGCTTGGCTTCTTTGGGGCATAAGGCTTTTAAGCAAGGGTAAGCCCTGAACTTAATCTCCTTTCCTTACACCTGAGATGATACAGGGAGAAGGGGTATGGGGAGAGACTAACTGCCCCTAACATGGCAGGGGTGTGGATCACTCCATGGACAGTTGTGAAAATTCTCCCCAAGAGGGAAAGCCTGAGGCTGCCTTGCTGGCAAGTTACAACAATCCTGTATCTTTCTTAGGGAATCTGGTGTCAAGAGAAGTCTGTGATAATTGTATAAGTCTGGATGTTGAAGTGAACCTAGAAAGATCCCTGGTGGTGGTATAGGCCTGTAGCAGAAGTATCCCTGGCATGTTGAAGGAAATCCATCCTGGCCAGTGTGCATGAGAAGAAGAGTGGTAAAGAATGAGAACCCCAAGGCAACAGACGCCAGGTCATGAAGTGTCTTGTAGACCTCTATAATGGTTTTGGCTTTGCTCTGAGGGAGATGATACGTTGTGAAGTCATTGAGCAGAGGGTTGTTGTTATTTGACTTACATTTTAACAACATCACTTGAGCTATTGTGTTGAGAATTCAGGTCAGGGCACAAAATGGAAGCAGTAGGGATTATTTAGGCCAGTATAATAACCTAGGCAGGAGATGGTAACTTGGACCAGAGTTAAAGTAGTGATTTTTGAAGGAAAAATATCAATATTTGCAGAATGATTGAATATGGGGTATGAGAGAAAAAGAGAAAGCAAGGATGACTCTAAGGTTTTGGGGCCTGAGTCACTGGAAAAAGTTTGTCTTTACACCTGTTAAGTTTGAGACGTATGTTAGACGTCAAAGGAGAGACAGCAATAAGCAGTTGCCTGTAAGACTCAGGAGTTGAAGGTAAGTGTTTCAGTTTCCTCATTGTTAAAGCATATACCGTGCAATGGGTCGGCATAAACAATGAGAAGTTATTGCCTCAAAGTTTTGAGGCCAGGAGAAGTCCAAAATCAAGGGCTCCTTCTTGCTTACTGTCTCTGAGACCTTCCCTATAAAGCCTCAGTAATAGGATTAAGGCCCATTCTAATTCAAATGAACCACACCTGAACTGAAGTAACCTCATCAAAAGGTCCTACTTAGAAGATTTCACACACATAAGAATGGATTAATTTTAAGAACGTGTTTTTCTGGAGTACATAAATCCAATCCACCACAGTGATTTGGGTTGGGGGCGGCATCTTCCACCAGAATTGGAATGATGGCTACCAGATGCATTTTATTTGTGGGGAGGCGGGTGGGTGACAGAATAATGGGAGTTTATAACTAATGGCTTCTGGTTTCCCTGTGAAGTAGAAAGTGACACAAGTGCAGAGAGATTGTGGGGGTTGGGGGGGGAGTGGCACAATGTGGCAACAAGGAGGGTAGAGGAATAGTAAATGGAACCTTTGAAGATATTATCAGTTAAGATGTGGGCTCATTTCTGAATGGAATTGTTAAATGTCCTGTTTAGATGAGGCCAGAATGAATCACAGTGGGCCTTAATCCATATGACCAGAGTTCTTATAAGTATGGGAAGTTCAGGTGCAGTCAGGAGAAGCCAGAAATTAGCGGAAATTAGGGAAGCAGACACAAGGAGAGAGAAATGGCCACGTGACGGAGGGTTTCTGGAACACTACAGGTTCTAGGAGAAAGCAAGTCCTGCCAATACCTTGATGTTGGACTCCTAGCCTCCACAACCAGGAGACAATTAAATCCTGTTGTTTAAGGCAACCAGTTTGTGGTATTTGTCATGGCAGGCTTGGCAAAACTAAAACAGGAGGTGACAAAGATCAATGGGAGGACTGTACGTCTATCTTATTATTGTGACATGGCACGTGGAAAATGCCTCAGGATCTGCTTAGCAAGCACAGGGAATTGTTTCTCTTGTTTACATATTGCATGGCAGGATAAAATGCGGGAAAGAGAAACCACATAGAAAATCTGTGAAGACTAGTAGTTAACTTGGAACAAAATGAATGAAAACAAGAGAGAATACCTATAAAAATGTCCATAAGGAACATCATTCAGGAGATGTGTCTGCAGTTGAGTTCAGGAATAAATTCAAGGTCTACTTAAACATATATCTACACCTTGGTCAGAATCATCTTCCCAGAGCACATCCCAGTCGGGTTTCTCTGCTGTACAGAAAATTTGGTATTCCACACTCACCACCTTGTCCAGACTACCTCCATTGCCACCCACATCCAGTGCCTGCTCCTGAGATTGGGAACCTGTGCCCTTCATACATAGATTTGTCTTTTTTTTCCCTTACAGCTTTCAAAAAGGAAACTGACTTCAGTTGTGACAGGGTCTAGGAAGTATGTGAGATGGTCAATGTTCTAAAAACAAATGAGATGCCCCAAAGGAATCTTGTTTCAGAATACTAAGGCTAAAGGGCCCAGAATTCAAATGGGGTGGGCCATTCAATTAGACAAACATCCCTGAGCACCAGTGATATATCAGGCACTGTGCTGGGTGCTAGATACTGAAAGATTAATACATCACAGCCTTTGCCTCAGACAGCTAACAGTCTAAAAGTTGTAGGCATATATAAGCAATGCCATTCAATGCATACGTGTCTTAAATAGTGGTAGACTTCAAGAGTACTAATCCATTGTCATCTCAGCCACTGGAGGTTAGAGACTTAAGGAGGTGATAATTGAGCTAAGTATCAAAGAATGTGTACATAAAACCAAAATATAGAGTTCTGAGAAGATGGCATCGGTGTAGGCAGGAAGGGCTCAGCTCTCTCACAAAAACAATGGAGAAAGGGCCAAAAGCTGTCCATAGGGACTACTTTGGGGGTCAGCAGACCAGGACAGTGCTGCACAACTCCCAGGAGGGCGAGGGACAGAGAGACGAAGAACCTGAAACAACAAACACAAGCAGCCTGGATAAAACTCATGGCCCACTGCAGCCAAATGAGAGGGGAACAGATGTCTTCTTCCCTGGGAAAAGGGAGGGTGTGGTGAGGAGAATTGTTTCTCTTCAGTGAATTTGGCCAGCAGAGCCCACTTTGAATCATGGCTCTGACTAGACCAGAAACATGGGCAAAGGAGGTTGAAAGAAACACCTCTGTTGAAAGGGTCACTAATGAGTGCCATCTACGACCGGCTGAGAAACTGCAAGGAGTAAAATTACTTTTAGGTTTCTCTTACCAAACTCCTAGGAGAAAATCTGCTCCCCATTAGTGAGTCCCTAGCCCAATTTTGATAACTTAACCTGGGCAGCGTTTTTTTTTTTTTTTTTTTATTTTGTTTTTTAACACTTTTTTAAAAAAATTAAAGTTAATAGATCACACGGAATATTACATTAAAAAAACAAGAGGTTCCCATATAACCCACTCCCCACCCCCTCACCCCCATCATTTTTGTAAATTGTATATTTTTGAAGATATATACCTCACAAAAAAGGTTACATTAAAAAAAATAAGAGGTTCCTGTATACCCCCCACCCCACTCCTCCCACACCAACAACCTCCCCCATCATTGCGGCACACTCATCGCACTTGGCGAACACATTTTGGAGCACTGCTGCACCTTATGGATAATAGTTTACCCTGTAGTTCACATTCTCCCCCAGTACATTCTGTGGGTTATGGCAGGATATATAATGTCCAGCATCTGACCCTGCGATATCATTTAGGACAACTCCAAGTCCCAAAAAATGCCCCCACATCACATCTCTTCTTTCCTCTCCCTGCCCTTAGCAACTACTTTGGCCACTTTCTCCACATCAGTGCTACAATTTCTTCTATTACTAGTCACAATAGTTTCATGATAGAATACCAGTGAGTCCACTGTAATCCATATTTTATTCTTCCATTCTGTGGACCCTGGGATGGTGATGTCCACTCCATCTCTAGATCAATAGGGGGCTTAGATTCCATATGGATGATGAATGCAGTTCTTCTGCTTGCTGTTGTAGGCACTCTTAGTTCCCTGGTGTGGTGGTTGACCATCTTCACCTCCCTGTTGGCTGACCTGAGTAAGTCCAACGAACCAGAGGTAGGAGTCACAACTCTACTGAGGCTCAGGGCCCAACTGGCACATGGTAGACCAGAGATTCAAGTCCCCTGAGTATACACCATCCCTAACACCAACCACAGATTCAGTAAAAGTGACAGGAGAGGCATGTGTAAAAAGGTCACATCTGAGTCCAGCTCCATCATTCTCAGGAGCACAAATTCCAAAGTAGGGCCCACTGACATGGCACAGAACTCGAAAGCCATCTGCCATGACCGTATACCCTGTGGGTCTCCATAGCCTTCAGAAGAACCAGTACCTAGGTTTCTATCTACTTTGGCTATTTCTGGGGTCCTGCTGAGGCGTGCATAAGCATGACCCCTCTGATGACCTCCTGACTCTTTTTGAAGACTCTTAGCCATATAAATTCATTTGTCTTTGCCATTTCCCCCTTTTATTCAAGGTTAAAAAGCAGTTTTTAACACATGATCATACATGTAGGCTGAGATATTCTGCTGGTCTGAGATGACCCTTTTATTCAAGGTCTCTTTCTAGTTGCATCACCAGTTAGTGATTGGAAGTAATCTGTCGGCACCAGGAGGCTCATCCCCAGAAGTCCCATGCTGGGGGGAAGGTAATGCATTTACATGCTGAGTTTGGCTTAGAGAGTGACCACATTTGAGCAACATGGAGGCTCTGAGGAGGTAACTCTTAGGCACCCTGCAGCTCTAGGCCTAGTGCATATTTCAGGCACACAGGCTCATAAGCATAGTCATCAATATCAAGGGCTCATCATTGGACCATCCTTCCTTGTTGGTCCTTGCCATTGCCCTTGGGGGATTATTGCTGTTCAAGCTGGGTAATTTTAAAGACAATATATGTTGAACCAAAAATCAAAAGCCATGAAAAATAAATACTAGGCAAGAGAGAGAAATTGATTGTCAAAGTAAATTCACTAACATATTCAGATGCCTACACATCAGCAAAAAATTACAAGCCATACTAACAAACAGAAAGGGATGGCCCAACCAAAGGAAAAACCCAAATATCCTGATGAGGTACAGGATTTAAGACAACTAATCAATGATAATCACACAAATCTCCTAAATCAATTTAAAGAATTAAAGGAAAATATGACTAAAGAGATAAAAGATATTAAGAAGACACTGGTTGAGCATAAAGAACAATTTGAAAGCCTGCAAAGAAAAGTAAAAGCCTATGGGAATGAAAGACGCAATGGATGAGATTAAAAATACATAAGAAACATAAAAACAGATTTGAATTGATTGAAGACAGAACATCTGAACTTGAAAAGACAGGAGAACAAAAAAAGAGGGGAGGGGATGGAAAAGGGTGTCAGGGAATTGAATGGCAATGCAAAGCTCATAGGCATATACATTATCAGTGTCTCCGAAGGGCAAGAGAATGCAAAAGGGTCAGAAAAAATATTTGAGAAAATAATGACCAAAAACTCCCTAACCCTTATGAAAGACAAACATCAAAATCCAAGAAGAACAACACTCCCCAAACAGAATAAATCCAAATAGGTCTACTCTGAGACACAATATAGAATGACAGATATCAGAGATAAAGAGAGGATACTGAAAGTACAAGAGAAAAGCAAAGTATCACATACAGGGGAAGCTCAAAAAAAATTAAATGCTGATCTCTCATCAGAAACCATGGAGACAATCAGACAGTGGTATGATGTTTTTAAGGTACTGAGAGAAAAACTGCCAGTCAAATATTCTATATTCAGCAAAACTGTCCTTCAGAAATGAGGGTGAGTTTTAAGTCTTCAAAGAAGAACAGAGAATATGTTACCAAAAAATGAGAATTATAAGACATACTAAAGAAAGTACTGCAGTCTGAAAGGAAAAAACAAGATCAAGAGACTTGGAGAAAAGTGTAGAAATGAAGATTATTAGGAAAGATAAATTAAAGGTTAAAAAGACAGTAGTACAATATGACAACAGAAAGCAGGAGAATAAAATGGATGAAGTAAGTAATGCCTTTATAGTAATAACATTGTATGTTAATGACTTGAACTCCCCAGTCAAAAGACAAAGACTGAAAGAATTGATAAAAATACATGAACCATCTATATGCTGTCTACAAGAGACTCATCTCAGACATAAGGCTCAGACATAAGGCTCAAACATAAGGACACAACCAGGTTGAAAGTGAAAAGTTGGAAAAACATATTCCACACAGAGAGGCAGATGTGGCTCAAGCAGATGGGCTCCTGTCTACCATATGGGAGACCCAGGGTTCGATGCCCAGGGCCTTGTGATGAAGGCAAGCTGGTCTGTGTGGTGAGCTGGCCCACATGGAGTGCTGGCCCACATGGAGAGCTGGTGCAGCAAGATGACACAACAAAAAGAGACACAGAGGAGAGACAATGAAGGGCACAGAAGACCAGGGAGCTGAGATGGCGCAAGAGAATGATCACCTCTCTCCCACTCTGGAAGGTCCTGAGATTGGCTCTTAGAGCCACCTAATGAGAATACAAGCACAGAAGAATGCACAGTGAATGGACACAGAGAGCAGACAATGGAGGGAGGGGGGAGATATAAATAAAATCTAAAAAAAAAAGATGTTTCACACAAATATTATCCAAAAAAAGATCTGGAGTAGTGATAATAATATTGGACAAAATAGATTTTAAATGCAAAACTGTTATAAGGGATGAAGAAGATCATTATATATGAATAAAAAAAGGGCAATTCAACAAGAAGAATTAACTAATATTTATGCACTGAACCTGGTTTACCCCAAGATAGATGAGGCACACACTGGCAAAACTGAAGGGAGAAACAGACATCTCCACAATAATAGAGACTTCAGTACACCACTCTCAGCATTGAATAGAACATCTGGACAGAGGATAAATAAACAGAGCTTGAATAATACGTCATTTGTAGACCCCCAAACAGCAGGTTATACGTTCTTTTCAAGCAGTCATGCATCCTTCTCCAGGTAAACCATATGCTGGATCAGAAGAAAGGTGTCAGTAAATTTTAAAAGATTGAAATTATACAAAATGCTTTGATCATAATGGAATGAAGCTGGAAATCAATAAACTGAAAAAAGGAAAATTCATAAATACATGGAGGTTTAACAACACACTCTTAAATAATCAGTGGGTCAAAGAAGAAATCGGAAGAGAATTCAGTAAATATCTTGAGATGAATGAAAATGAGAACACAACATATCAAAACTTACAGGATACCACAAAGGCAGTACTGAGCAAGAAATTTCTATCCCTCAATGCTTACGTTAAAAAAGAAGAAATAGCTAAAATTGAACATCTAACTGCACACCTGCAAGAACTAGAAAAGGAACAGCAAACTAATCTCAAACCAACCAAAGGAAAGAAATAATAAAAATTGTACCAGAAATAAATGAAATTGAGAAAAAAAACAAATAGAATTAACAAAACCAAAATTTGGTTCTTCAAGAAGATCAACAAAATGGACAAACCTTTAACTAGACTGACAAAGAAAAAAAGAGAAGAAGCAAATAAATCAATAATGAGAGAGGGGACATTACCACTGATTCCACAAAAGTAAGAGAGTTCATAAGAGGATACTATGAACTGTATTCCAAAAACTTAGAAAATGTAGATGAGGTAGATAAATTCTTAGAAATACACAATCTACACTGACCATAGAAGAAATTGTAGACCTCAACAAACCAATCACAGGTAAAGAGATTGAAACAGTCATCAAAAACCTCCCAAAGATGAAAAGTCCAGGACCAGATAACATCAGGGGTGAATTCTCCCAATCATTCAAAGAAGATCTAATATGAATCTTGCTCAAGCTTTTCCAAAAAATTGAACAGGAAAGAACAGAACCAAACTTATTCTATGAAGCCACCATCACCCTAATACCTAACCAAATAAAAATACTATGAAAAAAGAAATTACAGACCAAGATCTCTAATGAATATAGATACAAAAATCCTCAGCAAAATACTTGAAAACTGAATCGAAAAGCACATTAAAATAATTATACACCAAGACCAAGTGAGAAGTGAGTTTTATATACCAGCCATACAAGGGATTTTCAACACAAGAAAACCACATTAATAAATTGAAGAAGAAAAATTACATGATATTCTTGATTGATGCAGAAAGGGCGTTTGACAAAATACAGCCTCCTTTCTTGAAAAATAAACTCCAAAAGATAGTAATAGAAAGCAGCTTTCTCAATATGGTAAAGTACATATATTAAAAAACCTATAGCTACATTGTACTCAACAGTGAAAGACTGAAAGCTTTCCTGCTGAGATCAGGAACAAAACAAGTATGCCCGCTGTAACCACTGTTATTCAATATTATTGTGCTAGAAGTTCTAGCTAGAGCAATTAGGCTTGATAAAGAAATAAAAGACACCCGAATACGAAAGTGCTATTCACTGGGAATATTGTCCTATATCTAGAAAATCCTGAAAAATCCACAACAGAGTTACTAGAACTAATAGACAAGTTCAGGAAAGTGTCAGGATACAAGATTAATACACCAAAATCAATAACATTTCTATACACTGCTACTGCTGATGAACAATCTAAGGAAGAAATCAGGAAAAAAATTCCATTTATAATAGCAACTAAAAGAATCAAATATTTAGGAATAAACTTAACCAAGGTCATGAAGGGCCTATATTCAGAAAACTACAAAGCATTGTTAAAAGAAACCAAAGAAGACTTAAATGGAAGGACATTCCATGTTCATGGACTGGAAGACTAAATATCATTAAGATGTCAAATCTACCCAAAATGATTTATAGATTTAAAGCAATCTCAATAAAAATTCCATCAGTCGTTTTTTGTAGAAATGGAAAAGGCAATTATCAAATTTATGTGGAAGGGTAAGGGGCTTCAAATAGCCGGAAATGTCTTTAAAAAGAAGATTGAAATTGGAGCACTCTCATTTCCTGACTTTAAAGGATATTATTTAGCTACAGTGGTAAAAAACCACAGCATGGTACTGGCATAAAGATAGACAGATTGACCAATGGAACGTAAATGAGAACTCAGAAATATACCCTTATATGTATGTTCAGGTGATTTTTTTTTAATGGTCAAAAAACTTTTATTTAGAATTAGCCAGCTGAACTCAGTTTAGATGATCCCAATTTTGTTGGCAACATCCAAAGCACCACAGTCAGGAGCCACTGGAACATATGTCTGCTTCTCCCCATCAGGCCTGATCAGGGTGTTGACCTTGGCCACACGGATGTCACAGAGCTTCTTCACAGCTTGCTTGATCTGGTGCTTGTTGGCCTCGACATCCACAATGAACACAAGGGTCTTGTTGTCTTCAGTCTTCTTCTCGGCTGACCCAGTGGTCAGGGGGAATTGATGATGGCCTAGGGGTCAAGCTTGTTTCTCCTGGGGGCACTTTTCTGAGGATATTTGGGCTGTCTCCTGAGATGCAGTTTTAGGCCACTGGAAGGTGGGTGACACACGGATCTTCTTTTTTTGTGGCTGTGGATGCCTTTCAGTACTGCCTTCTTTGCTTTCAAAGCTTTTGCTTTGGCTTCAGTTTTGGGAGGAAAGAGGCTTCATCTTTGTGAAAAGTTCAGGTGATTTTTGATAAAGATGTTAAGCCCACCCAGCTAGGCCAGAACAGTCTATTCAACAAATAGTGCTGAGAGAACTGAACATCAATATTCAAAAGAAAGAATTCATGAACTATTGTGGTTAATAATCAAGAAAATGTGGCATTGATGTGGAAAAAGTGGCCATGGTGGCTGCTGGGTGCGGGGAATGGGAGGAAGAGAAGAGATGTGGAGGCATTCTCGGGATTTGGCGTTGTTCTGGGTGGTGCCGGGTGGTGCCGGATGTTGTATATCCTCCCATGGCCCACTGGATGGAACGTGGGAAAGTGTGGGCTATGATGTGGAACACGGGACATGGGGTGCAGCGATGCCTGGAGATGTACTCTCCAGACGCAATGGATGTGACAAGATGATGGGGGAGAGTGTTATTGGGGGGGGAGTGGTGGGGTGGGGGCGAATGGGACCTCATATTTTTTTAATGTAATATATTTTAAAAAAATGAATAAATTGAGTAGAATTTGGGGAAAAAGAAAAAAAAGGACCCCTATCTCAGAACTTATACAAAAATTAACTCAAAATGGATCAAGGACCTAAATATGAAACCATAAAACTTCTAGGAGAAAATGTAGGAAAACATCTTCAAGGTCTTATGGTATTCAGTAGTAAGGTTTAAAAAATTACCCTTACACCCAAAGCTTGAGTAACAAATGAAAAACTAGATAAATGGGACCTCCTCAAAATTAAACACTTTTGTTCTTCGAAAGACTTTGTCAAGGGGAGCAGAGGTAGCTCAAGTGGTTGAGCACCTGCTTCCCATGTACAAAGTCCTGGGTTCAATCTCTGTTACTTCCTAAAAAAAAACTTTGTCAAGAAAGTAAAAGGCTACCTTACAAAGAAAATATTTGGAAACTACATATCCAATAAGGGTTTGATATCCTGATATAAAGTGATCATGTAACTCAATGATAAAAAGACTAAACCCAATTAAAAACTGGGCAAAAGACTTGAATAGACATTTCTCCAAATAGGAACTACAAAATGGCTAAAAAGCACATGAAAAAATGCTCAACATCACTAGCCATTAGGGAAATGCAGATCAAAACTACAATGAGAAACATTTTGCACCTTATAGAATGGCCATTATTTAAAAAACAGAAAACTGCAAGTGCTGAAAAAGGATGCGGAGAACAGGAACACTCCTTCACTGTAGAATGGTGTAGCCTCTGTGGAAGTTTGGCAGTACCGCAAGAAGCTAAATATAGAACTACTGTATGTTCCAGCAATCCCATTACTGGGAACATATTCAGAAGAACTGAAAGCAAGGATGCAAACTGACATTTGCACACCGATGTTCATAACAACATTATTCACAATTGCTAAAATACAAAACCAGCCCAAGTGTCCATCAACCAATAAGTAGATAAACAAAATGTGGTATATATACTTAATGGAATACTATTCATCATAAGAGGAAATGAAATCAGGTTGCATATGACAGTGTGGATGAAACTAGAGTATATTATGTTGAGTGAAATAAGCCAGGCACGAAAGGACAATTATTGTATAGTCTCACTAATATGAACTATACATGATGAATAAACTCATGAAGGTAAACTCTAGAGTACAGGTTACCAGGAAAATGAAGGTAGGTTAAGAATGAGAGATAATGCTTAATGTATGTAGCATTATTAAGGCTAATTTTAAAAGTATAGAAATCAATAGAGTTGATAATAACACATTATCATGAGTATAATTAGTGTTCCTCATTTGTAAATTTGATCCTGGCTGAAAGGGGTAGTCTGTGGATGTAAATGTCAACTGAAAGGAAACTAGAGAATAATCTAGGGAGTATATAATATATAATATAGTGATTATGGTTGTGGATGAAAGATCGTGGGTAGTAGTGTAAATATAAGAATATATTTAGGTCATTGACCCATTGTGAGTTAATTTTTGTGTAAGTGCTAAGAATATGGTGATATACAGGAAAATTAGGACTGAAGTAATTTATGGCAATAAGTAACAGTAATATTGTAATATTTTGCAGCAGTGGCAAGGAGATATTTTTTCAATACTAAGGAGCAATATAGGGATAAAAGGGTGGTATGGGATGTTTTCCTTTGGAGTAATGAAAACGTTCTAAAATGGACTGAGGTGATGATAACCCAACTGATGAAAATGAGAGCCACTGAGTATGCATTTTGAATGGATTGTACAAAGCATGGGACAATATAACACAGGGAATCCAGTGGTGGATGATGGACTGTGGCTAACAGAACAAATGTGAGAACATTTTCTCCAGAGCAATAACAAATACACAATACTACTATAGGCTGTTAATAATTAGGTGGGTTGGGGGGAAAGTACCAAATGTAAAATATGGGATATAGTTTAAAATATTTTAAAGATACTTTTATAGTTTATAACAAATATTTCTCAATGATGTAAGGTATTGATGGTAGGGAGATGTATGAGAAAACATTGAAGTCCTTTGTCCATTAAAAAAAAAGCAAGGCAAAATGACAAAAAGGAAAGTGGGAAATAATAAAAAGAATGAATTTTCTGTATTACAGATTTTTTAAAGGCTTTTCACAAATACATTCTATAGAGAATAACTTCCAAGCTATAGTAGGCAATAAAGAAACAAGAAATAAAATATATATTACTAAAGGAAGTAAATTACTAAGAAAAGTAAAACCACCCAGGATCCATATTATAAAAGAGAGTAAAGGGGAAATTTTAAGCTCTTATTTAAGCTCTGCTATGATAATCTCTGAAATTGACTTTATGATAACTTCATAAAGAAAGCATTCTCTGTGAAAGCTCAAATGCCTTTCTCATGTCCCAGGTGATATTAGAAAAGTTAAAATACATTTCTATGTCTTGATTTTTCCCTTTGTAAAATGAAAGCAAAATCCCTCTTTCTGATCTTATTTATAAAGCAATTAACTCCTAAGTTTGAATGCATGACAAAGCAAAATCTAAAGTAGAGTTAGAAGAGTGCTCGCTGGTGACAAAATATTTATTCAATAGCTTGTTACTAACCATTTTATAAGTTGCCTTTTCCATGTTTATCTGTTTATTTCTAAAGGATTGTGTTCATATAGGTTTAACACTAGGCAGCTTTGAAAATGCTGGGGGCAGAGGGGATTTTTCTCTATTAAAAGGGAATTAATCTTTTCTTGCTCTGATCTAAAAGGATTAGAATCATCATTTGTCTTACCTCATCTGACAAATATGTATTCATGTCAGAGTAAGTAGCTATTTTCAAGGCGAGCATGGGATAAGAGCATATATAAGGAGCACTACTTATATCACATCAACCCACATTACAAATATAAACTCATTGTAAACCTGGAGAGTGGACACATCCTAATCCTGGTCAGTCACACAACCTCAAGGACCCATAGTGTAAGCACCCAACTTTGTGCTGTAAACAACACTTTTCAAAAACTCAACACACTCAACGTAGACCAAATGCTGAAGGTCAACACGTTATTTCCTGGAAAAATAAGATTTCTTTAGATCTCTGCTCAGAGACTACAGGTTATCTTGTTATGGCCAAATCCAAAACAGCCCACAGGCAGGCTGTTAACAAATATAGAGTTAGCAGTTAAAAAACAGAAACAGGAACTGGGAGATACAAGCCCATTGCGAGCCCCAGGGGACCTGCCTTGTGATTGTTACACAGGAAAGACATTTCCTGCTTTCTGAATTCAGGGGGCGGGAAGCCAAGAGAATGATTTCAATGACTTGAGACCACTTTCAAAGAATCCTTGCGGACTTAACCAGTAGCAAACTGGGCAGCAGGGTCACGCTGGGGAAGAGGGTGGAACATTGGAGATCAGAGTTGATCCCCACTTCAATTTTTGGAGCATACTGAAGTTAGAGTTTCCTCCCCAGATTTAGAACCATCAATGTCAGGTCCACGGCAAATGGCGGCCTTCAGGTGAAAATGCTTAGAAGCAAGTTCACAGGGAAGTCCAGGCGGTGAAAACTAATCACTAGATTTGAAACTAATCACCAGAGTGGTTTCAAAGCAGTACATTTTGATAACAGGCCCTAAATTCTTGCTTCTACCAGTGTCATCCTCTGCCACCTATTATCCAGGATTTCTAGTAGATCCTGAATTTACAGAGTCCCAGAAACCCTTCTTTAGATTAGCCAAAGGTTTATGATGAAATTTATGATACTGATAAAATAGCAGATTGCATGGAGTTACAGTAAGACCTCATCTGAGATGTGTTTTATAAGGTTTCTAGGTACCCAGTACATAGCTTTATAAATATTCTACTTGGGTCTTTGGGGAATATGAGACAAAAATCATTTGGATGGCGAAAAGAATTTTTTGTTTGTTTGTTTTTAGATATAGACATAGTTTATTTGGGATTTTATATATATATATAAATATACATATACATATATTTAGGAAATTGTGTAATTATACACAAGAATTTTGAATAGCAGCTTTTCGTGTCTCTATAGGGGTAGCAGTGAATGCTGTGAGAGAAACTCTATTTCAAACTCCCTGTTATCGAAAAACAAAAATATGTCTTAGTTAGGGCTTTGTTGTTAGGATGGTTTAGTCAAACTGGTACTTTTGATCTTCCTGAAAACTTTACTTCTTATTATCTATCACCTTGACAATTTAATGTACAGTGAATTCCTGGCCACAGGATAATATATGAGTGCCTTTCAGCTCACCTCATGGGTTTAACACAGGGCATGAATCTGTTTTTTGTAGACCATCTGACACTGTCCAATGCAATCACTAAATGCAGAACATTTCCTTTTGTCTCACTGTTATGGATAGTGATAATCTTGCTGTCTATTGATCCCTTACTAATACATCTTTCCCCTCAAATAATCAAGCACTGACAAAGTATTGGGCTTTTTTCCATGTGAAGCAAATGGGATTTACTGTGTATTTAGTCTAAGTTGTTGATACTGGGTTGAGTCATTCAAAACTTGTGTTTAAAGGTCTGTATTACATAGATGTCTAGCATATGGAAAGGCCTGAGCTTGCATTTCTAGTCAGGGCCCTTCACCTGGAGATCTTCCTCAGTCCTGTGGTCAGAACACACAGACACATCCATTCGATCTCATTCCCTCCTCATTTTATTCCTGTCGAAGCCTCTGTTTCTTGTTCCACTAATAATACTGAGAATGTCTGGATCCTCTCATCCACAAAAGTGCCCTGTGGTGAGGAATAGACTAACATTGGGACTACTTTTCAGTTTGCAACACTAGTAAGTTTCCAGGTTACGTCTGGAGTCTTCTGTTTAGTATAAACAATGAGCACTGCTCCTTCTTCCCCTCTTCTACTCTTTTCCTTTGTAAAATTCTGCATTGTTATGTTTCTTTTACTATAATTGCTATTATTTTGAAATATCTCGCCTTCATATATTTTTTAAATCAATCCATTAATATTATTTCGTACACTCCAACTATAAAGATGTATAACTGCTAGAAGATGTAATGAAAAATAAAATACCATTCCAAATAGCAAAAATTATTAAGTATCTAGGAATTAAAGTAACCAAACATAAATGGGCTTTCATAGAAAACTTTTAAATGCTTAATAAACGACATATAAGGCAATTTAAATAAATGGAAAGACATTCCATGTCCTTAGATGGGATAGACTTGATATTGCAAAGGTATCCTGTTACTACAAATTATTTTATAAATTTGAAGCAATATTTTTAAAATTCCATGACAGTGGATGTGGCTCAAGCAGTAGAGCACCTGCTTCCCATATGGGAGGTCCCGGTTTTGGTCCCCAGTGCCTCCTTAAAAGAAATAGCAAGCAAACAAATGAAAAAACCAATTTAGGGGGGAGCCCATGTGGCTCAGTGGCTGAGCGCTGGCTTCCCACATACAAGGTCCCAGATTCAATCCCTGGCCCCAGTACTTCAAAAAAACAAACAAACAAAATTCCAGTTAGATTTCTTTGAGAAACCTTATAAATGTATGCCAAAATTTATATGAAGAATACTTACTTATGGTGGAGGAGGGGAATAGAGTGGAGTAAGGGGATTAAAGGGAATTCGATCATGAATTCGTTCATTTTTTAAAAACTAGGGTGAGACTTTACATGAACCAGTGATAATATACCGTGCATTAAGGAGCATGAATAACTCAGTCCTCTGCCCTGAAATTCTCTTCTCCCCTTACACAAAATATAAATAAATAAGGTGGGTTGGGGGAAAAATACACTAAATATAATATATGGACTATTCGTTGTAATACTTTAATAATACTCCTTCATAATTTGTTACAAATATTTAACAAACATGCAAGATATTTGTGGTGGGGTGATGTATAGGAGCCCTGTATGGTGTTGTGCATGTTTGTTTTGTAAGTTCACAACTTATTGTTTATGTGTGTTCATGTATGAATGATATATTTCAATATATTGTTTTTAAAATGGAAAAATAGAAAAAATGAGGTTTCTGAGGACAATATTAATACAAAAATTAAAACGTAGTGGTATGGAGGTATGGTTTGAGTAGATTTATCAAAAAATAAAATATATAACTGGGAACCTATTATACCAGGTATACTGCTAGCTACAAAGTATACTAGCAGTGAATAAAATTTTATTACAAATAGGTTAGTTTCTAAAAGAGTGTTTAGTTTCTAAAAGAGTGTTTAGTTTCTAAAAGTTCTTTTATGGTTCCATTTTGTTATAAGTACAGGACATCTCTATACAAGCAGCCAACATGTATACATCTATTTAAAAGTAATTTTCAGGGAAGCGGACTTGGCCCAGTGGTTAGGGCATCTGCCTACCACATGGGAGGTCCTTGGTTCAAACCTCGGGCCTCCTTGACCCGGAGCTGGTGCATGCGCAGTGCTGATGCGCGCAAGGAGTGCCCTGCCACACAGGGGTGTCCCCCGCATAGGGGAGCCCCACGCACAAGGAGTGCGCCCCTCAAGGAGAGCCGCCCAGCATAAAAGAAAGTGCAAACTGCCCAAGAATGGCACCACTCACACGGAGAGCTAACACAGCAAGATGACGCAACAAAAAAGAAACAGATTCTCAGTGCCGTTGATAAGGATAGAAGCGGTCACAGAAGAACACACAGTGAATGGACCCAGAGAGCAGACAACTGGGGGGGGGGGAAATAAAAATAAAATAAAAATATAAGTAATTTTCACCTTTATTTTTCATTATCCCGTACCTCTTTTTACAACAGAACCATATTTTCTTTTCAACAATCCAACATATTCTGAAAACTGAAAGATTTTTGGAATCCTACTTGGCAGGAAAACCTGGCCCAATATGACATAAGGTTATTTATGTTCTTTATTTATACCACTTAGTGTAAATATTTATATGTGACAGTGTAGAAATGTGAGTGTTTGATTATGAGATGCTTCCCTAAAAACACTGGGAGTTTTTCATAAAAATGGTATGACCAAACAGGCTTGAGGGAACTTTCTGGGGTAATAGGAATGTTCTTGATTTTGATTTGAGTAGGGGTTACACAAGGGTATATTTGGCCTAAACTCAATAGGTACCCTTAAAATGGATGCATTTTATAATATTATATGTAAATTATACCCCATTGAAGTTGATTTTAAAAGGAAAAAAAATTTAAAACCACCCCATTGAATAAACTAATTTCTTCAAATTTCCTTTATAGCAGGAATTCTTAACCAGGGATCCATGGACCCAGGAGTCTGTGGAAAGATTTAGGGGGTCCTGAAAATTCAAAAAATCATATTTCTTGTGGGAACGTGTTGGTGTGAGTGTGATGTATTTATTAAATAATACACGTTATAGTGTGAACTTAGTATGACTTTTATTTTGATGTAGTGTGTTCTGAGTTCAGTCAATAACTGCCTGCAAAAAGATTGGTAAGGATGGTGGAGATGGTTTTATGATGCAAAAACTCGAATTTCTAAATGTTTGTTGAAAATGACCATTTGAACAGATGCTGAGCCATGTTAGGTTATCAGGTATTGAAATTATGGGAAAGTTGTAAAGGTAATTTTGAATAATCCTAAAATTTAATTTAAAGATAATGCCAATGTTAAGTGTCATAAAACTATCTGCCGCTACATTCTGAGAAGGGATCTGTGGTTTTCACCTGACTGGCAGAGTTCTGTAGAACGAAAGAGGTTAAGAACCCATAGATATTCCATGCAAATCTCATCTTTTTTTTTTTTTTTCCAATTCTGATCTTCTAAATCTTTTTCTTGGTAAATAGTTCTACTGTATTTCACAAGTAAGAAATTTCCCAACTACAAATTGCACAAGTAGGAAAATCCTTAGTTCTAAAATTTATCATCCCTTTGTTTAAAAAAGCAAAATTCTGGTTAGAAGAATTCCTCTAATTTATAGGAATATAAGCTTTATAAGGGCAGACCTTGTCTGTCAGGTTCACTTCTGTAACCTCAGCACCAAAACAACGGCAGCATGTGTAAATGCTCAACAGAATGCACTTTGCAGAATGAAGGGATGAATAAATGAAGTTTAGATGACACTTGATAGCCTTGTGCTAATCTGCAGGGAGCATCTGACATCTTTGGAAAAGGGACCAAGACCTTGAGCTCTGGAGACACTGTATTCATTCATGGCTGCGTGCATTGTAATATAAGAGATTGTGACGGTTAGAGAAGAGGACCCAAGAAACCTTTTACGCGGCCTGCTTGAAGGTGCGCTTAGCCTGAAGTTGAGACGACTGAAAGGAACCTGAGCAGACACAGCGGATCCTTCCTGGGCTGCCATGCGGAAAGTTTAAACGGCTTATACTTATTTCATGTGGCCTAGAAGAACAAATCGAACCAATTGCCGGAGTTTTAGGAAGGAAGAGTTTTGCCTCAGTATAACCCAAAACTTAAAAAAAAAGCCAGATATTTTCTGAAAATGTCTTGTAAAGCAGTGAGCTTCCTTTCTTTGCAGATGTTCTTGCAGAAACTGAAAGACCTGTGAAGGGGAAGCTATAAAGAGAATATGTCATGAGGACCATGTTCATGTGTTCTTTACATTTAAGACTCCAGGTAGTGAGTTTAGACTGATAAAAATGACAAAATCCCTGCCAAATAATTTAACAATATGTCTGAGATGGCCAGTGCTTTGAAAAAATTAAAACAGTGTATAAGGAGAGAAAGTGGCAAGGGTCTCACTTTAAGTAAGGTGGTCAAGGAAGTCCTCTCTGAAGAGGTGACATGAGCAGAGCTAAAGCAGCTGAGAGGAAGCCATGTGGCTACCTGGAAGAGGGACATTCCAAGCAGAAGGAACAGAAGAAGCCAGGGTAGCAGGTACAGAGAAAGCACAGTGTAGGTGGTGGCCCTGTTCAGTTTTTTCTTGCCTGAGTCCACTTTGTAAGCCCTGAGATGAGCATTAACCTAAATTGAGTGCCCACTATGAAGTACGCTGGAGCACTTGTGCACCCACAAATGTCAGGTGCCTTAGAGTTCAGCTTCCAGTGTTTAGTGTGACTTGGGGAATTAGGACAAATAATAATGTCCTACAATATCTTGGTACCCAGGACTACATGACCACCCAAAGCAATTTATCACACCTTTATTGCTGCTTCACTGACCATGGTGTATAGGAGAAAATGGAAGAGCCTAGCTCATTGCCCCTACAAAATTTGAAGTAGCTTAAAGACAGGATTTATGTCTGATTCATCTTTGTACCACCTGGATGCCTTCAACCTAACACACCCTCAAATATGTGTTGAGTGAATGCATTAATGTCCTTTAGCAGCTCTACGGATTCATGGATTCATCGAGTATCTTAATAAAAACAGTCTGAGCATGCCATTTAAGACTGCAGCAAAATAAACTGATAGGAGAAAACTTTGTGTGGGTTCATTAATGAGGAGGTGATAGAAATCACATCCCTCCCCACAATGTGCAAAAAGCAGCCAGGAGCAGATGATCTTTCTTTGAAAGTGACCTGGCCCCTAAACAGATCTAGATGGGAATGCTGGACTCTGTCCTTAGAATAATTAGCATAAGCCCAGAGCAAAGAAATGAGACAAAACCTCCATTTTGAAAAACAAACTTGATAATTAAAAAAGAAAAGAAAAAATCCTTTGAGGATGTACTGCAATATTGCACTAATAAGAGATCAACAAATCCTGACTTCTTGTTATACACCTTCATGTGTAGGAAAACTACTGCCAAAATTTGTGTAAAGGAAAACATACTGTTACGTTGGGGGTACCTGTAGAAACTGAAGCACCTCCATAGAGCAAGTTACAGCATTGTTTCAGTGATATCAACGAATATTGTACAGAATTGAGAATTTGTTATGTTTTGGCCATATGTGGTTGTTTATAATAAAATTTTAATTAACTGCCATAGTGAAAATTTGTTTTTTCTTAGCTGGATGATTGCCCATTTAAACAGGTTGTATGGAGAAGTATATTGCCAGTATCCCAAAGTAAAACTCTTATTATTAGTGGTGATTAAGTTTAATAATAGTTTTTGACTTCAGCACCCCAGGATTAGATCTTCAGCGTGCCCTGAAAGCTTAACGACCTTCATGAAATTTTGTGGAAAAATAGTTTCTGTATTCTAAACAACCAATTTTCAGATGAACTCTTGAGGACTTGTTTATTTTCAACAACTCTTTAGGATATTTTAGTCTTTCAGGACATTTATAAAAATTATTTTAAAATTTAATGGTTCTTAAGTAATGGCAACATATTCATGGTATTGGTTTATTCTTATCTAAAAAGGGGCTGTAGTCGTGCAGTAGCTAACTAAATTTCATTTTTAAAAGTTAACAACAATTTAAGAATTGGAAGAAAATTTAGAGGTCACTCAGTTAAATCCCATCCAAAAATAGAAATCTCTTTTATAACCTCCTTGACAGATTAATATCTAGCTTTTGTTTGAGTACATATAGTGCTAAGGAGAAGTGTTCTGTTTAATGAAATTTTTGCTATGAAACCTGCAAATAAATCAGTGCAAATTTATTGAATGTTGACTAGGTTCCCAGGACTGTGCTAGATATTATGGGGAATATAGAATAATTTAAAACTTTATCAAAGGAGTTTAGAAATAGGTGGAGAGACAAAATAAGACATTCATTCATTGTACCAGTTTATTCTCAATTTCCTATATTTTAGATCCTGTGTTAAATTCTGAAGACACAAAGACTTGTTCTTAGTCTGGAACAAGTTTAAAGTGTTGCAAAGATAGTCTTCCATATACATCTTTCTAAAACATAAGATAATTGCTAGAGTTGAGCTATATCTCCACTGTATGAATGTATACAAACACACATATATATGCACACACACACAATGATCAAATAAGAAAGAACATTTGAGTCTAACTGGGGAAATCAAGGTTTCTGATATTTTATATAAGAGAGCTTAAATTCTATTCCTGGAAAAATAGAATTATGGGCTGTTAAAAAGAGTAAGACAATGGCGGCAAGGTAAAGTTTCAAGAATGTCCAAAGGGAGGTTTCTAGCAAATAAAAAACTTTCTGGTTTTTTTTTTGACATATGTAATAGTACTTCCTGTGTCAAAGAATAAAGGGATAAAAGCTTTGCAGCTTACATAGTCACTCTTTTTTCACATAATGACAACTTCAAAACATTACATAGCCTAGGAAATAAACCTGTGCTAATTGGCAGTATTAAGGTCAGCTATTTTAAAATAAAATTGTTCTCTCTCCACATAAGACATTAGTTCTTAAGAGTGAGTACCGTTCTTTGCACTGATACCTAAAGGTTGGGCTTTGTGACCTTAAGTTCATATGTGTTAGCTTGTCTTTTAGAATGCATGTTAATTTTCAAAATGTAGGCACTAGATTTTGGAGTCAGAAAATGCTTAATTCATGATGAGAAAGTGTCATGGGGAACTTCCTTTCTGGAGTATTTTTGGTGCGCATGAATATATTGTTAGTCACTTGATTTTATATTTTTAGAAATTCTGCACTATCAACCACAAATCTTTTATTGAATAAACAGGCTATCAACTATATCATCACTTTACCCTGTAAGAAACCTCATGAGCTCACTGGAAATTAAAGAGAAAAAAACCAAAACTAAGTTTTTTATAATTTTATCTAGGCCAAGTAAATCTGAAGAGAAAAATTAAATCTAATCTTTCCCCAAAACTTCAAACAGAAAATATGGGCTCTCCCATATCCTTTTAGGTGAAACACCTGGCTTTTCTGAGCCCTAGTTTTATAAAATAAGCATCTTCTCCATTTCACAGATTCATTGTGAATAGAAAACGATGGTAAATAGAAATATGTTACTTTAGTCTCTTTATAGATATCAGAATGCCTTGTCTTCCTTTGGGGCCATTTCCATGTAGTCATGAGTGGATTTGGTTGGGTCTCTGGCAAACATATTGAGAGAGGTCTGGGATCCAGGACCAAATACCCAAATTCTTTCCTTCCATGGCTGCCTACTTCCCTCTCCCAGAAGACCCTACAGGAGCTAAATGGACAAAGGACAAGACCAGGCAAAGGATCACTTGATTAAAGCTAAAGCTCTGGGCCCAAATGTCACTATCAGTCTCCTGTTGAGCCTAGGCTGGGCCTCAAATAAGGCACAAGGAACCCCCTTTGCCTAAGCTCTACAAGCCTCTGTGACCTGAGCCAGAAGTGGGGCAAGAAGCCCCATTGGCCTTGTTGGAAACTGAGGCACAGTGGCCTCACAAGGAGAGATGTGCAGTCTCCATGCTAGTGCTGTCTCCATGGCTACACTTGCAACTTAAGGGATGCAGTAATTAAGAGTTCCCGGCAAAATGGGATGAAGCTGTTAAAGGCTGAAGGAAAAGATGAGCACATACCTTTTGTAGTGAATAGAACACTTAGACTTTGTACCTTGAGATAGGATTTTTTAAAATTCCTTAGACTATGGGTAATGCTGTTTGTCGTCATGTAGGCTACGTGTTCCTGCTTCTTGTCGTATACACTGGGGTATAGAGAGAGCCCCTTGTAAACAATAAAGTTGTCTGAGGAGTCATTACTCGCAGACCCCCTGATCCCCGCTCTCTCATTCTTGCTTTTTGTTTCCTTCCCCCTTTTTCTCTTTCTTTCATTCCTGATACCCTTCAGGTCCAAATCTCCAACATCCCTCTTCTCCTACACCTTAATTACTGCCAATCCCAGGAGAGGATAAGGAGAGCATGGAAAGGGAAGACACAAGAGTGGAAAGAGGGAGGGAAAGACAATATTAATTCTGAAGCTGGTCTAAGCTACCCTCCTCAGGCCCTCCTAGGCTAAGAGCAACTTCTTGAGAGGCAAGACTAGACCCATCATATCACATCAGCTTCGAGGGAAAAGGGAGACTTCAAAAGGATGACTCTCAAGATAAGCTCTAAAGATGGAGTCCAAACAGACATCCCGAAGAACAGCCCCTGCCACTTGAGCTTAGAGCCTTAGCCCCTGTGAACATGATGCTTCAGTGCTTTTCCTTGAACATTACCAATTCCTCTAGCCCTCTTTCTTCTAGAAGGGAGTAAGGAAGAAGAACAAAGAGTCTTGCATTCAGAGATCAGCCATTATCTGCATGGTTCTGAAGAAAGGAAGAATACTAGCTGAAATTCACCCTGTGTGTACTGTTTGCCTGAAGTGTGTGCAGACTTTCTTATCCAAGTTCATGGTATTTCTGGAGTCCAGATCTCTTGACTTCCAAACAACGTGACCAGAAAAAAGAATTGTTTTACCTTCCAGTGCACATAAATGATTAAGAATTGTCATGATTCTTGCATTACCTGCAAGCAGATGATGTCACCAGTTATAACTATTCTTCCATAAATTATATCATTCATTTCTTTGTATAGATTGGACCATAACCTGGTACTTGATACCATTTCTCTTGCTGAATACTGAAACAAATTATCGTTTATTATAGAAATGTAAATCTTTAAAATAAATTATCATTTTTGAAATATCCTTTTAGAATAGTTTTGTCTGTTTGTTTGTATGCTTCCAGTAATTAGAGTATCTTTGTGTCGTTTGTACATTTTGATTAGTCCAGAAGAGTTGTGTTTTACTTTAGACTCTCCCAATTTCTCCTATCCTACTCCTGTTCATGAATTTATCAGTAAACTTGTAGAGAATCCAGAGATAAGTCAGCTGGGAACAGAGGTAAGATTTCAGTCCCAGGGCATTGCTTCAAAAAGAGCTTTTCCTGCATTACTTCAAGAGCATAATTATAAATATTTCAATTTCTTTAAGCAACTGAAACAGTAGTCTCTTTTATGAATAATGAAATGTATATTATTTTTTAGCCACAGTTTTTATATAGCCATTGAATTTCCCCTCATAATTTTGGTTGGATGTTTTCCACTTAAATCTAAAATTGTCATTAATCAAATAATTCACTGGTCCATTTGGCTTATGGAAATGTGCCACAAAGCAAATTGAGAGGAGACTGCTTCAAATCTCACTCCCTCCCTCACTCTTGAAACTTTTTTTTTTTTAATTGCCTTGAAAGAAGAAGGGAAGAAACACAATGTAGATACAACCAAGAAGATACAGGTAACGAATGCCCCCTTGAAGGCTGGAAAATCTCAGGTTAGTTAACGAGATTTAAAAAAAAATTAGCACTGATAGTGTGTATCACCATTCTTGCCCTCAGGACAGCCAGTGTGTCAGTCTTTCAGTGATAGAATTGCCTTTATTAAGAAAATTTCAAAATGTAAACATGTTACTAATGTAGATGTGATGGCTTCTTTTTCACTTAGGAATAAATGGACAGTGCTTCCCAAATCTGGCACTCTTTGTGTATCTTTAATGAGTCAGCACTTAGCTCTAGCTTTAGGAATCACTAGTCTGACATCACTTGGCATTTGGAGGACATGAGAAATGAATTGTTCATCTCAGAGGAAGTTAGCTAGAAGCCAAGTATTTCCAGATGTTTGCTGGCCTCAGATTATATAAATGCGTGTATTTGCTATTTGCTGTGGTTTGTTTTCTTTTGGAAGGGATGGGGAGACATACTGTTTGTTTTATTCACCTCATTAATTGCATACCTACTTTGTACCAGGCAGTGAAAACAAGACATCGTATCAGCCTGTAAGGAGCTCAGTGCTCTAGGAAGGAAACCAGTAAGTAAGTAGACACCTACACTATGTTTTCCTAGGTGCTATGATGGAGCAAAATCAGAACTTTAAGAATTACTGCAGTTCTGGTAGAGTATTTGAAATTATTTCCTACCTTTTTATTACTTGTTCTGTATTGTAGTAAGACTCAAGAAAATATGCTTTATCTTTTCAAATTATTTAATACTTATAACAAACAAATATAACAAATACTCTATTATACTTTACCACTGAGAAAATTAATAAATTAAAAAATCCAGATTTTAATGGACTCATTCCTCCAATCCCCCGAATTCTCGTCCAAGGACATCGACTACATGCCTCAGAAGTACCACAGTATGATTTTTTTTCTTTTCCTTTTCCTGTTGCTGTTGAGGAAATGAACAACCAATAAAAACAAATACTTTACTCAGCTCTGTGCTTTATTAATAAACACCTTAAAATTTAGCAACATGCTTTAGTCTTTTTTCCTCTCTCATTAGTAACGTAGTCTAAACTTCCTCTGTACACAATGTGTTATTTCCTGGCCATCATATAAGCTTTGAACATCATTAAAAAGAAAGGAAGATGCCATGTGCATAGCAAGCAGGAAATGAGGCCACATATTTGCAGTTATGCTTTTCCATTTCCCCTGGAGACAAGGGCCTTGTTTTGTTTGCCCTGGTGATAGAAATGCAGTGTGTGTGGTTCTTGTGGGTCTCTATTTTTATGCTCAAGTGGTGATCCCCACCACCACCAAATACTCATGCACTGGACTCAGAGACTAGCAAGATTTGTGAACAAGACATTTGCTGACAGTAGAGCATTTAAGTGTTCACTCCCTTTAGAACCATCTTCTCGGCCTTTTCAGTTCCTGTTTTTTTCTCACCAAGACTTTTTGTACTTAAAATATTTTCAGTGGTTAGCCTTGAAACAAAATCTGTATTTTCAGAGTTAATGCTAGTGTGCTTTTGAGGACAGGTGCTTTCTTTGTCCTTCTAACATCTTGTTTTGGGGAGAAAATGCTTAATTAAGTTTATACATTAACTGATAACTTAGTGCCATGACAGTTAACTCCTTTTCCTTCACTCTCCATCCCTTTACCCAGGAGAAATGAGTCTACCTCAGAAGGAAAAATGACAGTTCATCATTTTAATTTTCCTCCCTCTCTTCCCAAGTATCAACCCTTTCTCCTGTCTCTGGCATCTACTAGGTTCTGACCTTACCCTTCCCTCATAGCTTCAAGCCCAAATAAAGTTGCTTCTGCTCCGTGAAGCCTTCCTTGCTTACTCTAAGTCTGAGCTCCTATCGTACCTACCAGGACCATTTACCTGGTTTCACTCTGACTTGTTCACACTCCTGTGTGGCTTTTCATGTGGTTGTGTCTGTCCAGCTAGATTATAAGTGCTTCTAGAACAGTGAACATTGGTTATGCTTCTTTGGTCTTCCTATGATGCTTAAGACATAATAAGTTTTTAATAAGTTAGTAAAGGGTAATCTACCCCTGAAGGAGTGTCTGAATGACACCTGGGGAGTAGGTCTTTGGGATCTGTTTTTTGCTTGGACATTCTTTGGTCAGCAGAAATATCTTGGTTTATTCTGTCAGATTGAGAGCAAATCTGCCTGATCAGCTTCAGGGTAGAACTCTTTGGAACTAGCCAGACGCTGTATTTGAATCTTTGGTGCAGGGAAAAAGTGATGGGTAAAGTATTAATCACCTTTATATTGGCCTGCACTTGCCTTTTTGTGGTTCCAGTTTACCTGTTGGATTAAACCTGCCAAAACTGAGTTAAAGTACTGTCATAGTAAAGAATAAGCTTCAATCTAAAGATTATACCTATATCTCAAGTTAACTTACTAGAAGGTGCCCCTGTTTTATCATTTGCTGCAAATTTTCTTTCTATTTAGCAGTAAAGTTGGAACTATGATTTAAGGTTCAAGCTGGAGAAATCATTTTTAGTTGTAGTTCATAGAAAAGGAGCAGTGGAATTAAGGATGTAGGAAATTAAGTATTCTCATATGCTCTGTGGGAGGAATGTAAAGAGGTTCAGTCATTTTGGGGGGAGGGCAATTTGGCATTACAGGTTTACTTTGTTTAGCACTATCCAACTAACACTGATTCATTAACACTGTTAATCTGTCTCGAGACTAATTTTTATATATTAAAATACATACTTCTAGAAAAGATGGTAGAGTGTTACACTGCAAAGCATCCCCTCTGTGCCATGTGTATAACAATGATAGATAAATTTTAAAAAGAGATAACAAAAAAGCATACTTAGGCTGAAAAACAAGATAAACATTTCTGTGGAGTACAAATGGCATATTGAGTGGGGCTGAAGCAACTTCTGGGCTCTGATCCAAAAGTAAGCAGTAGCAGCCAGGAGGTCAACTCCTGCCGGTAAAGAAAACTAAAAATGCAGAGTGCAAGATAAGAGACCAGAGCCTGGTCACTGTTTGAAGTCAAAGGCTGGGTTAGGTCACCCTCATGCCCAAAAAAGCTGAAAAGAATGGCGACTGACTAGACGCTGGAGCCTGTGCTTCAGAGGAAGCTGTGCGCCTTGGGGGTGAGGATAGAGGATGACACAGCCTCCCAACCAGCACTGAGCAGCCGGCCCAGGGTCTCCACAATGGGGTTGCCAAAATCTGACATCACAGCGAAGCATCAAAGCCCGGTGAAAAAGAGAAAATATAAAGATAGGAATAATTGAAAAATTGAAAAAACAAAACACCGTGAAAAGACCTGCTGGCAGATTTGGGTGCAGGAAACCACAAGAGAGCACGAGCAGGGCGGTGGAAAGCCACCTCAGGCTCCAAAAGCGCCTCCCTACCTTACGCAGGAAGAGAACTATGCTAAGAAAGGCGGCAGACAAAATTAGCATTGGAATGTTGATTCACTCCACCTGAAATTAAGTATTTGCGACAGCTGACAATGAAAATAAGCTAAATATATTTAGGGTGGACAAAGAGATAAAGACATAACATGGAAAAAGTAGGTACATATGATATAAGAACAGATGGACAAAAAATTTAGTAATCTTGGAAATAAAAAGCCACTGAATTTTTAAAAAATGAACAGATAGTATTGATGTGGGCTATGAGTGGGAGGCTCTTTGTCTCTTCAGAGATAACCTAAGCTGTCTGTCCTGACTTGTGGGTGTGGGATGGTGAGAGGCTGCAGTCCTGCCCTTGGTGACCGTGGCAACGACTCCAGTCCCAGGAAACAGTTTAACAATGCAAAGTCTATAAATTTTAAATATTCAGGGAAAATGCAAACCAAATGGGCTAAAAGCTTATCTAGAATATATGAAGTCCATGCTAAAAGCGTACCTAGGATGTGGAAGATATATGCTAATTCAAGCCTATTGAGAACTGAAACAAAAGGACCATTTGGCCTTTCCTCTCTGTATAAAAGGGACCAAAAATCTGGTTCCGGCCTGGGGATTGAAAGAGAAAGCTCCCGAGCCGGCCGGCCATCAATAAACCATTTTTCCTTCTCAAAATCATTCCTGAGTCCTGGCCTTTCTATACGCAAATAATTGAACCTCTCTCGAATTCTACAATAGTGTAACTGGACTATAGGTCACTGCTGAGTTAGATAAGAGTTTGCTGAACTCAGCATAGAGAAAGGCAGATTAAAACACACACATACACACACACACACACACACACCTGAGAAGATACACTGAGAGGCTCTAGCATGCATCTAATAAGAATTGCAGGAGAAAATGAAGGAAACGACAAAACAGTTTTTAAGGCAATATTTTAAGATGTGTTTGCTAAAATTTTCCAAATTTGAAGAAAGTTAAGTCCTTTGCTTCAGGTACTAAACAGGATTAATAGATACCTACTCAAAAGAAGTTAAAGTGAAACAATAGAATATCTGAGATTAAAGGTAAAATCTCTAAATAAACCATGGAGAAAAGTAGACTGCCCACTGAAGAACAAAATCAAACTGACAGCAGGCTTCTTGTCTGCAAAAGTAGAGGCCAGAGGATGATAAGATCTTTTAATGGTGAGAAGAAATCACTGTCAACACAATTTTATAATTTACTAAACTATTATTCACGAATGAAAGTAAATATGTTCAGGCATATAAGATATGAGTTTTCTATCCACAGACCCTTAATAAAAGAATTATTAATGAATATACTTCACCCAAAAGGAAAATGAACCCAGGGTAGAGGTATAGAATATAAGAAAAGTGGTAAGTCATGAATTAATAAATAATTACAATCAACTATAGATTTTTTAAAATTTGGTATTTTTTTAAAAACTCTAGAACTGTAAAAAGGGGGCTATCAGAACATGCCTAGGAGGGGAGTAGGAATACTATAAAACCTTGTGTGCAAGATTTAGGAAATTATAGATAACCTCTGGAAAAAAAAATAGAAACACAATCTACCCTTTCCTAGCCAGTTGGGAAAGAGAAGTAGAAGATATGGAAAATGTTATCAATGTAATAGAAGGTGGGAAGAAGGGGAGAAAAGAAGTAAAGAAAAAATACAAATATAGAAATAAATCCAAGTATCAATAAATACCCAAATATGAGCAAGCAAAATAATGTATTAAATCCACTTGTAAAAATCCATACCTGAACAATAAAATCACAGACAAAGGTGAAAAGTAGAGATTTTTAAAAAATGGATATTTTTTAAAATTGCAGATAACAGGAAAAAAGCCGATGGAGCAATGTTGGTATTAGACAGCATTTAGTGTTCCCCTTTTCAAGAAGGCACCCTCTAAAGTATATATTTGAGTTTTAAAACATGCAGATCCTCATAAACCACCACCACAGACAGGATACTAAAGAATTTCAACACCCCAAAGAATTCCTTCGTGCCAGCCCTCGGCAGTGAACCACTCCCTCCACCACTAACCTTTGGTGACCATTGATCTCTGTGTCTATCTGTTCGCTGCCCTGTTTTTCAGAATGCTATGTGAGATCAGTCTGTACTGTCTTGACACTGGCACTGCTTTGTTGTTGTTTTTATTGTTTTTGAGGTCCCGGGGCTGGGGATTGAACCTGGTACCTTGTATGTGGGAAGCTGGCACTTGACCACTGGGCTGCACTGGCTCCCCTGAGTTGGTTTTTTCATTTGTTTGTTGTTTGTTTGTTTTTAGGAGGCACCAGGAACTGAACTCAGGACCTTCCATTTGGGAAGTAGGCGCTCAACTGCTTGAGCCACATCCACTCCCCACTGGCACTGTTTCTTATTTGTCTGTTTTAGTTAGGCCAGTAAAAAGAATTTATTGTAAAATGGGAGAAATGAGCAGAGCTTGCTGAGAAATGGAAGAGAAGGATGGAAATACACACCAGGATTTGATGTGGGCTCCTTGAGGGAGAAAGATTGAGCTTTGGTTTGTATGGTCACCTTTAAGCTATTAATTATTCCTCCCCTTGCTAATGCTAAGGGGAGGGGCCCCAGCTATTATTGGTTACCCCATCAATGGTGGAGGCCAGTGGTGAGGCCTGTTTGGAATATCCAGGACCTCTCCTCTGCTCCAGAAAGAGTCCCAACTGGGACCTCAATGTCAAGGTCAAGGTCTCAGTGGGGTCTCAGAGCCATGTTGTCTGTTGGCCATGCTGTCTGTCAGCCATGTTGTGGCTCATCTTCTCCTCGTTCCCCTGAACTAACCTGCCTCAACTACCCCTCAGAGAGTTCACACCCTTATTCTTAATGGGGTGCTGAGGGATGATGGTCATTCTTCTGTAGTTACTTCCTGCTGGTTAGGGCAGTCGTCCCTGCTTGAAAGGGCATAAACTTCTCTGGCTATTCTATTGTGGTTGAGAGAAGATGGGTCTGGCACCCTGATTGGAACTGGGTAAATTCCCCATATAACTAGTAAGGTGTTGATTCTGTAGGAAATAAACTTAATTAGAATTTTGAAGATACATGGTCCTATTAAAGGATAGAGAAAATCATAATAGGCAGGCCCAAAAAGGCCCACCATGACATATTGGACCATGAGAGTGGCACTATTTTTAATAGCAAAATTGCCTAAATGTCCATCATCATGGGAATGTTTTTAATAAATTACAGAACATCCATCCTATATAATTCTCCTGTACTTAGCATGAAGTAGATATCCATGTACCAATGTGTAAATGTCTCCAAGATATAATGCAAAAGTGGAAAACTCAAGGTGCAGGAATAATACATATAGTAATATCTCATTTGTTTGTTTATACGTCTTATATATGCCAGTGCAAAGATAACAGTCTGGAACAGTATTTACCAAATTTATCAGAGCTTTCTAAGAGGAGAGGCATGGGGGTAGAGAAAGGTAAAAGGGGGATTCTACTTTCTGTGTTAACAATAAGCATTTTAAAAGAGAAGACCCATTTATGATAACAAAATGAAAATAAAATACTTAGGCTTAACAACAGTAAATGTCCGAAATTTTTGTGAGGAAAGCTATATAACAATCCTGAGACACAAAATTAGATGTGAACAAGTGGAAAGACATACTGTGAAGAGAAAAAATCAGCACCATTATGGAGATATCAATTCTTCAGTTAATTTATAATTTTGAAGTAATTCCAATTTAAAAATATCATCTCTTTTTTTTCTGGATCTAGACAAGCTGATTATAAAGTTCATGGTGAAAGACAAGAATTTAAGTACGTATCATGCTGTAATTACTGATTTAGGCCTTTCTCCTAGGCTAGACCCTGAAGAGCTTATTGTTCTTGGTATCCCTAACATAATATCTGACATGCAGTAGATACTCCAAAATAATTGAATTTTTCTAAGGGTGCGGTCAGAACCTCTGAACACTTATGTTCTACATGCTCTACACCACCCCCGCATGTGCCATTTATATCTCTGGTGCAAAATAGATAAGTGTCCCTTGTTTATATTGCTCTATCTTTATTATTGCAAGCAGTTTCTCTGAAGCTCAGTGACTTTATTTTATTTTAACCTCGCTCCTTGATGTCTTATTAATGGAAATGTACCTTTTCAACTAATTGTCTACATGTGGGTTCTGTGTTTCACTGCCATGCTTCTCTGGAAATTGACTTTATAAATAGATACTTTTTACATAACAATATTTTGTTATGATTCTAAGAAAGAACTGAGAATCAAGTAACCATTATCAAAGATATGTCATACAATCAAAGATATAGCCATAAATATTAATTACTTAAAATAGTGGAAATTACTATTAAAAAGCCATACTTTATTGCACATTGATTATGCAAGGTATTTCAGAATGTGCTAAAGTATATATATCTGCATATAAAAATGCATCTCTTTGAAGGTATAAATGTGACTTAAACACCCCAGTTGCAATTTTAAATATTTGATTTATTTTCCTAGATTTTAGCAGCATTTCAGGGCACGATATGGATCAACTTTCCTTTTTTGTGGAAGCTTGTGTTTCTCTTGAAAACACCCCCTTTCAAAAGCAAAACCAAAATAAATAAATTTTGTTCACCTTGAAATTGAGGAAGCTGGGATTTTTTTTCCCTTAAAAAAAGGTAGCTGTAGTATTATCTCAACATGGTTTGCAGATGAAAATACTTGGGTTCAAATTTTAGTGAACCCATTTCTCCAATCCCTGCAACTCTTGGGTTTCTTTTCTACAGGTACTACCTAGATATCATCACAGTCATGAAGCAATTTTACATGTACATTTTTTAATCCTCCAAGGACATTAATTATGAAGTCTTGGGAAATGGATGTGGCTCAAGGAATTGAGTGCCTACTTCCCACATGGAAGGTCCCACGTTGGAGTCCTGGTGCCTCCTTAAAAACAAAAAACAAGCAAACAAATTAAAAAAGCAACTCAGGGCAGCTGATGTGACTCAGTGGTAGAGCACTGGATTCCCACATGTGAGATGTGAGGTCCTGGGTTCAATTCCTGGCTAGTACATTAAAAACAAACATTAGGAAGACTTGAGGAGCATGCTTTATACTTTTATAACCTAGAGGTCAGCTGTTCTTTAAGACCTAGGGGAGATTGAGTCAAACTCCAGTCCAAAGCCCTCTCCAAGATACTGACAAACTCCTGGAAGGTTCTCATAGTCCCTATAGTTCCCAGTTTCTCTTTTCATAGAAATAGTTTAGATTATAGATTTGTACTCATCCTAGGCAAACTCTTCTTTGCCTTTACAACTTTGCTTCAAGCATGAAATTGGGTCCTTTTCTGTGATTACTACAGAATTTGTTCATAAAATGTGTGTATGTTATAGCAGATTTTACTGAAAATTTGAAAGATTAAAAGATTTTCACTTATCATAATAGTAGAATCAACGAGTGTATGCACTATCCTCCTGCCGTGTTGCCTCACCTGCTTGTGCTCCTCCCTGCTGGCCCCCTGCTGCTGACTCATGTCCTCCTCCCTCCAAACCTGTTCCGTCCCAGGTAGAGTCCATCGTTGAGCAGTCTCTTTGTTGCCTTGATTCCTCCTGACCCTCACTCTTAGTGATTCACCTTTTCTGTCCTTCTTTTCCTGCCTTCCAAACTTTCTTAGATATCTTCCTTAGCATAGATGATTTCCTTCTA
The DNA here is from genome assembly GCF_030445035.2 of Dasypus novemcinctus. Taxonomy (NCBI): domain Eukaryota; kingdom Metazoa; phylum Chordata; class Mammalia; order Cingulata; family Dasypodidae; genus Dasypus; species Dasypus novemcinctus. Next base: position 36,783,420 of record NC_080681.1, on the reverse strand, counting down.
AGAAAATTGTACATAGCTTTTAGGATAGTAGGTGTGCTCACCTTGCCACGTTTTGGATCAGATTATCCTGTTCAGCTTCCTCTTTTTGTCTCTAATGTTTATCCTCTTTTCCTCCCATCCACCATCCCATACCCTATTTCTTTTCCCTACTTCTCTCCCTTCCCCCCACACAAACATGTCATCTAACTTTAGGCTCAAGCCTTTATCCTCCAAAGGCAGTCTAGGGATTGCCCCTCGAAGAAAATGGTGGAATTTCTTCCATGTGACATGTGTGTAGGCTGGTGGTGATGATCTAAGCCTCAGTGTTTTGCAGAACTGGACGGGGCCAGGGGCCAAGGGTGAATGGGGCCATTACCCACCCCTACTCCAAGCCCTCTCCCTTAGCCCAGCACCATCAGCTTGGAACCCTGCTGTTATTCTTTTAATATTTGTTACGGAGCCTTTGCAAAATCATTAAATTACTAGGTAAAGGAAAAGGGAAGTGATATATAGGTTTAATTAGGCAGTCTTCTCAAAGGGTCAGAAAAGGTGAAATAAAAATTCTCGAGTTCTTACAAGCTGCTGTTATTTACAAAAATATAGGGCAAAAAAATCTTTTACCCATCTATTTTAGGAAGCCTGTCTGCCTTCATTTTTTTTCTGTCTTCTTTTTCTTTTTGACTGTACCTTTGACAATACTGATCCCTCTCCTGGTTCTTCTCCATGATGCACCTGTCACCACTTGTGGCCGCATTCCCATACCATAGCAATCCACTCCCCAATGGCCTCAGTGTCTTTTCCTCTAATCATTATAGAGGGTATAAATCTTTGCTGTTGCAGAATGACTAAACATTATGGATTTCTAGCCATTTGACATTTTAAGGTAGAAATAAACTTTTTCTTTACATTGTTAATTCTACGTGTCATTGCTGCCAACTCCTTGGTTATTATTCCTGCTCTGAACTGTTTGCTTATTGTTCAAATGGTACTGCTTACATGGGCTTCATCTGGGGACAGTTTCACCAGGTGATATAGAGTGCATTCTGTGTCATCCTACCTCAACTTCAAAAGGAGGATGCATTCTCTCTTTCCCAGATTATAATCCTGAAAGCCTGTTGGACATTCTTAGAGCTTAATAGTTTTTTTGACAAATTGAAACATTTTTGGAGGATTAGAGGTTCTCAATCCAATACCTGGTATGAAAGCTGATTGTTATACTATTGAACATTTCTCTATTCATCCATACCTCTCAGAAAAAATTGCTTTTATAAAAGCTTGATGAAATTTCCATTATATTAAAGTCATTTGTATATAGCTATGCGTATAGTCCAGGATATGGGTAGAAAGAAAAGAAACTATAAAGATAGGAGGTTCTTCCATATTTCCTCCTCCTAATTCTTTTACTAATGATATAATATTGGAGGCCAAAATTGAGTCTGAATAGGGGATGTACTTCCCAGATCAATGATTGATTTTCTCAGGTTCCCATGAGAGAAGAAATAGAAATTTTTAAAAATACATGAATGTAATATATTTAATATTTATTAAGTTGTGAATTGTTCTATGTCCCTAATATACAATCCCTGTGTTTTATGTCTTAGATGTGATGAACAAAGTTGGATATTTCATTTTTCCAACATGTGGGCTAAGAATAAAATCTTGATGCTGGAACTGAACGTTGTGTTCTCCAAGCAGAGGAAACGGACATTTATTGGACATGATTGCTGCTTTCTTAGCACTAATGAAATTATGAAGGCTCTTTGAGTAATATAATTTGAAAATACCGTTTCTGTATTTCAGGTCATGCAGGACAAGATAATCTGCCTTCCAAAAAGAGTGCAGCCCTCTCAGAACCATTCTTCTGTTTCAAATGTCTCTCAAGCAGTTGCCAGTACCACCCCACTGCCTCCACCTAAACCATCTGCTCCTACCCCTGCCACTGTGGAAATGAAAGGACTGAAGACAGACCTGGACCTTCAACAGTACAGTTTTATAAACCAGATGTGCTACGAGCGAGCCCTCCACTGGTATGCCAAGTATTTCCCCTACCTTGTCCTCATCCATACTCTGGTCTTCATGCTCTGTAGTAACTTTTGGTTCAAGTTTCCTGGCTCCAGCTCCAAAATAGAACATTTCATCTCCATCCTGGGGAAGTGTTTTGATTCTCCATGGACCACCCGAGCTTTATCGGAAGTGTCTGGGGAAGACTCAGAAGAAAAGGACAATAGGAAGAACAACATGAATAGATCTAACGCCATCCAGTCTGGTCCAGAAGGCAGCTTGGTCAATTCTCAGTCTTTAAAGTCAATTCCTGAGAAGTTTGTGGTTGACAAATCCACCGCAGGTGTTCTGGATAAAAAGGAAGGCGAGCAAGCGAAGGCCTTATTTGAGAAGGTGAAGAAGTTCAGGCTACATGTGGAAGAAGGGGATATATTGTATGCCATGTATGTTCGCCAGACGGTACTGAAGGTTATAAAATTCCTGATCATCATTGCATATAACAGTGCCCTGGTTTCCAAAGTCCAGTTTACAGTGGACTGTAATGTGGACATTCAGGATATGACTGGATATAAAAACTTTTCTTGCAACCATACCATGGCACACTTGTTCTCAAAACTTTCCTTTTGCTACCTGTGCTTTGTAAGTATATATGGACTGACGTGCCTTTATACCTTATATTGGCTGTTTTACCGTTCTCTGAGGGAATATTCTTTTGAGTATGTCCGGCAGGAGACTGGAATTGATGATATTCCTGATGTAAAAAATGACTTTGCTTTTATGCTTCATATGATAGATCAGTACGACCCTCTCTATTCCAAGAGATTTGCAGTCTTCCTGTCTGAAGTCAGTGAAAACAAGCTCAAGCAGCTGAACTTAAATAATGAGTGGACTGCTGATAAACTGAGGCAGAAGCTACAGACAAATGCCCACAACCGACTGGAATTGCCGCTTATCATGCTCTCTGGCCTTCCAGACACCGTCTTTGAAATCACAGAGTTACAGTCTCTAAAACTTGAAATCATTAAGAACGTGATGATACCAGCCACAATTGCGCAGCTCGACAGCCTCCAGGAACTCTCTTTACACCAGTGCTCTGTCAAAATCCACAGTGCAGCTTTATCTTTCCTGAAGGAGAACCTCAAGGTCTTGAGCGTCAAGTTTGATGACATGAGGGAGCTGCCCCCTTGGATGTATGGACTTCGGAATCTGGAAGAGCTCTACCTAGTGGGCTCTCTAAGTAATGACATTTCCAAAAATGTCACCCTTGAGTCTCTACGAGATCTCAAAAGCCTTAAAATTCTCTCTATCAAAAGCAACGTTTCCAAAATCCCTCAGGCAGTGGTTGATGTTTCCAGCCATCTCCAGAAGATGTGCATCCACAATGATGGCACCAAGCTGGTGATGCTTAACAACCTGAAGAAGATGGTCAACCTGACCGACCTGGAGCTGGTCCACTGTGACCTGGAGCGTATCCCCCATGCGGTGTTCAGCCTGCTCAGCCTCCAGGAATTGGACCTGAAGGAAAATAATCTGAAATCTATCGAAGAAATCGTTAGTTTTCAGCACTTGAGAAAATTGACAGTGCTAAAACTGTGGCATAACAGCATCACCTACATCCCAGAGCACATAAAGAAACTCACCAGCCTAGAGCGTCTGTCCTTTAGTCACAATAAAATAGAGGTGCTGCCTTCCCACCTCTTCCTATGCAACAAAATCCGATACTTGGACTTATCTGTCAATGACATTCGGTTTATCCCACCTGAAATCGGAGTTCTACAAAGTTTACAGTATTTTTCCATCACTAGTAACAAAGTGGAGAGCCTGCCAGATGAGCTCTATTTCTGCAAGAAACTTAAAACTCTTAAGATTGGAAAAAACAGCCTATCAGTACTTTCACCGAAAATTGGAAATTTACTCTTTCTCTCCTATTTGGATGTTAAAGGCAATCATTTTGAAATTCTCCCTCCTGAACTTGGTGACTGTCGGGCTCTGAAGAGAGCTGGTCTAGTTGTAGAAGATGCTCTGTTTGAAACTCTGCCTTCTGATGTCCGGGAGCAGATGAAAGCAGAATGACTTATTTTTCTTTAAAGTTTGACTGCAACATGCTTCTACCAAATACAGTATAAATGATTAGTTAGTCTTAATGCTTTTCCTATTTGTTTTTTATTTTCTTTCTTTTTCACACAAAACAAAATGTACACAAAGACTGAGTAAGGAGTATGTATATTTTTAATAAAAATTTACTTGTATTTTTTCAGTATTAATATTTTAAAGTTTTATTTGTCCTGCAAACTAATGTATCTATTATTGTTTTCTACTGACAGAAACAGATGGTTCCATCTGTGTTAGGTTTTTTTTTTTCCTTCAGTTCATTCTTGTGAAAGGGAGGAAATTTGAGTTGCATGGTTTTTTGGGATTTTTTTCAGTTGATGAAGATACTTTGCCAAGGTCATTGTTAGCTTGTTTACACCTGTGCAGGGTCCTTATTTTTGTTTTCATTGTGTGTATATCAAGGAATCTGTGCTGGTTACTTTAATGCCAGCTGCCTTCTCTATTGGCCATGTTCTTCATTCTACAGAGAAAACTATCCTCTGGAGTAAAAATTCACACCGCAGAGTATTTTTAAAAATGTCCCCATCTCCAACAGAACCCTAAATCATATTATTTCAAAGACCTGACAGTTAGTTCTGTTTAGGCAAGGAGTTTGTGAGTGGATGAAGACAGTAATCTTTAAAGGTTGGCATGCTTGATTTGGTCATTTGTAATTTAACCAGTTTGCATTTCTACCAACATGTTAAAAATAACCTTTAAAGACTAAGTACAGAGGCTACCCCTCCCCTTTTAATTTCAGTGCTGCTATGTCAAACTGGCAAACATAGAAACTAGATTTATTTTAATATTCTAGTATGTAATTAAATTTTAAAATCATAATCAGAAACCTGTTTTTGAGTAATTTAATCATCTTTGATATTTTGATATTCTGGTGCATATAATAGAAAAATTTCACTACTAAATCTCTGTTAAATCAGGCTTTCTCCCTTCCTCTGGGCAGGGTAGCAGTGGTCATCTGTTCAAGTTGCCTGTTGTTCAGAATATTCCATATAAATATTAATCGATTTCTCTCAAGCCTGCCTTTGCTGCAAATGCTAGTGAAGCAAGTCCTGGAATTCTCCCTGTTCTCTTTAGCTTAAAATAGGTTATTTCATCTATAATGGTTCTGTTACTTTTTCAAAAAAGCCTGAATAAATGCTGTAGGTGGTTGTCATCTAGTAGTAATTTCTACCTGATGGTCAACAGAAATTTTATTTCTCTTTGTATTTAAAATCCAATGTAGTGGGTCTTGGGCAAAATTTTTCACTGTTAAACTGTAGAACTGGAAAATGAAATACCATATTTGTGTCCTCCATCCAGGACTAGTACCTCTGATCATGAAAACTTTGTTTTATGTCCCAAAGTCATGTTGACTTTTTTCAGAGCCCCAGTCTACTCTAAGAAAGTTTTGTGACTTAACAATGAATGAAAGGAGGAAGGCTTGGGTGTTTCAAATGCCCTTTTTAATAATTGTTCCTTGTTCCTGGTGAATTTGCTCAGTGCTTTGAGTCATACACTGAATGCAACCATAGGAACTTCTCCACAGATATATGTACCTCAGTCTTGTTTTAAATTTTAATATTGATACATCATGGGACAGAGGATTAGGGAAAGAGATGCTTTTCATTTGTTTCATAATCTAATGATGCAGACCAAAGTGCTTCTTGGTTTCTGCTAAATGTTAACATTTTAGAAAGGTGATTTTGCATAGTGGATTTATTTAGATCTGAAATTGAAATAACATGTTTGAAATAGTAATAGGGTTATATTTCATGCCTGATAAAATATTCAATTTCAGACAACTGTTGGGATCCTGATTATAAGCAATGTGTTGTATTTAGAAACATAGTCCTACCTGTTTTAAACAAACAAACACTTATTGGCAGATCGTCCATGGTTAAGCATGACAGAAATACCCTGTTGAAAGTAAGCTTAGATATCTGCTAGTAAAACACTGGGTGCACTATTTTTCTGGATAAAATTTATAGTTATTTTCTATATCACCCTTCAAAAGGGATCTAATCAGGTTAAAAATAGTTTTTATCTGGTGTTAATTGATAATCTCATGGATTCATAACTGAAATATATTACTAATAACTAGCTTTTATTACTTATGGCAATTTGCTCCAAAATTACAAAAGAATTTGACTTGTTTTGTTGATGAGTTCACAGGTAGACCCCCAACCTAAGTTTTAAATAACATCCAGTAAATCAGTATAATTCTATGACTTTATGTTTTAGATGTTTCTATTAGATTTTATAAAAACTCAAAAGACTCAAACTTCATTTTGAGTCTCTTTTCCAACTCTGGCCCTTTTTAATACTGTGGCTTTTTGTTCATATTCTTTAGAGCATTAAATTACTATTTAGCCTATAAATGGAAAACTCAGGTAAATGAACTGCTGACTTTTTCTAAAGTCCTTTAACTGATCAACTCAGTGAAAAGGAGAATTTACCTAATCACTTTCCGAATTTTACAAGTGCTCTTGCTAAAAAGGAGCAACTAGCTCTATTTCTCCAACCTCTATAATATTCATGAGAAACTGCTTATGTAAATGTAAAAGCACCATATTTATTCATAACTCTTATAGCTGCTTGCAGTCCATGATGCGTAAGCTCTGTGGTCAGTTTTAATGGACAGGTGTAGAACAAACAATTGTCTTGTGATGGTCTGATTGAAATGGAGCTTAGAAGAATTTCCTAATGGAATCTGATTAAGAAAATTAGTGTTTCTTGTTGGGTTTTTGGTTTTGTTTTGTTTTGTTTTTAACACACACCTTCAATATAGAAGTTCTGATACAGTAAAACTTGTTCTTTGTAATTATAACAAGTTTCTTCTTGTTCACAATCTTTTACTCATTACATTTCCCATGTAGGAATTTTAATGAGTTTTAACAATTTACTTGGCATCCTATGCAACAGGCATTGCTTTTTTTTCCCCAGAAAAATGTGGAAAACATGCCTGCTATGAGTATTTCATTCATTTAGAGATGCCTCCTCGCCTGGCTCTCAAACCATTTTGGAGAGGAAAGCTTAACCTGGAATCTTTGGTTACTTGGGATGGGGAAGTCCAAGTTCTTGCAATATGCTTTACTATGATTATTGATATTAAGAAACAAAAAACAAAGTCTTTATATCTAATTACCATTTCTTCCAAGTGGTGTTACTGTTATTTATTTTCCTAATTCTAGTATAAGAAAAGTCCATTCTTTAAGTAGTTTGTTTTACTCTCTAATATCAGACCAAATTACCTAGTAAATAGTAATGATATATTTATTTAAGCAGTGAGCATTTATGATCCATCTATGAAAACTGTAGGCCATAGTACTCAGTTGCGAACATATAAGATAAATTTCAACATAAACTTTGTTTTTAGAGACTAAATTAAGATTCAAGTGACGTTCTCCTGTTAATCCTGAATGTGGCCATGCTACTCAAACAGTTCACATTTCTGGTAGGACCTCAATAACTCAGGGCAGGGTTCCATCCTAACCTTAAGTTAAAGCAGCAAAACAGCAGTTATTGGAGAGGGGATTGCCTCAAGAGTCTCAGATTTTCTCATCCTTTCCTGTCTATTCAAAAGAAATAAAAAGAACCCTTGGACAGTCCCAGCCAGATTTGCCACTGATTTTTCAGATTCGGGCCTCGGTGACATTCTTCTGATACAAAGCACATAACAGCCCACCTGGTCACCAGGTATCCACTCTTCCTCCGTCTTCCCAGGGCCACTCACTGATAAAGGTAACACCCCCACTGCCACCCAAGAATTTTTTTTTTTAAGAAGACCTTGAAAAGGGGTATACAACTTTGCACAATTTAATTTCTTGGCTATCTTAAATAATAGCTCCTATGCTTGGCTTTTCACGTGGTGTTAATTTGTTTCTCCTGGTACCTATTTCTCTCCCTCCTGATTCTGCCTCTTTAACGAATAATTTTATCGGGGTTGAAACTTCATACCTTATATGTTCACTCAGTTTCCCTTCACCCCTTGTTTTCTCTCACCATCTGTGTTCAGATTGTGTCAAATCCTGGCAAAGCCTCTAAGACTGTCAAGAAAATGTTTGAAAGCTGATTTGTCTTAGTGCATACTCATGATAAAAAGTCTTAATGTTATTTGACTATGTACTACATAGGAACAGAAAATAAATAAAGTCATTTTTGTAATTTAACATTGAGATTTGTCTGTCTTGTTTTTAGAAATGATGTTTATCTTTTGCATATCTTCAGCTGTCACTGAGGCTTCTTGTGCTCTGCAGGAAATAGGTTGCCGAGTGTATACCATACATTGTGTTGAACTACTCTCTGCAATTGTGACTAATTATTTCCTTCCTTAATTCACTGTATTGCATCTGTCTAAGGTGCCCCTGGAGTTTCACTTGGGTAATTAGTTCCTTAATAAGTAATCTGGACTGCAATTTCTGTGCATTTGCCAGATCAGATTATACAATGGCTGCCACTCCAGCTTTCAGTAGATACTTTTATGGTAATGGCTGTGGTTACCTAAAGGAATCAGAGGAGCCAACCCTAATTAATCACATTGCATTCCAGGCTTAAGGAAACCCTCTACAATAAAACTTTTTGTACCATTTATGTGTAAGAAAGTTGTGATTGGTAACTTCAACGGTAAATTGTCACCTTACATATTTTCCTGTAGTCATTTACGACCCATTGATTTTACTGCGGGTCAACTCTTTGGAGAAGGACTACTGAGATGCAAGAAGTTGATGAGTACAGAACCATGTGACTGTAAGTATCAGGAATTTAGAAGAGACTGTGTGAGAGTTGTGAAGAAATTTTGGAGATGAGCTAGGAAATGCAATAGATTGGAGACATCTGGTCATTTCAGTGCAATGTGCAGAAAAGGAAAAGCTTGTGCCCACTGTCACTGTTTATGTCTCATCCTCCAGTCCTTCCATTTATACAGAATATTGAGATAAACACTGAAATTAAATCAATCCAGTTATTCGTTATTGTTAGCTAACAATATATAAGATAAGCATCTTTGTTTGGGTAGAAAGTGACATGAAGAATAAGAAGGAAGTCATTAAAGTCCATTTGAGACTCAATGCGGTACTCACTGGGCCATCGAACAAGGTCTACATACTTCTCAATGTAAGTCTGTATCTCGTCTTAAATATTAATATCTAGGTAGAAAAAGAGTGAAAAGCTGTAAACTGCATTATTTTTTGTGTAAGTCTTAGAATAAAGTTCATTGTACTTTAGATTTCATTAAACGAAGCAGGATGTAAACAAACATTTCTATAATCCAGTATACCGTGTTATTGAGTATTTTCAGAGTATTTGAATATTTTGCAAGAAAAATACAGGATTAGGCAAAGGTATTATTATTACCAAACACCTAAACCAAACAGACCTATTCCCATTATTTTTATAAATTTTCAGAACAAGTTGAAGATTATTTCTTTAATCCTTTAAGAAATTAATTTTTATTTCAACTCAAACTACATCTGTATATCTACCATTAAAAAAATCTTTGGGGAAATGGACTTTGGCCCAGTGGTTAGGGCGTCCGTCTACCACACGGGAGATCCGCAGTTCAAACCCCGGGCCTCCTTGACCCGTGTGGAGCTGGCCCAAGCGCAGTGCTGATGCGCGCAAGGAGTGCCCTGCTACACAGGGGTGTCCCCCGTGTAGGGGAGCCCCACGCGCAAGGAGTGCACCCATAAGGAGAGCCGCCCAGCGCGAAGGAGGGAGCAACCTGCCGAGGAATGGCGCCGCCCACACTTCCCCTGCCGCTGACGACAACAGAAGCGGACAAAGAAACAAGACTCAGCAAAAAGACACAGAAAACAGACAACCGGGGGAGGGGAGGGGAATTAAATAAAATTTTAAAAAAATAAATCTTAAAAAAAAAAAAAAAATCTTTGGTGCTATTCTTAGTATTCGCAAGAAATATAGATCTTGGGGAAAGTGACACAAAAGAGGTAAGATGTGAATGTTGCATGTTATATCCAGCAGAGATTTTCATATGGAAAAAAAAATTACATTTCTTCAATCTGAACCACAACGTTTCTCAGGATTCCATTACAAAAATCACATGGGTTCACATAGAATAATTTTGTTAAAATCACACTCTAAAAAGTGGACAGCTTTGAACTTCTTAATAGGCTGATTTCATCCAAGAGCAGAGCCAAGGCAAAAACGAAGATTTATTTACTGTGAGTTTGGGCAATCAAAGCCCACAAATTTATGAAACATTGATAAGTTCCATTCGGCCTGTTGAGCTGTTTGTATAAATTTTATTTCTTAGTGATTTAAACTGACTTACAAAGAGTACTTTATGGAATAACCAATCTCTATAAAAATCTGAAAGGCAATGTACAAAAATGATCTCTGAGTGGACGTGAAATTTTATTTCACACAGTGGTCTCTCTCTTAGAGGAAGTCAATTTGTTCAAAATTAGAAAACTTAAGTACTTTCTCTTACCTCTTGCCAGGCCCTGGCCTCTAGTGGTGTGACTCACAGATGTTCCTAGTCACATCCTAGCCTCCAGTTTAACAATACTAGAATGCTAACAGAAGCACGTTTCTTACGCATGCAGAAACAAAGGCAGGATGTTGTTCGCCTTTACTTTAGTGAAGAAGTATTTAAATATAAGTTCATACTTCACTGTGAAATTGAGAACTAGAAATTTGACTTCAATTAAAACTACTTAGGGAGCCGATGTGACTCAAGTGGTTGAGTGCCTGTCTCCTACATAAAAGGTCCCGGGTTCAGTTCCCAGTATCTCCTAAAAACAAAACAACAAGCAAACAAACGAAAAAACCAACTCAGGGGAGCTGAAGTGGTTGAGTGCCAGCTTCCCACATACAACGTCCCCACTTCATTCCCCGGCCCAGGTACCTAAAAAACAAAACAGAACAAAAAAACCCCTACTCAATCTAAACATTTAGCTCTATACATATATTGTTAAATATAAATTAAATAAACTGTCAAAGAAAAATTGAATGAATGTCAAATGGGTAATAGGGAGCATGGCAGAAGGGATGAAGTAACTGATTTGTACTAAATAAAGCTGCTGTTCTCTTTGGACAAAAAATGGAGATGAACAATTAAAAATAATAAAAATTAACAAAAAAATAGAGGTAGAATTTGCTTAAGAGGGGTACTCCCAAGAAAGGACCCTCTATGCACTTTCTAAAAATCAGGCAGACTTGTTGCCCTTCAAATTCTACCAATGACAACATAAAAACAATCAGTTCTCAAGTATGGGAAACAAGCTGGACAACTATTTTTAGATAGCTTTCCCTAACTCAGTAATTGCTAGTGGCTATTGAGTACTTTCACTATAAATCTGATTAAGATCCCAAAAATGCCTGAATGTTGATTTAAAAACCTTAATGTCAATGCCGATACTGGCATCTTAATAGCTCTGCAACATTATGGTAAACAACTATAAGACAAAAGTCATATTTAGTGTTTATCAAAATGTTTAGAATCCTATCAATTTTTTTCTTTTATCTGTACAGGCAAGATAGCAAAATATTATACAGAGATTGATCCAGGACTCTATAAATGCTTTAAATAATCCTGACAATAAAGAAACTAAACTTTCTTTGTACTGTTTTCATTGATTAGACGATGGTTCATAGACATAGCTGTTCATAGTAATGCCCTTTCTATTTTCAGCTCTGTTCATCCCAATCTAATTTTGGCTATTCTTGGATTAAGATCACCTGAGACTTTGTTAAAATGTTTTAAGACTGTAGAATATCTCTAACACTTTCTACCTACCTCATTTAGGACACTTACCACTTGTGTAATAGTTATTTTAGGACCCATCTTATCTCTTCCATAGATGAGTGTAGAAACCAAGACTTACTTGTCTTTGCATTTCCCTACAGTGCTTTACCATTGTGACTTATACCCAGTGGGCTCTGGAAAAATGTCATTGAACTAATCAAGAGACCTAACTCTATTAGGCCATCATCCCTTTTTGCAAAATTGTCCCTAAACATTAGTCTTGATGAAGCTCTTACATTTTAGGCTTATTAGAAACATAGAATTTAGAGCCTTTGAATACTGGTTAGCCCAGAGATTTTCAAATAGTGTTGAAAGGAGCCTTAACTCTTCAACAGAGTATCCCAGTGGGGCTTAGGGAATAGATAGAGCTCCTGGCTTCATCTGTCTCAATTACTATCACCGCATAACAAACCACCCCAAAATTTGGTGATATAAAACAGCCATTTTCTTACACTCGTAGACTCTCTGGGTAAAGCATTTGGAAGGGCACACTGGAGACAGTTTATCTCTAGTCCATGATGCCCAGGGCCTCAGATGGGAAGACTGACAGCTAGAATCAGCTGGAGGCATCTTCATCCAGATGTCTGGCATTAGATTCTAGCTGTTGGCTAGAACCTCTCAACCGGGGCTGTTGCCAGAACAGTTACACACGGTCTCTCCACACAGCCTGGGCTTCCTCATAGCATGGCAGCTTCAGGGTAGTCAGACCTCTTACATGATAGCTTAGGGCTCCAAAGCGAGCATTCCAACAAACAAAAAGGAGGCTGCGACAGCTTATGTGACCGAGCCTTGGAAGTCATGTACATCACTTCCTCCATGCTCTACTAGTTGAACCAGTCATAAACCCTGCCCAGCATGGGGGTGGGAGATGGGGAGGAGTAGATACAGACCTCACCTTTCATTGGAAGGAGTGTCAAAAATCTTATTGTAAGAATATGTGGAATAGGAGATACTGTTGTCATCTTTGCAAAATACAATCTCTAATAATATCTCACCACAACCTCTTCAACCAGAGAGCAGAACCTCTATGTTTTACATAGAAGGCCCCCTAACACTTTAATGTTTACTAGCCTTTGTAAATATAGGATCCATAGAGGCCTTGTAACACATAAATTTCATACATTCTTTCAGCTTATCCAATGGTTATTGTAGAAAACCAGACAGTTGAGAAAGCTAGTATTTCGTTTGCCCCATTTCTTTGTTTCTAATTTCTTTGAGTAGACTGGGAGAACCTGACAGAATTCCTATTCTGAATAACTAGAAGAAAGAGATTATTTCATTTTACTGAATTGCATTTTGAAAATCAAACGTTTGGGTTTAAGCTAGGTGCGTTCACAAATTTTATTTAATTCCCCTTTGCTTCTCCCAATGTAAGTAAAACTTCATAAATTGCTCACAGATGTGTGTGTGCACAAATTAGTAAGAGAAAATGACAATATCTGTGGCGAGAAGGGGAGCAGACCTGGGGTGGTGCCCTCTCCGTGTTCATTAGCTCCCTGCAGCTCTCCAGGCCTAGAGGCCCCCTTGGGACTCTGGCTTCCTGGCTCTGGCCCACCCTGACTTCAGTGACAGCTTCAGGCCTCACGGATGCTCCAGAAGAGGCAGCAGCCTTCTCTGATAGTCACATCCTTCTAACTCAGGAGGAATATTTGGGGGTGGGAAAAAGTTTTCTAGGAAACAAATATGCATGAACGCAGAAGTCCCAGGAAATATCTCCAGGAGACAATTTAAACTAATGACTCACGGCTGGGCAGCCTGCCCTGTTATAGCCAATATGAAATATGTCCATGTCATGCTGCATTGTGCTCTGTGTTTTCCCTCCAGCCTACTAAATCTTCAGACCCATTCATGGAGGCCTCCCCTTGCTTGTGTTCACTCTTATAAATAAAATCCACCAACATATTTAGCTCATTCAGAAAGAAGAAATATTTAATAACAAGTCTTCCATCATAAGCTTGCACCACAGATGTCAGCTAGAGTCTGTCTCTTGATATTTAGATGAAATTGGCTATACCCCATTCCATGCCTTCTGGAAGTCCAGCACCAGCCTTCTGCACTGAGGTTGTCAAGCCACTAACTCTGAACCTCTGTTTCTACAGAAAATCTTCCATTCATGGATCACCTCACCATTCCACATGTTCAATCCCTGTTCCTCACAAACCAAGCCTCCCCCATTCCTCGATTTCCCCCCAACACTCTCACCAGGATTCTGTGCATTTTAGAGACTTTAATGAAGATTTTGGGAAAAAACAGAGCATTCAAGAGAGCAATGCAAGTCACTTAAAAACACCATATCAGGGAAGCGGATGTGGCTCAAGCAATTAGCCTCCTGCCTACAACATGGGAGGTCCATTGTTTGATTCCCCATGCCTCCTAAAGAAGACAGTGAGCTGGCACAATGGACAAGCATGGCAAGGTGACATAACAGGATGATGCAACAGGAGACACAAGAAGAGAAACATAATGAGAGACCCAACAAAGCAGGGAGCAGAGGTTCCCAGTGCCTCCCTAAAGAGGATGAGCAGGACAGCGAGCTGACACGACAAGATGATGCAACAAGGGACACAAGAGGAAAAATATAAGGAGAGTCACAACAAGGCAGGGAACAGAGGTGGCTTAAGTAATTAGGCACCACCTTCCTACTTCAGAGGTCCCAGGTTCGGTTCCCAGTGCCTCCTAAACAGACCTGCAACTCCCACCTTCTGGTTTAATGAACTTACTCCAGGCAGCTAACAGGGAGGTGAAGAAGGTCAACCACCACACCAGGGAGACAAGAGTGCCTACAACTGCAAGAAGAAGAATTGCATCCATCATCCATGTGGAATCTAAGCCCCCTCTCCATATAGAGGCAGAGTAGACATAACCATCCCAGGGTCCACAGGATGGAGGAATAGAGTATGGATTAGAATGGACTTACTGATAGTCTATTCTGGAACTATTGTGATTAGTAATGAAAGAAAACGTAGCATTGAGATGGAGAAAATAGGCATGGTAGCTGCTGAGGGCAGGGAGAGGGAAGAAGAGATATGATGTGGGGGCATTTTCAGAACTTGGAGTTGTCCTGGGTGATACTGCAGGAACAGTTGCTGGACATCATAGATCCTACCATGGCCCACTGGGTGGACTGGGTGGGAGTGTAAACTACAAGGTAAACCACTATCCATGTGGTGCAGCAGTGCTCCAAAAGGTATCCACCAAATGCAATGAATGTGCCACGATGATGAAAGAGGTTGTTGTTGTGGGAGGATTGGGGTGAGGGGGGTGGTGGCTATATGGGGACCTCATATTTTTTTAATGTAACATTAAAAAACATTAATAAATAAAATAAATAAAGTAAGCAAGGAAGATGAACAGACACAGCAAGTGCAAACAACAAGGGGGTGGGGAGAGATAGATAAATAAAATAAATTTTAAAAAAAAACAAAAAACCATATCCGTAAAAGCCCTTCAGTTATTCAGCTATCCCTCATTGTTTCTCTCCCCAATTCCCTTTCTCTTCTCTGCTCCACTGCCCCAATTTCAACATCCTCTTTCACCCCAGCAGCTTATCAGAGTTTCTCTCCACACACTTCCATCCAGTAAGAGGAATTCTGCTACTTGCTGTTCATCTTTTTCTTAATCAGTCTGTTACAGGTCATTGGTCTGACCTGTCCCTCTGACTACTCCTCTGTCTTCTTCATAAGTCCTCGACCTTCTCCTTCCTTTTGAATATGCCAAATTTCCAGGTTTTTTCCTCAGTCCTCTGTCTCCTTTTCTCCTCATCCCAGCACTTACTGACCTCATTTACTTTCAGCACTACACCCATACCCTTTCTAGAGCAACTCCCAGATCCCTACCTCTAGGTAGCATCTCTTCTATGTCTCCCCTCCAACCTGTTGTCTTCTAGACGTTTCCACGTGTCCTGTCTGAAAGCAAACCTTTTCTATGCCACAGCCTCCTGAATGGAGACCCCATAAACCTTCATCCCACCACCTGCACTCTCTCCTCTTCTCCACTGCTAGGCCAGTTTCCAAAGTATAACTGATCTTATCCTTCCTTTGTTCAAAACCTTCCCATCATCTTCTTACTATTGTTTGGAACTTGGACCATATTTTAAGATCTACCACCATCTAGGCCTTAACCGTGTTTCTAGCACAGGCTCTGGAATCCAAAATGGTTTTAAATTTTCACTGTCCATTTACCTAATGTATGACCTTTTGCAAGTTAATTTTAACTCTCTGAGCCTGTGCTATTAATATTATTTATGCACCCATATTTTGGTCCTTCCCAGGAAATACTTAAAATATTATGCATCCTAGTGCTAGGCCCATCCCCAACTCTGTCCTTACTAAATTGTAAATCTTCTCCATGGTTTACTACCAGTCTTGGTTCCAACCAAGATAAAGACCATATCTTGGCCTTTTACCTGCTGCCTCAATCCCAAGCCATAGCTATTTTCAAGGTCTCTATGATGTAATATAAGGTTTGATAGCATGAAAGTAAAGTGAAATGATCTTCTAATTTATTAGTCAGGGAAATATAATTGGCAGGATATATATATGTGTAAATATTATGAAGTTTATTATAGGAATTTTCTCATGTGACCATGAGGATTGGTAAATCCGAATTCCATAGGGCAGGCTGCAAGTTGGAAACCCAATGAAAGTTTCGATGAATTCCCAGGAGAAGCTGGCAGGCTGCAGTAGAGACAGAAATGCTTTCTGACTGCCAAAATTAAGAGTTCTCCCTTTAAGACCTTCAACTGCTTGGAGGAGACTTCTCTCATTGCTGACGGAAATCTCTGTTGACTGTAGGTGTCATCAGCCATAGAGGCAATCAATTGACTAATGATTTAAATTCACGAAATACCCTCGTGGTAACAATCAGGCTAGTGCTTGCTTGACCGAATAACTGGGTTCCGTAACCTAGCCAAGTTGACACAGCGACTTAACCATCACAAATTATAATATATGTAATCAGCCAAGAGGATAATTAGCTATAGTTTGGGGCATTTGGTAAGGGCCACAAAGGGAACTGAGTGCAACTGGGGAAGGATGGCTTGTTCCCTTTATTCCAAGGTTCAAATGCTGACTGGTCACTGGTATTAAAGGTGAGAAAAGCCTAGAGCCAAACTTTAGCTGTATCAGGGAATCTGAATCTGGAAGGCCACAGGATGTAATGTGTAGCACTTGGGGGTTGGGTCACAGTTTAAATCCCAGCTCATATATGTGTCCTGGAGCAAATCAACTACCTGAGTCATAGTTTCCTCTTCTGTAAACATGGGATGGAGACCCCAGCTGCAGGACTGCTGGGATAATTAGTGGTGTGATGTATGTGGAGTACCTACCACAATACTTGCACCTTAGAAGTTCGCTAGTATCTTGGTGACTATAGAATGAGCTCTGGATATGAAAAGTAGCCTAGAATACTGCACAATTTCCTGAAGGCAACTCCTACTTAACAACTGGAATGAGCTAGGCACTGTGTTAAAGGCAGTAAGGTTGTGCCTTTGACCTCAAAGAGCTGGAGAACTCTTGGGCATCATAGGTAAACAGCTGTCTTTAGGGAGTGGGATAGAAGGTGTAGTGGGCACTGAAATGAAGTGCTCTGGGGACACACATGCCTTCTCCACCAACCGTCATTTTGTGAGTACATTCCAGGTACCAGACCGTGTTCTGGGTGCTGAAGGATAAAAATGTGTGGACCATTAACCATGAGGTGCAGCGGTGCTCAGAGATGTATTCACCAAGTGCAATGAATGTCTCATGATGATGGAGGAGGTTGTTGTTATGGGGGGAGGAGTGGGGTGAGGGCGGTGGGGGGTATATGGGGACCTCACCTTATTTTAATGTAACATTAAAAAAATAAATAAAGACAAAAAAAAGGCATAGTGTGACTCCCGTTCTTAAGGACCTCATAATCTAACAACAATAATAAACCGAAGTCAGCCATGAATTCAAATGGTTACAATGTGTGACAAAAGCTAACCTAGTAGTCTCCTCACACTACATAAGAGCACTAGGGAGGGCATGGCCAGATGCACCTGGGAGATAGGAAGTTTGGGAGGTGACATCTGAGCTGAGTTCTCATGCAGGGGACTCCAGGTGGAAATGGGAAGAAAGGGAAGAGGTCTTTGGGTGGGGACAGACCTGAAAGACCACACTGTCATTGGAGGGCTTGGGGCAAGGGAAGGGTCACAGTCTATTGGAACGAATGGGAGGTGAAGATGGAAAGACACCTGAGAGTCAGTTTGAGGGTGCCCTGTATGCCAACCCTACCAGAGGGCTCTTTATTTTCTCCTTCAGGCAGTGGGAAGTAGGGAAGGTATTTAAGCTTATTCTTAGTTACATTTAAAGCCTGGATAACGTTACAGAATCTGAGACCTTCCTCTTTATTTTCAAATCTTTGTTAAAAAACAAACCAAACCGAAAAAAAAAAACAAAAAACCTATCATCTGGTCTTACAGAAAATCTAAGCCTGCCGTGAAAAGCCCAGAGTGGCCAGATTAACAAAGCTCAGAGCAATTTCACCCCCACGAGACCCAAACATGTTCATATGTTGCTTTCACTTGTCCTTGGCCTTACTAGAAAGGAAACTGCTCAGCAGACTCATTCTCCTTCATCCCTGCTTCCTCTTTGCTTTGCTGTTGCGTTGCTATCATCCATTTGATTGCAGGAAGTTTGTCCTGTCCAGAGTCTGGAGTGTTACAAAGGAAAACCACTCAACTAACTTGATCTCTGAGGTCATTCTCAGGACAAAACTCCTTCCTCCTTCTGCCCTGCCCCTCGCTCTTCCGGTGTCCTCACTTCTGAGGTGCCATCGATCTCAGGGTGCACAACGCTGCACGCAGTCTGTACTTGCTCATCCTCTCTGAAGCCCGTTCCCCGATTGAGCCCAGGCTTCTTCGTTGGAGTCTTGTGGGCTGAATGGTCCAGACGAGAAGAGGAGGAAGGAGGACATGGCTCAGCTGAGCCGAGTGTCCTCATCTGACCCCTTGCTCTTTTTTTGTCCCTAGAGGAAAGGTGGAGCTTTCCTGCCTGCAGAACTTAATTTCCTTTCCCCATTCTTCCTGATGCTGCGTTCCTTTATGGGCAGCTTGGGACGAAGTGTTTCCAATGGGTGGCACTCTGCAGAATTCCTTTGTTCTCTGAACCAAGGGCTCTGATGCACCCACTAGGAAAACCACAGGTTGAAAACCTGGACGGCTTACCCCTCCTCTGATGGTACCATTCCCTCATGCTTTGCAGCCCCTGCCTCCCCAGGCAGGACACCCGCGAGCCTGTTGCAAAGGGAGCCGCAGCATCTTTGGCACCTAAGTTCCCCCCACCAGACCCAGGCAGCCCCTGCCTCTTCCCACCCCTTTCAGACCCAGAGGAGGCGCTGCACCTACATCCCAGAGCTGCACCCACAGAGGAACCAGGTGACACAACCAGCACAGAGACACAACCCACCATGGGGTGAACCTGAACCCAAGAGAGCCAGAGGCCCGAGGGAGCTGGTGCATAAATCCTACTCCTTTCCCCCTCCCTCCAGTGGATGGTTCTCAGGCTCAGGGGTTTGGTATGGCCGAGCTGGACACCCCATACAACCAAGTGACAGGCTGTGTTTTATCGTGAAGCAATAACCAGCTTGACAACAAATATTTACTTTCCTCCTTCCACTTCTTTGATTTACTTTATCTCTCGTTTTTCAACTTTGCCATTGCACCTTCCAAAAAATATTAGCAAGTAGGCTTTGCCTCAGAATGTTTTCTAGGGAATTTGCTAACAGTAGCCCACTGAACGCAATGACCCTCTGACCCCATTAAAGTGGTTAGTTTCTTCCTGGGTTGGCCTGGACAAGTTTTTAATCACCCCTCCTCCCACACACTTGAAGATCCCAAAAGAAGGCCATTCCTTATTTCTGCCTTGGAGAGAAAAGATTCAGATCTATGATGCCTGGAAAGCATTTAGCCTCGGGGAGAACCTTCACAGCACCACTAGCAAGAGAGAGAAAAGGACAGAGAAGATGGAAACAATCTAAGCTCCCAAAAACTGGAATATGCTTTTAAAATGGACACATTTATATGATAATTTTGATAGACATTAAAAATAATGTTATAGACCTATTTAGTGACATATAAACTGATTCATGATATGTTCTTTGAAAACACAAACTTTGTATGATTTCACTTTTGCAAGATGCAAATATACATATATATCTATGTATAGAAAGAACTGAGGGAAGATACACACCATAATGCAAACAAAGGTTGTCATTTATTGGTAGGATAATAAGTGAGTTCTTCTTTATTCTTTACATGTATCAGTATTTTTAAATTTTTCTTCTCAGAAATACATATTATGGTTTGTTTTTCTATTTAAAAGGAAAAGCATATCCTAGGTCTGCACTCATAAATGCTCTTTTGGCCAATAATATGCTTCAACTTTAGAAGGAAAATGCAATAAAGGCCCCCAGAGAGACTCTGGAAGACAAAAGGTAGGCTTTTATTTTTTGGTGAGAATTATTAGATGGATACGGCTTATAATTGTTACATGATATATATATATATATATAGTTGTTGAAGTATAAGGGATATATGCATATCTTAACAAAAGGAAGTTATAGTATTGCTGCTAGAACTACCCTTGATGAGATAGCTCATGAAGCATGACCCCATATTTAATTACTTTATAATATATAAAAGTGCTATTATTCTTAATATAACTATGTTGCTCCATGAATTCTCCTTTTGTATATTTTCAGTTCTTGAGAATTTTTAAGAATTGTGTTTTTGCACTGAATGAGTCAAATGGTGGGCCACACATTTATTCAACATATACCAAGTATTTTTTACTTTCCAGAAACTAAGGAGCACACTGGGTATTCAGAATCTAAAGAAAATATGCTCTTCCCCCAGAGAGCTGGGAGCGGACATAGACCCATGAACCAACCTCCACCTTGGGCTGCAATGGGCACTCTTTGCCCAGGGCTCTAATGGGCCAGAGAAGAAGGGCATGCAACCCAGGCTGGGGGAGACGTAGTCAGGGAAGACAGCCGAGAGGAAGTGGGAATTAACCAAAGCAGGGGAGAAGGGCATTCCAGGCAGGGTCTAGGAGATGGAGAGGGAAGCAGGTCCAGGGAATGTAAAAGTTGAATTTGTTGATCAGCACTGTCCAGAACCAGGTAAGATGATGAAAAAAATTCTTTATGCTGTCCAAAATAGTAGTCACTAGCTCCATGTGGCTGTTGAGCAGTGGAGGGATTGAAATTTCACTTTTATTTTCTTAAATCAATTTAAGTTTGGGTGAAGGCAGCTGCCAGATTAGGTACATTGTTTTCATTTACACTCTAAAGGTGAAAAGGAGTCACTGCAAAATATCGAAAAAGAGCAATTACATAATTTCATGAATAGTCTTAGAGGAAAGAGTACTTAAACTTTGGACAGAGTGCTTTGGTCAGTTTTTAACATATATTCAGCTTTCCATGAGCTTCTTAGAGAAGGTGACCTAAAGGAAGAGTGTAGAACAGATATTGCCATAAACCTCATCTATGGGAATGATCTGACAGTGGAAATAATGAGCTCACCTACAAACCAATAAGTAAAGATAACCGTCACAGTAGGAAATTGAGTAAAGAGCAAGAATGGTCATTCCCTAGGGCCAGAATGCAAATGGCCAATTAAACCTGGTGTTCAACCTCATTAGTATTCCAAAACACTTCAGTGGAAAGGAGATCCACATTTTTCAACTATCAAATTAGTAAAATTGTATTTTAAATGACTGTACATTGTTGAGATTGTGCATAAATAATGACTCTCAAACGTTTTGGGGAGAATATATTGCTACATCCTTTCTGGAGGCCAGTGTAGCAGTATTGTAGCCAAAGACTTGAAAATGTTTAAACCTTGTCAGCCAGCTATTCCATTTCTGGGAATTTGCCAGAAGGAAGTAATTAGGGGTTCTTACAAAGATTTATGCAAAAGCTTGTCCATGTCTGTGCTCCATATGACAGTGAGAAAAATGACTACAACCTAACTGTGGTTTCCAATAAGAGGTTTAGTAAATAAATAATGATACAGCTACACGACTGAACACTTTTCTTTTAGTGAAAAAAAATCAAGTTCCTATTAGAATGTAATATTTCAGTTATAATTTTAAAAAATTTGTATAAATAGAAAAAATGTTGATAGTGTTTACCAACTGAGTGTGGTTATGGGGAATCTTTGTTTTCTTAATATTTCTCTGTATTTTTTCATTTCTACAATAAAATCTATGACGTTAAAAAGAAAAGCAGGGAAGTGGATTTGGCCCGGTCGATGGGGCATCTGTCTACCACATGGGAGGTCCACGGTTCAACTCCGGGCCTCCTTGCCCCGTGTGCTGATGTGCGCAAGTAGTGCTGTGCCATGCAGGGGTGTCCCCCGCATAGGGGAGCCCCACGTGCAAGGAGTGCGCCCCATAAGGAGAGCCGCCCAGCGCGAAAGAAAGTGCAGCCTGCCCAGGAAAGGCGCCGCACACATGGAGAGCTAACGTAGCAAGATGATGCAACAAAAAGAAACACAGATTCCCATGTTGCTGACAACAGAAGCGGACAAAGAACACAAAGCAAATGGACACAGAGAATAGGCAACTGGTGCAGGGGAGAGGAAAAAAAATAAAAATTAATAAAAAGAAAAAGGAAAAGAAGAAAAGCATTTTTTAAAAAAAGATTTATTTATTTATTTAATCCCCCCCCCCCCCCCCCCGCCGGTTGTCTGTTCTCTGTGTCTATTTGCTGTGTCTTCTTTCTTTGTCCGCTTCTGTTGTCGTCAGCAGCACGGGAAGTGTGGGTGGCACCATTCCTGGGCAGGCTGCATTTTTCTTTCGCACTGGGCTGCTCTCCTCACGGGCGCACTCCTTGTGCGTGGGGCTCCCCTACACAGGGGACACCCCTGCGTGGCATGGCACTCCTTGCGCGCATCAGCACTGCGCATGGGCCAGCTCCACACGTGTCAAGGAGGCCCGGGGTTTGAACCGTGGACCTCCCATGTGGTAGACGGGTGCCCTAACCACTGGGCCAAGTCTGTTTCCCAGAAAAGCATTTTTTAAATGCTGAGGTTTGTTAATTATGTCAGTAATATTTAATTGTAACAGAAGTAATTAAAAGTGGGTAACTGCTACATTTCTTTATTAGATAAAGTAATTGAACTGGCTGGTGGCAGGCATTTGCTAGTCTAGACAAAGAAGCAACAATATTGCTTTTAA
Source organism: Dasypus novemcinctus (assembly GCF_030445035.2). NCBI lineage: Eukaryota > Metazoa > Chordata > Mammalia > Cingulata > Dasypodidae > Dasypus > Dasypus novemcinctus. The sequence goes on along the minus strand of NC_080681.1, from coordinate 36,760,380 downwards.
AGAGGTTATATGACTTTGGAGTCCTTTCCAGAAAGTCTTTCCTGCTGTTAGTAGAGCAGAAGGGCTTTAATTAATCAAGATAAAATGTTTTCAGCCAAAGATAATTATGTATTTGAAGACACTCTTGCAGTCTGGGATGTGGGTGGTTTATATAAATAGAAATTTCCCCCTTGTTAGGTTCTTGCTAACATTTTAACCCAGATGTGATAGCCAGTGATGGGGAAAGTATGTTTTCCAGTATCTGGGAAAGGGGAGAAGAATGGGAAGAAAAAACTTTAACCAGCTAATGAGAAATTCTTCTGCCTTTTACTTTTTTTTCTCTCCAACCCCCGCCCTCTGCCTCACTGCCTTTGCTGTCTGTGTCCATTTGCTGTGTGATCTTCTGTATCTATTTCTCTTTTTGTCTTCTCTTCTCATCTTTCTCCTCTAGGATTCACTGGGATTCAATCCTGGGGACCTCTGATATGGAGAGAGGTTCCCTGTCAATTGAGCCACCTCAGTTCCTGGTCTCTGCTCTGCTTCACCTTGACTCTCCCCTTGTCTCTCTTTTGTTGCATCATCTTCTTGCTGCATGACTCACTTGGGTGGACACTGGCTCACTGAGCGGGCACTAGCTCACCATGCAGGCACTCTCACAGGCACTCGGCTCGCCATGCAGGCACTTGGCTCACTGCACAGACATTTAGCTTGCTGCATGGGCACTGGCTCACCGTGCAGGCACGCTTTCTCTTCTTCTTCTTTTTCTTTTTTTTTTCACCAGGAGGCCCCAGGGATTGAATGCGGGTCCTCCCATATGGTAGATGGAAGCCATATCACTTGAGCCACATCTGCTTCCCATGCCTTTGACTTTTAGGAGAAAATGGGATACTTCAAGAAAGCAATTCTGAATTGAGATTTGCTCATAACCAACTTTCAGGGTATTTCCCAAGGCTTTACAAATTCAGACTAAACTCCAGATTTACTGCATCAACATTTCTCAGTCTATCCTAAGGAAATAATTTCTAACGGTGAATCTGAAATTCTTCAGGATCCAGAACAATTTTAAGAATTAACAAAAAGCTGATTAAATTATGTTTTGTAGACTCTAGTTACTATGCAAACACACACAGTCTTTTTTATTTTTCAAGGTCTTCAGGAATAAATGCTGTTACTTAAAAGGGTTTGTACTTAAGCAAGAATAAAATAAAGAACACATTCTCTGCATATTCTAGTTAAATTAATTTTTTCCTACTGAAAAAAAACACAGCTAATTGGAGAAGTCAGCATGATATTCTTAGAAAGGCACGTGGAAACTCCCTAAATTTAGAAAATAGAGGCCATGAAGAATATCAAGAAGGTTCTGTCAAAGAAGGGCCAACAGAGTTTGTGTTTCTGTGTGATGGAGCTGGACTCAGATGTGATCTTTTTTCATAAGCCTCTCCTGTTACTTTTACCAGAACTGTAGCTGGTGCTGGGGTTTAATATATACCCAGAGGATCTGAATCTCTTGACTGACCATATGATAGCCAGGCCCTGAGTCTCAACAGACTTCAGGTCCTACACTCTGGTTTATTGGAATTACCCCATTCAGCCAACATGGAGTTGAAGAAAGTCAACCACCACACCATGGAGTCAAGAGTGGCTACAACTGAAAGCAGGAGGATTGCATCCAGCATCCAGGTGCAATCTAAGCCTCCTCTTGATATAGATGTGGAGTGGACACAACCAATCCAAGGCCCCCAGAATGGAGGAACAGAATATGAATTAGAATGAACTTACTGATATTCTATTCATGAACTATTGTGATTAGTAATCAAAGAAAGTGTGGCATTGGTGTGGAGAAAGTGGCCATGGTGGCTGCTGGAAGTGGGGAATGGGAGGAAGAGATGAGATGTGGAGGCGTTTTCGGGACTTGGAGTTGTCCTGGGTGGTGCTGCAGGGACAATTACCAGACATTGTGTGTCCTCCCATGGCCCACTGGATGGAACGTGGGAGAGTGTGGGCTATGATGTGGACCATTGACCATGAGGTGCAGCGGTGCTCAGAGATGTATTCACCAAATGCAATGAATGTCTCGTGATGATGGAGGAGATTGCTGCTATGGGGGGAGGAGTGGGGTGAGGGGGTGGGGGTATATGGGGACCTCATATTTTCTGACTGTAATAAAAATAAATAAATAAATTTAAATTTAAAAGAAGAAGGTTCTATCAGTGGCAAGGGAATCAGAGGTGATGAAAGACAAGAAGGAGGGAATTTTAAGAAAGGGGCAGTTGTCAACAAGTGTCCAAAGCTTCAGAGAGATGATGATGTGACCGAACAGGGGAGGTGGAGATATAAACCAGATTGTCACAGGCTAAGACCTGTGATGAAAGGAAATGAGCAACGAAGCTTGGAAGACAAGAGCTAGGTAGGATGCAGTCTGGAGAGAAGTTTCTTTCATGCCAGTTTTGTTTTAAGATGTGGAAGACTCAAGCATAGTTGGAGGATAGTGATGTCCACACTGTGCAAAGAAGCGACAGATGATCATAAGATGCCTCTGTACAGAGGCTGGTGGTCAGCCCTGAGATCAGTCACTATAGGAGACGTGGCTCCCAGAAGGCTGCCTGCATCTGGTTAGTGAAGGTTCCAGGGGTGAGGCACTCAGCAATAAGTTTGTTCCTCCAGTGACAGCAGCAAACTTCAGCACAGCCCACTGGCTGGTGTTCCTGAAGGACATGACACTGACATCAGCTGGGTTTTCAATGGCAATAACAGCATGAGCTGCCAGTAGGAGCTTCTCCCAGGTCCTCTTGAGATTTATGAATTAGATGCTGTCACTTTTCCTTTGCAGATGTGCTGTTCCACTTGGAAGTCAAGGTCAGTGCCACCCAAGTGTGTTCTTGCTGCCAGGAATTTGGGGACATCCTCCTCCTCCATCTGCAGAACATCAGAGGCTCTGGACACTGTGTGAAATGTCCCCTTTAAGTTACAACAGGGGAGCAGATGTGGCTCAAGCAGTTGAGTGTCTACTTCCCATATGAGAGGTTGCAAGGTCAGTTCCCAGTGCCTCCTAAAAAATAAAAAAATTAAAAATAAAAAAAAACAACAAGCAAAACAAATGAAAAAAGCCAACTCAGGGGAGCTGATGTGGCTCAGTGGTTGAGATCCAACTTCCCACATTCAAGGCTCCAGGTTTAATCCCTACCCCCAGTACCGCAAAAAAATAGAATAAAATTATAGCAGGAACCCAGGAGAGCCCTTATGGACCCCTTTCTGGGTAGCTCAGAAAAGAGCTACTTATATTCTTTTTAAGTATATTTTAAACTCTTGAGATTGGTGGTTGCCATGGACAGAAACAGCGTGAAACTAAGGAGCAAGTTCACATATCTGAGAGGTCAAAAGGACAAGTCGGGTTCTGCCTCATAGGGCAACAGGGTTCATCCAGAGACCACTAGGTTTTTCACTCCTATCAATACCTGGAACCTAGTTCCCTGTCCCGTCCCCGCCCCAATGCACACACACGAACACAAACACACTCCTAGGAGCTGGCAAAAACAAATCAAGAGCACACAGCTCTCGCTCTAGGACTTGCTGCATCCAGGTCTCTGGTACAGTGGTTTAACTCCTGACTTCCGAACCCAGATCCCTGGCACCTGCCTGATGGAGAGTCAGCTCAGCTCAGATGTCTGAGCTGTACACCCCAGGATTTTTACTCCAGTTGTGTTTGCTCCACCTAAACTTGACTTCTGTTTCCAGACCTTTCCATCCTAGCAGAATTCCTAATTCCACACTTGACTGGGCACTGCTGCTGGTTACCACCTGTATCTCAGTGAGGCTATAACACTTTAAATTCAGCACTCGTGGAAATGGCAGTGCATATCTTAACCTGCAAGTATTGACTCACCTTAACTAACATCTTACTTTGTAGCTTCACCTGTGACATGGAAGTGGGTGTCTCTGCAAACTTAGGGTGACCCTTCTATCATCTCTCCCTGACTCTGGAGGCCTTCCCCAGACATCGGATCCACTCTACTCACCTTTTTTTCTTTTTCTTTTTTTTAATCAATGAAAACATGTATTCAAATACAGACAACAGGATTTACCCAGGTGACTTAATAATCAACGAGGGCCATATCTTGGGTGGCTGTAGAGGTGGGTATGCCTCTTGGACTAGAGGAATGGGTGGAAGTCTGCAAGCATCCCCAGGAACTCTAGGTTGAACTCTCTAAATGACACTGTTTTCTCGGTGGCAACCTGCAAAGACGCACAAAATACGGATTGCTTCACAAATGTGCATGTCATTCCTGCTCAGGGGCCATGCTAATCTTCTCTGTTTTGTTCCAACTTTAGTATTTGTGCTGCCAAAGTGAGCACCCACTCTATTACTTTCAGGGCACACATTATAACCCAGGGGTGCAGAGGCTTCTGCCCTTCCGAACTAGATCATCAATGTCCTCCAGAAATGCATGCCCTCAGGAACCTCAGAAGGCGACCTATTTGGAAAGGGCGTCCTTGCAAATGTAACTGTTTTTTTTTAAGATATATTTTATTTCTTTCTCTCCCTCCCAACCCCCCACCCCACCCCCAGTTGTCAGTTCTGTGCCCATTTGCTGCATGTTCTTGTTTTTGTCTGCTTCTGTTGTTGCCAGCGGCACCGGGAATCTGTGTTTCTTTTTGTTGCATCATCTTGTTGTGTCAGCTCTCTGTGTGTGCACCATTCCTGGTCAGGCTGCACTTTCTTTTGCGCTGGGTGGCTCTCCTTATAGGGTGCACTCCTTGCACGTGGGGCTCCCCTACGCGGGGGACACCCCTGCGAGGCACGGCACTCCTTGCGCGCATCAGCACTGGCATGGGCCAGCTCCACACGGGTCAAGGAGGCCCGGGGTTTGAACCGCGGACCTCCCATGTGGTAGACAGATGCCCTATGCACTGGGCCAAGTCCGCTTCTCCATAACTGGTTTTAAGATGAGGTCACACTGGATTAGTGTGGGCTCTAAATTCAATGACTGGTGTCCTTATAGGAAGGCCACGTGGAAACACAGGAAGGGAGAGGAATACAGAGAATACCAGATGACAAGAGACTGGAGTTCTGTGTTTACAAGCCAAGGAATGGCCACCAGCAGAAGCTAGGAAAAGAGGCAGGGACCGATCTTCCTCAGAGCCTCCAGAAGGAACCGACCTAGCTGACACCTTGGTTTCAGATGTCTGGCCTCCCGAATTGTTAGAGGATACATTTCTGGTTTCTTAAGACACCCAGTTTGTGGTCATTTGTTAGGGTAGTCCTAGGAAACTGATGTACCTTACAGTCCTAACATAGACTCTCTTCTGATCTTTTTTAAAAAATACAATTTATTTTTTTGTCTGTATTTTTATTTATCCCCCTCCCCCCTTGCAGCTTGCTTGTTGTTTTGCTCTCTGTATCCATTGGCTATGCACACTCTTCTGTGTTTTTACTTTCTCCCTTTTTGTTGCATCACCTTGCTGAGCTGGCTCTCTGCAGCACATGCGAGCTGGGCAGTACTCCGTGGTGCTTGTGGGCCGGTGGCTCTCTGCAGCATGTGGGCAACCTGCCTTCACAAGGAGGCCCCAGGACAGGAACCCAGGGCCTCCCATACGGTAGACAGGAGCCCAACTGATTGAGCCACAGCTGCTTCCCCTTCTGATCTTTTTTTGACTTAAGTACTTTCTGGGGCAATCTACCCTGACCTTTGCAGAAACAGAGATATACTTCACTTTACAAGGCCATATATACTCTGAGAAAGTTATTAGTCAATCAACTTTCTGTTTAAAATAAATCCTATTGAGGCAACATAGCCAGGTAGAAACATCACACGCATCAGAATGAGCAAGAACTACTCTAGAAATCACTACTATCTGACTTGGGACATGTTTCTTGACCTCGATGAACCTCAATTCCTCATCTATGAAATAAAATAACAATACATGCTTCATAGGGTTGTTATGAGGATCAAGTGGCATAGCAACTCTCAGGCTACTGACAGGTAATGGGTGACAGGATTCTAACAATTTATTTGTTTTCTGCACTCTCCTTTTCTAGTTTCTTTGTGGATATAAAAAACACCTTGGAGAATTCAATTGTACAATATGTAATACTTATGTATAAGATTGGGACTTTGTATCCTCAAGGCCTAGTGCTTAGCACACAGATGATGATCAATAAATATTTGTTTAAAGAATAATCAATGTGAGGTGCAGCTGCTGTGGGAAATTTTGATGGTTCCTCAAAAAGTTAAATATAGAATTACTGTATGACCTGGCAATTCCACTTTAGTGATGTATCCAAAAGAATTAAAAGCAAGGATTGGCACAGACATTTATGATATTCATAGAAGTCTTACTCACAATAGCCTAAATTTGGAAACAACCCAAGTGTATGTCAAAAGATGAGTGGATAAATCAAATGTGGTGTATACTAAATATAGATAGATAGATAGATAGATAGATAGATAGATAGATAGACAGACAGAAAAAATGTGGTATATACATACAATGTAATATTATTCAGCCATAATAGAGAATGAAGCTCAGATACATGTGACAACATGGATAAGCCTTGAAGACATTATGTTGAGTAAAATAAGCCAAACACAATAGGACAAATATTGTATGACTTCATTTTATATGAAATATCTGGAATATACCAGGGAGGTGAAGATCGTCAATCACCAGACCAGGGAACTGAGAGTGGCTACAACTGCAAGCAGGAGAATTGCATCCATCATCCATGTGGAATCTAAGCCCCCTCTCAGTCTAGAGATGGAGTGGACATCACCATCCCAGGGCCCACAGAATGGAGGAATAAAATATGGATTAGAGTGGACTTACTGATATTCTACTATAAAACTTTTGTAATTACTACATATATATATATATATTGATTTAGCTATTAAAAAAAAGAAAATACATTCTAGGTCGGTGGGACTGGGGGTTAATACTTAGAGGATGTAGGCTTTCTTTGGGGGTAATGATAAGGTTTTGCTATGGATGGTGGTGATGGTGGCACAACATTATGAATGTAAATAATACCACTTAATTCTATACTTGAAAATGGTTAAAATGGAATATTTTATTTTGTATCTATGTTACCACAGTAAACATTTTTTAAAAAGAATAACAAATGTGGGACAACCAGCAAGATGGCAGCAGTGTAAGGAGCTCCTAAAGTCAGCTCCTGCTATAGGGTAGTTAGCAAACACCCAGCCCTCTCTGGAGCTTGCTGAAGTATCTGTTTGGGAGCTTCAGGAGGCCAGAAGAGCATCCTGCAACATCCGTGAAGGAATGGAAGGAGGAGGCTGCCCATCTGCAGAGAGGACGCGTAGGTAGAGCACTCCAAGCTATGGAGGCGGGTGCCCATCCTGCACTGGAGGCACAAGTCGCCTCGGGAGCTGTTCCGCGGCTCGAACTGAAAGCTCCACTTTCCAAAAATGGGGGAGGAAGAGATGGTTGGGCACCAGCTTCAGCTACTGATGAGTAAATTCAGCGGGCTACAGTATAATCCTGAGAACAGCTAAAGTTAGGGCCTGTCCAAGCCAGAAAGAGGCTGGGAGCCACCATCTTAACTCTGCACCTGGCACGAGGGGAAGTGGTGTGGACTGAAAATCCCAGTGCTGGTGGGGACCAGCTTCTTTCCATTCAGGTCAGATTGCAGCTCTAGGCCTAAGCACCAACCCCACCTCCGGCAGGGAGGAAGCTGGGGGACCTGCGCCAGCCTCTCCAGAAAAGTACCAGCCAAGTCGCAGAGGCTGGTGATCATTCTACTTTGGCAGCACGAGCCACCCCAGGAGCTATTCTGTGGCTGGAATTGGAAGCACCATTTCCTAAAAACAGGAGAGGAGGAGATGGTTAGCTGCTGATTTCACCTACTGATTGGTGGATTCAGCTAGTCTAAGAAAGAAATCTCCTTCTGGAAGAAAATAAGGCTCACCCAATTGTGGAGAAGAAAAGAATTTATTCTCAGTCTTGCATGAAGGGGTGCACAACCAGAAAACATGGCTGGTGCCCCTAACAAAGAAAAATGACACAATTTATACCCCTAAGCCTAGCATGCAAGACCTTCCTCTGTTTCTCCATAGATTGGATACTTCAGAGGTTACAGCCTATCTGAGAAATCTAACTTTCCCATTCAAGTTTCCCAGTTTTTTATTAACCACTTTCCCCATCACATTCTAACCATTTTAGCTTTTACCTGCTCCTTTTGCCAAGTAAGGAATGGAATTTAGTGCTGAATTGGTATTGACTTAGCTCTTTCTTGTGCATCCTTTTTACTGGCTATAGGACTGGCTTAAGCTGGTTTCCTTTGTTCCTGCTTAATCCAGGAGTGGGAGACTAAGGCAGTAGGCTGCCAGGTTACATTAATTAATATTTTCTTCCTTTATGTGAAAACTAAACAAATCTCCATTTCTTATAATCGCCCCTCCTTCTTTTAAATTCTTTTTAGTTTTCACATTTCCATTCTTCAAATTTTCCATGATCTATCTCACACTCTTCGTCACAGGGATCTCCTTCTTTAAGGGGTGCAGATTATTTTGTCTATACTATATGGACATTTGTTTGGTTAGGGTGGTTTTAATGAGTCTTTGAACTAGCCCTCGGGCACATGGAATGACACAACGTCTGACTGTGGTAAGCACTGCAGCTGAGATAATGAGGGAAGTTAAGATGGACAGTGCAACCCCTTTCCATTTTCCAAACCAATTTTCAAGCCATCCTATGAGTGAACTGCTAATGCCAAAATTCTCTGCTAATTCTTCAGATAGGGCTGTTAGGCCTTGTAAAGCTTTAGTGCTAGTTCTGTCAGGGGCAGTGTTATTGGGGATGAATATACAGCAACTATCTCCAGTCATAACACAGACTCTCCCTTTCTCAGCAGGCATCATATCTAAGGCTAATCTATTTTCCCATGCCATTCTGCTAGTAGCATTTAGTTGTCCTGCAATTCCCTTAACTGCATCCCTGGTGTAATTAATAAATCTCTGTTGATTATAATAAGTACAATTAATCCAGTCTACATTTTTATTAATGGTGACCCACCAGAACAAGAATGACTCAAACCCAGTTGCTACCTGATTTCTAGCCTTAAATTCATCTGGGATTCCTCAGGGAACTCCTATATTATCTGGATAGATCCACTTGTGAAAAGAACCAAGTAGACTTCTCTTCTCTCTCCCTCCCTGGGATGTCATTTTCACTTCTTTTTCAAATGCCAAGGCGAATGGGACAGTCAATTGGACCAGAGCACAGGTTCTGCCCCACCTCTCAGGCTGTGTTGGTCAGAGAACACCCTTTCCACAGTACCACCCAGGTCTGCTCGAGGTCTGACCAAACTGGAGACATTTTCAGTAGGATCACTGCTCACATTCCACACTTGTGTACATTAGGCCATGGTCCCAAGGTCCCGGAATCCTTTCCCCTGTTTAGAGAGACAAGCAGAACGATTCCCTGAGCCTAGAACGGGAGGCAGGTATGGCCTTGAGGTTTCCATTTTTGACCGGTGGAAAGAGAGAGGACAACATACTACAATTTTCACTAGGAGTAGCATTTTGAAAGAGGAGTATCAACGACTTAAACTCCCTTTCATGCTTTTTCATACCTAGTAGAAAGGGTACAATACGAGCTGTAGGCCGGCCTGTTGTACAAGCGTAACAGTTGCTTTGGTTTAGACTCTGGACTGTCTATTTGATGCATTCTACCCAGGCATTTGTGTCCCCATATCCTCTCTCTATTTCTATGATTTGCTTTAAATCTTCTGCCTTAAGTATCCAAACTGCTTTGGGATAATTTTGAATTGGGGAATTGGCCTTTGGTGGGTTTTCCTGTGGTATTTCTGAAGGGTTAGCTGGACAGGGCGTTGTCGATGTCATGCCTACAGGGGGAGGAAGGACTCGGATTCGGAACCTCCCCAGAGGATCTTTTCCTGTAACATCTGCTCCCATTCCATAGACTCTATCGACCACTTGGTCCCTGGTGCTGCTCCCAGTTTCTAATTTGTCTGCCTTTTTAATAGTTTTTACTACTAGATTGCACTGAAAACTTTTGCAGTCTGGTGGGGTATTACCTTTATAAAAGGTTATCTTATACTTTAATGACCTCGAACCTGGTGAGACCCATCCCATATTCATGATCTATCCCTTCTACTGGATAGTCCACCATATAATATCCCAGGAGGGGCAAGGAGGGGCTTGACTATAACCATTCCCCACTGGCTCTGGGCGTAGGCATTTATTTTCCCCACTAAGCCATCGCTGGTGCTCTAAATTCCCACTGTCTATTACATAGCAGGTGTCAAACTGCACGGTCTGGGACTCCAGACCTTCAGTCACGTTTATGACTAATTTGATGGGGCTAGCTGCTTCTCAGGTTTGGAACATCATGGCTAATAAGATTATTTCCACCTGTAACTTAAGGTCTGAATTCCTCCTTTGGTATTCCAATAGGACTAGGGCCATTGTTGACTTGGACAATACACAGCTCAACCCCTCCCCCAGCCCCCCCCCCCCTAATTATTGTCTTTTCAGTGTGATCTTTAAGGGATCTGGGGCTGAAATTATTTCCCAAGACTCAGATGAAGTTGTTGGGTAGTTATCGTACAGTTCAGGTACTGGTCCTTATACTCGAGTGTAGTGAGTCCAGCCTTTTTCTGCCATTTGGACTGCTGTTTCAGTTGTCAGCAAGACTTGAAAATGTCCTTCCCAGGTCTGTTGGAGTTTGGACTCTTTCCAAGACTTGCTTAGGACCTAGCTGCCAGGTCCATGTTGGTGGACTGCAAATTCAAGAGGTGGAGTCTGAGCCAGCAAACCCCGATGTCTGGGGATAACAAAGTAGAAGACAAGGCCAGTATATAATTTTGAAGAAAGAGATCCTTTGACTCGAAGAAGCAGAGTTCTCCAGGCTTCCCAGGGAAGGGCAGACTGAAAAGCATTTCACAAGGAGAAATTCCCAGTTCCCTCCTAGGGGCAGTGGGGATTCTTAACAGAGTTATAGGTAAACATTTAACCATGGTAATTTGGTTCCTAAGATCAACTTAGATGTTTTTTTAAGGTTTAGTTCATTCTTTCCACTTTTCCTGAGGATGGCGGGTGCCAGGGTGTATGGAAGTTCCATGTGACACCTAGACACTGCATAATATTTTGTAACAGTTTGGATATAAAGTGACTACCATTGTCTGAATTTATATTTTCTACTAACCCATATTGGGGAATGATTTGTTCAAGGATAATTTTTGAAATCCCTGATGCTGTAGCTGAAGCTTCTACACATGCTGTCGGGTGATCCACAATAACCAGAACATACTTTAGTCAACCTACAGGGGCCATTTCAGTGTAATCAACCTGAAGGCTCTGGAATGGACTGAGGATGGGCTCCCTCCTCTCTGGCACTTGCTTTCTTAAAACTTTATTAACTCTCTGACAGATTATGCGCCATTCACTTATTTGTTTGGCTATAGTATAAAGGCCCATACACCCAAAATGCTTGAGGACCAGGTCACACATGGCCTGTACTCCCCAGTGACTCCCTTGGTGCAAAACTGCTAGTACTTCCCTCATTATTTATTTATTCAACAATCTGCGGCCGTCTGGGAGGAGCCACATCCCTTGGCTATCTAAGGTCGCCCCTAATTGTTCTAGTTCTTTTACTTCCTTTTCAGAGAATACAGGGATTCCAATTTCTTTGGGGATGGAGGGTTTCAGAACCATTAGTTCCAGAGGGGAAGAGAGGGAAGCCTCTTTGGCCTTTTCATCAGCCAATCTGTTGCCTTTTGCTTCAAAAGTATGACATTTCTGATGCCCATTTATATGTACCATTGGTATTCCTCTTGGTAAGGGCAGACTGGCTAACACTTGTTTTACCAGTTTCACATGGACTAATTCCTTCCTTCTGCTATTGATCAATCCCCATTCTTCCCAAAATTTTCCAAAGATGTGGACCACACCAAAGGCATATTTAGAATCTGTGTAGACTGTACCATCTTTTTCCTCTGACAATTTAAGGACTTGATTTAATGCATACAGCTCACAAGTTTGAGCTGATCAATCAGTGGGCAGTCAGCCAGCTTCTTTCACCTCACAAGTTAGCCCATCAACAATAGCTTAGCCATTGTGTATTTTTCCTCGCAGGACCCTAGAAGACCCATCTTTGAACAATTTTCTCCCAGAATGTAAGGGAAGGTCCCTTAGGTGGGGCCAGATTTGGGTTTGGTATTCAATTAAGTCTAAACAATCATGTTCAGGAGTTTCTACCTGTTAGGACCCTTTCCAGAGGAAAGAAGCTGGGTTCAGACTATGACCAATTGTCAGTATAAAGTCATCTTTTTCCATTATAACCACCTCATATTTCGGGAATCCATTAATCACCTTCCTGCTTTTTGAGACAAAATAGTCCTGACCTGATGAGGGGTACTACAACTAAGGCCCCTCCAAAGGTTAGTTTCCTGCTTTCTTCTACTAAGAGAGCAGTTGCTGCCATGGCCTTAACACACCCTGGAGTCCAGGATTCTGAAAAGGAAGGTCATGCACTTCCTTTGGCCACCCCAGATCTGGGTCAGGACTCCTAAGTCTGTCCCCTTATCTACTGTAACAAATGGATGGAGAGGTTTTTTGAGGGAGGGGAGGGCTAGAACAGGGGCTTACACCAATGCCGGTTTGAGCCCCTCTAAGTCCTTTACTTCCCCCTCCTTCCACTCTAATTTGTGAGGCTCCTCCTCCAACAGTTTTTGGTATAACCTCTTGGTTTGGGATGCATAAGAATCTGTCTGTAATCTACAATATCCCACCAATCCCAAAAAATATTTTTAGTTCTCTTTTTGTCCAGGAAAGAGGTAATTCAGTAATAGGGCTGAATTCTTTCTGGATTTCTTCCTCCTTCCCTCACTAATGAGATGACCCAGGTATTTGACTTCCTTTTCTACAAATTATAGCTTACTTTTTTGACATTCTTAGCCCTTGATCTCCCAGGAAATTCAATAAGCTTGTTGTAGTTCAGGCCATCATCTGCCTTTCTTCACCTGATATTAGCAGATCTATTGTAAAAGGGAAATTTAAGATGGGACTGCAAATTTCTCCAATACTTTTTCCAGTTCCTGCCGAAAGAGGTTGGGGGATTCTTTGAAGCCTTGGGGTAGAACTGTCCACCTATATTGGTAGAGGGATTCTCCCATTTAAAGGCAAACAAGTCTCTACTCTCTGGAGCAAAGGGACAAGCCCAAAAGGCATCCTTTAGATCTATTACACTGAACCATTTATGATGGTAGGGGATCGTTCTAAGGAGAGTGTATGGATTTGGGATTACTAGGTGTTGAACTAGACAATTTGATTAATGGCCCTTAGGTCCTCTACCATTCTCCAACTACCATCCGATTTCTGAATGGGCAAGATAGGAGAATTGAAGGGGGATGGACAGGGCTCCGAGAGCCCATCCCAAAGGAGGCCTTCAATGATGGGTTAAAGTCCTTGCTTCCTCTTAAGGGGAATGGGATATTGTCTTCAACAAGTAACCTCCCCTTTCTTTTTCAATTTGATCTTAAAAGGGGATACCGTCAAACCCCCCCCCCATTCCCTTCTCTCACCCACACTTCTTCTCTGATATCTTTTACATCTTCTTCAGTGAGCATGGCTAAGACTACTTCTATCTGCCCATCCCTTACTTCCAAATTCAGACCCATGAATACTATTAAGTCCCTTCCTAACAAATTACTACTGGCTTCTGGGATGTACAAAAAAGGGCCTACAATTTGATTGTTCTCCCAACAAACATTAGTGGGAGAAATAATGGGGACCTCAAATCCTTCTCCTTTTACCCCTGAGAGTGTAAGGGAACTGCCAGAGAGTTTGGGCCCTTTGGAGAGAAGAAACAGAGGATCAGGCTGCCTCTGTGTCCACTAAAAGTGTAATTTCTTGCAGATATGGGCCCACCCTTAGATTTATTAAATGCTTCCAGTGGGCTTTAGAAGTGAGGAGCCTCAGACCCCCCTAATCCTCAAAATTTATGAGGGGGATTACCCTACTCTCTTTCTTTAAACTTGGGCATTCCCTTTCTAAATGGCCAGGCCTCCCACAGTGATAGCACCCTGCAGAGTCTTGCATTCTCCTTGCCCCCTTATCTAAATAAGGCCATTTTGCAAATTTATCTCGCCTCTGCCAGTTCTGTCACTGACTCATCTCCAATCTTTTCTTAACCAATTGGTTAACTGTGCTTATCATAACCTTTGCTTTCTGTTTCTGCTTTTCCTCCTCTCTCTTTACAAACACTTTCTGGGACTCAAGGACTCTTCCAATGACTTATCCATCCGTCCTTCTGTTTTCTGAACCTTCTTCTGAATGTCAGGCCAAGATCCCTTCACATAGCTGACTTTTAACATTCCCTGAGCCACAGGATCATCAGGGCCCATCCCTGAACATTTCCTCACTTGGTCCCTCAATCGTTGCAGGTAAGCAGAGGGAGTCTCATCCTTCTCCTGGGCTACTTCAAAGGGCTTATTCAAGTTTTGAAATTTGTGTACGGCCAATTCGATCCTCTGTATAATGAGGTCTCTAAGATCTTTCATCTGTGCTCAGTCTCCCAGGTCATTATTATCCCAATAAGGGTCTGTGTTTGGGAACTTCTGTTCTGCTGCCATTACCCCCTGTCCAGGCAGATGCTGCCTTTCCCACTCCTTCCACACCATTCCTCATTCTTCTCCCATAAAGAGAATATTCAGTATGGACATAAGTTCGGGCCAGGTATATAAACTAGGACTTAGGAATTGATCTACTTGCTCAGCCAACCCCACTGGATCTTTCGTTAGTGATTTCATCTCCGTTTTGAAGTTCTTTAATTCAGTACTCATCAGTGGGGCATTTACATAGCCAATCTCCCCTGGCCCCACTTGTACTTCTCTCAGTGGATAAAAAGGTTCAGTGGAGTTTTGCTCTTTCACTCTCTTCTCCTGAGGTGCTCTGGGGAATGGAAAATTTTGTCTATCTTTCTTACACTGTTCCAGTTCTTTCTTCTGCTGTTGGTGGGTTTTAACGAGTGGGGCTGTTGGCCCTGCTTAATTCTCCAGTTTCCCAGGATTTAGAATAGGTTCTATTGGGCCTCCAAGTATAATGGCCCTTCTCCCAGGAGGGGAAGGGGAACAGAAGGAGGAAGGAAATTCAACAGGAGGTCCCAGGCTTTAGTTTTTGCAGCCCTGGTATCTGCAGCCTTAGTTTCTGCAAGCTTGGTTTCTGGGTCTAGATTTTCAACTTTCATAGGATAGAGAATGGCCCCCTTTCCCTTTAACCAGCACATGGCATAGTCACACTCTTCTTTGGAGAAGGGTGTTTTCCCATTAACATACAGTACAACATCGGCACAAAGCCAATCCTCATCTGCCCTGTATTTTGGCCAGAATACATCACGTGGTAAAATACTTTCCTTGGTCCAGATACAACAGCAGTATTTAATCATTTTCTTCTTGTCTTTTCCCCTGGTCCGATCACTTATCAGTCCAATGCCTTAACATCCTCCCTAATGGACATCTGGAGGAATACATCCAGGGGATCCTACAGATTCTCCCTTCCCCTTTTTCCCAGTCGACTGACTGCCTCTATTTCCCATGCTGAATCCTGACTGGGTCTCTTTCTCTTGAATCTTTTGCTTTGTCCATCTCCAGCCCTTTCCTTGTGAGAGAAGGGAAATGCAAATTGGGACTCTGCACCCACTTTGTGCAGTATGTCACACATCTCATGCATGCACAATCAACCTCAGACTCATCAGAATTTCCAACCACCAAGGTAATACTTAATAGCCTTTGTTCATACCTTGGTCCATGCATGGAATCACCTGGTCAACGTGAGGCAGATTTTCCCTTCCCTTTTTCTCATCCACAGTCAGCAGATCTAAGCATCTGTTCTCACGTCTCTTGACTGCCAGAGGCAAGGTCCCCACCGGTGAAGTCCAAGACCACTTAAACTGTGGGGCGTGCCTCCCCATCATCCACTTGGGAGTCTGCTCTCTGAAGCTTCAGTATCCCAGACAAGCCCCCAAAGCTGTAAGAAAGAAATCGCCTTCTGGAAGATAACAAGGATCACCTGGAGAAGAAAAGAATTTATTCTCAATCTTGCAAGAAGAGGTGCACAACCAGAAAACTTGGCTATGCCCTGAACAAAGAAAAATGACAAAATATATACCCCTAAGCCTAGCACACAAGCCCTTCCTCTGTTTCTCCATAGATTGGATACTTCAGAGGTTACAGCCTATCTGAGAAATCTAACTTTCCCATGCAAATTTCCCAGTTTTTTTATTAACTGCTTCCCCCATCACATTCCAACCATTTTAGCTTTTACCTGCTCCTTTTGCCAAATAAGGAATGGAATTTAGTGCTGAATTGGTATTGACTTAGCTCTTTCTAGTGCATCCTTTTTACTGGCAATAGGACTGGCTTAAGCTGGTTTCCTTTTTTCCTGCTTAACCCGGGAGTGGGAGACTGAGGCAGTGGGCTGCCAGATTACATTAATTAATATTTTCTTCCTTTATGTGAAAACTAATCTCCATTTCTTACAGCTGACTAGAGTAGAACCCTAAGAACAACTAAAGTTTGAACTTAGTCAGGTGGGGAAGAGGTTCATAGCTGCCATTTTGACTCTGCCCCCAGCATGAGGGGAAGCCGGGCTGACCAAAAATCATAATGACAGTAGGAACCAGTTTCTTTCACCCAGATTGGCCTGCAGCCCCAGCCTAGTTGTTAGCCCCACTACTGGCAGAGAGGAGGCTGGCAGGTCCTGCATGAGCCTATCCAGGTAACTGCAGGTACATTTGGCTGGCACAGACTGAAAATCAGAAGTCTATTGGTGTAACCATGGTCATCTTGGACCTGCACTGCATAGATTGCTGCTCAAAACTGCAGCTCCATCTCCACCCCAGGCAGGGGAGAAAGGGACATGAGGCCTCATCAGTCTCTCTGGGCAACTAGAGTCTAGGCCTGCACAACTTGGATTATTTCACACAGCTGTGACTCTGTCCCTACCTCTGGCAAATGAGAAAGTTGGGAGAAGTTTCATCAGTCCCTGGGGCAATGAGGGAAGTTTGAGCCTCCACAGCTTATAGCGCCAACTATATCCTTGGCTCCTACTGCACAACCAGCAAGGGAGAAAGGGCAGGAAGCACTAAACAAAGAGAAAAACTGCACCCAGAATAAATACTCTAGTAAGCCAGGTGCCAAGAAGCCAACAAAAAATTACAATCCACGCCAAGAAACAGGAAGCTATGACCCAGTTAAAGGAACAAGATAAGCCTCCAGATGACATAAAAGAGTTGAGACAACTAATCATAGATGTTCAAACAAATCTCCTTAATAAATTCAATGAGATGGCTAAAGAGATTAAGGATATTTAGAAGACATTGGATGAGCACAAAGAAGAATTTGAAAGCATACACAGAAAAATAGCAGATTGTATGGGAATGAAAGGCACAATAAATGAAATTTAAAAAACATTGGAATCATATAATAGCAGATTTGAAGAGGCAGAAGAAAGGATTGGTGAGCTTGAAGAAATGGCCTCTGAAAGTGAATATACAAAAGAACAGATGAAGAAAAGAAAGGTTTCAGGGAACTAAATGACAGCAAAAGATGTACAAACATATGTGTCATGCATGTCTCAGAAGGAGAAGAGAAGGGAAAAGGGGCAGAAGGAATATTTAAAGAAATAATGATAGAAAATTTCCCAACCCTATTGAAGGACATAGACATCCATGTCCAAGAAGCACAACATACTCCCATCCTAATAAATCTGAATAGACCAACTTGAGACACATACTAATCAGAATGTCAAATGCCAAAGACAAAGAGAGAATTCTGAGAGCAGTGAGAGAAAAACAATGCATAACATATAAGGGTTACCCAATAAGTTAAGTGCTGATTTCTCACCAGAGACCATGGAGGCAAGAAGACAGTGGTGTGATATATTTAAGTTACTACAAGGGAAAAACTTCCAGCCAAGAATCTTATATCTGGCAAGATTGTCTTTCAAAAATGAGGGTAAGTTTATAATATTCACAGATAAACAGAAACTGAGAAAACTTCTAACCAAGAGACCAGATTTTCAGGAAATTCTAAAAGGTGTGCTAGAGCCTGAAAAGAAAAGAAAGGAGAGAGTGGACTAGAAGAGAGTCTAGAAATGAAGATTATATCAATAAAAGTAACTAAAAGTATCAAAAGAGGGAAGCGGATTTGGCTCAACTGATCGAGCATCTGCCTACCATACAGGAGGTCCAGGATTCAGACCCAGGGCCTCCTGGCCCATGTGGTGAGCTGGCCTACGCACAGTGCTGACACATGCAAGGAGTGCCGTGCCACGCAGAGGTGTCCTCAGAGTAGGGGAGCCCCACACACAGGGAGTGTGCCCCGCAAGGAGAGCTGCCCCATGTGAGAAAAGCACAGCCCACCCAGGAGTGGTGCCACACACACTGAGAGCTGACATGGCAAGATGATGCAACAAAGAGAGTCACAGATTCCTGGTGCCACCTGACAAGAATGCAATCAGACACTGAAGAACACACAGCAAATGGAGACAGAGAGCAAACAATGGGAGTGACAGGGTGGGGAGAGAAATAAATAAAAAATAAATCTCTAAAAGGAAAAAAGAGTGGTGAAAATAAAATATGACAGATAAAGCTCAAATAGCCAGGAATAAACTTAACCAATGATGTAAAGCACTTGTATTCAGAAAACTGCAACTCAATGTTAAAAGAAATTTTAAAAAGCCCTAAATAGCTGGAAGAACATTCCGTGCTCAAGGATTGGAAGACTAAATTATCATTAAGATGTCAGTTCTACTCAAACTGATACACAAATTCAAAGCAATCCCAATAAAAAGTCCACCAGCATTTTTTTAAAAATTGAAAACACGATTCATTTGGAAGGGTAAGTGGTCCTGAAAAGCCAGAAACATCTTAAAAGGGAAAAATGAACTCTCCTCTCTAGACTTTAAATCATATTACCTAGCTATAGTGGTAAAAACAGCATGGTACTGGCATAAAGACAGACACATAGACCAATGGAACCAAACTGATGGTTCAGAAACAGACCCACACATGTGTGGTCAAGTGATTTTTGACTAGCCTGTCAAACCCACACAGCTTGGGCAGAACAGTCCATTCAACAAAATGGTGCTCAAAGAACTAGATACCCATAGCCAAAAGAAGGAAAGAGGACCTCTATCTCATGCCTTATCCAAAAATTAACTCAAAATGGATCAAAAACCTAAAAATAAAAGCAAGCACCATAAAGCTTCTAGAAGAAATTATAGGAAAGTATCTTTAAGCCCTGGTGGTAGGGGTGGATTCTTAAAGGAGATAACAGGAGGACTGAGTGGACTACTGATGTTTAATGTATGTAGCAGTTTTAATTAGCTTTACTGTAAAAGTGTGGAAATGTATAGAGTGGATGGTAACACATAGTAACAACTAGTTAATAAATGGGGATGTAGCCTGATCTGTCTCAGGTGAGGGCATGTGAGGGCAGGTAGGCTGTTGGAGACAGGCCTCTGTGCTCTCTCTCTAGCCCAGTGCTGCAGCCCAGATTCCTTTTGAAGGCAAAGAGAGCCCTGACTGTCCTAGTGACCTCAGGGCCAATTTACCCGGTAGGCAAATAAGGACATTGGGCCTAAGATCCCCCATTCTTCCAGAGGCTGACAAAAATGTTTCCATTTAAATTTATGTTAATATCAGAAGAAAAATGATGTACTATAATAATATTGCATATCTAATAATGAATCCAGCCTTGATTACACTCATCTTTATACTAATACATTTAGTATAAATGCATTTTTAATACTTTTTTATGGAGGGAGGGGGCCATGAAGGCAAAAGTGCCAGGGGACCCATGAAAGTCATACTGTGGCCCTGGGTGACCTAAGAAGGCAATAGAACTAGCCAAGCATTGCACTACCAGAGGAGGGGCTGCTCCTGCAAAGCAACTTTACAGAGAAAAGCAACTCTCAACAGCAACGAGAGCAAATCTGTTTAGAGGCAGACAGGTTTCCAAAACCTCCCTTAGCCTCTCTAAGAAGGCAAACAGGCACAGTATACCCTCTCCCCTCACTGTGGATCAAAAATAAGGGACATTCAGCATGAGCTCACTGGTTCCTCTCCCAAAGGCAAACCCAGGCGTGCCCTCACCCCCCATTCTCAAGTGAGGAATGCTCATCAGTGACCTCACCTCCTTTTCCCTCAAAAGGCAAACCCAAGCATGACATCCCCTCAAGTAAGGCAAGATCAGGCATGACGTTACTCCGCCCCTCCCCCTTACCCCACCCCCACCATTCGCCTCTCCTAGCCACCTGGCAAATGACACATTTCCACCCAACTTCTCAGAAGTGGCTCCGCCTGAAGGTGTGGGCGCTTCCTCTTAGTCACAAGGCCAGCCAGTGTGTCTGTGAGGCAGCTTAGAGGACCTCAACTGTGACTCAGCTCATGCTGGCAGATGAGAATTTATTCAAGGCTCAACACTAAATAGGGAGTTTTCAGGCAAGTCTGGAGGGCAAGCTGAGCCAATTCAGGAGGAGAAACTGAAAAGCAGAAGGGGAAATCCTGGACTGAGAAATTCCTAGAAAAGAATTCATAACCTTAGCCCACAAAGAAGGTTGCCCGAGCTGACAGAGCTAAGCAGACATGCTATCAGACCAGGAGCTGTCAGTACAGAAAGCACTCCAAGACCAGAGTATCTGTCTGTCCATGATTCCTACTTATCCACCTGACCTTTGGGTGCACTGGACCCTCCATCTCTAAGAGTGAAAATGGTAGGTCCCTAGTAGACCAGACAACGTGAGTGTGCACTGGGCAGTGTATTAATCAGGGTTCTCCAGAGAAACAGAACTGATAGGGTGTGTGTGTGTGTGTGTGTGTGTGTGTGTGTATGTAAATAAGAGACTTATGATGTGAATTGGCTCACAGAACCGTAGGGATTAGCAAATCCAAATTTCGTAGGGCAGGCTGCAAGTTGGAAACTCCAGTGAAGGTATAGTTGAATTCTTCAGGAGAAACTGCCTGACAGAAGTAGAGATAGAAATTCTTTATGACTTCTGTAATCTTCACCTCCCACTTTAGCACCTCCAATTGATTGGATGAGAAGATCCTCACTACTGAGGGCAATCTCCTTTGTTGATTATAGATGCAATAGGCTATAGATTCAATCAGCTAACTGTAGATGCAAATCCATCTATGAAATACTTTCACAATGCCAATGAGGCAAGTGTTTGCATGACCAAACCACTGGGCACCATCACCTAGCCAGAGTGACACATGACTTAACCATAATAGGCACTCAAGATTCTGTGAGCAACATTATTTGAGCATGCAGTCAGATTCGATTCAAGGATGAACAAACAGGACAGGAGAGAAGTTAACCTTCTAAATAAAAAGTCTATACCATGACCACAGACTCTGCCTGACATCATGCAGGAGATTGTTCTATCAAGAGGTAGATCAGGTAAGGAGGCTCAGCCAATGAAGGAACTGGGGTTGTAGGAGCCCCAGGAAAGAAACCTGACCCCTTCCCTTAGACCTTCTGCATATCCTTCCTTGATCACGCTATTTAAAATGGCCACCTTCTCCTCCTCAACCCTCACTATCTAGCACCTCCCTCATTTTATTTTTCTACTTAGCATTTATCATTATCTCCCTATCATGTGTTTTACTTTTTTAATTGTGTCTATCTCTCATTAG
This sequence comes from Dasypus novemcinctus, assembly GCF_030445035.2. Classification (NCBI taxonomy): domain Eukaryota; kingdom Metazoa; phylum Chordata; class Mammalia; order Cingulata; family Dasypodidae; genus Dasypus; species Dasypus novemcinctus. The sequence goes on along the minus strand of NC_080681.1, from coordinate 36,738,723 downwards.
AATGTAAATTCCAATGAGAGCTGGGATTTTAGTCTATTTTTGTCTACTCTGTATCTCCAGCATTCGGGATCAGAATGTTAATCCCATTCTCAATCTGATGCAGGAAGGGCATCACCATCCCAAAATCCTCAAGATTGAGGAATGAACAAACACAAGGGGGGAATATAACAAGGGACCAAAGCAGACTTATTGTTGTTATAACAAAAGAACTTGTATCATTGATAAAAAGCTTGTGGTTACCAGAGGTTCTGTGGGGATGGAGAGGAAAGAATAGGTGTAATATAGGCATTTTTAGGGCACTGGATTGTTCTGCATGATATTGCAATGAAGGATACAGGACATTGTACATTTTGTCAAATTCTATAAAACTATACAGTCAAAAGTATAAACCATAATGTAAACTATAGACCTTGGTTAGTAGCAATGCTTCAATATCTGTTCATCAATTGTAACAATGTACCACAATGATATAAGGTATTGTAAATAGGGGAAAATGTGGGAGAGGGAGGGAGTGAGGTATATGGGAATCCCCCGTATTTTTCCCCTATATATATTTTTTTTAATTATTTTTATTTATTTCTCTCCCCTTCCCCCCACCTCCGCCAGTTGTCTGCTCTCTGTGTCCATTTTTTGTGTGTTCTTCTGTGTCTACTTGTGTTCTTGTGAGTGGCACTGGGAAACTGTCTCTTTTTTGTTGCATCTTCTTGCTGTGTCAGCTCTCTATTTGTGCAGCGCCACTCTTGGGTAGGCTGTGCTTTTTTTCACGTGGGGCAACTCTCCTTACGGGGTGCACTCTTTGCAGGCAGGGCTCCCCTAGTGGGGGACACCCCTGCGTGGCATGGCACTCCTTGCATGCATCAACACTGCACATGGGCCAGCTCCACATGGGTCAGGAGGCCCTGGGTTTGAACCCTGGACCTCCCATGTGGTAGGCAGACACTCTATCAGGGCAGCCAAATCCACTTCCCTTTCCCCTATATTTTTGAAGTAACTTTCATGTAATCTAAAATGTCTCCATAAGTAAAATTTATTATATGAGGAAAAACAAAAGAATCAGAATATGTCCTGACATATAGTAGGTGCTCATTAAATGTTTATTGAATGAATAATTCATGTGAAATGTTCGGGACAGTGGGCATTATGTACTAAGTATATAATACAGTTAACTGTTATTGTTTGCATTATTCTATGCTGTAAGATACAAAGAGTGAATAATGATGGCATTCCAGAAAGGGGAGAATTGATGAGGATCCAGAAACACAAAAACCCACTTCCTAAATGGCACACTTTAGCTGCGTGCTGGGCCTACAAGTGTGGGAGTGTGAATGGCTCCATGCCATCCCCCTAAATAATTCAAAGTGCCCACCACTTAAAGGTGGCTCATTACGTCTACATTATAGAACCTTTCAAACAATGTGTATGTGCATTTTAGTGAACTGGTTCAAATCCTTTTCTTAATTTTTAGGACAGAATCTGGTATAAGCCAGTTGTACCTACCACTAAAATTCTGAACGTAAGCATTACATGCTTTCAGTGTTTTCCTCTGATGCTTGTCTTAGCTTGCCAGGGCTGCTATGACAAATACCACACAGTGGGTTGGCTTTAAGCAACAAGAATTTATTGGCTTACAGTTTTAGAGGCCATAAGTCCCAAATCAAGGTATCAGCAAGATGATGCTTTCTCTTGAATTCTGTAGCACTCCGGCGATGGCTGCCGCAATCCTTGGGGTTCCTTGACTTACAGATCTGCCTCGTCACATGGTGACATCCTTGGTCTCCTACTGTGGCTTTCTCTGACTTCTGGCTTTCTTGACTGCACCTGCATTTCCTCCTTTATAAGGCCTCCAGTATTACAGATTAAGACCCACCCTGATACAATTGGCCACACCTTGACTAATAATAACATCTTCAAAAGGTCCTATTTACACATGGGTTCATGTACACAGGAATGCAGATTAAGATTAAGAACATGTCTTTTGTGGGGTGCATGATTCAATCCCAACAACAAAAGGAAATACAAGGGGAAGCGGATGTGGCTCAAGGAATTGGACTCCCGTCTACCATACGGGGATCTGGGGTTCATTTCCCAGGGCCTGCTTGTGAAGGTGAAGCTGGCCCGTGCCACGATCTGATGCAACAAGATGACAAAACAAAAAAGAGACACAGAGGAAAGACAATGAGAAACACAACAAACCAAGGAACTGAGGTGGCTCAAGCAATTGGGTGCCTCTCTCCCATGTCTAGGTCCCAGGATTGGTGTCTGGTGCCTCCTAAAGAGAAGATGAAAAAAGAAGACAAGCAGACACAAAAGAACATGTAGAGAATGGACACAGAGAGCAGACAGAGAGCCCTGGTGGGGGGAGGGGTGAATAAATAAAAATAATAAATAAATACATAAATCTTCAAAAAAAAGAAAATATGAGAGATTAATTGTCCAGAACCAGGCCCAGTTAGCCATCTCACAAGAGTCCCATGAGGAATGTACCAAGTTACCAAGTTTTTTTTTTAAGATTTATTTATTTATTTATTTATCTCCCCTTCCCCCCAACCTCTGCCCCAGTTGTCTGTTCTCTGTGTCTATTTGCTGCGTCGTCTTCTTTGTCTGCTTCTGTTGTAGTCAGTGACACGGGAATCTGTGTTTCTTTATGTTGCATCATATTGCTGCATCAGCTCTCCGTGTGTGCAGCACCATTAATGGGCAGGCTGTACTTTCTTTCGTGCTGGGCAGCTCTCTTTATGGGGCACAGTCCTTGCGCATGGGGCTCCCCTATGCGGGGGACACCCTTGTGTGGCACGGCACTCCTTGCGTGCATCAGCACTGCGCATGGACCAGCTCCACACAGGTCAAGGAGGCCCGGGGTTGAACCGTGGACCTCCCATGTGGTAGACAGACGCCCTATCCACTGGGCCAAGTCTGCTTCCCTGTACCAAGTTTTAAGAACCAAAGCAGAAGCTCAGGGAGGCATCGGAGCAAAAGTCTAGAAGTGCGACAACAGAAGCGGACAAAGAAACAAGACGCAGCAAATAGACACCAAGAACAGACAACCAAGGGAGGGGGGGGAATTAAATAAATAAATAAATCTTTAAAAAAAAAAAAATAGAAGTGCTAAAGTAGGTGAAACTAAGCTATGACAGACAATAGGACAGAAAGAACCACCTTACTAAGTAGATACTAAGCTATCAGAGCATCCTGATAAGGTGCATTCCAGTTACATAAGCTCACAAACTATACATAACTCAAAGCAACAGTCTGTCTTCCATCTTGCTGGAAGTCAGTTCTTTCGAACTGTACCTCCCTTTTCTCACTTCCTACACACACACACACACACACACACACACACACACACACACAAGGCCCCCTTTTATCCAGCTCAGATTTCTGTTGAAACGCCCTCCAGACCCTCAAAAGGAAAAGGAGAAACTCTTCAAAGTCATGATGATGATATCATTGTTCTGAAGCTTTGGAGGGACCCATGTGAAAATTACTTGTTCTCTGTCTCTTCATTTGGGCCTCTGCTTTCCTCAGGTGGAGGCACAGTCAGACTCTAAGCAGAAAGTCCAGGCAGACTTCTTGGCTTGGCTTTCTCAAATAAAGAAAGTTTTATGAGATAGTAAGAAGAAGTAACTCAATGAACACTGCTACACATGCAGAGCCTTTGTGTAAGTTATAAACGGGTGCTTCTTCCAGGCCTATAAATTGAAAAGCACTTTTGTTCCTCTGGGATAAGCATATCTGTGCCTGGTGAGAAAAAACAGGACAATATTTCACCTTCCTTGGTTGGACATCTTTGTGCCATGCAGAAACTGCATAACTGCACCTGAGAGCTAGGTATGTGAAGAGGGGGTATTAGGACTAAATGAAAAACACCCAGGGATGAGACATTTTTCCTTTGCAACTTGAGTCCAATCTATCTTTGAACTTCCTCTAAAAGGACATACCTATTGTTTCTTCTCCTTGGTGCCCACTAGCCACTAGCCAGCCCTGCTCAAGACCTGAGGTATCATTATTTAAACTAGCCTGAACTAGGAATAATGGCTTTCATGGATTTAAAGATGAAACACATAATTAAAGGGTCCTTTGGAGAGGGGGCAATGTGGTAATCCTGGAAAGGACACAGAAAACATTGAATCTGCTAACTTGGTATGGTGGCTTTACAATGTGTCAGCTGCCTTGAATAAAAGGGGGGAAAGATAAAGATAAATGAGTTTATATAGCTAAGAGTCTTCAAAGTGAGTCAGGAGGTCTTCCCAGAGATAGTGCTTATACATATCCTGCAGGATCTATAGATAGCCAAAGTAGATACTACCCCAAATAGTGGGGCTACTGAGGGATCTGGAGACACCCAGGCCCTGTGGTCAAGGCAGTTGGCCCCAGAGTTTGGTGCCTTGCCAGTGGGCCCTACTTTGGAGTTTGTGCTCCCAAGGATGACAGAGTTGGACACAGAAGTGACTTCTCTACACATGCCTCTTCTGTCCCTTCTATTTGAATCTATAGTTGATGCTGGAGTTGGTAGGTGTACATCCAAGAGACTTGAATCTTTGGGCTTTCCATGTGCCAGCTGGACCCTGAGCTTCAGTGGAATTGCCACACCTACTCTCCAGTTCATTGGACTCACCCAGGACAAATAACAAGGAGGTGAGGAAGGACAACCACCACACTAAGGAACCAAGAGAGTCTACAACTGCAAGCAAGAGAGTCCCATCCATCAGCTATATGGGATCAAAGCCCCCACTCAATTAGAGGTGGAGTGGGCATCATCATCCCAGAATCCTCAGGATTGGGGAATAAAATATGAACTAGAGTGGACTTACTGGTATTCTATTATAGACTTATTGTGATTCTAGCAATGGAATAAATTATATCATTAATGTGGAGACAGTGGTCACTGGAGGTGCTAAAGGAAGGGAGAAGGAAAAAGAGGTGTAATATGGGGGCATGTTCAGGACTTGGAATTGTCTTGAATGACAATAACAGATACAGGCCATTATATATCCTGCCATAATTTACAGAACTGACTGGGAAAGAGTGTAAGCTACAATGTAAACTATAATCCATGTTTAGTGGCAATGCTCCAAAATGTGTTCATCAATTGCAATGAATGTACCACACTAATGAAAGAAGTAGTTAACGTGGGGAAGGGTGGGAGGTATGGGGAGTGGGACATATGGGAATCCGTTATATTTTTTGTGTGTAACATTTTGTGTAATCTAAGTATCTTTTTAAAAAAAATAAAAAATGTATTTAAAAACACAACAGGGAAGCAGACTTTGCCCAATGGATAGGGCGTCCACCTACCACATGGGAGGTCTGCGGTTCAAACCCAGGGCCTCCTTGACCCGTGTGGAGCTGGCCCATGCTCAGTGCTGATGCGTGCAAGGAGTGCCCTGCCACACAGGGGTGTTCCCTGCACAGGGGAGCCCCACGCGCAAGGAGTGCACCCTGTAAGGAGAGCCGCCCAGTGTGAAAGAAAGTGCACTCTGCCCAGAAATGGCACGGCACACATGGAGAGCTGACGCAGCAAGATGACGCAATGAAAAGAAACACTGCCGCTGATAAGGATAGAAGGGGTCACAGAAAAACACACAGCGAATGGACACAGAGAGCAGACAACTGGGGGGGGGAGGGGAAACAAAAACAAAAACACAACAACAACAACAACAAAACAATGTGTCAACTGCTAGACAGAGCTTCAGTTTCCATAACTCCCTTCCCTGCACGTTATATGGGTCATATGGGATACGCTTATGTGAGATCTGGAGAGCAGAAGAGAAGCAACAGCCATTTTGTAGCTCACACATGCTGTCACTTAACTGCTGGCTCACTTTGTTAGGGCGGGGCAGGAGCCAGGTCTAAGAACGCTCTGTCTGCCCCTGGATCTTCCTCCAGCCTCTCTGATTTCTGGGCCAGATACGTGTTTATCGCTGTGATGAAGGATGCCAGCTCCTCCTGCAGGACACCTGCCCATTAAAGTCAGAAGTAGCAAGAACTGACAGATTTCACCCTGTCCTCATGAATTCCACTTTGCACTTGTGAGGTTCCAGCTTGCCCTTGGCCTCCCTCATCTTTCATTGCTGACTGCCTGACCTGTGGACTTCAATCTTCAGCATCAAATGTGAAGATTAGAGCCCAGGACAGACTCCTTAATCAGCTCCCACAATTACACGAGGTCAATTTCCTGTAACAAATGATTAACATATACATACATTGAAAACTCCTAGTAGTTCTGCTTCTTTGATTGAAACTTATCGAGGCAAATTTGTTCTGGAGAGCAAGTGCTGTCACAACAAAACTGAAAATGTGGGAATGGATTTGGAATAGGGGAGTGGGAAGAAGCTGAAGGGACTTTAAAGAGGATGCTAGTGAAAAGGTGAAGATCCAAGAAGAAAATGTAGAAAGATATAGGTCTTTGAGGAGCCTGCAGGTGAGGGCTTAAAGGAAAGTGAGGAAAATCTTACTGGAAATGTGGTAGCAGAAATTTAGCAACACTCTTGCCTGCAGTAATGTGGAAAACAGAAAATGTGCCCAATTAACTGAGTGAACTAGCTAAGGTGATTGCCAAACAGTGTCAAAGAGCCCTCCTGGCTTTTTCTTGTTGATTGTGATAAAATGCAAGAGGACTAATAATGGAAGAAACTGTAGCATTGATGTGGAAAAAGTGGCCATGGTAGCTGCTGAGGGCAGGGAGAGAGAAGAAGAGATGTGATGTGGGGGCATTTTCACGACTTGGAGTTGTCCTAAATGATATAGCAGGGACAGATGAAAGACATTATATATCCTGCCTTAGCCCACTGAATGGCCTGGGGGAGAGTGTAAACTACAATGTAAACTATAATCCATGCAGTCGGCAGTGCTCCAAAATGTATTCACCAAATGCAATGTATGTGCCACAATGATGAAGGAGGTTGTTGATGTGGGAGGACTCTGTGTGTGTGTGGGGGGGGGGGTATGGGAGAAACGCTTGTATTTTTTAATGTAACATTTTTTGTGATCTATGTATCTTCAAAAAAATACAATAAAAAATAAATGCTCATTTAAAAAATGCAAGAGGACAGAGAGAAGCAAAAGGAATCATTGTTCAACAAAAAGAAGTGAGGACTTGATAATTTTGAAAATTCCAAGCCTTCCAGGCTTACATGCAAGAACCACATCCAGGGGACATGCAGCAAGTCATGGTCAATAAGTATGACTGTAAGATCCTTTGTTTAGACCTCAGAAGGACAAGAGGAGATGCCTCAGACACTTTTCAGTCAGATAAAAAGCCCTCTAAAGAATCCGAGTGCCTGCTGATAAGGGTATTTTTCCTTAGGCTTTCCAGCAGAAGCCCAGGATAAAGAAGGTATTACCCTGAATACATTTGTGGATTTGCCTGTCTCTAAAGAACTGGGCCCTAATAAGATTCACAGGAGACCCACAAAGTTTTAAAGAGAATTATATTCACAGAAGCACACCTGGCTAGAATTGAGAGAGACACAGACTGTATAAAATAAAAACAGTCATTTGAACACCCACAATTCTGTGGCAGGAAGGAGGCTGAGGAAACCACACAGCTGCAAACACAACCTACCTGTCATGAAAAAGAAAGGATGAGTCAGAAGGTGGAGCCAAAAGCCCAGAAAGCAGAACCAAGAGGAGGAGTCAAAAGCCATGAAGAGTGACTCCTAAGTAGGACTGAGCCTTAATCAAGAAACTTCCAAATTTTGTCTGGCTGGATTTCAGAATTGATAGTGAACAGTGACTCCTCTGTGCTTCTCACCCCCACCCCCACCCTGAGGAATGTCTGTAGTGATTATCCTATGCCTGTCCCACCATGGTATGCTGGGAGTGTGAGGCTGATAACTTGTCTCTTCAGGTCTTAGGTCTTTAGATCAAGCTTAAAGAACTACACCAAAAAACATCACCTGCCCCTGGACCTGCCTTAGAAGACGCAATTCTGGCCTTTGAGCTGATTCTATAATGGCATGATGCTTTGGAGGGATTTGGAAGGAGTACATCTTTCTTGTGAGAGGAATGTCAATAATTTGTGACCAGAGAAAAGACTGTTGTTTTTTTAACTACAATATTTATTTGTAGTAAAAGCTTCAACTTTAGTGGTTTTAAAATGTGTCCATGAATTCTTTGCTATTCCTTCCTTTAAGAGATGGACCCTAACTCCTCTTCCCTTGATCGTGGGCTAGACATAGTGACTTGTTTTCTAACTAATAGAAGAAGGGGAAAAGAGAGCATGCAAATTCTGAGACTAGGTCATAAAAAGCACTGCAACTTCCTCTGTGCTCTATCCACTCTGGGAGACGTTAGCTCCATGCTGTGAGGAAAAGCCCATGTGGTGAGGATCTGAGGACTCCTGCCAGCAGGCACATGAGTGAACAATCTTGGAAGGGGTCAAATCTGCAGATGATAGCAGCTGATATACTGGCTGCTACCACATACACACCCAGTTAAGCCACTCATGAATTCCTGACCAACGCAATTTGTGAGATAATAAATGCTTGTTGTCAGATCAAGTGATTTCTTACAACCTCTCAGTTCTGGCCCTCTGAGAATATCTGGTTTTCCTCACCTCCATCTTTGGGCACCATCTCCTCCTCTAACCCCATCCCCCAGTGAGGTGCCCTTTATTGCTGTTCTCATCCTCACAGAGCTCTCCGCTGTAACAGTACTTGCTGCTGCAGACCTATGTCCCTGACCTCATTCCAAACTTTCTAGCGGAAGTCACCTGCAGTCTTAGATGGCAGCTAAGTAAGCCAACACCATCTCTGTCAGCTGACCTCCCTCCTCTCCCAGGTGAAACGGTAGCATTTCACAGAGTCTGTGAGAGCCAGTGCACTTAACCAAAGAAAGGATGGGAGTAGAACTTGTAGGCACCAGAGCAGTCTAGTGGGGGAGATATTTTGGGGTGCTTCCCTCTAAATCTCACTATAAGGACATAATATATGCTATTTGAATTTATAATAAAGTTGATTATCTGAGACCTAAGTAGACAATATAAATGCCTGAAAAAAAAACACCCCACTGTTTAAAAATTTTTTTTACTTTTATGGACCTGGTGGAATATGGAGCTATCCAGAAAACACTACTCTTTGGCTCCATTTTCACAGTCCTCTCCCAGCATCCACATGTACACTCTTAATCCAGCCACTTTCTCCCTCTTCCTGCAGTGTTATCACCCTGTCCTCTATCTACTTGTCAAAAATGAGAAAAGGGGTATGAACTACTCTAGGACAGCCTGACACAGAAAAGATGTCTTTTCAAAATCCCTAATGTCATGATGAACTAGTTAAGAAACAGTATGATGGACTATATTGGCTTCTCCAGAGTCAGCCTCTGTGGAAAAAAAAAATCAAACATCTGGCTCATTTGTTGACAAGTGGGACAGTTAAATGGGGTAGGGAAAAAATAGGGAAAGAAAGGACTTAATAAATGGGTGGGTTTTCTTATTCATAGGTATCTGATTTAGAAGCCAAGTCTCATGAGTCTTGGAATACAGTCAACTATGATCATGCTTGACTCTCCAGATGAAGAAGCCAACACTAGCAAAAAAAAAAAAAAAAAAGCACATTTGTTCCATCACATTCCTGACTATAATGGATGCTGAGAAATGGATGCTTTATAGCAACCCACAAGTTTCCTGGTACTGCTGTTCTCATTGCAAAATCTTGGCCTCTTCAAAGTATCATCTCTTGCCCCTGCCAGAGAAAGCCAGCCTTTAAAGAAACTAAATCCAAGGTCACTTACTTCCACATAAAGAGAATATTTTGTCAGCTGCTAAAATTCATTTTTCTAATGTGCTCTTAATAACTTAAGCCCGGTGTGCTGGGCAGAGTCCAACTTGGGCAATTCCATTCTAACAACCAAATTCTCCCCAGGAGTGTTAACTTGATATGATAGTATTCTTCACTTCTTCAACTATCCTCTCGTTAATCAAATTAACATTTTTCACCCCCAAAGTATGATGGGGAAATGGAGATGCAATTTCTAAAATAGGGATTATTCTTAAGAATTTAATGATGAGAGGTTCCATAATATAACCTTTATAAAGTACTTTGGAAGTTAAGCCTGGATTCTGTAATTTAACAAGTAGGTATTGAGGTACATGCCAAGTGCTGTTCTCAACAACATAGATACAGCAAGGCACAAGAAAAGGTATCTGCTCTTAAGAAATATATATTGGAATAAATGATGAGATGAGGTCAGAGAGAGAGGCAGAAATAAAACCATTTAGGCCATAATTTAGTGCTTGGATATTATCATAAGTGCAGTTGATATTAGAGGAGTGATATGACTGGGTTTAGGGATTTTTATAAACTCACTATGTGATGGGGAAGAGCTATTATAAGGGCTATATATGAGCCAGGGTTCTCACCTCCTGCTCTTTTCCACTGGGGTAATTCTGGGGGTCAAAACAGTTGTGGCCATATTTTCCTCAGGATTGTGTGTCTTGGTTAGCTCATGGGGCCAAGGCATGGCTTGACCACATTGGCCATCAGCATTGGACTCTTCTAGGACAAATTGTGTATTCCTCTTCTTTTCTAGCCAGCTGTACTTCATAGGCTCCCTTTGGTCATATGGGGCATCAAATAAGAGAGGGTAAATTGAGAAACATAGGCTCATCTCCACTACTCCAACTGCTGTTCATGCTCTGCTCAAGGCAGCTCAGTGGCAAACTTACCAAAATCAAGAAGCAGAGGTATCTATACACACAAACATATGTGTTTGTCTTATTAAATGGTGTCAGTCTGGGAAAAGCATACCATTGATAAAGAATCTTTGAAAACTTTTTATTTATTGCCCACCCTGTAAAAACTGGCAATAATAAATGATAAAGTCATAGAATCTGAGCATATTAAGGGATGTTGGTGGTTATGAAGTCCAGTCTCCCAATCCAATGTAGGATTTTCCAGTACAGCCTTGACTTGGAGTCCTCCAGAAACTTATAGCCCTCCCATGTTCGATGGGAGCCAGATGAGTGACAATTTATCTGGGCATTGTTCTGTTGGCTAGAGAGGGTCATTGATGGTGGCATCTATTGCCCAAAGCTGTGGTCTGAAAGTTTGAAGGTCAGATAGAGAAAGTTAAATTTTAAAGAGAGGCCAACATCATAACCTGGAAAGAGAGCACCAAATAAGGCTACCAGTCTGAGGATAAATACAGAAGGGGGGAATCAAAGATATAGAGCAAAAACAAGAAGAAATGAAGAGTTCCTGCTGAATGAGGAGTAGTGAGTAGGTAAGTTGGAGATGAGCAAGTCTGGAGGAATTCCCAAGGTTATGTGCAGGTTCTTATGATGGACTTTTAAAAAAATAATCCATTTTAAAAAGAAAAATTAGAAATTTTAAAAATTTCTTCCACAAATATGTATGATTATGCCAAGTACATTTGCAGGGACTGAAAGGGAAGTTAAATCCCATTTCTGCTGAATGGTCTCCTGCAATGAGATGTCACTGTCTCACATGGATGCCTATTCCATCATAAGGATGTGCCAACAATCAGAATATTTTCTGTCTTCTGGTCACGGGTCTGCTCTCTTTCATAACACAGAGAAAACCTAATTCATTTTCCTCCCGACAACACTTCAAATAATTAAAACAGCTCCTCAGGCCCCTTTCAGTATTTCCTGCTCATGATTCCTTCAACTGTTCTCAAGTGGCATATTTCGTAAGTGCCAAACTTTCAAGTTGAGAAGGACTTCAGACATTCAAGTCCAGTTCCATCTCTTTACCCAGGAGGAAGCTGAGGTTTAGAGAGTTTAAATGCACATGGTAGGGAATGGACTTTGCCCAGGATAACCTGGGAGTGGCTGATCTGGAATTTGAAACCGGATCTCTTGGTGCCAACTCAAGTGTTTTCCCCACATCTTTCAACAACTCTTACCACCCCACTGACTTTCCTCTCTCTGGATGCGCTCCAGCTTGTCTGATTTCTTCTTTAAATGTAACCCCTGATGCTGAACCCATTGGCAGATGTGGTCCAAGCAGTCTAGAGAATAGGGGATAAAACCGTTTAATTTCTTTCTTTTTTTACTTGAAATGTGTCAAACAATACTCTTTCCACCTTGTACTAGAATGCTTCATTTTTAATCTAACCTAACAATAGGAGTTTATATTTAATCCTCCCAAAGATCTCTTTGCTGGTTTAGGTATATCCTTCCACTTTGAAGTATTTTTGAATTGTAATTATCCTATCAAGCATATGAACTAACCCTTCGTGTTTTATGACATACATAGAGTCAACAAGCACACTGTGGCCAAGACAGTTCTCACCAAATATTTCATGTACTTCTTTGTTTCCTTAGCCTGCCCTGCAATAGGGTGGGGGCCATGTCATTTCCTCTGGTCAAAGACTGTGAATAAGTTGATGTCTCTTCTAGGTCCAGGCATTTAAAAGCCTGTGTGCTCCTTCTATCCACCCCCTTCCCCCACCCCGGGCCATGTACCAGAGACCTTGGAGGTCACATGTTCTAGATGTCATAACTACAGGTGGAGCTTACACAAGCCCATGGTAATACATTAAAGACAGTTAACAGTATTCTATTGATTGAGTTCTCTACATCCCGCTACAAATTCATTTTATCACCCAAATACATTATAGATGACTCACTTAAATGCCTTGTTAAAATCCAAATATATTAAGTCCCAAGGGTCATAGACATGACATGATCAGATTTGCATTTTAAAGATATATCTCTGTGGGGAGTGAATGGGAGGGAACCAAGACCAGAAGCAGGGGCACCAACCAAGAGGCAGGTCATGAAAGGGAAGTATGATTACTGACCAACATGAGCCTATTCAGAGCAAGGGTCGGCCCAAGTCATCTCATTCCCAGTTTTCCCAGTGTTGCTTGACTTCTTTATCAGAGCAGTGAGAGTTCACAGTACTAATCATGGTGCTCACCTACCCCTCAGTTTTTTCTTGCCCCTTTCTCCTTTCTCTCTGTCCTCCTACTACACACCTCTTTCAGTTTACTTCCCTGACTCCAGTGTTGTCTCTGGTGGTAGGTTTTCATACCAGCTCTTCCTTCTCTTTAGAATACTTTTCGCTCAGATCCCATTTCCAGGCTAACTCCTCATACTTTAAATCTGTTTTCTCAGGGAGGCCTTCCCAGGTGTCCTTGCTTACAGGGGCACCTGCCCCCATGCACTTCCCCTCTCGGAGGGGTCCTTACTCCTGCAACCACTTCTCCTTACAAAAACATTCTCTCTCTGTCCTAGGAGACTAAAAGTTCTTTGAAGGCAAGGCCATGTCCATTACCTTTACCACTGAGAACTTAAAACAGTGTGGAGCAGGTGCTCAAATAATATTTGTTCAATTGGATTATCTAAAAATTTGTTCTGGAAATGTCAGATCAGTGCTAAACTAAGTAGACTGCAGATTTTTTAAATCTCTCCTTTGTGTCCTCTGCCCTTCTCCAAATTCTGGGTACTTCTTTATGGGAGAGTTCCTCAGAGATGACCTACAGTGATCTGTGTTGCAATAGCAAATTCATTCCGTTTTCTGGGTTGTCATTTCTCCAGTGACAGGAATCAGCAAACTATGGCTGTAGCCCAGATCTGGCCCACTACCTTTCTTTTTTTAATAAAATTTTATTGGAACATAGCCACATCCATTCGCTTCCTTCTATCTATGGCTGCTTTTATGCTTTAGGCAAAGTAGTTGCAACAGAGACTTCATGACCTGCTAAGCCTAAAATGTCTACTATCTGGCCCTATACAGAAGTTTGCTGACTTGTGGTCTACTGTGAATATGTGAGCTCATTTAAGGCAGCTAGATGATTTCTCTCCATCACCTCCTCCCACCAACAGTTCTCCATGAGCCTTTTAGATAAGAACTCACCAAAGAGCTCTCTTCATAATCACAATAATAACTTACACTTGTGTTGTCAGAATTTTATTTTTAAAAGTCACCAATCTTTCATCATTATATCCTTAGTTTGGGTCTTTACAGTATGTATACTTGTGAGAATCTCTTTTTTTCTTCTTCTAAAATTTTGCAATCTATTATCTTAAGACTCTTGAGGACATGTCTGAAGAAGCCCAGATATCCTTCCTCAGGACTTTGGAACATCAGATGAGAGAATCCACTCCAACCAATTCTCCACTTGGCAGACGTGAGTTTGTGGGCTTATTCCAGTTGACTTATCCCAGAGTCAATCTCACCTCATTTCCCCTTATTCTGGCTCAGTGACTCTCACCTCAGCCTACTTGTTATCACACTAAAGATTCTTAGACTTGAGACTTGACCTGTAGTTATTTTTTATTTCAGCAACTCCAATGTGGGGACTGGGAATCTAATTTTCAAATCAAGACTAGAAGCAATTCCAAGGCACAAGAAGCAGGGAGGCTTTAAATGATATTGTGGCATTAGTCCCCGTCCAGGCCACAGTGTAATATCTGAGAACAATATCTGCTGCCAACCTCAGTAGGACCCAGTGCCCCAGTGGCAGCCAGTGGCTACTGTGCTGCCTAGTGGCCAGCTCTCCCCAGGGGCCCGTTCCCAGGACCAGGTCTAGGTTGGGGACCTACTATTCTCTCATGCCCTTGACAGTCCCTTCCCTGAGAAGAGCCCACCCTCAGTCCCAGGCTGGTACCTGGGGTACTGAGCTCTAAGGATCAAACTCCCAAGTGACTGCTACCCACCTGCTTCTTAGCACTTCTTACCCTCACTTTCTCACCATGGTCCTCTGGTCACTTACTTAGGACTTTGCTGTCCACCATGGGAAACACCTGCAATAACTCTTACCTGAACCTTGAAGGGGCCTCTGGACTGTGAATGTCCCAACCTGATCACATCTCCATAACCAGGCTCAGCAACTATCTGGGTGACCGCAGTGCCAGGCTCTGTACTAAGTGCTGGGTATGTGGCAATTCATAAGACAAGCCCCTCCTGGATTTCAGGCGGGCTTATAATCTAATGGGGGATACAAAAAAGCACATAGGCATTTACCCCACACTCATCTGTTTAAGTATTGGGTTCCAGGGAACATAGAGGTAGAGCACCTGACCCAGAATCTGGAGGTGTGGGAGGAAGGGAGAACAGCAGGGAAGATCTCTTGGAGAAGCTTCCATATAAAACTGAGACTGCACCCCCAAGCCATCCCAAAAAGAAAATATGGAAGTGGCACCACCCAGGGGTACATTGGAGGAGCTATAGTTCCAACTGTTGATTTCCATTATTCTCCTATGCCATCCCCAACAACATATTAAAAACTAACATTTTTTCAGCATTTGCTATTTATCAAGCACAGTGCTAAGCATTTAACATTCATTAGCTCATTTAATCATAACAACTCTATGAGATAGGTACTCTTATTATCCTAGGTTTATATATGGAGAAACTGAGGGGCATACAGGTCAAGACCCATGTCCAAGGTTACAAAGCGAGGTGGTAGAGGTAGAATTTGAATTCAGACACCCTGGCTGCAGGAACCATGCTTTTAAGTGCCTCATGATTACACGTTTCTCGCAAGAAAAAGGGTTTGCCTGCAGCAGCGAAATAGGTCCTTCTAGATCCTTCTACCCCTCTGCTTGCTTCAAACAAATAGTCACCATTAAGCCCCTCCTTTAGATAAATTCTAGGGTGCCCTTGGAAATTAGTCAAATAAAGGAAGGATGTGTTTGGAGGGTTGGGAGGAGAGGAAAGAGCTTCAGGCCTCAAAGCCAGAGGAAGATTGTGGTTATTGGTAATAGCAAGTAGCTAGATGAGCCTGGAGAGGTGGGCAAGAGAGAAGGGTTACCAGCCCTGATCCTGTCCCACTAAAAAGTCCTTCTTTCTCAGAAGAGGACATTCCTTTCCAAAGCAAGAAATTGCTAAGTCACTCACATATAAGACCATGTCCCCTGTCCAGCAAAGCATCCCAACATATGCATAAGGGGATAGTGGGCGGGGAAGGTGGACCTCAACTGATCCTCAGTCCATCTGTCCCTCATTTAGTCTCTGTCTCTCCCCTCATCTGCCCTCTCTTTAGTGCCCTGGCTTCTCTTCCAGCCCCTGGCCCTACCTCACAAACCACAGTTTTTCAGAGTTTAATGGGTGGCCTCTTCAACCTTGTGTGGATGAAATCTCAGGGACAGACCTCTTGGCACAGCCCTGTACCACCTCTTCTCCAGCCACAGCCTTTCAAAACAGCCCTGCATGGGCAGCCTGTGAGAAAATTAATTCTTGACAGGAATTAAATAACAAAAACATCTCTAGAAATCTAGATTTGACTCTGATGACTAAAGAACTTGAAATATGGGGGATAAGACTGGGCACAAAGACAAAAGACTATCCCAATTCCAGGCATTTGGATTTGCCTTGCAGTGTGTCTTACCTAGATAGCCTTGGAGAAAAGCTCTCTTGAACTGCCAGGTCATAAATTCATACTTAAAGGACCATTAATCAGCACAAAGAACAGCTAATATTTAAAACAGAGGAAAGAGGAAAGGCAATAATTTCTTCACTAAATGAATTGAGGATGCATGAATCCGGGGAACGCAATCTAGCACTGATTGAAAGTAAATTACCAGCTCATTAGACAGCTGTAAACACAGGGAGAAAAGCCCCGAGGGGCAGCTGGATTTTGCATGGAAGCGGGGAATTAGAGAGGGCGAAGGAGGTGCAGGGCACGGATAGGGCAGCTCTGTACTGCCAAGATTACAGAAACAGGAAGGGCTTGGTTTGAAGCGCTTTGTAGATGGAGCCTGTGTGAAAGGATGGCTCCCATACTCCCACCCCTCACCCATCCCACCTCCCCAGGGAGCCTGAAGGGGTTAAACAGCCAAACTCATAGCCTGCAACAGCAAGGAGTGGTCTTTATATTGCAACACAGGAAGCATGGATAATTTCTGTTCAGAGGGGAAAACCATTGCAGGTTGTACTCAGCCTGGACGTTTTTGGCTTCCTACCAAAAAGCCAGGGGCTTGAAAACTACTCCTGTCCCTGCAGTCTTCAGGGAAAGAATCCACGCTGCTCTGAGTGGGAAAGCCGTTCCCGAAAAGGGACCGTGGCCAGTCTCGGCAATGAACAAGCACTGAAAGAAACGAGCCCCCCACAATTACAGAGAACTGGGAACTCTGCGATTGGTGGAAAGGGTCTGAGCCAACAGAACGCTGTAACAAGAAAACTTGGAGCTCCTCTGCACATACAGAAGAGATGCGCTCTTCCTCTGGCAAGTTTGATCGGCCTAGGAGGAGGTGATTGGTGGGGACAGAAATAGTGGGGGACAAGGAGAATGTTTTTTTTACTTTGGTGATGGGCGTGAACTTAGCAAAGAATAGCAGTGTGGAGGTATTAGTCTCTGGGTGTTAGAGATCCAGAGCCCTGAGGCCTGCCTTACAGGCTGCCGTAATCCCAAAGCAGGCCACAGTCCAAGCAGAGAGTACAGTCTAGGTCTTGCAGCTGCTGGGTTAGCTCTGCAGCACTCCAACCTTGGCCCCTTTGGCTACTAGCCCCCTGGATATGCCTCTCACTGGTAGTGAGCTCGTGGGAAACAACAGACCCTAAAAACCATATTGGCTAGTTTGCATCCGCAAGGAACCATTCCAATATAATATAGCAGTGGACATAGGAGAGGGTCAGTAAACAACACAGAATAAGGATAATGGGGAGAAGGGTGGTGGGGAAGAGGTCTTGTGTGAACTAGGACAAAGTTACTTCCTTAACCACAGCTGACCCAGGGTTTCCCTAATTCCCTAATATGGAGGGACTGGAGGTTATAGCACACTGGATGCAACTTAAAGTGTATTGTGTATCTATATCATGCTTAACTGTTAAATGAATACAGTTTACTGTTTAGTTAGCTGGATACAGTTCTCGTTCCACAATGTGGACTCGTTCTTTGCAACAAATCTTTTAATTACCTCTCTAAAACCCAGAGTTAAAGAACCCCTTAAACCATCCAGGGATACACAAAACTGTCATCAGTAATCAAGATTCTGGTGGTCCGAGGGCGAATTCCAGAGAAGTTCTCCCCCTTATCAAATGCCTCCTAGCGATGCAAGCAGCTATCTAGATATGACACCCACTTCAGAAACAAATATAGTGAAAAACGCTATTAAATATAAGTGGGGCAAAGAAGAAATTTCAAGAGAAATCAATAAATATCTCAAGATGAATGAAAACAAGAAGACAACATATCAGAACCTATAGGGGGTGGGGGCAATGAAAGCAGTGCTGAGAGGGAAATTTATAGCCCTCAATGCTTACATTAAAAAAGAAGAAAGATGGGAAGCAAATGCAGCTCAAGTGATAAGGCCTCCACGTACCACATGGAAGGACCTGGGGTCAATCCCTGGGACCTCCTGGTGAAAAAGAAGAAGAGAAAGCATGCCTGCACAGCAAGCCAGTGCCCATATGGCGAGCTGAGTGCCCACATGGTGAGCCAAGTGTCCACATGAGTGCCACGTGATGAGCCAAGTGTCCACATGAGTGCCACGTGGTGAGACAGTGCCCACACAGCAAGCCAGTGCCTGCACGGTGAGCTTAGTGCCCCCGCAAGTGCCCGTATGGCGAGCAAAAGTGCCTGTGTGGTGAGCCAAGTGCCCGCGTGAGTGCCAGTGTGGTGAGCCAGTGCCTGCATGGTGAGCCAGTGCCCACGTGGTGAGCCAGTGACAATATGGCAAGCCAAGTGCCTGTGCAGCAAGCCTAGTGCTCATGCGGTGATCCAGTGCACACACAAGTGAGTCACACAGCAAGAGGAAGACACAACAAAAGAGAGACAAAGGGGAGAGTCAAGGTGAAGCTCAGCAGAAACCAGGAACCGAGGTAGTGCAAGGATTGGGAACCTCTCTCCACATCAGAGGTCCCCTGGATCAAATCCTGGTGAATCCTAGAGAAGAAAGACAAGAAGAGAAGACAAAAAGAGAAATAGATACAGAAGATCACACAGCGAATAGACACAGGCAGCCAAAAAAAAACCCAGCAGGGCTGGGAAGGTCAAGAGAATGAAAAAAAAATAAAGAGCTAAAAATCAATGACCTAACTACACAGCTGGAAGAACTAGAAAAAGAACAGCAAACCAATCCCAAAGCAAGCAGAAGGAATGAAACAACAAAGAGCTGAGCAGAAATAAATGAAATTGAGAACAACAACAACAAAAAGTAGAATTAACAAAATCAAAAGTTTGTTCTTCAAGATCAAAAAATTTGACAAACCCTCAGCTAGACTGATTAAAAAAAAAAAGAGAATATGCAAATAAATCAGAAATGAAAATGAGGGCATTACTACTTACCCCACTGAAATAAAAGAGATCATAAGAGGATACTATGAACAATTGTATGCCAACAAACTAGACAATGTAGATGAAATGGAAAAATTCCTGGGAATATACAAACAGCCTACACCGATCCTGTTACCTGACAGCTCTGGTTTCTGAGCTTCTAGCTTCTTGGCTTATGTCACATAAAAGAATTTAAGGACATGTCATAGGGTAGGTAAGGGAGTGGAGAGTTTATTAAGAAACAAGGAAACAAGAAAAGTACACGGTCCATGCCAAGGCATGAACTGCAGGCATACTGCTGGGTGAGGAGCACGGGTGGGGCCCCAGGTCAGGGCTTTTTAAAGTCTGTTTGTTGTTCTGATTGGCTGTCCCACCTGTCACTTCTCAGAACACCAATGATGAGCCCTTTTGAGGATATGCAGGGCTTTCCCTCTCATTCCAAATAAGATTCTCATGGCCAGGATCCTGCAGTATCTTTCCAGCAGCCTTATTCTCACAGCCAGGCAGGGTCTCACAGCCATGTGGTCTGTGGGCCGAGTTGTCTGCCGGCCAGCCGCCTTCCGCCTTGCACTATACTAACCTGCCTCACTAGAAGAAACAGAAGACCTCAACAAACCAATCACAAGCAAAGAGATTAACAGGTCATCAAACAACTCCTCAGAATGAAAAGTCCAGGACCAGATGGTTTCACAGGTGAATTCTACCAAGCATTCAAAGAAGATTTAATACCAGTGTTACTCAAACTGTTCCAAAAAATTGAACAGAAAGGAATATTACCAAATTCATTCTTTGAAGCCAATATCACTGTAATACCAAAGCCAGATAAAGATATTATGGAAAAAGAAAATTACAGACCCATTTCCCTAAAGTATATAGATGCAAAAATCCTCAACAAAATACTCACTAATTGAATCCAACAACACATTAAAAGAATTATTAATCATGATCAAGTAGGTTTTACCCAAGCATGCAAGGGTGGTTCAACACAAGAAAATCAGTTAGCATAATATACTACATCAATAAAGAAGAAAAATCAAATGGCTATCTTGATTGATAAAGAAAAGGCCTTTGACAAAATTCAGCATCCTTTCTTAATAAAAAATACTCCAAAAGATAGGAATCAAAGAAAAATTTCTCAACATGGTGAAGGGCATATATGAAAAACCCACACCTAACATTGCACTGAACAGTGAAAGACTGAAAGCTTTCCCGTTGAGACTGAGAACAAGACAAGAATGCCTACTTACCACTGTTGTTCAATATAGTGCTAGAGGTTCTAGCTAGATCAATCAGGGGAGAAAAAGAAATAAAAGGCATCCACATGGAAAAGGAAAAAGTAAAACTTATGCTATTTGCAGATGATATGATCCTATACCAGAAAATCCTGAAAAATCCATAGCAAAGATACTAGAGCTAATAAACAAATTCAGCAGAGTGTCAGGATACAAGATTAATACGCAAAAATCAGTAGTGTTTCTATACACTACTCATGAGCAATCTGAGGAGGAAGTCAGGAAAAAAATTCCATTACAATATTGACAAAAAAGAATCAAATATCCAGGAAAAATTTAACCAAGAATGTAAAGCATTTGTACTCAGAAAACTGTAATGCATTGCTAAAAGAAATCAAAGAAGACCTAAATAAATGGAAGGACATTGTGTTCATGGATGGGAAGACTAAATATGTTAAAATGTCAATTCTACACAATTTGATATACAGATTCAATGCAATCCTGATAAAAATTCCAACAGACTTTTTTTAAAGAAATGAAAAACCCAATAATCAAATTTATTTGGAAGGGTAAGTGGCCCTGAATAGCCAGAAACATCTTAAAAGGAAGAACAAAGTTGAAGGACTCTCACTTCTGGACTTTAAATCATATTACCCAACTACAGTGGTAAAAAACAGCATGGTACTGGCATAAATATAGACATATAACCTAATGGAACCAAACTGATGGCTCAGAAACAGACCCTCACATCTATGATCAAGTGATTTTTGACATGACTGTCAAACCCACCCAGTGGGCAGAAGCAAATGATGCTGGGAGAACTGGCTATCCATATCCAAAAGAAAGAAAATGGACCTCTACCTCATGCCTTATAAAAAAATTAACTCAAAATGGATCAAAGACCTAAATATAAATGCGAAAACCACAGAACTCCTAAAAGAAAATGTAGGAAAACATCTTCAAGACCAGGAGGTAGGTGATGGTTTCTTAAACCTTATACCGAGAGCATGAGCAACAAAAGAAAAACTGGATAAATGGGACTTCTTTAAACTTAAACACTTTTGTTCTTCAAAGGACTTTGTCAAAAGGGTGAAAAGGCAACCTACTCAATGGGAGAAGCTATTTAGAAACCACACCTGGGATAAGGGTTTGATTTCCATGCTATATAAAGAGCTCCTACAACTCAACAGTAAAAGAACAAGCAATACAATTTAAAAATGGGTCAGGTGCTCTACCTCTATGTTCCCTGGAACCCAATACTTAAACAGATGAGTGTGGGGTAAATGCCTATGTGCTTTTTTGTATCCCCCATTAGATTATAAGCCCACCTGAAATCCAGGAAGGGCTTGTCTTATGAATTGCCACATACCCAGCACTTAGTACAGAGCCTGGCACTGCGGTCACCCAGATAGTTGCTGAGCCTGGTTATGGAGATGTGATCAGGTTGGGACATTCACAGTCCAGAGACCCATCAAGGTTCAGGTAAGAGTTACTTCAGGTGTTTCCCATGGTGGACAGCAAAGTCCTAAGTAAGTGACCAGAGGACCATGGTGAGAAAGTGAGGGTAAGAAGTGCTAAGAAGCAGGTGGGTAGCAGTCACTTGGGAGTTTGATCCTTAGAGCTCAGTACCCCAGGTACCAGCCTGGGACTGAGGGTGGGCTCTTCTCAGGGAAGGGACTGTTAAGGGCATGAGAGAATAGTAGGTCCCCAACCTAGACCTGTTGAATGGTCTAGGAATGGGCCCCTGGGGAGAGCTGGCCACTAGGCAGCACAGGAGCCACTGGCTGCCACTGGGGCACTGGGTCCTACTGAGGTTGGCAGCAGATATTGTTCTCAGATATTGCACTGTGGCCTGGATGGGGACTAAACTCTACAATGTCAGTTAAAGCCTCCCTGCTTCTTGTGCCTTGGAATCACTTCTAGTCTTGATTAAAAAATTAGATTCCCAGTCCCACTCCCTTGGAGTTGCTGAAATAAAAAATAACTACAGGTTGCGTCTCAAGTCTAAAAGTCTTAAACAGATCTTTCTCCCAAGAGGAAATAAAAACGGCAAAAAAGCACATGAAAAAAATATTCAATATCAGTAGCTATTAGGGAAATGCAAATCAAAACTGCAATAAGATATCATCTCATACCTTACAGAATGGCCACTATTAAAAACAAACCAAAAAACCAGAAAGCAGCAAGTGCTGGAGAGGATATGGAAAAATAGGAACACTCTTTCACTATTGGTTGGAATGTAGAATAGAGTAGACTCTGTGGAAGACATCTTGGCAGTTCTTCAGGAACCTAAATATAGAACTGCCGTATGATCCAGCAATCCCTCTACTAGGAAACAATGATGTGAACAGACATTTGCACACCAATGTCACAGTGGCATTATTCACAATTGTCAAAAGATGAAAACAACCCAAGTCTCCATCAACCAATGAACAGATAAACAAAATGTGCTATATACATACAATGGAATACTATGCTGCTATAAGAAGAAATGAAACTGGGATGCATATAATAACATGGATAAACCTTGAGGACATTTTCCTAAGTGAAATAAGCCAGACGCTAGAGGAAAAATGTTGTATGGTCTCACTAATATGAACTAAATATGAAAAATAAACACATGGAGTTAAAATCAAGACTATAGGTTACTAGAAGATAAGATAAGGACTGAGAAGGGGTACTGATGTTTAATGTATATAGAATTTTCAATTAGCTTGACTGTAAAAGTGTGAAAATGGATTGAATTGATGGTAACACACTATAGTGTATAAAACTAACATGGCTGGTTTATTAGTGGGATTGTGGCTGAACAGGATAGTGTAGGCATGTAAATGTCAATTGAAAGTAAGCTAGAGAAAAATCTAGGGACTGAATAACATAGTGAATCTCGAAGTGGATGAAGATTGTGGTTAATAATACAAATACAACAATGTTCTTCTATAAACTAGAACAGATGCACATCACTATTACAAGGTGGTAAGAATATGGTGATGCATGGGAAAAATACAATTAATGTTATTTATGGACTATAGTTAAGAGCAAAATTGTAATATTCTTGCATCAATGTCAAAGAAGGTACTATATCAACACTAAGGATCAATACTAGGGGCGTATGGAATTTTTTCTTTTGAACTAAGGAAAATGTTCCAAGGTTATTGGGCCAATCACTTCACAACTCTGTGATGAAATGGAGAGCCACCGAGTGTACACTTGGATAGAATGTACAAGGCATGGGACTGTATAACAGTGAACCATGTGGTAGAAGATGGATTGTGATTAATAGGAGAGTGTTCTTTCATGAACTATAACAATAGGGGATGTACAGAAAAAATATACCAAGTGTAAGGTATGGACAATAGTTAGTGGTAACAATCTGATCATGTTCTTTCATAATCTGTAACAAATGTTCCACAACAACGTAAGGTGTTGGTGGAGGGGTGATGTATGGGAATTCCACACATTATGCATGATTGTTTTATAAGCTCACAACTTCTCTAATTATACACACACACAGATAACCCCATAAGGACTTGCTGCTGCCATGTTTTCCTGACCTCCATCTCTGCATCTTCTGCAGAGCTTCAACAGCCCCATGCTGGGACAGAACATCCAGATGTTCCCAACCTGTGTGGTCTATAGGAGCCACTATGAGGAAGGCCCAGAAAAGAATTTGCCAAAGGGGTCATGCTTACACACATCTCAGCAGGATCCCAGAGACAACCAAAATAGATACAACCCCAAGTACTGGTGCTTCTGAGGGCTACAGAGACACACAGTTCTATGGTCATGGCAGATGGCTCTAGAGTTCAGTGCCTTGCCAGTGGGACCACTTTGGAATTTGTGCTCCTGAGTACAATAGAGTTGGACTCAGATGTGACCATTCTACATATGCATCTTCTGTCACTTTTACTGAACCTGGAGCGGTGTATAGTCAGGGGACTTCAATCTCTGGACTGACCATATGCCAGCTAGGCCCTGAGCCTCAGCAGAGTTGCAGCACCTACTCTCTGGTTCATTGGACCTACCCAGGTCAGCTAACAGGGAGGTGAAGATGGTCAACCACCACACCAGGAAACTGAGAGTGTCTACAACTGCAAGCAGGAGAATCACATCCTTCAGCCATGTGGGATCTAAACCCCCTCTCAATTTAGAGGTGGAATGGACATCACCATCCCAAGGTCAGAATGGAGGAATAAAATATGAATTAGATTTGACTTACTGGTATTCTATTATAGAATTATTGTGACTCTAGCAATGGAAGAAATTGTACCATTGATGTGGAGACAGTGACCATGCTGAAGGCAGGGAGAAGGAAGAAGAGGTGTGATATGGGGGTATTTTCAGGACTTGGAGTTGTCCTAAATGATATTGCAGGAACAGATGCAGGACATTTTATATCCTGCCATAACACACTAAATGGACTGGGGGAGAGTGTAAACAACAATGTAACTATAATCCATGGGGTGTAGCAGTGCTCCAAAATGTATTCACCAAATGCAATGAGTGTGACACAATGATGAAAGAGGTTGTTGACATGGGAGAAGTGGAGGTGGGGTGGGGTGTGGATATACGGGAACCTCTTATATTTTTTAATATAACATTTTTTGTGATCTATGTATCTTTTTAAAAAAAGAAACAATTAAATAAAAATTAAAAAAAGAAAAAAAAGAAAGCAAGCAAACCGGGACCAGGACCAGGACCAAGCCAATCCGAGGCTTAAAGGGGCAAACAAAGGTCAGGGAATTTTGAAGACCATCAACAAACCTGAAGTGCAATGAGAAACAAGTTCTAAGAAGTGAGCACAGTCTAGATTTATTAGGGTGTGATTGAAATGATGAAGTGTCCCGTATACATATTCGAGAACACAAGTTAGAGGAGAACTTGGTGTCAGAAGAGATTTTTAAAAATAGCTCTCATCCCCATATTCGAGGGGCATGGTGCCCCCTAGGATGCATTCGCGGGGTTCGGAGAGCCCTGGACACAGGAAACATTCTCTGAGGGCAGGGGACGTACTCTGCCAACCTGGGGGACACTCCTTCTCGGGGCTGAGCCCACGTGACTTGGGCTGGTGGGGATCCCACAGACAGGGACCCCAGCTGCTGCTGACGGGTGAAAGGCCTGCCCCAGGGATCTCTAAAGTTACTTTCTACCACCACCTTTCCTGCCCACTCACACAAATATACGCACAGGTGAGGCGGTTAAGGAGCAGGCCCTGCCCACAAACCACCAAATGTCTGTTAATGCCCTCACCATACTGATTCCAGCTCTCCACAGGCAGAAAAAGGACAGCCTGGGGCCAGCAGGCAGCTGACTGAGAGCAGCTCCAGGCGGGAGCCAGGTTCCTGGGCAGCCGTGAGTAACAGGGCTGTAACTACAGAGACGTGCGGGCAGGGCCAGCGGGAAGAAGGAAGAAAACTGCCCAGGCCAGGGCAGAGGTGGGGTGGGGGAGGTAACTGTCAGCCCTTCAAAAAGTAAGACGGCCTTTGAAGAAATGCTGGCCGAGATGGGACATGCCAGCTCTTCACACACGGGCGGGAATGAAGCACCCTCCTCATCGTGGCGCCTGGCCTTCTGGAACGGCCCTTTCTGCCCAAGCAGAGGCTGAGCGGCTTCTCAGCCCTCGCTCCACCCGGCCCTTGGGTTTTCCATCTTTAGCTCGTTTGTATCTATTATACATCCTCTTCCTCAAAATCGATAGGGGGCTAATTAGCGGTTAAAAGTGGAGACACTGGGAAACGGACTTTGGCCCAGTGGTTAGGGTGTCTGTCTACCACATGGGAGGTCCGCGGTTCAAACCCCGGGCCTCCTTGACCCGTGTGGAGCTGGCCATGCGCAGTGCTGATGCGAGCCATGCGCAGTGCTGATGTGAGCAAGGAGTGCCGTGCCACGCAAGGGTGTCCCCCGCGTGAGAGCCCCACGCGCAAGGAGTGCGCCCGTGAGAAAAGCCGCCCAGCTTGAAAAGAAAGAGCAGCCTGCGGAGGAATGGCACCGCCCACACTTCCCGTGCCGCTGACGACAACAGAAGCGGACAAAGAAACAAGACGCAGCAAATAGACACCAAGAACAGACAACCAGGGGAGGGGGGGAAATTAAATAAATAAATAAATCTTTAAAAAAAAAAAAAAAAAAAAAGTGGAGACACTGGTTCTGCTTCTGTTCACCTGATTATTTATTTCTCTTTTGGGTTGAAGCCAAGCAACAAATGTTAACATTTCCCAGCTGAACAGACGCTCACAGGCCCGCGGGAGCATGCTCACGTGCACACATACAAACAGGCACACGTGTGCATGCACACACGCACACACGCACACAGGAACCCACACACGCACACACTTACAAACCTGCACGCACAGACCTGCTTCAGCCCGAGGACGAGCTGCGATTTGGCGGTGCAAGGTGTTTGCGGTTGGCAGACTAGAGGCAACCAGGGCAACGCCTATTTCAATTTCACACCTGGGGCCGGGAGAGAAGCATCAAAACCTGCGGGTGCAGTGGAACCTCTGGCACCTCGGTCCCCTCGGTCCAGCTAAAGGCACTGCTGGCGCTTTGTAGGCAGCCGTTTCCTCCTCCCGCCCTCCCGTTTCCACGGCTGCCTGGGTACCCGCCGCCTGCACGCTCTAATTTACTTCTGCATCCTAGGCCCCGTTTCCAGCTATTGTCAATCGACTGGGAGACTTTCCAAGTTTCCGTTTCAGTGAAGATCAACTGTTCAAAATCCAAGCTCTCATTAAGGGTTCCTGGAGCTCTCCTGAATTGGATTTTAAACAGCCGCGCTAGCCTCCCGGGCGTGTGGGAATTTGGCTCCATGTGCGGCGGGGCCGCCCTCTGGTGGCCTTGGATGATGCAACAAGAGGCTTTGAGGGCTCTCTGCCAGGGCCAGTCTGTTTTTTTATTTTATTTTTTCAAAAAGATACTTAGATTACATACAATGTTACATAAAAAAATATAAAGGATTCCTATATGCCCAACTCCCCACACCTCTCAGTTTTCCCCACATTGACTACTTCTTTCATTAGTGTGGTACATTCATTGCAATTGATTGAACACATTTTGGAGCATTGCCACTAAGCATGGATTATAGCTTACATTGTAGTTTACACGCTCTCATACTCAATTCTGTAGGTTATGGCAGGATATATGATGGCCTGTATCTGTCTTTGCAATGTCATTCAGGTCAATTCCAAGACCTGAAAATGCCCCCATATTAAGCCTCTTTTTCCCTCTCCCTGACTTTAAAACCTCCAGTGGTCGTTGTCTCCACATCAATGACATAATTTCTTCCATTGCTAGCATCACAATAACTCTATAGCAGAATACCAGTAATAGACTTACTGGTCCATATTTTATCCCCCAATCCTGAGGATTCTGGAATGGTGAGGCCTACTCTGCCTCTAATTGAGATGGGGATTCAGTCCCATATGGCTGAGGGATGGGACTCTCCTGCTTGCAGCTGTAGACTCTCTCAGTTTCCTGGTGTGGTGGTTGTCCCTCCTCACCTCCATGTTAGTTGTCCTGAGTGAGTCCAGTGAACTGGGGAGTAGGAGCTGCAACTCCACTGAGGCTCAGGGCCCAGCTGGCACATGGGCAGCCCAGAGATTCAGACAGTGGGGTTCCTGAGGGCTCTGGAGACACCCAGGTCCTACAGTCATGGCAGATAGCTCAGTCTGTTCTTTTAGAAGGCACAGGAAAGAAACACAGTAATAAAGTCTTTAAAGCCCTTAACTGCTCCCTCCCCATTACCTACATATCCTTCTAGTCGCCAAGTCCTATCAATTTTTCCTTCCCAACAACTCTCCTCTTTGCCTCACCCTAGCTCTGGCCTTATCACCTCTTACTCAGCTGTGCTGAAATTGTCTGCTTCCTGGTTTCTCTCACTCCATCTTCTTCAGTGTCTAATCCATTGTGTACCTTGCTGCTAAATCCATCTTCCAACACTCATTGTTGACCTTCCATGTTCTCTCTTTAAGAATCTTCCTAGCTTCCCCACTGCCAATAGCTACAATCCTCCAAAAGTAGACCCCCTTTCTTGAAAGGTATTGCACAGGCTCAGGATAGCTAGACGGTATTTCTTACAGCATGCTGGGGGTTTTAATAACGCACTCGCTGACTCATGCTCATGTGGAACCACCGTTACTGATACAAGATGTCCTGCCCCTCAAATGTAGAGAACGGGGAAAAGATGGAGTCCTGCAGGCAGAGATTCAGACATCTTGACCTTCTGCAATCTGACCTCAAATTTCCTTTTTAGCCTTATGACTACAATATAATGTGGAAGTTAACAAGTAGAATCAGATTGTCAGGGTTAGAATCCAAGGTCTATAACTTAGCTTTATAACTGTTTTAGTTTGCTAAGCTACCAAAAGCTTGGGTTGGCTTTTTTTTAATTAAAAAAAAATTTTTTTTTAATTTATTTCTCTCCCCTTGCCCCCTGCCCACCACGGTCGTCTGTTCTCTGTGTCCATTTGCTGTGTGTTCTTCTGTGTCCACTTCTATTCTTGTCAGTGGCACTGGGAATCTGTGTTTCTTTTTGTTGCATCATCTTGCTGTGTCACTTCTCCATGTGTGTGGCGCCACTCCTGGGCGGGCTGAATTTTCGTTCACGCTGGGCAGCTCTCCTTACGGGGCACACTCCTTGTGCATGGGGCTCCCCTATGCGGGGGACACCCCTGTGTGGCACAGCACTCCTTGCACACATCAGCACTGTACGTGAGCCAGCTCCACATGGGTCAAGGAGGTCCTGGGTTTGAACCGTGGACCTCCCATGTGGTAGGCAGACACCGTATGTCGAGCCAAGTCCGTTTCCCTAGGTTGGCTTTTAATAGTGGGAATTTATTACCTTACAAGTTTTCAGTTTTGAGGTCAAGAAAAAATATCCAAATCAATGCATCATCAGATGATGCTTTCTCCCCAAAACCAGCTGCCATGGATCCTAGAATCCTCAGTCACTTGGCAAGGCACATGGCAACATCTGCTGGTCTCTCCCTTCTCTTCCACATTTCATTGCTTTCAGCTTCTTGCTTCTGTGGCTTTCTCTCTGTCTAAATTTCATTCTCTTATAGAGAACTCCAGTTAGAGTATTAAGACTTACCCTGAATCAAGTGGGTGACATCTTAAGATTCTATTCATCAAAAGATCCTAATTACAATAGGGTCACACCACAGTTATGGATTAACTTTTTTTAAAAAATCGATTTTATTGATATATATAAATAAAGCATACATTCTGCCCAAAGTATACAATCAATGATATTTGGTATAATCACATGGTTGTGCATTCATCACTTCAATTGTTATTAGAGCATTTCATTATTCCAATAATAATAAAAAACCAAAAACAAAAATTACTCATGGCCTCTCAATCTCTCTATGCTTCCCCTGCCATACATAGCAGCTATTCTGTTTCCTTCTGTTTTTTATTTACATTTGTAAAAACAGTCTTACATATGCAATATTACCCATATTCATATTTCACATGAGGTTTCACTATGTTATACAGTCCCATGTTATATTTTTTAGCTCTCCTTCTAGTAATATACATGTCCTTAAACTTTTTCTTTCAACCACTGGCATATACATATAGTACCACTGTTAGTTACAAACACTGTGATATGCTTTCACCATTTCTATTCATTTCCAAAGGTTTACAAACAAGCATTTTACCAATTCTGCGTAGATTAACACTCAGCTTTCCATTCTCTAACCTCATTCTATTTTCTGGTGACCTAAATTCTAGTTATTAATCCCAATATACACAATATATTTAGTTGATAATAGCACAACCATATAGTATATGTCCTTTTGTTTCTGGCTTGCTTCTCTGAACATGTTTTCCATTTCATCCATGTTGTCATATGCTTTCTTCTTATAGCTGCATAATATTCCATCGTGTGTATACACCACAATTTGTTTATTCATTCATTGGTTGATGGGTTGTTTCCATCTTTTGGCAATTGTGAATAATGCCTCTATGAACATCTGTGTGCAGATGTCTGTTATGTCACTGCTTTCAGTTCTTCTGGGTAGTGGCATTGCTGGGTCACATGGCAAGTCTATATTCAACTTCCTTAGGAACTGCCAAAAAGTCCTCCTCAGTGGCTATACCATTCTGCATTCCACCAACAGTGAATAAGCGTTTCCATCTCTCCACATCCTCTCCAACACCTGTAGTTTATTTTCCTATCTTTTTAATAGTGGCCATTCTAATAGATATGAAAGATATCTCACTGTAGTTTTTTTTTTCATATATGGAAGCAGGCACTCAACCACTTGAGCTTTATCTCCTCACCTCTCACTGTAGTTTTGATTTGCATTTCCCTAATTACTAGTGATGTTAAACATTTTTCATGTGTTTTTTTCACTATTTGTATTTCTCTTTTAGACTAATGTCTATTTAGGTCTCTTTCCCATTTTTTAAATCAGCTAGTTTGTCTTCTTATTATTGAGTTACAGCATCTTTTTATATTCATGAATATTAAATCCTCGTCAGATATGATTTCCAAATATTTCTCCCATTGAGTAAACTGACTTTTTACCCTCTTCACAAAGCCCTTTGAGGTGCAAATGTGTTTAATTTTGAGGAGGTCCCATTTATCTATTTTTTCTTTTGTTGCTCTTGCTTTGAGTGTAAGTTTTAAGAGACACCTACCTACTACAAAGTCTTGTAGATACTTCCTTACATTATCTTTTAGGAATTTTATGGCCCTGGCTGTTATGTTTAGATCTTTCATCCATTTTGAGTTGATTCTTATACAGGGAGTGAGATAGGAGCCCTCAAACATTCTTTTGGCTGTGGATATCCAGTTCTTCCAGCATCACTTATTGAAGAAACTGTTTTGTTCTAGTACCATGGATATGGTAGGTTTGTCAAAAATCATTTGGCCATAGAAGTGAGGGTCTATTTCTGAACTCTCAAGTCTTTTCCATTGATCAATGTGTCTATCTTTATGATACTCACATGCTGGGTTTTTGTTGTTGCTGTTTTATTTTGTTATGTTTTTAGGAGTTAGTGTGCATTGAACCCAGGACCTCGTACATGGGAC
The DNA here is from genome assembly GCF_030445035.2 of Dasypus novemcinctus. Lineage (NCBI taxonomy): Eukaryota > Metazoa > Chordata > Mammalia > Cingulata > Dasypodidae > Dasypus > Dasypus novemcinctus. Next base: position 36,707,265 of record NC_080681.1, on the reverse strand, counting down.
TAGGTACTCAAACCACTAAGCTATTCCTGTTCCTGATACCATACTCATTTTACTACTGTAGTTTTGTAATATATTTCAAGATCAGGTAGAGAGAGTCTTCCCACATCATTCTTCTTTTTTAGGATACTTTTGGCTACTTGGGTGCACATTCCCTTCCAAATAAATTGGGTAATTACCTTTTCTATTTCTGTAAAGGCAGCTATTGGAATTTTTGGTTGGTATTGCACTGAATCTATAAATCAGTTTGGGTAGGATTGACATTTTCACAATATTTTGTCTTCCAATCCATGGACACAAATGTCTTTCCTTTTATTTAGGTCTTCTTTGATTTCTTTTAGCTTTGTTTTGTAGTTTTCTGAACATACGTCCTGTATATCTTTGGTTAAATTGATTCCTCAGTATTTGAGGGTTTGTTGTTGTTTTTGATGCTATTGTGTATGGAATTTTCTCCCTGATTTCCTCCTCAGATTGTTCAATACTAGTGTATAAAAGCATTACTGGTTTTTGCAAGTTGATTTTGTATCCTGCCACTTTGCTAAATTCATTTATTAGCTCAAGTAGCTTTGTTGTAGATATTTCAGGATTTTCTAAATATAGGATCATATCATCAGATCCTTATCATCTGATAATAGTAAGAATTTTACTTCCTCTTTTCCAAGTTGGATGCCTTTTATTTCTTTTCTTCTTTTTTTTTTTTTTTTTGCCTAATTGATCTAGCTAGAACTTCCTGCACAATGTCGAATAACAGTGGTGAGAGTAGGCATCCTAGTCTTGTTCCTGATCTTAGAGGGAAAGCTTTCAGCCTTTCCCCATTGAGTATGATGTTAGCTGTGGAGTTTTATATATGCCCTTTATTACGTTGGGGAACTTTGCTTCTATACCTATTTTTTGAAGCATTTTTATCAACAAAAGGATGTTGGAGTTTGTCTATTTCTCCCTTCAGTTTTGCCAGAGTTTGCCTCAGGTATTTTGGGGCACCCTGGATAGGTGCATAGATATTTATGACTATTATTCCTTCCTGGTGGATTGTCCCTTTTATTATTCTATAATGCCTTTCTGTTTCTCTGATAACTTTTTTTGCATTTAAAGTCTGTTTTGGCAGATACTGCTGTATCTACTGCTGCTCTTTTTTTGGTTACTGTTTGTATGGAGCATCTTTTTTCAACCTTCCACTTTCAACCAGAGCTTGTATCCATGGGTTTAAGGCGAGTCTTTTGTAAATAGCATATGGATGGCTCATGTTTTTTAATCCATTCTGTCAGCCTGTATCTTTTGATTGGGGAGTTTAATCCATTCTTATTCAATGTTATTGCTGTAAAAGTATTATTTACTTCCACCAGTTTGTTCTTTAGTTTTCATATGACATGTCATATTTTCATCTTTTTTTTATTCTTTTGGTTATCCTTTCTGCTAGTCCTTTCTTCTACACTCTTCTCCAAACTCTCTCCTGTCTTAGTCTTTTGGGCTGTAAGGCTCCCTTTAATGCTTCCTGCAACAGCAGACTAAATTTGCAGGTCAAAAGCTGAGTCAGCCTTAGGCTGCATCCCTCTCTCTTCCCTCTCCTGGGGAGGTAGGCCCCTGGGGCGCAGTCTCTCCCTCTCTCCCCGTAACCCCAGGCCAGAATTCAAAGCTGTCTGCTCCGATAGTGGGGGTGGGCGTTGGCAGCTCCTGCTTTAACTCAGTTTTTCCATCATGATTATTATCCTTTGTCCCTCTCTCTTCTGGATCATGTCCTGCCTTCCCCTGGTGTCCTAAACCTTAGAAATGTTTTTTTCTAGAACATTTCTGCCTGTCCTCTTAGTTATTTTCCTGGGCGAGAAGTGAGTCCTACATATCTCTTAATTCATCATCTTTCTGGAAATCCTGGATTAACTTTAAGAGCAGACTTTCCTGGAGTATATACTGCTTCAGACTATCACAGAAACCATACAAAAGATTATAAATCTGTATTTACTTTACGAGGTCTATTATATGAGGTAGCCCATATATATATATCAGATTTGGCACAGCACTTGCCACATGTAACTAAGAGACTCTGTTATTATTACTCCCCTACTATCAAGCCAATTTTCCATGTCTGTACTCTGGTTCTTCTTTCCCCTCCACTCCCCCTCCTCCCTCCTCCCTCCTCCCTCCTCCCTCCTCCCTCCTCCCTCCTCCCTCCTCCCTCCTCCCTCCTCCCTCCTCCCTCCTCCCTCCTCCCTCCTCCCTCTGATGTTTTGCTGTCTGTGTCCATTCACTGTGTGATCTTGTGTCTGATTCTTTTTGTCTTCTCATCTTGTTTCTCCTCTAGGCTTCACCAGGATTCGATCCTGGGGACCTCTGATGTGGAAGAGAGGTTTCCTGTCACTTGTACCCCCTCAGTTCCTAGTTTCTGTCTCGTCTGACCTTGGCTCTCCCCTGCATCTCTCTTTGCTGCATAGCTTGCTGTGCAGGCCTGGCTCACCTTTACCAGGAGGCCCTGGGGATTGAACAGGGTCCTCCCCTACGGTAGACTGAAGCCCAGTCGCTTGAGCCACATCTGCTTCCCTCTACTTTGGCTCTTGTGACATTATGCTGCTTCAAGTGACATCTTCCTCTCTACTATAGAAATCCCACCTGTTCTCCCAAGCCCAGCTCAAATCTCCTCACCTACTTAGAGACTGAGATAAGAAGAGAGATAACTTAATCTGAGACAAAGTACTATATAAACATATATATAGTTGTATATATAATAAGTATATAGCATAGAAATATAAGGTATTTTATTGTGTATGCAATCATTTTGAAACAGTAAAGTCTTGTAATGTGTATTTACATGTTACAGGAACGTTATTTAAAATTTTTTGACATTTACTTCTCTCCATAACTAGATTATAAACTGTGAGAATAGGAATTTTTACTTTTATATTCCCTATAGAACATCTCTAACATGATACCCTATATTACCTATAATAGCCCCTTGTAAACATTAAGTGGCTGAATCTTTTCAAATCTTTTCTTGTCCCTTGCAGCAATTTTCCATTCATTATCTTATGACTCTTTGTCAACATCCCCAAAATAAAACTAAAGTTCAGGGTTGGCCACAAAAGCCTGCAAGCAAGTTGTGTTGTTCATATTTCAGTACTTTACAATCTTATAGTCTCCAGATGGAAATGTATTTCAGTCAAAAAGGGCAGAAGAGTTTTTAAAAAATTGTTTTTGTGGTACTGGAGCAGAGATTGAACCCAGGACCTCATCCATGGGAAGCCAGCACTCAACCACTGGGTTACATCAGCTCCAGAGTTGGTTTTTATTCATTTCTTCGCACTGGGGACTGAACCCAGGAACGTCCATGTGAGAAGCAGTTGCTCAACTGCTTGAGCCATATCCACTCCCCTAAATATTTTTTTATATATATTTTTTTATCCCCTCCCCCACTTGCAGCTTGCTTGCTGTCTGTTCTCTAAGTTAGGTTTATTCACAAATTACTTGACACTTAGACTGTGTGGTAAATTGAGTTACATAGCCCTGCAAAAACATGTTTTAATCTTAATCTGCCTTCCTGTGGGCATAAACTCATTTATAAATAGGGCCTCTTAAAGATGCTATTTTTAGTTAAGTCATGGCCAACCAAAACAGAGTGGGTTGTTATGAAAATTACTTGAGGCCTTAGAAAGAGTACCGGGAAGTCACAGAAACCAGAAAGGAGAGGACATCACCACTGGTGGGAGGCAGATATACAATCCACGGAACCCCACAGTTTGCCAGCAGGCAGCAACAGAATGCTACAGTTTTCAGGGAGAAAGTGTCTTCCCGCTATCTTGATTTTGGACTTCTTGTAGCTTCAATATTGTGAGCCAATAAATTCCTGTTGTTAAGCCATAACCAGTTTATGGTATTTGCCATAGCAGTTCTGGCAAACTAAGACTGACTGTAAATTAAATTCTGTAATCTAAAGCACTTTTACTGTGAACTTAAAAACAAGTGGTATCCTATGGTGAGGTATCACTGCATACCTATTAGAATGGCTAGTTTTATTTTTTTTGTTAACTATACAAGTGCTGGTGAGGATGCAAAGCAACCATAACTCCCATCTGGTGCTGGTAGACATGCAAAATGGAATAGCCATTTTGGAAAACAATTAGGCTGCTTCTTATAAAGTCAAACAACCATTTACTGTATACTCCATCAAGCCCATGTCAAGGTTTTCACCCTAGAAAAATGCATTTATGTTCACACATAAACCTTACACTAATGTTTATATCCTATAGGTGTGGAGAAAGGTCAGTGGTTGCCAGAGATCAGGGGTGGAGGTAGGGGTGGACTACAAATGGTTAGCACAAGAAAATATTTTGAGGTACTGGAACTATTCTATATCTTGATTGTGGTAGTATTGCACAAATCCATGTATGTATTGAACTCATAGAACTATTTACCAAAAAAGTCATTTACTCTATGTAAATTAAAAAACTAAAACAAAATTTTAAAAAACACTCAGAAGTAAACCTATGGTTTAATCTCAGCAAGCACAGGAGAAAAAGAGTAATTGGTATTGTGTTGGTTTGAGTCTTTCACATAGACGCCAGGAAACTATCTTCTTAAATTGCACTTATTCTGAAACTTTGATTAGATTACATCAGTTAAGGGCCATTGGATTAGATTGCTTCAGTGGGGCATTGCCCAGGGTGGCTCTTAATCCTCTTACTGGAATCCTTTATAAACAGAGGACTAAAAAGTCATAGACACAGGAAAAAATCACAGTGACAGAGAGAAGCCTCCAGATGTTGATGCACCCAGGAGAGAAAAAAGCCACTGACAGAGCAGCCCAAAGCTGAAGCATAGAGGCCTCGAGGAAAGGGGAGAGAGAGCTGACCCTGCCTTGTGCCTGATCACCCACAGCTAAGCTGGGGGAGAAAGTGAGCCTGGAGGGGAAGGCAGAGACCTACAGAATTGCCATCGTGCCTTGCCATGTGGCAGGACTCCAGGATCGCCAGCAGCTGAATTTCAGTGAGACAGCATCTCAGATGTTGCCTTGACTTGGTCATTTTCACAGCCTCAAAAGTGTAAGCTTTTAATCTAATAAATTCCCATTGTAAAAGTCAACCAATTTCTGGCATATTGGATTGGCAGCTTTTAGCAAAGAATTAACTAATTCAACACAAAGATATTGATCGCTGTGGCAGTTTAAAGATTCTGTGGAGCCCAGAAAATTTGTAGGTGGGAGCTTTTGATTAAATTACTTCAATTAAGGGTGTCTGATTAGATGTGGGACCCAGAATGAGTCTTAATCCTTTTACTGGAGTCCTTTATAAATGGAAGAATAAAAAGCTGCCAACACAGAAAGAAGGCCACAGAGACAGAGAGGAACTCAGAAGCTGGGAGAGAAGGCCCCAAGAGCCAGAAGCTGAGATGACACCACCTGAGCCAGAAGCTGAAAGCAAGGAGGTGCAGAGGAGAGGGCAGGTGGGCTGGCACCACTGTTGTGCCCTGCCATGTGCCTGATTACCCACAGCCGCACCTTGGGGAAAAGCATCTCCTGATGATGTCTTGATTTGGACACTTCCATGGCCTCAGGACTGTAAACTTTTAACCTAATAAAGTCCCATTGTAAAAACCAACCCATTTCTGTGTATTGGTCCCAGCAAACTAAAACAATAACCTACTATATGACTAAGGCACTGGGCTAGGCAAAAACCAACCAGGGCCAAGTGATGAAGCAGTTTTAAGAGCATTGGTTTTAAAATATTCTAGAGCAAAGATTGAACCTCTGTTCTCTCCCTTACAAAACATGTATTTTTAGGGCAGTTGCTTAGCCTCTTTGGGCTTTAGTTTATGAGGATAATAAAACAGAATAAAAGGTAGGTTGAAAATGTTAACTATTATACCATAGAATTGCTAGTAATAAAGTTGGCAATGCCAATAATGATGTTGACTCTATCTTCAAAATATATTCAGAATCTAACTAGTCTCAGCGTGCTCATTGCCTCCACCCTGGTCCAAGCCACCATCCCACTTGCCAAGATTCCTGTAATAGCCGCTCACTGGTCTCCCTGCTCCTCCTCTACAGTCTATCTTCAGTTCAGCAGCCAGAATGATCTTTATAAAATATATGTCCCATCATGACATTTCTTTGCTCAAAATCCTGCTGTGGCTCCCATTTTACTCAGAGTAGAAGCCAAAGTCCTTAGCATGTCCTATGAGGTCCAACATGACCTGGTTTAATTTGCTTGTCTGATATTCTCTTGCTCACTCTTTCCATCATCCACATTTGCCCTACTGCTCTTTGAATGCACCAGCCAGGCTCCCACCTTATGACCTTTGCATTGGTTCTTTGGGGAATTATTTGATAGTATCTAAAGCTAAAAATATCCCCTTCTAATCCCATGTGTAAATCCAACAGAAATGAGTGCTTTTATCCACCAAAAGATGTGTACAAGAATGTTAATGACAGCTTTTTTCTTTTTCCAAATTCCATCTTTTTAATCAGCTCCATTAAGGGCATCCTAAACACTATTTGGGACATAAAAGAATATTTCTTTCAGAATAAAAAGATGACATGCACAAACATTTAAAAGAAGCTCTTCTATATAATCAAGTAGTCTCATAATGTAGAGTGAAAAACAGCTCTTAGCAATCATGTTCTTGATGGAGATTTCTTGTAGACACATTTTGAATTGCTTCCTAACCATGGTAAGAAATCATTGTGCACAAATTTTTAAATGTCCCTAAATACACATTAATTTTTTAAAAAAATCTTTCTGACCAAAACTTTTTTTTTTGCCAGAAGCAATAATTCTGTGAGCCCAAACTAAAAACTAGTAAAAGAAAAATACCCAGACTTCACAATGTCCAAGAATTTGTCTTTAAATGGAAGGCAAAAAATGGAAACACATGGCTCCTTCCAAAAGGTCTTTGACAGATTACCTTGAAAGCTCAATTCAGAAATAGAAGTTGATGTACTAACACAAAGATATTTCAGTGCAGCTCCAAAAATCTTTACAAATACAGCCATTTGGAAGGATGATGCTGGATCAGAAGAATTTTTATTTCTTGTATATCTGAGACTAGTAAGAATGGGGCTTATTTGTGATGTTAGGAAGGAATAGGCTAACATGCTCACCTCCCAGGGCTGATTAAGATGCAAAGGGCTATATAAGCAGACTCCTTCACCTCCTCTCCATGTCAAGCAGCAGAGGATTATAAGGGACAAGTGTTTTCAGCCATATGAATCTAGCATCTCTCTGTATCATTCCAATTTTAGCATAAGTGCTGCTGAAGCGAGCACAATAACAGCTTTTTTCATAATCTCCCCGATCTGGAAATCAACTTCACTACACAATAAATGGATAAATAAATTGTGATATTGTCAATCAATGGAATAATACACAGCAATGTAAAAATGAATTACTGATATGCTTAACAACATGAATAAAGTACAGATATAATGCTGAGCAAAGGAAGCCATGCACAAAAGCGCACATTCTATAAGATTTGGTCTATTTGGAGTTCAAAAACAGGCAAAACTTTTATAATAGAAATCAGGTAACCTGATCTCACTGAAAATTGTGATAATATCTACCTTGCAGGGCTGGTTGGGAGAATGAGAGGTAATGGCTGTCCAACATCTCAGACTAGTTATTGGCCCAGAATATTTGCTAAATAAACAATAGTTCATGTATGTTCTCAATTCATGTTAGTTTAATAATTAATAAGTAAATAAAGTTTTATTGATACTCCACTGGAAATTTCCATTGTATTCACTATTAGTTGTGTCTCAATAGCCATTCCTCTTTTCTCATTGCTAGTAGAATCCATATTTTTGTTCAGGGCAGCCAAATACCCAGCCCTGATAGATGAAGTATGACTAATCTAAGTCAGTGATGGAATTCCCACCCCTCTTTGCCAGGCACTCACTTTCCCAATTCCCTTTGCAACTAGGGGTGCCCATGTGACGGGTTTTGGCCAATGAGACCTAAAGAGGAATTCAGATAGGGAGCCCTGCTCAAAGGAGAGTGGCATACCCTCTCTATAGCTGCTCCCTGCTTTTTGACTTCAGACCGTGATGCCTGGAGCTGTGGCAACCATATTTTGACCACAAGAATCACAGAGACAAGGCCCCAGGATCCTAACATAACAGAATTACCAAATTGTTGTTTGACTTTTTGCTATAAAAGGTAATACAATATCTTTATTAGTTAAGCCACCATTGGTTAGGTATTATTTGCAGTCAAAATGACTCTTAACTGTGACTCTTCCCTTATAGAACGTAAGTGCATTAAAGGGAATCCTTGGGGAACAGATGTGGCTCAAGCAGTTGAGCGCCTGCTTCCCACACGGGAGGTCCCAGGTTTGGTTCACAATGCCTTCAAAAAACAAATGAACAAACAAAAAACAAAAAGCAAACAAATGAAAAAAACAGTTCAGGGGAGCCAATGTGGTTCAGTGGTTGAGTACCAGCTTCCTACATATGAGGTCCCAGTTTCAATGCCAGTCCCCAGGACTTGAAAAAAAATGGGGGAGGGGGAATCCTTAAATTAATCACTAAAGAATCTTATGCTTGCTTTCATTTCTTCAATATCTAAGCACAAGCCACCCCTTCCATGGTATTTCCACAAGTCTCCTCCTTGCCAGTTTACTAAAATACCTTCAATTTCTTTCTAAGTAAAATACATTTCAATGGTATATGAATACACTAATGAAGTCAGAAACTTTCATCAGGCCTTGAGGTTCAGGAATAAAAGTAAAAACTTAAGAACATTTTACCCAATTGCTGACTCCTGGTGGAGGTAAGCCAACTGCTGACTTCTGGCAGTAGCACACATGAACCTGCACTTGCCCACGAGTACACCAGCACATCAACTCTATCACTGTAAACGAGCTGTGAGAGGAGGCTCACCCAGGCAGGGCTCATTCCTGATCAGCAAAAGCACATTTACCACAATGTTAATAAAAGCCCACGTCCCTGCTTGCACAGGCCCTTTTCAAGGCCTGCGTGAGCCCAAGCAATATGTTCACATGGTCATATCCTTTAGTAAAACATATAAGATGTATAACAGCAATCAGCAACAACCTTTGTCTCTTTCCTCCCTGTTTTGCTAGTCCTTGTGGAAGCTTGTTTTAAAGAGGCCATGGATACTTGGGGTTCAGCTAAGGAAGGCAGAATAGAAGATGCATAGGGACTGGGTTAAGAAAGTTATGCTTTTCTGATTCACTTCAGTGTCTAGTTAGGTTAGTGCTAGCCATTCTGGGGCAAGAATGGCTTCCAGCGATATTCCCACCACCCACTTTGCTGACTTTCCTGGTATATGACAGGCAGGGGCAAGGCCAGAGGTCATATTGTGATGTGAATATGACCTACTGCCTTTGGAAGTATGTGGATAATGATGGAGAAACAGGATTTTTAAAGTATGAAGCCAGAAACTAATACATAAAGAATTCTTCCAATTTTTGGATATGTAAAATTATAAGCAGAGAATTTAATTCTCAAAGATGCATGGTCAAAATGAAAACCCTGTCCTGTCAGGAATAGACCAGATAAGGAGTGTATGCAATTACAAACCCACTTATATATACTTTGGAAGTACTGGGGATTGAACCCAGGACCTCATATGTGCAAAGCAGGTGCTCAACCACTGAGCTACATCCACTCCACTGGGCAACATTTTTTAAATGTAATTCACACAAAATTGAATTTTTCAGAATTTCTGCATTTGTAGGGAACAAACCAGTGCCCTGTCTTGTTGAGTCATATGTTAAACCATATCACATCCTTAAGACCACCCATTTTAGACAAAATAGGGTAAAAAATTATCCATCAATGGAGTGCAATAACCTAAAGAAAATTACTTACATATTTATAAACAAATCAGTGTATGATTTGTTTACATAATTAATTAGCTTAATGCAAAATAGGGATAGTTTAAAATTCTTTTTAATTACTCTTGTGTAAGACTTAATTGCAAATAATTTTATATACATTTATCCAGAATTATTAATCATATCAAAATTCAGAAGATATTATAGAGATATATGTAGCAGTTTGATATTTCCAAAAATAGATATTGGATTGTGTTTGTGAACTGGTCTGTTCCTCTGGGCATATAAGACTGGATTGGATTCAGAGGTTTCACCTTTACTTGATTAAATAATGATTATGGCTTTGATTATGCAACATCGGTAGGATGTTGAGTCCCTTGGTGGGTGGGGACTCACAGAGAAAACAACATGGCAGAAGAGAAAGTTAGAGTTTTGGATCCTGGAGCCCCAGGAAGTAAATCACAGAGAAGCAGACATGTGAGGAAAGAGAGAATGCTCCATTAGACATGGCAGAGGCCCCAGGAAGAGAGACAAGCCATTCTCCTGATAGTTTACAGCTGGCCTTGTGGAGAGAGCAAGGCAGCTAAGCCCAGAGAGGAATAAGCCCTGGTGGGGAGATGAGATTTATCCCAGTTTACAGCTGATATTGGAAGAAGCTGGAACCACAGAACTTTAAGAGGGAGAGGAAATCTGAACCCTTACAGACATCAGCAGACATCTTGCTCCAACATGTGGCAACAGACTTTGGTGAGAGAAGTAACTTAGGCTTTATGGCCTGGTAACTTAAGCTTCTACCCCAAATAAATACCCTTTATAAAAGCCAATAGATTTCTGGTACTTTGCATCAGCACCCCTTTGGCTCACTAATACAGTGTATAAGGTAATTCTTTAATAAAAACATAATTTTTCTGGATTTTTTGTTTGTGGTCATTGCATTTTAAAATTTAAAACTTTCTGTGAATTTTCATCATTCTAAATAAATATATGCATCATACTTGTATTGGTCAGTGTTCTCTAGGGAAACAGAATCAGCAAGAGATATCTGTCAGTAGGATGCATTCTATAAGAGTTTCTCATGCAGCCGTGGGGATGCACAAGTCCAGGTTCTGCGGACAGGCTGCAACCAGGGCTCCAATGAAAGTCCGGTGCAGGTTCTTGACAAGTTCTGGGAGACGCTGGCTGTCCAAAGGCAAGCTGGGAAATTCTCACTCAATGCTGGAATCACTTCCCCTTTTAAGGCATTCAACTAATTGGATAAAGCGTCACTCACTGCTGATGGCAATCTCCCTGATTGATGTAATTATAACCAGCTGTCTATGATTTACCACTGCAGGAAAGTCAATGGTGACTAAAGTCCATAAATGCCCTTGTATTACAGTGAGCCCGTGCTTGCTTGACCAAACAACTGGGCACAATTACCTGGTCGAGATGACACAATAGCCTAACCATCACAATACTTAACTTTGTACTCTTAATTTTGCATTATTTTTTGTAAAAAAAAGCCCCCAAACTATGTAAACCTACAGACTCCAAAGCATCCCCTGCTAGTCAGGCAGCAGTTTCAACCAATAAAATTGCAAATGTCAGCTACAAATTTGTCTGGGTACTTTGGAAGTTCTTTTTAACATCAGGCTTTAAAAGGATGGGAATATCAAATGAGAAGGATTGAAACTTCTTTATAGAATGCCCTACATAGAGTTTGTTAAGTGAATGTATCCTGATGTTAAAATAAAATGTTCTCACCTCAGTTTCTCCTGAGACTCTGATATTATAACTGTCAGGCACCAGCGTGAATATGAGAGTACCAAAAACAGAATCTAGCAAAAAATAAAAAAATTTAAAATCTGAAGATCAGTTTTAAAACTTCAGGCCATTTTCCTAGGGGCTTCTTTCTCACTTCAAGAATATGAAAGACTTTTGGAAAGTGAGAAGCGATAAGGATTTCCTGGGAGAAATCTGCTGAGGGCCTCAAGTCCTGTCCCTCCGTGAGGGTGGGACGGTGCCTGGCTGGGTAGAGGGGTGGGCTTCACCCGGTCACTTGGAGAGCCTGATACAAGCAGCCTGGCATTTGGGAGACATGGAGAACTGAGGGTTGACTTCTGCCCCAGAAAATCTGAAGGGTAGGAGTAAAGCTGGTAAGCTATGTTAGGGGTGGTGGAGCCAGAGCGGCTGCTGAACCTGGAAATCACTGCAGCCTCCTGTGGCAGGACAACAAGAAGTTTCCTCAGTGTGGATCATAGAGAATGGAGGACTGGCCATCTTGAGGCTGTTTTAGGTTCTACCCAAGAGGAGCACCCGAAAGGGGCCATGGGACCCCAGCGCATGGGGATGTATTTTCCGAATAGAGGGTGCTGGGGCAATGCCAGCTGATGAAGAGGCATTACCTCGTCTCCAGAGAATTCCAACAAAAGTGCCCCGAAGAGAACATCAGCTTTAAACTTTGGCCAGGTCTTCAAGAGCAGGAAGACGCATTGTGGCAGTTAGAGTTGAAGTAAGACACTTTCCTGCTCCCACTTTCCCTTTCTCTCTGTGTGTCCCCACACGAGGGTAAGCCTAACGGGGGAGGAGGAGCAGGAAAAAAGACTTGAGGGATCCAGGTGCCCTCTCGCTGGAGGCTGCCATCCCCAGCGGCATAGCCTGAGAAGGAGGGACGTTCTGACACGAAATAAAATTCAGGGTTTTAACTACTTCCAGGGACTGGGTATTGTAATATGTGAGTTAGCTAGTGTTTGTAACTTAAAATGACCATGGGGCTGACCATACATAACCTATGGGTGAAACATATTCATTCATCTAGGGCCAGGGAAAGATTACTTCACAAAATCAACTTTACAGAATCAGTAAGAACAAAAGTTGACTTTTTATCACATCCCACAAGTCAAATTTGTTCAATACTTCTGTTACCTTGACTTAAAGCATAAGCAAATAGCCTGGAAGTTATAAATAACCTAAAGCTATAATCACAGTGTTGATCAGATATAGATTTCTTTCTTTTTTTAAGGATTTATTTATTTATTTTTTCCCCTCTTCCCCCCACCATTGTCTGTTCTCTGTGTCCATTCACTGTGTGTTCTTCTGTGTCCACTTGCATTCTTGTCAGCAGCACCAAGAATCTGTGTCTCTTTCTGTTGCATCATCTTGCTGCGTGAGCTCTCTGTGTGTGCAGTGCACTCCTGGGCAGGCTGTGCTTTTTTCGTGTGGGGTGACTCTCCTTACAGCGTACACTCCTTCCATGTGGGGCTCCCCTACACAGGGGACACCCCTGCATGGCACGGCACTCCTTGCACGTGTCAGCACTACGCGTGGGCCAGCTCACCACATGGGTCAGGAGGCCCTGGGTTTGAACTCTGGACCTCCCATGTGGTAGGCAGATGCTCTATCGGTTGAGCCAAATCTGCATCTCCAGATATAGATTTCTAATCGTGTTTTCATAAGGCTTTGATGAAATCCATATTCAGGAGTGACCAGATTCATGTCTCTGTTTTGGTCTTGGTATGTGCCATTCATTTATTCAACAAGTATTTATTAAGATCTGACAAATCCATCTTCTTAAATACTACTTTGATCATTTAACTCCCCTACATGAGTCTCCCCGTTGTTGGCAGCCTTGAGCTTGCAGGGGATAATACTCCCCTGGTGAGGAATATCAGCATTAAAAACAGTAGGGGAGAAGAGCTTTAAATCACCCACACCTTCCTCTCCTCCCAAACATTCTGATACATGCCCCCTCTCCAACCCAGCCTAAAAGGCACTGTGATGTATCAGAGGACTCATTTAATTTGCTCCCAGCAAAACTCCTATCCTTTGTCCACTGAAATCGCTTGGATAAAAAAGAAATAGAATCATATTTCATTTGGATTCAACTTACATTTCCTTTTTTTTATTAAGCTAGAAACATGATACTCTCTCTTGGCAGCAGCCAAGAGATAATCGTTTTAGCCCAGGTCTCTTCCCTATTGGCTTGTCCTAGGAAAGGTAAGCTATGTGGCTTACACAACCCGTCCTATTGAACTGACAGTTTATTCATCGCCAGGGGTCATTAGCCTCTGTCCCTGGCACTGGGCCTGATGAGGCCATTGGGGTCAAAGTGTTTTGGTTGGAGAGGGAAGACAGGGGCAGTAGTTACAAGCGTTTGGCCAACACCCCGCTTGAAGGAGCTCTTTGCAGCCTGCACAAATAAACAAACATTCGAAGACTTGACTTTCTGCTCTCTTCCTGGTCATCTCTAGTATACCAGGTTTAGAATGGCCTTAAAATGAGTTTTAGAATTAAGTATCATTCCCCTATTGCTGTTTGCTGCCTATCCCATTGGGAGTGCTGAAAACAATAATGGTGGGAAGAAGATGTGGGTCAAGTGATAGAGCTTCCACCTACCATATGGGAGGACTTGGGTTCAATCCCTGGGGCCTCCTGGTGAAAAAGAAGAAGAGAAGTTATGCCCACGTGCCAAGCCAGTGCCTGCACCAGTGCCCGCATGGTGAGCCAGTGCCCCGCACAAATGAGTCACACAGCAAGATGGAGACACATGAAAAAGAGAGACAAGGGGAGAGTCAAGGTGAAGCACAGCAGAGACCAGGAACTGAAGTGCTGCAATTGACAGGGAACCTCTCTTCCCATCGGAGGTCGATGAATCCTAGAAGAGAGAAAATGAGAAGAGAAGACAACACAGACAGCAAAAACAGCAGGGAGGGAGGAAGGGAAGGGGAAAAATAAATAAATCTTTAAAAAAAACCTGATGGTGTCAATCACATTCAAAATACAGGTATTTGAAAGTAGATACAACCCTAGGTACTGGTTCTCCTGAAGGCTACGGAGATCCACAGGGTATGTAGTCATGGCAGATGGATTTGGAGCTCTGTGCCATGTCAGAGGGCCCTACTTTGGAATTTGTGCTCCTGAGTGTGATGGAGCTGGACTCAGATGTGACTTTTCTACACATGCCTCTTCTGTCACTTTTACTGAACCTGTCGTTGATGCTAGGAATGATCCATACCCAGGAGACTTGAATCTCTGGACTGCCCATGTGCCATCTGGACCCTGAGCCTCAGCAGAGTGGTGACTCCTACTCTCTCGTTCGTTGTTCTTACCCAGGTCAGCTAACAGGGAGGTGAAGATGGTCAACCACCACATCAGGTAATGAAGAGCACCTACAACCGTAAGCAGAGGAATTGCATCCATCATCCATGTGGAATCTAAGCCCTTTCTTGATCTAGAGGTGGAGAGGATATCACCATCCCAGGGTCCAGAGGATGGAATAAAATATGGATTAGAGTGAACTTACTGATATTCTACTATAAAACTATTGTGACGAGTAATAGAAGAAATTTTAGCATTGAGGTGGAGAAAGTGGCCACAGTAGTTGCTGAGGGCAGGGAGAGAGAAGAAGAGATGTGATGTGGGGGCATTTTGGGGATTTTGAGTTTTCCTTAATGATATTGCAGGGTCAGATGCTGGACTATATATCCTGCCATAACCCACTGAATGTACTGGGGGAGAGTGTGAACTACAGGGTAAACTATGATCTGTGTGGTGCAGCAGTGCCCCAAAATGTGTTCACTGAGTGCAATAAGTGCCACAATGATGAGGGAGGTTGTTGGTGTGGGACAAGTAGGGTGGGGAGAGGGGGTATACAGGAAACTCTTATATTTTTTAGTATAACATTTTTTTTGTGGTGTATATATCTTCACAAAAAAATACAATTTACAAAAATGATGTGGTGGGGTTGGGGAGTGGGTTACATGGGAACCTCGTATGTTTTTTGTTTTTTTATGTTTTTTAATGTAACATTCCTTGTGATCTATTAATTTTAATTAAAAGAAGAAGAAGAAGAAAATAGAGGTATTTGGAGATAGGATTAGCACTTGTAGTCTAGGTTTTGTTTGCTTTATTACTACTTTATTTCTCTCTGTTTCTGCTCATTGCAAAGGTCACTTAACTAAACCACTGTGCTAAGCACCGCAAATTAAAAGATCAAAGAAACAGAGGTTCCACGGGGAAACTGGGATGGGCGAGGGTTTAGCCTCACCATAATCTTCAACAGCCATCCCAAAGCCACCCAAGTAATGCCATGATGATAATAATAGTAAATGAAAACTGGAAAATCTTACAACGAGGGTGAAAAATAAAACCATGCTATTTTTATTAACATATGCTAACTATGAAAATGAAGTTTTACATGAAGATCTGACTCCTTCTTCTTGTCAGATCTTTTAAAGTTGTCACCAGAAAAGCTCATGACCTATTAGGGTAAGAGACTGATGTGTGCACAATTAAGTAAATTACAAAAGGGTAAATGCTCTAATGAATGGGGTATTGCGTTTTTCCAAGACACCCTTCCCAGCGTGGGCCAAGAGTGTTAATTTTCTACTCGTAAATAGCAATCTGGCCCCAAGAGATAATCCCTTCCAAGCACCCTATAATCCAGGGCCAATATCTGGATATTTCCAAGGGGTGTCCTCCTGTGGTTTGATCTGCCATACAAGAGGCCATGAAGAAAGTTTCACAGCATCCCCAAACCCATTGCTTTTGCAGGAGCCATGAACAGCAAGGTGTCTGGGTAACACTACTTACCACTCAGGATACTGCTGGATTTCTTTCTACCTAGGACAAAAGAAAAAGTAGGCTCCATATATGTATGCTTTCCATGGTCATTTGGCTTTAGGTCAGTTATTACTTTGGGAGCATTTTTTGTTTGCCAGCAGGGTGCTATGCTCTGGAGGTACTATGATAAACAAGATGAACACCCCTACCCCTACAAACCTTATAGAACCCCAAAGGATCTTATTTCTTTCTGAGTTCCTTGCAGGATAAATTGCCCTGGTATTTTACGTTTTCTTTTCCTCCCTTTACCAGGAAGACTGACCCAAGCTTTCTCCTTTAGGATTTGCCCTGGAATGACTTGCTCAGTGTTATTCACACATGGACAGACAGCTGCCCAGGCACAGGTATTTCAGTGTGTGAAAAATAGCATGCTTTCCCCATATCATTTGCTATTACAGCTTCCTGTTTATTGCCTTCCTGTTTCTTAACATCTGAGGCTATTTCATTAATTAATGCATATGCTTGTTTATTCTTCACCTTCTCACTACAGTGTAAACCCCATGAATGCAAGGCCCTTCTTAATCTTGTTTTCTCCTGAATCTCCAGATCCTAATCAGCCCCTTGCATGTGTAGGTGTGCAATAATGTTTGTTGAGTTGATAAATAAGCGAAAGGGGGAAGCGGATGTGGCTCAAGCAATTGGGATCCTGTCTACCATATGGGAGGTCCAGGGTTCAGTTTCTGGGGCCTCCTGGTGACAGCAAGCTTGCTTGAGTGGCATGCCGGCCCACGTGGAGTACTGACCCGAGCAGAGAGCTGGCCTGAGTGGAGAGCTGGCCCACGTAGGAGTGCTGGTCCACGCAGTAAGCTGGCTTGAGCAGAGAGCTGGTGCAATAGGACGACACAATCTAAAGAGACACAGAGGAGAGACAGTAAGAGACACAGCGGACCAGGGAGCTCAGATGGTGCAAGAGATGAGCACTTCTCTCCCATTCCTGAAGGTCCCAGGATTGGTTCCCAGTACCGCCTAAAGAGAAGACAAGCAGACACAGAAGAGCACATAGCGAATGGACACAGAGAGCAACCGGGGGCGGGGGGGGAGCGGAGAGGGCGGGCATAAATACATAAATAAATCTTTAAAAAATAAATAAGTGAAAGGAAGTGAGGGAGGGAGGGAGGAAGGAGAGAGGGTTAGTAGGAAGGCTATTTAAGGCCTAAACAAAGGTAAGTGCACCTAATTTCTTAGGAAATTTATATATCCTTGAACACATTCCATTTATAAGGTGATCATGGATCTCTGGTGACTTTTTTTTTTTTTTGGTGTAAATAATAATTTATGGGTGTCACTTATGGCAGAAAAAGTTTCTACATCTGGTGACATCTTTTTGGCCAGTGTCTGGGGGTCCCCAAGAAACTCTCCCAGGCATTCTCTCAAGATAAGAACACTAGTGAAATACTTTGGGCCTTTCAAACCTTGAGTTACACAACTGAAAGAGGTTATTGTTTTTCCTGTACATCACTGTGTGGAGGAAGAGGAAAGGAGCACAAGCTCCTGCTCTAGAAAGCTGACCCTATCTGGTGGTTTAGATACAACCTTGGAGCTTGGAGACAAGAGAGGGTTGCATGGGTCCAACAATGTTTTCTTTTTTGTTTTAAAGATTTATTTATTTATTTATTTATTTATTTTTATTTCTCTCCCCTCCCCCTCCCCCATTTGTTTGCTTTCTGTGTCTATTTGCTGTGTGTTCTGTGTCTGCTTTATCTTGTCAGCAGCACCAGGAATCTGTGTATCTTTTTGTTGCTTCATCTTGCTGCGTCAGCTCTCCATGTGTGCGGTGCCACTCCTGGGCAGGCTGCACGTTTCTCATGCTGGGTGGCTCTCCTTACAGGGTGCACTCCTTGCACATGGGGCTCCCCTACATGGGGGACACCTCTGCGTGGCACAGCACTCCTTGCGCACATCAGCACTGTGCATGGGCCAGCTCCACACGGGTCAAGGAGGCCTGCGGTTTGAACCCTGGACTTCCCATGTGGTAGGTGAAAGCTCTATCCATTGAGCCAAATCTGCTTCCCAATGATGTTTTCACTTAACCAAGGCACCAAATCTAATGAAAAGATTTCTTTTTATAAGATATCTTGTAAATAGTTTTTTTCTAGCAACCTTTAGATTTAGTTTTCTAAATGGAGCTCACATAGACTGAAAAGTAAGCCTATAAAATTGGCTAAGCAAAGATCAGCACTCAACAATCAGGTTGTTGGTGCAGGTAAAAGCATGTGATCAGGTGGGTGTGATCCTTTGGAACCACAATCTAGGTTTGAGTTAAGAAATGTTGGTACCTGAAGCCACTTGTTTATTCTCCTTTCATGAATTTATTAAACATTTATTGTATACATATTATGTCTCCAACAGGTTAATTTATTCAATAACAAACATGAGGGACCAAATCAAATAACACTGGTTAAAGAGGAAAACAATAGTGCACTACTGAATGTTTTGGAAGCTTAGCAAAGCTGTTCCACGATGCCGTGTGTTGGAGTCACAGAATGTATCACTCCTTCACTTGGAGAACAGTATTTTCCAGCCCACCACTTGTGGAGATATAAGTACTTTTGGGGGAAAGCGGACGTGGCTCAACTGATAGAGCGTCCGTCTACTATATGGAGGGTCCAAGATTCGATCCCCAGGGCCTCCTGACCTGTGTGGTGAGCTGGCCCACGTGCAGTGCTGCCATGCACAAGGAATGCCATGCCATGTAGGGGCGCCCCCGCGTAGGGGAGCCCCACACACAAGGAGTGCACCCTGCAAGGAGAGCCGCCCTGCATGAAAAAAGCACAGCCCACCCAGGAGTGGTTCTGCACACAAGGAGAGCAGACGCAGCAAGATGACGCAGCAAAAAAGAGATGCAGATTCCCAGTGCCGCCTTATATGCAAGCGTACAAAGAAGAACACACAGTGAATCGACACAGGGCAGACATTGGGGGGGAGGGGCAGGGGAGAGAAATAAAAAAACAATTACTTTTTGGTGCTGTTGAAGGTACAAAGATCTTATACAAAAGCTCACATCAGGAAATGGCAGTCGTATTTTTTTTTCTCTTCCCTTCACCCCCCCCCCCCACCCAGTTGTCTGTTCTCTGTGTCTATTTGCTGCGTGTTCTACTTTGTCTGCTTCTGTTGTTGTCTGCAGCACGGGAATCTGTGTTTCTTTTCGTTGCGTCATGTTGTGTCAGCTCTCTGTGTGTGCGGTGCCATTCCTGGGCAGGCTGCACTTCCTTTTGCACTGGGCAGCTCTCCTTATGGGGCGCACTCCTTGTGGATGGGGCTCCCCTACACGGGGGACACCCCTGCGTGGCAGGGCACTCCTTGCACGCATCAGCACTGTGCATGGGCCAGCTCCACACGGGTCAAGGAGGCCGGGGGTTTGAACTGTGGACCTCCCATGTGGTAGGTGGACACCTTATCCAATGGGCCAAGTCCACTTCCCTGTTTTTTTTAATTAGTGGCCATTTGTATGCAATTGTTGGTGAGGTTACTTCTTATATATACAGTACAAACATGAAGACTAGTGAACAACCAAAATTGTAGCCATACTGCTTATAAGAGAATTCCAGGGCCAGGCTGCTACCTGTAGGTCTCTCACACTCATTTTCTGATTCTAACACAGAATTCACATTTCTCTAGGGTACCTGTTTGTCAGCAGGTACCATGTGCAAGGAGAACCTGTACATCAGGTTCTGGCAGACTTGCTAGTCAAGCAGCAGCAACATAGCTGTCCTGTTCCCCAGCCAGCCCTCAGGAAATCACACCACTGTGTGGCCACTGTGGTTTGCTCTCTGGCACTGACTCATCAGCTGCTTTCTTATATTTCTGCCTCCCCATTTCATGTGCAATGTAGCACACAAATGCCACTAAGCATTGAGAACCCAATGACACAGTCGGCCCCTTGTATATATTTCTAGACTGGTTTCTATCTAGTCTCTAGAAGAGTTTGACTCTCAGCTGAAATAAACTTTCTCACTCTGAACTCTCAGAGAATTTTAGCTGTACCACTCATCAATTATATTGTGGCTTTATCTCCCTGCTGTTCTCCGCCGCCCCCCACCACAAGATGGCTCCCTTTTCTATTTGCTTATTGTTGGTTTTTTTTGTTTGTTTGTTTGTTTTGTTTTGCTCGTTGTTTGTGCTCATTTTCTGCTTGCTGTCTGTTGTTTTGTTTTTCTTTAGGAGACACTGGGAACTGAGCCCGGCTCAGCTGCTTGAGCCACATCAGCTCCCCCACCCCACTAGTCTTTGAAGTAGAGAACGTATGTGTGATAGAGCAGGGTAATAGCTATCAAAGATTTCACATCCTAATCCCTGGAACCTGAGAAAATTGTAAGGGGGTATTAAAGTTGCAGATGGAACCAAGCTTGCTCATCTGCTGCTGACACGGGGAGATCATACTGGGTCATTTGGGTGGGCCCAATGTAATCACAAGAGGCCTTCTAACTGAAAGAGGGAGACAGGACAGTCAGAGTCAGAGAAGATGCAACAACAGAAGCAGAGTTGGAGCAAAGTGATTGCTGGCCTTGAAGGTAGAAAGGGGCCATGAGCCAAGAAATGCAGGTGGCCTCTTAAAGCTATAAAAGACAAGGAGATGGATTCTCCCTAGAGCCTCCAGCAGAAATACAGCCCTGCCATACCTTAATTTTAGTCCAGCAAGACCCATTTTGAACTTCTGACCTCCAGAACTGTACAATAATAAATTTGTGTTGCCTTAAGCCCCTAAGTTGTGGTAATATGTCAAAGCAACAATAGGAAACTAATACATCATGTCTGATTCATCTTTTTATCTATAAATGCTTAACACAGGGCCTTGCTTTCAGCAGGTATTCAATAAATCTTTTTGAGTGAATAAATGCGTGAATTACAAAGAACTACTGTTTCATACCTACAGTTGATCTTAACCTGGACAACACATGGATTCTCTCCAACTATCTCCCAAAAATCAACCCAGGCTTCTTGATTTGTTTTTTTACTTCATGTCTGTCATCACATAGAGGATCATGTGTGTAGCTAAATTCTCTTTTACATGTTAAAATCATTGACCAAGCAGCTTTGTTTATAATAGCCCCACATTGTAAAAATTCAGATGTCCATCAGTAGTAGAATGGATAAACTGTGATATATTGATCCAATAGAATAATAGACAGCAAGAACAAAATAATGACGATCACCTACATGTCTCAACATGATTGACCCTCACTGTCATAATGAAGAAAAAGAGGCTAGGCACAAAACTGCACAGTACTACATGGTTCCATTTATCAGGAAGTTAAAGAAGAGACAGAACTAATCTATGGTACTAAAAGTCAGGTTACCTGGAGTGGGGTTGTCTTAGTTTGCCAGACTGCGTGACAAATAACAATGGGTTGGCTTACCAAAAGGAATTTATTGGCTCGCTGTTTGAGATACTAGAAGTTCAAAACATAGGCATTGGTAAGGTCGTGCTTTCTTCCTGAAGTCTGCAACGTTTCGGTGCTGACTTGTCATAATCCTTGGGGTTACTTGCTTAGCATCTTTGTCTCCTGTTACATGGTGATGTCCTTGGTCTTCTCACATGGCTTTCTCTTGGTTTCTGTGTTTGAATTTCTTCTGTTCGTAAAGGAGTCCAGTGATATGAATTAAGGCCCAACCTGATTCAGCTGGACCATACATCAGTAGGAGATGCTATTTACAAATGAGTCCATATTTCAACAGATGATAGATCTGTACAGGGTTCTTATGGTGATTTGCAGCTGTTTGCACCCTCAGAAAAACATGTTCTTAAATTTAATCCATTCCTGTAGGTGTGAACCCATTGTAAGTAGAACCTTTTGATGAGGCCACTTCAGTTAAGGTGTGACTCAATCAAGATGGGTATTAAACCTATTACTGGAGTCCTTTGTAAGTTGAATAAAATTCAGACACAGAGAAAGAAAGCCACAGGGAGCAAGAAGCTGAGACTGAAGCTGGAAGAGACCAGGAGACATCACCATGAGCCTTGCCAGGTGAGAGAGGAACTAAAGATCACTCACAGCCAGCCAGAATGCCAGTCTTTCGGGAAAAAGCATCACCATGGTGATGCCTTGATTTGGATATTTTCTTGGTCCGAAACTGTAAGCAAATAAATTTCCATTGTTTAAACCAAACCATTTCATGGTATTTGTTTGAGCAGCCGGGGAAACTCACACAGTCCTATTTACAAATGGGAATGTGGATTAAGATAAATAAATTGTCTTTTGTCTTTGGTGGGACACATAGTTCAATCTACCATATCCATATTAACTGGAAAGAGGAAGGAAGGAGATGAGGAAGCATTTTGGGTTATTAGAAATAGTCTATATCTTGATCTAGGTGGGGACTCTGTGTGTGTATATATGTGTGAGTAAATTCATCTAATTGTACTCAGGATTTGTGCACTTTACATGTTATACCTCAAAATAAAATTTAAACCCCTGACTAGACATGAAGTTTATAGGATTTACATTAGTATTTGATCTTGGTGGTTGTATTAGTCAGCCAAAGGGGTGCTGATGCAAAGTACCAGAAATTGGTTGGTTTTTATAGAGGGTATTTATGTGGGTAGGAGCTTACAGATACCAGGCTGTAAGGCATAAGTTACTTCCCTCATGAAAGTCTATTTTCATGTGTTGGAGCAAGATGGCTGCTGATGTCTGCAAGGGTTCAGGCTTCCTGGGTTCCTCCCTTCTAGGGTTTTGCTTCTCTCTGGGTTCAGGGATCCTCTCTTTCTGGAACTTGCTTCTCTTTCCTCTGTGTGCTTACTTCCTGGGGCTCCAGCTTAAGGCTTCAGCATCAAACTCCAACATCAAACCTCCAACATCAAAAATCCCCGACTCTGTCCTTTGCCATGCCTTTTATCTGTGAGTCTCCACCCTTTAATGGGTGGGGACTCAGCACCCTAATGATGTGGCCCAATCAAAGCCCTACTCATGACTTAATCACACCCAGGTACAGACCAGATTATAAACATAATCTAATATCTATTTTTGGAATTAATAACCATATCAAACTTCTACAGTGGTTTTTCCCATGAAGAAATAATCTGATCAACTTCTCCAAAATTTTCTGCGTTATTTGGGAAGCATTTAAATGATAGCTGTTGGAGTATATAGAAGTTCCTTAAGACTGTCTCAGAGTTTTGGAAATGTACTTGTGGCGGGAAGAGTTTCCTTGAGGACTAGGAAGAAGGGTGGAAATCATTAGCTTCTAGACTCTGTGTTATATTCTCAAAGTAAAACTATGCCTGGAAAAAATCAGCAGGCAAGTAGGAAGCTTTGATTGTTATGGTATTTGAAAACCATGCCCTTGATTGTTGCTCAGAGGTGGGGTTTTTTGCTAAGATACTTTAGATGCCAAGAAACAGGACTGAAAAGGAAGATGAGCAGTAAAACAGAATTTTTAACACAAGTGTAAGTTTAAGTGTGTGTCATATTGATGCAGACTCAGATGCAAATTTGAGAAGGCATGAAGGCCTCAGCTTCACTGTGTTCACGGGCTGTTCCCTCAGCAAAGTACCTGAAGATGTGGAAACAATCCCTGAAATGCATGCTGTTTAGAGAAACTACCCTAAAAAATAGTTTAGATGGGGACCTCAGTGGCTAGAAATGTCAATCATCAGTCATTGCCAATGGAGCAGGGACATGGTAAGCCCTTGACTGGAAGATTTGGGTTTGAAAGGCCATGGCTCCCACAAGACTAGGCTACTATTTAAAATTAGATTTATAAAATGGCCCATCCAAAGCAAGCAAGATGAAATACAGCAAGGATGGGGGCATAAGGCAGAACATTTTGTTCAATTCATACTTGCCTTCAAACTGCTTACAGTTTAGTGGAAGGAGAGAAACAATAAACAAAATAATTAAGTAAATTATATAGTATAGTAGGAAGTCATTAGACCCATAGAAAAAGAAGGGTAGGGCATGCCAGTTCCTATTTTATAGTCAGAGACCTCACCGGAAAGGAGGCATATGAGCAGAGGAAAGAGTTGATACAAAAGTCCTGAGGCAGGAGCTTGCCTGGCATAGTCAGGAAGAGCAAGGATGCCAACGTGGCTAGAGTGGAGTGGACTAGGGTTAGAGTTGTAGGAGGTGGGGTGGAAGAGGCAATCGTGGGGTTGCTGGGGGCAGACTATATATAAAGGGTCTTTTACGTCATCGTGAGGAATTTGACCTGTATTCCAAGGAAAAAGGGAAGCCATGGAGTGTCTTAACCTTAATTTATGTTTTAACAGAGTCACTATGGCCACTGTGTTGAGAAGAGACTGTAGAGAGATAAGGGGATAGTAGTGATTATATTTTGGGAGCTATTACAACAATCCATGGGAGAGATTGTCTTAAACGGAGTTCCTTAAAAACAAACTCTGAGAGGGGGAATTGCATATAGAAGGTTTATAGAGTAATGTGCTTGGCAGATAACACCTGTAAGGACATAAAGAAGGTGGAACAGGGCAGAGGGAGAAGCCATTCTTCAGGGGAGCTCTGGAGCTGGGATGGCCCCTTCAGAGTTGTCCCAAATTGAGATGAGGTGGCCAGTTCTTTGTATCCCTACATCAACCAGTTATTGGTGGGGCTTTTCCCTGGAAGAGCATGTAAATGAAGCAGTTCTCTTCAAACAGTGCGAGCACCATGGCAGACATACCTGTGTGCCTTCAACAGCTGCTATTCTTAGCAGGTAAAGGGCTGGTGCATTGGTCCTAAAGAGGGCCTCTGAGAGGAGCCAAGTCTACAGTAGCCACTGTGAAGATGAATGTGGCTAGGACCAGGGTGATAGCAGTGGACATGGTATAAAGCAATTGGATTCTGGATAGAGTTTGAAATTAGATCCTACAGGACACTCCAGAATTTGGGACTGAACAATGGAAGGATAAAGCCACCATTAATTAGACACTGAATCAGTACTGTCTCTTTTAATACTCATAATTAAACTAGAGGTAAGTACTTTTTTTAGCTGCATAATATAGCTGAGGCACAGAGATGCTAAGAAATTGCCCAGGGACACATAGCTAATATGTGACAAAGCCACAATTTGGACCCAGTCATTCCCACTCAAGACTCTGTTTTATCAGTGGAAAGCGATAATGGGATCCTTTCTCTGAAATATTTATTTAGGAAACCAGAAACTGAACTTATATCAACTTACAGATCTAGATCTCTCATCCAGTGGCTGGCACATAGTAGAATGCACAAAATTATTTATGGACTGACTCTATGAAGATCCCATTCCTTATATGAAATGCCTATATGTACTTTCACATGACTGTTTAATATTATGCCCTTGCCCAAAACTCTTCAGTGCCTCCCTTCTCTACACTGAAGAAATCCAAACTCTTTAGTTTAGCTTACAAGATGCTTTGTGATATGGCCCAAGCCAATCCTCTCACAAAGTCCCAGCACCTTCCTTCCATGGTGTTTCACACATCAGTTCCTTTACTCATTTTGTTCCCCAGAGATGTGCTGACTATACTGTGTCCCAGTCCAGCTGGTCTCACACCATTCCCTGACCCAATGTGCTTGTTCCACTTCCCTGCCACTGTGTGGGACAGGCCCCAAACCTGTAACGGCTTCTCTTTTCCTCCACCCCAACTGAATATGCTTGACCTTCAAAGCTTAGATGGAGACTCTGTCTTCCATGAAAGTTTCTGTACAAGTTAGGGTTTTGTTCAACTGCTTATAAGAGAAACACAACCATGCCGCTTTAAACAAATAGGGTTCCGTTTTTCTCTCTCATATGCATACACACACACACACTTTCCAAAAAGTCCAGAAGAAAGCAGTCTAGGAGTGCTACAGCTGTTTATGGAAATCATCAAAGACCAACCTACTTCTAACTTCTTTATCTGCCATTCTTAACAGCTGGCTTCAGTCCTCAAGATTTTGAGATGGTTCCTCCACTCCAGGTATTGTATCTGGATCCTAGGAAGAAGAAAGGGCAAGGAAAAAAGGTCATGCCAACTCAGTTTGTACCTTTGTCTCAGGAAAATAATAGATTTTCTGGAAGCCCCACCCAGAAGACTTTTTCTTTCATCTAACTGGCCAAAACCCCTCTGCTTGGTTCCCTTTTACTGGGTTCATTGCTATCCTAAACAAAACTGCATCCTGTTAGAAAGGAAGAGGAAAAGGCTGGGCATGAGATAGACATTCAGCAGCATCTGCCATACCTTCAAAGCCTACTCCAGCCTGTTTGAACTTCACACTCCTCAGAGTGACTATTTATTTTTACAGTTTGTTTGCTGCTGAAGGGGAGCACATAGCTGAGCACATGGTAAGTATTTCATCAAAAAATACCAGGTATGTGGGGACAGCATGGGCTAAGGGTTTCTAGCCAAGCTTTGGACCTAGATAGCATGGGTTTTAATCCTAATTCTGCCATTTATTAGTCCTGTAACCTTGTAACAAACTATCTGTTCTTCCATTTTCACATACTTGATGTGGTTATGGTAAGGATTAAATTAGTTTTAATAGAGCATTTACAATAGTAAGCACTATGTGTTTGTTTAATAAATTATTGCCACCTATGATTGAAATACTGCTCATTCAGAAATTGGGACACCAGGTCTGACAAGTTAGAGCATCTTCATAGGCGAAAGGGACTGAATAGTTGAAGCAAGAACTATTCAAGGCAATTAAAATACTTGGTGATCACAGTGCCTGGACCATCAGTAAGGAGATCCTATAACCAGCTGGTCAGAGTTAGGTTGTCCAGATTTGGCTACTAGTTTTTCAACTTACTATGTGATCTAGGACAAATTACTCAGTCTCTCTAAGGCTCAGATTTCTCACCTGTGAAACTGGGATAAAAATAGATAGTGCCCACCCCATAGATACTTTATGAATACTAGGTGAGATAATCTATGGGGGGTACTTGACATGGCTCATGGTATGCCCAAATGTTCGTTTTATTAAGAATATGAGGGAGAGGCCATCTGGACCATTTGAACCCCCAACTGGGAACAGTGGCAAAGTGGGGACAAGGGCTCAATTTGGAATGCCATTTAGTGGGAAACTTGTGTAGGAGTGGAGAATGAGGCTTTGCCATAAATGTTGATCCTCTTGAAATCCATCCATTTTCAGACATACTAAACCCAAGGCAGGAAGTTAGAGCCAAGGGAGAAGGCATCCAAGATGCAAAGTCATTTGGCGTTGCTGAGGTATTCCCAGGCACAGATAAGAGCCAGGCTCCTTTACTTTGAGTTCTGAAAATGAGCTTTTCAATAATGCAAGAAATGGACCTCTCTGAAGAAGCATCAACTTCATTTTTTTTTCTCTTAGAATTAGCATATAGCAGACATGTGCTTATCTCTGGGAGTTCCTACCTAACATGAGTAAAACCTTATTAGGGCAAACCCTGTACCTACTTTTATCATCCCTACACCCAGAAAATCACATGGGCTTTGAATCTGATACAACTTTCCTCAGGGGAGACAGGACACTGTAAATGACCCTCATCATCTTTCTCCAAGCTAGAGTAATCATACCTGTGCTTCTCTGTTTCCCATGTTGAAGAAGGAATTAAAGAGATTCTTACTAAGCTGATTTTCTATAACAAAACCTCCTTCACTTACAACAGAGAAAACCTAGTCCCTAGTCACGAATACATATTTGTGTATGCATGTGTATTTATTTGTCAAATGAAAAAATATTATGCGTAAAGTATTTTTTGTGAAGTGTTTAAAATACTTTTAGGTAAAATATACATAATTAGCATCAACATATTCTACTAAAGTAATGAGAGTAATTCAATGAGAAAAGCTTTAATTTACAATAGCTGTGTGTCAAAGACATGAAATTCTTTGGAAAGATAAGAAGTAATTGCTGATTCCCAAAATAGAGTGCATGTTAGGGAACATAATTTTTATCCCTTGCTTTGAAAATAAAATAAAGTTACAGGGGAGCAGATGTGGCTCATGCAGTTAAGTGCCAGCCACCCACACGGGAGGTCCTGGGTTCAGTTCCCCTTGCCTCCTAAAGACAATGAGCAGACAACAAGCAAAAACAACAAGCAGACAACAAGCAAAAGCAACAAGCAGACAATGAGCGAAAACAAAATGAGCAGACAATGAGCAAAAAAACAACAAGCAAAAAATCAACCAACAAACAAGCAAACAGACAAGGGAGCCAACTCAGGGAAAAAATAAAAAAGAAAGTTACAAATGTATCAAGTAAGGCTTTGAAAATACTCAGAAAAAAATAATTCCAAAATTCTTAATTTAGTAAATATATGTTTGAATTATCATAGAAATTAAAGACAAATTTACCTAGCATCCGCTACTAGTTGTATAAGGTATATATGGTAACTTACTCCTAACTCTCCTATAAGTTATATATTATATCACGTACATACAAACACACACACATGCACACACAGACACACACACATACACTGCATACTTCCAGGGAACCAAGAGGTAAAATATATTAGCCAACATCACACAAATTAGTAAGTAGGAATGGAACCTTTAGCCTTTTAACTTTAAATTTGTGATTGTTGGGAAGCAGACTTGGTCCAATGAATAGGGTGTCCACCTACCACATGGGAGGTCTGCGGTTCAAACCCCGGGCCTTCTTGACCCATGTGGAGCTGGCCCACGTGCAGTGCTGATGGGCGCAAGGAGTGCCCTGCCATGCAGCGGTGTCCCCCACATAGGGAAGCCCCACATGCAAGGAGTGCACCCCGTAAGGAGAGCCACCAAGCGCGAAAGAAAAGGAGAGCCGCCCAGCGCGAAAGAAAGTGCAGCCTGCCCAAAAATGGCGCTGCACACACGGAGAGCTGACACAAGATGATACAACAAAAAGAAACACAGATTCCTGGTGCCGCTGATAAGGATAGAAGTGGTCACAGTAGAACACACAGCGAATGGACACAGAGAGGGGGAGGGAAGAGAAATAAATAAAAAATAAATCTTAAAAAAAAATTTGTGATTGTATATACCAAAATAATTTCCTATATCATATAAAATCAGACTTAAGACAGTATGAATTAGTGTGTATTTCCTATATTCTTTACATAAAATTCTCCTACTAAATAACATAGATGGTATTGAGCCAAGGGAAATTTTGCTAGTAAGTGGGCTTTCACTAACAGACATGGTTGAATCAGGAATAAAACAGGTCACACAACCGCTTCCGACCTTCCTTTCTAGGCACCACCCGAACCTCAGCCCACCTCCCTCTATGGTAAGGAAAGGCCAGTTCAATGAAAAGCAGGAACAGGGGCCCGGGGAGTGGAGAGGGAGCCAGCCTGTGTGTACCAATGCCGGGACAGAGGCTCTCCAGCACTCAGCTCCAGCCCTGAGGTTAACTCGGTACAGCTCTTCTGATTTAGCCAGACAGATGGGAAAGAGAGTGAAGACACGAGAGAAGGAAATTGAGTACCTAGGCCTTCTTGTTCCTTCTTCCTCCAGAGGAAAAAACAAGAACATCCCAAAGACTGATGTGGCATCGGGACCCAAATCAGGCTTATTTAACTCCATCTCCAGCGCTCCGCTCCTTGGACAGCACGACCCCTGCATGTGGCCAGTCCTTAGTCACCTCCCTCCTCCTGGGACAGAGCATAGAAGAGGATGCCGGGAGCACCATGAGCTTCATTAAGCCATGAGCCGAGTGTTTTATTTCAGCATTAGAAGACAATGGCAGGGTTTTTATGAGGAGCCTTGGAAAATTTCCCCCTACTGGAATGTGCCACGTTCTCTCTTAATTTTACCCTTATAAGCAGACACAGTCCATGTTTCTGAATAAGTTTATAAAGGAAAACCTTCAAGGGGTGGCATGTAAGTTCCACCTAACTCATTTTTACAACAGGGAAATATTATTTCCAGGAAGAGATTTTGAAGATGTGAGTATTTCACTGAACAGCACTATTGTATGTATGTGAAACAGAAAAGTCTCTTTAGTATTTGGAAACTGATGCAGTGAACCAGAGCTGGTTTTAATTATGTAGAAATGATTGGTTACAGTAAAGTGCAAACTGGAAAATTGCCTCCAAGTTAGAATAAAGAAATTATGAGATTTTAGAGCTGGCATCAACCAAAGTGATCATCTTATTCAATGGTGCCCTACATTGTTGTTCATCCAATCAACAAATACTTACTGGACACCTATTATGTGCCAGGAACTCAAGAACAAAAATTCTCTTTTAATATTAAAAAAGGTCACATTGCCCCATGTGATATTAATTCTATTTCTAGACTTTAGGGCAAAAAAGTGTCTAATGAGAAAATTTACCTACAGACTAAATAGAAAATTTAAGTAAATATTATATTTTAATCATTACAACAGCACCTATGTTTGAAAACTAGTATCCACATATATGAAACATATTATTTATTCCATAGAAAGAAAGTGCTTTATTCACAAACATATCCTAAGATTCCTTGCAATAACACCATAGTTTCCCCTGAGCCTAAAGCTTTTAAGTTAAAAATCATTGATCTAGTCTGACAGGTTCATTTTGTAGATGATGAAACCTGAGGTCTAAAGAGGTTATAAGTAACTTATATATACTGGTAGAGCCAGGAGTTCTGAGTCCTAACCCAGGGCCATGCTGTGTCAAAATGCAGCCTCTGCTTACTGGCAGTGTACTCACTTATGTAGCAGAGAACTCTAACTGCCCCCCGTGATTCATTCTCCCTTTCTTCTGTCTCCTAACTTGGGCTGGGCACATGGGCAACCAGGTGGAAATTCCATTTCCCATCCTTTCTTACAATCAAGCATGGCCCTGTGACTATGGCCAACTGCAGGTAAGCAGAATTGGCATATGAAATTTCCAGGTCACATCCTTATCAGAGGGAGCTGTTACCTCTACATACCCTTTCCACCCTTCTTTGCACTCTGGCCAACCAGTTTCGATCATGCAGAAGTCAGCACCCCAGGGGCAAACGCGATCAATAGAAGAAACCTGAGTCCCAAGGTACCCTCAAAGAGCAAGGCCACTCTATACTGCCCTGTTCACTTCTGGAAAGATGCCTGGAAAAGAAATTTCTATCTTTTTTGGTAAACATATGTCTGATAGGAGCCTAATATCCAGCATATATAAAGAAATCCTCTATCTTGAAAAATAAAAAGACAAACAACCCATTTAAAAAATGAGCAAGTGATTTGAACAGACACCTCTCCAAAAAAGAAATACAAGTGGCTAAAAAGCACATGAAAAGATGCTCAACATCACTAGCTATTAGGGAAATGCAAATCAAAACTACAATGAGATACCATCTTATACCCATTAAACTGGCAGCCATTAAAAAAACAGAGGGTTACAAGTGTTGGAGAGAATGTGGAGGAACAGGAACCCTCATCCACTGCCGGTAGGAATGTAGAACTGTCCAGCCATTGTAGAGGACAGTTTGGTGGTTCCTCAAAAAACTAACTGTAGATCTGCCATGACCCAGTAATTCCATGCTGCGTATATACCCAGAACTGAAAGCAAAGACACGAACAAATATATGCACACAAATATTTATAGAGGCATTATTCACTATAGCCAAAAGTTGGAATCAACCCAAATGCCCATCAAAAGATGAATGGATAAACAAAATGTGGTATATACATACAATGGAATACTACTCAGCTGTAAGAAGGAATATAGTACTAACACACAGGATAATATGGATGAAGCTTGAGGATCTTATGTTGAGTGAAGTAAGCCAGGCATTGAAGGACAAATATTACATGACCTTTCTGGTATGAATTAAGCAAATCCACCTGACTCAGAGAGCTAGAGTCTGGAAGATAGGTTTACAGGAGATAGAAAGGGAGAAGAAATTTGTGAGCCAACGCCCATACAGGCAAAATCTATGATAAGGTGGAAGTGAGTAGTTGTGTAGTAGAAGCATATGACAGGGATGTATAGATACTATGGGGATGGGCAGTGCAAGTTTGATAGAGGGGTAGGTTGGGGAGGATGAGATGGAGGTCCATGGAACTGGGGAGCGGGTAAGGAGCAGATGAACACTGGGGATTGGTGGATACATGGTTGAAACTACAATGTTGAGAAAACTCTTTTGGCAATGTGGCAAGGAAGCGTTCCTGGTTTAGGATGTTGGGTGGAGGGCATTTGGGCCAGGGCACACGTGGGGTAGTCTTCTAGAGAATGTGAGAGCCATCATTTTGTCACAGTGTGTTGTATCAGTGGGGGACCACCCACTTAATGAGTGGGAGAGAGTTGGACTCCATTACTGGGGAGGCCTGATATGTTCTCAGAGGGAGGGTGTCTCTTGAGAGCATGGGCGGTTCCTAATAGGGGAGGACAGACCAGTGTGTCAAGCCCTCAGCATTGTTGCAAGTAACTGTGAATCTTGTCTTTCAAGGATTGAACCCTGGTGGTCAGCATGGGCCCCAAGGGGTGGGGGAGGGAGGAATAGAGTAGATGGCAGAGGCAGTATTCAGGGGGTAATGGAAATAGTCTGCATTATCTTGCAATGATGGATATAGGCCATGTTCAATTTCATCAAAAATTTATAAGTACATGGTCTAAAATGTAAACCATAATGCAAACCATTGACCATGGTTAGTAGTTATGTTTCGGTATTTGTACATCAGTTGTAACAAATGTACCATCCACATGTGAGAAAGTTATTAATAGGGAAGGGGGAAGTGGGGGAGGATGTTGGGTATGTGGGAGTTCCCTATATTCTGTATGTGACTTTACTGTGACCTAAAACCTCTTTGGAAACAAAATGGAAAAAAGTAAGACACTGGGGAAGAAATGGAAAAAAATGCCACTGTACATTCAGGACAACAGATACTACAGTGATGAAAGGCAAAACATCAGAAAGATTTTTAAAAATATTTTTCATTTTTTTAATACCTCAATTTTTTTTACTTTATTTTACTTTTAGTTTTTCTTAACTATTATGTATTTTATTTCATACATTTAAACTTATCATTATTATTTCATTTTCTTATTAATCAACTTTGGCAATATTCTTGGCTTCATTTTTTAAGAAGTTTTGAATCACATAAGGGTTACGACTATGTTAGGGGAGGATCATTGGTGAGGAGTGTCAGTGATCGGGGATACATAGGAGAAAGTTCACCTGGGCATACATTTTAGCTATATAAATATGTTCAAATGTTCATGGGGTTTTGTCACAGTGGATAGAGAGTCATACAACAACTGAAAGAATATTGAGTTCTCATCCTGGGGAGCTGTGCCACATTCTCTAATGGCAGAATCCCCCAAATATGGGCAATGACTAGTGAAAAAGGATGGTCCATTGATGGGCCCTTGATATTGACAATTATGCTTATGAACCTTTGCTCTTGAAATTGCAACTTAGCCTACTATTGTAGGGTGCCTCAGAGAGTTACCTCCTGAGAGCCTCCATGTTGCTCAAATGTGGCCTCTCTCTAAGCCAAACTCAGCATGTAAATGTATTACCTTCCCCCAGTGTGGGACATGACTCCTGGAGATGAGCCTCCCTGGCAGCAAGGGATTACTACCAAGCACCAGCTGGTGATGCAACTGGAAGAAAAGGAGGAAACGATAAAGACAAATGTGTTTATATGGCTAAGAGACTTCAAAGTGAGTCAGGAGGTCATCAGAAAGGTAACACTTAGGCACATCTCAGCAGCAGGATTTCATAGACTGTCAAAGTAGATACTACCCCAAATAGTGGGACTCCTGAGGGCTGTGGAGACACCCAGGTCCTATGGTCATGGCAGATAGCCCCAGAGTTTTGTGCCTTGCCAGTGGGCCCTACTTTGGAGTTTGTGCACCCGAGTGTGACCGTTGGGCTCAGAAGTGACTTCTCTACACGTGCCTCTTCTGTTCCTTTTATTGGAACCCTTAGTTAGTGCTGGAGTTGGTAGGTGCACATCCACAAAACTCAAATCTCTGGACTGTCCATGAGCCAGTTGGGCCCTGCTGGCCCTCTCCAGTTCAATGGACTCACCCAGGACAACTAAAAAGAGGGTGAGGATGGACAACCACCATAACAAGGAACCAAGAGGGTCTACAACTGCAAGCAAGAGAGTCCCATCCATCAGCCATATGGAAACAAAGCCCCCTCTCAATTACAGGTATCACCATCCCAGAATCCTCAGGATTGGGGAATAAAATATGGATTAGGGTGGACTTACTGGTATTCTATTATAATTCTAGCAATGGAAGAAACTATATCATTGATGTGAAGACAGTGGCCACTGAAGGTACTGAAGTCAGGCAGAGGGAAAAAGAGGTGTAATATGGGGGAATGTTCAGAACCTGGAATTGACCTGAATGACATTGCAAGGACAGATACAGGCCATGATATATCTTGCCATAACCTACAGAATTGACTGGGAGAGAGTGTAAACTACAATGTAAGCTATAATCCCTCTTAGTAGCAATGCTCCAAAATGTGTTCATCAATTGCAATGAATGTACCACACTAGTGAAAGAAGTTGTTAATGTGGGAAAATGTGGGAGGTGCAGGGATTGGGACATATGGGAATCCCTTATACTTTTTATGTAACATTCTGTGTAATCTAAGTATCTTTTAAAAATAAATAAAAATATTTTTTAAAAAAAAGAAACCTGTATCTTAGCTACTGTATTTTGGGGTCAATTTGTTGCAGGGATTTAGGCTAAACCTATCAAGTATAATGTAGTTTAATCAGATAAATGGTTACAGGTGAGTGGGTGAAGGAACTAGCAAACTGCTTTTTAAAATAATAAAGAATCGTATTTTATTCATATTTCTAAATAATTGCATTACCTGTGACCTTGGGTGATCACAGAAGAAAATTAATCTCTCAGTGTGGAAGGCAGCCTCCCAGATGGTTCCCAATGACCCCTGCCATCTAGGGCTCAAACCCTTGGTAGTCCTCTCCCACACGGTGTCAGGGCTGGTCCAGGTGACCATTAGAATATGACTGATGTGATGGGGGCAACTTCCGAGGTGGTCATGAAAGCGATGTGGCTTCTGCCTTGTTTCTCTCTTGAATCAGTCACTCTGGGGGAAGCCGGCTGCCGTGCCCTGTGGAGCGGCCTGTGTGTGAGGAATGCGAGGCCTCCAGCCACCAGCCAGCAAGGACCAGACCCAGTCAAACCTTCAAATGACTGGAGCCCTGGGAAACACCTTGACTGCAACCTCATGAGAGAGGTAGAGACAGAACCACCGAGCCAACCTGCTCCCAGTTTCTGTCCCACAGAAACTAAAAAATAATAAATGTTGGTTGGTTTAAGCTACTAATTTTTGCATGAATTTGATATACAGCAACAGATAAGTAATGCACTAACTGAAAGGGCAAATAATGCAGAGCTTGGTAGGTGTCATGGCATCCTAGAAATGGTGCCCTGCTTCCACTGTTGGCTAGGTTAATCCCATGGAAAAGTTTAGTTAATACTCCCCCATTTTCCATAGGATTAGATCCTAATAGGCAATAATACCTATAATCACATAGCTTCTTAATGAACTTTGGACATGGTGACTATTGGGGATAAAAGTGCAGATAGAGGATCTCACCATATACAGGCCCAAACCTCATACAGTTGTCAAGAGATGGCATCAAGTCATCATAGATTGTATTTAAATTTTAACTTTTCTTGATGTGGGAGGAGGGGTTAAAAAGCATGTGGGGACCTCTTCTATTTTTTTAATGTAACATTTAAAAAAAAAGAAAAAGAGAAAAAAAAGAAAAAGAAATGCATTCATAAATGCATAAGCCAGTTTTCTCATTAATTATTTAAATACTTATCTAATACATTAAGATCATTTGATATTACAGTTTATGTAAATAATCATAGTAATCATGGACTACTCCCTCTCCCTCAACCAACATCCAGTTAATCATTGTGTCCTGTAGACAGTAATTCCTGGATGTCCCCAGAGCCTCTCCTGCCATCTGAGACTCAGGCTTTCCTTGCAGGGTCTCAGGGGATGCTTTCACACTGATTTTTCTTGGGTCTGGCAGCTCAAAAAAAAACACATGCTCCTTCCTGAAATAGTCACCATAATTTCCAAATGCCAAATCAGGATGTATTTTTATTAGGAACTGTGCTAAGAAATCTGGGATGGAGAAGCAGGTGTGGCTCAGGGAGTTGGGCACCCACCTACCACATAGGAGATTCCTGGTTCGGTTTCCAGTGCCTCCTAAAAAAGGCAAGCAAGACAGCAAGATGATACAGCTAAATGATGCAGTAAAGAGACACAATGAGGAAAACACAATGAGAGGCACAACAAGGAGGGAGCAGAGGTGGTTCAAGTGATTGAGCACCTCCCTCCCACATGGGAGATCATGGGTTCACTTCCAAGTGCCTCCTAAAAAGATGAGCACACAACAAACAGACACAGAGAGCAGACAGCAAGAACAAACAGTGGGGGGGGCGGTAAATAAATAAAAATAAACATATTTTTTAAAAGTTACAAGTATCAAAATTTTAGATGCATTCTATTGAAATGGAGATTTGTGACTGGCCTAATTTAAAGAGGCAAAACAAGGCGCTATTGAAACCTCATGCTAAACAGTTTATTATAAAGCTGATGGAAAGGGGCAAATTGTCTCTTTATATCAGCTTCCCTTAGCTGAAGAAAGAGATGGGAGTGGCGAGTTCATTTTTGCATGTACAAAATCTACTGCTTAACAAAACATCACCAGCTTTTTAAAATGGATCATTTAAATATCAACTGTAAGCCTGTGTTGGCTGATTTCTCCTTTCTAAACATTCCCATTACTTTTCCTGAATTTTGATAAATCAGTAGACAGAGAAAAAAAGAAAAAGAAGGGAAGGGAAGGAAGAAAAAAAAAAGTAGGCATAGCAAAATGCCTCATTTGGGATGCACTTGTTAGCACAATTCAAAAAGGGAGCTCCTGGGAATGGAAGGCAGCCATCCATTCAGCAATGCCATGAAGATGTATGTGAAACTGCAAGGGGCAGGGGAGCAGATCTGGTTAGTTGTGCTACCAATACAGAGAGATTTGCACTATATTTAGTGATTGTGGCGAGGAAGAATCAGTGGTGATGGGGGTGGTGGATGAAGGACCAGGACCCAGAGGATCTTCAGTTGCCATTTCCTTGCTAGTCGCTCATCCAGAGGGCAAGGGTGTCTTGTAGCAACTGCATGATGAATGTGGAGTCACTATAGGAGCCCTCGTTTAGTGCGTCCAGCTCAGCTATGGCATTACTGAATGCTTGTTTGGCTAAGAGGCAGGCCTGCTCATGTACATTCTGGATCTCATAGTAGAACACAAAGCAGCTGAGAATCAAACCCAGCTAAGTGGGGTGTGTCAGCTGATGTGCTCTTTGCTGATTTTAAAGACTTCCTTTTTAGTGGCCTCAGAAGCTTGGATCACCCTGTTTTTCATCTCCCTGAAATGCCAAGTAGCAGTAGTAATTGCCCTCTCAGTGCTGAATCAAAGAAAAAGGAAAGCATCAGGTAGGAAACTTCCATCCTAGACCAGCCGGTTCACTCCCTCTCCTTCACTCAGACCTGTACAGCCTGGGAGTTGCTCAGAGGCAGGGGCCCAGATCCCACCCACCTCCCACCAGGGACAGTAGCAATAGAACCCCACACATATGCAGGATTACAGGATGGAATACAAGCCGCTGAGGCCTGCAGCACAGAAAAGAGCCCCCAGGAGATACTTTTGAGAGAAAGGGAGAGAGAGAGAGAGAGAGCAGTAAAACTATGCTTGGGAAGTAATGCATTCATGCAATCCAGTTTCTGTTGACTGGATCACCTAAATGCAAAATGGACTTTCCTAGAGTGACCAGCCTTTCTGGATTGACCCAATCTGGGTCCCCAGGGCATGAAACCCTATCACAGAAGAAATCAGAGGCAGAAAAGTCTCATAGAGAAAAAAAAGGAGGGGTTAAACTGAACTAATGTAAGACAGGAGAGTCTCAGAACTGAAAAGAATAAGGAAAACGGGGCACTGAGTGAGGGAGAAATTTAAACAAGTCAGAGGAGCTGGGGAGAATATGCGGCACAAAAGTAAACAGAACAGATTGAGATACACAGAGGAGGAAAAGAGGAAAGGATGTTTTCTCCTGGAGGTGAAGCAATTACACAAAAAGTATAATCTTAAAAATTGTAACACATGTCCAGGGAAAGAATCAGATGAAGAAGAGCTGAGAAAAGCAGACCAGTTAAACCGGAGCTATTCTAAAGATCCAGAATAAGTTGGAGCAAATGTCAAAGAAGAGCCTAACACAAAACCAGTCAACAGTAAAACCCTAGACAAGAGGGAGAAACTGACCCTCAGAATTAATTTATCAAGATAATCAGATGCCTAGACAGCAGCAAAAATATTACAAGCCATTCTAAGAAACAGGAAGATAGGACTCAGTCAGGAAAACAAATTAAAACTTCAGAGGAAAACAGAAAATTTGGAACAAACAATATCAAACATATCTTCCAAATCAACGCAAGGATATAAAGGAAAATATGCATAAAGGGATAGAGGATATTAAGAAAACAATGTGTGAGCATAAGGAATTTGAAAATATAAAAAGAAACAACAGAAATTATGGGGGTGATATCCACAATGGTAGAGATTAAAAATACACTAGAGGCATACAAGAGCAAATGGGAGCAGGCAGAAAAGAAAGGCAGAAAACTAGAAAACAGGACAATCGAAATCATACAGTCAGAAGAACAGATAGAGAAAAGAATAGAAAAACTGAGCAAAGTTTCAGGGGTTTGAGTGACAGCACAAAGCACACAAACATATGCAGCATGAGTGTACTAGAAGGAGAAGAGAAGAGCAGTGGGGCGAAAGAATATTTGAGGAAACAATGGCCAAAAATTTCCCAACTTTTTTGAAAGACATAATATGCATGTCCAAGGAGTACAACATATTACAGAAAGTATAAATATTAATAGAACTACTCCAAGCTATATACTAATCCAAATGTCACATGCCAAAGATAGAGAATTCAGAAAACAGCAAGAGAAAAGCGATTTGTCACATACAAGGGATCCTCAAATAAAACTAAGTGCCGATTTCTCATCAGAAGCCATGGAGGCAAGAAGGCAATAGGGGGCTATATTTAAGGCACTGAAAGAGAAAAATTGCCAACCAGAAATTATTTATCTGGCAAAACTGACCTTCAAAAATGGAGGGGATTATGTTCACAGATAAACAAAATTTGAGAGGTTTTATCAGCAAGAGATCTGCCTTACAAGAATTACCAAAGGGAGAAATGAAGAAATGAAGATTATCAGCAAGGGTAACTAAAGAGTAAATGCAAAACCAAATAGTACTAGATCCTCAATATACAACTCTACCCTTTAATTCCTATATGAGTCAAAATACAATAGAACAAGAAAAAGGTATATTCCTGATAATGGACATGCATAATATAAAGTGGTAAAGTGGGACAAAAACAACATAAAGTGGGGAAACAGGGATATGGGAGCAGAGAATATGTATGTTATGGAAGCAAGTTGGTGTTCTTTCAAATTAGTGGGTTATAGATGTAAGTTGTGTAATATAAACCCCAGAATAACCAAAGAAGAAAAAATATTAACATTCAAAACAGAAATGAGGAATGGATCAGTCATATATGTCACAAAAGACCAACTACATAGAAAAGGAAGTTACAGTAAAGGAAAAGAGAGACAAAAAAGAGGTATGGGGAAGCAGATTTGGCTCAAATGCTAGAGCATCCACTTACCATATGGGAGGTCCAGGGTTCAAACCTAGGGCCTTCTGACCTGTGTGGTGAGCTGGCCCATGTGCAGTGCTGATGTGCACAAGGAGTGCCGTGCAATGTAGGGGTATCTCCCATGTAGGGGAGCCCCACATGCAAGGGGTGCACCCTAGAAGGAGAACTGCCCTTCTCGAAAAAAGCACAGCCTGCCCAGGAGTGGCATTGCACACACAGAGAGCTGACACAGCAAGATGATGCAACAAAAGGAGACACAGATTCCTGGTGCTGCTGACAAGAATGCAAGCAGATGCAGAAGAATACACAGCGAACAGACAGAGAGAGCATACAACGGGGTGGGGGTTTAAGGAGAGAGAAATAAATAAATAATTAATCTTGAAAAAAAAGAGGTATGATTTTTGTTTTAGTTTGCTTAAAAAACTGCTGGGAGCAATAGACCAGAAATGTGTTGGCTTTTACAATGAGAATTTATTAGATTAAAATCTTACAGTTCTAAGGCTGTGAAAATGTCCAAATCAAGTATCATCAGAGATGCTGTCTCACTGAAGGTTTGCTGCTGGCAATCCTGGACTCCTGCCATGTGGAAGTCTGTGTCTCTTCCTTCTCCTCCAGGCTTACTTTCTCCCTGAGCTCAGCTGTGGACCATCAGGCATATGGCATGCCTCTCCCCTCTCCTTCAGGCTCCATCTCTTTCATCCTCTCAGGGGCCTCTTCCATGCCTCTGGGACTTATCTCTTAACCTGTCTGGGTTTATCTATCTCTACAGCTTTTTTCTGCATGTCTGTGTCTTTTCAGTTCATATATAAAGGACTCCGTAAGAGGATTAATACCCACCCTGGTCCTGCAATCTAAACTAAGGACCTTAACTAAAGTGTTCTAACCAAAAGTTCCCATCTCCAGTGAGTTTACAGGCACAGGAAGGAGTTTACAGGCACAGGAAGGAGTTTTTTTTAACAATATGGTTTTCTGGTGTCCATAAAAGACTCAAACCAGTGTAACATATAAAAATCAAAGGACAAAATAGCTGAAGTAAACACTGTCTTTACAGTAATAACACTGAATATTAATGGATTAAACTCCCTAATCAAAAGACATAGCCTGGAGGAGCAGATTCATCAGTGGTTGAGTGCCTGCTTCCCATGTACAAGGTTCTGGGTTCAATACCTGGTGCCTCCTTTAAAAAAACAAAGAAGACATACCCTGACATGACAGAAAGAATAAAGAAGTATAACCCAACTATATGTCGTTTACAGGAGATTCACTTTATACCCAAAGATACAAATTGGTTGAAAATGAAAGGATAGAAAAAGATATTCCATGCAAATAGTAACCAAAAAAGAGCTGGGGTAGTGTGGCAGTTTGAAATTATTTTATTAATCCTAAAAAGAGAAATATTATGTTTGTAAATTGATCTATTCTTCTGACTGTGATACTCTTTGATTACATTAAATTCAGTTGAGGGACTTTTGCTGTATTACTTGATAAGATTACTTTAAGGCTTTTAATTAGACTACGTCAGTGAGGTTTCACTCAGGTTGAGTTTCCGCCCCCTTGCTGGGTCTGATATAAATGGAAACACAGAGAGACACACTCAGACAGATGCAGGAAAAGGAAGTCACCATGTTTGATCCTGCCGTATAAGAGAGAAGATTACTTAAGCATGATGTCCCAAGAGGTTGAGCCCACAGAGCATGCTCTCTCAAGAGAAAAGGGTTAGCATGGAGGGGAAGGCTGAAACCTTGTCAGAGATGGGTGGCCATCTTGCTTCACCACATGGCAATATGCCAGGTTCAACAGTAGCTCAATTTGGTTAGAAAACACTATATGGTACCCTGATTTGGACTTTCCATGGCTTTGAAACTATAAGTTTTGACCCCCAAATAAATCCCCTTTATAAATCCAACTCATTTCTGGTATTTTGCATGAGCAGCCCTTTGGCAAACCAAAACAGGTAGCTATACTAATATCAGACAAAATAGACTTTAAGTCAAAACCTGTATAAGAGACAAATAAGGACATTATATATTAATAAAAAGGGCAATTCATCAAGAAGAAATAACAATCATAAATATTTATGCACCCAGCCATGATGCTCCCAAAATACACAAGGTAGGGAAGCGGACTTGGCCCAGTGGATAGGGCATCCGTCTACCACATGGAAGGTCCGCAGTTCAAACCCTGGGCCTCCTTGACCCGTGTGGAGCTGGCCCATGCGCAGTGCTGATGAACGCAAGGAGTGCCCTGCCACTCAGGGGTGTCCTCCACGTAGGGGAGCCCCATGCGCAAGGAGTGCGCCCTGTAAGGAGAGCCGCCCAGCACGAAAGAAATTTCAGCCTGCCCAGGAATGAAGCCGCACACACGGAGAGCTGACAGCAAGATGATGCAACAAAAAAGACACAGATTCCCATGCCGCTGACAACAGCAGAAGCAGACAAAAAGAAGAATATGTAGCAAACAGACACAGAGAACAGACAACGGGGGTGGGGGTGGGGGGAGGGAAAAGAAATCAAGAAAACAAATCTTAAAAAAAATTTTTTTTTAATAAAAAATAAAAATACATAAATTTTAAAAAATACAGGAGATAAACGCTGGCAAAACTGATTGGAGAAATAGACACTGATTGGACAAATAAACTTCAATGCACCACTCTTATCAATAAATAGACCATCAAGATAGAAGATCAATAGGAAATAGGGAAGTTGAATAGTATAAGTGTACTAGACCTAACAGGCATATACATAACATTGCACATCAAAAGAGCAGGATATACATTCTTCTCAAGTGTACATGGATCATTCTCCAGGAGACACCACATGATGGGTCACAAAACAAGGTTGAAATTATACAAAGCATCTCTTCTGACCATAATGGAATGAGACATAAATCAATACTGGAGAACTGGAAAATCCATGAATACATGGAAGTTAAATAACACACACACTTAAACAATCAGTAGTTCAAAGAAGGAATTACAAGGGATATCAGTAAATATCCTGAGATAAATGAAAATGAAAGCACAACATATAAAAACTTGTGGGGAGATAAAGTATGAATGATATACTTCAATAAAATATTAAAAAGAGAAATTCCAGGAAGATAGCAGTTTAGAAAGACTTGGGACTCTCTTCCCTTCTAGAAAAGTAGCTAAAGGACAGACAGAAACAACCTGGATAAAAATCTCCTGCGGTTTAAGACAACAGGTGAAGGTTGGACACCACCCAGAAGAGAGACATAGGAAAA
The DNA here is from genome assembly GCF_030445035.2 of Dasypus novemcinctus. Classification (NCBI taxonomy): domain Eukaryota; kingdom Metazoa; phylum Chordata; class Mammalia; order Cingulata; family Dasypodidae; genus Dasypus; species Dasypus novemcinctus. Next base: position 36,664,080 of record NC_080681.1, on the reverse strand, counting down.
GAATTGAGACAGCAAAACCACAAGTTAAAAGCCACAGCTGCTGCTGCTGGCACCCTACTCCACATTAAAGACACTGCTGAATTCTCAGGCCTCTGGGCCAGAGCCTACAGACAAAGGAGGCCCCAGGGATCCACCTCCCCAGAGAAGGGGAGTGAGAGGAACACAGCCTAAGGCTGACTCTGCTTTTAACCCTCAAATCTGGTCTGCTGTGTCCAAGGAGCCCTTCCATTCTGAGAGGGGACAAGCCATTTTTTGTCTCAGGAACCCGCGCGGGACTCAGGAGATCTGACACTTTCAATATCTCTCTCTGCTAACCAGGACTGATTGTTGAGGATATAGCTCCCCAGTAAAGGGGAGAGAATGGGACACAGCCTAAGGCTGACTCAGCTTTTGACCGGCAAATTTGGTCTGCTGTGTCCCACAAAACCTTCCAGATGAGATGGGGCCACGCCATTGTTTGGAAGTGGGCAAGGGACTGAAGAGATCTGGGACTGAAGAGATCTGACCCTCCCAATCTTCCTCTCTACTGCCTGAAACTGGTTGTTGAGAAGACAGAGGGAAGTGGAATTATTTCCTACCAGGGGAAAGAGAGGGGGTTGCCAGCAGAGGTTGAATGACTGTCTCTGAGAAAGTTTGAATTGCAAGGCTCTTAGCCTCCAGGGAGGAGCATACATCACATTGATCCAGTCTGTGTAGTAGAAAACGCACTCTGACCAGGCATTGACCTGAAAGGACTGCCAAAGAGCCATCTGCCGACAGACCATGGAAGTGCATGTGAGGAAATTATAAGTAAATAGGTAAGGGGCTTTATCTGGCCTTTATAGCCTCCCTCCCCAAGGCCGTAGAAAGTAGGTCTATAACCCATTACTGGGTCCAGAGCCCAGTTTTGAGCAACTAACAATGACAATCCTAAAGACCCAGACTGAACTATGAATCAAAGGACAGTAGTAACACACAGACTTCCACCACCAAATCCCTACAAAAAAGAGAAAAATTGAACATCTGAGTAAACTTACCACTCTATCAGATGCCTAGATATCAATAAAAATTACAAACCATAATAAGAAAATGGAAAAAATGGCCCCCAAAAAAGGAATATATCAAAACCCAGAAGAGATGCAGGATTTGAGCAACTAATGAGATGTGCACAAATTTCCAAAATCAAATTAATGAGTTGAAAGACAATATGGATAAAGAGATAAATGACATCAAGAAGACATTGACCAAGGACAAAGAAGAATTTGAAAACCTGAATAGAAAATTAACAGAGCTCATGGGAATGAAAGACAAGATAGGTGAGATCAAAAACACATTAGAGGCAAACAACAGCAGACTCAAAATGATAGAAGAAAGAATAAGTGGGAAACAGATGTGACTCAACCAATTGGGCTCCCGTCTACCATATAGGACCAGGGTTCGAAGCCCAGGGCCTCCTGATGAGGACAAGCTGGCCCACGCAGAGTGCTGGCCCACACTGGAATGCTGCCCCATGCAGGAGTGCCCCACTGTGTGGGAATGCCACCCAGTGTGGGAAAACCCACCCCACACAGGAGTGCCAGCTGACACAGAGAGCTCGCACAATAAGATGACGCAACAAGAAACACAGAGGAGAGCAAACAAGAAGATGTAGCAGAACAGGGAATGGAGGTGGTGCAAGAGAGTAATCACCTCTCTCCCACTCTGGAAGGTCCCAGGATCGGTTTCAGGAGCTGCCTAGTGAGAATACAAGCAGACACAGAAGAGCACACAGCAAATGGCCACAGAGAGCAGACAATGGGGAAAATAGGGGGAATGGTGGAGGAGAAATAAATAAAATAAGTCTTAAAAAAAAGAAGAAAGAATAAGTGTTAACGAAGACAGATGAGCTGAAAGAGAGAACAGAGAGAGAGTAAAGAATGGAAAAAATTGAGCAGGGGCTCAGGGAGTTGAATAACAACATGAAATGCAACAACATATGTGTCATGGGAGTTGCAGAAGGAGAAGGGAAAATGGGCAGAAAGAGTGTTTGAGAAATAACAGTTGAAAAATTTCCAACTCTCATGAAAGAAATGAACTTACATGTCCCAGAAGTGCAGTGTACCCCAATCAGAATAAATCTGAATAGACCTACTCCAAGACATATACTACTCAGAATGTCAAATGACAAAGATAAAAAGAAAAGTCTGAGAGCAGCCAGGGAGAAGCAAACCATCAAATATAAGGTTGTCCAGTAAGACTTAGTGCAGATTTCTCATTAGAAACCATGGAGACAAGAAAACAGTGGTGTAATAAAATGAGGATACCGAAAGAGAAAAACTGACAGCCAAGAATTCTTGATCCAGCAAAATTATCCTTCAAATATGAAGGTGAATATAAAATATTGACAAACAAACAGAAATTAAGAGAATTTGTAAAAAAGAACCCACCTTTGCAGGAAATAGTAAATGAAGACTTAGAGCCTGAAAGAAAAAGACAGGCGAGAGAGACTTGGAGGAGATTATAGAAGGAAGAATAGCAGAAAGGATAACCAAAAAATAAAAAAAAACAGATGAAAATAAGACATGATAGATGAAAACCAAAGAATAAAATGATGGAAGTAAATAATGCATTTACAGTGTATCATTGAATGTGAATGGATTAAACTCCCCAATCTAAAGATATAGGCTGACAGAATGGATTAAAAAAACAAAAACAAAACATGAGCCATCCATATGCTGCTTACAAGAGATGCACCTTAGACCCAGGGATACAAACTGACTGAAAGTGAAAGGTTGGAAAAACATACTCCATGGAAATAGTAACTAAAAAAGAGAACCGATATGGCTCAGTGGTATAAGCGCCATCTTCCCAAATACAAAGTCTGGGTTCAAACACCAGCCCCTGTACATCAGAAGAAAAAAGAAAAAAGAGCAGGGGTATCTATGCTAATATTAGAATAAAACAAATTTTTAAAATGCAAAAACATTATAAGACATACCAAAAAAAATTATATATTAATAAAAGGGACAATCCACCAGGAAGACATAACAGTCATAAATAGCAATGCATCTAGCCAGAGTGCCCTAAAATATATGAGGTAAACTCTGGAAAAATTGAAGGGAGAAACAAACATCTCTACAAAAGTCATTGGAGGTGTCATACACAACTCACATCATTAGATAGGACAACTAGACAGAAGATCACCAAGGAAACAAAGAACTTGAACAATGTGATAAATGAGTTAGACCTAGTGGACATATACAGAACTTTGCATCCAAAATCAGCAGGTTAAACATTCTTAAGTGCTCATGGGTCTTTCTCCAGGATAGACCACATGTTAGGGCAAAATGCAGCTCTCAATAAGCATAAAAAAGATTGAATTTATAGGAAGCATCTTCTCAGAGCATAATCGAATGAAACTGGAAATCAATAATAAATAGGATGTGATAGCCAGATCCTGAGCCTCAACAGACTCCAGCACCTACAATCTGATTTATTGGACTTACCACACTCAGCTAAGATGGAGGTGAAGAAGGACAACCACCACACCATGGAGCCTAGAGTGATTACAACTGAAAATGGGAGGATTGCATCCAGCATCCAGGTGGAATCTGAGCCTCCTCTTGACATAAAGGTGCAATGGACACAACCAATCCAGTGTCCACATAGAAGAGGTGGCATTGGATTGGGAAAAGTGGACATAATGGACAAAGGGTATGGGGAAAGGCAGGAAGAGATGAGAGGTGGAGGCGTCTTCGGGACATGGAGCTGCCCTGGATGGTGCTTCAGAGGTAATCACCGGACATTGTAAATCCTCACAGGGCCTACATGATGGAATAGAGGAGAGTATGGGCCATGATGTGAACCAATGTATATGAGGTGCAGAGGTGCCCAAAGATGTACTTACCAAATCCAATGGATGTGTCATGATGATGGGAACGAGTGTTGTTGGGGGGGGGGGAGAGGGGGGGTGGGGGGGTGGGGTTGAATGGGACCTCACATATATATTTTTAATGTAATATTATTACAAAGTCAATAAAAAATAAAAAAATTTAAAAAAATAATAATAATAAATAGGAAAGGTAAATTCACAAATGTGTAGGGGCTAAACAACACACTCTTAAATAATCAGTGGGTCAAAGAAGAAATTGCAAGTGAAATCAGTAAATATATTAAGACAAATGAAAATAAGAACACAACTTCTCAAAACTTATGGGATTCAATGAAGGCAGTCTTGAGAGGGAAATTTATAGCCCTAAATGCCGATATTAAAAAAGAAGAAAGAAGCAGATGTGGCGCAAGTGATTGGGCTTCCACCTATCAAATGGGACAAACCAGGTTTGATCCCTGGGGCCTCCTGGTGAAAAAGAAGAAGAGAAAGCATGCCAGCGCAGCAAGCCAATGCCCACATGGTGAGCCAAGTGCCCACGTAGCAAGCCCAGTGCCCATGTGGTGAGGCAAGTGCCCACACAGTGAGCCGAGTGCCTGCGCAGTGAGCCAAAGGTCCACTTGACTGCCTGAGCAGTGAGCTGAGTGACCGCACAGTGAGCTGAGTGCCGATGGCAAGCCAAGTGCCCACAGGAGTGCCCCATGGAGCTGAGAGCCACGTGGCAAGCTAGTGCCTGCGTGGGGAGCCGAGTGCCTGCTGGGAGAGCCGAGTGCCTGCATGAGTGAGTCACACAGCAAGATGATGACGCAACAAAAGAGAGGTAAAGGGGAAAGTCAAGGTGAAGCTCAGCAGAAACCAGGAACTGAGGTGGCACAGCTGACAGGAAAACTCTCTCCACATCAAAGGTTCCCAGGATCAAACCCTGGTGAATCTAGAGGAGAAAAAATTAGAAGACAAAAAAGAGAAATAGATACAGAAGACCACACAGTGAATGGACACAGACAGCAAAAACAGCCGGGGGGGGGGGGGGGGGAGATAAATAAAATCTTTTTTTAAAAAAAGAGCTAAAATCAAAGATCTAACTGAACAACTGAAGAAACTAGAAAAAAGAACAGCAAACCAATCCCAAAGCAAGCAGAAGGTAAGAAATAATCAAGCTTAGAGCAGAAATAAATGAAATGGAGAAAAAAAAAAAATAGAGAAAATCAACAAAATGAAAAGCTTGTTCTGTAGGAAGATCAATAAAATTGACAATTGCTAACTAGACCAACAAAATAAAAAAGAGGGGAGCAGATATGGCTCAAGAAGTTGAGTGCCCATCTCCCACATGGGAGGTCATGGGTTTGGTTCCCAGTGCTACCTCCTAAAGAAAACAAACAAACAAGCAGACAACAAGCAAAAGCAACTAGCAGAGAATGAGGAGAGAGAGAGAGAGAATACAAATAAACTCAATCAGAAATTATGAAAGGCGAGAAGTTATGACTGACCGCACAGAAATGAAAAAGATCATGAGAGGATATTATGAGAAACTGTATGCCCACAAACTAGACAACCTAAATGAAATGGACAAATTCCTAGAAATGCACAAACAACCTACACTGATACTACAAGAAATATAAGAACTTAACAAACCAATCACATTTAAAGAGATTGAATCCATCATCAAAAATCTCCCAACAAAGAAAAGTCCAGGACCAGACGGCTTCACAGGTGAATTCTACCAAGTGTTTTGAAAAGAATTAACACTGGGAAGTGGACATGGCTCAACTGATAGACCATCTGCCTACCATATGGAGGGTCCAGGGTTCGATACCCAGGGCTTCCTGACCCGTGTGATGAGTTGGCCCATGAGCAGTGCTGCTGTGCACAAGGAGTGCCATGCCACACAGGGGCACCCCCATGTAGGGGTGCCCCATGCACAAGGAGTGTGCCCTGCAAGGAGAGCCGCCCCACAGGAAAAAAAGTGCAGCCTGCTCAGGAGTGGTGCCATATACACGGAGATCTGTTGCAGCAAGATGATGCAATAAAAAAGAATGCAGTTTCCCAGTGCTGTCTGACAATGGAAGTGGACACAGAAGAACACACAGCAAATGGACAATGAGAGCAGACAACAGAGGAGAAGGCGAGAGAAATAAGTAAAATAAATCTTAAAAAAAAAAAAAAGAACTAACACCAATCCTGTTTAAACTCTTCCAAAAATTGAAGAGGAGGGAAAATTACCCAACACATTTTATGAAGCCAACATCACCCTAATACCAAAGTCAGGTAAAGATACTACAAGAAAAAGAAAATTACAGACTAATCTCTCTAATGAACATAGATGCAAAAATTCCCAACAAAATATTTGTAAATAGAATCCAACAGCATATCAAAATACTTATACATTCACAACCAAATGGGACTTATTCCTGTATGCAAGGCTGGTTCAACATAAGAAACCCTAATATATCACATTAACAAATTGAAGGGGAAAAAAAGCACATGATCATCTCAATTGATGCAGAAAAGGCATTTGACAAAACCCAGCATCTTTTCTTGATAAAACCCTTCAAAAGATAGGAATAGAAGGAAAATTCCTCAACATGATAAAGGCATGTATGAAAAACCCACAGCTAACATTGTACTTAATGGGGAAAGGTTGAAAACTTTCCCTCTAAGATCAGGAACAAGACAAGGATGCCCACTGTCACCATTGTTATTCAACATTGTACTAGAAGTTCTAGGTAGAGCAAATAGACAAGAAAAAAAATTAAGGCATCCAAATAGGAAAAGAGGAAATAAAACTCTTAGTATTTGCAGATGACATGATCCTATATTTAGAAAATTGTGAAATGTCTATGACTAAGTTACTTGACCTAATAAATGAGTTCAACAAAGTTGCAGAATAATAGATCAACATGCAAAAATCAGTAATGTTTTTGTACACTAGTATTGAACAATCTGAGGAGGAAATCGGGGGGGAGGATTCCATTTACAATGGGAACAAAAAGACTCAAACACCTAGGAATCAATTTAACATAGGAATTAATCAAATTCCTAGGACTATGTTCAGAAAACTACCAAACAATGCTAAAAGAAATCAGTGAAGACCTAAACAAATGGAAAGACTTTCCATCTTTGTGAAATGGAAGACTAAATATTGTGACAATGTCAATCTTACCCAAACTGATTTATAAATTCAGTGCAATACCAATCAAAATTCCAACAGTCTTCTTTACAGAAATTTAAAAATGCAATTACCAAAATCATTTGGAAGGAAAAGTGCACCTGAATAGCCAAAAGCATTCTGAAAAAGAAGTATGATGTGAGAGGAATTTCACTGCCTATCCTTGAAACATATTACAAAGCTACAGTGATCAAAACAGCATGGTATTGATATAAAGATAGACATATAGATCAGTGAATTAGAATTGAGAGTCCAAAAATAAACCCTCACCTCTACAACCAACTTGTTTTTGACAAACCTACCAAATCCATCTTAACAGTTCAAAACATTCTCTTCAATAAAAGGTGCTGGGAGGACGATATATCTATAACCAAAAGAATGAAAGAGGATTTCTATCTCACTCCCTATACAAGTATTGACTCACAATGGATCAAAGACCTAAATATAAAAGCAAGAACCATACCTACTAGAAGAAAATGTAGGGAAACATCTTAAAGACCTTGTGGTAGATGATGGTTTCTTGACTCTTACACCCAAAGCACTTACAACAGAAGATAAAATAGATAAACGGAACCTTCTCAAAATTAAACACTTTTGTTCCCCACAGAACTTTGTCAAAAGGGTAAAAAGCCAACCAACTCAATCGGGAAAAATATTCGAAATTACATTTCTGATAAGGGTTTAATATCTATGATATATAAAGAGATGTTACAACTCAACAATAAAAAGACAAATGACCTGATTAGAAAATGAGCAAGACTTGAATAGACATTTGCCCAAAGAAGAAATTCAAATCGCAAAACAAAACAAAACAAAACAAAACAAAACACATAGAATAAATGTTCAACATCACTAATGATTAGGGAAATACAGAACAAAACTACAATGAGATATCATTTCAGACCTACCAGAATGGCCCCTACTAACAAGGGAGAGAAATACAGTAAGTTTTAGAGAGGCTGTGGAGAGATAGGAAGGCTTATTCACTGTTGGTGTGAATATAGAATGGTACAGCCACTGTGGAGGACTGTTAGGAGGACTCAAAGAAGTTGAATATAGATTTGCCACATGACCCTGTAATACTCTACTGAATATATACCCAGAAGAACTGAGAATGGTGACATGAACAGACATCTGCACACTGATGCTCATAGTGGTGTTATTCACCATTGCCAAAAGCTGGAAACCAACCAGGTGTCCATCGATGAATGAATGGATAAATAAACTGCGGTGTATTCCCGTGATGAAACATTATGCAGCTGTAAGAATAAATGAAGTCGTGAAGCATATGACAACATGGATGAACCTGAAAGACATTATCTTGAGTGAAGCAAGCCAGACACAGAGTAAATGACAAATACTCTATGATTTTGCTACTATGAACTGAATATATCATGTACCTATTGGATGATTCCATTTATATAAAATGTAAATATAAGTCAATTTATAAAGATGAAATTAGATTAGTGGTTTGTTGGACTGGGGAAGGCATGCTAAATGGTGTGGAGTTTTTCTTTTTGCAGTAATGAAATGGTTCTAAAATTTTTTGTGGTGATGAGTGCACAACATTGTAATCATACTAAAAGGCATTGATTCTACACTTTGGATAGGACATATGGTATGTGAATATATTTCAATGAAACCGCGGAATAAACAAATAACTGTGCAAAAGCCAGAAATAGTAGCTATGTACAACAGGGGAAACAGTGAGATTGAGAGGTGAAGAATTTTCTTGTTTACTTGTTTGTCTGTTTTCTGTTTATTATTATTATCGAAAAATGAAAATGCTCTAATAATGATTGAACAATCAGTTAGCACAGCTAAGTGATTATATTAAATACTATCAATTATATACCTTGGATGAATTATATGCTTTATTAATATTAATATGTATCCAAAAAAAAGAATTACTATATGACCTAGGAATCCTGCTACCAGAAGAATTGAAAGCAGGGATTCAAACAGATAGTTGCTCACCAATGTTCATAGCAGCATTTTTCACAATTGCCAAGAAATAGAAGCAACTCAAGTGTCCATCAACTGATGAATAAACAAAATGTGATATATATACACAATGGAATATTATTCAGCCATAAAAAAGAATGAAGTCCTAATGCATGCGACGACATGAATGAACCTTGAGGACATTATGCTGAGTGAAATAAGTCAGACACGAAAGGACAACTAGTATATGATCTCCCTGATATGAACTAATTATAATAAGCAAATTCATAGTGTTAGAATCTAGAATATAGGCTACCAGGGGACAGAATGGGGTTAGAGGATGGGGAGTTGATGCTTACTTTATGCAGAATTTCTAATAGTTTGAAAATGGATGGTAGTGATGATAGCACATTATTGAGAGCATAATTAAAAGCACTGAATTATATAGGTAAATGAGGTTAAAAGGGGAAACTTTAGGTTGTATATGTTACTAGAATAAAAATTAAAAGATAAAGCATAGGACTGTATAACACAGTGAACCCTGTTGTAGATGATGGGCTAAATTTATATACAAACATAAGAATGTTCTTTCATATATTATAACAAATGTACAACACTAAAACACAGTGTTAATAATAGCATGGTATATGGAAAAATGCACAATGTAAACTATGGACAATAGTTAATAGTACTATTTTAACAATTTTCATCAATTGTAACAAAGGTAAATTTATTTAAACTAATGTTTAATAAATTAGTACAATTACCAAAAAAAAAGTGCTAACATTAATTGTAACAAATTTTTCATACCAATACAAAGTATTGGAGGTGGGGTTATATAAGGGAATCCTGTATTTTATGAATGATTGGTCTGTAAACCCACAACTTTTCTAATAAAAAAAAAATTTTAAAGAAGGGGTTGCCCATTGAGTGTACACTTCAGATGAATTGTATGCATTATTAATATGTATCAATAAAATTGATTTGCTGAAAAAAAAGGGGTGTTTGGGAAAAGCCACTTGTATACTTCACTTAGTAACTGCTGGATATTGTGTTAGAAAGGCAAGCGTTAATTACAAAATGAATGTAGTATCACTGCTATGAGAAGAGCTAGTAGACCATGAAGTTAAAATGGGATTTTGAGTCCATTTTGGCTGAGGACAAAGGAAAATAGGGGTCAAGACTAGCTTAGAATGATTCACAGCTTTGATTATTGCTCTGGTCTAATTACTAAACTGAGACTGTCCCACTGCCCTGGGATCTCAAGCGAGCAGAGGGCTTTTCATCATCTATGACTGAGCAGCTCAGCTATGGGGTCTGCTGAGGACTTCATCCAGGGGATGAAGAGTGGTTGACAGGGACAATTGTGGGGTGAAAAGTTTACTTTATTTCTGACTCTTCAAATCTGGCTCTTTCAGTTACATGATGAAAGAGAGGTACATGGTGCTCTAACTGCACAGAGCAGAAATTTAACCTAAAGAAGAAGGAGTGAGGAAAAGCTCAGACAGGAGCCAGCAGTGGGGAATCTTTGAAATTCACAGATTCTGTGAGCGTGAACCTTATTTAGAAATAGTGTCTTTGAAGATGTGATTAGTTAAGATGAAGCCAAACAGGATTTGGGTGGGCCCCAATCTAATATGACTGGTCCTTGTAATAAGAGGGAAATTTGGACATAGAGACAGACCAAGAGGGGAAAATCCATGTGACAATGGAGGTAGAGACTGACGTGCTGTCGTTGCCAGCCTGGGAACTCCAAGGATTGTTGGAAAACCACCAGAAGCTCAGAAGAGGCAAGGAAGGTTTCAGAGGGAGCATGACCCTGCCAACACCTGAATTTTGGATTTCTGGCCTCCAGAACAATGAGACAATAAATTTCTGTTGTTTGAAGCCTCCAAGTTTGTGGTGTGTTGTACAGCAGCCTTGGGCAACTATGACAGTGTGTGAAGAGCAAATAAGGGGGCAAGATTGGAATTGAGGTCAGGATGGGGTTTCAGAGTTACTCTTGGGAGAGACAGAATAGTTTGGGGTGACTTCCATGTCAAGACTATGGTCATGGGAATTGGTATCTGGGCTAAAAAGAAAAAAAATTAAACTGAAGATGAAGAATGTAAGGAAGATGGGGACCTCCACAAGATGTGAACATTGCCCAGATGATGGCAGGGCTTGGAACAGAGAAGAGGGTGTGACCACAGTACCAAAATCATCAGTGAATGGAAGAGCTGATTCAGGAAGTCTGCATGAGCCTCAGAAGAAAAGGGTTTCATGGCAAGAGGAAGTGTTGAGAAGGGAGGGAGTCCAGATGGCTCAATGGAAGGGTTTGGGAGAGAGCACATGAATGGGGGAACTAGGCTGGAGGAGAGGGATCCCCAAGCATTGTTGGACGAGATCATGGAGGGGTGCTTCCAACTGTGGGTCAACCAATGAAAATGAGATGTGAGGCAGAGTTGAATCAGTCCTTGACAGTCTTCTATAGACTTACTTCTCAAAGAGTGGCTTAAGGACCATAAGCATCAGCATCAGTATCATTTGAGAACTTGACCTCAGGCTCCACTCCAGTCCTACTGGATCAGATTCTGCATTTTACAACCTCCCACCCCCAGGTGATTCTATGCACATTAAAGTTTAAGCAGCTCTGGTCTAGAGAATGACAAACTTTTGTTGACATTGAAAATGAGCCATTAGGCAATGGTCAGTCACATGTGGACGGGCTCAAGTTACTGTGTTACTCATACAGATATTCATCTATTTGTGCACCCTTCATGGGTGACTATTTTGTAAGGATAACATGGCTACATAGAATTGAGACCAGTTTCCTAAATGGACAGAGTAAATGACAACCTATACAGTGTGATTGGAGAGGTTAAGTAAAGACAAAGTTAAAAAATATCTCCCCATTGATCTTACTCACATAGCCCCTGACCCACATACCTCACTCTGCAGCCAATTTGGCATGCACCAGGGGCCAGGCAACTACACCTCACTATCACTTTCGATTTCCATGCCTTTGCACAAACTTTATCATGTTTTAATCTTGGTTCTTGCAGCCGTCCTATGAGGTCAGTAGGGCAGGAAAGATAGATTTTCTCCATTTACAGCCATCGAGGAGAAGAAAATTAAGGTTCACCCAAATCACACAGCTGGCTAAAACGTGGCTGAGTGAGGATTTGAATCTAAATTTTCTGGCTTTGGTTTGTCTGCAGAAAGGCTCTTTTATTAAAGAGCTTATTACTTATGTCATAGACAGAAGAGTTCGCTGGGCCTTGCATTGTTGTCAAGTTTTGGGTTTTTTAATTATATGAGCAAAGGAGTTTGAAGTGCAGAAAGAGAGCTCTTTCAGTGACATTTCCCCCCTCTTCCCTGACCCACCCCATGGGCTATTGCAAAGAAAGCCAGAAGCACCTCAGAAAGCACAGAGGCTCATTTCAATCAACTTAGTTGATTGTGCAAAGAATGTGCAAAGAAGCCCTGGTTTCCTTTCTGGATGGGGAATACTCAGGAAATCTTGGCCATTGCTTTTCTGATTCCTTACCCCCCTGTCAACTGTACAGTGGCACAGCTATAAAACACCCTTGTCCGGTCACTGATTCTAAGATGAATGCATATCATGCTAAATATATTGCCGGCAGGAGTCTTAATTTTCTAAAGAAATATGGGAGGAATGAGCCAGCTCGTCCCGTCCTTTCCAGACTCTCCACACCTGTTTCCCCATGTGATCCTCACCGTCCTCTTTGTGGGACTCCTCCACCGTCAGGGAGACTAGGGTAGGAAAGAAGTGGAGGAAGGCTCAGAGCCTCTTTCCAGGATTGTTCTGCATGCCGAGCTCTCCCTTTCATTTTCACAGCTTGAAAACAGTTCTTTTTCAATCTCCAGGGGAATAGCACTGATGTGATGTTGCCTCCGTTGGCAATGAAGCGAACGCTCCCTTGAGCCCTTGGAATACTTTTGTCAAAACGGGCCAGTTAGGTCCCATGGGGTGTTTTTCGTAGTTGTTTATATGAAACTTCTTTACCCTGGATGGGAGGGATAGTTGGCAAATCATCATCACTAGGCCCAGAAGTACCTACCAGAGCCCGCAGCTTTTTGGTCTTGCAGTCTCTCACGGGGTTTCCAAGATTTGTTATTTTTATAAAGGCATAATATGGTTACCACAGTTTGAACTGAGGACACAGTGATAGGGTGAATCTGTCCTGCCACTGCTCCCAGTGTTTTGCCGTTAACCAGACAACCGAGGAAGAGCCGATAGGCTTATGCTTGGAGAGCTGGTGGTACCAGCGCTGTAAGCCGCCCAGGCCAGAGAAGCCAGATGCTGGGAACTTTTGGGATAATTATCCTGTTTCTGCAGGAGTGGCCTCCTAAAGATCAATCAAGATACTAATCTTCTGAGTTGATTTTTCAAGTAGATTGCCAGAGAATTCTCAAAACCCAGTATGGGCCTTAACCTACCATTCTTACACATTCGAGGAGACCTTCTGATGACTTCCCTGTTAGCATGCTCCTGAAATTAAAGATGTGTGCTACGCTGCAGGTCTAAGATGAATTCCTTTCAAAGGTCTGAATATAAAGATTTGGGGGACTTATGAAAAATCATTGAACTTTTCTTTCTCAGCATAAACAGTTAAATGTTATCATGAAATTAACTGGATAAACACAGTAGCATATGTTTATTGATCTTTTATTATGTACCAGACACTATATTAGGCCCTTTCATATATTTATTTAAGCCCACATTGGTCCTTCTCCTTTGCAGTTAGGGAAAATGAGGTTTAGATTTGCCCACACTTACAGAAGGTACTAACTGGTAGATCCGGATTAAAACTCAAATATGTCTGTCTTTAAAGCTCTTAAATACCACCACTGTTCACAGAGATGCTCAGGAAGGCGGTCTTTATGTCAGAACCTTGCATTCTCTACAGAACTTTGAGGTTGTCAAAGTATTTTGTAAGCAACAATGTTTTTTTCTTTTTGAGTTTCATAATAACCCTCTGAATAAGTCACAGCAGGGCTTTTTTCCCACTTTCCAGATGAGGAAACTAAGTTTTAGACAGGTTAAATGATCGAGTAATGTGTCAGAACTGGTAAATACAGGAAACAAGGATAAGAATTCAGGTCTTCTGACTCGTACCCCTCTGGAAGGTCCATTCTTCTCTCTGTCTTTTTGTTAGTGAATTGAACCACCAAGGGCAGGGGTTCTTAATCTTTTTTGTCCCACAGACCCCTTTGCCAGTCAGGTAAAAACCACAGACCCCTTACTAAGTCCACACTATACTGTGTATTATTTAATGAGTATATCCCACCTGCACCAACATGTCCCCACAAGAATGTTTTTTTGAATTTCAGTTCAAGCTCACAGACCACTTGATAAGAACCCCTGATTTAGGCAAAGAACCAGATGTTTCAAGAGACCTGAATGATCATGGAATTTATGGGTTCCATTTCACATTTGTAGAAACTCAGAGCCAGAGAAAGGAAGTTATTTAGCCAAGGTCACCAAAATAGTCAGTAGCAGAAGTGGCAACAGATATTCCTAATTGAGTGATATTTCCACTCTTCCAAAAAAGAAGATATTTTGTAAGTGAAATAATAATCAATAAAAGAAATAACTGAAGGAAACGGTTTTCTGTTGCTTTGGAAGTATGGAATGGGAAGTCTCAGGATAGAACGTCTTTGTAGCTTGTGTTCTGTCCTCAACCCCATAGAATTTCCTAAGAGATTTTGTTTCTGGTAGAAATTAGTTAGCCAATTACTGATATTATGGCTGTAAAATTACAAGTCATTTTTCTTGTGGTGTCAAGATGTAGCTTCCTATTATAGATTTTATTTTTATGTGTGCTGTATTAGGTTACAAAGGACAGACAGTTTCTTGTAAGACTAGAAACTTCATCCTCATATTTTGGAAACAGGATGAGCCATTCAAGCATTCACCACTAGAGGGAGCTCCATGAGAAGTCTGGGCTACACAAACTCCCGGGAAGCCTTCTGGAGCCGCTAGAGACGGGTATATGGAAGACAAAGAGAAAGGAAATAAACAAAATTTTATTATCACGGAGCCAGACATCACAAGCCACACAATGGGTAATGAAAAGCGTGCACCGTACGTCTGTGTGTGTGGTTTTGGTTTTGTTATTGTTTACGTCCAGTCTTCATCCACAATAGGATCTTCCACACATATTCAGTCCTCACAACCCTCAAAAGCAGAAATTATTATGCTCACTTTATAGATTAAGAAATCAAGGTTCGGTAAAGTTATCTGCTATTTCCCAGTCATAAATGCAAAACATATTTTACTATTAACCATCTTTCCAGTAGCATTTTCACTGTATCAGGGCCTGTCCTGTTGAAGTACACGTAATAACTCTCCAATGTCTAGTTAAATACCTTTCGTTTTCAGAATTCCTTAGACTTTCTTAGACCCTGGGTGATCCTGATGCACATAGTCTGTGAAGCTCATTTTGACAAAATATCTCTTGTTGCGTTCTTCTGAATGCATTCATACTCATATCACATGATATGATTTGCCATGTTACTTTTACCTTAGACATTTGTTCAAGTTGACTAATTTCTATACATTTGTCTTCTTAATAGTGGATGCTCTTAGAGGGCAGCAACCTCATTTTCTATCCTCTCATCCCCTGCACCCCCTTTCACATCCCTTTTATTGGCAGAGATTGGACTGGCAGTTTCCCAGCAATTCTCTTGGTCTAAAACATATCTTCCTCCCAGCATCCCTTACCTGTATAGCTCCCACTCCCTTTCACAACTCAGTTAAATTGTTCCAAGTGCTCTTACTGCCAGAGTCCCTGTGAGGCACTCCCACCACAAGCTCCCGGGGCACCTTCCACTTCTCCCAGGAGAGCATGGCACGTGGTGCGTACATCTTTCTGCATTTCCTTAGGGATACTTTCTTCCATCCTCACCTTCTAGATCTTTGCTATCTCTCTTTTGTGAGGCAGCAACTTTGGTTTTCTTGTTCATTATTGTTCCTACCACCGAGAACAGAGCCTGAGATGTAGCAGGCACTTGATGATTATTTGTAAAATAAGTGAGTGAATAAATTGAGTTTAAGAAGAAAGAAGCTTAGGAGTTGAAACTTAAAAAGCACCTTAGCTCCCAATAGGCATGTGAAGTGTGGCGACAATCGCCTTTGTGTCAAACTGCAGCACCCAGGATGGCTAAGGGGAGCTATGAAATCCTAGTTACCTTATCAACTTCTTTGTCCCTGTGGATCCAAAACGGGTCAACTCAATACACATTTATTGGCTGCCTTCCATGTGCCAGGCACTATGCTAGACATTGAGGAAGCAAAAATGTGTAAGACACAGTCTTGAACTTGAGGGTGTGATATTTAAAATGAAACCATTTTGTGATATGTACGCTGGTGTGTTTAAATGTTAATAGGAAACAAGAGATGGCCCTCTACCACTCAAAAGAGTTCAAATGGCTCTTACAACTACCAACTAATGTAAGATAAGTCTTAAGGGGAAGCGGGTGAGGCTCAACCACTTGGACATCCGCCTACCACATGGGAGGTCCCGGGTTCGGGTCCCATTGCCTCTTAAAAGAAGACAGGATGCTGCCTCCCACTGCAACAGAGCTGGACACTGCCCCTGCTGCAGCAAGCAGAGGCCCCAAGTCATCAGATACCGCAGTCCATGGGGAGCAGATGTGACTCAGGCCATTGGGCATTCGCCTCTTATGTGGGAGGTCCCAGGTTCAGTTCCCAGTGTCTCCTGGAAAGGGCAAGCAAACAATGAACAGAGAGATGAGCAAATCGTTGGGGAGGGGGGGGGGTGGGGAATAAATAAAGAAAAATAAAGTACATTTAAAAATCTAAAAAAAAAAGTCTTACGAAGCCATAAGGCATAATGGAAAATGCCAAACTTTAAAGTTCCACTGACCCTCATTGGAATACCAGAGCGCAGTCTCGTACTAATTGTGCCACCAGTAGCCACAGCTGTGTCTGTAAAACAGGTCTAATCAGAAGAACAACAATCTTGGCATATAGTAACAATGGCTAACATTATTGAGTGCTATGCCCGGCACTCTGCTAAGGACATTCCATGCCATTATCTTTTCAAATCCTCTCAGCTTTTTAATATAAGTACCATTAATACTTACATTTTACTGCTGAGGAAACAGGCTCAGAGAGGGTAAATAATTTGCCTACAGTGACCCAGCTAACAGAGAACACAGCCAGAAATTGAAAACCTAGGACTGGCTGATGAATAAATGAGGTTTTGTATGTAAAATCCTGGCAAATAATAAGCCCTCAATAAATGGTTTCTAATATTCTTACTGCCCTCAAGAAATCTGGCCCACAGAACTGTTGTTTTTTGGGGTGAGTCACTGTAAGGAGAGTCCAACAGAGAGCGAGAAGGGCTGGGTTTCCTGCACCTGTGGCACAAGCTGGAGGAGGAAAAGAGCCTCCTAACTAGTGTGGCTGCAACTCCCCTGCACTTGGCTTGCCTAGACTTAGGAGCTATTACCCTCTAACCTACACTGGTGCAACCTGAGCAAATTAGAATTACAGGGGCCTTGCTGATCACCTCGTTGGGTCCCCAGTCTGGTGCCTGCACACCACATCCCTGCCAAGAGGCTGTTGCTGCTTTCAGCCCTGTTCCAACCCGACCTGCCACCAGCATGCCATGCTGTGTTGCCTTCAAGCAGGGAGTCCCAGAAGACAGGACTGGACAGCACTTTCAAGATCCTCTAAGGGGAAGTGGATGTGGCTCAAGTGATAGAGCTTCTGCCTACCATATAGGAGGACCCAGGTTCGATCCCTGGGGCCTCCTGCTGAAAAAGAAGAGAAAGCATGCTCATGCAGCAAGCCAGTGCCCACACGAGTTCCCCTGTGGTGAGCTAGTACCCATGCGAGGGACCCTGTTGTGAGCAAGTGTCCCTGCAAGTGAGTCACGCAGCAAGATGATGATGTATCAAGAGAGACAAGGAGAGAGTCAAGGTGAAGCACAGAAGAAACCAGGAACTGAGGTGATGCAATTGACAGGGAAACTCTCTCACCATCAGAGGTCTCCAGGACTGAATCCCGGTGAATCCTAGAGGAGAGAAAATGAGAAGACAACACAGACAGCAAAAATAGCAGGATGGGAGGAGGGGAAGGGGGAAAATAAATAAATCTTTAAAAAAAATCCTCTAAGGCAGGGGTTCTTAACCAGGGGTCCGTGAACTTGAAATTGATATACACACACAAAAAAAACGTTATTCTTGTAGGGACATGTTGGTGTGGGTGTGACATATTCACTAAATAACGCACAATATGGTGTGGACTTAGTAAGGTGTCTGTGGTTTTCACCTGACCGGCCAAGGGGTCTGTGGAACCAAAAAAGTTTAAGAACGCCTGCTCTGAAGTAACCGCATGTATTCCAGATGTGGCCTGTCTGGAGCACATTAGTAGGGACACAACCTTGGGAGAGGGCGGAGCCCTGCCCTGACTCCTGCTGAACAAATCACTCTTCCTCACCCCTTCCTTTCTGGCCCCTCCAGGGAGCAATGAGAGCAGATGAGGTTCACAAGCATAAGCAAGAGAGCCCCTAAGCCAAGGGGAACTAGTGAGGTCTGTGTCACGCGGTTGTCAGGGGAGCAGCTGGCTCAGCCCCTGGCATTCAGAAAGCCAGCGTTGCACAAATAATGCTTACAGTCAGTCCACCCAGCAGCGCCTCTCCAGCTGGCATCAAAGCGCTCGTTAAGGCTCTCAGGCTACAGCGTGCTCACTGATGACTCATTTTCATCTCCAAGGCTCTCTTGACTTTGCTTTCACCAACGTGAAAACCTGGGGAAGGAAGTGTCAGAATATAATTTGTGGTAGTCTAAACCCTGATAGTGTAGCTCTGAACACAGAAGAACATCAGCTAGGGAGAAGTGAGTAAAAACCCACTTCCTTCTATATTCACTCAGGGCTGCTGTTTGGCTTGTCTTCGCTCTTCTATCAACACGGACAAGGCAAGACCTCGTCCTCCCTCGATGTGTAAAGATAGTTGTCTTCTTCAAAGGGGCTGATGCCTCAAAAAGAGACAGTCCTTCAGATTTTCCAGTCTCTCCTGAAATTGAACCAAGATCCTGCCATCCTAAGCAGACGTGAGTCAAAGACTTAGGCTATAATTGATAGCCTTATAGGTTAATAGGTGCTTGACGAAAGTCTGAGTTGAATCTATGTGAGTCCATCCTCAGAAACAGTGCTCTGCCCTCCAAGCCCTCTTTCCCTTATACCTCCAGCCTTCGACCTCCTGGTGAGGTTCTGCAGCTCCCACGGAGCCGTGAGATTTCAACTGTAAAATCTCTCCCCTACCTCATCACCTAACAACAAAGGTTTTCATTGCCTCTAAGAATTATACCTGGGCTATTTTTAACTTGTCCTTTCTTTTAAAAAAAGGAAAAAAAATTATACCAGAGAAGCTTAATGAGCCCCATTTAGCTTTTTGTAGAAAAAGAAAATTCGCAGACATTAACCAATAAGTGCTACTGAAAGCCACTGCTAGCTGGCACGCCTCTTAAAACCAGCCTTTCCCTTCCTCAATACAATAGTTTATTTTTGGACAGCAGCATTTACACAGCATCACAAACATGCTACACTGGGTTTCATCATGAACTTGAAAGAAGGTGCAAATTTAGGTAAGAGATTAAGAAAAGTAACTCGGGGTTTCAGAAGGAAAGATGGAGGAGGCAGGGAGCAAGAGTTCCTGTGTGATCCTCTGGAAGTTCTGCACCTCACACCTGCAGATTCTTTAGCTTTGTTTCTAATCAGCCAGCAATATGAGAGTATAAAACAAGTAGGAGAAAGAGAAGTGAGAATTCAGATTTTTGTTCACTATCAACTGAAAACCAAAACACACAACAACTGTATTAGTCAGGGTTCTCTAGGGAAACAGAATCAACAGCGGATATCTGTTGATAGTAAGAGATTTATCAGTCTCTTAGGCAGCTGTGGGATGCACAATCCAGGTTCTGCAGGCAGGCTGCAACCAGGGGCTCCAATGAAAGTCCAATGAAGATTCTTGATGAGTTCTGGGAGATGCTGGCTGTCCAAAGATGAGCTGGGAAGTTCTTTCTCAATGCTGGAATCACTTCCCCTTTTAAGGAATTCAATTGATTGGGTTAAGTGTCACTCATTACTGATGGCAATCTCCCTGACTGATATAATTATAACCAGCTATCTATGACTTACCACTGCAGTAAAGTCAATAGTGACTAAAGTCCATAAATGCCCTTATATTACAGTTAGCCCAGTGCTTGCTTGACCAAACAACTGGGTACAATTACCTAGCCGAGTTGACACAATAGCCTAACCATCACAGTTCACCCCTTGTCAACTCGGCAACCATACACATTACCTTAAACCATATTTAGTCTCTAAGTAAAAACAATAACAGACATGCATATAAGTATGTTTCCACCTAACAATGTTTAACTCTTCTGCATACACCAGAAATGCATTAATTCCATACAGAATAGTGTGCAAGTTCTTGGGTAATATTCTGTCTCAAACTTGACATCCCCAAATATTATGACATGAAACAGATACAACTTGTTATATGATAAGGGGAAAGTTTGGAGAAAAAGACAAAGAAATTCATTTTGTGTACATAAACAATCATCATCATAATGAAACAAGGAAGAAAGATTCATGACCATTAGAGTCCTCGTTTCTATAACTGGTCACATGGTTAAAGTTCATATTTATCATTACCTTCCTCCATTACCCATTCCATGTTTCCAATCAATGCCTTCACTTTAACTGCAGAAACTCTGCAGGTTTGAGATTTTAGTTTCCTTTGTGACTCCACTACTTGAACAATGAGAGTCTGAGTTTGGTTCTCAGATATTTCAAGCCTGTGGCTATAGGAGACAGGATTTTCTTTCAGAGCATACATAGCATCATCCATTCTGTGTTTAAGTTTCAAATTTGAAGCCTTTAGCTCATCTCTTTTTTTGTAATAGTATCCAGAGTATCTAAGAGGAGCCAGCCAACATCATTATACCATTTGACTCCACAAAACTCTGTTAAGGTGTTGAAAACACTTTCATCCAGATCCTTGCTTCTTATAAGCATGGAAGTAGGGGTATCCAGGGATGCTGTTTTGTGTATCTCGATTGCCAAATCACACTACGGACTGTTAGCAACCTCTGTGTTTTTGGAAAGGGAGTCATCAGTACCCTTGAGTCCAGTTAGGGTAGAGAGCCAATTGCAAAACTCCCAGAACCACCTCAGACACCCCATGTTTAAGACTCTATTCCTCAAGAACCACTCCCAGTACCAAGCTGTATTAGTCAGGGTTCTCTAGGGACACAGAATCAACAAGGGATATCTGTCCATAGTAAGAGAATTATCAGAGTCTCTCACGCAGCTGTGGGATGCTCAAGTCCAGGTTTCGCAGGCGGGCTGCAACCAGGGACTCCAATGAAAGTCCAATGAAGATTCTTGATGAGTTCTGGGAGATGTTGGCTGTCCAAAGATGAGCTGGGAAATTTTCTCTCAATGCTGGAATCACTTTCCCTTTTAAGGAATTGATAGGGTTAAGTGTCACTCCTTGCTGATGGCAATCTCCCTGACTGATGTAATTATAACCAGCTATCTATGATTCACCACTGCAGTAAGTCAATGGTGACTAAAGTCCATAAATGCCCTTATATTACGGTTAGCCCAGTGCTTTGCTTGACCAAACAATAAGGCACAATTACCTGGCCGAGTTGACACAACAGCCTAACCATCACAACAACCAACCAAAAAAACCCAAAAACCAAAAAACAAACCAACAACAACAACAAAAGTCCATGTTCTTACAGAGGATAAGAAAGGATGGGAAATGGACTTGGCCCAGTGGTTAGGGCGTCCATCTACTATATGAGAGGTCTGCGGTTCAAACCCCAGGCCTCCTTAACCCGTGTGGAGCTGGCCCATGCGCAGTGCTGATGCGCGCAAGGAGTGCCCTGCCACGCAGGGGTGCCCTCCGCGTAGGGGAGCCCCACGCGCAAGGAGTGTGCCCCGTAAGGAGAGCCGCCCAGCGCGAAAGAAAGTGCAGCCTGCCCAGGAATGGCACCACCCACACTTCCCGTGCCGCTGACAACAACAGAGGCGGACAAAGAAACAAGATGCAGCAAACAGACACAGAGAACAGACAACCGGGGGAGGGGGGGTAATTAAATAAATAAATAAATCTTTAAAAAAAAGAAAGGATAGCAATAAACAACTCAGCCATCCATCCACCCAAGTAAAGAGTCTCCCTGGGTCAAAGTTGATTGGAGGGGGGTGGAGCAGTTGTGGCTCAATTGATAGAGTGTCCATCTACCATATGGAGGGTCCAGGGTTCAATACCCAGGGCCTCCTGACCTGTGTGGTGAGCTGGCCCACGAGCAGGGCTGCTGCACATAAGGAGTGCCGTGCCACACAGGGGCGCCCCCGCGTAGGGTGCCCCATGTGCAAGGAGTGCACCTCACAAGGAGAGTCGCCCTGTGTGAAGAAAGGGTAGCCCACCCAGGAGTGGCTCTGCACACACAGAGAGCTGATGCAGGAAGATGATGCAACAAAAAAAAGACACAGTTTCCCAGTGCCACCGGATAATGCAAGCGGACGCAGAAGAACACACAGCAAAAGGACACAGAGAGCAGACAACAGGGGGAAGGGGAGAGAAATAAATAAAATAAATCTTAAAAAAAAAAAAAAGTTGATTGGGGGGACAGGTTTCAACTGTTGTACATGATTTTGCTAATTTTGTTTTGTTAATTGGATTCACTAGGAATTCTTCCTTGCCAGGCTTGGGGTCACCACCCTCCCAGGGCCTTGCCTCCCCTGAGCCTGGCTCTGAGCCTGCAGAAATCTGGGGCAGCCCCTCTCCAGAAGCCCCTCTCCGGGGCCAGAACTCCTTTCTAGAGTGGATTCTCAGGTTGGGACTATATAACTAAAGCAGCTGCAGCCTTATTTTTTTTATACCTTTTCCCAAAAATTTTTGTAGTTGTGTACACAGCACTTTGCCCTGATATATGTACAATACAATAAAAACCAAATCAAATATATTTTGAGGGAAAAGATAGGGGGGTCCAAGTCACAGATTACAGCACCACCCGAAGCAGTGTAAAGACAATCAGAGCATGGCCATTTGCTCTCTGGACATTCAAGCTCGAGGGTCATGGAAGCCTTTCCGGTTGTGAAAGTAAAATCCCCAAACGTCATGCTCACACCCATCCGCGCCTGTTGTTTTGAAGGCTGCCTACTACATTCACAGTCATGCCACTCACCTTCTTAACTGCAGCTCAGCCAGGCCTTTACCTAACGGACTTCCAAGAACACTCTCCGGCCAAGTTTCTTCACGCCGCTTGAGGCACATAAATTCCATCTTGGTAACTACTGGTGGGGTGCCTAAGGTCTGGAGATAGGAGGAAATTCTTAGGAGCTGGTAAAGCTCAGTGGTTGAGTGGTGGCTTCCCAAACACAAGGTCCCTGGTTCAACCCCCAGCCTCGGAACCTCAAAAGAAAAAAAAAGAGAGAAAATACTTAGACTAAATTAAAGGAAAAACTTTCTCCTTGGATAAATAGCCCACTCTCTCTGAACTGTTAGTGTAAAATGTACCATCGTCTAGAATATTTCTTTAGAATCCATGTTATTACAACCATTCCATAACAACTCAGAAGATAAAGGGCCCACTCAGAGCTGTATAAACTGCTGTTGGAATGTCTTGGCTAAAAGAAAAGATGTTTAGGCGGCTGAAAAATAAAAGAAACTTGTAGAGAGAGGAAGAAACATTTTAAAATTTATTACTGTAAAAAAGAAATTATTTGTGGTCTAAATGAGTGTGAAATATTTATTCATGAAGTATACAACTTCAACTAATTAATCAAAAAGACACAGGATAAGAAGAGGAGTTCTTTTGAGTTGCCACTCAAGTCTAGTGCTAATAATTAAAAAGGCAAAGGAAAAGTCGTGTTCAGACTCTTGATGAGTGATGAAAAAGTCAACAAACTCCCATCAAAAAAGCAATTTGCTAAGGTCTTTACGTGCATGTTTGTTAGTAAGGCAAAAGAATAAAACCAAGGCTTTTGCTTTATATACAGTGTATATAGAAATTGTGTTATCCTCATTTAAAGACTAAATGGATTTTCATCTAGAAGGGATCTTGTCTCTTCTCCTGTGGCTACAGGATAGAGCGGGGATGAAGAATCAAGCTCCATGCCTGTAGGACCTTCCCTGCTTTATCCACTAGGCAAACCCCTATTCATCCTTCAAAACCCATCAAAAATATCATCTCTTATATGCAGGGCCCCTTGATGTACCAGGCAGAGTAAAATCTTTGAATGTCTGTCTGTCTCTCCCATCAAACTGATCTCTTCAAGGACTTGGAGTATGTTTTATTAATATTTGTGCCCCAGCATCCAGCATAGATCCTGTTAGTAGTTAATGAATGTTATTATTATTATTACTATTATTATTATTGTTTATAATGTATAAAAACAAATGCCTGTTGAATGCATGCATGTAGACAATGGCAAGGAGAACAAATAGAAAAACAAGAATTATAGTAAGCATTCATTCATAAATTAATAACCATTGACTCGACTCATCACTGTGCAAGACACTGGAGGGGGAAGGTAGAAGATACACAAGAGTCTAGAACCCAGTTGAGTGGATTGAAAGGCACATACATGAAATAGCAGGGGAAACAAAAAACAACATATGATTATGTCTTACAGTTAACAGTTTAGAGTAGTGAGAGGCGAGTTCAGAGCTTAGCACTTCAAGTTCCACTTCCCTTTAAGAACAATATCCCCAACCCATATTTAAAAGGCAAATAGCTGTTAGAGTACTTTCGGGGTGCTCCTGACTCTGTACCCACACCTTTTCTCACCTCCCCAGTCGCCGTACCTGTTCCTGCTTTTGCCGTTGGATGACTGGCTCCCCCTGCTCCTGAACCCGCCCAGCCCCGCCCCCTTCCCAGCCCTGCCTCTGTCCTCTCCTCCTTCCTGTCAGCCCGTGCTTAGACTGAAGCCATCGTGGACCTTGCCTGGCACCACCTGCGAGCCCTCGCTCGTGAACCAAGGCAGACTGGAGCGGCTGGTGTTCACACTTGTCCTTGGCACTAGAGGCTTTTCAGGGAGGACCAAAGTAGCTACGGAAGATCCCTGAAGGAAGAGGAGCCTCGCCCAGCCACACCTTTGAAGCTCTGCACAAAGTAATGTTTTGCCTCAAGCCCAATATTTCAGACTTGGTATATCAACTACTTAACCTCACCCACTTGGTAATTTGCTCTCATCATTCTTTTATCCTTTTCTGGTCAATGACTCTGCTTGCTGCCCGAAGTTTCGTGACAGTCAGTGTTGGCTTTTGGTCTGATGCCCAATCCAATTTCTCGTGGCTTCTGATCTTCATTTGTCTCTGAAAACTTCTGAATCACCCCTTGCCTCCTTAGTACAGCCTGCTCCTGGAGCCCTCATGAGAAAGGGGTCTAACTAGGTCTTCGAGATCCCCTTGCTATCACATGTTTCCCCTGGACACCCCTCCCCCCCCCCCCCCGCCCCACTATCTACTCAGGGCACCCTGAGAAGTGGGAAGCTTTGTGAGAAATGCAGGTCTTAAAGACTTGGTCAGATTCAGAAGGGTGATTTGGAAAGGTTACCAGGTGTTGAGAACAAAAACAGAAAGGAGTATGAGAGTTCATGGGACTCTCATGGAAGTTCATGAGATGGGGATATTCGGATCAGTTTTGTGAGATTTTCACACAGTGGTTGGACCCTATTTCCAGGCCACTGCGATGTTGCCATCCTGCTTAAGGACTCCACAGTGCCCAGGACAGCCACCAAGACAGCAGCCAGGGTTTAAGAAGTGACAGAAACCATCTAACTTCTAAATCACTGCTCACTCCATCTGCCTCTAAGAAAGCAGTTCTGCACTCTGGAGCTTGAAACCCCATATATAATCTCGAATTGATATTTAAGGGCACTGCCATGTTTAATTAGTGCACATGCAGTCTGGTATTAAGGGTCAGATTGTACGATAATCCTATTATTTTAGGAAATCTGCAAGATTCTAGATTTCCTTTTGTCATACCCCAGAGAACTTGGGCCGAACAAGCAATTTCTAACTTGAGCATTTCTTCTGGGACAAAGTTGATACTAAACAAAATGATAGGTCCAAGTTAAGTGGCTCCAATAAAGAGAGGACTGAAAAAGCCATGGATAGTATATACCACAATACAGAACAATAGGCAAGGGGCAGACCTTGTGGAGTCATGGAAAGCACTCCTTATGGAACCTGTAGCAGTTGGCTTTCTCTGAATCACCCTGTGATAGCTTCAAAATCACAGTGACTGCAGCAGCAAAGTTTACTTTTTGCTCGTGTTATATGAACAAGATGGGACTGCTACTGCCTCTTATAAGCCTGCATTGCCCCAGTGTCAGCTTTTAAGTAGCCTTTTTCTTTTTTTTTTTTTAAAGATTTATTTATTTTAATTTCCCCCCCTCCCCTGGTTGTCTGTTCTTGGTGTCTATTTGCTGCGTCTTGTTTCTTTGTCCGCTTCTGTTGTCGTCAGCGGCACAGGAAGTGTGGGCGGCACCATTCCTGGGCAGGCTGCTCTTTCTTTTCACGCTGGGCGGCTTTCCTCACGGGCGCACTCCTTGCACGTGGAGCTCCCCCACGCGGGGAACACCCTTGCGTGGCACGGCACTCCTCGCGCGCATCAGCGCTGCACATGGCCAACTCCACACGGGTCAAGGAGGCCCGGGGTTAAAAGATGTTACTGGAAGTCTTGCTGGTTGCTCAAAGTTTCTGTGGGTGGAAGGAGCTGTGAATTGTCTCACTCCACCACCTTGATTGGTGTGATAGTTTGAAGCTGTGTGTATGCCGGAAAAACATGTTCTTAAATCTAATCCATTCCTGTGGGTATGAACCCATTGTAAGTAGGAACTTTTAATGAAATTTAATTAAGAAGGTGTGGCCCGCCTCAATCAGGGTGCATCTTAATCCTATTACTGGAGTTCTTTATAGGCGGAGTGAACTTCAGACAGAGAAAGAATGCCATTGGAAGCAAGAAGCTGTACCAGGAAGAAAAGGAGAGACAAGGACATACCATCATGTACCTTGCCATGAGACAAGCTAAGGAACCCAGGATCACTGGCAGCCAGCCCTATAATGCCAGTCTTTGGGGAGAAAGCATTGTCTTGATGACATCTTGATTTGGACTTTTATTTCCATTGTTTAAGTCAATACATTTCATGCTTTGCTCGCACAGGCTGGAAAACCAAAACAATTGGTGTGGGCTTTGTAACTCAGGTTTTGAATTTGTAAAAGTGGAAATAATGATACATATCTCACAGAATAGGTTGAGGACTAAATTTGTGAACATTTTAATTATTTATAGGATGTAAATATCAGAGTCCTGGTGGGAAATGCCTTCTGAGTCTAAACACCTGATATGAATATATACTGTCTTCTGTTGTGCTTTAAGGCATTCTACCACTTCATTTGTGAGTTTTTTTGCACTGTTCCCTGTTGAAAACAGGGAAGGATAGACAGATAATGTAAACCAAGGACCACAGACTCCAGTGTCTAGAGTAGCCAGATAGGTAGTTTAGATGTGGATTGGGTGTTAGAAACATTAAGCATATTTGCAGGAAATATTGACATGGGTAGAAAGAAATATTTATAATTAAAAAGCCATCAGGAGAAAAAAGAAACCCATCAGGTGTACAAAATGACAAAGGGCAACTGGCATTCTCTACCTTAGAATAAAGGATCAGGGGAGCAGTCAAGGCTTTTAGGAACTGCTAGAGCTGAGACCTAATTTTAGCAGGGGAAGCAGCTACTTGGCTGCTGGATTTGCCATATAGGAATTACTTCAGATTTACCAGATATTCTGGTTGTTAATGGCACTGGAATTCTGGATATTTATGTGAAACTTCCTGATTATTAACTATTGACAAATAATTAAATAAAAAACACACTGTACAGTTAAAACACATCTGGAGGTTTTGGGACTATAGGGATCACACTATCACACAAAAAGAAAAGGGAGAAAAAATTGATACTTCCAGAAAGATAGAAGACTAGAAAGACACCAGACTCTCTTATCTCCCAGAAAAATACCTAGAGGACAGGAAAAAACAGTCTGGAAAAAAAATGTTCTAGGGTTTAGGACAACAGGGGAAGACTGGACACCACCCAGAAGAGAGAGGGGAAAAGGCAAAGAATCTCGAAGGCAAATTGTGAGTTAAAGCCACAACCGCCAGTGCCTTCCCCCACCCTATAGAAAATTTTGAATTCTCAGACCTCAGGCTGGCAGCCTTAGGGGTCCACCTCCCCAGGAAATGGGAAAGAGAAGGACACAGCCTAAGGCAGAATCAGCTTTTGACGCACAAATTTTATCTGCCATGTTCCATGAGCCTTTCCGAGCCTGGAGCGACTGTGCCATTTTTTGCCTTGGGAGCCAGCACAGGACTAAGGAGATCTGACCCTCTCAATCACCCTCCCTACCAAATGGTACGGTTGTTGAGGATGCAGAGGGAAGTAGAACTAGTTCCTACGTGGAAAAGAGAGGGGGCTGCCTGCAAAGGTTGGGGAACAACCTCTGAGAAAGTTTGAATTATGAGGCTTTTATTGTCCAGGCAGGATCCACTATCACATTAATCAAGTCCCTGTTACAGCAAACACACTCTGACCAGGCTTTGAACCAAGAGGGCTGTTGAAGAGTGTCATCTGCTGGCCAAACATGGAAAAACATGTGAGGAAATTAAAAGTAAATAAGAGGATTTTTCCAGTCTTTTCAGCCTCCCTCACCAAGTTCCTTGGAAGTGGGTCTGCAACCCATTACTTGATCCAGGGCCCATATTTAAGCTATTAACAGGGAAAATCCTGAAGACCCAGAATAGGTTGAACCAAGAATCAAAGAACAGCAATAACACACAGCCTCCTGCCACTAAATCCCCATGGAAAAGAGAGAAATTGAGCATCTAGGTAAACTCATCAGATCCCTAGACATCATCAAAAGGTTACAAGTGATACTAACAAAATGGAATAGCCAAAGCAAAGGAATGTATCAAAGCCCCAGATGAGACACAGGATTTGAGACAACTAATCAATGAGATACATAAAAATTTCCAAAATCATATTAATGAGCTGAAAGACTATATGGCTAAAGACATAAAGGACCTCAAGAAGACATTGGGGGAAAAAAAAAGAAGACGATGACGACACTGGGCAAGCACAAAGAAGAATTTGGAAACCTTACTAGAAAAGTAACAGGAATTTCATAGGAATGAAAAACATGATAGGTGAAATAAAAAACACAGCATACAACAGCAGTCTCAAAACAATAGAAGAAAGAATAAGTGATATAGAAGACAGAACAGCTGAAATTGCACAGAGAGAAAAGAATGGGGAAAAAAAATTTGAGCAGGAGTGCAGGGAGTTGAATAACCTAAAATGCAACAACATACATATAATGGGAATTTCAGAAGGAGAAGAGAAGGAAAAGGGGGCAGTAAGAATATTTGAGGAAAAAATAACTGAAAAATTCCCAACTCCCATGAAAAAATGAACTTACATGCCCAAGAAGCACAGTGTACCCCAATCAGAATAAATCCAGATAGACCTACTCCAAGATATATACTACTTGGAATGTCAAAAGTCAGAGATAAAGAGAAAATTTTCTGATAGGAAAGAGAGGAGCAAGTCATCACAAACAAAGAATGTCCAGTAAGACTTAGTGCAGATTTCTCATCAGAAACCATGGAGGCAATTAAGACACTGAAAGAGAAAAATTGCCAGTTGAAAATTTTTTATCCAGCAAAATTGTCCTTCAAATATGAAGGTGAGTAAAAAATATTCACAAATAGAAACTAAGAGAGTTCATTAAAAAAATCTGCTTGTGTAGGAAATACTAAAAGAGGTCTTACAGCCTGAAAGAAAAGACAGGAGACAGAGGCTTGGAGGAGAGTGTAGAAGGCAAGAATAGCAGAAAAGATAATCAAAAGAGTAAAAAAGATGAAATGAGATATGATATATGAAAACCAATAAATAAGATGATGGAAGTAAATAATGCATTTACAGTAATATCATTGAATGTGAATGGATTAAACTCACTTATCAAAGGTATAGGTGGACAGAATGGATTTTTTAAATGTGCCATCCATATGCTGCCTACAAGAGACTCACCTTAGACTTAGGGATACAAATTGGCTGAAAGTGAAAGGTTGGAAAAAGATCCTCCATCCAAACAGTAACCAAAATAGAGCAGGGGTACTTATACTAATATTGGACAAAATAGACTTCAGATGCAAAAAAATATGATATACAGAAGGTCATTATATATTAATAAAAAGGGACAATCCACCAGGAAGATATCACAGTCAAAAATATCTTCACATCTAACCAGGTTGCCCCAAAACACATGAGACAAACTCTGGCAAAACTGAAGGAAGAAATAAACATCTCTACAATAATAGTTGGAGACTTCAACACACCATTCACATCACTAGAGAGAGAGCTAGACAGAAGATCAAAAAGGAAACAGAGAAGTTAAAAAATATGATAAATGAGCTAGACCTAAAAGACATATACTGAGTATTGCATCCCAAATCCGCAGTATTTACATTCTTCTCAAGTGCTCATGGATCTTTCTCCAGGATAGACCACATGTTAGGTCACAAGGCTTGTCTCAATAAAAATGAAAAGTCTAAAATTATACAAAGCAGCTTCTCAGAGCAGAATGGTATGAAACTATCAATAATAGATAGGTAAGGGGAAATTTTGCAAATGTGTGGAGGCTAAACAATACTCCTAAACAATCAGGGGAACAAAGAAGAAATTGTAAGTGAAATCAGTAAATATAGTAAGACAAATGAAAACAAGGAAAAAAATTATCAAAACTAATGGGAGGGAAGCAGATGTAGCTCAAGCAATTGGGCTCCTTTCTATCATATAGGAGGTCCAGGGTTCGATTCCCGGGGCCTCCTGGTGAAAGAAAGCTGGCCTGCACAGTGAGCTGACACAAGCAGAGAGCTGGCCCACACAGAGTGCTGGCTTGCACAAAGTGCTGGCCTGCACAGTAGTGCTAGCCCGCATGGCAAGCTGGCCTGAGCAGAGACCTGGCATAGCAAGATGACTCAACAAAAAGAAACACATAGAAGAGACAATAAGAGACACAGCAGACCAGGGAGCTGAAGTGGCACAAGAGATTGAGCACCTCTCTCCCACTCCGGAAGTTCCCAGGATTGGTTCCCAGGGCTGCCTAAAGATAAGACAAGCAGACACAGAAGAACACACAGTGAATGGACACAGAAAGCAGAAAAGTGCACAAACAATGGGGGAAAGGAGAGAAATAAATAAATAACCCTTTTAAAAAAAACTTAGGGAACACAGTCAAGGCAGTGTTGAGAGGGAAATTTAAAGCCCTGAATGCGTATATTAAAAAAGAGAAAAGAGCTAAAATCAAAGAACTAACTAAGCAACTGAAGAAACTAGAAAAAGAACAGCAAACCATTTCCAAAGCAAGTAGAAGAAAAGAAATAATAAAGATTAGAGCAGAAATAAATGAAATTGAGAACAACAACAACAACAAAAGCAATAGAGAAAATCAGCAAAAGCAAAAGCTGGTTCTTTGACAAGATCAATAAAATTGACAAACCCTTAGCTAGACTAACAAAGAATAAAAGAGAGAAGACATAAGTAAATAAAATCAGAAATGAAAGGGGGGAAGTTATGACCGACCACACAGAAATAAAAAGGATCATAAGAAGATATTAACACCAATCCTGTTTAATCTTCTCAAAAAACCAGCTCTTGGTCTTGTTTATCTGTTCAAGTGCTTTCTTATTTTCTATTTCATTTAGTTCTGCTCTTATCTTTGTTATTTCCTTCCTTCTTCTTCCTGTTGGGTTACTTTGTTGTTGTTTTTCTAATTCCTACAAATGTGCAGTTAGTTCTTCAATTTTTGCTCTTTCTTCTTTTTTGATATATGAATTTATGGCTATAAACTTCCCTCTCAGTACTGCTTTTGCTGCATCCCATAAATTTTGGTATGTTGTGTTATCATTATCATTTGTTTCAAGGTAGTCATTGATTTCTTTTGAGATTTCCTCTTTGACCCACTGTTTTTCTAAGAGTGTGCTGTTTAATTTCCAAATCGTGGTGTGAAATCTGGGCTTCTGTCCCTTGCAAATCTCCAGCTTGACTCCACTGTGGTCAGAGATAATGTTTTGTATGATTTCAATCTTTCTGAATTCGTTCAGCCTTTCTTTGTGGCCTAGCATATGATCTATCTTGGAGAATGATCCATGTGTGCTTGAGAAAAATGTATATCCTGCTGTGTTTGGGTGTAGCGATCTATATATGTCTATTAGATCGAGCTCCTCTAATATACTATTCAGATGTTTTGTTTCTTTGGTGATTCTCTTTTGAGATGTTCTGTCCAGAGTTGATAGTGGTGTATTAAAATCCCCCACTATAATTGTAGATGTATCTATTCTTTCACTTAGTTTTTCCAGCATTTGCCTGACATATTTAGAGGCACCCTTGTTAGGGGCATAGATATTTATGATTGTTCGATCTTGACAGATTTTCCCTTTCACTAAAATGTAGTATCCTTCTTTGTCTCTCACAATTGTTTCACATTTAAAGTCTATTTTGTCTGATATTAATATAGCTACTCCTGCCTTTTTTTGGTTATTGTTAGCTTGTATGATTGTTTTCCAGCCATTCACTTTCAATCTCCATGCATCTCTGGGTCTAAGATGTGTCTCTTGTAGACAGCATATGGATGGGTCATATTTCCTTATCCAATGTCCCAGTCTGAATCTTTTGATAGGTGAGTTTAATCCGTTGACATTCAGTGTTATTACTATCAAGGAATTATTTGTGTTAGCCATATTTTGATTGGATTTGTGTTTGTCATATTTTGTTTGTATTTTTTTTTGTCTTTTTTGTTGTTGTTGTTGGTCTTATACTCTCCTCCAACTTTGCCTTTCTTGTTTTTTCCTTTCTTCCTGCAGAACTCCCTTTAGAATTTCTTGAAGGGGAGGTTTCTTGTTGGTATACTCTTTCAGTTTCTGTTTGTCTGCGAATATTTTGAACTCTCCATCATGTTTGAATGCTAGTTTAGCTGGATAGAGTATTCTTGGTTGGAAATTTTTTTCCTTTAGTACCTTGACTATATCATACCACTGTCTTCTTGCCTCCATGGTTTCAGAAGAGAAATCAGCACTTAATCTAATTGAGCTTCCCTTGTATGTGATGGTTTTCTTTTCTCTTGCTGCTTTTAGGATTTTCTCTTTGTCTTGAGCATTGGATAATTTGACAAGTATATGTCTTGCGGTGGGCCTGTTGGTGTTTATGACTTGTGGAGTGCGCTGTGCTTCTTGGATATGTACATCTGTCTCTTTCAGTAGATTTGGGAAGTTTTCAGCCATTATTTCCTGCAACACTCCTTCTGACCCCTTTCCCTTCTCTTCACCTTCTGGAATGCCTATAATACGTATGTTTGAGCGTTTTGCATTGTCATTCAGGTCCCTAAATCCTAATTGGATTTTTTCTATCTTCTTATTGACCCCTTCTACTATCTGTTTGATTTCTGATGTACTGTCTTCCACATCACTAATTCTCTGCTCTGTCTCTTCTAGTCTGCTGATATTTGCTGCAAGTGTATTTTTGATTTCTTGAACTGTGGTGTTCATTCCCATCATATCTGTTATGTTTTTGCGTATGTCTGCAATTTCCCCTCCAAGTGATGTCTTCATGTTGTTAACCTCTTTCATTACTGCATCAAATTTGTCGGTGATAAATGTTCTGAGATCTTTCATTGCTTGTGCCAAGTTTTGCTCCCCTTCATGATTATTGGTTTGTTGATTGGATTCAGCCATGTTTTCCTGATTATTGGTTTGGTTTGTAGATTTTTGTTGCTTTCTGGTCATCTCTTTATTTTGACGAATTTAATCAGTTCCTTAGCTTCTTTGTCTGCTCTTGGAGGTTAATTAGTTGTTATTTTTGCATAGGTGTTATATCTTCTCTTTGTCACTTTTTTCTTCTTATTCTAGTTACTTGTTGTTGGTTAAGTTCACTTTAGAGGAAAGTATTAGTGTTGGGGAAAGGCAATTGTGTAAGCAAGGGAAAAGTGTAAAGTAGTATTGGTGATGTATGTTAACAAAGCAAGAATATGAGATCTGGGAGGATGGAGGTTAGATTCATGTAGATTGTATAGAGTTATAGCTGTAGGTAGAGTACCTTTTACGAAGTAGATGACTGAATATGGGAGGAATATGGTATGAACTACAAAGCTATTGTTTTCATGAGAGAGGGAAAAAGAAAAGAAAGGTAATAGTTTCAAGAGTGGATAACAGACAGAAAACAAAACAAAGGTATTAGAAATTAAGAGTTAGACACTTTGTGGATCAAAGAATGGGAGGTGGGGGGTGGAATATAGGAGAGACAGTAGATGATAGTGGATATCAAGATGCAGGGGAAGGGGGATAGTGTAGGTAGCCTAAATCAGTTCACACAGAAATGAGGCAGTGGAGGATGGGAAAACCCAGCAAATGTGAGGTGTTCCCTGTAGCACCTATTGTATACTTGAATTAAAATAAAATGAGTGGAAGATGAGGGACAAGAGGGAAAGAGAAAACCGAAAAAAAAAACTAATTATAATAAAGAAAAAAGAAAGACAAGAAGAAAGGAAGAAAGAGAAAGAGGATGGGCAAACGGTGGGGAACGGATAGGGGGAAGAGAGATACAGGTATACACGTGTCACAATTGCAACACTATCTAAAACAACAACTTCCCCCCGCTTTGCCCTAAAACCCCCCCGCCCCCCGTCTGTCTGCCCAAATGGGTCTGCAAGCACCTCCCTTCCCACAAACCCCCAATAGGCCGCCCAGGGCCCACGAACTCCCCAGTACTGCAGATGCTCCAAAAAAAAAAAAAAAAACAAAGAACAGAAACCCCTCCGCAGGCCCGGCTCCGCCCGCCGCTGCCCGCCGCGGAGGCCTGGACCGGCTCTGCCCGGCTCCTTACACCGCCGCGGCCTGGCCTGGCTCCGCCCGGCTCCGCTCGCTACAGCGGCCCAGCCGGCTCCCGTGTCCACCTCCCACCCCCGAGGCCTGAACCGGCCCCGCCCGGCTCCGTACGCCGCCGCCGGCCTGATCCGGCTCCGCCTGGCTCCGCTCACTACAGCGGCCCGGCCCAGCTCCGGCGTCCGCCTCTCGCCGCAGCGTCCTGGACCGGCCCCGCCCGGCTCCGCACGCACGCCGCCGCGGCCGGGCTTGGCCCGGCTCGGCCCCTCCCGGCCCCGCTCGCCGCCGGCGCAGCCCAGCCTGGCTCCGGCGTCCGCCGCTGCGGCCCGGCCTGGCTCAGCCCCACTGAGCGGGGCTAGATGCCTCGTCTCCGCCTACCCAAGGAGGGAATCCTCTACAGGTAGCTGGGATCTCCGTGTATATTTCACAGACGGATCCTCTCTGTTACCTTCCCTCCAAATCGATGTCCAGACACCTCCGGACCAGCAAAAATCCCAAAACAATCCGGTCCCAAAGAGTCTCCAACGCCGCCCAGCCGATTCCCTGCAGAAGACCCTAACAGGGATGTTCACTCAGCCGCCATCTTGCCCCCTCCTCCCAATCCTGTTTAAACTCTTCCAAACAACTGAAGAGAAGAGAAAATTACCCAATACATTCATGAAGCCAACATCACCTTAATATCAAAGCCAGATAAAGATACTACAAGAAAAGAAAATTACCAATCTCTCTAATAAACATATATGCAAAAATTCTCAATAAAATTCTTGCAAATAGACTCCAGCAACATAGCAAAAGAATTATACAGCATGACCAAGTGGGATTTATTCCTGGTATGCAAGAGTAGTTCAATGTAAGAAAATCAATCAACATAATACACCACATTAACATATTGAAGGGAAAAAAATGACATGATCATCTTAACTGATGGAGAAAAGGCATTTGACAAAATCCAGCAACCTTTCTGGATAAAAACACTACAAAAGATAGGAATAGAAAGAAAATTCCTCAATATGATAAAGACATATATGAAAAACCCACAGCCAACATCATACTCAGTGGGGAAAGGTTGAAAACTTTTCCTCTAATATCTGGAACAAGACAAGGATGCCCACTGTCACCATTGTTATTCAATATGGCGCTAGAAATTCTAGCTAGAGCAATTAGACAAAAATAAAAAATAAAAGGCATCCAAATCAGATCCATTTACAATAGCAACAAAAAGACTCAAATATCTAGTAATTAATTTAATCAAAGAAGTACAGAAACTATGTTCAGAAAACTACAAAACAATGCTAAAAGAAATCAATGAAGACCTAAACAAATTGAAAGACATTCCATGTTCATGGATTGGAAAACTAAATATCATAATGATGACAATCCCACCCAAACTAATTTATAGATTCAATGCAATATCAATCAAATCCTAACAGTCTCCTTTACAGATATGGAAAAGGCAATTACCAAATTCATTTGGAAGGGAAAGTGCACCTGAATAGCTAAAAGCATTCTAAAAAAAGAGGTGTGATGTGGTAGGAATTTCACTGCCTGGCCTTAAAATATATTACTAAGCTACAGTGGTCAAAAGAGCATGGTTTTGGCATAAAGATAGATACATCAATCAGTGGAATAGAATTGAGAGTCCTGAAATAAATCCTCACCTGTAACACCAACTGGTTTTTGACAAACCTATCAAGTCCATATAAACAGGACAAAACATTCTCTTCACCAAATGGAGCTGGGAGAACTTGATATCCATAACCAAAAGAGTGAAAGAGGACCCCATCTCACTCCCTATACAAGAATCAAGTCAAAATTGATCAAAGACCTAAATATAAAAGCCAGGACCATGGAACTCCTAAAAGATAATATAGGGGAACATCTACAAGATTTCATAGTAGGTGGGGGTCTCTTAAATCTTACCCCTGAAACACAAGCAACAAAAGAAAAACTATATAAATGGAACTTCCTCAAATCAACTCTTTTGTGTCTCAAAGGACTGTTTCATAAAAGTGAAAAAGCAGCCGACTCAATGGGAGAAAATATTTTGAAATCACATATCTGATAAGGGTTTAATATGATATATAAAGAGATGCTACAATTCAGTAAAAAAACAAATGACCTCATTAAAAATGGGCAAAAAAAAAAGTAAAACAAAACAAAATAAAATTTTTAAATAGGCAAAAAACGTGAATCGACTTTTGTGTAAAAGAAAAATACTAATTGCAAAAAACAAAAATAAAAACAGGGAAGTGGACTTGGCCCAATGGATAGGGTGTCTGCCTACCACATGGGAGGTCTGTGGTTCAAATCCCAGACCTCCTTGACCTGTGTGAAGCTGGCCCATGTGCAGTGCTGATGCACACAAGGAGAGCTGTGCCACACAGGGGTGCACCCTGTAAGGAGAGTCGCCCAGCACGAAAGAAAGTGCAGCCTGCCCAAGATTGGCGCAGCACACACAGAGAGCTGACACAATAAGATGACACAACAAAAAGAAACACAGATTCCCGGTGCCACTGATAAGGCTAGAAGCAGTCACAGGGGAAGGCACAGCGAGTGGACACAGAGAGCAGACAACTGGCAGAGGGGGGAAGGGGAGAGAAAAATAAAAAATAAATCTAAAAAAACAAAAGCAAAACCACAACAAGAACAACAACAACAAAAAACAACCACCTGAAAACTGTTCAACCACACAATTGGGGAAATGCAAATCAAATCTGCAATGATATATCATTTCACCCCTGTTAGAATGATCACTATTAAAAAGACAGAAAACAGCAAATGTTGGAAAGGATGTGGAGAGATAGGAATGCTTATTCACTGTTGGTAGGAATGTAGCTACAGTGGAGGATTGTTTGGCAGTTCCTAAAGAAGTTGTATATAGATTTGCCACACGACCCAGCAATACCACTACTAGGTGGATTCTCAGAAGAACTGAAAGCGGTGACACCAACAGTCATCTGCACACCAATGTTCATTGCAGCATTATTCATGATTGCCAAAAGATGGAAACCATTCAGATGTCCATCAACTGAGGAATGAATTAACAAATTTTGGTGTATACGCACAATGGATTATTATGCAGCTGTAAAAAGAAATGAAGTCATGAAGCATATGACCACATGGATGAAACTGGAGGACATTCTGTTGAGTGAAGCAAGCCAGACATCAAAGGACAAATACGGTATGATTGCTCTATTATTACCTAAATATATTGTATAATCTCATGGAGTTAATAACTTGAATATGGGTCACCAGAAAATAGAATGAGGTTAGAGAATAGAAAGCTGCAGATTAACTTGTGCAGAATTGGTAAAACAGATGTGTCTTAATCTTTGGAAATGAATAGAAATGGTGAAAACACAACCTAAAGTTTATAACTAGCAATGCTACTTACTATATGGGTATAACAATAGTTGAAAGGGAAAGTCTAACGTCATATAAATTACTAAAATGAAAACGAAAAAATTTAACATGGGACTGCATAACATAGTGAAACCTTATGTGAAATATGAAAAAAAAAAGTGAGATAAGCACGGAGAACCCACAAAACTCCTATCTTATTAGAAAGAAGGAAGCAAGCACACATATTAGGAGATGAGACTCCAAGCTTAGTTAGGCAATTGGCAAGAGGAACTACTTGTTACTGTGCTGGAGATAAATTTCCAGAGGATATCACAGAATCCCAGGAATGGTAGGTACCTGGCCACCCAGTTTTGAGTACGGATGATTTAGCCTTTTATGATCTTAGCTTATTTTTGGCTCATGTTCACTGCCTAAAATGACCAAGAAAGGGGATGGGGCTCCCGCTTTGCACAGGGAGTGCTCATATCAGGGTGAACTAACTTCTGGTTCCTTGACTACAACGTGTCAGGCTAAACTTTATTTTCAGAGCATCTCCAGGTCACACTACTTTGAGGAATTGTCAGATGTGGTATTAGATTGTGCTCAGACGTAATTATCTTTCAGGCCCAGAATTCTAGCATTTCACCCATGAGTAAGAAAATCCCACAGGCTGCTCCTCTCTTCCTGTCCCCCACATTCCTCTCTCCAGCTCAAGGATGGCTCAGCTTCATCTTGACATTTAAGGTTTCTGGCTGTGCTCATCTTCTCTTCCCACAGAAGGGAATTATGAGGAGACATCCCAACACGCTGAGTTCTGTGTGGATTTTTAAACACTCAATTCACCATTTGGAAATGGCAATTACCCTTCCT
The DNA here is from genome assembly GCF_030445035.2 of Dasypus novemcinctus. Classification (NCBI taxonomy): domain Eukaryota; kingdom Metazoa; phylum Chordata; class Mammalia; order Cingulata; family Dasypodidae; genus Dasypus; species Dasypus novemcinctus. The sequence goes on along the minus strand of NC_080681.1, from coordinate 36,624,915 downwards.
CTTTTCGAATGACTGTACAAATCCTTTTGCTTTGGGGGCCCGTTTATTCTTTTTTTTCTTTTTTCTTTTTCTTAAAGAACTTGCCTAATTCCTTTTTATGGTGCTTTTCCTCAGGATTTTTGTGTCTTACCAACTTTTGATTGCCAAAACTATAATTAAGATCCCCACTTGCTATTTCATGTCACATCTGTGTACTTTCATTCTCATTTTAACCTTTTATTTTATCCAGATTAAAATACATAGCAACCTCACCACACAACAGGACAATTTTAAAATAAATTATGTGGAGGGAGAATGAGTTTTTAATCTGCTCCAACCTATTTTCAATATTACATTGTTTAAATATTTTACTTTAAATGAATATAATTTAGAACTTTGGAATTATTATTTTGCAATTTTGTTTAACTCAGTTCAGATTATTTTCCTATATACCAGACTAGCAAAATGGTCATGTATTCCATTGAGATATCTTCTTTTGCCACATAAACTACCAGAAGATGTTTTAGTAACAAGTCTAGATTTGGGGAATCTGAATATGAATGCCTTTTCTTTTCTTTTTTTTTTTTTAAGATTTATTTATTTATTTATTTTTCTCCCCTTTCCCCCACCCTGGTTGTCTGTTCTCTATGTCTGTTTGCTGCATCTTCTTCTTTGTCCGCTTCTGTTGTTGTCAGCGGCATAGGAATCTGTGTTTCTTTTTGTTGCGTCATCTTGTTGTGTCAGCTCTCCATGTGTGCAGTGCCATTCCTGGGCAGGCTACACTTTCTTTCATGCTGGGCAGCTCTCCTTACGGGAGGCACTCCTTGCACATGGGACTCCCCTATGTGGGGACATCCCTGCGTGGCAGGGCACTCCTTGCGCGCATCACCACTGCGCATGGGCCAGCTCCACACGGGTCAAGGAGGCCCGGGGTTTGAACCGCGGACCTCCCATATGGTAGGCGAACGCCCTAACCACTGGGCCAAGTCCACTTCCCATGAATGTCTTTTCTCAGCTAACAGATACTCAGGGAGCAGCATGATATAGAAAAATCTTCTTCCCAGGAAAATTTTCCTAAGTGTATTACTGGATAGAAATCTAAAAACAAACAAACAAACATGAACCCCATTCATTCCTTAAAAAATAATTATTGAATGCCTACTGTGTGCAAGGCACTGTTAACAATACTTGGGATTATATCAATGAACAGAATGGATAAAATTTCATGTCTGCAGAAGACTTAAGTTTTAGATGGGACAGACTGATAAGAAACAAAAAATATAATAAGGATATGATAAATGTTGTTTTTTAAAACAAGTTTTTACGGACTTTGGCCCAGTGGTTAGGGCATCCGTCTACCATATGGGAGGTCCGCGGTTCAAACCCCAGGCCTCCTCGACCCGTGTGGAGCTGGCCATGTGCAGTGCTGATGCGCGCAAGGAGTGCGGTGCCACGCAAGGGTGTCCCCCGCGTGGGGGAGCCCCACGCGCAAGGAGTGCGCCCGTGAGGAAAGCCGCCCAGCGTGAAAAGAAAGTGCAGCCTGCCCAGGAATGGCGCCGCCCACACTTCCCGTGCTGCTGACGACAACAGAAGCGGACAAAGAAACAAGACGCAACAAATAGACACCAAGAACAGACAACCAGGGGAGGGGGGGAAATTAAATAAATAAATAAATCTTTAAAAAAATAAAATAAAATAAAATAAAACAAGTTTTTATTATCAAGACTTTTTTTCAGTTCCAGGAAGCAGAACATTGCTTGATCAATCCACACGTAGTTTTTCTTAGGGAAATCTCACTAAACAACAGTTTCTACTGTGAATGTTTACACATATTTAATGGGGGGGCGGGGGGAGAGAAAGAGGTTTGCTGTAAAAACATAAGTTATTAATCATTTTATATTTCTTTTCTTATCTAATAATTTAAGTTTTCCCTCTGGCTGTGAGAACAGAAGCTGAAACTTTTAATAAGTGTTTAACCTGGAAAAAAGTCTTCTGGTCCCTGTTTCAATCTGAGCACAGCATTGATATCCTTTGTGGAAATCAAAAAAACATCAGTGGGGAAAGGTGAGGATGACGATAAGTGATTATGGGAAAATTTAAAAAAAAAGGTAAGGGGGAATGGGAATAGGCAGGGAGTAGGTTCTGTTTTAAATATGGTTGGGGGAAGCGGATTTGGCCTAGTGGATAGGGCGTCCATCTACCACATGGAAGGTCCAAGGTTCAAATCCAGGGCCTCCTGACCCGCGTGATAAGCTGGCCCACGTGCCGTGCTGATCTGCTCAAGGAGTGCCGTGCCATGGAGGGGTGTCCCCCATGTAGGGGAGCCTCACACACAAGGAGTGCACCCCGTAAGGAGAGCCACCCAGCACAGCAGCCTGCCCAGGAATGGCGCCGCATACACGGAGAGCAGACGCAGCAAGATGACGCAACACACAAAAAGAGACACAGATTCTGGGTGCCGCTGACAAGAACACAAGCGGACAAAGAAGAACACGCAGTGAATGGACACAGAGAGGAGACAACTGGAGGGGGCGTGGGGGAGGTAGGGAAGGGGAGAGAAAAAGAAATAAAGAAATATGGTTGGCAGGGAAGGCTTCCCTGAGTAGGTGACAGTTGAGATAAGAGTGAGCTGCATATCATGTAAGGGATTTGCAAGCCACTGTAAGGACTTTTGCTTTTCTTTGAGTAAAAGGGAAGTTATCACAAGGTTTGGATAACAGAATGAGATGATTAGATTTCTATGTTAAAAGAGTCACTCAGCTTCTGTTAAAAATACAATTTGGGGAAGGACAGGGCAGGAGTGGAAGACATGAACTAATAGCGTTGCTCTTGAGTTAATCCAGGAGAGAGATGATGGTGGCTCAGACTAAGGTGGTAGCAATGGAGGTGTATATTTTAAAGGCAGAGCCATCATGCTGTCCTGAGAGTTTGGATATGGACTTGAGAGAAACAGAGGAGTCAGGGATGACTCCAGGGATTTAAGCCCAAGCAGCTAGAACAGTGTTGCCATTTACTGAGAAGGGGAAAGCTGTGGGATGTACAGGTTGTTTTTTGTGGAGGGTAGAGGAGTAATGGTAGGAATCAGGCGTTTGGTTTTCAACATGGTATGTCTGAGATAGCTATTTGATGTCTCAGTAGGAATATCTAGTAGGCAGTTAGAAACACAAATGGGGAAGCAGACTTGGCGCAGTGGATAGGGCGTCCGTCTACCACATGGGATGGGCCTCCTTGTCCCGTGTGCAGCTGGCCCATGTGCAGTGCTGATGTGCGCAAGGAGTGCCCTGCCACGCAGGGGTGTCCCCTGCGTAGGGGAGCCCCGCGCGCAAGGAGTGCACCCCAAAAGGAGAGCCGCCCAGCGCGAAAGAAAGTGCAGCCTGCCCAGGAATGGTGCTGCACACACAGAGGGCTGACACAACAAGATGACGCAACAAAAAGAAACACAGATTCCCGTGCTGCTGACAACAACAGAAGCGAACAAATGGAAGAACGCTCAGTGAATGGACACAGAGAACAGACAACTGGGGCGGGGGGGAGGAAGGGGAGAAAAATAAATAAAATAAATCTTAAAAAAAAAAAAGAAACACAAATTGGTGCTCAAAAAAGAGGACTGCACTGGAGATAGAAATTTGGTGGTGTTGACAGAGGGAGGGCATTTGAAGTGATATGACTAGATGAGCTTACTCATCCAGTGTGTGTCTTGTGAGTATGTCAAGTGTGGTGTCTTAGAAGGCAAGGAAAGACGGTTTACCAAAGAGGTAGCAGCATTCAACAGTCACATGCTGCTGACAGGTCAATAAGGACGAAGAATTGATTACTGTATTTAGCAATGTGGAAGTTATCATTTTCCTTGTCAAGGATCAGTTTCAGTGATGTGTTGGGAATGAACCCCTGATTAGGGTGGGTTTAAGAGAAAATGGTAAGAAAGAAATTGGAGACAATGTGTCTTGAGGATAGGCAACTCTTATCAAAAGTCTTGATGCAAAGGAGAGAAGAGAAAGCGGGTGGTGACAGGTGGGGAAAATGTGCCAAGAGAAATGTTAGTCCTTAAGATGGAATAAGTAATAGTCTATTTTTCAAAATGGTGATGACAATGCTCCAGGAAAGAAGGAAACATTAGTGATATAGGAGAGAGAGGACAATTGCTGGCCTTATCATTTGAGATTGGGTGAGTTCTAGTACAAAAATGAAGGAAGTGGGTTTAGAGAAAAGCATGGATATTTCATCATAGTACTCTCAGGCAGGAAGGCAGAGCGTATGGGTACATATCCATATGTGGTTGAATTTGGTGTTTCTTTCCTTTCTCTCTCTCTTTTTTTAAAGTTTCCCCAGTGAAGGGGACTTAATTTTTTTTCTTAAATAGCCCCACTCCAGGGATACCAGTTAAAAAGCACTATTACCTAGGTAGGCAACCCTAATTTTACCACTATGAATCCATTACTCCTCATGACTGACATGCTCCCTTAGCTTTTCTAGCTTCAATTTCACCATATTATTTCTAACTATAGTAGTCTAGCAATCTCCCTTCCTCTGTGGACTTTGTTACCTCAGTACTCAGGGAAAGTTACCCCACACACGCCACCCAGTTCCATTTCCTCCGCCTGCTTCTCTTCCTTCGTCTGATTTCTTATCTAGTCTCCGTCGTTTCAGTTTCCTCAGATGTGAAGAAGAGAGACAATTTGCTTCCTTTCTCCAAGGCTTACAACTTAAATACGTCTAAAAAATAAAATTGTTTGAGCCCATCTGAAGAAAGAATGGAAAGAAGAGTAAAGTGGGATGTAAGGCAGGGGAGGAAAGAGAAGATGAGAAGGTAACTGCCTTACTGTTTTCTTAGGCTGAATCCCTACTATGTAATTTCATATGTATATGAATTCCTGCCATTTTAAAATATAGAAGTGTTCAAGATGTTCATACTATTTTGCTGTGGTATTAATAGAACCAGGAAAAAGAGATTAAGAGATTTAGTCATACTTATGTGAACACACCTATAATAGAAAACATTTACTGTGCAATGACTAAGTTTGAGGCACTCAACTAAGCCCTTTCCATATATTATCTCATTTAATCTCAACTTGGCAACAACCTGAGATACATATTATCCCCATTTCAGAGATGAGGAAATCAAGAGAGTTTAAGAGAGAGAGATGTTCAACTAAACTGAAATCCTGCATCTCTTCAGCTTTACTACAACTTTCAAAGTATACGTTCTACATTTATTTGTGCATGGTTACGCAGGTGTATCCAGATTTAGCCCCTAACCCCAGGGCTATTTTCTTACTTTATAGAGGAATTCATCATATTACTCATGAGCAACCCCAGTGCCTTTCGGATCAACTGATAAAGCTTGATTTCTACACAACTTTTCAAAAATGTTTGCAGGTTATTGAAACAGAGGGCTTACCACATGTTGGGCACTCTCCGAGGTAATGGAAGGATGAAGAATGCAAAACCACTCCTCCACGGAGAGCAGATACTTCTCTAGGAGAATCTCTAATCATTCATTCATTCATTCATTCATTCATTCATTCATTCATTCAACAAGTATTACTATTCGCCTTAGAGTATACTAAGTGTTATTGTTTAGGTAAGCACAAATCAACTTAGAATGACTTTATATAAGGAGATGTGCATATAATGTTCTTTATCTTACATGATCCTTTTAGACAGTAATGTGATTAGTGCTTGGTCATCTGGAGCCAAGTTGCCTGATTTAATAGTCTATCTCTGCCACTGCCATGTGATCTTCAGCTAATTCTATAACCTCTCCTTTCCTCATCTATAGAATGAGGATACTAAGTGTCTACCTCATAGGATTACTGTGAGATTAAAAATGAAAATATGTAAAGTGCTTAGAACAGTGGCTAGTACATAGTACTCTATAAGTATCAGCAGTTATTATTATCGTGATACAGATTTACCATGTGCTGGAATAGTTGCTGATTCATGACAATAATAACTCAGCACAGGGCAATAAGGGCTTTGTAAGTTTTCTTTGACTAGAATTTCCTTAAATTCTTATCGTGTTTCCCCCACCCCACCCCTGGAGACTTGTCTGGAGTAGCCTCATACTACTTTCCAATCCTATTTCTTAATTTTGAATGCAATGTCATTCAAAATTGTCCTTTGTTGCCCATTTCCTGTTTATTTTCTGGGAGAAAAGGGGATGTTGACATGGTTTTTTAGGTACTTGATCATCAGTTATCTTTTTTTTTTTTTAAAGATTTATTTTTTATTTATTTCTCTCCCCTTCTTCCCCTCCACCCCCAGTTGTCTGCTCTCTGTGTCCATTTGCTGTGTGTTCTTCAGTGACCACTTCTATCCTTCTCAGTGGCACCAGGAATCTGTGTTTCTTTTTGTTGCGTTATCTTGTTGTGTCAGCACCATTTCTGGGCGGACTGCACTTTTTTTCGTGCTGAGCGGCTCTCCTTACGGGGCGCATTCCTTGCATGTGGGGCTCCCCTACACGGGGGGCACCCCTGCGTGGCACAGCACTACTTGCGCGCATCAGCCCCGCGCATTGGCCAGCTCCACACAGGTCAAGGAGGCCCAGGGTTTGAACCGTGGGCCTCCCATGTGGTAGGTGGATGCCCTAACCACTGGGCCAAGTCCGCTTCCCCAGTTATCTTTCATTACTTGTCAGTTGTAGAACTTTTACTCATTTTAGCTTTAAATTTTTAAAAATTATTTTTCTGATTATCAAAGTAATATATGCTCACTGTAAAAACAACTCAGACTTACAGAACTTTGTAATAGAAAGTGAAAGATCCATATCCAGAGATAACTATTAACAGCTTTTTTTAATGTCATCAGATTTCTTCTAGGCATAGTTAGCGACATATATATTTTAATACAAAAGAATATCAATAAAAGTGGGATCATACTGTTCATATTGTTCAGCTACTTGGTTTTTTACTTAAAGAACTTGGATATCCTTCCATGTTAGTACAGCAGATTCATCTTATTTTTGTAATAAGATGAATAAGGATAACTTTGCTTAAAGTTTTCCTTCTACAGATCTAACATAATTTGCTTACCCTATTCCCTACTTAGAGTTTTACACAATTATACTTTCACACTATTAACAAAAAATGCTTCAATAAACACATACATGTACATATATTTTTATACATGTGTAAATACTTCTGAAGTACATACACTTTTGCACACATTTGCCTGAAGTGTAAGTTCCTAGATGTGCAATTGCCTGGTCAAAGAGGATGTGAATATGTATAAAAAATTGCCATATCCAAAGGGATTTTCCCAGTTTACACCTGTAATGTATGAGAATGCTCATTTCTCCACATTTGACTGTTTTCCAAGAATCACTTTTTTCTTTTCTCAATTTATGCCAATCTTGAAATCACATCTCTCAAATCCAGAATCAGAATTTAAAACCCGGGGACTATCAAAAGGTAGAGCAAAGCACAGAAGAGTGTTTATAAAAGCAGCAAAACATCCCAAATTAATTACAAGTAGTAGGATGTTTTCAATCAAATATCACACCACTAGATGTTAATAGTTGTAAAATTACTCTGACTTCCCAGATCAGCAAGCCTGAGACTGTGATTACATCAGTTGTCACACACATCCTTCTTGGCTAGGTGTGTAGAAAGGACAGACTGTTGGCAAGAGAGCAAGGGCAAAGAAGAGAAGAGTGGGGCTCAAAATCTAGTGTCACCTAGTAACTGGTCTGACGTTGTCCCTGAGCTGCCTTGGGCCTCCCGGTTCCTGTTCCTTCCTGTCTGGCTCCTCTTGCCATGAACAAGTGTTACAGTTCATGAACAAGTGGCTCACCATTCAGGGTCAGTTCAACCAGCCACTTCTTTCTGAAGCCTTTCCTGAAACCCCGGGAACCCACCCTAATGCCTCAGTATATCTGAACCTTCCTGAGCATCTGCAACACATTGTGCAACATGTTTATTAAGAACATACTAGCTACTGAATAAACGTTGATTGAACAGTTGCTGATATGGAAAGATCTTGGTAAAATGAGACCTCCCATTGTTCAGATAAATACAGACAGTGAAGCAATGGGCAAGAGCCATTTGTCTTGTTTAAAACCAACAATTCCAAACATTCCTCCTGTCTTTATTTCTTGATTCCTGTACGGAATCCTAAAAAGACTGCAAAGAAACTTCAATCTTAAATAAACAAGGGGGAAAGCTATCAAGTTGGAAAACACCTTCCAGCAGAGGACAATATTTTCATGTAGTCAAAACTTTTGTCTGCTTTACAGGCAAGACATTTTTGGTGTCTTTTGGGGGGAAATTTTTTTTAGATTAAAACAAGAAACGACTTTCCAGTATATCTTTAATAGCAGAAGGAGAACTAATGAGTCTAGGAAACTATGCCAAGAGAAAACCGTATGTCCCAAATTCTAGGTAAGTAGTTTCTCCGTGGGTTGGAAGCCCTCTACTGGAATTTTGCCCCATCATTTCATAGCACTTCCTCCCAAGTCTTCATTATCAGAGTTTTTAGTCGACAGGAAAGACCCAGGAAGAGCTGATTCCTGATTTTGCCTTGATCCCAGCTGGAAGCAGCGCCTCTCTGGCATGGAGCCATGCCAAAGTGGGCGTTTGATAGCTATTATCGCAACGGCGATAGGCTGTCGGCGTTCTTCCCTCCCCTATGCACCTGCTTGGCGTTTAGCAGTCTCTCGCCGCCAGTCCCGGCCCCCCCCCGGCCACCTCCTTCGCCCTCCAGGCCCCGTCTGGCTAGCCCGCCGGCCCCAGCTGCGGAAGTGCTCAGACCCTCGGCGGGCGCGCCTGGACAACGAGGGGAAAGTGCTCGCAATCACATGGAGGCCCAGGCCCGCCCCATTGGCTGCAGCCGGGCCAGTCGCGGCGCTCGCCGGCTGCGGTTGGTCCCGGAGCTGCAGCGCCTGCACGGGCCCGGAGTCCATGTTACGCTTTGTCTAATTCCCCTCGTTACAGAGTCATGTGCTGCTGCTCTCGTCGCCGCCGCTGCCGCCGCCCGTGGTGCCCCGGCTCCTCCGCCGCGCTTCGAGGTGGCAGCCGCGGGCGGGGCCACGGGAGCAGGGTCCAGGGCGCAGCGCGCCTTCGCCGCTCCGGCGCGTCCCGGTGCAGCTGCCGCAGCGCAGCCGCCCGCCGCAGGTGATGCCGCCTCCTCCGGCCTCACCATAAGCCCTGCTTTGGCGGCCAGGCCGCCGGGGCTGCCTTCCAAGGTTGGTGCGCACCCCTCTGGGGCAAGAGCCGGGGGCCGAGAAGGAGAGCACCGCGCGGGGGAGGGCGGCGCCGGTCTCCAAAGCACCCAGCCCGGGCGCGGGCGTCCTGCCCGGCGGCTCAGCGCCGCGGCCCGAGCGGAGGCTGCGGCCCGGAACTCGCTCCGGGGCGGTGGGGGCCAACCGGGCCGGGCTCCCGCCTCCGGGCCGCTGGGGCCCGAGAGGGTTGTTCCGCTTTCGGCAATTTGGGGGGCGGGCGCATCAGCCGCCCGCGGTGGGCCGCGCGAAAGGCGAGTCGAACTGCCTCGCGCCTGCTTCGGCTGGCGCGCTCTCCTTTCCAGCCAGAAGGGCTTGCTGCTGGAGGTGGGGGTCTGGTGGCTGGCCTGGCTGGCCCGGTGCCTAGAAGGTGAGCCCTTTAACTTCTCCCGAAACGCCACCCCTCCCCTTCTTCCCGCCCCGGGTGGGCTGGCCTGGGAGCCGGGCCGGCGGGGGCGGCGAGGGGAAGGCGCGCGCCCCGCCCCCGGAGCCACTGGGAGGGCGGAGGCGACCCGCAGGTGCACCGACCCCGCCCGCGGGCCATCTCCGGGTTGGGTGCCGGTATAATCCGCTTCTAGCTTGTTTGGAAGCGTGGGCACTTAAGAGCAGGACTTCTGCTCGAATCCTGCCCGGGGACTTGGAAAGGAGAGGGACGATTGGGGGGTGGTTATCAAAGGGACCGTCAACTCCTGGGCCTGAAGGGCTGATAGGGACCGTTTCCGTCTTGCTTCCCCCCCTCCCCTCCCCTCGTATTTGGGGTACCCCTTGGGGATAAAGAAATGAGTGCTTTGGTTCCGTAAAAGGCCAGCTGCAGTGAAGCAGAGCTGCTACAGGTCGAGGGGAGGAGAGGTAGGTCCCTGCTGGAGAGGGAATGGTGGGGTACGGGGTCCTAGCGGTACGCAGTTGGGGTGGTGTGCGGCAGAGTGGGAAGGTAGGATTGCCTTGGTGTGGGAACTGATGGGGGCGGGCAGTGGAGAGGTGAAAAGGAAAGGAGCACTCGGGAGGACGGCAGAGAGACGGGGCATAGGTTCTAGTCCAATGTGGGGCCCGACTTCAGACACATGGCTACTGTTGATTCTTAAATTTCCCCCTTTCCTCCACCTTGACTTTGAAAAATACTCTGTGTTGAGCAAAGAAAAGTAGGAAGACTTATTTTAAAAGGGATATATGACTGTGGAGAACTGGCTCTGTAAACTTTCCGTAGTAACTTCAAGAATAAAATTCAGTTCAGGCAGCATTTATTGAGCACCTATTCTGTATGCTTTGCTGGACGTTGGAAGAGTCTAGACAGGCAGGGAGTTCTGTTTGCACTGATTGTGAAGGCTCCTTACCTTATAGACGACCGAAGGGACCACCTAAGTGCCAAGAATGACAGTGATTCAGACCTTCCCTGCCAAAGCCTCTGGAATCTGATTCTTATTCAGTCCTGTGGGAAGACTCTTGCACCGTAACCAGTAAACGGAGTCTTCAGACAGCATTTATTTTTACGGTCTGTAAATACTGTCCGAATACCTACTGTTAGCTAAGTCAGAGTTACAGTAATTGTTTCTGACACTAATTGACCAAAACGCAGTTAAAATCCAAGAGCAAAATAAGAAAGATCCTGAGATTAAGATTACACTTGATTTTAGGCAAAATGATTAGGTAATTTGTGGAGCTGGAAAAAAATCCTGGAGTCTTGAATTGGTATGCTTTATTTGAACATTTTATCTTAGATTTGCCTTGTTTTCATTGAGGGTGTGTGTGTGTGTGTACTTTGATTAAAACACAACCATTTAGAAGGTGGGAGAGGAAATTGTCCTTAAATGACCCAGTCCTCCCTTAGCCTCTTCCACTACCATTTTGAGTAGTGTATGATGTAACAAAGTATTGAGCCATATTCATATGTTTTCCTCCTTACTGTATTTTCCAGCATTTAAAAAATTTGCTCAAAACTTAGCCTTTTTTCCCTAATTATATTGTGCAGGGATTTTTTGGATTAATTTTAGAATCTTCTGATGTGGTTGTCATGTCCAAATAAATTGTTTTGTAACTGTATTTTGGAAACTAGACTTGGTTCAATCTCAGCAAATTGTTAAATTTGTAAATTGACATTACTTATAAAGAAAGCAAAAATTTTGTCAAAACTGTTTACTCATGATCATTTATGTTCTTGAAATAGTACTTGATGTGAGATTTCATATATTTATAATTGGAACTGGTGTTTGACATTCTAAGAAACACCAGTCAATAATTTATTGAGTACCTACAGTAAGCAGAGAACCAGAGTGGGTTCTTTGGGACCTTAATGAGGAAGGAGAGGATTCAGCTAATCACAGGGGGCAGATAAGACAGGTACATGTGAGGACATCACCAGAAGCAAACAATCGCATTTGTCTAAGAAGTCAGGAAATACTGAAATGGAAAGGGTGTTTGAAGGCAGCTGGAATTGCTGTGTGTGTGTTGGTGGGGAAGGGTAAATCTGAAAGGACAGTGGTTAAGGATATGGTTGCCTCAAAGGAAGGAGCACGATAGTCCCTTATTAGGGGAATAACGTAAGGTATAACTTTAAATAGGTTTGCCAAGCTAGAGCAGAGAACATGATAGGTGAAGGAAGCAGAGGAAAGCTAATTATTGGGAAACTTGAACCACAAATCATTGATAATCATTTGCCACAAGACCAGTTCTCAGTCATGGGTGATTTTACCCCTTGGGGCTTTTGGCAATGTCTGGAGACATTTTTGGTTATCATAGGTGGGGGGTAGGGTGTTACCAGCATCTGATAGGTAGAGGCTAGGGATACGCCAGACATCCCACAATGTCCAGGATACCTTCCTCTCCTCCTAATAAAGAATAACCCTGTTCAAGATGGTTTCTTTTTTTAAAGATTTATTTTACTTATTTATTTCTCCCCACTCAGTCATTTGCCCTTGCTGTGTCTATTCATCTTCCTTGTTTCTTTCGGAGGCACCGAGAGCCGAACCCAGGACCTCTGATATTGGCGGGAGGCGCCTAATCATTTGAGCCACCTCCATTCCCTGCTTTGTTGTGTCTCTCATTGTGTTTTTCTTCTTGTGTCTTTTGTTGTGTTAGCTTGCCGTGCCTGCCCATCATGCCAACTCTCTTTTTTAGGAGGCACTGGGAACTGAACCAGGAACCTCCCATGAGATAGGCAGGAGCCTAATCACTCGATCCACATCTGCTTTCCCCAAGATGTTAACAGTGCAGAAGTGGAGCAGCCCTGCCCTGGACAGTGAATGTCACTGTGGTATTCTGATACGTGAAGTTGTATTTCGGAATAAGCCTTGAGGGAGGTGCATTTTGACTTGTAAGGAAGTATAACACTGAGGTTAGGAAGCCAATCTAGGAGACTTCTGCTGTACTCTTCTCTCTGAATTGAGGAGGGTCCAGGCAGTCTTGGGAAGAAAGGGACAATTTCAAGAGAGATCCTGATTGGCTGGCAAGGCAGTATAATACTGGGATAGTATCAGAATTTGAAAGGGTTTTAGAGAGGCCCTGGCCGAGCTGCTGCTTTACTTTAGTAAATTCTTATATTTGCCAGTCAACCTCTGTTTAAGAGCCCCTAATGAAGGTGTGCCATTACATCTTTGGACTGTTTGTAGTGTTAGAGAAGCCTTTCTCATTTGAGCTGGAGATTGCCTTGAGCCTATTCTGTTCTTCTGGAATACCCGCTTTCACAGGGCAGCCCTTTGAATGCACAGACAGTATGATTTCCCCCCGTCCCCCATAACTTTTCTCAGTGCAAAATAGTCCCAATTCTTTTCACAGTCCTGTGTGACATGATTTCTAGATGTCTTCTTAGTTGGTTAGTATCTCTCATGGTGCCTGGAATTGAATACGGTATTGAAGAAGTGATCTGGACAACAAAGAGTACAATAGACAGCTATTTCCCAAGGCCTGGACATAAAGGTCTACTTACTACAGCCTAAGCTAACAACTGCCTTTTTTTTTTTTCCCCCCCAAGCAGCCCCTAGTACAGACAAATATCAGGACAGATATTTGTTATATGACTGCTGTATTCTGTATTCATTGCGCTTTCTATGTGTATTTGTGAAGTTGAGTGGAATATTTTCTTTATTGTCCAGTTTTACCTTTTTTTTTTCCATCCAGGATTCTAGCCTGTTGAGATCTTGATTCCATTTTCTATCATAGCAGAGAATAGTGGAGGATAATTTTGTTTGCCAAAAACTGTAATCATTTATATTAGTACCACATGAAACCCAGTAGTTTTGCACTGCTGGTCCTATTTGAGAGTTGGGACTCTGAGTGATGGAGATGTGTTACAGGGGCTCATTGGCCTCTTGTTTTAGGGGCTTCTGAGGAATTTGTGGCTAAGCCACACTGTCTGTACCTCTTTTGCAATGTTTGCACCTGAGGTGCCCTTTGAAAATTGTCTGAGTCTGTTGCAAGCTTCTGAAATCTGGACTTCATCCTCTGGGGTCTTTGAAATTCCGTTTAGATGTCTGGAAGAGCGTTTCTAATGTTTATGAAATTCTGTAGCTTGCCAGATAAGCATTGCTTTTGAAATTTGTGAAGTGATAGGCCCATAACCGTTACTACTGAAAACCACATATAACTTTGATTCCCACTCAAGTTTTTCCTTCCTTTTCTTTTCTTTTCTTTTCTTTTCTTTTCTTTTCTTTTCTTTTCTTTTCTTTTCTTTTCTTTTCTTTTCTTTTCTTTTCTTTTCTTTTCTTTTCTTTTCTTTTCTTTCCTTTTCTTTTCTTTTCTTTTCTTCTAGTATACCCTCCATACTTAATTAGTAACAGCTTTACATTTGGGGAAGGGGAGAAACTGAGGCTTAGAAATGAACCATTTTCCTAGAACCAGACTTAAACTTGTCATTGGTGTAATTTCATACTTAGATTTCATGTCTTCATTGGGAAGACATTAGGGAAATTACCTTTCCCAAATATCTTTTGAAGCAGACAGGTTAGAAATCCTAGACAACTTAGTGCCAGGTTCTCGGGATGTTCTAGATCTATCCAACAAGCTAGATTTAATGACTTGGTTTGGGTGGTAGCCATTCAACAGTGTTGAAGAAATGCTGGAGCAGAATTCCAGAGCTCATGGCCAGCATGTGGGACCCTTTGTTGTTCATGTCCACTGTGCCGGGTCCCTTGCTGGTGTGGTGTCTGTCCAGAGGATAGAATCTGGTTGGTCTTTCTTCTCTGCTGGTCCATGTGGGAAACCTGTCTACCCTCCACTGGCTGTGAAGGCTGTTCTTCAGAGAAGAGATGTTTTGTGAATATATGAAATGTCTTGAAGGAAAAAAAATACATGCAAACACTTAGACATTGTCTTCTTATACTTGTGTCAAAGTTGGAGTCACCTTGGAATTAAGGATGATACTGTAGCATTTTTAATAGAAAGATAGAATTTTATAGCTGAAAGGAATCAGTCCTTGAATTTTATAGACCTGAAAAGTGAGGCCTAGGGAGGTGATAGGATTAGCTGAAGCTTACACATGTATTAACAGAGCCAGCACTGGAATCTTCCTGCCTTAAAGACCACAAATAAAGACTAAAGATGAAGCTTTCTCCTATGGTTAGAGGTGTATAAACAATGGGAATCCCTCAGGTCTTATTTACATAATTGATCCAAAAGAAGGAGCTCACAGTGGAATTTCTAGGTTTACATATGACAGTAAGCTCTTCTGAATTATGAAATATCTAACCAATGGAGAATTACTCCAGGGAGACTGTACTAGGATGTACTAGTCATCAGAAGATTTGCAGGTGAGTTTCTCCATGGGCAAATAGGTCAGTTATTAAGAGGGAAATTACACAGCAACCACAGGATGATTTTTGGGGGGAATACCCAGGAAAGGGCTCTGAAAATACTTTCACAGTGTTGTCCCAATTGCTGTTACAGACAGAAAGGATAAAAAGTGCTAAGCTTTATCGAAATGATTTTGGAAACAAAAGAGAAAGTATAGTCTTAACTGAGTTTCTGCTGTCCTTTGTTCAAAATTATGGGTACCTAACCTAAAGAAAGACACTGGTGATGAAATGACTGATGTAGCAGTACCTAGAAAGTTTGGGCATTGCTGCTGGAATGTAAGCTCCGTGAGGACAGGGTCTTGCCCATCTGCTTCTCTGATAGGATTTCTAGTGTCTGGGAAGAAGGCAGCTGGGAGAAAGTGTTATTGAATAGGGACATGGAAACCTTGATTGTTCACTTAATTCTCAGTAAACATTCCTGGTACTTCTATTGCCTGCTGCCTTCACTGCATCCTCCAATACTCCCGTCAGTGTGGTGAAGGCAGGGATGTACCTGTCTTCAGGGAGGTCCAGGGAGGACCTTGCACATGGCAGGCCTGCCTTTAGTATTTTTTGCCTGAAGGAAGGAATGAAGAGGTGTGCCCTAAAGCTTTGTAAGACATAAATTCAGAATGAATGCAGGGAAGCGGATGTGGCTCAACTGATAGAGCATTTGTCTACCATATGGGGGGGTCCAGAGTTTGATCCCCAGGGCCTCCTGACCCGTGTGGTGAGCTGGCCCACGTGCAGTGCTGCCACACGCAAGGAGTGCTGTGCCACGCAGAGGCACCCCTGCGTTAGGGGAGCCCCACGTGCTAGGCATGCGCCTTGTAAGGAGAGCCTCCCTGTGTGAAAAAAGCTCAGCCCACCCAGGAGTGGCGCCGCACACACGGAGAGCTGATGTGGCAAGATGACGCAACAAAAAAGAGACGCAGTTTCCCAGTGCGGCGGGATGATGCAAGCGGACACAGAAAAACACAGCGAATGGACACAGAGAGCAGACAACGGGGGGAAGGGGACGGGGGGGAGAAATAAAAAATAAAAAAGAGGAATGAATGCTAAGAACTATAGTACCAGTTTTCCTTAACCCTGGCTAATCAGTCTGGGAACATTTTAAAAATTTACAAGCCCAAACCCTGCCTCATACCTTTTGAATCAGAATCTCCAGGTTGGGTTTAGGAATGTGTGGTTTGGAAAAGACCTCCCGCCTCCCAGGTGATTCAAATGCACAGCCAAGGCTGAGAACCCCCATCTTACATAATTGTACACAAAGACCAGTATGACATGAAGACTCCCTCAAAAGTGCTTTGAGGGAAGTGGACTTGGCCCAGTGGATAGGGCATCCATCTACCACATGGGAGATCCGCAGTTCAAACCCCGGGCCTCCTTGACCCGCAGGGAGCTGGTATATGCGCAGTGCTGATACGCCATGCAGGGGTGTCCCCCGCGTAGGGGAGCCCTGTGTGCAAGGAGTGCACCCCATAAGGAGAGCCGCCCAGTGTGAAAGAAAGTGCAGCCTGCACAAGAATTGTGCTGCACACACGGAGAGCTGACAAAACAAGATGGCGCAACAAAAAGAAACACAGATTCCCGTTGCCGCTGATAGGGATAGAAGCGGTCACAGAAGCACACACAGCGAATGGACACAGAGAGCAGACAACTGAGGGGGGGTGGATGGGAAGGGGAGAGAAATAAATAAATCTATTTTTTAGAAAAAAAGAGCTTTGAAACATTCATGGATTAATAACCAATAAACCATAATTGGTTATTAAGAAAAACAGGGCACTTTAGGGGGACCTGGATGGCGTGATGGGGCCAACTCACAGTCCGCTCTTGAGCAGGTGTTTCCAAATGTGGGTCGTGAATGATGGTTTCACCAGCCCAAGAAAAATGAGAAGAATAGACAAAGTACTAAACTTTTTCAGTTTTAATTTTAATGCCAACTTTATTCAATTTAAAGGGTCTTTCCATTGATCTCAAGTTGTCCTTCCTGTTTTCAGGGGTTAATTTTCCCATGCTCTATGAAATAATTTTGGATGATGTGGTGGTGGTTTGCTTTTTGATATCATTTCTTGGCCCCATAAATCTGGCAGTTTTACTGGTCTATGAAATCAAAAGTCCAGGAGCCCACTACTGCTCTGAGGTTTGCAAGATGTTTGTATCCTCCCCTTGACACCAGCTTTTGAGGAACGTTCACAGATACTGATGTTAGATTTCATTACACTTGTTTCTTTTCTTAAAAACTTTTTTCTTTCCTTCCCTGCTTGCTGGGAACAGTTAGGAACATTGCCAGAGAAGGCTTCCCTTCCCTAGCAACACATAAATCCCATTGCTGTGTCTTAGCATCAACACTTAGCCAACACTGCAGTGAATTCCAGAGAGCAGGGAGAAGAAAGTGTGTGCAAGTCAGCTCATCGAGTTCATGGCCCTTGTTTTATGAATTGGGACCTGAAGCCTGGTAACAGATGGTTAAGAGCCACTGGCGTAGCGTCTCCGTCTCCAGGCTTCCAGGCCAGTGTTCTTGTTCTCACCCTTGCATCATGGTCTTAGAAATTATTAGCCTGTAGGTAAAAGCAGTTGAGGGAGAATTTATCCAGCTGAGAGTTTAATTTAAAACCACTTGATTGTTTTGGTAAATTTTTTTCTAGCCTATTTTCTTATCACCAATAATGGATATAGAATGCCACTTGTAGTAATGCACAGTAAGCACCCTTGTCCTACTTAGATCTGACCCTGTAATAACTACTATACCTAAATAGAGAGGGAGGTGTAGCAAGCCTTTGCTAATGTCTTATGTCCAAGTGCTTGCTGGGGAAATGCTGTATAACAAATAAATGCAATTAAAAACAAATAATTGGGATTGGGGGTGGGGAGTGGGTTATATGGGAACCTCATGTTTTGTGTTTTGTTTTTAAAGATTTATTTTTTAATTTATTTCTCCCCTCCCCCCCCCCCCCCAGTTGTCTGCTCTCTGTGTCCATTCACTGCGTGTTCTTCTGTAACTGCTTCTGTGCTTATCAGAGGCACCGGGAATCTGTGTTTCTTTTTGTTGCGTCATCTTGTTGTGTCAGCTGTGTGTGTGTGTGGTGCCATTCTTGGGCAGGCTGCACTTTCTTTCACGCTGGGCGGCAATCCTTATGGGGCGCACTCCTTGTGCATGGGGCTCCCCTATGCGGGGGGCGGGTACCCCTGTGTGGCATAGCACTCCTTGCGTGCATCAGCACTGCGCGTGGGCCAGCTCCACACGGGTCAAGGAGGCCCGGAGTTTGAACCGTGGACGTCCCATGTGGTAGGTGGACGCCCTATCCCTTGGGCCAACTCCGCTTCCTTCTTACATTTTTTTAATGTAATGTTCTGTGTGGTCTATTAACTTTAATTTAAAAAATGTTTAAAAAAAAAACACAAAAAAATTCTCATTACCCATCCTCAAAAAAATTTAAAAAAGAAATCCATATGTCAGTATTATAGATTTATAGTCTGTTTCATTTGTATTATGCTCATGTAATCATTTCAGTAGTCATTCTGTCCATGTTTCTACTTTTATTTTTCATAGCAACTTTTAGCCAATAATAAATTTCAAAGTGGAAAGTGTTCTACATCATTAATACCGTTTACACGGACAGACCCTCTCCCTTCAATACACACAGACACTTTCTCCTTAAATTCATTTAAAATATTTTTCAATTATGGAAACATTTCTTTCATGCTTAGTTCTAAGTTCTCTTATAAATTATTTGGACCTGGCAAATTCTGTACCGGAAAGAAACGTTTTGATTATATTTGTAATATATACACTAACTGGATGGAGCGGGGAGAGGAGGAGTTTGAATTGGATATTAGCTCCAGCCCGGGAGGAGGGGTCCTCAGGCCAATACCAAATCGTGCCTGAATGGGCCTCACATAAGGTGATTTTTGGAAGCTGGTTCTCAACCTCAGGGTGGGGAGGGGGCTCGGGCTGAACTAGAAAATACAGGTCCTTACTAAAAGGGGGTTACTGTTATTTATCAGCTGATGGTTGCCTTGAGGGAACGCAGGCCAGTGTTGCCAGATCTCCTGACGTTTTCACTGTAATTCGGAAATCTGGGTTGCTATGTAAAATCTGGTTTTAAAAAGTTGGGTAATTCAGCATTTCAATTATGAACATGGTGCAGACCAAATAAAATAGTTTTGTGGGCTGGATACAGCCTGTGAGCTTAGACCCTTAGATAAATAGCTCTTTGGTGGCCAGATAAATGGAAGCATAGAATTTGATTAAAAGCACAGCACATTGAAAAAATCTGTTTAAGTTGAAACAAAACTTGATTTTAGACGTTTTGTAATGCTCCCCCCTCCCCCATTCACATAAAGCGTAGTGTATTATGCCTGGAGTGGATGCATTTGAAAGGGGTTGTTCTGCCCAAGGTGTGATAGATTCAGAGAGAAGTATGTAGAATATGGGAATGAAGCTGTTAATAAGAAGAGGGTGTGGGTATAGGGTGGTGGTGGGCTGCAGGTGGGGATCTGGTGGCAGAGAGTGAGGGGTGAGAAGAAAAATCCTTTACTTCAAAAAATAACTTTGTTTACATCCTAAAATGGGGGTAAGTTAGAAAGGGAGGGAGGAAAAAAGAGTCTTTACATGAGAAAGGGAAAAATTGTATCCAATGAATATTAGAAATATTGCAGAATCTATGTGGGTGTGTGAAGAGTACAACAGTATTACCATTCCTAGTGTTTTCACGTTCATTTGTGTTGTGGCTTCTGCAGTGGGGGAATGGGAGTGAACGGGAAGGGAAAGTGTTCACGTCAGAGAGGATTACGTGGTGAGAAAGAGAATGGGTCCCAGAACAGCGAGAGCACAAAGTCAGCCGAACAATCTGGAAAATGTTTGCACTGTAGAAAGTGAGCTATGTTTGATTATAAACCAGCACTCCCACCAGCCCGCATCTTCTCCCTGCCCTGCCCCCTGCCCCCCCAAGCCCAGTAAGCCTGTTTGAGGGGGTCTGCAGACGCAGGGAAGAGATGGCTGAGACCAGCCTCCTGGCTTGTGGAAGACTGGTGTGCAGCGCCACTTGGATTAACCCTGGCTCCTTTGGCGCAGCTCCAGGGTGCTCTGCTTGGAGAAGCTTGGGCTGGATTTTAGTTCCCCACCCCCAGCTAGGCACCCCATAGGACACAACTCACAGGTTGCAGACCCCATCTTGCGATCCTGCTCATGCTCTTTTTTGTTTTCTGTGCTCTGCTGGGAAAAGTCCTCCTGCAGTTGATGTGTAATTTGTTGTACCTACACCCTCTTTGATAGAGAAGAGAGTAGTACTTTTTAACTTACCTCTATTACCAGCTGAGTCTAGAGTCCTAGCCTGAAAGGGGAGTTTTAAAAGCATTTTTCTCTTTATCATCCCAAGTATGGTGCATTTTTCCTGGGATTTCAGCATTTTCTGAGAAAGAAACCTTTTGATTCATCGGCGTGCTTTATTCCAGTCCTTAGGACTGTCATACCTGTGTGATCTGAACCATGTCTTCCTAAACAGGAATAATTTTTTAAACACTGGTTGCTTTTAGACTATAATAAAAACAGGTATATACATTTTAAAAATGTAGCTCCCACATTAATAATTTAATGAATTACTGTTTTTGTTTATCACTAAAGAGAATGGGTATAGATTTCCTTAGCAGTTGCTGGGAAGAAGGAAAACACTTCACATTCCACTGCTTATTTTTCCAGGGACTCTAGTCCACAGATGGAAATCCTGGAAGATCCTATCAGGAAGTGAAACTTGTAAATAATTTTTGTGCTGGTTTGGTCATTATGGATTAACAAACTGAACAAGAGATATTCTTTAACCTTCTTACAAAAACTCATTTTAAATAAAACTCAATCCTCAAGACTAATCTATTCTGGAAATAACAATGGGAAATACTCTCCAGCTCTCCCCATGTCCCAGGCAGTGCTTTAAGCACCTACTCTTCCCTACAGCTTCTTTTCATTGCAGAGGAACTGAGGTCTAGTTCCCCAACCTGAATGCCCTATCACCTGAGCGGCCAAGTGATGCAAGGTTGCAGAGCTGGTAAGTGGCGGAGCTGTGACTCGAACCCAGGCTGTCGTGGTTTCAGCATCTGCCCCTGAGGACTGCCTTGCTGCTTGTTCTCACAGCAGCGGTGACAGATTTATTTTAGAAACCTCACTTTGCTTTTCTCAGTCTCTTCAGCTCAGGATCAGGATTTGATTAAAAAAAGAAAGAAAGCTGTACTCCTTCCCTAATATGCTCTCCCTAAACCAGATGGGTTAATGAAATCATCAGGAGGCAGTTTCCATCCAGGGACAGGAAGGCTGCCTGAAGGATGTTCCTTGGAGACTGTCCTGAGATCCTAAAATGCCGTGCTGATTATTGTAAGGGCTGTCGTTAGAGCCTTGTTGCTATGTGACAGCCCTGACAACTCTTTAGCACCAGAATTGTTTTTAAGGACACAGAAATCTATCTATTTTACCTTCAAAGAGCTGTTTCTATATTGCTTTTCACTCTTGAAATATTGGGCAGTGGGAAGGATCTAGGATTTGTCCGAGAGGACTTGAGTTCTGGTCCTGGCACTCTCTCGTACCCACTTGTGTGACCTTGGGATCTCAAGATGGGTTTTGTCACCTGTAAAATGAGGGAGAGTATAAAAGGGGTAATTGATTCATTTGGTGATGAGGAGCTAATATGACACTATTTTAATAAGTAGCCATGTGTGTTAGGCAGTGCACTGACCAGCATGTCCTTTGTGAGTCTTGAAAGTCATCTTCCCCGGGTGCGTGCTGGGGTGGGGTGCCTGGAGTGGTTGGGGAAGGCTAGTGTTGACCCAAGCTCCTTTCCTTTCCTGTTCTCTCCTTACCTGCATTATAGTGTCAACGATTGTGTGGGTGTCGACTCAGTTTCTGGCCCAAATTCCTTTTCCTTGGTTTTCCCCCCTCCTACTTTGGGCTGGCCTCCAGTTTGCCTACAAAGTGCTGTTTGTTGTGAGGGTGAAGCAGGCGATTCACTGGGAAGCGACACTGTGGCTGCAGGCAGTTACTGGCGTTCAAAGCAGAAAGCCAAGCTGAAGTAGGAGGGACACTGACAGGGCTTGTTAGTTAGAATTTTATACATTGATTTCTTGAAAGAAAGAAAGAGAGAAATAGATGACTTCTCAAAAGAGAGATTATGAAATGCCCTTCCTGCAACGGCAGAATGGATAAAGCGTTAAGAAATCACTGCGTATGACTTTGAAAGAAAACACTGTTTGAGTCCTTTAATACGTCTGCAGCGCACCCCAGGAGGACGGGAAACCAAGGCTAATACTAAGAAACATCGGTAGCAGCAGCTGTCATTTTAGTGCATCTAGGTGGTCTGCTTTGGGCTAAACACTCTTCATGTTCTCTTCTTATCTTAGCCATGAGGGTAGGTTATCAGTGATGTCCCACTTCAAAGATTACAAAATTGAGGCCCAGCGTGGTTAAATAACCTGCCCAGAGTCTCATTGCTGGTAAGTAAACGGAAGACCAAAATTAACTTAGGTCTGTCTCCTCTCTGCAATAGGGAAGATATGCCCATGCTTTCATGGGGGAGACAGACGTGCAGTTTAGTATAATTCAGGGCAGCATGCATTGTATATGCTGTAATTTCTCCTTGTGCTAAGTTTCATGGCTATTTGTTCAGAGGAAGGAGAGTTATTTTGACTGGAAGGATCAGGGAAGGTTTCACAAACAATAATTTGAGCAGGACCTTAAGGGTGAGAAAGATGGTGACAGGTAGAGACTTGGTGGGAGAGCTGAGGAACTGGGAGCATCGAAGTCGGGAGATCTGGAAGCACTTAATATGTTTGGGGAATGGTGCTGCGATTGAGATGTGGTAGGGAAGGAGGCCAGAGTAGTAGTTTGGGATGGATTACGGAGGGCTTGAAGTGTCCTGTTAAGGAATTTGGACTTCATTCCATAGCCTTTGAAGGTTATTCCTTTGCAGATTCTTGAGAAGGGAAATAATTTGGTCTAGTCTGTGACTGCAGTGACTCTGTTGTGAGAGTAAAGAAAGGATTAGAATATCTGTGGTAGGGTTCCCCAACCAGGTTACACCGTGGGGTCACCTGGAAGCTTCTTAAATGTACAGGCTGTAGGACATACCCCACTGAGATTCTGATGCTGCAGATCTAGGGCCTGAAAATTGTGTTTAAAGGGCTCTGTTGGTGATTCTGAAGGCAGCCAGCCAGGTGAGGGAACATTTCCTGTGGACATAGGACATTAGCAAGAGGAGTCTGGGCTGAAGCTTATTTTGGGTTTTGTCAATGTGTGGATGGTCCTTAAACCATGGGAGGAGACCGATAATCAAACCTTGGGAGAAAATGCCTCTGTTTAGGTGTGGAGAGTTTTATGATTTACTTTTTGTTTTCTATAAATATTAAACAATACACTTAAACTAAATACTAAATATTCTAAAAATACTCAACATTAGTATTTGGAGTTATTCACATACATTTTTCCCCATTCCTATCTAAATGTAATATATGGCTCTTGTCTTCAAGCTTTTGTATTAAATTTTCCTTTTCTTTCTGTGTTTACTTACAAGGAAATGGAATGTGTAGGATTCCACTGGTCGCTGCCTGTTTTCATTGACTGTCTCTCTCAGAGATGAGCTCTGGAGTCTACTGTCTGGGTTTTCTTTTTTTTTTTTTTTCCTTTTAATTTTTTATTTTATTTTCGTCTGGGTTTTAATCATGGTCATTACAAGCTTTGGGACCATGAGTGAGTTATTTAACTTTCTGTAATATGGAGATAGAACAGTATTTACCTGCTAGATTTAGTTGTGAGGATTAAGTAGTATATGTAAAATGCATAGGTTCCAGGCACATAGTTAACAGTCAAATGTTAGCTGCTGCTGCTGCTATTTTTATCAATTCTACAGATACCCAAAGGCCTTCCCTGTATTTCCCATATATTGAGGGCTTACTTTTAAAAAATCGTACAGTGTGCCCTCTTTCTTTTCAGAGTTTTCCATTTTCTAGAAACAAATGCTTTCCTCCAATAAGCAAGCCTACTAGGATTTACTTAGAGCCTGTAACTGGGGAAGAACCTTTCTTTGCATGTGGGCCTCAGGGCTGCAAGTTCAGTTCTTCAGTCTCTCAGGGGTTGTGCAAAGTGATGCTTACTTGTACATTTCCCGGGGCCTAGCCTGAACTGGGGTCATTTTTTCCCCCTAACATTACAGACTTCTCTTACTCCCATTTCTTGAGTTAAATCAACTATTGACTTTAAAGTATAATTTTTTGCTAGGAAGGCAAACAGTTCTATCAAGGGAGAAGAGATTTCTCAACATTAAAGAAATTAGAAATTATAATATATGCTTAAAAAAATAACGTTCGTCCAAGCTTTATCCCCCTTTTCTCCCCCTTCCCTGTTGTCCTCCTTTTTCCTGCCCTGTGTTTGCAAACCATTCTCATGACCTTATGCCTGTGTGGTGTATTTGTAGTGGGGCCAGATTATACATGCACCAGACTTTTTCATCTGACCTCCTAAATTCAGCCTTTGAGCCCCTTCCTTTCTTTGGTTTTTGCTAACGAAGCCTTCTTGTTGAAAGGAATATTATTTCTCATGGAACTTTACTGATGCTGTGGAATAATAAGATCATACTTTGTGAGGGTCAGACTTGAGGCCCTAAAATTTTAAATATATCCAGTTTACTTAATTCAGACTTGGTTTTCACTTCTAGAGATAGCTACTACCCCATTATGGATCTTCAGCCCTTCCCTGCAAATTAAAGGGAGCAAACAAAACATGAAACTGAGCTTCTTGTTTTTCCTCACCTCTCTGTTAATATAACTAAGTCAATTGGCTCGCCCTTGTTACACCTCCCAAATTAATGTTATGTGCAAATTTGATTCTAACAGTGTAAATAATTTCTAAGTTACTTTTGAATAGAGGTTGAATACTCCTTGTAGCTTTTTTCTTCATCATTCTAGTAGATGTATACAGTGTTTTGCATTTTGGAGGGCTTAACTCCTGTGTGGTTCTTGTAGCCACAGAAGTTTCAGTTGATTTAGTGATCGTGATTTCATGAGACACTGTATCAAATGCTTCACTAAGATCAAAGTATATGGGATTCATTGCATTCCCTTCCGGCTGCTAATTCATTTGTGCTATAGTCAGGCAATCCTCGAGCCTTAAAATCCAGGATTCTGGGCAAAGTGAGGAAGCAGCCCTTCTTCTGACTTTCTGTGGGTTTGTGCCTGGCCTTTCCATTTTGCTAATATCTTTCCTTTCTGTTCAGTGTTCATTTTTGCAGCAACATGTATCAGGCTAGGTATCTCTGACTGACAGAATCTTTCAGCCTAGTGCTCCTACAACTGGTGGCTACAGTGGTGATACACAAAGGAAAACCCATGAGCCTTTCACTCCATTCTGCTGCTTCTGCCGTGTGCCTGGGACTGTTAACACATGAACTTCCACACTGGAAAAAACAAACCCAATCCAATTACATCCTTAGGTAGTAAAGTGTATTGGGTAAAAGTAGTCTCTGGCCAGCCAGGTTAGCAATGTGACTTTGGACAAATTACTTAATATCTCTGTGACTGTTTACAGATCTGTAATATGAAGGTAGTGGTAATTCTTACATCATAGGGTTGTTGTCAGGAGTAATTGCACTTGTATATGTAAAATGGTAGAAGTTTTTGAGTTTAGTTAAAACAAAATGATGAATAATTTTTCAGAAGTTGGTAATAAATTCTATAGATGTCCCACGTATTTTGCTTTTCTTTTGTGTCCTTTGCCTTGGCCATTGCACTACAGTAAAAGGAAAGATGGAAATCAAATATCAAATTTGGAACCATAGATTATTTGTGAGTTGGTTTTCTCCTTTTAGACTCCATTATAATAGATTAGTGTGAGTTGCTGTGTTCAAAAGATAGTGATATGTGTTGCTCATTCCTTCTCAGTTCATGTATTTTGCTACTAAAAGATATGTGATCTTACAGATGTGTGTATACACACACATTTTAAAATCTTTTTAAAAAATATTTTTCTTAGTAATGAATGTCAAATGACAGTAACGAATGATAAATCCTTTTAAATTGTTGGGATGTATAGATATATAATTAAAAAAAAAAAAAGAGTACCCAAAGAGAATTTAAAATATTTTTAATAAAGAAAACAGAACTACCCATCACAGAAAATGAACAGACTAAACTTTCCTTCCAAAGAACAATGTCTTATAGGACAGTGTTTAGTCTATGCAATACACGTCATGGTCACTAGTCAGTAAATAACACAGAGCTATTCATTGCTAGCAGTCTGTGCAAGGAACATTTTGAGTCATCTTAACTTGTATACAGGTATTTGCATTTAGTCAAACTTTTGTGGTAACTTATTATTCTTTCATTTTTTCATATTTTGCTCACTTAATCACAGTACAGCAATCAGCCTGGACCAGACCACTTTACATATGGATTTGCATACTAAGTGAAGAATGAAAGGGAAAACTTGGGGGAAGGGGGATTATGGAGATTCTATCTATCATACTTTGATCGATGGATCTGGCTTAATTATTTGCTTTATAAAATAATATCTAGCTGCATATAAAGAGCATTTTTAACCGAATCTATATCTAGTTACATTGCTAGGGCTTAAAATCAGTTGGCCTATCGCAAAATACATATTTATTGCTTACACTTTATAAAAATTTGGCAAGGTGATGAGGTAGCATTATGCAGCTCAGAGAGATTACAAATTGTATTTTAAAAGTGAGATTTTTCCAAGTGGAAGTTGTATAGCACAGAATAAGTCCGGATCCTGGAGAGGTTTAACTCCCTTAAATATTGTTTTGGGAAAATCATCTAATATCTGTGTGCTCCTCTTCATCTGTAACACACTGATAACTCTTCTCTTGGAAAAGTTCTGAGAACTAAGTGAAATATAGTGTGTGAGGGGCTTATGTAACTGTTGATAATTTTGTGCAAAGTGGGTGGGTTTGTGATGTGTCAATCTGCCAGCTGTGGGGACTGAAGCACTGAGTGAGGGAGATAATAGCTCAGGGCTATGGCCACTCTAGCCCTGAGTTCTACTTAACTTAGGTCTTGCCGAGGTATCCTCCAACTAGTGCTTTGAGCTTGCTCAAACAAGGAAAAGTCTTGCCCAGAAAGAAACCTAATCAATATTGCACATAGATTTTTTTTTTTTTAAGATTATTTGATTATACCGAGAGCCATGGATTGTACACTTTGGATGGATTAGATGGTGTGTGACTATATATCAATAAAACTGCTTTATTAAAAAAAATTATTTGCAGCCCCTTGCTATATTTTGCCTGAAATGACACTTATCCTGGCTCTTCGAAGATGGCTAAATGACTCTGCAGATAAATGCCAATCGAGCAAGCCAGGCGGCTCTGAGAAAGGCTTCCTTGAAAGCCATGGCTCAGGTTGTAAAGAGGCCAGGTGAGCCAGAGACCTCCTTGACACAAGAACTTCCTGTTGCAGTGCCACCCTGAAGGGAAGACACAGACTGATGGTTAACAAGGACACTCCTCTGTGACGGCTTCTAGTGCAGACAGGCAGCTTGTCTTTAGGTAGCCGGAGGCATATTGTCTCTTTTTCTGTTTGCAAAAACCATCTGTAATAATCATTGGGAATCCTGATATTCACATGGAGAAATCTTCTTTCTCTTTTAAGATGAAGAAAGATAAGCAGCATTGCTTTTTTTTTTTTCAGCATTGCTTTTGATAGAAGTTTATCACCTCCTCCTCCACACTTGTTAGTCCTCAAAAAAGCTCTCTTAGAACTTAATTTAGATCCTCCGAAATTACTTTTACAATATTGTTTTCGTCAGGAGAAGGTGGTACTTAAGGAGGAGAGCCTTTCAAAATGAACCCCAAGATTCTTTAAAAATCAGTTTTATATTTTGTGCATACCTGGAAGCACAGTTTTTCTCTATTTTGGGGGTTGTACCTTTAATAGTTTTCTTTTTCTTCTCTGTAGTCACAAGGAAGAAACACTTCTCCATGAAACACAGAAGGGGCAGGAGAATAGCTGAACTATGAGAAAGTATGATGCTTAGTTAGGTCTTATGGTTTATTCGAAAACATGGTCGGGACTGATGTCATCTTAAGTGTTATTCTCTTAAACTATAAACTTTAGGATCCATACATAGAGTGAATGTTAATAAATAATATTTTTGATGAGGAGGAGAGTTTTAGCTATCTGAAGAGATGGGTTGCCCTTATCCCCGGGGCTGGCTGTCACTCTGGAGGAAATGCAGGTATGGCTATGGCAACATATGTGAATGTAGTTCCTAGACTCCTACTAGATGCTTTCCTATGTTTTATTACATATTAAAAAGTATAAACTTTAAAATGTATCATAAAGTCATCACCCAGCATAGTACAAGAACATAATAGGAATAATTTATGGTTACCTGGCTGCTTTTACATTAAAGACTCTGAAATTTTTAGAACTCGGGTAGGTTTTGGAAGTTGTATAGTCTAATCTCATGAGTTCCCAAATATAGAAATTAAGGTTCTGCAGGTTAAATTAAGCATGTTTCCTTTGCCTTTTCTTAAGAATTTTATTTTTCTTCAGAGACGTTTTCCTCCTGGGCTCTTGGAGTTATAATGAGTAACAGAAATGAAGGCAGGGATACCAAAAGGTATTTCAACATAGAATTGTGTCTTCACAAACATGGCAATTATTTATAGCATTTTGAAAATGAGAGAGAAGCGAGATATTTTGAGCTAACGCCTTTCTCCCTGCTTCCCCTCCCACCAGCTACTTTTTGGGGGTGTAGAAAAGGTAGATCTTTTGGGAGGAAGCATTGTTTATGAAAAGAGATGAGGAGTAGACCAGTTCAGGGTAAGCAAGTGGCTGAGAGAAGGAAAGCGGTGGCAGTAGAGACAGAGTTGGACCCTAAGGGATACTAAGACCCCCAGAAAGTTCTCAGTAATAAGCCTTTATTAGCCTGTGAGTGCCTGAAGGGTAGGAATGTGTCGGCTGCCCTGGTAGCCCTTGGCTCCTGCCTTGTGGCTCATCTGCCTCCTGCACAGCTCCAGCCTCCCAGCTGCTCTAGTGGGGTGGTGGGTAGGGATGCGGTTCGCTTCACAATGAAAGCACTTGCTTTATATCCACAAATGCAGGTCTCAACATTGCCAAGATTCTTTATCCTCTTTTAAGACATGCTCTGACAGATGGCTTATAGCAACAGGTGAACTAAATGCTATCGCAGAAGGAAAGGAAAAATGAGAGAATTTCAGCAGTTTCACTAGAAGCTGAGGCCATGCTTGTGTTTTTTGTAAACGGCATTTACCTTCTTAAAAAGGCTCAGAGATAAAGAATTCAGGGAACAAATATTAGTCAGCTGATTTGCTTTCGAATCGGACAGACTTTGTACTTTGGCATATGAGTAGCTATCCTAGAATTGGCTGAACTTCTGCCACCGAGTATTTCTGAAAAGGCAGATGGAGTCCATGGTAGATAATGGGAAAGAGTGCAGTGTCCTTTGCTTGAGTAATCAAGGTACGTATTATTCAGGTGTTTAAAGAACCTAGGTAGTTCAATGCAGTGGAGACATATAGCTTGTGGTCATTCAGAAATGAAGGAATGGATCACAGATGGTTGCTGGGCTTGATCTTTCCAGAATTCATTATTATTTTGAAAGTTTGCCGAGTGTAGGGAGATGACCCAGATTTTATACATACTTAAGAAAGATGTGTGTTCAACACTATTTGGCCACTTTCTGGCTGAGATATTGGGCCAGTTACTTTACTTCTCTGACCCTGTTTTCTCATTTGGGGATTTGGAACTAGGACTCCCTCTTTTGCAGGTCTGTTGTGTCATGTCAAGACCAAGAGGAGATTAGAATGGGATGTTGTCGAGCACTGAGTAAGTAGGAGCGTAATACTTAGTATACATCACTTCCTACTTTACTCAGAATTTGACTTTTTATGAAGAATAATCATCTTTTATATTCTGTTCTCCAGTTTGAATTTTGAAACATGAATAACTTTTTGTTTCCGCCAACAGCTGGGTGATAGAATGAGCTGTTTATCAGAGACAGGTCTGTGAGTGCCTTGTAACCTGATAGATTCAGCATGCAAGGGCAGGCAGCATTACAGAAGCAGAATCCACACCTGTAGCCCAGAAACTGGGCCCTGAATACAAATGCAAACGCCTAGAGCTGTCACACTCTGCATGTGGCAAATTCTTAAACCATCTACTTATTATTTCTTAGCACTCTGCTGAAGTTCACCTAAGTCAGAGGTCAACAAAGCGAATGTAATCTCAAAGTTGGAATTGCTTTGTGAATCATATGCACAAAGAAATACTGAATAGTTTTCTCTTGGAAGAAAGCAGTATAAGATTATGTTTCAGTGTGGAATTGTTGTATGTAAATGTCAGGGGGCAGGGAGGGTAAGGTTGATCACCATATAGAGACCCTAGGTAGGGACCCAGGATACTTTGTAGCTGCCTTTTTTTTTTTTTTAAACAGTTCTTGGCAGCCACTTTTTCACTTTGAGTCACCTTAAATGCAAGACAAGTAATTTCCCATCTGAAGCTCTTTGGGCTGCTGGGCTGTAGAGGATTCCCTGGGATGTGTTTGTTAACATTGAAAATTTGCGGGAATCGGGCCTCCACTCCCTAGGAAAGGCTCCAGTCTTGTTTTTACACCTTCCCGCGAGGTGATTCCCCCCACCCCACCCCAGAGGTGTAGGAAGGGAGAGGAGAGAAGGAAGAGAGAAGGCAGACTCGGGGAGCTGCTGGGAAGCTTGGATTCCATTGATCTTAGGTGCAAGTGGTGAGAGGGCGAATCCGGAAGGGCTGGAGCGCGCTCGCGGCGAGGCCGCCGGCAGGGGGAGACCCGGGCCGGGGCCGGGCCCCCCGGGGGCAGCGGGCGCACCACCGGCCGGGGGGAGCCCGGGGTGGACAATGGCGAGGCGGCCCTTCTGCCACCCGCAGCCCCCTCGCTGTGCTCCCCGCTGCTCTGCGCCCCTCCCTCCACTCTGCTAACACTCGGATCTCTCTCGCTCTTTCTCCCCGCTCGTGTTTTCAAACAGGAAGTGCTCGGCTGTCCATAACGTGCTGCTGGGTCCCAGAATGGAGGAGTGAAGTCTCCCCAGAGCCGCCGGTTCCAGCCCCCGGAGCCCGCCAGAAGCTGAGTCCCCGGAGAGCGCCCTGAGGGAGCAGGGTGGCCGCCTCGTCCAGGTGTGCGGGGCTGGGGCGGGGAGCCGCAGGGCCGGGCGCTGGGCTGTCACTGGCCGCCAGCCGCGTGTGCAGCGGACCCAGATTTCAGCAGCACGCTGTAGCCTCAGCTTGGGGCCATTATCTTGGTCGCCCACCCCTTCTTACTGCTTTCTCACCCAAGAGTCTCTGCAAAACTCTGTTGCTACAGCCTGCCCGGTGTGTTGGACCCCGGCCAGGAGTTTTGGACCTGCTCTGGGTGTGCAGAATCCACCCGTGCTTCCCCCCAGGTGCTCCCCTGCTGGGAGCTTACCTGGCAGGGCTGTGCCCGGGGCTGGCTGTGCCTGAGGCTTCCAGGAGTTGGCAGCAGCCCTCTCCGCTCCTCCTCCTTTTCCTTCATTCTGTTCCTTCTACTGCCGCCTGAAGCAGCAGCTCTTTGTTCCTCAGTGGCTGGCAGGGGTTATGTATGTCGACGTTCTGGGAAGCTTGACACACTTAGATGTTATGTGGGGTGATGTGAGTGTGAGGAGGTGGGATGTAGGGAGAGGAAGAGGGACGAGTTGGGGGTGGAGAGCACCACTTTTTCAGCTGGAGTAACTGAGGAGCTGGCTCTTCTCTGTCTTTTTGGGAGAGCCAGGCCATCACAAACTGAGGGCATTAGTAATGCAGACACCTACCGGAAAGGTAGCGACCAAGAATGAGGGAAGGCAGCGAGCTCTGAGGTGTTTAGTCTGGTGTCTGGTTTGCTAACTCCAGTGTGGTTTCTTGTCCAGTTTCCCCTTGGTGAGACAGAAAGTACTCTTAAGCCTATGAGCCAGGCATCTTCATTACATTCCAGCTGTCATCAAAGTAAAATTGAGAATGACCTTTCTGAAATTCACCAAGTCAATCGTAATTTCACTTTCATGTCTTGCTCCATCTTAAATGTTCATAGGTGGGTAACAAAACACTAGGAAAGGGTGATTTTATGCTACAATCTTTTTGCTTCTTCACTTCCCTGCCTGCAACTCTGCAGACTAAACCAGAATGACTTCTCCCCCAGTGAAAGCCCGGCCTTGTTTCACTGCCTATATTTATCTATCTGGTGAAACTCCAGTCTTGTGAAGGACCTTGAGGGAGATGGGATGGTTAAGATAGGAAGATTGTATGTCTTCAAATTCAATATCTGAACAATATTAAAACCAGTAGCATCTTCTAACTCATTGTTTTGTAGGCTGTAATGTTAGCAGATGACTAGAGAGGGGAAATGAGACTTTGCCCAAGAAAGGTCTCTTTGTAGAATAGAGGGAAAGAAAGTGCATAATTATATTACTGCATGCACTGAGCTCTTTCACTTTATTAGATGGCCAAGCTTCCTCAGGAGACAGGCTTAGTCGTAGAATTTAAATTCATGATGTGAGATGCTGACTATAACATTTTAATGCTGAAAATATTGTAATAAACTATATTTACTGCATAATTAATCTTGCTGTGAAAGGAAAATCTTGTAGGCAGGTAGCCTGGTAGAGTTGTACTACCCCCGCCTCCACCCCACCTCCTTTTTTTCCCCCTATCAGCAGTATGGAATTAATTTTAATTATGAGCTCCCAGTTTTCCAGTAGTACTTCTGAACTTTAATCCCTTAAAGTGCAGCTGGTTGAGCATTGTGAAAATATGAATAATTGGCATAATTGTGTTAGTAGTAAGTAGCCATGTATATACTATGAGCAATGAGCAATTAATTTTATCCTTTCTAGACAGACAGACTTGGGCTTCCTAAAATTTGAATTTAGTTGTGAGATGTCTGTGTTCTCTTGCCGAATACATCATAAGATTAAAAGTGAAAAGTCATTAAGAGATACTCTGAAAGATCTATACAACTGCAGTTGTACCTCTGATTTTATAACTAGTTGTATTCCTTGCCCTCTCGTTCATTAATTTATCTGGGGACTTTCTTCAGCATCTGTCACTCTGCTCTAAGATATAAGCCTTTGTGAACCTTCCAGACCTATCAAGGAACAGGATTTACTCCCACCCTAGCAGAATTTAAACCTGGGAATAATAATAACTGGCTTCTATATTGCCATTTTACAGAGCATATTTCCTTATATTTCACTTGTATTTTGTTACTCCTGTCAACAGCCTAGTGAAAGAGGATCCGTTTATCCCATTTTACGGAGTGCAGAAATGGGCTGATAGGATGCAACTTGTAAGGTCGTATTAGTGTATAGAGGTTTTGGGACTTAAATAAGGGTTTTTTCATTTATAATCCTTGGTTTTTTGGTAATCAGGAAACTTGCTGCCTAAAGAAGTGATGGCTCTGCTGATTTAGGTAGTCCTCTGCTGTTCCAGAAGAGAGGCGATACACACTCACTTGAGACCAGCAAAGTTTACCTTAATTTCCAGATATTCTTCTCTTTTACTTTTCCGTGCAGGCACTACCAACAGTCTTTTTTTTTTTTTTCACACTTCCTCTTTGTCAGTGACTGGATTTAGTATGTTTGCATCATTGTAATTGGTATTCTGCTGCCAAAATTCTAATGGCAAATTTTGATTTACACATATATTGTGAGGTCATTTTGAGAGGTTAGGTTAGCACATTTTACCATTGTAGTAAAACAAAACAAAACAAAACAAAACCTCACTACTTCTTGTTTACCCCCAGGGCTGTTTATGTCCCAGAAAATGAATGAATTTGCTTAAGTATATGACTCTTCCCCATGTCCCATTATAGTCACCACCACATATTACCCCTCACTCCAGTTCAGGATAACCCACTGAAAAACTCCCATTATGGGAAAACATGGGCAAATATATATATATATATATGCCTTAAATTGTATATTAAATATTTTTAAATATTTCCCATTATGGAAATAAGTTTTTCTTATTTTCATAATGCTTAAAGTTGAGGGTCTCTTTAGCTATGTTTTTATGTTACATTTAGAAGAATATAGATTGAAATTTGGAAGTGCTGAACGAGGTGTTCTTTTTGTCTTCAGTAATTAGCATATCTGTGGTTGTAACTTTCCCTCTGTAGAGTTGTGTCAAAGGGAGGGGAGAGATAAAATGAGTGTTCTTTCTTTTATAAGTGAGGAATGAAGTGACATGCATATTTTCTTAATATACAATGCTCTGCCATTTCTGTCAATGGTATGTTGCAGTGGCTTATGAACTATCCATATGTCTCTTCCAACACAAAGGCTAAGAGTGAAAGGATAACTAGCTTTGATGTTAAATGTCAAGGTAAAGTTAATGGACAAGAGAGGACTAGGAGTGGACATAAATATGAACTAAAATTTTTTCATTTTTAAAAAACCCTTCTTTCCTTCATATATATTATAAAGGAAAAATCTTCTCAAAAAATTTAAACTCTGTAACAGTGGTTCTCAACCCTTACAAAAATAAGGAAGCTTTTATTTAATACTAAAAGATTTCAAAGATCTTGACTTGTTTAGAGTTTTACTTACCTCTGATGATTGCAAAATGTTTAGTGACAAAATTACTATTCATTATCGCTCAGATGAATATGTATTTTAAGTAATGGCCTCAGCATCTTCCTACATCTGTAAAATAGTACAGATATGTATGAGATAGGAATTCAGTCTACACACCTTTTTCCCAATATCCTGAAGTTCACAATTTGGAAATTAGGCCAAAGTAAAACAAACTGATGTTGGCTAAAAGTGCTGAAATGGTCTTCTGAAGAATATAGTATGTTGGCCATTAGTTTATAAAGATTCCTAGGTGGAATTTTTTCTCTGTGTGTTACATTGAATAGGTGATGTGTAAAAGTCCTGACTTTGGAACTGAACTTGCTCTGGGTTAATTGCTTTCCATGGCCAGCTTTGAAGTCTTTGCAGTTACTTGGTCATGGATAACTGGATTTCTTCTAAGAGCATCCCTATAGTATTTCCGTGAATATTCCTTCCTCGTGTTTGCAGAGTCAGAACTCTGACACCAGTTGTAGAATTACCACTGTCATAACTAGTACCACCAGTTGTCTTATATTCATTTCCTGGAAGCTAAAAGAGTCTTCCCAACCGTAATCTTCACAGTCTCTGTTAAATGTGTGCAGAGGGAGATAATTACTTATCCCAGTTCTATAATGGGAAAAACTGACATGGAAGTTCCTATTGAGTTAGTCTCTGTTTCAGTGCCTGGTGTTCTGGCCCTGGAATCCTGCTCAAGAGGGGCAGGGCAGGGCACCTACCTCCATTAGTGTTAGTACATGATGTTCTTTCTGATAAAACAATCGCTTCCTATTTACTGAACACCTTACTTGTGCCAGACCCTTTATATGGATTGTCTCTAATCATTCTGGTATTGTGCAGGGTCAATATTGTCCCTGTTTTCTTGGTGAAGAAACTGAGGCAGGTAGACTTTATAACTTGTACAGGTCACATGGAGAAGCTAAGGCCTGGGCTCAAATTCAGATTTGTACCACCCCCAATGCTAAGACATTTTCCTCGTTACATTGGCTTCTTTTTCTGTCCATAACCTAAATGATGAAGAGAAATGATAGTCGTTTTTTGTTTTTGTTTTTTTTTAGGCTTCCCTACCTTTTCAGCCAAGGTTAAGTAAAAACCATAGAGAATATGCAATGTTAGAAATAGGAACATGGAAGGTCAACATGTTATAATATTTTTGGCTTTCATGCAGGATGTTTTTGTTTCTTTTTTCCTAAGGACCTTAGATACATAGAATTTATTGGCCTTTGTGATAGTTTATTAAGGCAGTATTGCTCACAGGCAGTATTATTGGATCATAGGGTTTAGGCATACTAATTTTACTAAGAACTGTGCAGATTGTCAAGTTTATACCCCATGAAAACTGCATGAGGATGTCCTTTTTATTAACAAATTTCCTGATTTTTGCCTATCCAATAGATGTTACTTGTATCTTATAGTTTTATTTAGCATTTTTTCCCTGATTACTGGTATGATTAAGCATCTCTTCATCTACTTCATTCTTTTTTCTTTCCCATAAATTGTCTGTTCATATCTGTAGCAGTTTGATATTATTGATGAATTCCAAAAAGAAATATTGGATTATGTTTGTAAACTGATCTTTTCCTCTGGACATATTAGATTATTTTGGATTCATAGGTTTACTTGATTAGTTATGTAACCCTTTTGTGCCAATAGGGCATTGAGTTCCCACCCTTTGGTGGATGGGGACTTGCACATAAAAGGCATGCCAAAGACAGAATTGGAGGGGTTCTTAATGTTAGGGATTTGATGTTGGAGTTTGATGCTGAAGCCTTAAGCTGGAGCCCCGGAAAAAGAGAAACCCTAAGCCTGGAAAGAAGCAAGCCCTGGGAAGAGAGGAACCCAGGAAGCCTGAACCCTTGCAGATGTCGGCAGCCATCTTGCTCCAACACAGGAAAATAGACTTTGGTGAGGGAAGTAACTTATGCTTTATGACCTGGTATCTGTAAGCTCCTATCCCAAATAAGTACTCTTTACAAAAACCAACCAGTTTCTGGTATTTTGCATCAGCACTCCTTTGGCTGACTAATACAGTATCTTTAGTTCATTTTTTCCCTCATTGGGTCTCTTGCCTTTTTCTGAAGAGAAGTTCCTTGAAGGAGTTTTTGCAGTTCCTGATATATACTAGAAATTAATTCCTGTTGCTTTAAATATTGTGGATATCTTCTCCCAGTATGCCAAGGTAATTTTGACTGTGGTACCTTTCATTCTTTAAAAAATCTTTAATTTTAATGTAGTGGAATACATCAACTTAAAAAATTATTATGGTTTGTGCATTTTGGATCAGAAACCCTTCCCTATCCTGGGATCACAAATGTCTCTCTTCACTTAATTTTATTAGTTTTGAGGATTTACTCTTATCATTTGGATTTTTAAACTATTTGGAATTTGAGACATGAGGTATAAATTCATTTTTTTTTCATTTTATGCAATATAGCCCCTCTTTTTTTTTTAATTAGAGAAGTTGTGGGTTCACAGAAAAGTCATGTAAAAAATCATTCCCATATACCACCCCCCACTGTTGACACTTTGCATTAGTGTGATATCTTTGTTGCAATTGATGAAAAAATATTAAAATACTACTGTTAACTATATTGCATAGTTTACATTAGGTGCATTTTCCTTATATACTGCCCTGTAATCCAATTTTTATTTTTTTAAAAATGAGTCATATTGTGAACCAGTTTTCCTAACGTTCTTTATCAAATAATCCATTCTTTCTCCACAGACTTTTGATGTCTCCCTAACACATAGCGTGCACATGCAGGTCTCTTTCTGAGACCTCTGTTTTGTTTAGTGGGCTTATTTGTCTGTTCCTACACCCCTGACACCATTTTAATTACAAGGACTTTAAAATGTTTCCTCTTGTTATACATACATGTATATAACTTGACCTTATTGTAGTGATTGATGTAGTCATATAAATTTAAAAGTTCAAATGTGTTTAAATCTAATTTTTCGCAATTTTTTTGTACTTGTTTGCATGTATATTTACTCCTTTTTTTTTTAAAGATTTATTTTTTATTTATTTCTCTCCCCTTTCCCCCTCCCCGCCCCCATTGTCTGCTCTCTCTCTCCATTTGCTGTGTGTTCTTCTGTGTTCGCTTGCATTCTGTCAGTGGCACTGGGAATCTGTGTCTCTTTGTGTTGCATTATCTCGCTGCATCAGCTCTCCCTGTGTGTGGCACCACTCCTGGGAGCACTGCACTTTTTTCGTGCAGGGCCACTCTCCTTGTGGGGTACACTCCTTGCGCATGGGGCTCCCCTACATGGGGGACACCCCTGCGTGGCACAGCACTCCTTGCATGAATCAGCACTGCGCATGGGCCAGCTCATCACACAGATCAGGAGGCCCTGGGTTTGAACCTGGTCCTCCCATGTGGTAGGTGGATGCTCTGTCAGTTAGCCAAATCCTCTTCCTTGTATATTTACTCTTTACACTGCAAATGTGTTTTCTAGAAATGTGTTTCCTTATCTGAGAACATACTTTAATTCCTTATTTGGTAACTTAATTTTAACATTTCTGATGTTACCTTTTCGTTTTTTTGTTTTGTTTTGTTTAGGCAGTTATTGCTCCTTTTCATACATGGTCATCTATGCAGGACAGTGTGTGTCTCACTTCAAAGACTTCTGCTTCTCCTTCAGTGCTTTGTATGTGCTTATAGAGCTGTGATGTATTTCTGGCATGGCTTTTGAATGAATGTTTTATAAGGTGTGATGCTGGAATACATGGGTGAATACTCTTGCAAGCCTGTTAATTATAGATGTCTCTATTATTTGGAAAGCATTGTCAATTTCATTTCAGCTTGGTTTTCTCTAAGTTTACTTTGTCTAGCTCTGTTCTCAGTTTACCAGGTCTCATTCCTTTGCCATTCTCCAATTTATGTCACACGTGAATGCTTGGTCACTTTATTTGATAAACAGTTATTTGCATACCTATGCAGTATACAGTGTACTTGTCTTCAACTTATAAAATATG
This sequence comes from Dasypus novemcinctus, assembly GCF_030445035.2. Lineage (NCBI taxonomy): Eukaryota > Metazoa > Chordata > Mammalia > Cingulata > Dasypodidae > Dasypus > Dasypus novemcinctus. Next base: position 36,586,365 of record NC_080681.1, on the reverse strand, counting down.
ATGAAACCGTGTTGTATATAACATGTCTTACCCTAAGTAATTTTGAAATCAATGTAAGGGACAAATGATAGTCTCAAGATAGATATGACATGACATTACTTGTCTAGGTCAAAGATGTTACCCATCAATTCTAGGAATACATGAATGATTAAGGATGTATTTTATTTTTCTTTTGTCTCTAGTTCCTAAGGTACTTTATGGATATAGGAGAGGGTTGTAGTCTTTTTAGTTAGCTACGGCGATTTACTAAGCATGAACAAAATTTGAAAGCGTTATGATGCAGGGTGTTCTAGAGTCTAAAACCTGCTTAGACAGGTAAGATCAGTGTCTTTGGGCTCTTGGAATTGTCCCATCGTGCCTTAAACAGGATTTGCTTGGTATTCACCTGAGCTTGATTATAACAGCCCCAGCCACTGACCTGACTGAACTTACATACTCATTAGAGGACTTCATCAGTACGGATGATTTTAATTTCTCATTCACATTCCACTGTGCTCACTTCACCAGCTGTCGGATCCACCTGTCCTAGCAGCCTCCTTTCTTATTCAATTATTCTAATGTAATTGACATCCACACTACTGCATCTGGTCAGCATTTACTGAGCTCCAGACTGTTCAATACTAGTTTCCTTCTCTCTCTTCCTCCTACCTGTTGTATATCAGCCCTTGTGCCAAGTCCAGTGTACCCATGTAACTGTGACACAGTGCTTGATCTCAGAAGAGAGACACAGAAGTCATTAACTGGAACCTAGAATTGAAGAAAGAGCTTTACAGCAATGCAGTGTAAGAGAGTGGGCACAAAGGAGGGAGTGATTTGCTCTTTCTTGTTTATGGGGAAAGAATTCATGAAGGAGGTGGATTTGGTGCTGAATCTTGGAGGGATAAGATTATAATTCATGTGAGATTATTAACGAAGCTGAACAGGAGAAAAGCAGTTCGGACCAGGGAAGCAGCCCCCGTTCAGCACCCTAACAGTGCTGGGTGTGTGAGAAGCACAGCATGAGTGCCTAGGGCAGAGGGGAGAGGCTGGAGGTGTGCCTTTGTCTCTGTGTGAAGGTCCATGCCTGTCATTTCTGTAAGGTCAGAAGACTATCCTCTAATGAAGTTGAGGAAGTTCATTCCTGATGCTTGGATCTTCTCAGTAAAATAGGAGGTGAAATCTGAGTGTGGGGGCCTTGAGCAGATAGTTGAAAGTTTGTAGCAATTACTTTGGAGAAAAGAGCTCACTGATTTAGGATGAGTAGTAATAGGGCATCATTGAGACCCAGCTGAGGTTTTTGTCGGGGGATTCGGTGCTGTTGGTGGTGGGGTTTTGTTTTGTTTTTTCCCCTAGTTTATAGAGGAATATGAGTAACAGGAATGATCTTTTAAAATATAAAACAGGGACCTTGCCTGAAATGATGTATTTAGATGATAATTTAAGGAAGTGTAAGGATCTGGGGGGAAGTGAGGGAAAGCAAGGCAGACATAGCAGATTGAGCTTTGGGGAATTTGAGTTCTAGTCATAGTTTTTCCATTAACTAGGGATGGCCTTAGGGAAGTCAGTTGATCTCTCTGGGCCGTAGTTCCCATTTTTCAATTGATGTTACACTTAATGGCCTCCCAAAGAACTTCTGTGAGACTTCTTGTATGCCATTAGACAAAATGAGTGGGTCAGAGAATAAGAGTAGCTTGACTCCTGTCATTTATCATTCATGAGTTTTTCTGATAACAACCCTGACACCAGGGCTTTTGGGGAGTCAACAGCAAGAGACTAGGACAGCTGTCAGGTAACTGCCGAAGTGTCTGCTGCCGTGACTGAGCATGACAAAGGGAGAAAGGATGCGAGACAGAAAAGGTGAAGAGCAGGAGCATAAAGCCAGGATAGGAGTTGCACAGAGGTAGACAGAGTCGATTGCCCGATTTGCCCCTCTTGCCACGGCTTCCTGAGAAGTCATAGGTAACAGATGGTTTGGTCATTTTATAGAGCTGTAGATGGTCTTTGCATTCATGACCTGTTTTGTTTCTCTCCTTCCTGATTGTATTTTCTTTTCCAACAGGCTTATTTCCCCTCTTAATATTAAGTGTGGCATTATACCATCACCCTGATCAAGATCTTACATCCACTTATTTTTTAAAATAAACTTTTAATTATAGTTTAAAAAGAAGTGTGGCTTTGTAAATAAAAATTCAAGGCAAGAATACTTGCAGCTTCGTATTTTAAGTCCATTCTGCTTCTCACCGCCTTCACCACACCTTGGTTTTCTTTGTAAAGAAATCAGAAAGTGTTCAAGCATTTCATTACTCTCCTAAGTTGGGCATGTTCTTCCTCTGTAAGGTTTACCTTTCAAAGCCATTTAATCCTCTTGGTTTCCCTTTAAGAATGAGGGATGACAGCTTAAAGCTCTATAGGTGGTTAGCAATAAAAAGTGAATTCAGGTCAGGTAAGTGGCTCCAGGGATATTAAAATAATTTAACAAGCCTAACCAGCTGATAGGTCACTCTTCAAATTAAGTTTCTAATCTTTGTCTGTATTGAAGATTTGAGAGAAACCTGGGCATTTTCTTTTTTTCCCATTAAGGTATTACACAACCTAATGCTTGGAAAATTCTTCACAGGAAGAAACAGGGTGTGACAATATTTGTAAGACTTTTTTTTTTAATTACCCTTTTAGCTAATGTCAGAGAATACTGTTCTCTCTCCTACTACTCTAGTTTCTTTCTGAAAGTCCTTATTTCTCTATATAATTAACTATTCTTCAATGTGAAACATAGTTAAAAATTAATACCATTTAAACTTGAAGTTAAAACATAGTCTATAAATGTGTTCTTCCATTTCCTGAGAAACAACAGGAAGGATTTGATTTCTCAAAATAAACTAACTAGCCTGACTCTGAACTCAGCAGTAAAGATCAAAGAATCTGGCATCATCATACAATGGGAAATTTTCAGTCATTTTCTGAGGTCATTGATTTTCTGACCTCAGAAAATCAAGTCTAATACTTGTTTTTTGCATGAGGTACCAGGATATGTGTGTACATTTCAGAAATACATCTTTGGCGTATGTGAAATTGTCTTAGTGTAAATGTTGACTGCCTTATATGTCTAGGAGTCCACTTCCAAAATGTATTTGATCAGTATAGACCTTTTAGACATGGCAGCAATGGAAAATATCCTTCCTAGGCATTACATTTAGGAAAAATGGAGAAAAACGAACATTTTCTACATCTCTATAGTACCTAAGCTTAAACTTAAATTTTCAAGATTAGGAAAATTAAGTAACTCATGTTGAACTTTGAACATTTTTAAAGTGGCTTCCTGTAGACAGCATTTGTTTGGGTCTTATATTTTTTTATCTGCCTTTGGCATTCTGTCTTTTTTTTTTTTTAAAGAAGCTTTTGATTACATAAATGTTACATCAGAAATATAGGGGATAATCTCTTTCTTTTAATTGATTATTTAGACCAATGACTTTTTTAAAATTAGGGTGGTTAAAGATTTACAGAGATATCATACATAAAATACATAAAATATGAGTTCCCATATGTCACCTTATTCTTAACACCTTGCATTAGTGTGGTACATTTGTAATACTTCATGAAAGAACATTTTTGTAGTTGTACTACTAACTATAGTCTATTGTTTACAATAGTAGAGTTCTGTTATTTTTCTTTAATTTTTATTCTAGTAACATATATACAACCTAAAATTTCCCCTTTTAACCCCAGTCACATAAATAATTCACTCCTGTTAATTGCTTTCACAATGTTGTACTTACTTATAACCCAAATAGAAACTCAGCACAATTTAAGCATTAACTCCCCATTCCTTATCCCCAGCCCAGCCCCTGGGTAACCTAAATTCTAGATTCTAACTCTGTGACTTTGCTTATTTTAATTGTTTCATATTAGTGTGTTCATACAGCATTAGTACTTTTGTGCCTGGCTTATTTCATAAACTCAACATGATACCTTCAAGACTTATCCATGTTGTTACACAAATCAGGACTTCATTCCTTTTACTGCTGAATAATATTCCATTGTATGTATATACCACATTTTGTTCATCCATTCATTGGTTGAGGGGCACCTCGGTTCCTGCCATCTTTTGGCAATTACGAATAATGCCACTATGAACATCAGTATGCAAATTTCTGTTTGACTCCCTGTTTTTATTTCTTCTGGGTATATATCTAATAGCAGGATTGTTGGGTCATATGGTAATTACATGCTTAGCTTCCTCAGAAACCGCCAAACTTTCTACCGCAGCAGCTGTACCATTTTCCATTCCCACCAACGATGAGTGAGTGTTTCTGTTTTTCCACATCTGTTCCAACACTTGTAGTTCTCTACTTTTTAAATTATAACTATTCTAGGCAGTGTGAAATGATATCTCATTGTGGTTTTGATTTGCATTTCCCTAATGGCTAATGATGTCTAGCATCTTTTCATATGCCTTTGGCCATTTGTAGATCCTCTTTGGAGAAATGTCTATTCAAGTCTTTTGCCGATTTAAAAAATTAGATTGTCTTTTTATTGTTGAGTTGTAGAATTTCTTTATATATTCTGGATATCAAACCCTAATCATGTGGAGCGAATATAGTTCAAGAGTTTGAGTTCCTCCTATGTACAAGGTCCTGGGTTCTAGCTCTGGTACCTCCTAAAAACAAAAAACAAACAAATGAATTTTAAAAATCCAACTGGACTGGGGAGCAGATATAATTCTGTAGTTGAGTACCTGCTTCCCATGTATGAGGTCCTGGGTTCAATTCCTGGTACCTCCTTTAAAAAACAACGAAAAAACCTTATGAGATATGTGCTTTCCAAATATTTTCTCCCTTTGAGTAGGTTGTCTTTTTACTTTCATGGTAAAGTCCTTTGTGCACAAAAGTTTTTAATTTTGATGAATAGATCATTCATTTTAAAGTATTAACTGGGGAAGCGGACTTGGCCCAGTGGATAGGGCATCCGCCTACCACATGGGAGGTCCACGACATTTCAAACCCCGGGCCCCCTTGACTCTTGTGGAGCTGGCCCATACATAGTGCTGATGTACACAAGGAGTGCCATGCCACGCAGGGGTTCCCCCCATGTAGGAGAGCCCCACGCGCAAGGAGTGCACCCCGTAAGGAGAGCCACTTAGCGTGAAAGTGCAGCCTGCCCAGGAATGGCGCTGCCCACAAGGAGAGCTGACACAAGATGATGCAACAAAAAGAAACACAGATTCCCAGTGCCGCTGGTAAGGATAGAAGCGGTCACAGAAGAACACACAGCGAATGGATACAGAGAGCAGACAACTTGGGGTGGGGGGAATAAATAAATAAATCTTTAAAAAAAAAAAATTAAAGTTTGATTGATTTTGTTGGATTAATGTATACCATGTTTGTAACTGTTTCCTATTCATTACATTTGTTCTTTGTTTTTAATCTCTCTTTTTCTACCTTTTCTGATTTTAATTGAAATTTTTATATCATTCCATTTTATCTCCACTCTTACTGTATTAATTATACTTCTTTTTAAAAAATGTTAGTGGTTACAGTTTATGATTGATCTCACATTCTTTAACAAATAAAAACATTTGTACATGTGTGTTTGCCTAGAAAAAAAAATTGGAAGAAAATAAACCACTACATTAAGAATTGTTATCTCTGGGTAGCAGGGTTATAGATTATTTTTACTTTTACTTTATAGTTTTCTGTATTATGTGATATGTATCAAGCATGTATTACTTATATAATCAGAAACAACAAAGGGAAAGGCAAATTGCAGGAAAACAAGCTGAATATCTACTCTAATTCTAAAATTTATACCTCTCCTTCCAGATTTTCCTTAATTCTTCTAGCATTCTCCCTTCCCCCTTATTAAAGTTATTGTTAAGGCCTTTGACAGGAAACCTCGTTTGATGCAGATATGAAAGGAACTGACATCTTGATAGTCTCCTGGGATAAAGACAGGTAGAAGCATAGGAGGCTTTGGCTTCATACTAGGAACAAATCTCCTTCAGAACCGTGTAGAGCTGGACTAAACTGCCCAGGCTTTCCAGGGCCCCAGCACTGGGGGGCACCCTGGGGAGACTGGCTATCCTTAGCTGGGGGTCATAGAGAAGTTTGAAACCTCCGGCGGCAGGGAGGACCAGAGATGCTTTCTACAGTCTCAGAACATGTATACACCATTCGGTCATCAGCTTTGTGCTAGTGAAATCCATGTTCAAATACAAGCTCTTCACATACTACTAAGTATGTCATACTACTAAGTATGTCACTACTAAGTGTGTCATCTGTGGAAAGTGAGTTAAATTCTCCAAGTCTTGGTTTCCTCATCTTTAAAATGAGGATAAGGGGAGCAGATGCAGCTCAAGTGGTTGTGTGCCTGCTTCCCATGTATGAGGTCCTGGGCGCAATCTCTGGGACCTCCTTAAATAAAAATAAATAAAATGAGGATAAAATGATGTGAGGATTTTTATGTGAATTTAATGTATAGAAAGTGCTTGTTGTAGTTTGGCTTCTAGCTGACTCTGTCACTCTACAGTTTTTCACCCTGTGCCCTTTTTCCTTTCTCGCTGTTCTTCCTTCTTTTTCTGCCCTCCCATTTATTCTTTTAGAGCCTCCAATTATATGCTCACCTTTTCTCCCCATGCCTTAGGGCCTACCAATGGTGCCCACGGATGCTCTCAACTCCAGTAATATTACCATTGGTGACTGATGGCAAACCAGTGAACAGTGGATGATCCTCTGTGTTCTCTGGATTTGGCATGTGTACAGTAGTGAGACCTTGATAAAGTCAGAATGCACGGCTGCTTTAGCTTTCCTAAGAGCTTTTACTGTAACACTTTCTGCTTCCTTATTGGTGGTCATGACAGGGTCAAACAGGAGATGGCTATAATAGCAAAAAATATTATTGTGTAAGGGTTAATGGATGTAGAAATCTGCCTTGGTAGCATTTTAAATTTTTTCCCTCTTTTTAAGTTTCTGTTTTGGAACAGGCTCCTAACTGCAAATGTTTTACTTGAGAGGTAAGAAGAATATCAGATCCATAAGAGCAAGAAGCGTGCTCTTCAGGAGGAACATTTAGCAAAACTTTTGGAGTAGCTCTGGGTACAAAGGGAGAACATAAAGAATTTACTTATTTACCAGCTATTTGAAGAACTGTTTGCTTGGCAGAATGACGTTACTTAGAAATGTGGCAGAAGTAGGACATACTTCATGACTGTACAAGGCCTGGGAGGAACCTTCATGGTCACCCAATTCAACGAGTTTCTTTTTTATAAATAATGAAATGGAGACTCAGACAAGTGAAGTGACTTGTTCCTTGAAACATAACTGTGTGTAAAAAAAGGCAAGTGAGGGCATAACATTGTAGCTATTTTTTTTTATATTGTAGCGTAGCACAGTGACTCTTGCTGTGGATCTGAATGTTCTTTCTTTAAGGCTCAGGGATGGTCTCTACTCCATTGGCCTAATTACTTATGGGTTGAACCGCATCCCCTGCAAAGACATGTTCAGATTCTGACCTCTGGTCCTGTGGATGCTAGCTGATTTGCAGATAGGTTCTTCGAAGATGCCTTAGTTAAGATGAGGCCAAACTGAATCAGGGTGGACCTTCATCCAGTATTCAGGAGTTCTTATAAATAAGCAGAGGGAATTGGACACAGTCAGAACGAGACCGCCAGAGGCAGACACTGCGTTAGGGATTGCCGCCAAGCCTCCCCCAGAGCACTGCAAACTTCACACACAGCATGATCCTGCTGACACCTGGATTTTAGACTTTAGCCTTCAAAGCAGTGAGACAATGCATTCCTGTTGTTGACACCATTAGACAGTCATTAGTCTGTGGTATTTGTTACAGCAGCATTGGCAAGCTAAGGCAGTTTACAAAGGATTAATGAAGCACTTTATATGTTCTTAGATTCTTGTCTTTGTGTTGCATGATTTTATGAAATTTTGGATTTGGTTTGTTCTGGCCCAGAAATAATCTTAATAGGCAAATATTTGGACAGTTTAGTTCTATGTAATAAGAACAACAACAATGGTAATGGTTAACAGCATTTTTTGACCTCTTACTCGCTGCCAGCACTACTCTGTTCATGAGTACCTTACATGAGTTAAGTCTAGGAGACACTTGTGACTGTACCCATTTGCCAGGTGAGAAGACTGAGGCTGGCAAGCCTTAAGCAGCTTGTTCCAGGTAATCATTTCATAAGCTGGCACTAGAACCCAGATCTGTTTTGCAGAGCACATGTTCATAATCACTTGTGTTTTCTGTATTCTCTGTTCCCTTTCCTGGCCTGTGTAATGGAAGAATAGGGCATGCAGTTGTAGATCTTATTGTTACAAATGATCCAAAGGGGGTTGTCTGGCAGTATATGTTCTAATCCTTAGTTTTAGAGAGTCCGTGGAAACTAAGCCTGTTTATTTGAGATTTTTTGTTGCAGGTTAGGCCAGACATGCTTTTCCTTTGGCTTCCAGCAGACAAGGTATTTTTTCCTATGATTTCATAAATGAAGTATCGAGGCCTTTTAGTTTAAAGTAATGTTTTCTCTCCGTGGTCAGATGGTGAAGACCGAGTTCAAATCTCTGCTGTATCATTTACTAGCAGCCTGACTTTGGGCAAGTTTTGTAGCTGTTGCATGCCTCCATTTCCCATACGTATTAATAAAATAGTGCCTGCCTCGAGATGTGTTACGAGACTAAGTGGATTATTATTCGTAAAGCATTTAGAATAGTACCTGGCACATAATAAGCACATCACAGGTGTTGATTAAATAAAATCATCTCCCACATAGATTAGCATTTGTAAATAGTCTTCCCATCTGTGGCCCTGGAGCCAAAGACAGCAGCAGATCAGAATTCAGATCCTGCAGAACTGTGTGGAAATCAGAGGTGAGGGAGTGGAACCAGGACCCCACTGCTTATCTTTTCTTCCTTAATAATCCTAATAACCTGGACTGTAAATAAAGTTCTGCTCTCTCTCACTTTCAAGAAGCTAAAACATGTTTGGGATTCATACTCTACTCTCTGATTTTAGAAAGTGCATGGAAACCAAGCCTGCTTATTTGAAATTTTTTGTTGCACATTAGGCTAGACATGCATTTCCTTTCATGTGTTATTTTCTGTGGACTGTGTTAGTTTAGTTCTTCCTTTGTTTTCTTGTGCTTTGGTGTGAAGATGCCCTGTTTATTAAAGCCTTGCTGTCTTTCCTGTGTCATGCATTCTTAAACTAATTCCAGTTGCTCTGACTCTGTGAGATTTTTAAAATTGTTCCGTTCTGGGTTTTAAGCATTTTAAAAATATTTAAAATGTTCATGAGGGAGTGGGTCATGGGAAAATTTTCCCAGAGTTTTTCTTAGAGAATGCTGGCTTTGCATTTTATGCTGGGTTAAATTTTGCCAGGTGCGTGGGTCACTTGAACTTGAGTTCCCAGTTCTTCTGATGTTTCCATCCCTGTTTCTGTGGTTTAAAGTGTGGAGCAGGAGCCTCTTAAACTGAAATGCCTGCTAAGTTGAGCTCTCGCCCGTGGTGCCATCAGAAAATGTCTTAAATAGTGCAGGTTTGTATTAAGGCAAGGATCAGAAAGATTTGTCCATTTTTTGTTTTTTTTTGTCTTTAAACGATGACTTTCCAAAAAGAACACAGACTTGTTTTGAATATTGTCACTTTGGAGTGTGGGTGATCATGCAAGTCACTAGTATTTCATCAGTCACTTCCCATTACACCCAAAGTCTCTAGGCCTTGGAAACCACTAATCTGCTTTGTCACTATAGATTGCCTATTCTGGACATTTCATGTAAATATAATGATACAGCATGTGGTCCTTTGTGTCTGGCTTCTTTCGCAGAGCATGTTTTCAAGGTTCATCCATATTGTAGCAATATCAGTACCTCATTTCTTTTTTTTGCCAGATAGCATTCCGTTGTATGAATGTGGAATTATTTATCTGTTCATGAGCTGATGAGCATTTGGGTTGTTTCCACTTTTGACTATTATGTATAATGCCACTGTGAACATTTGTGTACAAGTTTGTATGTAGACATGTTTTCATTTCTCTTGGATATATACCAGTGGAATTGCTAGGTCATATGGTAACTCTGCTTAACATTTTGAGGACCTGCCAAATTGTTTTCCAGAGTGGCTACAGCATTTTATGTTCTCATCAGCTGTGTATGAGGGTTTCAGTTTCTCTACTACCTGGCCAACACTTGTTATATCTGTCTTTTTTTATTTTAGCCCTCCTAGTGGGTGTGAAGTGGTAGGTTTTGATTTTGCTTTACATTTCCCAAGGGACATAAAACATTGAGCATCTCCTAAGTGAAGACATTTCATTAAAATCTTATTTCTTTCCTTAATTTTCCTACAAATGGCCAAAAAGCATGTGAAAAAATGTTCAACATCTCTAGCTATTAGGGAAATGCAGATCAAAACTACAATGAGATATCATTTCACACGTTATAGAATGGCCATTATTTTAAAAAGAAGAAAACTACAAGTACTGGAAAGGATGTGGAGAAACAGAAACATTCCTTCACTGTTGGTGGGAATGTAGAAAGGTGCAGCCTCTGTGTAAGACAGTTTGGCAGTACCTCAAGAAGCTGAATATAGAACTGCTGTATGGGGGAGCGGATATAGTGTTTGAGTGCCCACTTTCCATGTGCAAGGTCGTGTGATCCAGCGATACTGTTACTAAGAATATGTTCAGAGGAACTGAACAAGGATGCGATTGATATTTGCATACTGATGTTCATAGCAGCATTAGTCACAATTGCTAAAATATGGAACCAGTCCAAGTGTCTATCAGTCAATGAATGGATAAGCAAAATGTGGTATATACATACAATGGAATACTGTTTGATGGTAAGAAGAAATGAAATCTGGATGCATATGACAACATGAACCTAGAGGATATTATGTTGAGTGAAATAAGCCAGACAAATATTGTATGGTCTCACTTATATAAACTAAATGCGATGAGTAAACTCACAGAGGTAAACTCTAGAGTATAGGTATGTAGCATTATTAATAAGGTTAACTGTAAAAGTGTGGAAATGAATAGAGTTGATAGTAACACATTATAGTGAGTGTAACTAAGACTGCTGACTTATAAATGTGATTGTGGCTGAAAGGGGTAGTCTTTGGAGGTAAGTGTCAATTGAAAGGAAACTAGAGAATAATCTAGGGAATGTATAGTATGACATAGTGATTTGGGTTGTGGATGAAGATTGTAGTTAATAATATAAATATAAAAATGCTCCTCTTTCACAAAGTGCTTAAGAATACGATGATACATGGGAAAATTACAACTGTAATGTAACAGAAAGATGATAGTTAACAGTAATATTGTAATACTTTGCAGCAATCGCAAAATATTTCAGTATTAAGGGACAACAATTGTGGGGCGTAAGGGGGTGTGGGATTTTTCCTTTTGGAGTAATAAAGACATTCTAAAATTGACTGAGGTGATGATAGCAAACTCTGAAAATGAAAACCACTGAGAGTACACCTTGAACAGACTGTACAAAGCATGGGACTGTATAATACAGGGAATCCAGTGGTGGATGATCTGTGGTTCACAGGACAAACATGAGAACATTCCTTCATGAACAATAACAAATATACTAATAATTGTGTGGGTTGGGGAAAATACACCAAATGTAAGATATGGGCTATAGTTAGTGATAATATTTTGATGAAGCACTTCCATAGTTTGTAACCTGCTTCACAACAATGCAAGGTGGTGGTGGTGGTGGGGGTATGGGAGCCTCATATGATGATTTATGTGTTTGTTTTATAAATTCACAAATTTTACTATACACTTATTGTTTATGTATGTTCATGTATGAATGCTATAGTCAAAAAATTTTTATTAAAAAAAAAAATACATAAAGTTTTCCTGGACTTTCACAGTTACAACCTAAGTGGGAAATATATATCTTTTGAGAATTCTTGAAGGATGGAACTTGTGACACAAATTACTGTGATTTCAAGGATTGTTAGATTGAGAGAAAATGATGGCACTCACTGTAAGGACAGAATTTAAGTAGAAACAACTAATAGTCTCTCATTTCCAGAAACCTGGTAAAAGGAGCCCTTGTCTATGATAAGCAAAGGAAGGTGAAGAAGGTGGAAGATGGACCCAAATGTGAGGGATTCCCTGTCAAAGTCCTAAGTTATAAGCACAACCAAATCAATGCTTGAAGCCTTCAAATTGTGGGAAAATAAAAAAGCTATTGTTGCATTCCCCAATATCTCCTTTCGTGTCTTGTACAAAGTATTTTTTCTTGGTTTTGAAGAGAAGTAACCTTGAATGCAGAAAAAAATCCCAAGAGTTTAGAATCATATAATGTAAGAATTAGAAGCTAATGCTTTCTGCAGGAACTTTACATTATGTAAAAAGGGGTTGTGAAATAAAACATCCTTGGATTTAGTTCTTAAATGCTACTAGGTCTCCTCTGATTGTACAAAATTTCTTCAAAAAAATAATCTGCCTAGGAAGTGGCTGTGGCTCAATCAGTTGGGCTCCCGTCTACCATATGGGAGGCCCTGGGTTCATGTCCCGGGGCCTCCTTGTGAAGGCAGGCTCACCTGCACACTGCGGAGAGCCACCCGGCCCACAAGCACCGTGGAGTGCCAACTCAGCAAGGTGATGCAACAAAAAAAGTAGACAAGCGAAAACATGGAAGAGCGTGCAGCGAATGGACACAGAGAGCAGACAGCAAGCAAGCTGCAAGGGGCTAGGGGAAATTTAAAAAATAATCTGCCTAATTTCTCCCACTACTACTATATTACATACATAAACACACACGTACATACAAGGTATTTTTTAATTCCATGATACCAATGAGATTTATTTATTTATATACCTTACCTTATTCCTCCCACAATAAGGCAAATCAATTCTTATTTTAATAAAGAGCTAATTTTTGAGCTCTAACTGTATCATTAATATCAGTGTGCTAAGCAGTGTATAGCCCTCCTGTCATTTAATTGACACAAATACTTAATGAGGTAAGTGCTACTCTTATTCCCATGTTACAAAAAAGAAAATTCCAAATCAGCATGATTTATTTATTTATTAATATTTTATTATTTAAATTTGAACCCGGGAGGAGGATCTTTTTTCTTTTTTAATTTTTTAAAAATGATTTATTATTTATTTATTTCTCCCCATCCCCTTGTTGTTTGCACTTTTGTCTGTTCGTCTTCCTTGTTTCTTTAGGAGGCACCCAGAACCTAACTTCCTATGTGGGAGCAAGGCATCTGATTGCTTGAGCCACCTCCATTCTCAGCTTTGTTGTCTCTCTCATTATGTTTTCCTTCTTGTGTCTCTCGTTGCATCATTTTGCCGTGCCCATTGCACCGGCTTACTGTCTTCTTTAGAAGGCACTGGGAACTGAACCTCCCATATGGGAGACAGGAGCACAATTGCTTGAATCACATTTGCTTCCCAAGCATGATTTAAGGAACTTGCCTGGTATCACATCAGCTATAAAGAATCAGGCTGGGATGCTTCTAGGCCTCCAGCCAATGCTCTCAACCACTGTACTTAATATAAAAAAGTGTTCCTCTAATGCGTTGCAGCAGGAATTTAGAAGACGTAGAATGAGAACTTTGTATACATATTGACACTGAATTGTTTTGACTAAGATTTTGTGGTTGCTATCTTGGCCTGCTCCCTCCAGCTGCAGCTGAGAGTGGCAGGAACCTCACAGGGTGTACTCAAGGTGATAGGTGCAGCCTTCTGCACACCCGGTGAAGGTTGGACATGGTCCTGCACTGGGTGGTGAGCCAAAGGAGAGTTTTGACCTGAGGAGAGTCCTAACTAGGTTTTCTTTTCTAAAGAAGCGTAAGTTGGGGGATTTTGGAGGCTGGACTGAGTGGGTGGAGATCTACAATAAGGAGTTTCAGTTTGTCATTATTAAGGCCTAGAAGTAGGCCGTGGCGAGGAAGGGACACTGAAAGATTTCTAAGCTAGAACCACTAGGACTTTGGAATGCAATCTGGATGTGAGAGCTGAGTAAGGATTTCAGGATGGCATCAAGAACTCTAGCTTGGGAGGCGTGGATATGGTATCATCGTTCATGTGGGCTTGCAGGGTTGGGGAGAGGTGAGGAGAAGAATTTAAAAGCCTGCGGTAGCCGTAGGGCCAGGCTATACTCTATTATGTGGGTATCTCTGTGGTTCTTTTTGTCTGGGGTGCTTTAATTAATTTACTTAGAAGATAGAAGAAGTTAAATTGCATTGCCTGCCTTTTAGATGTTCTAGAATTGATGAAGACCAACGTTTCTCCTGGCCTCAGGCATTCTTAATAAGGCAAGAGAAGGGTTTAGTGAAATTATTAGTACTTTTAGCCAAGTTTTCCAATGTTGTTGAGAAACGTTAGGTGCACTTAGAAGGGAAACCCAAGAAGCATTTTGTTCCTCATGAGGTACACCCTCCCCAAAGGAATTCAGTCTGCTAAACCCAGGTGCGCTGATAATGCAGGTGGTTTCGCAGTTGTCCAGTCCAAGCATGAGCTTTAGTTTAAGAGACAGATTCTGTGGTGAGCAGTGATAGTATGGGCCTGTGTGCCCTTCTCAGTCTGGCTCTATGAACATTTGTTGAATTTGGTTCATTTAAATGTGAACTAGTAGTATTCTCAGCATTTTATTCTTGGAAGATTTAATTTTGGATATTGTCTGTAGGACACTCCATCTACCATATCTCAACCTATACATCAAATCCAGGTTTAATTCCACTTCAAAATTCATTGCTGAGACTAGTTACTTTGTATTATAGTATTTAAGTGGTAGAAGAGTAGGTGACTTCGTGTGTTTTTTCATTCATGCCTCAAGGTTGCAAAATTATGTAAGTTGTTTACAAGATGAAATGCTAGTGAAGAAAGGTTCATTTGCCACTGCTAGAAGTCACAGACCCCAAGCATTTGCTGTGACGAATATCTTTGATCTTTTCTTGCAGCTGTCTTGTGTTTACAGAATCACATTATCTCCTTGTATATCTAGGGTTAAATGTCACAGTCTTGTGGATAATATAATGGAACAAAGTTTCTATTTTGTACTTTGTTAAAGAACGCCAGTAGATGATTACATGAGTTTCAATTGGTGAACAGCCTCATTAATGATTAATTAAAAACATACAGAAGTACTTTTTTTTGCGAATGCCTGTACCTAGCAGTCTTTTGGAGTTCAAATAGTCAAAAGATACCCTTTTATTGCTTGTGAAAATTATATTTACTTTTAGAATTAAAATATATTTGAACAGAATTCAAAGCTTAGAATTCTTAGACTGTTTATATTAATATACATAAGGTATAATTACTTTTAAGTCTCTGATAGCAGTAGAGTTCATTCTTTAACATTATTTCTTTCTGCTACTTACAGGAAACTAGCTAGGCACCTTAATTGTCATCTCAAGAGTTAATGGGTTATGTCAATTTCATTATGAAACTTCTTGATAATTTATAGTTGGAAAAGGTTGGTGCTCCATATTACCTGGTTACCTATGGTTTGGAACAGATAGATTTATTTAAATACCATCAGTGTCTCTTCCGTGGGAAAGTACATTTAAAAGATTGTGAGGTGTTTTTTGTATTTTTGCCTTAACTTGTCATGTTGTTTTGCTGCTTTGTTTCCCTATTCTCCAGTTTTGCTTTGGATCATCTATAGCTATTACCTTCATTTGGCATTGAGACCATTATATTTCTGTGGATCCATCATAGCTCAGTTCCTTGAACACTATCTTCCTTAGCACCTAGCAAAATCTCAGCATTTAAAATTTATATTAGCGTGGCGAGCAGAGTGCCCACGTGAGTGCCTGCATGATGAGCCGAATGCCCATGCAAGTGCCCACGTGAGTGCCCACGTGGCAAGCTGAGTGCCCACGTGAGTGCCTGTGTGACAAGCCAGTGCCCACATGGTGAGCCGGGTGCCTTCATGGTGAGCTGAGGGTCCACATGGTGAGCCTTGTGCCCACGCAGCAAGACGAGTGCCCACGTAAGTGAGTCATGTAGCAAGATGATGATGCAACAAAAGAGAGACAAAGGGGAGAGTCAAGGTGAAGCGCAGCAGAGACCAGGAACTGAGGTAGTGCAATTGACAAGGAACCTCTCTCCATATCAGAGGTTCCCAGGATCGAATCCCAGTGAATCCTAGGGAAGAAAGACAAGAAGAGAAAACAAAAAAAGAAATAGATACAGATCACACAGTGAATGGACACAGATAGCAAAAACAGCAGGGAGGGGGGAGGAGGAGGGCAAAGTAAGTAAATAAATAAATATTTTTAAAAATGAAATTTGTGTTAGTAAGTTAGAAGATACCTCTGGTCCATACGTCTTCACTTCCTTGAGTATGTTCTTTTTTTTTTTTCTTTTTTCTTTTGTTAATTATTATTATTGTAAGGATGAAAATGCTCTAGTCATGATTAAAGGGATGAATGCACAGCTATGTGGTTATACCAGATATCATTGCTTGAGTATATTCTGCTTCCAACTTGAATACAAGTTCTTTGGGAACAAGCACTGTAGTTTAAATGTAAATTATCTACTGACGTAACAAGCGTGGTGTTAACTACATGGTACTTCTTGGGAAGCACTCGTTGAATTGGATTGCCCTGGACACACCTTTCTTATCTTGATTTTTTTAAACTACAGCCAGGCTTCTAGTGCAGAAGATTTCCTTATCCTGTCCAGACTGTGAACAGTTGTCTTGTTCTCACCAAAGGCAATTTCCTTGAAATGTTCTTAGAAACAGTGTGTTCAGGCTTCTGAAACTACACAGAGAAGAGGTCATAGAGATCCAAGGAACATCAAGATACTAATTCAAACTGTTCTCTTTGTAAACTGTTTGACCCCTTCCCTCTAATTCAACAACTGCTCAAAACTGTTAACACAAAATTGCAAAATAGGGAAGAAATCAAAATCAATTTCTGTATTATAGCCTTCTGTGAAGAGGACACTAGGAGAGAAAATATTTCTAAATGTGTAGTTGCATAAATATACCCTGCTTAGGTTGTTTTTGTCTTTTTTTTTAAGACTAGTTTATTTACTTTATTTTTACTTACTCCCCCCCTTCTCCCAGATGGTTCTCTAGTCTGTCTGCTTATTGTTTGCTTGCCTTCTCCAGAAGTTACTGGGAACCGAATCTGGGACCTCTCACATGGGAGGCAATTACCCAACAGCCTGAGCCACATCTTCTCCGCGGGCTTGTGCCATCTGCTTGTTTAGGCTTCACCTCATTGTGGTGGTGTGGTGTCTAGCTTGTTGCAGTGGGTGCGGATGTCTAGCTTGTTGAGGCGGGTGCAAGCATTTAGCTTGTTTTCTTTAGGAGGCACTGGGACCCAAACCCGGGACCTCCCATGTGGTAGGAGGGCACCCAACTGGTTGAGCCACATCCGCTTTTCTTCTTCTTGTTTTAATGACTTTAATACCTTGAGTGTTTTTTTAAAGTTTAGTTCCTACAAAAACACTAAACTACCCCTCACAAAAGCTAGCTGGAGGTAGAGAGAGACTATGTGGTTCTTGAAGCTCATGGCTTCCTTTCAGGGACTCCTCCTTCTTCGTTCACAGCTCCATATTTATGTCTAGAATGCACCAATAGCATTTTAATATTCCAATATGCTATGGAATGGATAAGGGAAACAGTGAAGGAAGAGTGCCACTATCATTCATATAAAATAGGAAATATGTCTTTGCCATCATGTAGGTTTGAAAAGTAAGTTGATTTAAACTATTAAATCAAAATCATGGTGTGGTTTCAGAGTCCTAATTTTTATAATCCTGTCTGTTAAGTTTGTCAATAAAGCCCAAGTGTTTCCCTTTATGTTCCTAAAACAGACTTATAAAAGTAGAGTATCAGCTATATATCATAGCAAATTTATAGTACCTTTCAATGCTTGAATGACCTAATCTGTTATTAATCTTTTCTCTGGGGAGTGTTTCCCCCCCCCCACATCAGCTGTCTAAAACATTTGGAAAATTATATTTTTGGGGAGTTGCCATTCATTGGGAAATGCTTCTTCATAGATATAAGCCAGTAGCAGTAAATGTTATTTACCACTATGGAAACCAAAAACCACAAATGGGGTTGTCTTAAGTATTAAAACATTATGCTTCTTATGGGATTAAGTTATATCCAGATTTGGTTCCATTCATTCAAATATTTTGGGGGCATTTACAATAAAAAAACTGTGAATTCTTTGTTTAATGATGGATTTTCTTCTACACAAAACTGAAAATACCATTAAAGGAAAATACTAAGAGGGAAAGATCCCAGTTTATGTAGATTATCAAGCTTATAAATGTGGAACCTTGTGTAGGGAGGCAGGAGATGGGTTTTAATACTCTGACTCTGACAAAAGAAACAGCTGCATGGCTTTGACCAAGTCCTTTAACTCATTCCTTCAGAAGTAAGAAACATTTTGTGTCTTGAGAGCAGTGTTATACTTGGATATATCTCATATTGGGAGAAGTTAGGATGATGATTATTTTTTTTTGTTTGAGAAGTTGTGGGTTTATAGAAAAAAATCATGCAGGAAAGACAGATTTCCCCTCTACCTCCCTTGCACAAATAATTTTCCCTATTACTAAAACAATCAACTATCTAGGAAAAAGTTTAACCAAGGATCTAATGGACTTGTACATGGAAAACCCCAAAACTTTGCTGAAGGAGATCAAAGAAGACCTAAATAAATTGAAGGATATCCTGTGTTCATGAATTGAAAGACTAAATATTGTTAAGATGTCATTCTACCCAAAACAATTTACAGATTCAATGCAATCCCAATCAAAATTCCAACAACCTTCTTTGCAGAAATGGAGAAACCAATCACCACATTTACAGGAAAGGGTAAGGGTCCCAAAATGCCAAAAACATTCTGAGAAAAACAGAAGGAAGTTGGAGGACTCACACTTCCCAATGTTTAAACTTATTACAAAACTACGGTAATCAAAACACCATGGTATGGGCACAAGGACAACCATAGATCAGTGGAATCAAATTGAGAGTTCAATTCGATTGAACTAAACTCTCACATTAATTTCTTTTTCCATTTCAATGAGTTTCATTATTATTATTATTATTATAGAAGTTGTATGTTTACAGAAAAGTCAAGCATAAATTACAGACTTCCCATCTATCACCCTAGTTTAATACCTTGTATTAGTGTAATACATTTGTAGCAATTCATAAAAGACTTTTTAAAATTGTAGTATTAACGTAGTCCATCGTTTACAATGAGGTATATGTAACCTAAACTGACCACTTTTAATCACGTCCCAATATATAATTCAGTGCTGTTAATTAGGTTCACAATTTGTGGTACTGTCACCACCATCCATTACCAAAACAATCAAATCAAATAGAAACTCTTCACAATTTAAGCATTTTCTCTCCATTCTCCACTCCTACCCTGGCCCGTGGTAACCTGTAGATTCTGACTCTGAGTATGCTTATTCTTACTTTTTCATATTAGTGAGATCGTACAGTATTTGTCCTTTGATGTCTGGCTGATGCACGCAACATGGTGTCTTCAAGGTTGATCCATGATGTTGCATGTATCAGAACTCCATTTCTTTTTATGACTGAAAAATATTCCATAAACATTTATTTGTACATTCATTGTTGATGGATACTGGGTTGTGTCTATCTTTGGGCAATTGTGAATAATGCCAATATGAACATTGGTGTGCAAATATCTGTTCCAAGTTCCTGCTCTCAAATCTTTTGGGTATATACCTATAAGTGGGATTGCTGGCTTATGGTAATTCTGTACCAAACATTCCAAGGAATCAACAACTGTCTTTTATAGGAGTTGTATCATTTTAAGTTCCCCAAAACAAAAATGAGTGTTCTTACTTTATTCTCTCCAACACTTGTAATTTTCTGGGGATTTTGTTTGTTTGTTTTTTGTAGTCATTCTAGTGGGTGTGAAATGATCTCATTGTGGTTTTGATTTGCATTTCCCTAATTGCTAATGATGTTGAGAATCTTTTCATGTGCATTTTAGCCATTTGTATATCTTCATTTGAGAATTATTCAAGTCTTTTGCCCATTTTTTAAATGAGCAGTTTTTGTTTTTCTTTTTGAGTTGTAGGATTTCTTTATATAGTTTAGGTAATAAACCCTTATTGAATATGTGGTTTCTAAATATTTTCTCCCATTAAGCAGATAGTCTTTTCTCTTTCGTGGTAAAGTCCTTTAAATGCACAAATGTGTTTAATTTTGATGAGGTCCTGTTATCTATTTTTTCTTTAGTTGCTTGTGCTTTGGGTGTAAAGTCTAAAAAACCAATGCATAGCCAACTGATTTTTTTTTTTTTACCATGGTGCCAAGTTTACGCATTTGAGAAAGAATAGTCCCTTCAACAAATGGTACTAGGAAACCTGGATATCCATATGCAAAAGAATGAAGGAGGACATCAACTCATTCCAGCTACAAAATCAGATCAAAATGGATCAAAGACCTAAATATAACAACCAAACTGTAAAACTATTAGAAGAAAAAATAGGGAAGTATTTTCAGGATGTGGTGTTGGACAATGGTTTCTTAGACTTTATAACAAAAGTTACATCATGGAAGAACCTCGAAGATATCATGTTGAGTGAATAAGTCAGTCATAAAAGGACAGGTATTGTATGATCTCACTGATAAAGAATAATGAGAATAATTGAATTCTCCACCTGTTATTGTAGAGATGTCTATTTCTCCTTTCACTTTTGCCAGAGTTTGCCTCATGTATTTTGGGGCACCCTGGTTAGGTGCCCCAAATATCTAACCCTGGTTAGATATTTATGAGTGTTACTCCTTCCTGGTAGATCATCCCTTTTATTAATATAGAATGGTCTTCTGTATCTCTTATAACTTTTTTGCATTTAAAGTCTGTTTAGTCTGACACCAGTATAGCTACTCCTGCTCTCTTTTGGTGACTATTTGTGTGAAATATCTTTTTCCAGCCTTTTACTTGCAGTGTATTTGCATCCTTGGGTCTAAAGTGAGTCTCCCACAGATAGCATATGGATGACTCATGTTTTCTTGTCCATTCTGTCAGCCCTTGCCTTTTGAATGGAGAGTTTAATCTGTTAATATTCAGTGTTATTACTGTAAAGGCATTACTTCAGCCATTTTATCATTTGGCTTTCATATGTCATCTTATTTTTTCCATGTTTTTACCCTTTTGTTTATCTTTTCTGATAGTCTTCATTTCTACACTCTTCTCCAAGCATCTCTTATTTTGTCTTTTCTGGCTGCAGAACTCCATTTAGTGTTTCCTGCAGAGGTGGATTCTTGTTTATAAACTTTCTTAGTTTCTGTTTATCTTTGAATATTTTTTAAAGGTTTTTATTTTTTATTTTTATTTTTTATTTTATAAGATTTATTTTTTAATTTCTCTCCCCTTCACCCCTCCACCCCAGTTGTCTGTTCTCTCTGTCTATTTGCTGCGTGTTCTTCTTTGTCCGCTTCTGTTGTTGTCAGTGGCACGGGAATCTGTGTTTCTTTTTGTTGCATCATCTAATTGTGTCAGCTCTCCGTGTGTATGGTGCCATTCTTGAGCAGACTGAACTTTCTTTCACGCTGGGCAGCTCTTCTTAGGGGGCACACTCCTTGGGCATGGGGCTCCCCTACGCAGGGACACCCCTGCGTGGCACAGCACTCCTTGTGCACATCAGCACTGCGCATGGACCAGCTCCACACGGGTCAAGGAGGCCCGGGGTTTGAACCGTGGACCTCCCATGTGGTTGATGGACGCCCTAATCAATGTGCCAAGTCCACTTCCCTCATTGAATATTTTAAGCTCACTGTCATATTTGAAAGAGTTTTTCTAGATAAAGAATTCTTGGCTGGCAGCTTTTCTTTCAGTACCATCATTATATCATACCACTGCCTTCTCGCCTCCATTATTTCTGAAGATAAATCCACACTAAGTCTTATTGGATGTACCTATGTGATGTTTTGCTTTTCCCTTGCTGCTTTCAGAATTGGCTCTTTATCTTTGCCATTTGGCATTCTTCATATTATGTGCCTCAGGGTAGGTCTATTTGGATTTATTCTAATTGTGTTTCCTGGGCATATATATTCATGTCTTTCATGAGAGCTGGAAAGTTTTTGGCCATTGTTTCCTCCAGTACTCTTCCTGCCCATTTCCAGTGTTCTTCTCCTTCTGGAACTCCCATAACACATAGGCTGGTGTACTTCGTGTTATCATTCAGCTCCCTGAGCCCCTGTTTAATTTTTTCCATTCATTTCTCTCTATTTCTCTCTTCATTTTCAGTTCTTTTCTCTGCATTGCTGATTGTTTCTTCCATGATTTTAAATCTGCTATTGTATGCATTATTGTACTTTTAAAAAAGATTTATTTTATTTATTCTCCCCCTCCTGTTGTTTGCACTTGCTATCTGTTCTCTCTGTCTCTGTGTTGTATGTTCTCTCTATTTGCTCACTTCCCTCTATTGTAATTTTAATCTCACTTATTGTGTTTTTCATTCCCATAAACTCCACTATTTTTCTGTCTAAGACTTAAAATTTCCCTTTGCCATTGTTAACTTTCCTGGAGGTCTTCATTTTTTATGCCACTTTGAACCACTGTCTAGTGTCCTTTCCTTTCAGTCTGAAGAGCTCCCTTTAATATTGCTTGTGGGGCGGGTCTAGTAATGATGAACTCTCTTGGCTTTTGTTTACCTGGAAATGTCTTAATCTCTCATTTTTGAAAGAAAGTTTCACCACATATAAAATTTTGGGTGGCAATTATTCTTTCAGCATCTTAAGTATTCAGACCCACTGCCTTCTTGCCTCCACGATTTCTGATGAGAAATAAGTACTTAATCTTATTGGAGCTCCCTTGTGCATAACTTTTTGCTTTTCTTTTGCAGTTTTCAGAACCTTATCCTTGTTCTTGGCATTGAACGGTTTACTATTTGTCTGGTTGTGATTCTCTTCACTTTTATCCTGTTTGAAATTCGTTAGGCTCTTGAATATGAAGATCATGTATTTCATTTAATTTGCTAAGTTTTCTGTTATTATTTCTTTGAGTATTTCTTATGCCCCTTTCGTTTTTCTCCTTCCGAGATTCCCATCATACATATATTGGGGTGCATGGTAGTCTCCCATAGTTCTCTTAAATTCGGCACACTTTTTAGATTCTTTTTCCTTTCTGTTCTTGAGCCCAAATCACTTCAATATCTTGGTTATCCAGGTTATTTCTTCCTCCAAGTTCATTGAAACCCTCTAGGGAACTTTTCATTTCCATTATTTTGGTGTTCAACTCCATTGTTTTTATTTTAAAAATTTCTATCTTATTGAGAGTCTTATATTGTTTATTAATTGTTTTCCTGATGTCTTTTATTACTTTGTTTTCCTTTTTTCTCATTGAGCATATTGAAGATCATTTTTAAAAACATCTTTGCTACTTCAAAAGTCTCATCTTTAGTGAGGATTTCAAAATTTATCTTTTTCCTTTGAATGGACTATCACTTCCTGGATTTTTTGTTTGTTTTTTGTTTTTTGTTGTTTTTTGGGGGGAAGGGGGTTGTCTTGTAATCTTCTATTGCATTTTAATATTTTAAAGTGTTAACTCTGGAATTCAGTCCCTGCGCTATCTGTTCCTTAAGTTTGTATCCAGCTAGTGCCATGACAGAGATTTTCTGAGTGGCAGTTGTTAACAAAAACAAACAAACCAATGCAGAAAACACCTTTGAGAGCCTTTGCAAATTGGCTCTTCTTTGGCTGGTGTTCTCCTTCAGTGTTTAGCCCTCCTATCAGGAAGATTAGCCCAAGGCTAATGTGAATTGCAGGGTCCTTTTTGGTTTTTTTCTGAGCCTGTGTTTTGTCCTGGACTTGTAAGGTCCTGTTTATTCCCTGTGAAGTAGACCCTCCTGCTCCTACAGTCTGCTCTCCTAAAGCTGTTAATCCTTTGCCCCAGGCCACTTTTACCTAATTATTTCTTACAACTGCTTTAGCTGTCTACAGACTGCTGCTTCTTCCTATAGGGTAAACTCTGGGAGGTCAGTCTCTGGTTTTTGGAGCCAGGGGGGATGCATCCTAGTTTAATTTTTAAGATTGGCATCCGATATACCTGATACACACCAATATACAACCACTTCCGTCTGTGTATAGGGTTTATTCTTCTCCCTCCAAAACATGGCCAGGAACTCACAGTTGGAACATAGGCTGCCTCCACACCATTCTTGGGAGTGTATGGTATGGGACGTGAAAAGGCACCACAAGCTTCTCCTGATTTTTTTGTTTTTGTTTTTTTAGAGGTACTGGGGATTGAACCCAGGACCTTGTACATGGGAAGTAGGCACTCAACCACTGAGCTACACCTGCTCCTATCCTACTGTTTGGTTTTTTTAAAAGATTTATTTTATTTATTAATTTCTACTCCCTCCCCCATTGTTTTTTGTTTCTGCTTTTCATCTTTTAGGAGCACAGGGAACTGAATCCCCAAACCTGGGACCTCCCGAGTGGGAGGGAGGTGCCCAATCACTTAATGACATCCACTGCCTGCTTGTTATGTTATCTAGGTGTGCCAACTTGCTGTGCTAGCCTGTTGCATCAGGTCGCTGTCTTGCTCATCTTCTTTAGGAGGCACCAGAAACCGAACCCAGGACCTTTCCTGTAGTAGGCGGATGCCCAACTGCTTGAGCCACATCCACTTCCCACCTACTGTTTTTGAAGGTGCATTTTAAAAATTTAGAACTTGCGTGATTACTTCAATCTTTTAATTATTTTATGTAGTTTGAGAAAGATATTTCTGCTAGTTTTTGCTATTAATAGTTTCCCATAGATTACGTGGGGGAATGGCATGGTAGAGCATCTTAAGCTGACATCTTGGTCAACTGGAAATTGTTATACCTTGATAACCTTTGTCACCTAAAAAAAGAAAGTCCTCAATGATGTTTGGTGCCATATTTACATAATATGTCAGAATCATCTAGCAGTGGTGAAGTATGCAGATAACCTGAATTGTCAATGCTTAATTTGTATTCAAAAGGTAGCATTTAAAAGATCTAGCTGTTATTCATAGATAAAAGGATAATGCCTTAAGAAGTAGTCCTAAGCTGCTAAGAGATTGGTCTTGGGGTTGACTGAATTGGTTGGTGAGAATGTTTCTTTTTTTTTCAGATTTTTAAATTTTTATTTTTATTTATTTCTCTCCACCCCCACCCCCCCGAGTTGTCTGTTCTCTGTGTCCATTTGCTGCATGTTCTGTGTCCGCTTCTGTTGTTGTCGGTGGCACAGGAATCTGTGTTTCTTTTTGTTGCATTATCTCGTTGTGTCAGCTCTCCGTGTGTGCAGTGCCATTCCTGGGCAGGCTGCACTTTCTTTCGCGGTGGGCGGCTCTCCTTACAGGGCGCACTCCTTGCACGTGGGGCTCCCCTACGCGGGGGACGCCTCTGCGTGGCAGGGCACTCCTTGCGAGCAGGAGCACTGTGCATGGGCCAGCTCCACACAGGTCAAGGAGGCCCGGGGTTTGAACCGTGGACCTCCCATGTGGTAGATGGACACCCTAACCACTGGGCCAAGTCCGCTCCCCTGCTTATTTCTATATCCATTTAATTCTTAGTTCTAAGATTTGTCATGACTGTCATTTCAGGAGTTTCTATAATAGGAACATCTCATAAATGGACTTTGAGTCTTTAGGACCTAATGATTCATTGAAGCTTGCATGAGGGGAAAGATATCTGTATTTCTGGCTCTATTGCTGATATGGATGTTGTGGACAAGATGACCTCTTTGTGCCTATTTCTCATTATTAAGTGGAGGTAATATCTATCCTCCTTACCCATAAAGAACGTTCTGAGGCTAAAAAGCATCCCCAAATGAAGCTATAAGCCAGTGTTATTTTTTATTAAGTAGCCTTCTAGAATTTTTTGAATATTATTCAAAATACAAATGCCTTTTTGACATTCAGATGTTGCTGTAATTTTGTTTAATATAGAAGGAGTTTACTAGGTTACTAGTTTTAAAATATGCACATGATTAAAACATGATTGCCCAGGTGTCAGGTGCTGTTTTATTTTGCAAGTAGCGATTCCATCATTTAGGCCACAGTGTTCTGTTTGTTTTCTGCATTCTAATTGTAGGCTGTGTTTGAAAGTATCTGAAATGCATTGAACCTGCTGAGGGTATTCATGGGCTCATTTTACGTAGGGCAGCAAAGAAGAGTCCAAAATATTTGACTTCCTGGGCCTTTGCAAAGTACCATCACACAATAAGGATCTGCTAAATGATCTTTTATTTATTAGTTCATTTCATAAATAGTTACTTGTCATTTGCTATTTCCCAAGCACTGTTTTAGGAACTAGAGGTACAGAAGTGAATATAATAAATGTGAAGCTGTTGTTAGAAGATGGAAACTGATAAGTGTGATTCTATGGATATCTACTAGATATCCATTAATAAATGCTAATAGGAGAAATAAAGCAAGCTAGGGAGACAGTGATGGGAGAATAGCAGTGTTAGGTGGTTAGGGAAGGTCTTTCTGATTAGGTGACACTGGAGCAGAGACCTGAAGTAAGTGCAGGTACAAGCCATGTGAGATATCAGGAGAAAAAGCCTTCTGGGCAGAGGAAACAATCAGTGCCCATAGCTGCTGTGTGGTTAAAAAAGGCCACTGTGCTGGACTGGGGTCCAGCATTAAATCTACTGTGGACTTGAATATAGCAGTTCTTCTATAAAGTTTTCTTTGA
The DNA here is from genome assembly GCF_030445035.2 of Dasypus novemcinctus. Classification (NCBI taxonomy): domain Eukaryota; kingdom Metazoa; phylum Chordata; class Mammalia; order Cingulata; family Dasypodidae; genus Dasypus; species Dasypus novemcinctus. The sequence continues at coordinate 36,559,716 of NC_080681.1, read as the reverse complement.
TTAGCCCTTCCCAAGCAATTAATCCTTTTACACTTTCTTCTTTTTTTAATAGCATGTACCATAATATTTTCACTTCCTTCTCCTTAGATGTTCTGTTTATTTCTGTGTCTTTAGCATCTAATAATGTGCCTGGAACATAGGAGGCACTTATTAAATGTTAAATAATGTGCTTATTTATTTAACAAACACTGTAAGGGCTTTGCAAATAGTAATTCATTTGATTTTCACAAGAACCCTTTGTCTGTTGTTTCATTTCATGAGGAAACTGAGGCGTTAAGATGTTGAGTAACTTACACAAGGTCACAGCTGAAAATGAATGAATGAATTTGCAAACAGAAAGAAAATAAAGCAAAGAAAGACAGACCCTTGAATATTTTGTGTGCTACCTCTGGGCTCCTGGAACACCAGAGAGGGTGGACTCCATGTGCTGGGAGCAGGATGGGGACAGAGAGCATGTTAGTTTCTTAGTACTTTAAGGAAAGCTCCTTTCTCTCTTGCATTCCAGGGCAGGGAAACATTGCTTCTTACCCCAGGCTTCCTTCTCCCCAGAGCTCTTTCCTGCTGGACCGTTTTGAGTCTTTAGATATACCTTCATATTCTCCATCTGCGGGCTTCTGAGGCTAAGACTTTCTCTGTGTAGCTATTAGAGGTAAGCCTATTACTTAACTCTCCGTCCCTTCTCCCACCTGTGGCTGAAAAGGCTAGCAATCGTTTATATACTGTAGTCCAGAAACAGAACTGACAGGAGATATACATATGTAAATACTATGTAGATATTATGAGGTTTTTTTTTTTTAATAGGAATTGGCTCAAGTGGCTGGGAATGATCAAGTCCAAATTCCATAGGGCAGACCATATGCTGTGAACTCCAGTGGAGGTTTGTGATGAATTTCCCATGAGAAGCTGGCCAGTTGAAGTAGAGTTGGAAATTCTCCCTTCTGACTGCTGAAGACATCACTTCTCCTTTTAGGGTTGTCAACTGATTGGATGAGACTTCTGTCATTGTTGAATGCAGTCACCTTACTGAGGATTTAAATCTTTGAAATATCCTCACAGTAACAATCAGGCTAGTGCTAGTTTGACCAAACAACTGGTCACCAAAATCTGGCCAGGTTGACATATGAACTCAGCCATCATACCTTGTGAGAGAAAAGAGATGAAAAAACAAAAAGAGAATTACATAATACAAGTTTTCCTCCACGGGGAGATTCTATATCCTACTTCAGTTCTGTTTTTTTTCCCCAAAGATTTATTTATTTTTTATTTATTTCTCTCTCCTTCCCCCTCCCCCCCCCCAATTTTCTGCTCTCTGTGTCCATTCGCTGTGTGTTCTTCTGTGTCCGCTTGTATTCTTGTCAGTGGCACTAGGAATCTGTGTCTCTTTCTGTTGCATCAGCTCTCTGTGTATGCGGTGCCACTCCTGGGCAGGCTGTGCTTTTTTTGTGCAGGGCAGCTCTCCTTATGGGGCGTACTCCTTGTGCGTGGGGCTCCCAACGCGGGGGACACCCCTGCGTGGCACAGCACTCCTTGCATGCATCACCACTGCGTGTGGGCCAGCTCATCACATGGGTCAGGAGGCCCTGGGCTTGAACCCTGGACCTGCCATGTGGTAGGTGGACGCTCTATCAGTTGAGCCAAATCTACTTCCCTCCTCCTGCAGTTCTTTTCGCTTCTGCTTGGGGAAGAGAGATTACAGAAGAGTGGAAGATTAGAAATTAAAGGGAAAAATCTAAGTGAAAAATCCAGAGTCATCTAAAACAGGACAGTCTGTGGGACAAGTGCCTGTTTTTGTAAATATAAAGATTCTTTAGAATACAGCAATGCTCATTTGCTTATGTATTATCTGTGACTGCGTTTGTACTACAGTGGAAGAGTTGAGTAATCATGGCAAAGATCATATGGCCTGCATAGACTAAAATATCTACTTTACAGAAGTTTATTGTGTAGACCTTTCTGAGAAGATGGAAATGATTTTGTTTCTTTCTCCAGTGTGGTAGGCACTGGTCACATGTGGCTATTGAACACTTGAATTGTGGGCAATGTGACAGTCTTAGTGTGCCAAAGGGCTGCCAGTACAAAGTACCAGAAATGGGTTGGGTTCTATAATGGGAATTTTATTAGGGGAAAATCTTAAATGGCTCTGAGTCCCTGAAATGTCCAAATCAAGGCACCATCAGAGATGCTTTCTCACCACAGTCAGCCACTGGCGAGCTGGTGTCCTGCCACGTGGCGGAGATGGCAGCTGATCTCTGCCAAAGCCCGTGCTTCCCCCTCCAGAATCTTCCATCTCCTGGAGCTAAGCTGTGGGCTACCGGGCACAGAGTTGTCTCTTGCTGGGCTGCCTCTCTGTCTCGACTGCTCAGCTTTCTTCCCAAGTTCAGCTGTGGGCTATCAGGCACATGGTTCATCTCTTCAGCCTTAAGCTGCTCCTTGGGCCCAGCCTGTCAAGGGCCTCTTTCCTTGCATCTGTGCTTTTCTGATTCCAGACTCCAGGACCTCTCTCAGCCTCTTAGGCCTTCTCTGTCTCCCTGCAGTCCTCTCTTTCACATGCAGTATCAGTAGAGCAGCTTCCTTTCTCTGTGTCTCCGTTTATGTAAGACTCAGCAAGAGGGCAGAGACCCAACTTGAAGCACACGGTACTGCCAAAGTTCAATCAGAATCAGCCTAATCAAGTGATGTAATCAGTATCCTTAACAGAGTCTAAAGCAGTCAAAGCTTCTCTCTTTTTGTGGTTCACCAAATTCAAACTTTCACAGTGACTAACTGAATTCTTCATTTTATTTAATTTTAAAAATTAATTCAAATTTAAATAGCTATATTTAGCTAATGGATACCATAACAGACAGCACAGGTTTTAGGTTGGAGTTGGCTACAGGGTTTAAAGTAGATATTGACAAGTATCTACTTAAGGCCACTTGGAACAATGAGAGTAGAGAAAGAAGCATTCAGAAAGGTATACTTTAGAGGAGCTTTAATACAGTTCTCCTTTTCTTCTAGTATAGCTATTAAGAGTTACTGGTATTGGGATCCAGCTCTGCCACTTACCAGCTTTGGAACCTTGGTCAGGTTGCATAGACTGCATCAGTGTCCTTACCTGGGAAACTGGGATGGTAATAGTACCTACCCAATATATAAAAATAGGATTGTTATGAGGCTTAAGTATGTGTTTATACAGTGCCTTGCACGTAGTAAAAGCTGTGCAAGTCTTGGCTGCCCTTACTGTCGTCGTCATTATTTCATAAATTTTTTTTGTGGCACAGAATAGGAAAGTAATCCTTACATATTTATTTATTTTATTTTATTCATTTTAAAGGAAAGTAGATTCTGAATTTCAGGGAAATTTGTGCATTAGCCTGGCTAATGTAGTGTATTCCTAATTTGGAGACCAGCTGTGCTTAGATTCTTTCCATGTAGGTTCATGACAATTACCAGTCTTATTGATGGTCACTGTTAATATTGATAGATAGCCAGATTATTTTGCAGAAACTCTTCACAGGGGAATTAGGCATGTTTAATTAGAAGTAGAACTTTTTTTTAGTGTAAGTACTTGTTCCTAAAGCAGAAGAATTCCTGGTAATATCTGAAAGGAAGTGTGTTTCTATTTTATCTTGAGACGTGTCAGAATCTCCCACCATGAGTAAGCTTAGTGCCTTCCCTTTTATAGAAGCAATGAGCAGGGCAGGCAGAAACATATTGGGAGGTGGGAGTTGTAATTGTTTGTATAAATTTTAACAGTAATAGAAATCTAAACCTGAAAAAAGAATTTGGAATCACATCACTATGGGTTTTTTAAACTGAGTGGTTATTTGTTAACTTTCTTCTCTTCAATATCATCTACTGATAATCCAGTACTCCTTACTTGCCATGGCCAAACCATTGTCGCTTTTAAAGACAGCCCAGAAGCTAATGAATGCAGCCTCTTGAGAACCTACTTGTAGGTTTTCTGTGACAACAATGATGTGACAATACTTTTTAGTCCTTAGATCTGTTCCCCCAAGGCTGGCACAACAATGTTTGGCAGATATTACGTGCTCAGCACTGCTCTCCAAGGCTGCCTTTTTGATCTGTAGTCTGTGTTCCAACACAGTCCTTGATAAGCAAATAAGAAGAAAACCTTGCCCAGATGGCAGAGGCTGTTTTATTTTGCAAGTGGTGATCCTATCCTTTAAACCATTGTGTTTTGTTCATTTTCTGCCCTCTAATTCTGGATTCCATTTGAATGTATCTGAAATGCATTGAACCTGCTGAGGGTATTTCATGGGCTCATTTTACATAGAGCAGAAAGAATGAGAAAGTGGTCACCTGCTAATATCCTCTAGCTTGAGACCACCTACATCCTGAAACCGTCCTCTAAGGGAGAGAAGACAGGGAGATATTGAAGTCTCTGATGTGATGTGGCCCTTGAGAGATTGCTTTGTCCAGTAAACACAGCTGTTTGGCTGGGGCTTTATTTTTACATGTACCTCCCTGCAGAGTATCCCACCACTGCATTTGCCTGCTGGGCCTTTATCTACTGCTCTTCAAGTACACTTACTTACAGCCCATTGAAAGCCATTTGCATCACTTCAACTGAAAGAGTATAAGCAGTAAAACCTTCTCTGCTGCTATAAATTCAGGATTCCCCCTCTCACCTTCTTTTGTTTAAACTGTGGAGAAGGGGATGCACTGGGCATTTTGAAAACTGTGGTTCAGTTATATATTTTCTTGTGGTAAAAACCTTACTAATATAAATTACAGAGCTGGAAGTTATGAGAAGACTGGTTTAGACTCAGAATAAGGAACCATGTAAAGAATAAAGAACTAAAGCTAGCCAGCAGCCTGCTATAAACAGACCTCTGATGACCTCAAGCAGACAGCTTTTTAGAGGATTTAAAATGGATTGGAAGCTGAATGAGGTGGTCTTTCTGTATGCTCTGCTATTGTATGCTTTTAAATTATATAACAAAAATATTTTCTATTAAATCTGTGATGTTACTTTACTTACAATATTGTGTAAAAGGAACTATTTCTTTTCTCCTAAATTGTAGGTGAGTGAAACTTGAATATCAAATATAGCATTCTAATAGGTGTATTTACTCTAATGATGTGTGTTGTATAATCATATCTTCCTTACAACTCCGTTTTAAAATTAATGACTTAATAATTTGGGTATACGTGGATGAATTCAGTACTTATTTATTTGAGACCTACTATGCCCATCACACTAGCCTAGCCTCATGGGGAATAAACATATAAATGAGGCACTACTGCCTTCACCTTTTAATTGGGGAAACAGGCATATTACCCAGGATGTAAATGAGACTGAAAAATGTTAAAATCAAATTACAGAAAAAAGGAGGAGGGAACCAATTCATTCTGATGTGAATGATCCAGAGAAGTGATGCGGACTGAGCTTTGAAAGACAAAGATGGAAGGGGGGGTGTATGGTGGTTTTAAGCTGTATGTACCCCAGAAAAACACGTTCTTAAATTTAATCCATTTGTATGGGTGCAAACCCATTGTTAGTAGGACCTTTTGATGAGGTTACTTCAGTAAAGTATCACACACCTCATCAGGATGGGTCTTAATCCTATTACTAGAGTCTTTCATAAGTTGAATAAAATTAAGACACAGAGAAGAAAAGCTACAGAAAGCAAGAGCGTGAAAGAGAACTGGGAAGAGCAGAAAGCGACGAGATGCTGGCGTGCGTGTGCCCTGCCAGGTGAGCGAGGAACCGCACATCTCTGGCAGCCAGGCCCAGAGCACCACAGTGTTTAGGGAGAAAGCATCGCCTGGATGGTGCCTTGATTTGGACATTTTCACAGCCTCAAGACCCTGAGTGAATAAATTCCCATTGTTTAAACCGAACCATTTCATGGTATTTACTTGAGCAACCTAGGAAACTAAAACAGGGTGGGCATAATGATAATTAACACTGCTTGGTGTTTACTGTGCGTGAAGCATTTTTCTGTGTGCTTTATGTGACCCTCCGTGTCCCTGTGAGGTAGAATCCTCTCCATCCTTCATCACCTCCTGGGATTAGCACCTTCTTTCTCCTTGTGTGGGTGTTGTACTCCTGTCCTGTGTGTAGAATGTCAGATTAACGTTTTATATGCACCATGGCAGGACTGTTTAAAGATCTTCCATGGTACTCCATCTTCCACAGAATGAAAAGCTAGTTCTTACCTATTGCCTGCAACTTTTCTGAGGTTAATTTCTTCCTCTCGCCCTGCTTGTCTTGGGCCTCTTCTCATTTCCATCTCTATTTCCATCCCTAATTGCCTTACTCCAAACTGATGTCCTTCCCTTATTGTTCTTTCTTTCCCTTATGACAATTTCCAGCCAGCTATTTATTCAGCCAACTGTTAGTGAGCTCCTAAAATGTGTCAAGTCCTCTGCTAGGTGGTAAGGACACCAGGGTTAAAAAGATGGAGTCACATTCTCACTTACCTCACCTGGTATTATTTACAGGTATCTTATCACTACTTCTAGACCATACACTCTCTGAGGACTAATACAGCTCTGTATAGCCCTGGGCACCTTGATTAGTAACATCTAAATATTTGTTGAATAAATTATTGATTTTACGTTAGTTTTACAAAATTATTCTAACTTAATTATAAAATATTATAGATATGTGGGCATGTGGACTGTGAATTTAGAAGTGTTCAGCATACCAGTGGTACTTGAATTTACACTGGGTGAGCTCACCAAGGAAGTCCTAGTCACCAAGAATTAGGTCCTGGGGTACTTGAATATTCAAAGATCAGGGAGAAAAGGAAGAATTAGCCAAGACATCTAAGGGATGCCCATTAAGGAGAATAAAGAGAGGTTGATACTCTGAAATCTAATTTAAGAATATTTCAAGAAGGAAGTGATGAATCTTATCGAATCTGCAGGTAAAGTAGGTATGATGAGAACTGAGAGTTGACTCTTGGATTTATTATTACCAAGGTCATTGAAGATCTTGACAAGGAATTTTGGTGGAGTGGAAGGGAAGAAAACCTGATTCAATTGGGTTCTTTTTTTTTTAATTATTTATTTTTAAAAATTACATTCAAAAAATATGAGGTCCCATTCAACCCCACCGCCCCCACCCCCAACTCCCCCCACAGCAACATTCTCTCCCATCGTCGTGACACATGCATTGCACCTGGTAAGTACATCTCTGAGCATCACTGCACCCCTAGTCAATGGTCCACCTCATAGCCCACACTCTCCCATGTTCCATCCAGTGGGCCCTGGGGGGGATCTACAATGTCCCGTAATTGTCTATGAAGCACCACCCAGGACATCTCCTCGTCCCGAAAACGCCTCCACATCTCATCTCTTCCTCCCATTCCCCAAACCCAGCAGCTACCATGGCTACCCTTCCCACACCCATTCCACATTTTCTCTGTGGACATTGGATTGGTGTGTCCATTGCACATCTATGTCAAGTGGGGGCTTAGATTCCACATGGATACTGGATGCACTCCTCCTGCTTTCAGTTGTAGACACTCTAGGCTCCATGGTGTGGTGGTTGACCTTCTTCAACTCGATGTTAGCTGAGTGGGGTAAGTCCAATAAATCAAAGTGTAGGAGCTGAAGTCTGTTGAGGCTCTGGGCCTGGGTGTCATATTATCAGTCCAGAGATTCAAATCCCCTAAATATATCTAAAACCCCAGCACCAACTACAATTCCATTAAAGTAGCATGCAAGTCTTGTGAAAAGAGATCCCCTCTGAGTCCAATTCCATCACGCAGAAACACCAGCTCCAAAGAAGGGCCATCTGCCATGGCAGTGAACCCCATCTGCCATGATCGTAGAACCCGTGGGTCTCTTTATTCCTCAAAAGAACCAATACCTGGGGTTGTATCTACTTTATCTGTCTCTCAGACTCTGCTCAGTTGTGCATAAGGGCATTCCTTCTGACCACCTCCAGACTCTTTTTTAGAGACTCATAGCCTTATATTCTCATTTCTCCTTCCCATTTCCCCCTTACATTAGGTCAAACAGCATTTTGAAGTCATGTTATTATATGTAGACAGGGATATTCTGCTGATCCGTGTTGAACCTTTAATTCAAGGTCCTTTTCTAGTTGCATCTTCAGCTGATATGTGGTAGTGATCCCTCGGTGCCAGGGAGGCTCATCCCCGGGTGTCATGTCCCACGCTGGGGGGACTGCACTGCATTTACATGCTGAGTTTGGCTGTGAGAGTGGCCACATTTGAGTAACATGAAGGCTGTCAGGAGGAAACTCCCAGGCACAGTGCTATTCTAGGCCTTATTCTTATTGGAGGTGTATAGGTTCAAAAGCATAGCCATAAGTATCAGGAGCCCACTGTTGGGCCCTCTTTCCTTCCTGGTTCTTGCCGTTGCACCTGGGGGACTGCTGCTGCTCCCCCAGGGTCCACGACAGTGACCCCCCGGCCAGGGGCCCAGTACCCCCCCCCAGCTATTGTTTTTAATTGTTTCCACTATGAGTATATCTAGACATTACTCTATACCCTGGGCATATGCCCTGTATAACTCCCTGTCAACCATATATATCCTGTCAATAACATCCTATATCAGTATTCCTCCGCTGCCATTGTTGAACCACTCTGTGATCCAAAACTTCCTGTAAAGTCAATCCCAGCATAATGTCAGCTTCACAAGAGTCTTAGATCACCGAAATTCATATATACAATATACAGTACTTCCCCAGATTCACCATAAAACCTTTTCCCTTCCACAGCGATAATCTCTTAACTTGTTCATATCATATTTCCTGAAACTGATGTACAGATTCCGAGACAATAGCTTTCAAACAAGGTGACATCTGTGCTTACTATGTGGTCCATACTTTAGGTTGTACAGTTTTCTAAATTTTAGTTATCCTATGTTTTGCCTTATGGTTTACATTATTAGTCTGTCATCCCCTATATGTTTTTGGAGTAATATTACATGTTTTATATTCATCTTCGTGTACTCTCACAAAACTCCTCTCTTGCCCCCATATTTACCTTGTTTCCATCCATTCCACATCCATTTTCCCCTCCCCTTGGGGCCCACAACGCCAGCCAATCTCCAATTCCCAAGAAGCCATGTCCAGAGATACTTGCAGCAGTATTCAGGGCCTGACTTTCTCAACTGCCCTAATGCCCTGGGAGCCATCCTTTCTCACTAGAGATACAGTTCTCTCTATTTGACGGCATTAGTCCTCCCCAGGATGTGGGTCCATCCCAACTCTCACTTCTTGGGATTGGGTTCTAAAGAGAATAGGAATGAGTTACAGACATGTCTTTTGAGAAATTTTGCCATAAAGGGGAGCATAAGAATAAAACAGAAACTGGAAGAGGATGTGAGGTAAAGGATTTTTTTCTGAAGATGGGAAAAAGTACAGTCCACCAAATGTCCATGGCTGCAGTCCAGTGGAGTGGGGAAGCGTGGTGATATAGGAGAGAAGAGGGACAGTTGCCTGGGGAGTGATGTTAAGTAAGCTAGAGAAACTGAGCTCTTGTTTACAAATTAGAGATTACTTTAGATAGAAGCAAATAGTTCATACACAGAAACAGGAAAGAGAGTATGTGAATATAAATGCAGGAAAGTTGTGGAAGTGGGAGTGTATGGAAAATTTTCCTTTGCTTCTTTTCTTTCAGTGAATTATGAAGCACAAGGTTTATCAGCTGAGGGCAGGGAGATTACTAAAGAGAGGACAATGTGTGAAATAGTCATCTAGCACAGAGGGAGAATAATGGACTAGGGAACTTTAGCAGAATTGCCAGGCTAAACTAAGGACCCACTTGAGATTAGTGGTCATGAATTTAAAATATGACTTGCCAGCCAGCATGGCAATGTGGTTTTTCTTCACCCAAGTTCAGCAGCCCCCTTACAGGTACAGAATAGATGGATTTGGATTTAATAAAAGTTATGTTTTGCCAAGTGGGTAGCGGGGAGCTTAGGTATAAGTAAAGGAGCGTTGGAACTGTGAAAGAGCTTAAAATCAGTAAAATTTAGTGTCAGTGGGATTAACAATTTAGTGAATACCAGAGGGAGTGAATTGAAAAGAGTTTTCAGAAATGTTTAAAGATAAGTAGAACTTTCTAAATTGATTGGGTATGGAGTAAGAGAAATGATGATGCTCAGAAGTTTGGGTTGACTAGATAAATATTGGCTCCAAACTCAAATTTTCACAAGCACTTAAAAGTAGCAGACAACGAGTGGGTGGGGACTGTGTCACCCGGGCAGATGCTTGGGCCTCCTGAAGGGAGGAGGCTTAGCACTCACCGTTGTTACCGTGCGCTGTCTGGGTCCTGGGCTGCTAGGTCTTCCAATTTTGAAAATAGACAGAAGATTTAATAATCTCCCAATTTATAAATGTGAATTCCATTCTTAAAAAAAAAAAAAAGCAACAACAGTGACAAATTGTATTCAGACCCCAGACTACCACCTTTCAGCCTCTTGGGTAGGTGCTGGTGCCACTAACTAATAGGGGTTTTAAGAGGAAGAAAAGGTTTAGCAGGAAGATGATTTGTAATTCCTTCTGGTTTAGTCATATTGAGTTTGAGGGTACTTATTGGAAATTCAGGTAGATGTTCCCAGCAGGGGACTAAATAGATAATTCTGAGGTGCCACAGAAAACGCATCTTAAGAAATATGGAATATATCCATAGTAAGTACACAACAAGTAGGTGTTATAGTTAATGATGACAGCAATGGAACATTTTGGATGGCAGGGAACATTTTGGATGGTAGTCATGAGTGAATATATACATTGGTGTATAAATTCATTAATGGCTCTGTGTGTGTGTGTTTCATGACAGAACTGTGGGAACAGATCAGGTCATCAAAGGGGAGAGTACATACAGTAGGATGGATTGCGAAGGAGCCCTAAAAGAGCAGACAGGGAGATTGAGGGGAAACTGGCAGACCATGTCTTAGATGCCAGGGTGTAAGTATCAACAATTTCTCATAGCTGAAAGGTCTGCAAAGATAAAGACCTAATGATGTCCTTGAGATTTGGCAACCAGGAGGATATTTATATTCTGAGGGCAAAGGCCAGATTGTTCAGATGTGAATGGGAAATGAGGAAGTGGAAATAAACCTATCTTTTGAGAAATTCAGATGGGCCAGGAAGGAGAAAGAGGAGGGCACAGGGTCAAGGCAGAATTATATTGTTTTAGGTGGGCAGAGGCCTGAGGGAATATATTTACAGAGTGAAAAAGGAAGAGCTGAGCGGAGAGAAACAGAAATATTAGGAATGGAGGGAGAAGAGAGCAAGTCTCCCTGCCCGAGGTGGTAAGGCAATAATTGCGGTCCCATCAGAGGAAAGAGGGAAGGAAGTATTCTGCCCTTGAAAACATTCCCTCCCACCAAGGGAATAAGATTTATGCACTTCAAATTGAGTCTGTGCCTCCTCTTATTCAAGAAAGGGTTTGAAGGCAGAGGCAAACCAAGCACTGAGCTGCATCGTCCAGGCCATAGGCACTGGAGCGGTTCTGAGAGGGGGCACGTGAGAGGGTACGCAGCGCTGGCTGGTGTGCTGATCCCAGAGCACCGGCCTCTTGCTTAGGCAGGAGTTCTTCATGGTTTCCATTCCATTGACCTCGAACAGCTTCACTGAAGTTTATTTTTAGCTTCTCCTTTTTATTTCCAAATTGATAGCTGAGTGAAGGGGTCAGTGGCCCAGTAACCCTTGGCCCAGGGCAGCAAGGCCATGCCAAAGGTGCCCCTGGCCGTGAACGAAGAGATGGCATCAGGCCTGGTGACTTGAAACATTTCTGTGAGCTGTTCCTCACTCCTCCTCTGGAAGCAGTTCGTACATGTCCTCTGCCTTCGTGATGGAATAATGTATTGGGAGGGCTCACCAGGACTAAGGGCCCTGCCAGGGGGAGAGAAGATAAGGTCTCACTCCCATCAAAGTTGGAACCAGAGCCTCTGTTACTTGTTATAGCCTTGCCAACAGGACTTCGTTTGGACTCTGCTGTCATGGGGATTTGTTTCTTGCGTCCTCCCTTTCTTCCGTTCATTCACCCATCAGGTTGACTCTGTGACTGCTATGTCCCATGCACTGGGCTGGCCATTGAGAATTTTTAAAAGTCAGTTAATGTCAGTCCTGCTCAAGGGGTAAATAGATATAATATTTACTTATGTATTTATGAATTTACTCTATAAAACTTTGAGAGACCTTTGAGTCCGCAGATGGTGTTAAGTGCTATGGGAGACAGCGAAGAAGAGGGCTTATTCCCTATCCTCGGGAAACTTATAGTCTGTTGTGGAGAAGAGAAAGCATATTATTACCTCCAGAAGCATATAGCATGGTTTAAATTTTTAAGTATGTGAGCATTTGTATTTCAGATTCTGAGTGTCTGCATTCCCAACAGAGGACCTAGTGCTCAAGACCTTAATAAATGTTGGTTGAAATTAATGAGTAAATGTGTATTGCATACAGAAATTGATAGGTTGTTGTAATGGAGAGTGGTTCTTTGAGCCAGGCCTGGGGAGATAGGTGGGCATTTCCACAGGAGAAGAGAGGAGGTGTCCCCAGGCTTTCCATGCACCAGAAACATCAGGAGGCCCTTGCCAAGCCCAGGAAATAAGATGGGGCTCATTTGATGAGGAGCATAGGGCCTGTGGGGAAATGTTGGCGGACAAGAAAGGATGGGGGAAGATAACTCAGGGCTTCACCTGCCAGCCCAATGAGTGTGGTTTTTCAAGGTATGTTCCAGGGTATACATTCAAAATCTACTTTGGATGGCGGTGTAATGGGTATATTGCAGGGTCAAACAGGGTTTTGTTTTTTCAGAATGGAGGGAGACTAAAGCATGACTGGAGGCTAAGGGGAAGGGACCAGTGCCAGAGGGAAGGTTTTCTGATGAAGCAAGGTCACTCCAAGATGGTAAGAGAGGGCGAGATGAGCGGCTCCCCTTTCCTCCCACCGGAAGATACTCCTCAAGGAGCTGGCCTAGGCTGCAGATTCTAGACCTTGGAGGCCACTGTTAAAATGGCAAATGATGGGGTTTTGGCTGGGGGGTGGTAAGAAAGGAAAAGCAGACAAGACTAACGATATAGCCCTTGTATGTTCCACAACATCTGTGTGCAAGTGGTGTCATTGCAATATTGACGATTGGGCAGAAAATGCAGAACCCCGAGTGTTTGTCTTTAGGGGCCTAATATTACGTCCTTTGTAAAGTAATCCCTCAGATCCTGTTCAACACTAGCATTCTTTGAATATGTCAGAGAAGACATGAGAGACTAGAAAAACTGGGTACTTTCTGAAAGCAAGGCAGCCAGCCTCTGCCGATATCCAGCTAAGCGATGGCATCTAAGCCTGGTGTGTGAGCACTTCTATCCATTTCTTGCTTACTCATTTTTACTAATACTTTGTAGGTAAAGTTTACAAGACAAACAAACTAGCTAGTTTAAAAGTGTGTTTCACGTTAATCTCTTTCTCCTTTCCTATTGCTGATGGAAGTAGGACATATTTTGTTTGAACAGCATCTGGTCGTGCTACGGCCTGTACCTAAAATTGCAGGCGGGCCTTGCGCAAGAATCCCAAACACATGAGTGCAGACTCTTCAGGTGTTTTGTATATCTTGGTATAAAGGACAGTGATCTCAAATTAAGCCTTACTAAAGTTCATCTTTAGGGGGGCTGTAGATGAGGTAGACTTCTGTGTGTAAAGGAGTCTTTATATTTCCCAACATTAGTCACCGAAGGAAAATGCCCACATAATAATAGAAATAATACTCAACGTCTGTTTGGTACTTCAGAATAACAATGGCCATATATATTCACATATAGCTATGATGTTATATTCTAAACTAATGAAAGCAAAAAATAGGTATTGGGTATAGAGGGCACTGTGTTTATTTAGGTAAGGATTTATGGCAAAGAGCAGGATGCCTCAACACCAGGGAGATAATAGAGTAGATAAAGGCCATGGAGTCAAAAAAATGTGGGTTCAAATCCCAGTTTTTTCAAACCACTAGCAGTGTGATCTTCAGCAAGCTTCTAACAACTTTCAAGTCTCAGTCTCCTCATCTGTCAACTGGAAAGATAATTCCCCTTAGAGTTGTTGTGACAATGGAAAGAAATTAGGTTTATAAAACTTCTCAGACTTGGCTTGAACCAGAGAAGTGCACAGTAACTAGTAATTAATAATGATGATCACCATTCTTAGATGGTGGACAGTTAGATCTTGGCATCTTCCTTCAGTTTTCTTTCCTTTGTCCTCATATCCAGGCTGTCACAAATCCTACCTATGGTTCTCCTTTTGGAATATAACATTAGTTCTTTCTCCCGCAGCCCCATGGTACCATGCTTGCCCTCCCCTCCAGCTAAATTCTGTGAACAACCTCGTAGCCAATAACCAATGCATCTCTCCCCACCCCTATCGTATATCTCAAATATAACTATACTTTCCAGAGCTTTCTTCATGTTATTGTGAATTGGCACTGTCTCTTGCCTACTAAGTAAAACCAAGCAACCTTTGGACTTAAGTGTCCTCTGAAACCTAACTAAATCTTATTCTTCTGATACAACACTATTTATATTTAAAATATACAAAAACCTATGTGAACTATTCATTATGAAAGAAACATGAGGGACCAGAAAAACATCTTCTAAAAAAAATGATGAGGATGTTCATACCTTGACAAATACTCTTCTGCCTTTCATTTATTGCTGCCTCTGATCGGTTTTTGGCAATGTTGGAATGTATTGTCTACATAATGGCATTGACACATCTTAGGAAGGATGGCATCAGAGTCTTAACTGCCCAGAAAAAGATGTTTTTGAGTTAGGGTATCTGGAAAGGACGGGAAGACAATCGTGTTTTCTATTTATGTGCACTACTAAACGTTTTTCTAGACCCATCAGAGAATTTTTTGTTATGGTTGATAATTTACTGTCTTTCCTTAACCTTGTTTTCTTTGGTGGATTAAACTATGCTTAAGAGCTAATGGTGATTGCATTAGTACCTACCCATGCCCACACCAGTACTGCTACCTGCTACCTGTCAGTCAAGTGTTCACAAAGACCTTGTGTGCAGAGCCCTGTATAGAGAAGAGGGCCCTGGTGGCCATCTCTGACAGATACCATGGTTCCTCAAGCCATGGCTTCAAACCACAGGCTGTGGAAGCAGAAGTGGAGGCAGAAAGTCATTTTAAGTTCACTCCCCAGTTTCCTTTACTTTTGTTGGCCCATTTTCTTAAGGTGTAACCAGGTGTTTCTTGACCATATAGACAAATGCTATTTTGCTTGGTCTTCACAACTAGAAATTATTCTGATTATTGAGATGCTGTCCCTCACTGATTTACACTCTTCTATTCCACTAGCTCCATATGGTAAAGGTAAGAGATAGGGGAAAGGAGATAGGGTATTAATGTGCGAATCTACTCCTTTGTCACAAATCATCATCATTCACGATGAATTTCATCTTTGAAATTCTGTCTCCCATTTACTAGACTGTAGTACCTCACCCTACCAACCAGTGGCAGTTAATAGGAGCTTAAATATCCTGAGATTTTACTTTCTCATTTAATCTCTAAAGAGTGGGAGAGGCTACCTTAAGACCTGGAGCCCCAGAGATAGCAGTTGCATCTAGGATTTTCTTTTTCTTCCTAGCTCTCTTTTTAGGCATTTAAGTAGTGGAAGAAGGATCTGGTAGCTCTTGTAGTCCAACTTACTCACTGAAATTTCTCCTTATACAATTAGGTAAGTCGTCATTAAATCATAGCATTCATCTGTAAGGACAAACTTTCAGAAAGTTTACCTAAAGCATTTAGGAATAAGCAATTTGAAATGCAGGGGGGCAGTGGGTGGCATTTTCCTTGGTTTTTAATCTCAGAACATTTGGTGTATTCACATCCTGTAAATTAACAGTAATACAGCTTTTTTAGTAAAACCAGATAATCTGGTAGAATACAAATATGTACATACAGTATAACCTCAATGTAAAATGGAAACCACAGATATATTCATAGCAAAGAGTGGAGGGGTACATCACAAATGTTAGCAAATGGCTGTAAAATTATCTGATTTGTTTTTGTTTCTTTTATTTCTCTCTGTGTGTCTACAGTCTCCAAATTTTCTTTTCTTGAGTATTAACTTTATAATTAAAAAGTCACTTTTTAAAAATTATATCAAATGATGATGATGACTGTGTACCAATTTGGTGTTCAATAATTTAAATTTAATAAAATAAAGTAGAGGGAGAAAAAAAATGTGGAGTAAAATATGGACAAGTAAGTGATTAAACCTGAACATCTCAGATATCTGGAAAATTCATCCAGAAGGAAACTTAAGTTGTCTGATCAAATTAATTTATATATACAGGGAAGTGGATTTGGTTCAGTGGATAGAGCATTTGCCTGCCACATGGGACGTCCAAGGTTCAAACCCAGGGCCTTTTGACCCATGTGGTGAGTTGGCCTACGCGCAGTGTGGTGTGCACAAATGGTATCGTGCCACGCAGGGGTGTCCCCCGTATAGGGGAGCCCCACGCGCAAGGAGTGCGCCCCATATGAAGAGCCGCCCTGCGTGAAAAAAGTGCAGCCTGCCCAGGAGAGGCGCCACATGTACAGAATGCTGACACAGCAAGATGACAGAACAAAAAGAGACAGATTCCTGGTGCTGCTGACAAGAATGCAAGTGGACACAGAAAAACACAGCAAATGGACAGAGCAGACAACTGGAGGTGGGGAGAGGAGAGAGAAATAAATAAAAAATGAATCTTAAAAAATATATATATATATATGTATATATATAAAGCACTTTGAGCAGTGTCAGGGATATAAGTCCTAAATAAGTGTTAGTTATTTTATTATATATTTATTATTATTTTCATCATCATTACTCCTGGATACTAGCACATTTTATAATACCTTTGTTTAAGTCATACTAACTGAATGTTGAGTCAGTTTTTGTAGACCTTTCACAATCCTAGTATTTATCTTCTGGTCATACTACAGTGGTTGTGTCATATTTTTATTTTTTATTTTTTTATTTTTTTTATTTTTTTAAAGATTTATTTATTTATTTAATTTCCCCCCCTCCCCTGGTTGTCTGTTCTTGGTGTCTATTTGCTGTGTCTTGTTTCTTTGTCCGCTTCTGTTGTCGTCAGCGGCACGGGAAGTGTGGGCGGCGCCATTCTTGGGCAGGCTGCTCTTTCTTTTCGTGCTGGGAGGCTTTCCTCATGGGCGCACTCCTTGCGCGTGGGGCTCCCCCACGCGGGGGACACCCTTGCGTGGCACGGCACTCCTTGTGCGCATCAGCGCTGCACATGGCCAGCTCCACACGGGTCAAGGAGGCCCGGGGTTTGAACCGCGGACCTCCCATGTGGTAGACGGACGCCCTAACCACTGGGCCAAAGTCCGTTTCCCCATATTTTTATTTTGATGTCTACAACTGAAATGAACACAAAATAGCAGGTATGATCTGATAAGCACAAAAAATAGTGGAACCATTTCCTCCCTGCAGGTTTCATCTTTGCCTCATATTAAACACGTGTCTATGAAAACATCTAAATCTTTCTCATAGATGCTGTAGCTGTTAAGCCAGTTCTCTTACCCTGAATCTGTACTTCCGACTTTTTGAATTAAATAATTTAGCTAAATTTGAATTAAATAATTGCATTTAGTAATTTTAAGCTTTTGAATTCAAAATAATTGAACATAGATCCCTGCTAAATCTAACCTTGTTTGTTTTGGTCCATCTTTTGGCCTGTTGGAATTTCTTTTGCTAATTCTCTTTTCCATCCCCTTTGATATCTTTTTAAGTTTTATGCAATTGAAAAGTTTCTCCAGCAATATCATTGATTTAAAATGTGGGATAGGACGGAGAGCCCTGTGGCTTGACATTCAAGTCTTTCCCATATATTGCCATAGATTAACATTTTAGGTCCTCATTCACTGCGTGCTTATTCTTATTTATAATGCTAACACAACTCATCTAGTTAGGTTCTTGGTCAGTAACAGATTTGTGGCCACAAGTTGAAGAGGGACAGAGAATTCTTAAGAGATGCATGGACGGACCACAGCCTGAGACGAAGGTCTGATGCCTTAAAAGACAAAAAAACTGTAAAAAGGCACTAGAAGATACATGACACTATGCATTTGTCAAAGCCCACAAAAATTGACCACATAAAGACTGATACAAATTTTTTTAAATCTAATATTAAAAAAAAATTTTAAAGGAATGTGTGATAATTTAAAAAAAAATCATTTAGGAGGTTGGGGGATCTCAGAATGGAATATAGCCTGTGACAAAAAAAATCTAACTACCTTTGTTTATTACAAAGGTAATAAACTCACTCAGGGGGTGGGGGAAAAGGGTGCTAGCTTAAGTAACATAAAAAATGACTACATACTGTAAGACAGAAGTCAAAAGGAACTGTACATAAGCACTGTACCCTGGTCGATAAAAGTTTTTTCCCTAAGAGGTATGGGCTAACAGTTCTGAAACTACTAGATACATGTACTGGAACTGAATAACTAAATAAATGGGTGGTGAATGCTGGAAGCCAGGTTTTTCTCTTTGGAATGGGAGGTTACAGACACGCAAGGGGAACAAACTAGAGTGGATTTTTGGGGTAATGGATTATAGTTGGAGACATTAGTATGAATTCATATTTAGCCTAATATAGATACAGAAAGATACATATAGAAATGTTTATAGATCTGTGTGTATAGATATATATTTCCTTGCTCTGTCAGCTGAGAGGATATAGAAGCAGCAGTACTCCAGGGACTGGAAGCATGCCTAACACCCAGATCTCGTGCCTCATACCATGCTCCAATGAAAGGAACCAGGAATCCTTGGAGAAGTGTCTGGTTCTAGGGCTGGAACAGGGAATATACAAGGTGAGTCTGGAGCATCTTCTAGTGCCAGAAAATAAGGAAGTGCTTCCCCTCCTCCCAACACGATGATGAAAGTTTGTCAAAGGGACATGAGAGCTAACTGAAATAGCTTCCAATAGCCAAAGTTGGAGCAGTTTGAACAACGTAATAAAGTAGGTTTGGAGTATAACCCAAATTATAAAATAAAATCCATGAGTCTATACTGATAGAAATAATCAGTGCAGAAGAATTCCAAAGTATTTATGTAGATACTCCATCCTCAGGGAGATTGTAACTCACTATACCTTATATGTGAGCTGTGTGTAGTGATTTCCAAAATATACAGTATGGGAAAGAGGGAAAAATAGAACTTCATAGTGGGGAAACCTGACAAACACTATCTCAGACAGGAGATCACGGTCATCAACAGTGATAAATCATATATGACCCTGATATGACATATTCCCCAAACCCATTAATTCCAGTCTAATTATGAGAAAAACACCGGATGGTTACCAACCGAGGAGCATTCTACAGAATCCCTGAGCATTACCCATCAAAACTTCCAAGGTCACCAAAACCTTAGAACGTCTGGGAAGCTGCCACAACCAAGAGAGCCTAAGGAGACAGGATGGCTGGTATCTTGGATGGGATCCTGGAATAGAAAAAAAAAAAACAAAAAACTTTAGATGAAAGTCAAGAAAGTCTGCATAAAATATGGACTTGAAAATTGTATCAATATTTGTTTTCAGTTGTGACAACTGTACCATACTGAGATGTTAATAACAGGGGAAACTGGGTGCGGGGTATTTGGTAACCCTCTGTAGTGTCTTCATAACTTTTCTGTAAATATAAAACTATGTTTCAGGTGTCTGTTTTTTCAAAAGGCAACAGAACTCCAAAAGCAGTGCAGGAAAGTGCCTCTGAACACCACACCCCGGGGCCCACTGCCCTGTGTTGATTGACACTCTTAATGTTGAAGCTGAGTCATCGAGAACAGGTTCCGTTAGAGCCAAGCTACTACTTTCTGGAATTTATAGCGCCAGGCTCTATACTCATTCAGTGCTCATTATGACATAGTTTGGCCTAGGAGACCTAATATGCCAAATTCAGACTTTTTTTTTTTACATTTTATTTTGAAATAATTTAAACTTAAGGAAAAATCACAAAAATAATAGTTCTCAAAAACTCTTTACCCAGCTCCACCTAATGACACTGAGTCTTACACGTACTATAGAACAGTATGGAAAGCAGGAAATTAACATTGATAGCAATGCCATTAACTAATCTGCAGACCTTACTAGAATGTTGTCACTTTTGTCACTGATGCACTTTTTCTGGTCCTGGCTCCGATCCATGATCCCACATACCATTTAGTCTCCTCTACTCTATGGTAGTGTTTTAGCTTGCCAATGGGCTGCCTATGCAAATTACCAGAAATGTGTTGGCTTTTACAAAAGACATTGGGGGTAAAAGTCCGTGAATAGTCCAGATTGGGGCATGAGCAGACACACTTTCTCACCAAAGTCAGTTACTCTTGATCCTGGTGTTGTTGCTGTGTGGTGAGTCAAGAAGGCCTCCAGTGTCTATGGTGGTCTCTGCCTTCCCCTCCATAATCTGTGTCTTGGGTATTTCTGTTTTGAGCAAAGAGGCATAGGGCATGTCTCCTTCCAGGCCTCCTGTAGCAGTCATCTGCTCCGTTTTCTTCTCGAGTTCAGCTCTGAGCTGTCAGGCATATAGCAGGGCTGGACTCCTCTTAAGCTGCTCCGTGGAACCAGCTTCTTTGAGCCTCTGGGGGGGTGGGGGCGGCAGGTTCTGTTTTCCCACAGTCCTCTCACATGGCAGAATCAAATATGCCAGCTTCTTTTTTGTCTGTCTATGTTTCTGTTTATATCAGACCCAGCAAGGAGGTGGAGACACAGCCTGAGTCACGCCTCACTGACATAGTCCAATCAAAAGCCCTGAATTGATCTTATCACGTCATCTATATCAGAGGGTCCTCAGCTGAATTTAATGCAGTCATACCCAGAGGAATAGATTAGTTTACAAACATCATCTTTCTCTTTTGGGGATTCATAAAATAATCTCAAACTGCCACAGATAGTTCCTCAGTTTTTCTTTGTCTGTCATGACCTTGACACTTGTGAAGCATATTGGCCAGTTATTTTGTACAATGCCCTTCACTTTGGGTTTTCTGGTATTTTCTCATGATTAGATTGAGGTTATGTATTTTGGGTAAGAAAACCACAGAAGTGTTGTGCTTTTCCCATTTCATCATACTAAGATGTATATGATACTGCTATCTCATTGTTTTAGTTTGCCAGAGAGGTACCAGAGCAAAGTACCAGAAGTGGATGGCTTTTATAAAGGGTATTCATTTGGGGTAAAAGCTGACAATTCCAAGGCTTTGAAAAGTCCAGATTGGGGCATCAGCAGAGATTCTTTTTCACCAAAGGCAGCTCTGTTGATCCTGGCATTGTTGCCATGTGGTGAAGCCAGGTGGCTGCCAATTCCTGTGGAGGTCTCTGCCTTCCCCTCCAGAATATACCATCTCTTGGGTATTTCTGTTTTGAGCGACGAAGCATGGGGCTTGTCTCTTTCTGAGCCTCCTCTATCAGTCTTGGCTCTTGGCTCTCTTCGTGAGTTCAGCTGTAAGCTATCAGACATATAGCAGGGCTGGTCTCCTCTTGAGCTACTCCGTGAACCCAGCCTCTTGGGGGCTTTGTGCTTAACCAAACCTTTGTCTCTCACTGCAGAATAGAATATGCCGGCCCCCTTTTTCCTCTGAGTCTCTGTGCTTCCTTTATGTCAGACCCAGCAAGAGGGCTGAGACTCAACATGAGTCATGCCCCACTGACGTAATCCAGTCAAATTGGTCTCACCCAGAGGAATGGATTAATTTAAAACATAATATGTTTCTCTTTTGGGGATTCATAAAATAATTTCAAACTGCTGCATTCACCGCTATGATGTTAGCTTTGCCTCTTGATCAGAATGGTATCGTCTAGTCATCTTTACTGTAAAGTCACTTTTTTCCCCTTTGTCCTTAAATATTTTGTGGTGAGATTATTTGAGACTGTGCAGATATCCTGCTTTATACTTTCACCCACTAATTTTAGCATCCATCGCCAATTCTTGGAGTAGTTATTACTGTAGTGTTTGCCTCATTGCAATTTTTCTCTTTCCATCATTCCTTCTATGGGTATTAATGAATTCTACTGTAAGGAAGGGCTTTCACGGTGCATTCATTTTTAATAATAACAATATCTTAATTACAATAATAATAGCCAACATTACTGTTACTATTTTAAGACTTATGTGTGGCTGTCAATGTGTTAACCACTTCATGTATTGTTCACAACCCTCTGAATTTGATCATCTGTCCCTGAGAGTCCTCTTTTCTAGAGAAACTTCTTCAGCCTGTCTGTGTGGATTGGATGATTCTCTGCTTCTGTACCTTACCGTTTGAACCCCACCATCATCCTTCCTGCCCTCTGTGGTAACTGGGTTTTCTGTCTCCTACACTAGACTAGACCATTGTTCTCTTATTCCTGCATGCCCACTGTGTAATGCCTATCATGTAGGTACTCAGAAACTATTCATTGAACTGTTACTGAATGAAATAATTTGGTTTTAGACCCTTCATAACCCTGCTTCATCCTCCGTGAACATGCCATGTTGTTCAGTTTCCCGTTCTTGTGATGGCTCCTTGGTGGCCAAGCCATGATTTTGCCCTCACATGAAGCTCACAGTCAGTGACAAAAACCCTGGGCCTTTTCACAAGTACTGCTGTTCTTAAGCCAGATGTCCTGCACGCCAACTCCCTACTCTTGAGTTTTTTAAATTAAGTACAGTGCTTTAGACCGTTTGAACTCTTCTTTTCAACCATTGGAAATCTTTTTGATACCTAATTCTGTCTCCAACCCATTTTACTATCCTTTTCAGCTTTGTGCAGTCTAAAAAAATTTTCTCCTTCCAAATGATTGATAACAGTGTAGGATAGCGCATGAACAAGTACAAAGAGAGACACCCCTCCCCACCTTACCCCTCGCATTGTTCAGCATCCTTTAGGTACTGCCATTCAGCCCTGTAATGAATCTACAGAACTAATTCACAAGGTCACTATGGGGGACTTTGGGCAATACTTTTCTGAAATATAGACTATCTCTGACATTCCCCTCTATAGCACAGAGAGAGAAATTTCAGTGAGATAAAGTTCATTTGAAATTACATGTTCTTTATGACCTTTCAATGACTTCTGTTAATTTGTTCTTTTCACTCATAAACATAGTTATTAAACACCTACTATATGACAGGCATTGTTTGAGGTACTAAGAATCTAGTGTGAACAAAATAAACCAGGTCCTTGTTCTTATGGATACAAAAGCAAATAAAAGCATAACAAGGGAAGCAGATGTGGCTCAACCAGTTGGGTGCATGCCTACCACCCCATGGGAGGTCCCGGATTCAGGTCCCAGTGCCTCCTAAAGAAGATGAGCAGGCGCCTGCACCTTGATCAAGCTGCTACGAGCTTGATGCTGTACCCACCACAATGAGCAGATGTGTAAATGAGCAGGTGCTACATGCTGCAGCCCGTGGGAAGTGAATGTGGCTCAGGCCTTCGGACATTCACCTCCCATGTGGGAGGTCCTGGGTTTGCTTCCCGGCGCCTCCTGGAGAAGGCAAACAAGCAATGAATAGACGAACGAGAAGACCATGGAGGGAGGAGGGATAAATGAAAACACAGTAAATAAATAAGTCTTTTTTAAAAATATAAGATAATTTCAAATAGTTACATAAGCTATGAAGTCAATAAAATGGGGTAGGAGCTAATCAGGAAAGGCCTCAGTAAAGAGGTGACATATGAGTTCTAGGACCTGAATATGAGAAAAAGGAGCCATGGGAATATCTGGGGAAAGAACAGTTCTGAAGAGGGAAGAACAAGTGCAAAGGCCCTGAGGCATGTGTAAACTTGGCATGCACAAAGAACAGAAGGGTGGTCAGTAGGCTAGAATGGTGGTTGTAACTTCCAGCTACTTGACAGATATACTTATTGCTGCCAATCCCCCACCCCCTCCCCCCGAAAATGCCTAACTTTATGCTTAAAATTTGACCTTGTTTACTGAGGAGAACGAGCTAGGAAAAAAAAAAAAAGAGCAGAATTCCAAAAGGAGAATTAGCACATTTCCCCGGGAGCAGAGTATAATCTGAAAACAAAAGTACAACACTGGGTTCTCAAGGATTAGTAAGAATGATCCTGTCTTTTCAAGTATACGTTTCCTCTGTAGAGTAGATACAGCTATACTTCATATGTGGAAAACCCATCTGTACTGTAATGGAGCACACATTTTTCTGAAAGCATTAATAGCTATGTAAAATACCACCTTGAGACATGCACTTGATTTTTAAACTGAAGACGTTTTAATGATTGCAAGCTTGGTAAAAATCAGATGCAGTAATGGTTTTTTTTAGTCTTTTACAGTGCAGCATGGTGCTAAGTAAGAATTTTATCAGATGTGTATCTGGAATAACATTAATTTGGACGATGCTGATTTAGTAGTTGCAATTTTCTTTAAAAATTTTCCACCAATTCTTTATGAATAGACTCAAAACTCCCATTGGAGCAATATATTCTGAAAACTGAGGGCTCCTTGTCTCCTTGTCATCTCTCTTCTTTTTCTCAGAGGTCGGTGCATAAGCATTCTTGGCATCAGTAGCACAAGGATGTGGAAGAAAATTCTTGGAAGATGTTGGAATGTACAGAAAAAATGTGTGATTCTTCTTTATTTCTGAATTTTGACTGTGAACTTAGGAACATAGGAAATTTGTATGGTCCCTTATCTTGAACATCCTTTTAGACAGCAATTTAGAGAGAGGTAAATTGAACCTAGACCTTTAGTAAATCTGACAGAATCACATCTGTTAGGTTTAGCAGTCACTGTTATTTTTTTTAAGTATTTTAGGTATTTTTATTTAATAAATAACTTCAGTAAATAATGTTGTAAAAAGTGAACTTTTAAAATTAAAAGACACTTAAAATAATAATGTGGCTAGTAGGAAACACTATGGGCAACTCAGACAGTGAGAGGTAATATACAATGGTCTTATGGCACCAGCTGAAAGGAAGGCTTCTTATGTGACAGGTGCTGCATAGGACACAGCACAACTTCACATGTTCATTAAGAAGGCAGATTTACAGCGTAACCTTCAAAGAAAGTGTACTGATAAAAAAAAAAGTCTTATCCCCATATTGCACACAAATACATTAAAAGATTAGAAGAGGTGATAAAAAGCACCAAGCTTGAAATAAAATAAAATAAATTTAACCCAAAATGTCCCCATTCAGCAAATCTATGTCATTAAGGCCTTTATGTAAATAATAGCAGTCACTTTAATCAAGGCTGGTAATGTGAATTTGCTGAAGGTGAATTGAGGACAGAGTAAACCAACCAAGAAGGTAAAGTCCCTGTATATTATCAGTACATTATTTAGTATCTTTAGAGAAAAATAATTTTTACCTCTATTTATGTGTGAGTGGCATAAGTATATTTTCATAAAGGCAGAATAAATAAATAGCGTGTCTTTCCATTCCTCAGGATACAAGCTATTCCTCTTATGGGTGAAAACGATATTGTCTTACATGGTATGGAAACTTCTGTCAAGTTCAGAAAGAAACATGCATTTGAAAGGGGAAAAACCCATGTTCCTTGCTACATGCCGCTTTTCTTCCTCTTAGCCCCAAGACCCAAACGTGTCTGTAGGTAAAAGTTCCTCCCACTAGCCACCCACCCATCACTCAGTGAGCAAATAAGCTGGTATTACAATGGTTACAATGAACAGCGCTAATGATACCTGTACTTGTTTATCTGAGGACAGAGAGGTGTGCTGGAAAATTCATAATCATATGAATGATAATAGTGAATATTTTTGAGAAGCAAAATTATATTCCTAAAAATATGACTGACTATATTGGCAGCATATTCAGGACTTTTACTACCAAAGGAAAGATTAGCCTACTAGTAGTATTCAGAGAATATATTATAAAGTCTATTAGATGGTGTTTAAATTTGTTGGTCTTGTTGACAAGAGTTTTAAGTCCTTATATATATTTGCAAACTTAATAGATTTATTGTGTTTTCTTAAAGCTATCACTATAGGTAAGTAAAGAACTTAAAAAAATTCCCAGTATGGTAATTTTATCCCAAATATCCACTTAATTTCAAAGGCAACTTGAGTTTGCCCTGAACAAGCTCAGAACACTGAATGTAAAAATATGTATAGTGTTTTTTTCCATGTATACATGTATTTTCTACATAGCACATATGTTGATTTGAAAATTTTACATAAAGATGTGTATATTATTTTTTGCTTATCTGTTTCTAATTTTCTGTGAATAGGTTTGACTTGCCTTATTTTAAAAATTATTAAAAGTATCTTCATACCTACAGATTTCTATTCAGTATAATATCTTTCATTTTATACAGCTATTGAGCTTCTGAAAAGTTACTAAGACCTTGAACTTTTGTAGGCTAAATTATTTTTAGATGCCCTAAAAGAGCTCTTAGAAAATGAATAGTCATTCCAATTTTTTTAATGATTTTTTTTTTTAAGATTTATTTATTTATTTAATTCCCTCCCCCCCCTCCCCCAGTTGTCTGTTCTCTGTGTCTATTTGCTGTGTCTTGTTTCTTTGTCCTCAGAGGCACGGGAAGTGTGGGCGGCGCCATTCCTGGGCAGGCTGCACTTTCTTTCGCACTGGGCGGCTCTCCTTACGGGCGCACTCCTTGCGCGTGGGGCTCCCCTACGTGGGGGACACCCCTATGTGTCAGGGCACTCCTTGCGCACATCAGCACTGTGCATGGGCCAGCTCCACACGGGTCAGGGAGGCCCGGAGTTTGAACCGCGGACCTCCCATGTGGTAGACGGACGCCCTAACCACTGCGCCAAGTCCGTTTCCCGCAATTTTTTTAATGATTTCAATTATCTCTTTATCCTGTTTTCTTTTTTAAACAAATCAATTTGATACATATTTTTAACAAATCCATTTTAACTGATACATATTAATAAAGTATACAATTCATCTAAAGTATACAATCAGTGGTATTTGGTGTAATCACATAGTTGTGCATTCATCACTTCAATCCTTATTAGAGCATTTTCATTATTTCAATAATAGTAATAAACAAAATAACAGAAAAACAAGAAAATTCTTCACCTCTCAATCTCTCTGTACTTCCCCTGCTGTACATACTATTTTTTTTTTTGCTATTCTTGCACATTTATTTATTAAGCAGTTTTATTGAGATATAGTCACATAACATACGATCTTTCCAAAGTGTATAATCAATGGCTTTTAGTATAATCACAATGTTGTACATTCATTAGCACAAAAAATTTTAGAACAATTTCATTACTCCAAAAATAAAACCTCCACACCTCTTAGCAGTCACCTCTCTCATTCCCTCTATCCTTCCACAGCCTTACATAACCACTAATCTAATTTCATCTTTGTAAATTGATTTGTATTTATTTACATTTTATATAAAAGGAGTCATATAATATGCAGTACTTTGTGTCTGGTTTCTTTTGCTTAGAATAATGGTGTTTTTTTTTGTCTGATATTAACATCTTGTAGTATTAACATATATTAGTTCAGTTTCAAAGGAAAACAGTCTTATATATGCAGTTTTACTAATAATCATCTTTCACATGCAGTTTTACTATGCTACACAGTCCCATGTTATATTTTTTAGCTTTCCTTTTAGTAATACACATAACCTTAGACTTTCCCTTTAAACAACTCATATACATATAATAATACTGTTAGTTACAAACATTATGTTGTGCTTTCACCTTTTCTATTCATTTCCAAAGATTAACACACATCCTTTTTACCAATTCTGCATAACTTGTCAGCTTTCCATTCTCTAACCTTACTCTATTTTCTGGTGACCTATATTCAAGTTATTAACTCCATGAGAGTACATGATATATTTAGTTCATAGTAGCACAATCATACAATATTTGTCCTTTTGTATCTCTTTATCATGTTTTCTTATAGCAGTAAACATCTAGTATAATTTGTGAGACCCAGGATGAAAGGTCAGAGTCTGACACCCCAGTGTTTCAGACCCAGCTCTATGGGAATAACGTTTGCATGGGACATACCAGGAAAAGAAAGGGATGCCAGCAAATGTTTGTTAAGCATTTTATAAGAACATAAATTATATCTTCTAACAGGCAATTGCTCGAACTATTCTTACTTTTAGTATGATGTAATCTCAATGTGGTTTACAAATATAGTCTCTAATACACAGAGGTTGACAGGGCAGGAAAACATTGTGATGATGTAATAATAATTGGGGCTACCTCTCCTGCCTTGGCTTGGGATTGCCTCCAGCCCAGCAGATCATAGAACAAATTCCCCACCTAGTCCCTGTACTTAATCCTGAGTAACAGTAAAGATTGTCTCTGAAATGTGGCTGAACTTCTTCTGTATGGTTTAGTGCCCACAGGTGACTGATACTGGGAAGGAAAATCTTAGGCTTCTGAAACTTTGAAAACATTTAATATGTCAGTAAGTGATTGGTGTTACACCATAGTTATTTTACCACAGTCCACTGATGCTTTGGAAGTCAGGCTCAGAAACATTTATCAAATCTAAGAACAGTTCATTGAAGGAGAATCAGGATGTTAAAGAGTACAGAAACCAAAACCTAATGAGGAACAATTAACTATCTGAATTGCTATGGCTAACCTTAGAAAAGAGAAACTTTGTCCTCCACTTTTACAGGGAAGAGAAGGGATGTATTATTCATTGAACATCTTGAATGTGCCAGGTATTAAGTGCTTTCCAATTCTCACAGCATTCTACAAAGGAAATACTTTCACATTCTATGTATCAGGGAAGTTAGGCATAGAGAGAGAGAATTCACTGTGTGTCTCATAGCTAGTAAATAGATTCAAGCCCAGGTATTTTTTAAAACAGCTTTATTGAGATATATATATATATATAATTTACATATGGTAAAATTCACCTTTTTTGAGCACTGCAATTCTGAAGTGCCTTTTAAGGCAGTGCGTTTCCTGTTATTGGAAATGTTTTGAGTAGGGGAGGCTGGAAAATCTCCCGGTCAAGGATACTGTAGAAGAACGTTTTGCTCCTAAGTTTGCTTCTATCTCTGAAACCTGATTTTAAATAACTCAAATGTGCTTCAACACCACCAGAGTGGTGAGCGGCTTTTCAGTTAAATATTTTAAAATTTGATCGATGTGGGGAACGGAAGGAACCAGAATGTGTTCCAGTTGTGCCTGTCATCTTAACTTTGGATTAGCCAGATGAGCTGTTCAGCTTTAAAAATACTCAGACCAATAGTTCTCAAATCTGGCTTATAGGCTAGAATGGCAAAGGAGCTTTTAAACAATTCAGATGCAACGGCCACACCCCAGGCCAGCTAAATCAGCACCTTTGTCAGTGGGACCCATCTCTTGGATAGTTTCTAGAGTTGCCCCCGCCCATAATACACTTCTTCTAAAGTGCAGCTATGCTGAAAACCACCGACCTGGGTTGAGGAGAGGCTCAAGTGCTCTGCAGGGTCGTGGAGGGTCAGAGACTGAAACTAACACTGTCCTGCCAGCTGCCCCTCGTTGCTGCCTGTCCTTGCTTCTTTGAGCCCTAATGGTGTATCAGCACATCCGAGTTACTTCTAGCTTGGCAGCTGCTGCAGCTGTCCCACTTCCAACTCTTTTAAGCTGTCTGAAGGAGTGTGGGCAGTTAACTAGAGACAATTTTGGTTCATGACCTTTTAACCAGATAAACTTTTGTTTGTATCTAATTCATGTCCATCAGACACTTCTGAAGAACTTAAGGACTGAAAGGTCTTTGAGAAAGGAATGACTGTAAACCTCGTCTTCATATCTGATCAGTGTCCTCGCATTCAGAACAGTTCCTTCACCCATATTTGAAAGTTTGTGTATCTGTTTTTCAGTTTTGCAGACTGCTACATATATTCCTTCTCTCTTGTCTTCTATGTGGAACTGATTATAATGTCGTCTGGTGAAAATCTAGCCCAGAGGCCAGAAGGTATCAGAACTGGCATCACTGAGCAGCATATAAAACCTTTCGGAGCCTCAGTTTCTTTATCTGTAAAATGAGAACAATTCCTGCCTTACGGTGCAACTAAGAATCCAGTTTAAAAATGTGTGTGATAAGGCTTTACAACTATATATTCTCCCACCAGTAAACATTCATCGTGCTGCTCTGTGGCATGGTGACTGAGAATAAGAATAAGATCTTTGCCTAGAGAATCCTAAAGTTTAGAGAAGGAGATAGACTCAAAACCAGGTGATTGTAAAGGACATGGAAAGACAGACATTCCAGGATATTTGTGAAGCAGTAAGGAAGGATTAGGGGAACTTGCTTTTTGGCATAAAGATGAAAGGAAAGGCTTCCCACAGGCACTGATGCCTGACAAAGGGACATTGTTAACAAGGTGAATCAGAGAAAGCTGAATACTCCAGTCTCAGGCCTGGAAGTGAGAATTTGGAAAGAGGTGTTGTGATACTGACGTGGATAGGTATTTTATTACACTCTCAATTACTTTTATTGGAGAGGATGCACTGAAAAGGATGGGGGGGTACAGAAAGCAAGAGATACAGGTTAAAACAGAGGAAAAGAGATTTTTATCTGTTTTCTTCATTTGCATGATTTCGTGCAGGTTTTTGGAAAATACTACTAGTGTAGGTTGGATGATTTATGTACATCATCAAATACCCATGATCAAAAAGAGCTCTTTGTCCAGGTCACGTGTAGTATATAATAATGTTTGAGTGGGCACTGAAGTATAGTGGTGCTTCTAGAAAGTAAATCATTTAATCTCAGAGGAAAGAGGCTCAGTTTTATAAGGAAAGCCTTTATAAAGCTCAGGAGGTCAATTCAGTAATTAAACTGAGATGGTCTACAAACTGTGAGAGCACTGAGCAGGTGCTTCTGATAAGCCACACTATGTTTTTCTGTGTCACAGTTTTCAAGCCAGCAAACCCAAACCCATAGCAGCAGCCCTTCAAAACTGTCATCTGTGCAGCTGCCTCAGTTGTTTTATGTTTCTTCTTTGCCCTCACTCTGTAATTCTTCACAGTCACCCTGTCTTAGGAACCAAGAAATCACGAAGGAAGTGATCCAGCTGGTGATTTCAGTTTTTCTGCAATGGCAAGGGGAGTGCAGGATGTGGAAGGTAAAAGGTCCTTGATTCCTGTGCCATAGGCTTGACAAACAAATTGTCAAGCATGCTCTATGGTGTCCTAATACCAGTCAGACTTCTTCCTAGCTGGGAAACAGACTATGCCCCATACATTTCTAGTCTGGTGAATCCTAACAGATGGCCAAAGGGCTTCATCAAAAACAGTGTGATAACCAGGGGCCTTGGTTATCCTGAGGCAGGGACATCTGCAGGGCTTTTCATGGCTGCTTGAGTTCTAAGCTGTTTGGCTGAGCCCTGAATGCAGTGTCCTGTAAGTGCAAAGAGGAGATGTGCTCTAACAAGGCAGCCAGGAAACCCAGGCTGCACTTCTAGCTCTACCTCTACCTGGCAGCTTGGGTAAGTCATCCTCTTTAGGCTTTAGTGTCTTTGTGAAAGGAGAAGATTGGGTTTAAATGATCTCTGAAGTTCTTTTTAGAACTAGGCTGGCAGGAATCAAGGTTGCTAACCTTTCTCTAACTGTGTCACTGCCAGAGCCCCACCTGTCCTTGCTGCTCCCCCACCCTGTTCATTCCCCTCGTCTCCTTCACACTGCCCTTTCCACCTGACCTGGCCTGCCCTGCCCGAATCCATTCTTTCATGCCTCCCTCTCTGTATCTGGAGGGAATCCTTTGGTGCCTGGTCAGGGCTAGATTACCAGATAGACAGAGTCAACATGTGTTATGGGCACCTGCAAAGCAGAGAGAGAAATCACAAGAACATGTTTTTAAAAGAATTTAATGTGCAATGCTTCAAAATATATCAAATCAGCCTTCCTGGGGGAGGGAGAGAGCGGACCTTTGTTGGACTTCCTTAAACTTCTTTTGTGGTTTATTGTTTTAATTTAATTTATATGTGGAGGAACACTATATAATCTTCAGTACTCAGGGCTTCTCAGGCCTTAATCCTTTTCCTCCCTATAAATTTCTCAGACTCAGCCTTTTCGTCAAAGCCTCACGGAGATAGGGGCAAATATGCTGCTTTTTGCTGTGTGCCTGTTTCTCTCACAGCCTTATGTGTGCTTATTTTAGTACAGTCACATCCGTCTCTACAGCCGGGCTCTCTGAAGTCTTCCGTTTCTTTGTGAACTTTCCAGGTGAACATCTCCGTACTAGGTATTAGGCCCTGGGTGAGGCAGGCAGGGGAGGAGGCACACTCATCCCCACCCACCCCCCAAGAGTTGAAACCTAAGCTCATCTCCAGAAGTATTTAATGCCCAGAGCGGCTGTAAATATTTTTAAAAGAGTGTTACAGGAATTAAAAGGAGAGTGGTCTTTAGAAGATGCACCCTGCAGAAGGGACCTTGAAGGAAATGTGGTGGAGCATTTTACCATATGAACAAAATGTGCATATCTAAATTGGGCTGTTACTTTATTTCTAACCTCTAAAGCCCATGATCATGGACTATTGGCTGCTGCTGCCTGTTCTCAGAGCTGTCCAAACCGGTTTCTTCCAGACTCAGGCATTCTGTTTCTCCATATCTCTTGCCCTGGCTTTGGTCCTTTGTGCCTGCCCACTCAGATAAGCTCCTGTGGCCACTGAGAAGAATGGCTATGTTGAGTCCTTGGGGCCCACAGAGGGAGAAGGCTCTTTCCTAAGGGCTCTGTCTGTGTGCTTGCCTGGGAGAACATTTGGCTTTTGCATATGCCCTGGGTAGTTCCCAGTTCCTTGTTTTCACTACAGTCTGGTTAAGCCCACATCATTATTATCATTATTATCATTATTATCATCATCATCATCATCATCATCATGGAAGCGAAATGTATTGAGTCCTTATAATGTGTCCTGCTCTCTGCTAAATGCAGTCTGTGTATAGACTCATTAAATCCTTGCAACACCCTCCCAGGCGTGTCCTGTTTTTTCCCTCTTCCTGATGAAGAAAGGAAAGCACAGAGACATTGAGCAACTTGCTTGAGGTCACAGAACTAACAAGTAGCAGGACCAGGAATCTTACTCTGGTGGTGTGGTTTCTGAGCCCCTGCTCACTGTGACACTGTAGTAGTTGTTCAGAGGAAGAAGAGCTAGAAAGTGCTGTGGTGAGCTGGGGACAGCCTGCACCAGGTAGTAGCGCTAGAAGCACTGTCTTTGAGGAGATGAACTGGTTTTGAATTTCTTTCCGTCACAATAAAAGTTGTTTGAATTGTTGGCAAGAGGAACTTGCTTGACAGAAAGTGCTTCCCTTTAAGTATATTAGGTAGTAGATTTTCTCTGTAATGCCATCTTTTTAATTCTCCTCATTTTAAAAAGTTGGGAACATGTACCTTTTCACCTAGTATTGGATCAAAATAAAAGTTGTCTGTTATTGGAGCCTTTTCAGTGAGGTTCATAATATCACATTGCTGCGGTAATTTCCACTCAGGTGAGCCTGTTCTTGCCAGCAAGAGAAAGGGCAGGATTAACCAGAAAGGGTAGGTTTGGGTATTTTCTCTCTCTGACTCTACAAGCAAGCACATGGATTATGTCTTTCAGCATGCTGGTGGAGTTGATGGGCTTGTTTTAAGAAGGGGGGTTTCCTTCAGAATTGTGTCTTTTCCTCCACTGTGTTAACCCATTTGCTTTCTTGGGTGCTTGCTTATGTTCATTACTGTGGTGGTAAACATATTCCATAAAAAGGGATCTCTTATTTTATGGACATTTCAATCTGCTACTTTTACCTGCAAATTCTTAAGACTAACTAAGTATCTCTAGTTGAGGCCTGAAATTTCACATTCAGCTCTGAATTGATTTCTTCCAAAATGTATGTATACTTTTAAGATTCACTTCTTTTCAGTTAATAACTCCAGTATCTAGTATAATTCATATGTCATTTTATTTAGTGATTCTAATGGTTCAAGAGGATCCTGTTAAACATTGTTCTTGCCAATAAGAACAGTTATTATCGTGGAATTCCTGGCTTTCCCCTACTCAGGATTCAAGCTTTAGTGACTTGAATCTCCAAGGAGTAACTGGAGAGACCAGAGAACGTGGGGTTAAAAGAATTAAAGTAAATGGAGCAGAATGAAAATTTTAATAGTGGAGATACCTTTTCTGTATACTCTGGAAGGAGCTCCTTCTCCCTCACCTTCCCCCAATACTCCAGTTAAAGCCAAAAGCATTTCGTCCTTAGCTTGGCTCCTGCAAGAGTCCCCAAGGCTCATTGCAGATGTACGTAATCATCCATTTGAGGGTGCAGAATGAGTAACCTCCCACTGTGCCCAAGTCCACAATCATTTGAGAGAGATAAAGGAATAACAAAACATCATCCAGATTGCTGACAATGCTTTTCTGCAGCCAAGTGGGCCTCCTAAAATTTCACCCCTGAAATACTTACCACCCTCTCCCTGGTACAGCAGGACAACAGAAATGCAACCAGCAAGGTTCCTCCTACGACACAGCAGGAGAGGAGTCCACAACTCACACTCTGTGCAGGCAGGCCGATCCCAGAGGGAAGAAAGAAGATGCATTAGTGAGGGACTTGAGAGAGGCCAGGAGCGTCATTTCAGGGAATTCTCCCCAGAAGGCCCATGAGGCAATTGGATCACCCCCCTGCTGGATCTTCAAAGTAGATCAGACCTGGCCCTGGCCACCAGGGACTTTCAGTAAGGAAGGAAGATAAGGCATCTGTACAACTATGATTGAACCCAAGATATTCCTGTTTCAAGACTTGATTGGTTTGTTTTTTTTGGAGGGAGGGGGTTTGTTTGTTTTGTTTTAGGAGGTACCAGGGAACCCAGGACCTCGTACATGGGAGGCAGGCACTGAACCACTGAGCTACGTCTGCTCCCCTGTGTCAAGGCTTTAAATGTGGTATGGGAGCACATTGTCTTTGGTGGCTACAATAGTCCCTTTTACTTCTGGCCTGCTCCTAAATCTGAAGCTTCTTTCAAGCACTTATTTTATTTTTATTTTATTTTATTAAATATTACTGCTTTTTAGTCTTTAAAATATTAATGCTTATTTGACTAAAAAGCAAGGAGAAAGATGTCTCCTCCTCATAAGGGGCCAAATATTCTGCCTTACAAATGTTTGGTGATGTGCACAAGTTAGCCTAAAGGCAGATTTCACCCTAAATTTAAGCACGGTACAGAATATATTTCATGGTGACAGGCAGCTAAGCAGAAGCAGGTGCATTATAACTACTGAAGGATAGAAAAAAGTAGAGCCACTGCCATCACTGAAGGGAATTACTATGATTACTATGATTACTAACTTTATAGCTTTGTAAATTTATTTATAGTGCTTAACTGACAAAATCCCCAAATCCTGCTCCACTTTTCTTTTCGACTTTCCTCAGCTTCTGTGCTCTTCCCTAAAGAACAGAGTTTTACGGAATGCTACGTTGCGGCAGACCGCCACGATTGGCCAGTTTGTGCCCGCTCACCCAGCCCCTGGCCTTTGTTTCATATGCTCCTAACTCGTGGGAGCTGGTTGTCAACCAGAACCCACGGCTGACTTTCTTCAGAAATACCTGCTTGTGTTCCGTACCAAGTTGTGCTAGCCACGCCGTTATTTCTTAGGTGGTCTCTGGAGTAAGACCAATCCGTGAACATGCGTTTTTAGTAGGCACTGGCTAAGAACCAAAATAATGATTCCAGAAGCTAAGGGTCACAGCTCTAACCTGCTGAGTCAGCTCAGCCCAGCCTCACTGGCAAGGGCTCGTAAGCCACGATTCCAAGCTCGCTTTGCTGCTCATTGCTTTCCAGTCTGTCTCCTTTACAGGTCTGTGGAAGCCTGTGTAGAAAGGAAGTGCTTTCCAGCTCAGGCTCACCCTCGGAGGTTCTGAGTAGGCCCAGGCATCCGAATTGGTCATATGTAGCCCAGCTGATCTTGCTTCTGTTGTTGCTTTATAAGAAACACAAAAGAGTGGGAAATTCAAGCTCCCAGAAATGTCAGCATGTTTTCATGCAGAGAGCTCCTATGATTTGTCACCTTCAGAGTACACAGGGTCCCAAGGGGCTTTGCATTCGTCTTCCAGGTGCTGAGTTTCCTGTCTTCCACTGGTTGCCCACAGCCTTCACTCCCTTTTGTTTCTAACTGCCAGGGATGTGCGAGAACAAGAACAATAAGTACCCCAAAAAAAAAAAAAAAAACAGACAAGTACTGCATAAAATTCTGTTTTGGAACTTGAAAGCTAAACACTTTCGGACCATAAAGACATATATCTTTACTTATTTTTTTTTCCCTGCCCTGTCCTTATGTAACCTCACTCTTAACTTACACAACCCCATTAAAATGTTTTTTAGTGGAGCAGGTGTAGCTCTGTGATTGCACACGGGTTCAATCCCCAGTTCCTTTTTTTAGCTTTTCCTAAACTTTAAAAAAAATTTTCCCTATCCTCACGTGTCTTAATCTTTTCCAGTTCTGAATCAGTCTCTACCCTTATCAGGTCACCTTTTCTTCTAGACAGTTGAATCATTAAAATAAGCATGACAGGGACTCATGATGTAGAGGAAGAGTGGGGCTGGAAAAAGCGTGAAGGCTCTGCAGAGTAGATGGCAAAATAAAGTATCAAAGGATCATAGAGATTTTAAACTCTAAGGGCACAAATCACTCACACTTAGTAATTAAAATGTACTAAACTTGCATTATTTTTGAACATCACGCTATTGTCCTGTTTCTAAATTGCAAATATTTTGTGGGTGGGAACCTTGGTCTCTCTCCAGAATGTAGTCCCCGTAGAATGAATGTTTGCTAGTCTAGTTCTAAGAATTTATTCTACACACACTTGTTGCATAGCTTTCCCATACCAGGCAATTAGAATCTGTTAGATAGCAAATATACAGAGCTCAATAAGACACGGTCTCTCCTCTGGAATAGCTTTCTGTTCAGTAAACAAGTAATTATATCCTAATGATTGCCCTAATGAACTGTGAGTACTTTAGCTTTGGAACCCTGAGGAGAATCGCAGCTAACTCTGCCTTCCGGTGAGGATGGACAGGCTTTTGTTGGAGGTCACATTTGAGTTTGGATTTTAAATATGAACTGAAACGTAGAATTTTACAGCAAGAATTAATCTAATACTGTTTTCTCATTTTACAGATAACAAACCCCAAATTTAGAGATGGCAATAGTCATTGGTAGAACTAGAAATAGAACTGGGTACCCCTGTGTTCTTCCCATT
Source organism: Dasypus novemcinctus (assembly GCF_030445035.2). Classification (NCBI taxonomy): domain Eukaryota; kingdom Metazoa; phylum Chordata; class Mammalia; order Cingulata; family Dasypodidae; genus Dasypus; species Dasypus novemcinctus. The sequence goes on along the minus strand of NC_080681.1, from coordinate 36,522,598 downwards.
GCAATCATTGTTTTGGGAAAATGGGATCAACTTTGAATATAGTTTCTCATATATTAGCCTGGAATAACCTGGTATTTATAGTTATGTTTATTTTAAAACTTTTTTTCAGAAGGATTGATTAACTTAAATTTTCTTTCTTCCTGATACCTGGACTAACTGCATTGTTTTATTATTTCATTAGAAAAAAAGAAAAAGGCAAAATAGTATGGAAATCTGTTAACTGGAGTAGTTGATGGAATAGTTGGTGGCTCCCATGTAACCTAAGAGGTATATAAATCATTGCACCAAATATACCAGAACATCACAGAGTGTAATTAGGCAGATGAAAGAAAGGAGTGATTTTCTGAACATAGCTCCTGGTACATTAGAAAAATTTAATAAATGCCACTATCTTAGATTTGAAATTTGATGCCTACTTAGATAAATCTTTTCTATAAAATGTTACAATATCACTACATATTTTGTTTTCAGTGAATTCTGATTATAAGGGTTGGTGAGATCGGAGGTCTTTTGAACTTACAGTGTTTCCTAAAAGTTTTGTTCTTTTAAATTTATTCCCCAAATGTTGGTCATTTGTCCACAAACCACTTAAATAAACCTATTTATCTTATCATTTGTAATTCCCAATTAGTAGAATTAATTAGACTAGTCTAATACCCCATCAAGAAACATTTGAAAGGCCTCCTTTTCTTAGTTCTTTCCAAATGATTAGGTAAACAACCTGCAAAACAATAGAAGAGGTTTAAAAAAAAAAGTGAGCATAGTTGTTTGGAAGAAGAATTGTTTCTTTAATGCTTGGGATTTTTGTTTGATTTGTTTTAGTTTCATAAAACTTGTTCTAGTGCAGCTACATCTTCTTGATACCTAAAATGGATTAAAGTAAACTAGGGACCAATCCATAACCAGTGCCACTTTAGACATCATTCTTCCTGGTTAAAAAAAATTTTTTCCAAGTTACTTTATCTCTTTCTATATATATTCAAGTTTTTCTTCCTTGTCTGAGTTTTTAGCCCGATGACTTTATTAACATGTTACTAAACTTTTTTTTTTCATATGTAAAATTGGGGAAATAGTCTACCTCAAGTGGTAGAAGCAATGAAATGAAAAGATGTTTGAAAATCTCCTTCCTCCCCCATAGTGTACCTGTCACCACTTGATCTCAGTAAATTGTAGCTTGAGTTATTTTGCTATCTTGTGTATGTTGCAAAGCCTTAAGAGTCATGCAAAACAGTATCTGTTTTGTATTGAGAATCTGTATCCCATTCTTTCCAGAATATAATAAACATTTGGTACATACCTAATCCCCACCCCCTACCCCATGCCTTGCAATCTCTTTATTCTTTTGGGGTTCTGGTGAACATTTTTGCAGCAGCATGTTTTAGTGATTAATTTTGAAGTCCAAACCAAAGCATTACTGATGAACATAAAAACCACAGGTCCCAAGAATCAATATATATTGATGTTGGTTTAGAACCAATGGATGAATGATGTTCAGTATATTAAATAATAAATGCAGAATCTTTTTGGTTTGGTGAGTGCTCCTATTGCTACCAATTAAAACATCCACTTTGAGTTGCAGAAGTTTAATTTTATTTGGATATAGTCCATTTTACCTGACAGTTACTATATAATAATGATAAAATACAATTAACAGCTCAAATAATTTACTGAAGTTATAACAGAAATGAAAGTAATCGTGTATTTTAAATGCTTCTATTTTTTGCTGGGTGAGCAAGTTTGCATTTTTAACGTTACCTTGAGTTCTTAGAATTTTGAAGTACTATAAGCTACTTTTTTAAAGATACAACTTTTAAAAAAAAGAAACTTGGAGGGAATATGGGCATCCTTCCCCTCTTCATTTTCTTCTTTTCTTTAATTTCCAAAGTATCATTCAGAACCTTAACAAAGCATAGACAATGCATAGAATTTTCTAAAATACATTTCTGATATTATCACTTAAAGCCAGTATTGGTTGTGTTAGCTTATTGCCACTGGAAATAAGTTTTTTATTTTTTTAAAGATTTATTTTTTATTTATTTCTCCGCCCTCCCCATTCCATTCACTGTGTGTTCTTCTGTGTATACTTGTATTCTTATTAGGCGACTCCAGGAACCAATCCCGGGACCTTACGGACTGGGAAAGAGGCAATTACTCTCTTGCACCACCTCAGCTCCCAGTTCTGCTGCGTCATCTTGTTTTCTCTCTTCTCATCTTGCTGCGACAGCTCTCCACATCGGCCAGCACTCCTGCGCAGGGCAGTATTCCCACGCAGGGTGGCAGTCCTGCATGAGGCCGCATTCCCACGTGGGCCAGCACTCTGCATGGGCCAGCTTGCCCTCACCAGGAGGCCCTGGGCATCGAACCCTGGACCTCCTATATGGTAGATGAGATGCGAGCCCAATTGGTTGAGCCACATCTCTTTCCCTGGAAATAAGTTTTTAAAATCATATTTAGTGTGTTATATTCCCCAAAATTCTGCTTAAGTGTATTTTTGAAGCATACAATCTATATTTCGTCATTGAGTAATTCCATAAATTTCTAAAAAATGAAAATTGTGGGGTGAGACCATATCTGAAACTTTCAGCCTTATGAGAGTATTTTTAAACTAGCAAGCCAAAAATGTCAGTTATTATACTTTTTTTAAAAAAAGATTTATTTATTTATACCCCCTCCCCCCCCACTTGTTGTTTGCATTCTCTGTCTGCTCATTGTGTGCTCGTGTTCTTTTTAGGAGGCACTGGGAACTGACCCCGGGGACTCCCATGTGGGAGGGAGGTGCCTCATCTCTTGAGCCACCTCTGCTCCAGTTATTGCACTTTTGCAAAGAACAGTAGGGGCTAACGCAGGTTACTTTGTTTTGTGCCAGGAATAGTTCCAAGAGCCTGGGTATATTAACTCATTTAATCTTCATAACAATCCTATGATGTAGTGAAGTAGGTGTTATCATCATCATCATCATCATCACTATTTCATAGGCAAGGAAACTGAAGCACAGCAAGATCAAGTAATTAGCCCAAGTTCAAATAGCAAGTAAGTAGCAAAGTTGAGTTGAAACCAGGCAGTCTCACTCCAGAGTCTCATCTCATAATTAGTATACATAGGGCTAACTCTAGATCCAGCTTACACAGACTTCCACAGACTTAAAAATATGATTTGTGTTGTAGTAAGAGTCTGAAAACGTTATTTTTCTGAGTTTTCTAAAATACAATTTACTCATATTAAAGATATCTAAATTATTTTAAATGATGTGTAGCTATAAGCAGATGTGTAAGGAGAATATGTGCTATACTCATTGAGATTGCTGAAAATCTCTCTTAAGTCATAGTTTTTTCAGCAGTTTAGCCCCAAAAGAGACCTTGGTGAATGTATAGTCTGCCTTCCTTCTTTTCCCAGTTTACAAATTAGAGGAATTCTTCCATGAGTCCCAAGACAAAAGTTAGTCACTTCCTGCTTTGTGATCCTGCAACGTTTTGTTCATTCTCTGTATTTTAAGCAACTACTATTTAGTAATTAATCTGTTTATAGGTCACTTCTTTCCATCCCCCACCCTTGCCTCCAAGTGAGTTCTTCAAGAACTGGAACCAGGTCTGATTTATTTTTGTCTCCCACCAGCCTGGTGACAAATGGATGAATCATATTGCCCGGAGAGGTTAAGGGACTTGCCCGGAGTAGGAGACCTGGAATGTAACTCCCAGTTTAGTGCCTACCACTCACATGCTGCCGGAAATGTTTTCAAATTATTTGAACTCTTGTTAAGGAGTAATGACACAATTTCCCTAATATGTTTCTCTAGACTTGCTCATATATAAAATAATTCATTATAATGCCATCTCCACCTGTCTCACTGGATCATTTTGAGGTTCAAGCAAAATGATTATATGGGTGAAAGCTATGGAACTGCTAAATCCTTTGTACAAGTACTTGTAATTGCTCTTACTTCAACTTGTTGTTTACAAAGCATTTTCACCTGATTATGATTTGCAAAGTATTTTCACATTCATCACCTCATTACACTCCCTCATTGCCATTTCACAATTGAGAAAACCAAGGCTGAGAAAGATTAACTCCTTCAGTCCGATTGCCAGTGACTGAAGGAAGACTGAAACTCTGCTCTCTTGCTCTTTCCAACACAGCTACCAGAGCAGAGCGGCTGAGTCCCTCAGGGGGTATTTGCCTTCTTCCATTGTGTACTCAGGCTGGTGAAGCTTTCCCAAGTGGACCTAGGAAAGAATTTTTCCTTCATGAGAGACGAGAACTGGGTGCTTCTCGGAGCAGGGCAGTTAACATATGTGGGTTTAAATTCTAGTCAGTTTTCATTTTATCAAAATGCAGAATTTAGAAATAGAAAGCTTTGTAAAATAAAGCAAGCAGTGTGATTTTTGAAGTAACTAGCCAATGTCTACCATTAGAATAAGCAGCAGCAGTGTGTGGGTTGTGTGGGTCCAGGCAAGTGGCTAATCTCTCCATTGCGTTTGCCTTGATGGGGAGTTCCTTACTGTGGCTCTCAGAGGAAATAAGAGATGATAAATCCAGCTGCTGCTTCCTGTTTCTATAATTCTGAGATTTATTTTTTAAGAGTGTAGAATGCTTTATTTTTAAATAAGTGGAAAATACCCTCAACCTGTTCCTTTGTAGTATTTCCTTAAAAACTCAGTGCACTCACTTGGCCTATAAAGGGTGTGTGTGGGTGGGTGTCTGTCTGTGTGTGAATTTCCTATGATGCTGCCTGGGCAGACTAGCTCGTTCTCTTTTTTCAACAACAAATGAAAACCAATTAAGGCAGATTTTACTGGGCAGGAAGCTCTGTGTGAGAATGATGGCCACATCTGATTTAGAGGAAGCCTGTAATTTATATCAGTGGCATTACTATCTGTCAGGCTATGCTTGTGCAATTCAAGTCTGTTTTTTCTTCAGCTTCTGTCGTTAGTGAATAAAGACCTGAGTCATTTGCAAAACACACTACCTACTCATATGCCCTAGTTTATCAAAAGTAGTCATTAGGTATAGAGTACGAGGATGCGACTTGATGGGTTTGAGTGTTAAGTCATGACTCCGTAACTAGCACAAATAAGTAGAAATGTTTTCTCTACTAATGCCATCTATTCAATTCCTAATTTAAGAGACAGAAATGTATATGGGGCTTCAGTGGTGCATCTTTTGGAAGCACTAAGGGAAATTTGTTTGGCAAGGTAGAAATATAAGAATATAATGGATGGGAAACGGACTTTGGCCCAGTGGTTAGGGCGTCCATCTACCATATGGGAGGTCCGCGGCTCAAACCCCGGGCCTCCTTGACCCGTGTGGAGCTGGCCATGCGCAGTGCTGATGCGCGCAAGGAGTGCTGTGCCACTCAAGGGTGTCCCCCGCGTGGGGGAGCCCCCACGCGCAAGGAGTGCGCCCGTGAGGAGAGCCGCCCAGCGTGAAAAGAAAGAGCAGCCTGCCCAGGAATGGCGCCGCCCACACTTCCCGTGCCGCTGACGACAACAGAAGCAGACAAAGAAACAAGACGCAGCAAATAGACACAGAGAACAGACAACCAGGGGAGGGGGGGAAATTAAATAAATAAATAAATCTTAAAAAAAAAAAAAAAGAATATAATGGATATAGCAAATGCCCTCAGTGGGTAAGAACCTGAACTCTGATTTTGAGATTATTCAAATCAAAGCTAAGGTGTTCACAATGGGTAATTAGTACATATTATACACTTACATACTGTCTGGCGTAAGTGAATTATTTACTCTCTAAGAATGAGAGTTACAGTTTATATTAAATGAATCCTGGGACGCAGATGTGGCTCAACTGATAGAGCCTTCGCCTACCATATGGGAGGTCCAGGGTTCAACACCCAGGGCCTCCTGGCTGGTGTCGTGAACTGGCCCACCCACAGTGCTGATGCATGCAAGGTGTGCTGTGCTGCACAGGGGTGTCCCCTGCATAGGGGAGCCCCATGGGCAAGGAGTGTGCCCCACAAGAAGAGCCACCCCACACAAAAAAGCACAGCCCACCCATGAGTGGCGTCGCACACACAGAGAGCTACCACAGCAGGGTAATGCAACAAAAAGACAGATTCCCAGTGCTGCTGAGAATCCAAGCGGACCCAGAAGAACACACAGCGAATGGACACAAGAGAGCAGACAACAGAGGGATGGGGAGAGAAATAAATAAAAAATAAATCTTTTTTTAAAAATGAATTCAGAATGAAAAATCTCAGTTCTGCCATTTTCTTATTGCATGACCTTCAGTGTGTCCCTTAAATAGTCTTAGCTACAGTTTCTTGGCTATAAAATAAGGTTGACACTATTTGTTTGCCTCACAGCACTTCGTAAGGATCAAATCATTTGGAATCCATGGAAGTGCTTTTAAAAATTGAGATGATGATAAATATGTTAGGCGATATTGTTATTAAATTACAGTTGGGTTGTCAATTGTAATTTCATTTTTAAGACTTGTCTTGAAACAGCCTCTGAACACCAGGATTTTGTCTCCTTTACTTATGGGTTCCTTTGAATGACTCATATTTTGGGGGGGAAATTTTTCAATTTAATTTGGACTAATTTTTAATTGAAACAAGCTAAAAGAGTCAGATATGGGTAGAGTCCATCAGATCTGGGTTTGAATGCTGGTCCACCATTTATTAGTGTGTGATCTTGGGCAAGTACTCAAAGTTCTTAAACCTCAGTTTTCTCCTCTGTAAAACTGAAATAGTGATACTACCATTCAGGGTAGAGGTGATAGTTTAATGAGCCTTCCTGAGGGATCCGGGTTATGCAATGAGGATAGCTTCAGTGTGGAATGGTAAGATACAGCCCGCGACTGCCTGTTAGATGCCAGCAAACACTGCATCCCACCCCGCGAGGGAACTGTCTGTCTTCTTTTCTCTATACTTTTGCCAAAGAAATGAGAAGTAAATTAAGCTGATTTAGGTTGTTCACATTCTTCTTGGGAAATAATAAATATTCCTTTTCCCAACTCCTCCTTCCCTTCAGTATACGTTTACAGACAATTGTAGCGGGTGAGAAAACCTGATGCCGTTTGGGTTACTCATACATCTACAGAGCTGCTCAGGCATATGATGTCCATGTGGTGAATGTTTTTTTAGAGTTATACAGGTTGTGGAATTACTTTTGCAAGGCATCTTTTTTTTCCTTTAGAGTTTCCAAAAAAGGGCTCTTTAATGTTTTACTCCTGGATAAGCAGTATGTTGGTTAGCAAGGTTAATATTTACCAGCTTACTGAAGAGAAAAGCAAACAATATATAGCCAAATTCTATTTTAGAATTTCCACAGCATTATGAATTCTTTTATCTTTATACCTTTATCGTGTCGTAACAGCATGCTGCTTACTTTTTATGGAGACTAGTAGAAATGTATATGATTTAAATTTATGCTCAAAATAAGAAACAACCATATAAAAAACACCTCTGAACTTTCTCTCTCTACTATTTTCAACTTCTCCCTCCCTATTCCTTTCTTTTTTTTCCCCTACTCCTTTCTGATCCTCAAAAAATAACCCTTGAGAAGCGGATGTGGCTCAACTAATAGAGAATTCACCTACAATATTGGAGGTCCAGGGTTCAGTACCCAGGGCCTCCTGGCCCATATGATGAGTTGGCCCACGCTCAGTGCTACTGCATGCAAAAGAGTGCCATGCCATGCAGGGGTGCCTCCGTGTAGGGTTTCCCCACGCACCAAGAGTGCACCCTGCAAGGAGAGGTACCCCGCACAAACAGTGCAGCCCACCCAGGAGTGGCACCGCACACACGGAGAGCTGGTGCAGCAAGCTATGCAACAAAAAGACACATTCCCGGTGCTGCCTGACAAGAATGCAAGGAGACACAGAAGAACACACAGCGAATGGACAAAGAGAGCAGACAACAGGGGGTGGGCAGGGGGTGGGGAAGGAGAGAGAGATAAGATAAAATAACCCTTCCCTCAAACCTTTCTTTCCCCATTGTCCCTGCCTTTTCTTTCCCTCCTCAGTCAAGTGTCAAGAACTTTCACTTTCCCATTTACTCCTGACACACAGTGAGCCAGACTTCTTCCCTGCTCATGCTTGAGCACAGGTCAAGTCAGATCCAACAGGCATTTTTTACTCCTTAATGTCCTTGACTAGCTTGTAATATGCCTTACTGTTTATCACTTTCTCCTTGAAACTTTCACCTCCTTTGTCTTCCAGGCCAAAGTTCTCTTCAGAGTTTTCTTCTTTCTCTGACCCTTCCTTAACATTCCCCTTTGCTGAATCTTTTTCTTCCACCTCTTCCCTAAAAGTTAGTGATTCCTGGGGATTCCATCTTTGACCATTTTCTCTATATTTCCTCTCCTTGAGTTATCTTCTATATATTGATTAGTCACAAACCTGTAATTCCATTCCAAAGCCTTTTCTTGGGATTCAGATCAGCTAACTGCTGGATATCTCAACTTAAATTTATTACACAAGTCCTAGATAACAGTTTGAAAACAATGGAATTTACCTGGAAATAATTTTGGATATTACCCTCTGCCCACCACGACCACCACCACAAAGGGTCCTTAAATTCTAATTCCATCTCAATTACTGTTCTAGGCTGCCCTTCCTTCTCTTGAGTGCCCTGGTCATCCCTCATCTGGGTAACTGGTAGAGCTTTCTCACTCATTTCCCTGCCTCCAGTTTTCCCCATCTCCAATCCTACTTCCACACCCTGGCTAGAATTATTTTTCTGAAATGGAACTCTGATCTCATTGCCCCACTTATCAAAACCATTCAGGGGTTCTTTATTGCCCCTTTCTAACTTGGGTGTGACAAAGTTGAACTGCCCCTGAGACTTGTGTTTCCAGAAAATGTCCTCATATTTTTATTTTCTAAAAATCCCTCCACCTTTTTGTGTTCTGGGATTGTTCTCGCATTTTCTGAAAGAAGGCCCATCTGCATCCTTCCTCCTGACTCCGGTAAGACTCTGTCATGACTCCCTTGTTTAGTACTACCTCTATAAAACCCAGGCCCCCTTCCCTTTCTTTGAGACTGTCATTACTCAGCATCCCTGTGTTGTAATGCCTGAATAAAATCTTCTCCTTAATTGTCTGGTGCATTTTGTCTTTCATGGGTTTTATCCCACTACTCTTCTTAGAGTTACTATTATTTTATATTTGTTTATATTATTTATACCATTATGTTTATATTACTTTATTGTTTACAATAAAGTTTAATACATTGTTTACAAATTAAGTTCATTTTATTGCTTGTTTATTTATTTTGTTTATATCTTGTACTGTAAGTCCTTCAGGATGTATGAAAAGAAACTTGCATTATAGTTGAGGTTTGGCTATAAAAATGAGCTTATCCAAATCTTTCTACTTCTAGATGCTTTTAGTTAAGACATTCTTTCATAATTGGGAATTATATTAATTATGATACCAGCTAAACTGCTGTAACAGAGAGTCCTAAATAGAATGATTTAAATAAGATAGATGTTTATTTCCTTCTCATATAGGCCACAAGTGAGCAGCCAAGGGCTAGTGGGGCAGCTCTGTTTTGCTTAGTACACAACTTCTAAAGTTGTACCTGCTGTCATCATTTTGTAGCCAGCAGGAAAAGGGGGAAAGGAAGTCCAAATCAAGTCAACTTGTCTTTACAAAGGTTACCAGGAAGTTGCACAGTCATTTCCTCTTACATCCCGTTGGCCCAACTTAGTTGCACAGCCATGCCTGGTTGCAAAGGAACCTGAGAAATGTAAGCTCTAGTTGGGCAGTGGGTGCACCAAGCAGAACTGGGTGGTGATGGTGGTGGGTGTCTATTACCTAGAAGTAGAAAGGGGGAATGGTTTCTGGGGAAGTCTAATGATCTTTATCACAGGATGAAGAACTGCGTTGATTATGAAATCAAACTGGAGAAAATCGGTGATTTTTTGCTTCATTTTGGTTTTTTGTTTTGCTGTTTTGTTTAACCCATGGTGTTTACCTACCCCGGCAGTTTCAGCAACTACCATGTATAGATGATAGGATTCGGTACCTCTTAACCTTTTTTCTTCTCCTTTGAGAAAATTATGCCATTCACATAAATGAAAAGGGCAGTTTGTAACTATTATCCTCAACTAATATATTTGTGGCGCCAGATATATGACCATATATACTGATTGCTGCTTACAGTGTGGAATTTCTCTCTAAACTTTGTCTCATCACACATATATTCACATTCAGCATAACTTTTGATAATATTTTATTACCATCTTTATAATATTTCCTGAAAGGTAATATTGACTTGTTCTAAGTGAAAAAATTATCATTCATTTCTTTCTTGCTTATGTTTTTCACTATTAGATGGCATGTAAATAAACATCACCTATCAATTTGCTGCATAATTTGGGTTAGTTAGTAATGCAATAAGTACATGTTTGTCAAAATACAAATCTCCTCAACCCACAACACAGGGCAGCCTACAACTGTGAGCACCCTTAGCTATTTCCCACTTTGTACTGTATGGATATTATCATTTGCACATACCTTGATGTGAAAAAGTTTGGGAAATGCTTTTTAGATGGCTTTATATCTGCTTCATCTTTTAAAATTCTTCATCTCTTACAAGAAAATAGTTGTAATGTGCAGCATACCACTGTGAGAAAGGTCCATCTCCATTCATCAAGTAATATAGACCAATCAGATATATCAGTCACTTTCAATCAATTGTAGCTGAGAAATGTATAAGATAGGATGTATCCAGCAGAGTAGGCATAGCTTCATGGTTGAGTACCTGCTTTGCATGTACAAAGTTCTGGGTACAATCCCTGGTACCTCCTAAAAAACAATTTTGAAGAGGATGTATCCACAGATTATTTGCCTCAGATTTTCTAGACGTGTGCTTATGTATCAGCCTTACATAATGGCACCAGATAATTCTTACCCATGTGTCCTGTACTTTAGGTGATAACAGCTCCTGGTTTGCCTGGGATGGTCCCAGTTTAGACTCTCTTGCGCTGGCATCCAACCTCCTTTGGCATTTGTCATTCTCAAAAGTTTCCCAGTTTAGATGACGAATTATATGTGGGGTGTTTTTTTGCATATTGCTGGTCTCCATTATCAGTTTCTTGACATTCATACGCTCCCTTGATATGAAGATTGTTTAGATTAAATATTAGTATACTATTTACTAATAGAAAGGTGGTAGTGATCCATGATCTATCTGTTTCAGAATACTTAAGGCAACCATGGACAGGTCTTTGAGCTCTGAGAGGGCAAGGGCTGCATCCATCTTGGTCTGCTATGAATATATTCCCTGCACTTAGCATATTCCTTAAGCAATTAGGAAACACTCAAGTATTGTTGAAAATGTAAATGGTTAAGAACTTGATAGCTTTATGACACACAGTTTTGTGATGTCTGTGATGGGAAAGATCTTTTATCATAAACTACAAATCCTCAATACCTACACAATGGGTAATGTTTGAGAATCAATTAATGCATGATTGAACTGTCACCTCTGTCTTGTATATTTCTGAGCATTAGCACACTACTAATGACAATAGACGCTATTACCATTATAGCTCTAATGTGTTGCAGGTAAAGCTACACAAATTAGATTGTTGTTGTTGGTTTTTTTTAAGATTTATTTATTTCTCTCCCCTTTCCACCCATTGTCTACTCTGTGTCCATTTGATGTGTGTTCTTCTGTGTCCACTTACATTGTCAGGCGGCACCGGGAAACTATGTCTCTTTTTTTGTTGTCTCACCTTACTGCATAACTCTCTGTGTGTGCGGTGCCATTCCTGGGCAGGCTGCGCTTTTGTTCACACGGGGCAGCTCTCCTTGCAGGGCGTACTCCTTGTGCATGGGGCACCTCTACACAGGGGCGCCCCTGCATGGCACTGCACTCCTTGCACGCGGCAGCACTGCGCTTGGGTCAGCTCACCACATGGTCAGGAGATCCTGGGAATCGAACCCTCAACCCTCCATATGGTAGGCGATGCTCTATCAGTTGGGCCACGTCCTTTTCCCAGCAGATTGTTTCTTAACTGTAATGATCTGGTTTTATTCTTTTATGCTCTTCTTTCTTTCATGAGGAAAAAGGAATGTGATTTTTTTTATCCCTCCAAATATTTTGACAACTCCTCAGATGGATAAATTCTATCACTTATAAAATTTAGACCTTAGTGAACCCAGTCCTGGTGTTTTGGGCTGGAATACTCAATGAGTCTTCCTGGAATGGGTGCCAGGCGACTGAAATAATCAGCTCAGCTGGGTGGGGGCTGAGTCTCTGGATCTGATTGTGTTCACCATCTCAGCGCATGTATAAATGTTCTCCTTCTGTCTGTGGGCCATGGTATGAAATGGGTTGGGAAGCACACTTAGTTATCAGTGGTTATCACAGTTATTAAAATAGCAGGTGCTTAGATAAATACATTGACACTTAAGTAGCTAAAGCATTATTTCAAAAATGTTATTTTGGGACATATATTTTTCAAAGTGTTAAATAGATGTTTGTGCTTTATCAGAAATACTAAAGTTTTATAAAAAGTCAGAGATCTTCATGTACTCTTGAAGGAAACAACTCACTTAAAACAGGTAGTAGCATGCTGAATAAGAAATTATGCTTATTTGTATTTTGTAATGCAGAGGGCTTAGAGGTTTTTCCAAACTCTAGGCTGCTCAAAGGTGCTTCAGTATTAAAGCAGCACTAATTCTTTATACCCAAGGGAATGTTATAACAGCATAACTGTGGTCTCTATTAAAACTCCACTAATTCATTATAATTGAGGATAAGGGGAAAACTATTAATTCCAAAGACACCTGAGCTAGCCAAAAGCTTTCAGTAAGATGTCCTGTGAGACCTGCTTTTCTAAATAAAGCTCATTTATAATTTTCACGGTGCTGCACAGATAGATGTAAAGTGCTTTGAAACAAGATTAAGTAAATTGAATACAGATAAAACAGTCCTTTGTTTTATCAAAACCTTTGGAATAGGGCAAAAAGTAATAATACGTTATCACAAATTCTAGAGTCAGGCTTTGTTTGTATTGCTTTAAAAGGCCAGCCCTTTGGGGGAATTTTTAGTTAACTCTAAGATGTTGTCTGGTGTCAATAATGAATTCCATTGTAATAAATATATTGTCACAGGTCATTAATGATTTTTAAGGATTGTGATTGTCCTTAATCTCTGCACTGTTTGAGTTGTACCTTTACTTTCTTCAAGTCCCCTCCTCATTTCTTTATTTTCTTGATTCGCTGTTCTCGTCTCTCTTTTCTTGGTTGACTTATTTTTTTAACCTTCAAAGCCTTTTTGGTTCTTATTTCCCTCTCAGTTGTTCAAACTATCCAAATCTTATTTTTAATTCAGGGACCCCATCTTCCCAAAATTTTTATGGACACCTCTAGCTAATTTTGGAGAGTGGTTGGGGTGGGAACATTCAAAGAGCATGCTTACTATGTGTTTGGCATTATACTGGGCCATGTTTGTACCTTGTCACAGTGGCGTTTGATCCCCATTTTCACTAATAAGGAAAATGAAGGGTGAGTGGTTGTCTAAGTTTACAGAGGTAGTAATTATTTTTGTTGCCAGTTTAAGTATTAGCTCAGTAAAAGAAATTTCAGGTTTTTTTATAAATAACTTATTTGTCAATTACCTTTGTATAGGTTTGAAGTATATAATTTTGTTTTCATACTGTTGTTCCTTATATCTTTGTCCTCCCTTCCCTGCTATACGGCTATTAGCTGTGATTTACGTACAAAATAAAAACTCAATAATATTGAGCTTTAAAAATGCAGTAAAAAGTGAAAATATTCTACTTTTCCCTATCTCCCTAAAAAGGTATTCTGAAGTATTATTTTTTGCTAGTTTGTATTTTAGTTTATTCTAGAAACCAGTATCTTCTTTCCTGTTAGTGTGAATAATCACAGGCTTTAAATAAAGGATTCTTAAGGTATTATAAGCTGGCTCCCTTTTAATTTTATTTCATACAACACTCTGTATAATGCATTATATGTCAAATAAAAAACAAGTCTGGACTCAGTAAGGAGAAACTTTCTACAAAAGGAATACTGCAAAGGGAAAAAGGGACTATTGCAATAGAGGCAGGGAACTTTTGCAGTAGGGAGAACACTGCCTCTAAGATCAGCAAGCATCTCAAGTGTTAGGAAAAAAGGGTTTTTCTTTTATAGAGGGATGAGAACCAGGTAAAGGGAAGTGATAGGAAAGGTCAGTGTGATCAGATAGTAGATCTGAAAATATTTTGTGCTGAAGCAGCCTATTTTCTGGGAGGTACCCTTAAAGTTCAGGCATCTGGAGGAAGGGAAGAAAGCTTAACCAGAGTTTGGTTAACAAGCAATTTATTCTGATTGATCTTTGGGGAACAGAAGTTCAGCTAGTCAGAGAATGGAAATTTTGAGGGTCTGGGTTCAACCTTGCCAGAGGTAAGTAAGGTGCTCTCCCCACAGACATGTGTGCTTTCTCATTTGCCATACCCCTACGCTCTTTTTCACACCTCAGTTCAGTCATGACTTCTTCAGAAAATTCTTCTCTGATCTTGCTGACTGGATGAAGCTCCCTCAGCCACCACGGTGGTATGGGTTTCTGGGAAATGAAATTGATGCAATTTGGAGAAGCTTCTTTAAGAAAAAAGAATCCAAAGTTAGAGATACAAAGTAGTTTGCAGGGCCTCAGTAAGACCTGTGCAAGTGAGCAATCCTGAAACTTAAACCTTCCATTGTTTAGTAAATCTCATTTTGCCTGTTCCTCATCTTGGTAGCTCTTCTCAGTTGACAATTTAATTTATATATCCAACTAGATGAATATTTCTCTCCCCTACACTTCACTCAGTGAGAAAGGAAGTAAGTCTGAATTTGCTCACCAGGGTTTCCCCAAGAATTTGCAAAGTGTTAGCACTTGAGTGTATGTCATGTATTTCATGGATGGAGGAGGATAATTGAGTGGAAAATTAAATGAAGACCTGGGGGGAGAGAGTGGTGAATATTGGAATTAATATTTTTCATGTAGTATTTATGTAATCTAAAACTTCTTTAAAAATTAAAAAAAAATATGTATTTTAAAAAAAAAAAGACCTGGGCCGAGGAAAGCTGTAACACCGATATAAAATTTAACTGAACTTATTGGAAGTCAAATCAAAGTGTGGAGAATATTTGGGTTCCATAGCTCTTTATACCAGTTCATCATGAAAGACAACTTCCCTTCCTTTCTAAGCAATGAAGAGGAATTTTTATAGCATTCTTTAGATAAAACACCTTATTCTGCACAGTGAGCAATAACAGCAGCTAACTTTTATTGAGTGTTTACTGTGGCACTTTGACATGGTATTCTGATTTAAGCGATTACTGACTCCAGTAAACTGCACTGGAAGTTAGATATGGCACCTACCGCTAGCTCAAGGATTGTGGTCAGCCAGAACCTGCATCCATTGCCTGTGGGGAAGAGCAGAACGGCCCATGCTGGAGAAGAAGGGAACTGAGGCTCCAGCTGTTTCATCTTCTCACCAAGCCTCCTTCTGTGCCGCTCCTTCCTCCCCAGCCTTTAATATCGCCAGGTTATGTGGTAGGATGGTACTTGCTCCACTCTGGCTCATCACTTGCCCTCCATCAAGGATGGGATCTTGGGCTTATCCTCTAGTGAAGGTGTGCCCAAGCTTACCTTCGTCTTTTTCTTTTACTGTGGAATGTTGAATGGTGAACCAAACTGCACACCCGTGGTCGCTCAGATTGCATTAGCTTCAGAAAAACCTGCTAAAAAGAGCTGTGTGGTGTTGTCCATGGATACTGAAGAATGCCTGTCAGAGCTGATCCTTTTGGCTTTGGCATAATTAATAGTGACCTTTTCTCACAGACAGTATTTGGCTTACAGGGTGAGTGTGTCCTGAGGCCTCTCCTGGAATGCTGTTACAGGGCTTCAGTGATTCATTCTGTTAACAAACCTTTATTAAACGCCTATCCTGTGCCATGCCCTGGGGACATACAGATAAAAGAAGTTGCCCTTCCTTTAAGGTAGAAACGCAAACCCAGGGGGGAGGGAGAAAAGGAGACCTACAAACGGGCAGAATTTACTTTCAGCAAGTACCATGAACAGCTGTTTTTTGCCTTCATTTTTAGTCCTAATGGCTAGGGTCCTAGTAATTTTTTTCAGCTAAATAAGGTATGTATCAAGGAATTTTTTTTTTTTTAATCAGCGTCAGAGTATCTTTCTCTCTTAACTACCCTTGAGAAGTTTTTTGAAGGTTAGTAAGACAGGCAGCAGGGCAAGGTCCTCAGGGGAGATGTGCTTTCCAGCAATTTTTCCCACACTACGAATAAGGATTAGCAGGCTCTCAGCTGTCCACATCCAGAGCAGATACCCATGAATTTATCATCAGAGAGGCTTTCTATCCCAGAAGACAGCCAGAATGGAATTTGGCAAACTTCCTGGATCCCTGGAAAGCTACTTAGGATGTCAAGGAGTTCCAGATTCAGGCATGTGCCAGTCATACTCTAGACCATATTAACATTATTACAGTTTTAATATTTAACAGTATTAAAGGTGAATAAATTTAAAGGGAAGATGGTCACTTTTGATCTAAAATACCTGACAAAATTTAAAAATGCAAACAAACCTCCCCTTAGAAATTGTGCCAGCTGCCTCTTACAGTAGGTGGAGTTAGGAGTATAAAGGTTTGACCAAATGCTTCACTCTTCCTTTAGGATGGCTTTCTGGAGAGCCTTATGGACATCTGCTAGGTGCCAGGCTCTGTTTTAGGGGCTGATAAGATAACTTCGTTGACATTTTAGCAGTCATATCTCCTGTTCTTTTTGTTTCTTCTAGGCTGCTGGCTCAGTAAGGGCAGTTTTAATTTTTTTGTATTAATCTCTCCTTTTTTTTTATTCTCAGAGCTTGCGCCACACATGTAGCAGGTGCTCAGTAAACATTTGCTGAATAACATGAATTTTCTAGTAGAGGGCACATCAAGTGGGGCCTGCAGGCCTTGACAAAGTTCTTTTCTATTATTACATGAATAGATCTTGTTTCCAAGCTCTCAAACATGGGCCTGGAGTTTTAGAATTGAGAGCTAGGAGAAAGAGCAAGATTCTCAACAGTGCAGGAACACATTTTTGTTCATTCATAAACTATTTTGCCTTAGACTGACTAAAATATACTTACAATTATGTCCCTTAGCCTTAAAGTATAGCATTTTCTCTGTGAAAGAAGTACCCTGGGGAGAAGCTCCAAAAGAGATAGTGAGGAGAGAATGTATTAATTAATAGCTCAGTGGTTGAGCACCTGCTTCCCATATTTGAGGTCCTGGGTTCAATTTCCCAGTACTTCCTTAAAAAATAAGTCAAACAAAGAGATACTAAAATATACGTTATATAAAGTTCTTTTTACATTTCATAAGTTCTGAATTTTCTTAGTCCTTTCCATTCAGGAATTAAATGAATTTTTATAGAAAGTGTTAATGGTTAGCAAAATGGGTGGGTTTTAAGTGTTTGAGTGCCTGCTTGCCATATTGGAAGTCCCCAGGTTTAGTACCCAGTGCCTCCTAAAAACAAAAGCAAACAACAAGCAAACAAATGAAGAAACCAATGCAGGGGAGCCAGTGTGGCTCAGTGGATTAGCAGCAGCTTCCCACATAGAAGGCCCCGGGGTTTAATCCCTGGCTCTGGTCCCTCTTAAAGAAGATTTTATATAAAAAGTGTATTGTAAAATCTTGGTTTTTTCCCCCAGTTTTCTTTTTTCAGTTATTCTTAAAGTATCTAAACCAAAATAATATTAGAAAGGAAATTTCTTTTTTTAAGAAAGTATAATTTCTTCTCATACTTTGTTTTTATTATTCAAACTTTATCTCATTCAAAAAATAAAATAACAGATTAAAGACAGTGCAATAAGGGAAACGGACTTGGCCCAGTGGTTAGGGCGTCCGTCTACCACATGGGAGGTCCGCGGTTCAAGCCCCGGGCCTCTTTGACCCGTGTGGAGCTGGCCGATGCGCAGTGCTAATGCGCGCAAGGAGTGCCCTGCCACGCAAGGGTGTGTCCCCCGTGTAGGGGAGCCCCACGCGCAAGGAGTGCACCCGTAAGGAGAGCCGCCCAGCGCGAAAGAAAGAGCAGCCTGCCCAGGAATGGCGCCGCCCACACTTCCCGTGCCGCTGAAGACAACAGAAGCGGACAAAGACACAAGACGCAGGAAATAGACACAGAGAACAGACAACGGGGCGGGGGGAAAGAGGGGGATTAAATAAATAAATAAATCTTTTTTTTTTAAAAAGTGCAATAAGTTATGGACATATTACTCAAAAAATGTTCCATCCAGCCACTTTTATCTCATCTAATCCTAACACAAAGTTAGTTATTCCTTCTGTGTTCAGAAAAATAAACAGATGAAATCAGATTGGTTAAATGACATAGTCAGGGTCTCCTTGTTAATGAAGAAAATGAAAAAGAGGAAAAAATGCTTAATCATATTCATATCTCATAAAACTGAACCCCGTATTTTTTTCTTGGTCTTTAGCATTGATATGATAAAAAGCATGATATTTGCTTTTGCTACAAAATATTATTAACTCTAGCCTATAAGTTACATTAGTTATATATTTCCCATGTATTACCATATTCATATCATAAGAATCTTTTAAGAGGGGTATCGGTGAATAATATTTTATTTCCAAAGAGCGTTTTATAAGCTATAGAGTATTTTGCATGATTGTAATATTGATGACATCACTTCCATAGTGCTGATAATTCAGAGGTCTACTGGAAAAAACTAAATTATTCCTTCTTTCCCATTTTGTACCTGAAACATTTCTCTGTTAGACAACCAGAGTTTATTTTCTTGAGCCATCTAAATTTTTGATATCTGATTGAGTGTGGCACATGAGTGTGTGCAGATATGCACGTGTGAGCATATGTACTCATAGGTATAACTGTAGGGGAGAATTTGTAGTGATGGTGAAGTTTATCAGCTCTTTATGAATTTTAATTTGTTCTCCTTTGGCTTATTTCAGTGAAGGATTTGAGAATTTGACCCTCTCCGATCTCTTTGGGTGGTCTCCCATTTGTCTAGGTTGGCCAAGAGTGCTGGTTCTTTCCTACAGAATACTGTAGAAAGACAATGAAGGTTGGTATTTGATTGGGTAGGGAGCTCATACCTACATGAAAAATGAGGTATTAGATTGATTGATTAAGCCATTTTGCTTCTTTATAACTCTTCTCCTTAAGCAATATTTCAGCCTTTTGACTTCCTTACTTTTGATTGTGGTATTGTAGATAGACTGAATTTTGGTGATCATATTTTCTGTTTTGATGCTAGAATTTTAGTCAGTTGCTCATAATAGCATCATTAAGGTAGGTTTTTCAAGGGACACTAAATTACCCACATTTACACTGCTAATAAACATGAACAAAGAGCAAGATTTGAATTAACATCTGTGACATCAAAATTGTACTATTTTTAGAATAATTTGCCACCTCCTAATATAAGTAAGTTGTCAGTCATATAATTCAGCATACTCTATATATAGTGCTTTGTGCTAATTCAAAATTCAAGATACTGGCCTAATCATCTTCAGTAAAATACCATGTAAGATGGGTTTGCTTTTCTCTTCAATGATTATTTTTCTGCATTCAGATTCAGCAAACATATTTGGGGTACTTTCTTTGTGCCAGACCCTGAGCTGGTTGTTTCCAATGTTTGACCTTGTGAGGTATTACTAGACATGGTTGATCAGATAGGATAAGTAAAATGCTAAAAGTTTTTTCCTCCAGGACCAGTACAAGGTAATCATAATAACATAATAGAATTCATTTTAAAACCTTTTTGAACTTATTATAGAATGTAGTCTAACATGAACATCTACCACAATATTGACTTTTACTATCCTATTTCTGTTGAAAGGTAGTTTAGGTAGTATGATAAAACAAAGATTGAGGTCTATTCTAAATGTTAACAGCTTTATTGAGATATAATTCAAATACTGTACTATTCACCCATTCAAAGTGCAATTCAGTATTTTTTTGGTATATTCACATGGTTGTGCAACCATATAATTCTAGTTTTTGAACATGGTTGTTGATTTAGTCCATCAGTACTGCCATACTTGCAGATAAGAAAGCAGAATCGCAATCATAAAAGGATTTAAATTCAACCCCTGTTATTTTCAGATTCAGCTTGTCCAGTCAAAGTCCAATAACTTACCCTCTCAGTTCTAGTACAAAAAGCTTTTTCAACTTTCATGAGAAACATTTGCTTCCAGGAATGTTAAGCTGATTTTTCATATGTGCCATAGACAAAGGAGAAGCCCTGGAATATGGAATCTACTTCCTCTTAATGTAATTCTTAAGTCCTTTGCAACAGGCATATTTTAAAGGAGAACTCAAAGAATGTATACAATTAATACCTAGAAAATATACCTTCCCCTGATGCCATTTTTAGCCATTTTCTGAATCCTGATTCATTAAGGAGATTAAACCTCAGGATTTGGGATTCAGAATGCTGGATGGTGATCTCCGCTCATTGACTTTCCTTCCACATTAGAAAGTCACTTAATAATCATAATGTACTTAATATACTTTATTGTATGTATATTTAGTATACTTTATACATGTACTTTTTCTATGAAGGGTGACTTTTCTTTTTAGACTGTACTGTGTCTTTATTTTCAGTTAATCAATGAAGCACTCCCTTGGATGTAGGAAGGGCATGTGTCATTATCCCAGTTTTTGATGGATAAAACCAGATAAGAGACATGTTAATTCAAGTCCTGTGTTCAAGATAAGAGCTAGTCAATGGCTGACACTGCAGGAAAGAACTGGTCTACTTACAGCCTAGGCACTTTCTCAAGACTGCATTTAGTATCCCATGCCTTGAGAAGCAGATGTGGCTCAAAGGATTGGGCTCCCATCTACCATATAGGAGGGCCAGCGTCCAATTCCTGGGGCCTCCTGGTGAAGGTGTGCTGGCCCGTGCAGGAGTGTTGGCCCGTGCAGAGAGTTGTTGCAACAACATGATGCAACAAAAAGACACAGAGAAGAGACAATATGAGATGCAGCAAACCAAGGAGCTGAGGTGGTATAAGAGATTGAGCACCTCTCTCCAGAAGGTCCCAGGATTGGTTCCTGGTGCCACCTAAAGAGAAGACAAGACAAGCAGATACAGAAGAACGCATAGTGAATGGACACAGGATAGACAGGGAGCACAAAAACAATGGGGGGTGGGGAGGGCGGAATAAATAAATCTTAAAAAAAAAAAAACATGTCTTGGTTACCATTGCTTGGCTTACCCATAATATGTGATATCTATGCAGAGGCATGCAAGACTAATAATGAGATAGTTCTAGAAGTACTTATAATTTCCATAATAAATAATTTCTCCCTTGTCTATGCCTTTTCCCTTACTATTCTTTCTAACAAGATTGTATTCCCAACTCTGTCCTCCCTACCCTAATTACCACATTCAGCCTTGGGCTTTTCCTGTCCTTTGCCTCTCCTGTACTTTGTATTAACCATGTTAGAGCAATTTTCTAACATGTTGTAATTGCACCCTTATTTGCTTATTGTCCTCTACTAGACCAGGAGCTCCTCAAGGACAGGGGCTCACTTCATCTCCCTGGCACATGGACAGCAGTTTTCTTGACTTCTGAATGAGAGTAGTGATTGCATAATTTTATAACTTTTCTCCCCTTAACTGCCAGTCCTAAGCCAACAGCATAGCTGTTGGATGATTGTGTGATAGAACATGATTTAGATGTGGAAGATTCTGTCAGCTCTCACATAATTAGAGTTCTCACATAATCAGGGAGGTGATTATGCTTTTTGTAACTCAGTTTCCCTGTGCTATTGGGATATAAAAATGTCCAACTCACCAGTGGTTATGAGAATTAATTGAGATCTTATATAGGAAAGTAGTTTGCAAACTCTTTGGAGACATGAGGAGTAAAGAAGAGAGGCAGTACGGTCTAGTAGAAAGAACATGATCTTTGGTCTTGAGTAGAATTTTTATTTGAAATACTTTCAAACTTAAGTGACAGTTACAAAAATAATACAAACCCCATGCAGAGAACTCCAACATACCCCTACCTCCGTAGATACTCAGATTCACCAATTTTATCATTTTGCCACATTTGCCCTATCATTCTATCAATCCATCTGTCTGCCTATCATTGTGTTTTCTGAACACTTGAGTGCGGTTTGTATACGTCATTCTCCCTGAACACTCAATACTGCCGAGTACATTTCCTAAGAACAAGGATATTCACTATGTAACCACCTTAAGTGCAGTTAAGTAGTCTAAGAAACATTGTAAAGCTTATAGTCTGTATTCCAATTTTTTCATATGTCCCAGCAACATACGAAAATTTCATTCAATTGTCATTGTCTCTTTAGGTGTTTTTTCTTTCTTTCTTTGTTTCAAATTGTGGAAACATATAAACTTTCCCATCTCAAACACTCCCACACATACATTCAGTAACATTGATCACACTCACTGTGCTGTGGCTCCCTCACCACTTCCATTACTAAAACTTTCCCATCTTCCCAAACAGACACCCTGCATCCATTATGCACCCCGGCAACTTTTACTTTAGTTTATATCTCTATGAGCTTGCATATTCTCTGTTATTTTCTTTGTAGTTATCGTGGGACTTACAGTTAACATTCTAAATCTGTACAAATCTCATTTGCTTTGATACCAACTTCAATTGTATGCACACACTGTGTTCCTATATCCCTCCATCCTCTACCTTTTGTTTTTGTCACACATAACATTGTTTCTATATTATGTATCCAAAACACTGATTTATCATTATACACATTTACCTTTTAGATCCTTTAGGAGGTAAAAAGTGGAGTTACAAACCAAAAATACAACAGGACTGTCATTTATATTTACCCTTGCCATTACTCTCACCAGAGATTTTTATTTCTTCCTGTAGCTTCATTATTTTGTCTGTTGTCCTTCCCTTTCAACCTGCAGAATTTTCTTTAGCATCTTTTGTAAGGCAGGTCTAGGGGTGACAAACTCCTTCAGCTTTTATTTATCTGGGAAAGTCTTAATCTTTCCTGCATTTTTGAAAGACCATTTTGCCAGATATATAATTCTTGGTTGGCAATTTTTTGCTTTAAGCAGTTTAAATATGTCATCCCACTGACTTCTTGCCTCCATGATTTCCAGTGAGAAATCAATAATTAATCTTAATGAGGCTGCCTTGTGGATGACACATCGCTTTTCTATCTTACAGCTTTCAGAATACTGTTTTTCTTTGGCATTCAGCAGTTTGCTTATAGTGTGCCATGGTGTAGGTCTATTTGGGTTTATCCTGTTTGGAGTTCATTGAGCATCTTTGATATATATTCATGTCTTTCATTAAATCTAGGAAGTTTTTAGCCATTATGTCTTCAAATACTCTCTCTGCCACTTTCTCCTTTTCTTCTTTTTTCAGAAACTCCTACAATGCATATATATTGGTATGTTTGATTGTAAGTCTTTGTCTGGAATGTCAGGTCTGTTCCTCATTGATGGTTTCTCATGCTTTAATGGTCTCCTTTTCCCTTGGCCATCACTTCCTGTGTCTTTGTGTGATGTGTAACCATTTGTTGAAACCTGGAAATTTTTATATTTTAATGTGTTACCACTGGAATTTAGACTCTAAGGCATTTGTTCCTTAAGCTTTTTAACAGGTAGTATTCTGACAGAGATTTGTCTGATTGCCAGGAGCTTTTTTAAAAAGCAGCAGCTGCAGCAGCCAGATGAATATGAAGAAGGAAGGGAAAAAAGAAAACTTGTTTCCCAGTCACTGCAGATTAACCTGTGCAAGTATTCTCCTTCAGGGCTTATCCGTACAATGAATTTAGAGAATAGCTACCCGTCAAAGTGAAGGGGCTTCCTTGATCCTTTCTATGGCATGCATCTTGTCTTAGGGACATGCCTCTGTAGCCTTAGAGATTCTCTCCTTTACACGGTGCTGAATGTCCCCTTTTCTCTAGGAAATAGTTTCCTCATGGTCTGAACACTGTACTGTATGTCCCAGAGCCAGCAATCGCTAGCTCCAAGCAGCATGATTTGACTGCTGTCCCACAGCATTCTGTAGGAGAGCGTGGTGAGCTGTCTTCAATTCACAGGGCAAGTTCTAGGACACTGAGTACTTCAGGCCACAACTAGGCCAGACATGTATGTGCATAGTATGTCTATGAAGGTTATTCTGCTCCCTCTGGAACCAGGACCAGGGGTGAACTCCACACCAAGCCAACGAGGATGAAGGAGGAGCCAGCCAAGGTGCCAAGAGATCCTCCTGCTTTTAAGTAGCTTTTTCTTGATTCTGCGGTCACCCTTTTACTGTAGTCCTTTAACTGTTTTATGAAATTTTGAGAAAGATGTTTTTGCCAGTTCTTGATGGTTGTTCAAAGTCTCTGTGTGGCAATGGGACCCTTAGATGGGATTTTTTTTTAAGGTTAATTTATTTATTCCCACCCCACCCCCACCGCTTGTGCTTGCCATCTGCTCTCTGTTCATTCACTGTGCGTTCTTCTGTGTCTGCTTGTCTTCTTGTCTTCTCTTTGGGAGGCACCGGGAACTGATCCCAGCACCTTCCGATGTAGAAGAGAGGTGCTCAATCGCTTGACCCACCTTTGCTCCCTGGTTTGTTGTGTCTCTCACTGTCTTTCCTCTGTATCTCTTTTTGTTGCATCGTCTTGTTGCCCGGCTCTCCACACTGCACAGGTCAGCTTGCTTTTTCACCAGGAGGCCCTGGTAGTCTAACCCAGGACCATCCGTATAGTAGACAGGAACCCAATCATTTGAGCCACATCCACTTCCCCCTTAGATAGAATTTTAAATCCAGGCTCCATCACTAATTAAGTAACCTCCACTATTTAACTTCTGTGAGCCCATTCCCTCATCTGTCAAAAGAAAATATCATGTTGCCAGCTTAGAGTAATGTCGTGAAGATTAAATGGAATTCAGGCAATATTCTTTTTATGTTCCATCTGCAAACATTCTACTTTTACCATCTAGAACTCTTTCACTTTGTATAATCATGCTTCTGCACACTCTTTTCCATAGTAAACAAACAAAAACATATATACTCCCTTCAGCAGTGTTTAGGGGTTCTGGTTAAGCCACATTCTCAACACCTCTTGTATTACCTGTCTTTTTAATTTTAGGCATTCTGGTGGTTTTTATGCTATTTTGTAGCAGTTTAGAAATGGAACTCTTCCTTTAACCCCTAAAATCTGGAATTGTCCTTTTCATATATTCCTTTTTAGAGAATGCACTTTATACAAAAGCAGGGGATTGTATCAGATATAAAGTGCATAGTACAATCCTTGGTATATAGAAGGCAGATGACAAAAGATAGCTCCTAGTTCTACTACTATCATCATCATTAAATGTTTTCTATGTTTTGGGGGGATGGGGTAAGGGTGGAAATATGGTGGATACAAAGGTGAATAAAACATATCTCTGCCCAAGATATAGTTGAAGAAAACAATTTACTAGGCAGTGTGATAATAGTTAGGATAAGGAAGTAGTGCTGGAGCTGGGTTTTGAAGAGTAAGTAAGAGTTCAACAGAAAGTAAAAATGAGAATGGGTTAAAGGAAATGGCAGGTGCACAGAATCCTTGGGAGTAGGGGACGTTGCTAGCAGAATAGACAGTGTGTTGGAGAATAGCTCACTTGAAGTTGGAGTTGGTTGCTTGATGTCCCCCATCATTCGATTGTTATTATCCTTACAGAGAACATGGGGGGCTCAGCTGGCAACCATTTGAAGTCAGTGTGAGGTACAGTAATCTATCACCGTGTTCTCTGCCGCCACATTTTAGTTTTCTTTCTTCTCCACTGGGAATGTGATCAGCCCTTCCTTGTCTCTCCTGGAATCAAAACCTATACTCAGTGCAAGGTTCTTGAAAACCACCATTGACGCTTGCAGAATATCACTGGTTACAAGGATCTACCATTTCTCTGTTGTGTGGTCCTTCAGCTCTTGTCTTTTATGCCAAGGCCTGACTTAGGTGGCAGTGAAGTTTAATAAAATGTTCTGCCCATCGTCATGTGTAGACAGTTAATAAATGTGCTTGAAGAATTTTATAATGACGATCAAGATCTCATACATTCTTTGAACACTTATTGTAGCTTAAGCATTGGCTACATAGCAATAAGCCAGATAGACATAGGCTCTGGCCTCACTGAATTTATAATGAAATTTCTCATCATACATTGAACTTCTCGTCACACTGTGATGAGGGTTATGATGCAGGGAAGTAAGAGTCCTTTGGGAACACGCATGGGAGCAGCACCTCACCCAGACTGGTGGTCAGGGAAGCCTTCTGGGAACATCGTTAAACTGCAACCTGGCAGCCAAGTGAAAGGGAATGGGGAGGAAGCGTTCTAGGCAGAGGAAACAATGTGTAGGAGTGGCTGACCGCAAAGGAGAGCCACTGAAGTTATCCACCTAGAACCTAGGGCTCTTGTAGAGGAAAGCTGGGGTGGAGGTGAGGGGTTAGGGGAAGCCGTGTTGTACAGGATTCCTCTAAAGGAGTGGTTCTCCAAAGTGTGATTCATAGACAAGCAGCACCGGCAGACAGCTTCTTGTTGTTGTTGTTCTGTGTTTTCTGGTT
The DNA here is from genome assembly GCF_030445035.2 of Dasypus novemcinctus. NCBI lineage: Eukaryota > Metazoa > Chordata > Mammalia > Cingulata > Dasypodidae > Dasypus > Dasypus novemcinctus. The sequence goes on along the minus strand of NC_080681.1, from coordinate 36,496,052 downwards.
TGTTGGGGGGGAACAAAGCCCTACCCCAAACCTACTGAATTAGAAACTGTGGCGCTGGGGCCCAGCAATCTGTTTTTTAAGAAACCTTCCAGGTGATCGTGATGCATGCTGAAGTTTGAGGACAACGTTTTGAACCTTTGTATTCAAGAGGTAAACTGAGGAACAGCAGCTGCAGCCTCACTTGAGAGCTTAAAAAATTGCAGCAGCCCAGGCCCCACCTCAGATCTAGGGACTCGTATTCTTCAGTTTAACAAGATTCCCCATAATTTATGTGCACATTAAAATTTGAGAAGCACTGGTCTAAACAACCTTAAGGATGGTGCTCATTAATCTTAAGAACACAGGGGAGCCATTAAAGAGTTTTAAAAACAGGACCTGCAGCAGAGTGGAAGAAGATTGGAGGAGATTAAGACTGTGGGCAAGGTGACCAGTTGTGATAATTACAGCTTAAAAGACAAATAACCACCATTCTCTGTACAGAAACTTAAAATTCACTTCTCCCTCAGTCCCATCCAAACAACCTTCCTTCTCTAGAGCCAGTTGCAGTTGTTTGAAGAGTAAAGAAAGATCCAATTAGAAAAAAATGTATTTCACACACAGAAAATCTCTTTGCACTGCTCATGCAGATGGTCCTTTCAAACTGTCATTCCTGGGAAGCAGATTTGGCTCAAGTGATAGAGCATCAGCCTACCACATGGTGGGAGGTCCAGGGTTCTAACCCAGGACCTCCTGACCCGTATGGAGCTGGCCTACACACAATGCTGATGTGCACACGGAGTGCCATGCCACACGGTGTGTTCCCCCACATAGGGGAGCCCCATGCGCAAGGAGTGCGCCCCGTAAGGAGAGCCGCCCCACGTGAAAAAAGCACGGCCTGCCCAGGAGTGGCACCACACACACGGAGAGCTGGCGCAGCAAGATGACGCAACAAAAAGAGACACAGATTCCCGGGGCCACTGACAAGAATGCACGTGGACAAAGAAGAACACAACAGCAAATGGACACAGAGAGCAGACAATGGGGGGGAGGCAGGGAGAAATAAGTAAAAAAATAAATCTTTTTAAAAAAAAACCATAACTGTGATTTCTGAGTGTGACCATATGGAGTTTTTCTGCCTGGAATAACCCTGTGCAAGGTGTGTTCTGCAGTCTCTGCATGCTATAATAGCCACTTTGTAAGCTGTGACTTGGTGTAGGGTTTTCTGAAGAGCTCAATATCATATGTCATACGGTTGAATTGTTTCTCATTTACTTTGGTTCACTATACCTCCTAATAGCCTTTCTTCCTGCTTAAATTTGCAAGCCACTCACAAAAGCAAAACACACTCAAGATGCAGGAGCTCAGGGTAAAAGAGTATGATGTGGACATGTGATCTTTCCACTTCCTCCACTGAATTGCAAACCGCTTTTTTTCTTTTTCCCCACTTCCTTGGTTATTTTTTATGAAGACTAGGTGCCAGTCATTTCATACTTAAGCATTGAAGTCTGGGAATGTGATTCCTAGCAATTTTCAAAAATACAAGTTTAACTCAATAGTTTAGAAAGTTTAGAGCATGGTCTAAAACTTAGAGGCATGCATTTACCTGATTATATGAGATATTTCACTTACCAAAAAATTACAAATTCGAGAATTGCTGTAACAATTTAATAGATGTTCATTGTGTTTTCCTAAGAAATATTATGCACCCGGTCTAAACAGTGTTAGGTAGGTGGGAGCGTTTCAAAGAAAATAAGATGTGGTTCTTGCCTTCAGGGACTTAATCTATCAGAACAGTTAATGCTACTACTCTACATTTTGTCATCCAAGACAGACTCGAGTAATCATGATTACAGCATTGTTTCCCACTGCGCCCAGTCACTCAGAATCCTTCTTAATACAGAACTCTAGACAATTTTCATATACTTTTAAATATAAATTTTTATATATTTTTTAAATAAATGCATTCCTGGAACCTTGGGTACTTTCCTTGTCTTTTGTGGGGTTTTTTTATGTCTTTAGTTTTTTGTTTTTTGGGGATTTCTTTTAGAAATGGATCATTTTATATATTAATATTGGGACCTGTAAGAGAATGTGACAATGTTGCTTTCCAAGCAGAGAAGTTGAAACTTCTAAATTCAGAAGATAAATGTTTGGTTCAAGTACATGATTATAAGAGCCATTCCCTATTCCTTGCCTCTATAAACTTTGTATTTTTCTTGGTTACTTCCAAAAGATTGTCCTTGTACTTTATTATTTATGTAAACTAGTTTTAGGATGGTAACGCTGTCGGCTCCTAGTGAATAATGACCCCATTTTCCAGTTCCTTGTCACCAGGGCACCCTTCGTTGCTGCTGGGACCAGCTGCTTTGGTAGAGCTCAAAGGCCATAGTGGTCCTGACTTATTCTTTGATCACCCACTAGCATCTGTGGCCCTCATTTCACTCCACATGCTTTCCACAGGCACTGTATCAAAGGCCAGATACAACTACATATATTGATAAATCCAAAGCATATAGATTCAGGCTCCTATTTAACTCTAGAATCTTAATTTCAACTGTCTGCAGGATAATTCCACCATGATGTTAAGAGCTAACATAAACCGATTTCTTTCTTAGGGCAAGTGGTTGTGCTGGGAGCTTTACAAGTATTATTTAATTTAATCTTTTCAACAACCCTTAAAAGTTACCATCCCCACTGTACAAATGGGAAACACAGGCTTGGAGAATCCTGTCACTAGTAAGTGATAAAACTTGGTACACAAGGCTATTTACTGTTTGACAGTATCCACAGACCCACCATTTTGGCTTGAACAAAACTGAAGCCATTCCACCTCTCCTGCCCTAAAACTTCACTCTTAACCTTAAATCTGTCCAATCCACACATACACAAACAAAAATGCCATCCTGTTCTTTCCTTCTTCAAGGTCCAGTCCGTTACGTCTTAGTGCAGTCTCCTAAATAGTTCTTAAATTTTTCCTCTTCTTTCTACTCTAGCAGCTATAGACTTTGTACAGGGTGTCATTATTTCTCACCTAGAATCCAATTCTTATCCCTTACCCTTTTATCCTTCTCTCTTGGGCTAAAGAGGAAAAAGCTACCTGAGCAAATCACCATTTTTCTTATGTATGTCCCTCTAGTTTATTTCCTATGGTACCTATCTTGACTGAAAAGATGAAACCTGGGTGAGCCAACTTTAGTTTGGAGAAATTATAGGGGTTTTCTCTATATACTTTCACTTGCAGCTTTGTAATAATGTCTTTTGTATGCTTGTTTTCTAGGAATGTTTACCCTTGCGGAAGTTGCTTCACTTAATGACATTCAGCCAACTTACCGAATTCTGAAACCATGGTGGGACGTGTTTATGGATTACCTGGCTGTCGTTATGTTGATGGTAGCCATCTTTGCAGGAACCATGCAACTTACCAAAGATCAGGTGGTCTGCTTGCCAGTATTGCCATCACCTGTAAATTCCAAGGCACACGCACCACCAGGAAATGCTGATGTCACCACTGACATCCCGAAGATGGAAGCAGCCACTGACCGAGGTGGGCAAACGACACATGCCATGTCCTTTGGCACATCTGCTGTGACACCTGACATACCTCTCAGAGCCACATATCCTCGCACAGACTCCACAGTTCCAAATCAGGAGGCAAAGAAAGAGAAAAAAGATCCAGGAGGCCGAAAAACGAACTTGGATTTTCAGCAATATGTATTTATTAATCAGATGTGTTACCATCTGGCCCTTCCATGGTATTCTAAGTACTTTCCATACCTTGCTCTTATACACACAATTATTCTCATGGTCAGCAGCAACTTTTGGTTCAAATATCCCAAAACGTGCTCAAAAGTAGAACATTTTGTTTCCATATTAGGAAAGTGCTTTGAATCTCCTTGGACTACGAAAGCGTTGTCTGAGACGGCATGTGAGGACTCAGAGGAAAACAAGCAGCGAATAACGGGTGCCCAGACCCTACCAAAGCATGTGTCTACCAGCAGTGATGAAGGGAGCCCCAGTGCCAGCACCCCAATGATCAACAAAACTGGCTTCAAGTTTTCAGCTGAGAAGCCCGTCATCGAAGTCCCCAGCATGACCATCCTGGATAAAAAGGACGGGGAACAGGCCAAAGCCCTATTTGAGAAAGTGAGGAAGTTCCGCGCCCATGTGGAAGACAGTGACTTGATCTATAAACTCTATGTGGTCCAAACAGTGGTGAAAACCGCCAAGTTCATTTTTATTCTCTGCTATACTGCAAACTTTGTCAACGCAATCCGCTTTGAACATGTCTGCAAGCCAAAAGTTGAGCATCTCACTGGATATGAGGTATTCGAGTGTACCCACAATATGGCTTACATGTTGAAAAAGCTTCTCATCAGTTACATATCCATCATTTGTGTCTATGGTTTCATCTGCCTCTACACTCTCTTCTGGTTATTCAGGATACCTTTGAAGGAATACTCTTTTGAAAAAGTCAGAGAAGAGAGCAGTTTCAGTGACATTCCAGATGTCAAAAATGATTTTGCATTCCTTCTACACATGGTAGACCAGTATGACCAGCTCTATTCCAAGCGATTTGGTGTGTTCCTATCAGAAGTCAGTGAAAATAAACTTAGAGAAATTAGTCTAAACCATGAGTGGACATTTGAGAAACTTAGGCAGCATGTGTCACGCAACGCCCAAGACAAGCAGGAGCTACATCTTTTTATGCTGTCGGGAGTGCCTGATGCTGTCTTCGACCTCACAGACCTGGACGTGCTAAAACTTGAACTGATTCCAGAAGCTAAAATTCCTGCTAAGATTTCTCAAATGACTAACCTCCAAGAGCTTCACCTCTGCCACTGCCCTGCAAAAGTTGAACAGACTGCTTTTAGCTTTCTCCGTGATCACTTGAGATGCCTTCACGTGAAGTTCACTGATGTCGCTGAAATTCCCGCCTGGGTGTATTTGCTCAAAAACCTTCGAGAGTTGTACTTGATAGGCAATTTGAACTCTGAAAACAATAAGATGATAGGACTTGAATCTCTCCGAGAGTTGAGGCACCTTAAGATTCTCCACGTGAAGAGCAATTTGACCAAAGTTCCCTCCAACATTACAGATGTGGCTCCACATCTCACAAAGCTAGTCATTCATAATGACGGCACCAAACTCTTAGTACTCAACAGCCTTAAGAAAATGATGAATGTCGCTGAGCTGGAACTCCAGAACTGTGAGCTCGAGAGAATTCCACATGCTATTTTCAGCCTCTCCAATTTACAGGAACTGGATTTAAAAGCAAATAACATACGCACAATTGAGGAAATCATTAGCTTCCAGCATTTAAAAAGACTGACTTGTTTAAAATTATGGCATAATAAAATTGTTACCATTCCTCCCTCCATTACCCATGTTAAAAACTTGGAGTCGCTTTATTTCTCTAACAACAAGCTCGAGTCCTTACCAGTGGCAGTGTTTAGTTTACAGAAACTCAGATGCTTAGATGTAAGCTACAACAACATTTCAATGATTCCAATAGAAATAGGGTTACTTCAGAACCTGCAGCATTTGCATATCACTGGGAACAAAGTGGACATTCTGCCAAAACAACTGTTTAAGTGTGTTAAGTTAAGGACTTTGAATCTGGGGCAAAACTGCGTCGCCTCCCTCCCAGAGAAAATTGGTCAGCTCTCCCAGCTCACTCAGCTGGAACTGAAGGGGAACTGCTTGGACCGCCTGCCAGCCCAGCTGGGCCAGTGTCGCCTGCTCAAGAAAAGCGGGCTTGTTGTGGAAGATCACCTTTTTGACACCCTGCCACTTGAGGTCAAAGAAGCCTTGAATCAAGACATAAATATTCCCTTTGCAAACGGGATTTAAACTGAGATAATACGTGCACAACCATGTGCAGGCACGACTTCTAGCTTGCAAATACTCACGTACAAGTTATTGCAAGATAATGCATTTTAGGAGTAGATACATCTTTAAAAATAAAACAGAGAGGATGCATAGAAGGCTAATAGAAGGCATAACTAAATGTTCAATGTTCGTAGTGTTTTAAGTCATTCATTTCCAAGTCTTTTCTCTTTTTTTTTTTTCTTTTCTTTTGGGAAAAGGGAAGGAAAAATCATAATCACTGATTTTGCATTCTTTTTAAATTGTTTGTAACTTGGATGCTGCCGCTACCGAATGTTTACAAATTGCTTGCCTGCTAAAGTAAGTGATTAAATTGACATTTTCTTACTATAATACCTTTTTTGGGTTGTCTGGATTTATTTTGGTTAATTGGTACCATGTTACTTTAACTCAGACAACTAAAAACACATCAGGTCCAAACTTGTAAATTTAGATTTTCTGAAGTATTCCTGTTTTCTTTTAAAGCACCTCAAATCAGCACCTATAATATTTGACTGGGCACTGCTTCTCCTGGAAACCCCATTTTATACCTTCTGTCCTCTTGAAGGCTGGAATGCCATGAATGTATGTAGATTGCGGGGTATTTTAGTTAGCTTTTTAAGACTAAACAGTAACAAAAAAAAAAAAACAAAGAAAATAGAATTCTACCTTTTTAGGTAGAATAAACAAATTTTCAAGAAACAGAAAATTTTTAAAATAAATTTATCTTAACTAAAATAACATTTTAATGGCTTAATGATTAATAGCCTCCAGTATCGTTCTTTGGAAGACAGCACAAAATCAAAGCAAGTATCATTTCCGTTCTTGCCGTTGTGGTGGTGGTGGTGAAGACACAGCACTTGCAGTTCACTGAGTTGACCAGTGAACCCCCTTCTCCTTTCAGCAGCAGGCTGTAGTTCCTGTATTTGTCTGCACCTAGGAGCCAGGGAAATGCTGGCACACTGCACCTCTTAGATGATGGTCTTCCTTTTTAACTTACCAAGAAGGTTTCTAAATCTATCTCAAAAAAATAAAAAAATCCCCTGCCAGCTGGTTAGACACTAGTTGGCAGGTATTTCGTAGACCTTCTGCAAGAGTGTGGGTGGTTGTCCCCCGCCCCCCCAAGAGGACAGAACCATTTACCACTCTGGGTACTGCCCTCTCTATAAGACTGGGCTCACATAATGAAGTGCTGGGCATTCTCTTTCACTCCTTAGCACAGTGTGAAGGATTTTGCCTTCCTCACAGAAACATCCCTGGGCATACTGGCACTGTGGCAAGTGGAAGTGAACCTTTGTCTACTGTAGAGCTTGGAATACTCTGGAAGTATTATCACTTATTAAAAAGGCTGTTGCCCTGGTGGCTGAATTAGGAATTGAAGCTAACGCTAACATCCTGGCTGTCCTCTTCTCCTAAGATCCTTGAGGTAAAGGGCTAGCTTTAAAAAGCCCAAGTTTTGAAAATCAGACAATGACAGATTTGGGGTATAGGCAAGTGCTCTCCCATATATGCATCATCCATTTCTCTCAGTATTCACTCACTTATTCACTAGTAATTATGCATCTACCTTGTGCTAAGCCAGTGCTAGGAACTGGGATGTCCACATTGGAATAAATCACAGGCTCTGCCTGCGATGGAGCCTTACAGCAAAGAGCAGAAAGTAAATATTAATTTTGCAAATAATTACAGCTATAATACAAAAGGGTACAAGGTCTTGTGTAAGTGACCAATGACCGGGGTGAGGCTGTACTTGGCCAAAGATGATGTTCAGGAAAGCCTTGCACTTGTCAACTTTGCCTGTAAACCCTCCCCCATTTCCCTCTCCCAGCCACGTAGGGCACCTGTTCTCTGCATTGTCATGCCAACACCTGCAGTTTGTAAAGCATTTTTAGAAGGTTTCCACATGTAGAAGGTAAGCAAGCCAGATCTTATCCTTGCTTTATAGATGAGCAAACTTGTCTTCCTTTCTTAAAACAGGGTCATGTTGTATGTGAAGGAAGCAAGAGTAGGACTCGCTGCTCATCTTGGTTTTCAGAGGAGAATCGCTCTATAGGAGCTGGAGTCTGCAACAGAGATGCTCCAAAGCTGGCCACAGAAGCTCTGCCTGTAGGCCCCTGTTTCCTAATCAATACTTGGGATTCAGTCACTTAGAACTGATTAATCTTAGCTGCCTTCAAACAGTATCAACAAGTACCTGTTTTCTTACCCAAATTTCTATTGACGTTTAGCAGCTCTTAATGATTGCCTTGAACTCTGAAGCATTCACGGTCCATTGATTTAAGTGCCACTTCCCATGCCACTGTTTGCAAAAAGCAATTTAATATTTCAAAAGAGGTTTCCTAAGAAGTGTGATTCATTTAACAAGACTTTAAATATACTGTGTCTAGAAGTCGCGAAAATAGCAGATGAGAGAGTTGTGGGCTTAAATGAACGTCAGCTCATGAGTCCTCTTGAATTTATTTTGGCATCACACAAGAGGTAAAAACAAACTAGTCAGAGTGTGAAAATGTGGGCTTAATAGTATTTTCACATATTTTTCCCATGTCTCTTGAGCATCCATTTAAAGAAAATTAAAAGTATCTTTAAAATATTCATGTCTGGGTGAGTCCTACAAAGTCTGAGAACCTGGTTTACTTCGGGTTGTTTTTTTTTCACCAGCACTGAGCTGGCTCAGCAGAGAAGGCTGGCTTTTTCAGGGGTTCAGCAGGATGAGCTAAAATCATTGCAGGGGGCCCCATTCTTACCCATGGGGATTTAGAAATTTAATATAGGTAGGAAGAGGTCACTCTAGACAGCTCCTGGACCAGCGGGTACTGTTTGGTGTATTTCATACATAAAGGAAGAAGTCCTAATACTGACAGTTTTCATATATAAAGGAAAAGTCGTCTTTTATTAAGATTTTGCCTAGCACTTCTCTCTATCCCCAAGTCTCTGCTGCAACCATTAGCCAAACTCTTAAGTTGCTGATGGCAGCAGACTCCAAAGTGCCCTTGAGACCTACACCCAACAGTTGTTTCCATTTACCTTGTTGAATAAAAGCCAGAGTGCTGTCCTTGCTAAGATTTCTGGCAGTGCTTGCGTCAGTAATTCATTCTAATAAAATGGTCCCTTTATCAACTGAATCCCCAAACAAAGCCTATATTAACAAAAAGCCCCTTTCATGAAAAGAAGGGGACAAAAAAAAAAAAAAAGAATAAACTCCTGGAAAAACTGTTCAAATATCCTGGCTTGTGACTGTGACACAAAGAAGTGGCCCCATCTGGTCCTGGCCAACTGTGACTCCTCTGGGACAAGTACACGAGATTTCCAGAGGGTATCTCAGGGAGGCAGGGCTGTGGCTGAGGAGACAGAAGAGCAAGAGGCCACAAACCATCCGAGTCTCAGTCTGGCCCAACCTGGAACCAGGATCACATAGCTGAAATCAGGGAGAAAACCTCTTAGCTCGTCTTTCTTATCCTTCTGCCTCTGCAACTACAGTGTTCTAAACTGTCCCAGGTAAGCACTGCCTTTCTGGTGTGAATCCACTAATTTTTTTGCCTAGAGTCAATTCTGAAGACTTTCTTGGCTCCAAAGTCCATGACCTTCCTTCCCACTGCTGTGTGGCCCCTGCTGGCAGAAACTGCTCCAGGCCTGCGGCTGCTTGCACCACCAGCAATCTTTTCTTGACTCCTAAAATTCTGGGCTCTGGAGTCAGAATACCTGGATTGAAATCCTGCCTCTTCCTCAGCTGTCTAACCATGAAGATGCCACTTAACCTCTCTCTAAGACTCAGTTTATCTATAAGTGAGATAGTAATAATGCCTACCATATGATTTTTTGTGGAGCTTGAATGAAGTAATTTCATTTAAGGCACAATGCCTGTTAATAAGTACTCAATAACATTATTATTATCCTCAGCTATGACAGAAACTGTTAGACTTCCCCAATATCCATTCTCTCCTTCCTTGGTAATTCCTTTAGCTGGGCACCTGGGAACACAATAAAAAATATATTTCCAAGCCTTACTTGGGGTTAGATATGGCCATGTGACTAAATTCTAGCCAAAAGAAAGGGAATGGAAGTGGAAGCTGCAATTTCTGGGTTGGGCAGGGAAGAGACAAACCATCTTCTTTCCCCATTCCTGCTGGTTAAATTGCAGGGATAGAAATGAGTCTAAGTGAAACTGCAGACCAGGACAATACATCAGACATGGCACAGCAGCACAGTAGAAGGACACTATGACCCTGACAACTTGAAGGAGCAGGGTTACATAAAAGAGAAATAAACCTCTGACTTGTTTAAGCCACTAGTTTTTAAAATATAATAAACTTTATTTTTAAAGAGGTTTTAGGTTACAGAAAAGTTATGTCAAAAGTAGAAGGGATTCCCATATACCCCTCCCCCTCCCACATCTCCAGTTAATACTAAAAGCATCTTGGAATTGTGTGGTACATTTGTTACATTTGATGAATAAATACTGAAGCATTGCTACTAATCAAGGTCTATAGTTTACATTGTGGTTTACACTTAATACCAATATCCTAAAAATGCCCTATGTTCCACCTAGTCTTCCCTCCTCCTCCCCTTAAAACCTCTGGTAACCACTAACTTTATAACACTGTTACCTGTTCTTCCATTACTACAATATTATTAAGTTTACTTTGTCCGTGGTTGCATTCCTCCCTTAGTTTGTTCATTCCTCAACCTTGAGGATTCTGGGATGGTGATGCCAGTTCTGCCTCAGATGCAGTGGGGGAAGGGGTACTTAGATTCTATGGGGAAGATGAAATGAACTGTTTTGCTTGCAGTTGTAGATACTGTCTGTTTTTCGGGATGGGAGTTGTCCATCATCATCACTGTTGGTTGTCCTGGGCAAGTAACAAACTGGAGAGTAGGTATTGGCCGCAACTCTACTGAGATTCAGGGCTCAACTGGCATATGAACAGACTGAAGATTTAAGTCTCTGAGACATATTTAATGGGTATAGTGCTAATTATAGGTTCAAATAAAAGGGGTAGAAGGATCATGTGTAGGGAAATTATAAATGAGTCTGTTATATTGAGAAAACAGGTCATCATATATTTCAAGGTAAGACCCACTGATAGGGTATGATTTCAAGGGATTGTGTGCCTTGCCTGTAGCGTCCAGATGACTCTAGAGCCCTCAGGCGCCACCCCTATTTGAGGTTTTGTTCACAGTAGCAGTTTGTGGATCTGCATGAGACATGCATAAGTGTAACCCCTGGAATGATCTCCCAACTCATTTGAAATCTCTTAGCCATAAAAACTGTTTTGTATTTGATGTTTCCCCCTTCTGATCAAGGTCTTTTTCCAAATATATCACTGGTTGGTGCTTGGTATTAATCCCTCAGAGCCAGGGAGGCTCATCCCTGATAGTCATGTCCCATGCCAGGAGAAAGGTAGCACATTTATTTGCTGAGTTCATTGTTTAAGATACTATTAATTATGGAATCTAATGCATGCAAATAGACCTATAGATCTTGCTACACTTTGAACGCCATCCATGGACAGCTGTATCAGCCTCACTTGGGAACTTGTAGAAATGCAGAATATCAGACCCTTCACCAGCCCTATTGAAACAAAGTCTGTATTTTACAAGATATCCATGAGATTCATAGGCATTTTAAAGTTTGAAAAGCATTGTCCAAAAGCATTGAAAATAATATGCCCATCAAGAGCAAATCTGCTGGTCATCCTCCACAGCATGGAAGGGGACACTGCAGGTGACTAGTGTTTCTACAAGCTCTTCATTAACACCCTGCTGGGCTCTAGTTGGAGAGGAACTGGGGGGTTCACTGGTGCTTGTGACTTACGCCGACTTCCATGCCCCCATTTGCTCCTGCTGGCAACTGTGCCTGTAACTACAGGAAAGAGAAGTGGTAGACTGCCATCATGGGCTGCTTGAAGAGGAGGTGGCAATATGTATTATTGACCTGGGAGTACAAGGTTCTGAAGGTCCTGTAACTGCCCCAAGGACGTATGTGTTAATACCAAGTCCATGCATACCCCTCACATTCCCAGTAGCTAAACAACCCCATTCTTTTGTTTAACCTTCAGGCTGGGTTTGGGTTAGCAGCTTAAAGCTTAGTCAACTATGGGATAACCTGCCCACTTTGAGCTTTTTCCAGAAACCCCCTGGAAAACTGCCAAATAACCCAGACTGAAAATTGGCTGGAGTTGTTTTAGTGGAAGAAGGGGAAGGCCTACCCAAAGGAACTGCCCTGGTATTAAGCCAAGCTGCTTAAATACTATAAGGATTCTTTTTTAAACTTGCATTGAAAAATCCTAAATATTAGCCACATAATTCAGGACTTTAAAATGAGATATGTCTGGATAGAACCCTCTTCAAGCTGTATCTCCATAGGTTTACCTCAACTCTTTCCTTCAATTTAGAACTGCTGGCTTTTTATCTGCCTGGTCACCCTTCTAATGATAACCCTTCATCTTGAAGTTAGTGATTAAATCACTGATCATCCCTTCCCCAGGATGTTGTGAAGATAACGTCAGCACTGAGTCTAGAGCTCCTTGGAGATAAATGGTACGTAAATACCATTTGCTCTTAATTCATCAATCCCATTAGGGAGGAAATTCAATTGAAGACTACAGTATTTTCATCTCTGCCTGAGAAATAGCTGATACATATTCAAGCCTACACCTTCCACTTACCAATTTTCAGTAACTGCTATTCTTCACAGGACCTTTTGTTTTCCTGTTCCCATGTCTGAAGGTGGAACAGGCATTAGGAAGTAGATGGGACAATGTACATAGCCATAATAATAGTTCCAACCCTAGGGCACATGGCCCAGCCATCACAGCAGACGTGGGAGGAATGGATTATTCCCATTTTACAGATGAAGAAACTGAGGTGAGGTGATATGTACAAGGTCAGACAGAAAGCTAGAGACAGGGCACTGCTAAATCAGGCAATATCCAGACTTTATCTCATTGAAATCCCATATGACCACTAGGAGAAAGTTGCCATCCCACATTTAAGAGATGAACAAATGCTGAGTTGTCTCTGGGCCCACATGGCAAGTAACAGATACCAGTCTCAATCCAGGCGTGCCTACAACCAAAGCTTGTGTTCTCTCCACTAAAATACTCTGCAGATGACTGGTGCTCTGTCAGCACTTCAAAAAGATGTTTTGAAATCTGTGTTGACATCCGGTTACATAAATATGCCCCAAGCTAGGATTTTCCTTCATTCTTTAGCATTAAACAGAGGTTTTTTTGATGTGTCTCAGCATCTGTCCTCAGTGTTTAGAGTCGTTTGACTGGTTTCCTCTGCTGAGCTGTTGACAGTCCTGAAAGGGCAATCCACCCCAGGTAATGTAATTATCTCCCCCTGCTAAATGTTAAAGGCATGACTGTCTTTACCCATGGTCATTTACTCAGAAATGAGAAAGCTGTGTGATGCAGGGTAAATGTGGTGGCGAGTGACATTCAGCAGATCCAGAAAGGTGGGTGCAGGAAAACACTAACACTTGTGGGCCCTCCGGGCAGATGTGACTTTTCTTTCTAGCATGGCATTTCAGATACAGATTCTCAGGCTGTTACCAACACGGGCAGCACAGGGTGCCTGCATCATTCTGACCTTTATTTTTACTGGCTCGCTTTCTTCTTCTGGTGACGGTCACTGTACTCCACCATCTGGGCTAGGGCAAAAATCAGATATTTGTGATCCGTGGCAGAGGAAAGGGTCCAGTTTCACATGGAAGAAACTGGTTTGAAGAGAGAATGTGGAAAGTTAAGGAAACTAACATTCCTAACATCCCTACCCCCTGCCTTTTCTGTACCCACTCACCTCCATATTTGCATTTCAAAGCCTGCAAGAAGGTTTGCTCCTCCGTTTGTTTTCTTTTTTTTGGCCTTTCTTCCTCCCTTATTCATTACAATTTGGTTCTAATACCTTACCACAAATGAGCTCAGTTTGATGGGGTGAATCTTAACCAAAACATAAATTGTCATTTGAAAAACATTTATGTGTTTTATATCCTTGACCCCCTGTAAAAGTAGACAGAGTTTCCACAAGATATCTTAGCGCATGCACAGTCAATATAAGAAGGAGATTCTTTTCCTTCAGGAGGACTGAAATTAGAGTTGGTCATGATCAAGAAAGTCTGCGGCTGGACCAAGAAGGAGCTCAGAGTCCTGGAAAGGGGTGGGGATGTTCTAAAATATTGTAAACAGTTATTCTATTATTTACAGAATAAAATTAGCTCAATGTCACATGCTAGGCATGGTCTCAGTTCTTCCACCAGGCAGAGCTAAAGAAATAGCAAATAATATGTGTGCTCAATCGCCATGAATTGGGATATACTGCCTTTGCTTTAGAGAAAGTTACAAGAGGTAGTAAGTTAACCATACTTGTGCAAAGTTCTTAGTTGCTAAAATTTTCCTAATTGAATGAAATTAAGATTATTTTCTTGACCTACGACGTAACTGCCTGTGTATAAACAGATCTCTTGCCTGCAGCTCAACCACCTGTTCTTTGTCACTGTAACTCCAAAGCCCAGAGTTACAGTGACAGAACCCGTTGCTGGGATTCAAAATACTGGGTCTGCCTCCCAGGTTAGTTATTCAACATTGAGTTGCTTTTGCTTCCCCATCTGTGAAATGAGGTTAATAATAGTATTTACCTCATAGGGTAGTTGTGTGGATTAAATGAGTTAACACACATGAAATGCTTAGGACAATACTTAGCACCTTGAGTGTTTAATAAATTTTTGTGGTTGTTTTGTGGTTGTGTAATGATGTTTCTAAAATATTTGGGGAATGTGTACATCAGGAAAAGAAAATCTGGACACTAAAGCTGTTCAAATCTGCCCCTCGCCCCTGCCCCAAGATAGCTTCCTTGTCTGTTTGTTTGCTGTTTTTGCTCGTTGTTTGCGCTTGTTGTCTAGTTTTTCTTTAGGAGGCACCAAGGAACCAAATCTGGGACCTCCCATGTGGGAGGTGGGTGCTCAACTGCTTGAGCCACATCAGCTCTCTGCCCATTAGTTTTTGCTTATTGTCTTTTGCTTGTTGTCTTACTCTCATTTTTTTGCTCATTGTTTGCTCATTTTTTTGTTCTTGTTTTTTTAAATAAGCACGCAGGCTTTTTAAAAAATATCTCCCCCCCCCACCCCCCCCCCACCCTCGTTGTTTGTACTTGCTGTGTTTGCTAGTTGTATGCTCGTTGTCTCTTTGGAGGCACTGGCACTGAACCCAGGACCTCCCATATGGGAGGGAGGCGCCTAATCACTTGAGCCACCTTTGCTTCCTGCTTTGTTGTGTCTCTCATTGTGTTTTCCTCCTAGTGTCTCTTTGTTGCATCATCTTGTTGTGTCAGCTCACCACACCAGCCCAGCTTGCTGTCATGCTCAATTTTTGCTCATTGTCTGCTTGTTTTTTTGTTTGTCTTGTTTTTTTTTCTCAATGTCTGCTTGTTGTCTGCTCATTGCTTGTTTGTCTTCTTTAGGAGGCACTAGGACCTGAACCCAGAACCTCCCATATGGTAGGCGGGCACCCAACTGCTTGAGTCATATCTGCAGGTGTGGCTCAACCACTTGGGCACCTACCTATCTACCACATGGGAGGTTCTGGGTTCAGGTCCCAGTGCCTCCTAAAAAAGACGAGCAAACTCTACACCTGCCACAATGAGCTAGATGCTGCACCACTGCAACAAGCAGATGCTACAAGCCAGCAGACGCCACAGCCTGTGAGGAGCAGATGTGGCTCAGGCTGTTGGGCACTTGCCTCCTATGTTCCAGATTAGATTCTCAATAATAAATAAATAATGAATAAATCTTAAAAAAAAAAAAAAAAAAAAAGAACCCTCTTTGGTTGGTTTAGAATGTTTCCAAGTAGTTTTCTAAATTTGAATCAGACCTAGTGATTCATCTGGTCAAAAGCTTGAATAGCTACAAGGAGCTCTGACCTGGGCTAATTTGTTGGGTCCCCAATAGTCGTACAGGGGATAAGGAATTGGTTGCTGAGCTAGTTGTTATTTTGTATTTCTTTTTTTTTTTTAGATTTATTTTTTATTTATTTCTATCCCCTTCCCCCCACCCCCACCCCCAGTTGTCTGTTCTCTGTGTCCATTTGCTGTGTGTTCTTCTGTGATTGCTTCTATCCTTATCAGGGGCACTGGGAATCTGTGTTTCTTTTTGTTGCGTCATCTTGTTGTGTCAGCTCTCCATGTGGGCGGCGCCATTCCTGGGCAGGCTGCACTTTCTTTCGCGCTGGGCGGTTCTCCTTACGGGCGCACTCCTTGCGCATGGGGCTCCCCTATGCAGGGGACACCCCTGCATGGCAGGGCACTCCTTGCGTGCATCAGCATTGCACATGGGCCAGCTCCACATGGGTCAAGGAGGCCTGGGGTTTGAACGCCCTATCCATGGGGCCAAGTCTGCTTCCCTTGTATTTCTTTTTGGTTACCTTGAAACTTGTACTAGAATTGGTCATTGGGGCTGGAAGTGTTCAATCTTTTCTAATCTCATCAAGAAGATAAATCATCTCTATTACTACAAATAGTTGGCCATTTGCTTCCTTTGAAGAATTAATTTTAAATATATAAATTCTTTTACATATAAATATAGTACCCTACTTTTAAAAGCACCTGACCCATAAAAGCCCAAGTTTACAGAACAGATGACTAAGGGGATGATTATTTGCAAAACAAAAAGGATCATTTTTGTTCTATTTTGGGGGTGAGCTACTTTGGAACTCAGAAAAAAATGGTTTATACACAACTCTTTTGGAAATGCATCTGTTGGTTACTTACTCTTTAGACAGAATGCTCATTTTAAAAATACTTCCCGTCCAGGCTCACTTAAAGCATCTTGGTCTATTCCATCATCTCTTTGCCTATCAAAAAAAGAATTTTAAAAAGTAAGTGGAGATTTTACATGATAACACAATTCATACAATCATTCCATTATGCTGTTAATTCTGCCAATCCCATTCCATACTTAGATATAAAGGAAGATGAGATGAAAAGAGTTATCTGACAACCTGTGAGATCTCAACCTTATTTGAAGGTACAGCTCAATTTGTTACATTTTTTAAAAATTAGAGACCATGAAGTAGGCAGGGCTTAAATATAGCAGACTTTTATTGTTTTATTATATCAAATATCAACCCTCCTACTCACCCAGATTTTTATTTTGAAGATTCCCTTTAGAATTTGATTGTACCAACAAAGAGGGTGGGAATGGGAAGAGTGATGGACTGAATAATTGAGAGGGTCTGATCAGACCAGTCATTCATTGCTTCAGGAGATACAATGTCCTTGATGCCTAGTAAACAAGGAAATCAGGTGTCCTTGAATCCTAGCAAGGAAGATTTCAATCCATGCTTCCTTTCTGTTTTTGCCCCATCCTCCACTCCCTGTCTTCAAACTCTTGCCAGGCACCTTTCTACAGACAGGCAATTAAGAGTGAGAGATCAGTGCAAATAAAATAACTAGTATCTTTCTAAGTTCTCAAAGAATCCAAGAGAGGTGGCATGGTGGGACTTGCACTTAAAATCAGCTGCAATCTCACCCCCTTATCCTTATCTTCCTTGTCTCTCTATTTTCCTCTTCCTCTGTCCCTTCCTCCTCCCCTTTCCTCTGTACCCACATTTGGCATTAAAGGACATGGCTTGTGTTTGTTTGCTTACTCTTATGTAGCTTTCCAAATGTTCTGATGCCTTTTTTTTCCTGATTACAAAAGTAACACATGTTCATCATTACACAAAAGTCAACTATTACAGAAATGCATGTCCTTTGAAAACATGTCACTCCACCCCTCCAAACTCTGCGCTGACTTTTCCTTTTGACCCTGAGTGAAAAGTAAAGTCCTTAGATGGCTGGTTGATTTGCACACCCCCTTACCTCTCCTGTGTCCTACAGTTCTCCCCTGCATTCACTGGGATCCAGCTTTACAGCATTCCGGCATTATACCTGTACTTCAGGGCCTTCGTACCAGCTGTTCCTTCTGCCTGGAATGCTCTCCCCCAGATATCTTCATGGCTCCCTCCTTTACCTTCTTCCAGTCTTTATTTAAGCATCAGCTTCTCAGGGACTCTGTCTCTGGCCACCTCTTTAAAACATCAGTGACTTACTTCACACAAGTCCGTGGTGAGAATGGGCGTGCTGGGGTCATCCATGAGGGCACAGTGCTCTGGCCTCTCTACCTGGGCTGCAGGGTGGAAGATGACCTCACTCACATGGCCGGGACCTCGCTGCTGCCGCCGAGGGACCTCTCTAACATGACATCTCACTCTTCTGTGGTCTAGTCCAGGCTGCTAAAGGGCCAGAGTGGACGCCTCAGGGCCTCTGAGGGCCTGGGCTCCAGAGCTCACACCTCTCCCGCAACAGCACATTTGCTTGGCGAGTCAGGATCAACCAAGCCCACCGCAAGGGAGCAGGGGCACAGCGAGTTGTGATGCCCCAGGGACCACGAAAGTCACAATCTTCTATACCCTCCCGCTTAAAATGGCGCTCTTACTTTCTTTCAGTCATTACCTTCAACCAACAAACTATAAACTCTATACGCAGATAGAGATATTTGTCTTTTTTTGGTTCACTGTTATATCTGAATTACCTAGAAGAGAACCTGCCCTATGGGAGGTGCTTCATAAATATTTGTTAAGTGACTGAGTGCATTAATTTGAAAATGCCTTCCAGGACACTTCAGCTTTAATAATGTTATAATTGAATTGACGATATGCTTTCCCTGTAAAAAAGCACTTGAACGTGAAATTATCTCATTAAAATTTCATAACAACTTTACGAGGCAGGCAGGGCAATTATCATTATTCCCACTCTATAGATGAGGAACCTGAGGCATAAGCAAGGTGAGTGATTTGCCCAAGGTCACACTACTGATAAGTATTAATAGCTGAACTTCTAACTATACATCTCAGGCTTTCCACAAGCTACCTGGTGGACCTGGATGGATGTGTCCTCTGTCTTTTATATTTCCCTCCCCAGGGCTTTGTACTTAGGAAACTCTGTAAAGTTTATTGTTTTGATTAGCCAACTGGCTATGTGCCATGGGACCACTGGAGAAAAACATTTATTTTTCTGTTGTTTCCCCCTGGGGGCCAAAACCTAAAGGTCTCAATTGTCCAGAGCCATCCAAGACATAAAGGATTTATGGACCTTGCCCATGGGCTGCAGTGCACTGCTGTGTAAAGTTAAATTTTAACACAGGTTTCTGACCTATGGTTGCCAGGTTGTTCTGGTCTGGGTAAGTCTTGATCGGGGCCTGGAACAAGGGGAGAATACATTTTAACTTTTGAGCTGCTATTCCATTCCAAGAAGTTTTGGATAGTGAGCAAATCTCAATATCAAGGAGAAATGATACTAGCTTAACATGAGAAACTACCCTGCTCTGTACATCCAAAATGTGTTTTGGTGATTTGGGGAGAGTGAGGAAAGACTTGGCACCTTTAAGAAAAGCACGTTAGGAAACATCTTGCAGGCTGTATCTAGAAGCAAGTGGGAGTTAATTAAGTCACTTTCTTTTCTTTTTTTTCTTTTTCTTTTAACTGATTCTCCCCTAGATAAAGTGATTTTCTCATTGTAGAGATTAATGAATGTAGTCCTTACTAATTACATTGTTTGGGGAAGTGTGGCTCACAAAAGGATAAACTAATGGCTTTATATGCAAACGTGTCTCAGATTAAAACTTACTTTATGGCCTTTTTTAAAAAAAAATTAATTTTGTTGATATATATTAATAAAGCATACAATCCATCCAAAGTATATAATCAGTGGTATTTTGTATAATCACATAGTTGTACATTCATCACTTCAATCATTAGAACATTTTCAGTATTCCAATAATAATAAGCAAAAAAAAAAAACCAAGAATAACTCTACCCTTTAATTACCACCTCTCAATCTCTCTGTTAACCTTGCCATACATATCTGCTATTCTATTACTGTCTTTGTAATTTATTTGTATTTATGTTTTGTATAGATGGCATCAAACAATATGTAGTAACTTTTGTCTAGTTTCTTTCACTTAGTATTTTTCCTTTTATTTATTTTTTAACCTTAATGGAAGATTATTTTTTTTAAAGGTTTATTTATTTATCCTCCCCTCCATCTCATTGTTTGCACTTGCTGTCTGCTCTCTGTGTCTATTCTGTGTGATGTTGGCTTCATAAAATTTGTTGGGTAATTTTCCCTCCTCTTCAATTTTTTGGAAGAGTTTAAACAGGATTGGTGTTAATTCTTTTTGAAATGCTTGGTAGAATTCACCTGTGAAGCCATCTGGTTCTGGACTTTTCTTTATTGGGAGACTTTTGATGATACTTCAATCTTTTTAAATGTGATTGGTTTGTTAAGTTCTTGTATTTCTTGTAGTGTTAATGCAGGGTGTTTGTGCACTTCTAGGAATTTATTTCATCTAGGTTGTCTAGTTTGTTGGCATATGGTTTCTTATTACATCCTCTTATGATCCTTTATTTCTGTGGGTTCAGTCATAACTTTCCTCCTTTCATTTTTTTTTCATTTTTAAAAATTTGTTGAAATATATCACTCATACATAAACAATAAGTGTGTAGCAATAGTTGTGAACTTACAAAACAAACATATAGCATCATACAGTGCTCTAGTAACTCACCCTACCACCAATACCTTGCATTGTTGTTAAACCTTTTTAACTAATGATTAAAGAGCATTGTCAAAATATTACTACTAATGAAACTGTTTTACCCCAACCCACCCTATTATTATTATCTTTATATCATTTATATGTGAACATACATAAACAATAAGTGTATCGTAAAACCTGTGAACTTACAAAGCAAACATGATAACATCATACAGGGGTCCCATACATCAACCCTCCACCAACACCTTGCATTGTTGTGAGATGTTTGTTACAAATTATGAAAGAATATTGTCAAAATCTTACTACCAATTATAGTCCTTATCTTACATTCGGTGTGTTTTTCCTCTAACCCAGTCTGTTATTATTTTTAAATATATTTTTTTAGGACATGAGTTGTAAACTTATAAAACAATCGTGCACATGTGTACAATTCCCAGGCAACACCCCTCCATCAACACACCACACTGTGATGGAACGTTTGGTACAGATAAGATAATATCATCTCATTGTTACCATGTCCATAGTGTACATTTGGCTCACATTTTCCATACCACCTCATTATCAACACAGGACATCTTTGGCATAGATGCAAGATTATTATATTATTACTGCTAGCCACAGCTCATAGATCACTCCAGTTGTATTTATCCCATGCTTCTCCACATTCCCAACACCATGCAGTAGTGATATACATTTGCTCTAGCTCACAAAGGACACTCTTGCATCTGTAACATCAACC
This sequence comes from Dasypus novemcinctus, assembly GCF_030445035.2. Classification (NCBI taxonomy): domain Eukaryota; kingdom Metazoa; phylum Chordata; class Mammalia; order Cingulata; family Dasypodidae; genus Dasypus; species Dasypus novemcinctus. The sequence goes on along the minus strand of NC_080681.1, from coordinate 36,474,879 downwards.
ACAATTCTCATTCACCTCTTGGTTTACTGTGCTATTCAGTTCCTAGATTATTCTCTAGCATTCTGTTAATTGGCATTTATATACCTAGACTACCATTTTCAGCCACATCACCATTTATAAAATAGTTTTTAACCACTATTTGTTACTATCTACTCTATTACATCTCCACATTTTACAGTAAAGTTAATTAAAACTTCTACATATATTAAACATCAGTAGTCCATCTCAGTCCTCCTCTTCTATCCTTTAAGAATCCACCACCTACTACCAGAACTTGAAGATATTTTCCTACAATTTCTTCTAGAAGCTTTATGATTCTTGCTTTTATTTTTAGGTTTTTGATCCATTTTGAGTTAATTTTTGGATAAGGTGTGAGATAGGGGTCCTTCTTTCAGGACCATTTGTTAAATGGACTGTTCTGCCCAAGCTGTGTTTCACAGGTTTAGTCAATAATCACTTGACCATATATGTGAGGGTCTTTTTCTGAACAATCAATTTGGTTCCATTGGTCTATTTGTCTGTCTTTATGCCAGTACAATGCTGTTTTTACCACTATAGCTAGGTAATAAGATTTAAAGTCTGGAGATGAGGGTTTGCTTTTCCTTTTTATGATGTTTCTGACTATTCAGGACCCCTTACCCTTCCAAATAAATTTGATAATTTTGTTTTCAATTTTTTTTTAAATGCTGGTAAAACTTTTAATGGGATTGCATTGAATCTATATATTAATTTGAATAGAACTGACACCTTTATTTTTTTATTCCCCCCTTCCCCTCCTTCCACCCTGCTGTTTTTGTTGTCTATGTTGTCCTCTCTTGTCATTTTTTCTCCTCTAGGATTCACTGGGATTCAATCCTGGAGACCTCTGATGGGGAGAGAAGTTCCCTGTCAGTTGTTCCACTGCAGTTCCTGGTTTCTGCTGTGCTTCACTTTGATGCTCCCCTTGTTTCTCTTTTTGATTTGTCATCATCTTGCTGTGTGACTCACTTGTGTGGGGCACTGGCTCACCATTCAGGCACTGGCTCACTACATGGGCACTGGCTCACCATGTGGGCACTCGTGGGGGCACTGGCTTGCTGCATAGGCACACTCTTTCTTCTTTTTCACTAGGATATCCCAGGGATCAAACCCAGGTCCTCCCATATGGTAGGCAGAAGCTCTATCAGTTGAGCTACATCTGCTTTCCAGAATTGACATCTTAGAGATATTTAGTCTTTCAATCCATGAGCATGGAATGTTCTTCCAGCTATTTAGGCCTGTTTTGATTTATTTTTACATTGAGTTGCAGTTTTCCAAATGCAAGTGCTTTACATTGTTGGTTAAGTTTATTCCTGGCTATGTGAGTTTTATTTGTCATATTTTATTTTCACCACTCTTTTGACACTTTTAGTTACTTTTATTGATACAATCTTCATATCTAGACCCTCTTCCTGGCCTCTCTCTCCTGTCTTTTCTTTTAAGGCTCTAGCACACTCTTTAGTATTTCCTGAAAATCTGGTCTCTTACTTAGAAATTCTTTCAGTTTCTGTTTATCTGTGAACATTCTAATCTCACCCTCATTTCTGAAAGACAGTCTTGCTTGACATAAGATTCTTGGTGGGAAGTTTTTCTCTTGTAGTATCTTAAATATATCAGACCACTGTCTTCTTGCCTCTATGATTTCTGGTGAGAAACCAGCACTTAACTTATTGGGTAACCCTTATATGTTATGCATTGTTTTTCTCTTGCTGCTCTCAGAATTCTCTCTTTGTCTTTGGCATTTGACATTCTGATTAGTATGTCTTGGAGTTGGTCTATTCAGATTTTTTTTGGATAGGGGTATGTCATGCTTCTTGGACATGGATATCTATGTCTTTCAAAAGGGTTGGAAAATTTTCTACCATTATTTCTTCAAACATTCCTTCAAACATTCGTTTAGTTCTCTGAGACCATGTTCAATTTTTAACATTCTTTTCTTCCCCTGTTCTTTTGTATGTTTACTTTCAGAGGCCATTTCTTCAGACTCACCAATCCTTTCTTCTGCCTCTTCAAATCTTCCATTATGTGATTCCAATTTTTTTAAAAATTTCTTTTATTGTACCTTTCATTCCCATAAGATCTGCTATTTTTCTATGTATGCTTTCAAATTCTGTGTGCTCACCCAATGCCTTCTTTTTTTCTTAAGATTTATTTTTTATTTATTTCTCTCCCCTTCCCCCCAGCTGTCTGCTCTCTGTGTCCATTCACTGTGTGTTCTTCTGTGTTTGCTTGTATTCTTGTCATGGCACCCAGAATCTGTGTCTTGTTTTGTTGCGTCATCTTGGTGCATCAGCTCTCTGTGTGTGAGGCACCATTCCTGGGCAGACTGCACTTTTTTCATGTTGGGAAGTTCTCCTTATGGGGTGCACTCCTTGTGCGTGGGGCTCCTCTACACGGGGGATACCCCTGTGTGGCATGGCACTCATTGCATGCATCAGCACTGTGCATGGGCCAGCTCATCACATGGGTCAGGAGGCCCTGGGTTTGAACCTTGGACCTCCCATGTGGTAGGTGGATGCCCTATCCGTTGGGTCAAATCTGTTTCCCCCAATGTCTTCTTAATATCCTTAATCTCGTTAGCCATCTCATTGAAGTTATTAAGGAAAATTTTTTGACCATCTATGATTAGTTGTCTCAACTCCTTTATGTCATCTGGAGACTTATCTTCTTCCTTCAACTGGGCTATACCTTCCTGTTTCATGGTGTGGAATTTAATTTTTTGTTGGTGTCTTGGCATCTGGCTTACTAAAGTATTTATTCTGGGTGCAATTTTTTTTTCTTCTTTAATTTAGGGCTTCCTGCCCTTTCTCCCTTGCTGGTTGTGCAGTAGGAGCCAAGGATGTAGTTTGTGCTATAAGCTGTGGAGGCTCAAGCTTCCCTCATTGTAGGGACCAATGAAGCTTCTCCCAACTTTCTCCTTTGCCAGGGGTAGGGACAGAGTCACAGATGTGTAGAATAATCCAAGTCATGCAGGCCTAGACTCTAGTTACCCAGAGAGACTAATGAAGCTTTATGCCCCTTTTTTCCCTGCCTGGGGCAGGGATGGAGCTGCAGGTGTGGGCAGCAATCTTCGGAGTGCCGGTCCAAGATGACCACAGTTGCCCCAGTAGACTTCCAATTATTCAGCCTGTGGCAGCCAAAGATACCTAAGGTTATCTGGATAGGCTGGTGCAGGGCCCATCAGCCTCCTTCCTGCCAGAGGTGGGGCTGAACCTTAAACTAGGGTTACAGGCTGATCTGCATGAAAGAAACTGGTTCCTACCATCACTGTGATTTTTGGTCCTGGCTTCCCCTCATGCTGGGGGCAGAGTCATTTGGTGGCCACTGGCCTCTTTCTGAGTTGGACAGATTCACACCACAGCTGTTTCTAGGGTTATGTCTTAGCCAGCCAAGTCTACTAATCAGTAGCTGAAATCAGTGGCCAACAATCTCCTCCTCCCCTGTTATTGAGAAATGAAGCTTCCAATTCCAGTGACAGAATTTCTCTTGGGGTGGCCTGCATGACTTGGCCAGTAATTTCCTGGAGGGGCTGGCACAGGTCCCCACACCTTCCTCCCCACTGGAGGTGGGGCTGGGGCCTAAGCTGGAGCTGCAATCTGATCTGGATATAAGGAAGCTGGTCCCTACCAGCTCTGATTTTTCAGTCCACCTCACTTCCCCTTGTTCCAGGCATGGAGTTAAGATGGCTTCCATACTGGCCTGTTTCTGACTTGGACAGGCTCAAACTTTAGCTGTTCTCAGGATTATACTTTAGCCCGCTGGATTTACTCATCAGTAGCTGAAGTTGGTGACCAACCATCTCTTTCTCCTCCCATTTTAGGGAAGTGGAGCTACCAGTTCCAGCCATGGAACAGCTCTGGAGGTGGCTTGTGCCTCCATTGGAGGTTGGGCACCAGCCTTCATGGCGTGGAGCACTCTACTTACAAGTCTTCTCTGCAGATGAACAGTCTCCTCCTTCCATTCTTTCAAGGTTGTTGCAGGATGCTCTTCTGGTCTCCTGGAACCCCTGAACTGGTGCTTCAGCTAGCTCCAGATAGCTCTGGGTGTTTACTAACTGCCCCATAGCAGGAGCTGACTCTAGGAGCTCCTTACTCCATCACCGTCTTGCTGATTGACCCTTCATTTTTTATTGTATTTATTTACATCTTCTCTCTTTTTTTTCTTTGTTAGTGTAGCTAGTGGTTGATTAATTTTATTTATCTTTTCAAAGAACCAGCTTTTGGTTTTGTTGATTTTCTTTATTGTTTTTTGTTCTCTATTTCATTTATTTCTCCTCTAATCTTTATTATTTCTTTCCTTCTCCTTGCTTTGGGATTGGTTTGCTGTTCTTTTTCTAGATTTTCCAGTTGTTCAGTTAGATCATTAATTTTAGCTCTTTCTTTTCTTTCCATATAGGCATTTAGGGTTGTAAATTTCCTTCTCAGCACTGCCTTTGCTGTCTCCCATAAGTTTTGAGAAGCTGTGTCCTCATTTTCATTCATCTTAATACTTTGACTGATTTCACTTACAATTTCTTATTTAACCCACAGATTGTTTCAGGGTGTGTTGTTTAGCCTCCACACATTTGTGAATTTTCACCTTTCCCATCTATTATTAATTTCCACTTTCATTCCATTATGATCTAAGAAGGTGCTTTGTATAATTTCATTCTTTTTATATTTATTGAGACCTGCCTTGTGAATTGGCATGTGGTCTATCCTGGGGAAAGATCCATGAGCACTTGAGAAGAATATATAAGCCACTGAATAGGTATGAAACATTCTGTATATGTCTGTTAGGTCTAGCTCATTTATCATATTGTTCACATTCTCTGTTCCCTTGTTGATTTTCTATCTAGTTGTTCTATATAATGATGTGAGTGGTCTGTTAAAATCTCCATCTATGATTGTAGAGATGTCTATTTCTCCTTTCATTTTTACACAATTTTCTTCATATATTTTGGGACACTCTGGTTAAGTACATAAATATTTATGACTTTTTCTTCCTGGTGAATTGTCCCTTTTATTAATATATAATGGCCCTCTGTCTCTCTTTTAACATTTTTGCATTTAAAATCTGTTTTGTCCAATATTAGTATAGCTACCCCCACTGTTTACTATTTGCCTGGAGTATTTTTTTCCAACTTTCACTTTCTTTTTTTTTTTCTTTATTGATTTTGTAAAAATATTACATTAAAAAAATATGAGGTCCCATTCAACCCTACAACCCCCACCCCACCACTCCCCCCCCAGCAACCCTCACTCCCATCATCATGACTCATCCATTGCACCTGGTAAGTACATCTCTGGGCATCTCTGCACCCCATGGTCAATGGTCTACATCATGGCCCATACTCTCTCACATTCCATCCAGTGGGCCCTGGGAGGATTTACAATGTCTGGTGATTGCCCCTGAAGCACCATCCAGGGCAACTCTAAGTCCCAAAGGCACCTCCACCTCTCATCTCTTCCTGCCATTCCCCATACCCATCAGCCACCATGTCCACTTTTCCCACTCCAATGCCACCTTTTCTCTGTGGACCTTGGATTGGTTGTGTCCGTTGCACCTCTATGTCAAGAGGAGGCTCAGATTCCACATGGATACTGGATGCAATCCTCCTGCTTTCAGTTGTAGGCCCTCTAGACTCCATGGTGTGGTGGTTGTCCTTCTTCAACTCCATCTTAGCTGAGTGAGGTGAGCCCAATAAATCAGATTGTAGGAGCTGAAGTCTGTTGGGGCTCAGGGCCTGGCTATCATATTGTCAGTCCAAAGATTCAAATCCCCTAAATATATCTTAAACCCCAACACCAACTACAATTCCAGTAAAGTAGCATGAAAGTCTTGTGCAAAGAGATCCCATCTGAGTCCAGCTCCATCACGCAGAAACACTGGCTCCAAAGAAGGGCCATCTGCCATGGCAGTAAACCCCATCTGCCATGACCATAGAACCCGTGGATCTCTTTAGCCCTCAAAAGAACCAATACCTGGGGTTGTATCTACTTTATTTATCTCTTAGACTCTGCTCAGTTGTGTTTAAGGGCAATCCTTCTGAAAGCCTCCAGACTCTTTTTTAGAGACTCGTAACCATATAAACTCATTTCTCCTTTCCATTTTCCCCTTACATTAGGTCAAACAGCAATTTAAAGTCATGTTATTATATGTAGACAGTGATATTCTGCTGATCCGTATTGAACCTTCAATTCAAGGTTTTCCAGTTGCATCATCAGTTGGTACTTGGTAGTGATCCCTTGGTGCCAGGGAGGCTCATCCCCGGGTGTCATGTCCCACGCTGGGGGGAAGGCATTGCATTTACATACTGAGTTTGGCTTCAAGACTGGCCACATTTGAGTAACATGAAGGCTGTCAGGAGGAAATTCCCAGGCACAGTGCTGCTCTAGGCCTTGTTCTTATTTCAGGCATATAGGCTCACAAGCATAGTCATTAGTATCATGCTCTCACTGTTGGACCCTCATTCCTTCCTGGTCCTTACCGTTGCACCTGGGGGACTGCCGCTGCTCCCCTAGGGACCACTACAGAGCACCCCCGGCCAGGAACCCAGTACCCCCCCCAACTTTAGTTTTTAATTGTTGCCACTATGAGTATATCCAAACATTACCATGCACCCTGGACATATGCCCTGTATAGCTCCCTGTCAGCCCTATATCACCTGTCAATAGTGTCCTATACCAGTATTCCTCTGCCGCCACTGCCAAACCACTCTGTGATCCAAAACCTCCTGAAAATTGAAGCCCAATATAATGTCAGGATCCCTTACTAGCAAAATGGGATAAGGCGATGCAACCTTTCACTTTCAATCTGTTTGTATCCCTGGGTCTAAGGTGAGTCTCTTGTAGGCAGCATATAGTTAACTCATTTTTAAAAATCTTCCTGTCAGCCTAATATTTTGATTGGGGAGTTTAATTCATTCACATTCAATGATATTACTATAAATGCATTATTTCCTTCCACTGTTTTATTCTTTGGTTTTCATATGTCATATCTTATTTTTTCTTTTTACTCTGGTTATCCTTTCTGCTATTCTTGCCTTTTACACTTTCCTTCAAGCCTCTTTCTCCTTGTCTTTTTCTTTCAGGATTTAAGTCTCCCTTTATTATTTCCTACAAAGGTGGATTCATTTTTATGAACTTTCTAAGTTTTATTTATTTGTGAATATTTTAAAGTCACCTTCATAGTTGAACACCAGTTTTGCCAGAGAAAAAATTGTCAGCTGGCAATTTTTCATTTTCAGTTTCCTAATTGTATCATATTACTGTCTTACCACCTCCATGGTTTCTGATGAGAAATCCACACTAAGTCTTCTTGGGTGTCCCTAGTATGTGATGGTTTGCTTCTCCCTTGCTACTGTCAGAATTTTCTCTTTATTTTTGACCTTTGACATTCTGGGTAGTATATGTCTTGGGGGTAGGTCTATTTGGATTTATTCTGATTGGAGTACACTGTACTTCTTGGATATTTAAATTCACTTCTGTCATGAGCGTTGGGAAATTTTCAGCCATCATTTCCTCAAGTACTCTTTCTTCCTCCTTTTTTCTTTTCTTCTCTTTTGGGAACTCCTATGACAAGTATGTTGTTTTGGTTCGTGTTATCATTCAACTCCCTGAGCCCTTACTTAAATTTTTCCATTCTTTTCTCCTTCATTCTCTCACTCTTCAAATTCAGCTGTTCTTTATTCTGTCTGCATCACTTGCTCTTCTATCATTTCAAAGTCAGCTGTTTTATGCCTCTAAAGTGCTTTTTTCTTTGCTTTATTTTATTTTTTTTAAGGAGGTACTGGAGATTGAACCCAAGATCTTGTACAGTGGAAGCTGGCACTCAATCACTGAGCTACATCTGCTTTCCAATGAGAATTGCTTTGTTCATTTGTTTGTTTTGTTTTTAAGAGGTACCAGGGACTGAAACTGGAACTTCATACATGGGAAGCAGGTGCTCAACTATTTGAGCTACATTCGCTCCCCTCTAATGTGGTTTTTAAAAAATATATATTTATTTATTTTCCCCCTCCCCCCCACCATTCTGTTTTTGCTGTCTGTGTCCATTTGCTTTGTGACCTTCTGTATCTATTTCTTTTTGTCTCCTCTTTTTCACCTCTAGGATTCACCAGGATTTGATCCTGGGGACCTCTGATGTGGAGAGAGGTTCCCTGTAAGCAGCACCACCTCATTTTCTGGTTTCTACTGCCCTTTGCCTTGAATCTCCCCTTCGTCTTTCTTTTTGTTGCATCATCGTCTTGCTGTGTGACTCACTTGCGCAGGCACTGGCTCACCATGTGGGCACTTGGCTTGCTGCATGGGGACTCGGCTTGCTACATGGGCACTGGCTCCCTGCTCAAGGCAGGCTTTGTCTTCTTTTTCATCAGGAGACCCCAGGGATTGAACCCATGTCCTCCCATATGGTAGGTAGAAGCCCTATCACTTGAGCCACATCCACTTCCCTCTAGTGTGTTTTTGATCTCACCTATCGTGTCTTTCATTCCTATAAGTTCTCTTACTTTTCTATTCAGGTTTCAAATTCTTCTTTGTGCTCATTCAGTGTCATCTTAATATTCTTTATCTCTTTAGCCATATTGTTTTTCAAGTTATTGATATGATTTAGGAGATTTGTATGAACGTCATTGATTAGTTACCTCAAATCCTGTATCTCTTTTGGGTCTTTGATATATTCCTTTGCTTGGGCCATTTCTTCCATTTTCTTAGTTTGGCTTGTAATTTTTTGCTGCTGTCTAGGCATCTGATTATGATCATGAATTTATTCTGATGCTCAATTTCCTTCTTTTGGTAGGGATTTATTGGTAGGAGGCTGTGTGTTACTGCAATTCTTTGATTCTATTTCAGCCTATTTAGCTTTTTAGGATTATCCCTGTTTAGTTGTTCAAATCTGGACCATGAACCCAGTAATGGGCTGCAGACCCACATCCACAGTCCTTGGGGAGGGAGGATGTAAAGGCCTTAAAAAATAGCTCTTAAATTTATTTACGACTAGCTCCTGGGGGGAATCGGCTGGGAGGCGTCGGAGACTCTTTGGGACCGGCTGTTTCGGGATTTTTCCTGGTCCGGAGGTCTCTGGACATCGATTTGGAGGGAAGATAACAGAGAGGATCCATCTGTGAAATATACACGGAGATCCCAGCTACGTGTGGAGGACTCCCTCCTTGGGTAGGCAGAGCCGAGGCAGCTAGCACCGCGGCGGGTGGCGGCCGGGAGAGCCGAGCCGCGCTGTGCCGTGGCGGGCGGCGGGCGAAGGAGACAAGCCCAGCCGAGCCTAGCCGTGCCGCGGCGGGCGGTGGGCGGGAGAGCCGAGTCCGGCCGAGCCCGGCTGAGCCGCAGCGGGCGGGGGGGCCGAGCCCAGCCACGCCGCGCCGGGCGGCGGGCGGGAAAGCCAAGCTCAGCCGAGCCCAGCCGAGCCGCGGCGGGCGGCGGGCGGGGGACCGGAGCCCAGCTGAGCCCAGCCGAGCCTGGCGGCGGGGTTTCTGTTCTTTGTTTTTTTTATTTTTTTTATTTTTTTTTTAATTTTTATTTTTTGTTGTTGTTGTTCTTGTTGTTCTTTTTTTTTTTTTTTTCAATCCTCTCTTTCTTGTCCCCAATATTCTTCTTATACTATTTTACCTTAACAATACAATAGGTCCTACAGGAAATACCTCACATTTGCTGGGTTTCCTCACCCTCCACTGCCTCATTTCTCTGTGAATAGATTTAGCCTATCTACACTATCCCCTTTCCCCTACAACTTGATATCCTCCACCATCTGCTATCTCTCCCATATTCCATCTCCCTTTCTTTGATCCACAAAGTGTCTAACTCTTAATTTCTAATACCTTTGTTTAGTTTACCATTTGGTATTCGTCCCTGAAACTATTACCTTTCTTTTCTCTTTCCCTCTCTCACGAAAACAATAGCCTCTTAGTACGTACCACATTCCTCCCATATTCAGTCGTCTACCTCATTATAGGTACTTTCCTACTACTATAACTCTACACAATTTACATGATCTAACCTCCATCCTCCCAGAACTCATATTGTTGCTTTGTAAACATATATCACCAATACTACTTCACACTTTTTCCTTCCTTACACAATTGACTTTCCCCAGCACTAATACTTTCCTTTAAAGTGAGCTTAACTAGCAATAAGAAATTGGAATAAGAAGAACAAAGTGACAAAGAGAAGATATAACACTTACGCAAAAACAACAGCTAATTAATCTCCAAGACTAGACAAAGAAGCTAAGGAACTGATTAAACCCGTCAAGAAAAAATGTTGACAAGACAGCAACAAAAATCTACAAACCAAACCAGTAATCAGGAAAACATGGCTGAATCCAATCAACAAACTGAAAATCAGGAAGGGGAGCAGGACTTCGCGCAAGCAATGAAAGATCTCAGAACATTTATCACCGACAAATTTGATGAAGTAATGAAAGAGGTTAACAGCGTGAAGACAACACTTGGAGGGGAAATTGCAGACATGCGTAAAAAAATAACAGATATGATGGAAATGAACACCACAATTCAAGAAATCAAAAATACACTTGCAGCAAATATCAGCAGACTAGAAGAGGCAGAGCAGAGAATTAGTGATGTGGAAGACAGTGCATTGGAAATCAAACAGATAGTAGAAGTGGTCAATAAAAAGGTAGAAAAAATCCAGACAGGACTTAGGGACCTGAATGATAACGCAAAACGCTCAAACATACGTATTATAGGCATTCCAGAAGGAGAAGAGAAGGGAAAGGGGTCAGAAGGAGTGTTGCAGGAAATAATGAATGAAAACTTCCCAAATCTACTGAAAGAGACAGATGTACATATCCAAGAAGCACAGCGCACTCCACTGGTCATAAACCCCAACAGGCCCACCCCAAGACATATACTTGTGAAATTATCCAATGCTCAAGACAAAGAAAAAATTCTAAAAGCAGCAAGAGAAAAGAAAACCATCACATACAAGGGAAACTCCATAAGATTAAGTGCCGATTTCTCATCTGAAACGATGGAGGCAAGAAGGCAGTGGTATGATATAGTCAAGGTACTAAAGGAAAAAAATCTCCAACCAAGAATACTCTATCCAGCTAAACTAGCATTCAAAAATGATGGAGAGTTCAAAATATTCACAGATAAACAGAAACTGAAAGAGTATATCAACAAGAAACCTCCCCTTCAAGAAATTCTTAAGGGAATTCTGCAGGAAGAAAGGAAAAAACAGGACAGTCAGAGATGGAGGAGAGTGTAAAAGCAACAAGAAAGACAAAAATAGAAGGGGAAAATAAAATAATACAAACAAAATATAACAAACACAAATCCAACCAAAATATGGCTACCATAAATAACTCTCTAAACGTAATAACACTGAATGTCAACGGATTAAACTCACCTATCAAAAGATTCAGACTGGGACACTGGATAAGGAAATACGACCCATCTATATGCTGCCTACAAGAGACACATCTTAGACCCAGAGACTCATGGAGGTTGAAAGTGAATGGCTGGAAAACAATCATACAAGCAAACAACAACCAAAAAAAGGCAGGAGTAGCTATATTAATATCAGACAAAATAGACTTTAAATGCGAAACAATTGTGAGAGACAAAGAAGGATACTATATTTTAGTGAAAGGGACAATTTGTCAAGAAGATCGAACAATCATAAATATTTATGCTCCTAACAAGGGCGCCTCTAAATATGTGAGGCAAACGCTGGAAAAACTAAGTGAAAGAATAGATGCATCTACAATTATAGTGGGGGATTTTAATACACCACTATCAACTCTGGACAGAACATCTCAAAAGAGAATCACTAAAGAAACAAAACATTTGAACAGTATATTAGAAGAGCTGGATCTAATAGACATATATAGATCATTACACCCAAACACAGCAGGATATACATTTTTCTCAAGTGCACATGGAACATTCTCCAAGATTGACCATATGCTAGGCCACAAAGAAAGGCTTAATGAATTCAGAAAGATCTAAATCATACAAAACAATATCTCTGACCACAGTGGAGTCAAGCTGGAAATTTGCAAGGGACAGAGACCCAGACTTCACACGACAATTTGGAAATTAAACAGCACACTCTTAGAAAAACAGTGGGTCAAAGAGGAAATCTCAAAAGAAATCAATGACTACCTTGAAACAAATGATAATGATAACACAACATACCAAAATTTATGGGATGCAGCAAAAGCGGTACTGAGAGGGAAATTTATAGCCATAAATTCATATATCAAAAAAGAAGAAAGAGCAGAAATTGAAGAATTAACTGCACATTTGAAGGAATTAGAAAAACAACAACAAAGTAACCCAACAGGAAGAAGAAGGAAGGAAATAACAAAGATAAGAGCAGAACTAAATGAAATAGAAAATAAGAAAGCACTTGAAAAAATAAACAAGACCAAGAGCTGGTTTTTTGAGAAGATCAACAAAATTGACAAACCTTTAGCGAGACTAACAAAGAAAAAAAGAGAAAAGATGCAAATACACAAAATAAGAAATGAGAAAGGTGATATCACCACTGACCCCACAGAAATAAAGACTATCATAAGAGGATACTTTGAAAAACTATATTCCAACAAAAATGACAATTTAGAGGAAATGGACAAATTCCTAGGAATACATAAGCAGCCCATACTGACGAAAGAAGAAATTGATGATCTTAACAAACCAATCACAAGCAAAGAGATAGAATCAGTCATTAAAAATCTCCCAACTAAGAAGAGCCCAGGGCCAGACGGCTTCACAGGTGAATTCTACAAAACATTCCGGAAAGAACTAACACCAATCCTGTTGAAACTATTCCAAAAAATCGAAACAGAAGGAACACTGCCTAATTCCTTCTATGATGCCAACATTACCCTAGTACCAAAGCCAAACAAAGACACCACAAGAAAGGAAAATTACAGACCAATTTCTCTAATGAACCTAGACGCAAAAATACTTAACAAAATACTTGCTAATCGTATTCAACAACACATTAAACGAATTATACACCATGACCAAGTGGGATTTATCCCAGGTATGCAAGGATGGTTCAACATAAGAAAATCAATCAATGTAATACACCATATAAACAGATTGAGAGAAAAAAACCACATGATCATATCTATAGATGCAGAAAAGGCATTTGACAAAATACAGCACCCCTTCCTGATAAAAACACTCCAAAAGATCGGAATACAAGGAAACTTTTTGAACATGATAAAGAGTATATATAAAAAAACCAAAAGCCAACATTGTTTACAATGGCGAAGTCCTGAAATCCTTCCCTCTAAAATCAGGAACAAGACAAGGATGCCCATTGTCTCCGCTCCTATTTAACATTGTCTTGGAAGTACTGGCTCGAGCACTGAGACAAGAACCAGATATAAAAGGCATTCAAATTGGAAGGGAAGAAGTCAAAATTTCATTATTTGCAGATGACATGATCCTATATATAGAAAACCCTGAGAGATCTTCAACAAAGCTCCTAGAACTCATAAATGAGTTTAGCAAAGTCGCAGGTTATAAGATCAATGCGCAAAAATCAGTAGCATTTCTATACACCAATAATGAGCAAGATCAGGAGGAAATCAAGAAACAAATACCATTCACAATAGTAAATAAAAAAATCAAATACTTAGGAATAAATTTAACTAAAGAGGTAAAAAACTTATACATCGAGAACTATACAAGATTGTTCAAGGAAATCAAAGAAGACCTAAATAAATGGAAGAATATTCCCTGTTCATGGATAGGAAGACTGAATATTATTAAGATGTCTATCCTACCAAAACTGATCTACACATTCAATGCAATCCCAGTAAAAATCAACACAGCCTTCTTTAAGGAACTAGAAAAACTAACTATGAAATTTATTTGGAATAAAAAGAGGCCCCGAATAGCCAAAGACATATTGAAAAAGAAAAACAAAATAGGAGGAATCACACTTCCTGACTTCAAAACATACTACAAAGCTACAGTAGTGAAAACAGCATGGTACTGGCATAAGGAGAGACACACAGACCAATGGAATTGAATTGAAAGTTCAGATATAGAACCTCATGTATATAGCCATATAATATTCGATAAAGCCACCAAACCCTCTCAACTGGGAGAGAATGGCCTATTCAACAAATGGTGCCTGGAGAACTGGATAGCCATATGTAGAAGAATGAAAGAGGATTACCATCTCACACCTTATACAAAGATCAACTCTAGATGGATCAAAGACCTAAATATAAGAGCCAAGACCATAAAGACCTTAGAAAGCAGTGTAGGGAAACATCTACAGGACCTTGTAATAGGAAATGGCTTCATGAATATCACACCAAAAGCACGAGCAGCAAAAGAACAAATAGATAAATGGGACTACCTCAAAATTAAAGCCTTCTGCACCTCAAAGGAGTTTGTCAAGAAAGTAAAAAGGGAACCCACACAATGGGAGAAAATATTTGGCAACCATATATCTGATAAGAGACTTATAACTTGCATATATAAAGAACTCATATATCTCGAAAACAAAAAGATAAACAACCCATTTAAAAAATGGGAAAAAGATTTAAACAGACACTTCTCCAAAGAAGAAATACAAATGGCTAAAAAGCACATGAAAAAATGCTCCAAATCCCTAGCTATCAGGGAAATGCAAATCAAAACTACAATGAGATACCATCTTACTCCCATAAGATTGGCAGCCATGAAAAAAACAGTAGAATACAAATGCTGGAGAGGATGTGAAGAAAGGGGAACACTCATCCATTGCTGGTGGGAATGCAGAAGGATCCAACCATTCTGGAGGACAGTTTGGCAGTTTCTCAAAAAATTATCCATAGATTTGCCATATGACCCAGCAATACCACTGCTGGGTATATACCCATCAGATCTGAAAACAAGGACACAAACCGATATATGTACACCAATGTTCATAGCAGCATTGTTCACCATCGCCAAAAGTTGGAATCAATCCAAAAGTCCATCAGCAGATGAGTGGATCAATAAAATGTGGTATATACACACAATGGAATACTACTCAGCTGTAAGAACCAATACACTACAATCGCACGTGATAACATGGATGAACCTTGAGAATCTTATGTTAAGTGAAGCAACCCAGGCATTGAAGGACAAATACTATATGACCTCAATGATATGAAATAAGTTAACTGCCTCAGAGAGCTAGAGTCTGGAAAAGTGGCTTACTAGAAATCGGGGGGTGGAGGAAGGATGTGAGTTAATGTCTGTAGGGGTGGAATCTGTGATGAGCTGGGGGTAAGTATGAGCACAAAGAAGGGACAAAATGGGGGCAAGGGGTTACCTTCGGGTGGGGTTTTCTGGGTTTGAGGGGGGCTGGGGATGGGAAGAGGGGTAATATGGTCCAAGAAATAGGTGGGAGGGAGGGGCAACATACAAACATGGGAGAGTGCCAGAAGTTCGTTGAGAATTAAATGTTGAGTAAAACGTATCAAAGTATAAATAGGAGGGTCACCTGGTTAGGACGCTCAGGGGGTATGGTCTGATGCGGGACGGACTCCGGAGGGAATAGCTGAAGGCTCATTTTGCCAAGGTGGGTTCTACCATTGGGTGGGGTGGACCCATATCCTGGGGAAGACTAATGCCATCGAATAGAGAGAACTGTATCTCTCGTGAGAAAGGACGGCTCCCAGGGCATTAGATTGGCAGGCGTTGTGGGCCCTAAGGGGAGGGGAAAATGGACGTGTAATGGATAGAACAAAGGTAAATAAGGGGGCAAAAGAGGAGTTATGTGAGAGTACACGAGGATGAATATAAAACAGCTAATATTACACCAAAAACATATAGGGGACGACAGACTAATAATGAAAACCATAAGACAAAACATAGGATAACTAAAAAATTTAGAAAACTGTACAACCTAAAGTATGGACCACATAGTAAGCACAAATGTTACCTTGTTTGAAAACTATAGTTTCGGAATCTGTACATCAGTTTCAGGAAATATGATATGAATAAGTTAAAAGATTATTGCTGTGCAAGGGAAAAGGTTTTATGGTGGATCTGGGGAAATACTGTATATTGTATATATGAATTTTGGTGATCTAAGACTCTTCTGAAGCTGACATTATGTTGGGATTCACTTTACGGGAAGTTTTGGATCACAGAGTGGTTCAACAATGGCAGCGGAGGAATACTGATATGGGATGTTATTGACAGGATATATATGGTTGACAGGGAGTTATACAGGGCATATGCCCAGGGTATATGGTAATGTCTATATATACTCATAGTGGAAACAATTAAAAACAACAGCTGGGGGGGTACTGGGCTCCTGGCCGGGGGGTCACTGTTGTGGGCCCTGGGAGAGCAGCGGCAATCCTCCAGGTGCAACGGCAAGAACCAGGAAGGAAGGAGGGCCCAACAGTGGGCTCTTGATACTAATGGCTACACTTTTGAGCCTATGCACCTGCAATAAGAACAAGGCCTAGAGTAGCATTGTGCCTGGGGGTTTCCTCCTGACAGCCTTCATGTTACTCAAATGTGGCCACTCTCACAGCCAAACTCAGCGTGTAGATGTGATGCATTCCCCCCAGCGTGGGACACGACACCCGGGGATGAGCCTCCCTGGCACCGAGGGATCACTACCACATACCAGCTGAAGAAGCAACTAGAAAATGACCTTGAATTAAAGATTCAATGCGGAACAGCAGAATATACCTGTCTACATATAATAACATGACTTCGGGAAGCGGTTTGACCTAATGTAAGGGGGAAAAGGAAAGGAGCAATGAGATTATAAGGCTGTGAGTCTCTAAAAAAGAGTCTGGAGGTTGTCAGAAGGAATACCCCTATGTACAACTGAACAGAGTCTAAGAGACAGATAAGGTAGATACAACCCCAGGTATTGGTTCTTTTGAGGGATAAAGAGACCCACGGGTTCTATGATCATGGCAGAAGGGGTTCACTGCCATGACAGATGGCCCTTCTTTGGAGCTGGTGTTTCTGCGTGATGGAAATGGACTCAGAGGGGATCTCTTTTCACAAGACTTGCATGCTACTTTATTGGAATTGTAGTTGGTGCTGAGTTTAAGATATATGTAGGGGATTTGAATCTCTGGACTGATAATATGACACCCAGGCCCAGAGCCTCAACAGACTTCAGCTCCTACACTTTGACTTATTGGACTTACTCCACTCAGCTAACATGGAGTTGAAGAAGGTCAACCACCACAACATGGAGCCTAGAGTGTCTACAACTAGAAGCGGGAAGAGTGCATCCAGTACCCATGTGGAATCTAAGCCCTCACTTGACATAGGTGTGCAATGGACACAACCAATCCAATGTCCACAGAGGAAATGTGAAATGGGTGTGGGAACAGTAGCCATGGGGGCTGCTGGGTGTGGGGAACGGGAGGAAGAGATGAGCTGTGGAGGCGTTTTCGGGACGTGGAGTTGTCCTGGATAGTGCTTCACGGACAATTACGGGACACTGTAGATCCCCCCAGGGCCCACTGGATGGAACGTGAGAGAGTCTGGGCTATGATGTGGACCATTGACTATGGGGTGCAGTGATGCTCAGAGATGAACTTACCAGGTGCAATGGATGTATCACGATGATGGGAGAGAGTGTTGCTGTGGGGGGAGTGGGGGGCGGGGGCGGTGGGGTTGAATGGGACCTCATATATATTTTTTAATGTAATTAAAAAATAATAATAATAAATAAATATTTAAAAAAAAATTTATTTACTTTTAATTTCCTCACATGCACTTTCTTGGTCCACCAGCAGGTGGCACTCTTTGGCATACCTCAGTTCAAACCCCGGTCAGAATTTGTTGGCAGCAATGCCAACTGCAACAATGTGACAGAGGATCCTGGCTCACAGCTATTCAGAGCCTCCCAAATCAAACTTTCTCCAGGGCTGTTCTCCAACTTTTGCTAGTAGCACCCTCCTTTTTCCTGTGTAGAAAATAATTCTGCCCCTTCTGCATCCTCAATAACTGGTCCTGGTCAGTAGGAAGGGTGTTTGTGAGAGTAGGATCTCTTTAGTCCCATGCCAGCTCCTAGGGCAAACAATGGCATGGCCCACCTGTTCTGAAAGAGCTTCGAGGGACACAGCAAACCAAATTTGTTGACCAAAAGCTGTATCAGCCTTAGGCTGCATTACTTTCTCTCCCTTCCTGGGAAGATAAGACCCCTGTAGTCCCCTCTGTCCATAACGACTGGCCAGAGGCTGGAGAATTCAAAGCTGTCTGCTCTGAAGGTGTGTGGATGGGTGCCAGCAGGTGCAGCTGCAGCTTCTACTCACAGAATTTTCTGTCAATATTCTCTTCCTTTGCTCCTTTCTTTTCTGGTGGTGCCCAGCCTTCCCCTGGTGGCCTAAACTCTAAAAAAAAATTTTTTTAGGCTGTTTCTACCAATCCGCTAGCTATTTTTCTGGGAGACAAATGAATCCTGTGTCTCTCTAATCCTTCATCTTCTCAGAAGTCTGAACTTATTTTCTAAAATATAAAGTTTTATCTTTTCTTCCTCATACACATTTTGACTTGTCCTGGTATTTTTTTATTTTCTATTTAATGCCATTCTAAGTAAAAACTGAAAATTTAAATTATTAACATAACAAACTTTCCCATTTTTCTTTATAATATACAATGCCTGTGTTAAATGCAAATATAAGAGCATTTAACTCATTTGCAGAAGCACTGAAATGACACAGTTCAAACATGCATGAGAATTTTGTTCTTACCAGAACAGTAGAAATACTGCACAAAACTAAGTCAACTGCACATTCTACCAACACTGTCTACCTTTGGCTTACAGATGAATAAGGAAGGACTTGAAAGGAAAAGGGTCTAGGAGTTGTACAATCTTTCTCTTTTTGTCTATGTCATCATTTTCAGTATAAGTGATTGACTAATTCAAGGAAGTAATATGAATAGGAATGACTATGATAGGGTTTCTTTTTTTTTGGTCATTTGCATTTCTTAGAAAAATTCTGTTTCAAAGAGATAGCACGGCCTCTCAATGCTGTCAGTGCCCCCCTCTTATTGACTCATAGCTGGAACACACTTACCTTGAACTCATATTGAGTCTTGTTGAACTCCCATGCATCACGGATCCGCTAGAATGCTGTGCTCTTGGGGCATCACAAATGCCGTGTGCAAATTGGATAGCAAGGAACAGCAGACATACATATTATGTGTAACTCCTCTGTGCATGCACATGCTCCATTGTCCCATTAGCGTGACTCACAAAATCCAAGTTCAACGAAAAAATTAAGAATTTCAAGATGGTGACAGCAGAGCATTAAATCAATGCTTTGTGCAACTGCCTAGGTAGCAGGTTCGTAACACTGGCCTTGCGCCTTGCTCTATAGACCAAGGGGAAGGACAGTTTGCTTTGAGGGCAGTGACGCCACACCGTGTCAACTGTGCTCTCCACTGTTCACTTCCCTCATAGTCTCCATCTTTGGCCAGGAGAGTGTTAATGTTTGTTTATGGAGTTACCTATCTTGAGAAAGATCATTCATTTAATACATTCAGTAATATTAATTCATTCAGTACATAGGTATTGATTGCCTACTGAGTGAAAAGCACAAATTCCCTGAAGTTTAATTATCCAGTTTGACTCTCAAAAAGGACCTTAGATTTTATTGTTTAAACTTACAAAAGATGAAAGTAGCAACAACCTTTCCCTAGTATGGGTACAGAAAGTTCAGATTTGCTTGCCAATACTTTTTCTTTGAATGCATCCCTATCTCTAAGACGCTCCAGGCAGAGCTTGGCTTGTATATAATTAATATATTTCTATAAACTTATTTGAGGGGAAGGGGCAGAGGGCCCCAAAGGCTAACAGGTTTATTAGGCTGCGGGTAAGGCAATCAGCTTTTGGACTTGGTCACACATTCCAACTCGTCCTTCTTCTTGATGGTGTAGGAGTTGGAGGAACCCTTGGCTGCATTAATGAGCTTGTCTGCCAGGCACTCAGCAATGGTCTTGATATTCCAGAAGGTGGCCTCACAGGCACCTGTGCCTAGCAGCCAGGTGGCTTTGTTCACACCATGCAGTGGGGACACGTTTGCGGCCTGCCTCCAGACTGTCCCAGCTGGCCCAGTGCTGTTGAGTCCTCCCAGGGGCCATTGTTGATGATGGTATTCATGAGGACCTGCAGGGGGTTCTCCCGTGAGCAGGTGGATGATCTGGAAGGCGTGCTTGACGATGCACATGGTCATGAGCTTCTTGCTATTGTTGCTGCCATGCATCATCATCGAGTTGGTGAGGCATTCCACGATGGGGCATGGTGCCTTGCTGAAGCGCTTGGCTGTATAGCACCCTGCATTGGGGGACAGGTACTTGGCATACTCCTTCTTCACTGCAATGTAGTCCTGCAGGGAAATGTCTTTGATCTGCCCATCATCTGTGCTCCACGTCCTGAAGAGCTTAATGTCAGAGGTCTCCGCCATGGGCAGACGCAGCTGACTCCCACTCAATCATCCTTTGGGTGTAGCCAGGATGCTTAGACCATGCGCTGCCCTGGCAGAGACAGGAAGAGTATTAACTTTTTCGTCCTTAACATTTGTCATATCTCAACAATGTTTTTCTGTCTGATTAAATTTCATTATTTATTAATTTTTAACTTTATATTGTGGAAAAAATTTAAAATACACCAAAGTAGAAAGAATATTATCATAAGCCCCATGTGCACTTCATCCAACTTAACTCTTATCATCTCATGACCAATGCATTTTCATTTAATATACCTCTACCTATTTTTCCAGATTATATTTTTAGTTTCTCCAACATATTTTTCATCTAGATTGCCCAATTGTTAACATTTTGCTTCATTTACTTTCTCTTTATCTGTATATATGTGTGTGTATGTATAAATATACATATGTGTGATGGTTTGAGTCTTTCGTAGACCCCACACAATCTTGTTCTTAAAGTGGACTCATACCTTTGCCTGTAAACCCACTGTAGATGGAACCTTTTGAGTAGATTCAGTTAAGGGATCTGTTGATTAGTTTACTTTTGATTAGATCACTTCTGTTAAGGGTCTTTGTCCTTTGATTAGATTGTGGGGCCCAGTGTGGTCTTAATCCTCTTACTGGAGTCCATTATAAATGGAGGACTAAAAGGCCATGGACAGAAAAAAACAGCAAAGACAGAAACCCCAAGAGGCGGAGAAGTCCTGGATGCCAGAGACTAGAATCAGCAGCACACAGAGGCACAAAAAGAGACCCCAAAGAGGCTGAAAGAGATGGGCCCAGAAGAGAGGAGAGAGAAGAGCCATATTCCTGATTGCCCACAGCTGACCTTGGGGAGAAACTAAGCCTGGAGGAGAAGACAGAAACCAGCAGAGTCGCCATTATAACCGGTCATGTGCCTGATCACCCACAACTGAGCTTGGAGAGAAAGCATCTTTAGAAGATGCCACCATGCGCCTGATTGCCCACAGCTGCAACTTGGTGACACAGCATCTCTTGATGATGCCTTGATTTGGACACTTCCATGGCCTCAGAACTGTAAGCTTTTACCCTAACAAATTCGCATTATTATTTCACCCAAATATCTTAGCCCATTTCTCTTAAGAACAAGGACATTTTCTTATATATCCACAGTACAACTTTCACACTAAAGAAATTTAGCACTAGTATAATATGATATAATATAAAATCTGGACCAA
Source organism: Dasypus novemcinctus (assembly GCF_030445035.2). Lineage (NCBI taxonomy): Eukaryota > Metazoa > Chordata > Mammalia > Cingulata > Dasypodidae > Dasypus > Dasypus novemcinctus. The sequence goes on along the minus strand of NC_080681.1, from coordinate 36,453,235 downwards.
CCAGCCTCCAAGATGGTCCCCGATGGTCCTCACCTTCTGGTATTCATACCCTTATATAGTTCTCTCCCACTTTGAATCAGGGCTGGTTTGTGTAACTAATTGAATATCACAGAGGTGATGATTTGTGATTTCTGAGGTTAGGTTATAAAGAGCATTCCAACTCTGCCTTCCTCTCTTGGATTGCCAGCTGCCATATTTCAAGGAAACTCTAGAAGTCTCATGGGGAGGAGTCAACCTGCCAGTGCCACTTGACAGTCATTTGAGTGTATCATACTGGAAATAAATCATTCAACTCCATTTAAACCTTCAGTTGGATGCATCCCTCACTAACACCTCATGAGAGACCATGAGACAGAACTGGCCAACCTAGCCACTCCCAAATTTCTGACCAAAAAAATAATGAGATAATAAATGTTTTAAACTACTAGGTTTTTTTTTTTTTTTTAAGATTTGTTTTATTTCTCCCCACCCACTCATTGTTTGCACTTGCTGTGTCTATTCATCTTCCTTATTTCCATAGGACTGAGAACCGAACCCGGGACCTCCCATGTGGTAGGCAGGTGGCTCAATTGTTTGAGCCACCTCCATTCCCTGCTTTGTTGTGTCTCTTATTATGTTTTCCTTATGTCTTTTGTTGCATCATCTTGTTGCATCACCTTGCCATGCCTGCCTGTTGCACTGGCTTGCTGTCTCCCCTAGGAGGCACCAGGAACAGAACCTGGGACCTCCCACATGGTAGGCAGGAGCTCAATCACTTGAGCCACATGTGCTTCCCTAGCCCACTAGTTTTGGAATGGTAATGAATACATAATTCATATTCAAACTTCCTCCAAATGTCTCCAAAATTGTTTTATTTTTCTGATCCTGGACCAAATCAAGGTTCATGCATTGCCTTAAGTTAAGATGTGATTAACTTGCTTAACTGGATGTCATTAACACATTTTCCTCTTCTTAATGGCTACTAAATGGTGTTGTGTTCCATGCAGTACAACATGAGATAAAAAGCTTCAATCATCACTGTTTTACAAATTCTAGAAGGTGAGAAACTAGCATAATTTTCACCATATTGGTGAGCCAGATGTGATCTTATTTTGCTTGCTTCTGCAGTCCTATCCTTTGCAGTCCTTTGAAGTCTTTTGCAATACCATCCCATTTATTACCAGCTTATCTTCCCAGCTGGCCTCCTTTCTTTCCTTCCTTCCTTCCTTAAATTCAGTTAGGGTACTGCAAGAGATTTATGCCAAAAACAACTGATTTGCCTCATAATTTTTCTGGCTGGAAGTTAGGTGAGAAAAAGCCAAATAAACAGAAATCACAAACTTGTTTTATTCCACTATTTCTTTGATGATTAACATTAAATAAATATTTGAATGTTCACTAATTGATCAAATATTTATTTGATCAGGCTGAGTGGTAAAATAGTGTTGGTTAATATAAACATGGTCCGTAGTTTCATGGAGTTTACAGTCTACTGGGGAAAAACATGTTAGGTAACAAATAAGGTGTTTTCATCTAATGTTAACTGCTGTGAGAAAAATCAAATAAGTGGTATAATAGGGGGTGATTTGAGAAATGAATTAGATTGGGGGTCAATTAAGCCTCTCTGAAGAGATACAATTGAAATAAGGCTTAAACAAGAACATCTCAAACTATAATTTGCATTTGTATCACCTGGGGATCTTGTTAAAATGCAGTTTATGATTCAGAAGATTAGGGGTCAGACCTGAGACTGCATTTCCAACAAGATCCAAGGTGCTGCTGATGCAATCCATCCACGGACCACATATAGAGTAGAAAGGATGATGAAAATAATCTAGAAGAGATTCCAGGAAGAGGAAATGGCAATGGCATAATGCTGGGGGGGAACAAAGATTGATGTTTGGGAGAGAGAAACAGAATGTTAGAGAGGCTGGGGTAGTTAGTGAGGAATGAGGGAGTATGCAATGAGGTCAAAGAAGTAGACCAAATCACATGGGGTCTGTAGACCATGCCATGAACTTTTGCATTTTGTTTTAGTGTGATGAAAGACTTAAATCTTGCTATGAAGATTTAAAGGGATGGGGTACCATGATCCAGTTTAAGCTCTTAAGGATCAATCTGGCAGCTTTGGGAAGAATGGATTTTAGGGGATCACTGTGGAAGGAGAATAGATTTTAGGAGACTGGAATAGTAGTCCTTGTATAAGGTGCTAGTGGCTTGGACCAGGATGATAGTAATAAAGACAGAAAGAAGCAGAAGATTTGGATTAAGATGCAGCAGAGCCAACAGGACACATGGATGGATTAGATATGGGGAGGATGAGGAAGAAAAATACAGATTTCAACTAGACTTATGCTTGTTTGTTTTAAAGATCTATTTATTTACTTACTTACTTATTCTCCCCTCCCCCCATCTCATTGACTGCTCTCTGTGTCCATTCATTGTGTGTTCTTCTGTGTCTGCTTGTCTTCTCTTTAGGTGGCCACAGGAACTGATCCTGGGACCTTCTGGAATGGGAGAGAGGTACTCAATCTCTTGTGCCACCTCAGCTCCCTGGTCAACTGTGTCTTATTGTCTCTCCTCTGTGTCTCTTTTTGTTACATCATCTTGCGCCAGCTCTCTGGTTGGGCCAGCTTGCCGCATGGGCCAGCACTCCATGCAGGCTTGCACTCTGCATGGGCCAGCTCTCTGCCTGGGCCAGTTCACCCTGTAGGGCAGTTTGCCTTCACAAGTGGCCCTGGGAATTGAACCCTGGACCTCCTATATGGTAGGTGGGAGCCCAATTGCTTGAGCTACATCCGCCTCCCTAGATTTATGTTTTGATCAACAGTAGAAAGTGAAAACATTTCCCAAAATGTAAAACCACACACACAAAAAAAAAAAAAAGAAAGAAAAAAATTGTATTTTCAGTAAGTGGAAAAGGGAAAAAAATCTTACCTCAAGAATGACTCAAGTTAACTTCTAAAGCATTTGTTTTACATGTGCTAATGCAAATTTCATTTAGAATCTGACAGGATGAAGGAAGGACAAATGCATCTGAGAATTCAAAATGCATTTGGTAATAATGCGTCATTAAGAAAATTATCTCAGTAAATGATCAAAATTTTCTAGCAAATGATGTCTTGCATTACAATATTAGTTAAATAGACTCTTTTGTCTAAGCATGGAATTTTCTGGTGAAATTAGATGATTTCTTAGAACAGGGCTGTATAGAATGCTAGGGTATTTCTGAAGACCCACTAGTAAAATAGTAACATTTCTCCCACAGATATTGTTCACTTTTGCATTCCCATGAATGATTTCTGTTATTTGAAAGATTTTAAGGAAAAGTTTAATTTTTCCAGCTGTGCCTCTAATGCATTTTTTTCTGGTCACATTAAGATACATGAAGATGCCACTTGAAAGGATGGTTAAGATTGAATTATTGTTCAAATCCCTTTTTTTCTTTCAAAGTTGTTTTTCTTGAAAAAGTTTCTTTGTCACCATCAGGTTTAAGTGAAGTGTCTATTGAATGAAAGAGCAGAAAGAATTTGGAATGCTTTTTTGTAAATTCTGAGCCCCAATGACCTATCACATGAGAATTCACAGTAGGGCTTAGGGTTTTTAGGATAAATTATTTGGGGAAAATGTTTTCTTCCTTTGCTGTTAGGCTGACATGGCAAAAGAAATAATACTCAATGTGTCAACCTTTGTTCTAACATTGTATTTCTCAAAGCAGCATTGTAGAAACCATGGCAATTTCTCCCTGAATGATACAAAATTGCATCTTCACCTCCTAACACTGCACACAGAAGATACTGATAAATTTTTGTAAAATTTCACTAAAATTCTTCCAGAAGTCTTGATTGGTTCCTCTTGCAGTTAGAGAGCTGGAAGAGGAGAGGGAAGAATCTAAAATCTTTCTCTCCTGGGTAAAACAGCACATATTGGTTAGGATTCTTACTATTTTCTTTGAAATTGAAGACATCAGTTTCTTAGGGATACTTTTTTAAGATCAAGGTTCTGAATCCATTAATATTCACTTTGCAATTATCTTGCTAATTCTACATGAAAACTTCTAAGTTTCTGTTTACTGTTGTGGCAGGATGAAGTGAGATCTCCCCAGTCCCCACTCCATATGGGGAGAGATTTGGGAATCAAAATTCTATCTGAGGGGTGGAGCCAAGATGGCAGCAGAGTAAGGAGCTCCTGGAGTCAGCTTGTGAAACAGGGCAGTTGGTGGTCCCCCAGAGCACCTAAAGCACCTTTTGGAGGACCCAGGAGACCAGAGGAGTTTCATGCAACATCCTTGAGAGTGTGGAAGGAGGAGAGTACCCATCTGCACAGAAGAATCATGAGTAGAGCCCTCTATGCTGTGGAAGTCGGTGCCCGTGGTGTGCAAGCCACCTTGGGAGCTGTTCCATGGTTGGAGTTGAAAGTTCCATCTCTCCCAATAAAAACGGGAGGAAAACATGGTGTGGCACTGACTTCAGCTACTGATTAGTGGATTTGATGGGCTGAAGTAGAATCCTATTAACTACTAAACTTTGAGCTTGTCCAGGTCAGAGGGAAGTTGGTGGCCACCATTCTGACTCTGCCTGGGCATGTGGGGAAGCGGCACTGACTGAAAATCACAGTGCTTGTAAGGACCAGCTTCTTTCCACCCAGGTTGGATTGCAGTTCTAGCCTAAACCCCAGTCCCACCTCCAGCAGGGAGGAAGCTGAGAGGACCTGTGCCATCTCTCTGGGAAGCTGCAAGCCACGCTGCAGAGGCTAGTGCCCATCCTACTGTAGGGGCATGAGCTGCCTCAGGAGCTATTCTGTGGCTAGAGTTGGAAGCTCCATTTCCCATAAATGGTGGAAGAAGGGACAAATGTCCACTGACCTCAGCTACTGATTAGTGGACTCTATAATCTTAGAGACAACTGGGGTCTGAGTGTGTCCAAGCGGGAAAGTCCGGTAGCCACCATTTTTGACTCCGCTTCCGGGCATGAGGGGGAGCCTGGCTGACTGAAATTCAGTGAAGTTAGGGACGGGCTTCTTTCCACCAAGATCAGACTGCAGCCCTAGCCTAGGCTCCAGCCCTACCTTCAGCAGAGAGGTAGCTGGCGAGACCTGCACCAGGTTCTCCAGGCAACTGCAGGTGCTCTCTGCTCATACAGGCTGAATAGTTAGACACCTGGGGTTGCATCCCTGCACCTCAAGAGAATAGGAGAGGAGCTGGGTATCCTCAGCCTCTCTACGCAATGGTAGCAGTTTTCAGCCCACACAGATTTGTTGGGTGCCTTTGAGCCCATCTCTACCTCTGTCCCCCCACAAGATAGGAGGGGGCTGGTGTTGCCTCAGCCTCTCAGGGCAACAGTTTTGGGCTGCACAAGTCTGACTGTTGGGCACCTGTGACTCCACCTCCATCCCCAATAGGACAAGAGATGGACTGTGCTTGCCCAGCCTCTTTGGGTAACTGCAGGTGCTTTTGGCCCACACAGCCTGGTCTGGTGGATACTTGTGGATGCACCCTCACACCCCAATAGGAAAGAAGGGGGCTAGTGTTTCCACAGCCTTTTGGGCAACAGCAGACCTTCAGCCTGCAGGGACTGGACTGCTAGATACCTATGAATCCACCCCTACCTCCAATAGGATAGGTGGGGTTTGGTGTCTCCACAGCCTCTCTGGACAATGGTGAGTACTTTTCAGCCAATGGGGACTGAACTGTCGGGTGCCTCCTCCAACCCCATGCCTTAAAAGGACAGAAGGAGGCTGATGTTTCCTCAACCTCTCCAGGCAACGGCAGGTATTTTTGGTCTAAAGGGAATGAACTGTTGAGCACCCATAGAACCACCCCTATCACCCAATAGGATAGGAGGGAGCTGGTGCTTCCTCAGCCTCTCTGAGCAATGGTGGGTACTTTCAGCCTACAGGACTGAACTGTTGAGCATTTGTGGTTCTGTTCTCACCCCCTAAAGGGCAGAAGGGACAGTACTCCCTAAGCCTCTCAGGGCAACTGCAGGCATATTGGGCCCACAGAGATTAGACTGTTGTGCACTCCAGAGGGTCCATTCCCACTCCTGGCAGGGAGAGGGTCTGGTGATACATCAGTTTACCTGAGCAACTGTGGTCATTTTGGACCCACACAGCATAGAATGCTGACCAAAACTATAGCCTGTCCCTGCCTAAGTTAGGGGTGGAAAGGGTGTGAAGCTTCATCAGTGTCTCCAGGTGACTACAGACAGTCTGGTGCCCAACTGGATTATCATACATGGCTACAGCTCTGTTCCTATCCCTGACAAAAGAGAAAGGTGGGAGAAGCTTCATCACTTCCTAGGGCAACATGTACAGCTTCAGCCTCCATAGCTTACAGTACCAACTACATCCTTGGTATGTACTACATACCTACGACACAACCAGCAAGGGAGAAAAGATAAGAAATCCCTAAGCTAAAGGGAGAAGTTGCACCCAGAATAAATATATCTAGCAAGCCAGATGCAGAAATGCCAACAAAAAATTACAATCCATACCAAGAAACAGGAAGAGATGGCCCAATTAAAGGAACAAGATAAGCCTGCAGATGACATAAAGGAGTTGAGACAACTAATCTTAGATGTTCAAACAAATCTCCTTAATAAATTCAATGAGATGGCTAAAGAGATTAAGGATATTAAGAAGACATGGGTGAGCACAAAGAATTTGAAAGCATACATAGAAAAATAGCAGACCTTATGGGAATGAATAAATGAAATAAAAAATACATTGAAGGAAAGTGGATGTGGCTCAACTGATAGAGCATCCAACTACCATATGGAAGGTCCAGGGTTTGATAGCCAGGACCTCCTGACCCGTGTTGTAATCTGACTCACATGCAGTGCCACCGCATGCAAGGAGTGCCATGCCATGCAGGGACATCCCCATGTAGGGGAGCCCCATTTGGAAGGAGTGCACCCCACAAGGAGAGCCATCTCACATGAAAAAAGTGCAGCCCACCCAGGAGTGGCACTGCACACACAGAGAGCTGACACAGCACGATGATGCAACAAAAAAGGGATGCAGTTTCCTGGTGTTGCCTGACAATGCAAGCAGATGCAGAAGAACATACAGCAAAAGGACACAGAGAGCAGACAATAGCGGGGAAGGGAAGAGAAATAAATAAAATAAATCTTAAAAAAAAATACAATGGAGGCATATAACAGCAGATTTGAGGAAGCAGAAGAAAGGATTGGCAAGCTCAAATACATGGCCCCCAAAAGTGAACAAATAAAAGAACAAATTAAGAAAAGAATGGAAAAAATTGAACAGGGTTTCAGGGAACTAAATGACAGCAAGAGACATGCAAATATATGCGTCATGGGTGTCCCAGAAGAAGAGAAGGGAAAAAGGGCAGAAAGAATATTTGAAGAAATAATGGTGGAAAATTTCCCAACCCTATTGGAGGACGTAGATATCCATGTCCAAGAAGCACAATGTACTCCCAATCTGAATAAATCCAAATATACCAACTCTGAGACACATACTGATCAGAATGTCAAATGCCAGAGACAAAGAAAGAATTCTGAGAGCAGCAAGAGAAAAGCAATGAATAACATATAAGGGATACCCAATATATTAAGTGCTGATTTCTTATCAGAAACCATGGAGGCAAGAAGGCAGTGGTATGATGTATTTAAGATAATGCAGGAGGAAAACTGCCAGCCAAGGATTTTATACCCAGCAAGATTATCTTTTAAAAATGAGGGTGAGATTAGAATATTCACAGATAAACAGAAACTGAAAGAGTTTATAATAAAAAGATCAGCTTTGCAAGAAATACTAAAGGGAGTGTTACAGCCTGAAAAGAAAAGACAGAAGAGAGAGGCCTGGGAGAGAGTCTAGAAATGACAACTGTATCAGTAACAGTAACTAAAAGTGTCATATAAAATGACAGAAAAGCACAAAGATCAAAATGGATGAAATAAGAACTGCCTTTACAGTAATAACATTGAATGTTAATGGATTAAACTCTCCAATCAAAAGACACAGACTGGCAGAATAGATAAGAAAATAAAAGCCATCTACATGTTGTCTGCAAAAGATTCACCTTAGACCCAAGGATTCCAATAAATTGAAAGTGAAAGGTTGGAAAAAGATATTCCACGCATGCAGTTACCAAAAAAAGCTGGGGTAGCTATGCTTGTATCAAATGATACAGACTTTAAAAGCAAAACTGTTATTAGAGATAAGGAAGGACATTACATATTAATAAAAGGGATGATTCACTAGGAAGAAATAACAATCATAAATATATATACACCTAACCAGGATGCCCCAAGATACATGAGGCAAACACTGGCAAAACTGAAGGGAGAAATAGACATCTCTACAATAATAGTTGGAGATTTCAATACATCACTCTCAGCATAGGATAGAAATCTGGGGAGAAGGTCAATAAAGAAACAGAGGGCTTGGATAATATGATAAATGGACTAAACCAGATAGGCATATACAGAACACTGCACCCAAAACAGCAGGATATACACTCTTTTCAAGTGCTCATGGATCTTTCTCCAGGATAGACCATATGTTGGGACACAAAGCAGATCTCAATAAATTCAGCAAAATTGAAATTATACAAAGCACTTTCTCTGATCATAATGGAGTAAAGCTGGAAATCAACAAGTGGCAAATAAAGGAAAAATTCACATATACGTGGAGATTAAACAACACAGTCTTAAATAATTAGTGGGTCAAAGAAGAAATTTCAAGAGAAATTAATAAATATCTTGAGACAAATGACAATGAGAATACAACATATCAGAACTTATGGGATGCTACGAAGGCAGTGTTGGGAGGAAAATTTATAGCCCTCAGTGCTTACATTAAAAAAGAAGAAAGCTAAAATCAGTGACCTAACTACACAGCTGGAGGAACTAGAAAAAGAACAGCAAGCTAATCCCAAAGCAAGTAGAAGGAATGAAATAGCAAAGATCAGAGCAGAAATAAATGAAATTGAGAACAAAAAACAATAGAGAAAATTAACAAAACCAGAAGTTGGTTCTTTGAGAAGATTAACAAAATTGACAAACCCTTAGCTAGACTGAATAAGAAAAAAAGAAAGAAGATGCAAATAAATGAAATAAAAAATGTAGAGGGAACCTTACTATACACCCCCAAAAATAAGGGAGATCAAGAGAGGATACTATGAACAACTTTATGCTAAAAAAACTAGACAATGTAGATGAAATGGAAAAATTCCTAGGAATGTATAAACATCCTACACTGACACTAGAAGAAATAGAAGACCTCAACAAACCAATCACAAGTAAAGAGATTGAAACAGTGATATAGCAGCTCCCCAAAACAAAAAGCTCAGGACCAGACAGTTTCACAGGTGAGTTCTACCAAGCATTCACAGAAGATTTAATTCCAATCTTACCCAAGCTCTTCCAAAAAATTCAACAAGAAGGAACGCTACAAAACACATTCTATAAAGCCAATATCACCCTAATACCAAAACCAGATAAAGATATTACAAAAAAAGAAAATTACAGACCCATTTCTCTAATGAACACAGATGCAAAAATCCAAGCTCTTCCAAAAAATTCAACAAGAAAGAATGCTACAAAACACATTCTATGAAGCCAATATCACCCTAACACCAAAACCAGATAAAGATATTACAAAAAAAGAAAATTACAGACCCATTTCTCTAATGAATACAGATGCAAAAATCCATTCTATATAAAGAGATCATACAACTCAACAATAAAAGAGCGAGCAATCCAATTAAAAATTGGGCAAAAGATTTACATAGACATTTCTCCAAAGAGGAAATACAAATGGCCAAAAAGCACATGAAAAAATGTTCCATATTACTAACTTTTAGAGAAAAGCAAATTAAAACAACAATGAGATATCATCTAACACCACATAGAATGGCCATTATTGAAAAAACACACAGCAATAAGTGCTGAAGAGGATGTGGAGAAATAGGAAAACTCCTTCACTGTTGGTGGGAGTGTAAAATGGTGCAGCATCTGTGGAAAACAGTTTGGTGGTTCCTCAGGAAGCTAAATATAGAACTGCCATATGATTCAGCAGTTCCTCTACTAGGAATATATCCAGAAGAACTAAAAACTATGACATGAACAGACATCTACACACCAATGATCATAGTGATGTTATTCACAATTGCCAAAAGATGGAAACAAACCAAGTGTCCATCCGCCAATGAATGTATAAACAAAATGTGGTATATATGTACAATGGAATACTATGTGCAATAAGAAGAAATGAAATTGGGACATATGTAATAACATGGATGAGCCTTGAAGACATTATACTAAGTGAAGTAAGCCAAACACAAAAGAACAAATATTGCACGGTCTCATTAATATGAACTAAATACAAATAATAAGCACATGGAATTAAAACCTAGCACAGGGAATTGGAGTTGACCCAATGGATAGGGCATCCGCCTACTACATGGGAGGTACAAAGTTCAAACCCCGGGCCTCCTTGACCCATCTGGAGCTGGCCCATGCGCAGTACTGATGCGCGCAAGGAGTGCCGTGCCACGCAAGGGTGTCCCGCGCATAGGGGAGCCCCATGTGCAAGGAGTGTGCCCCTAAGGAGAGCTGCCCAGTGTGAAAGATAGTGCAGCCTGCCCAAGAATGGCATCACACACACGGAGAACTGACACAACAGGATGACGCAACAAAAAGAAACACAGATTCCTGGTGCCGCTGATGAGGATAGAAGCGGTCACAGAAGAACACACAGCAAATGGACACAGAGCGCAGACAGCTGGGGGGGTGGGATGGAAGGGGAGGGAAAATTTTTAAAAAATCTTAAAAAAGAATAAAATAAAATAAAACCTAGCATATAGGTTATATATAGGTTATAAGGAGATAAGAGGAGGGTTGAGAAGAACTATGGATGCTTAAGGTACATAGAAGTTTTAATTAACTTGATTGTAAAAGTGTGGGGATGGATAGACTTGATAGTAACACATTATAGTGAGTAGTAACTGGTTTATAAGTGGGACTGTGAGTGAAAAAGGTAGTCTGGGGAAGTAAATGTCAATAGAAAGAAAGCTAAAGAATAATCTCGGGACTGAATAACACAGTGAACCCAGAGGTGGTTGAGAGTTGTGGCTGATGGTACAAATGCAAGAGAGTCCTTCTGTGAGCTAGAGCAGATGTACATCACTATTGCAGGGTGATGGGAATATGGAGAAACATGAGAAAACTACAATTGGTGTGACCTATAGACTGTGGTTAACAGCAATACTATAATATTCTTGCATCAATGCCAAGCTGTACTATGCTGATAATGGAGGTGTATGGAAAAAGTGTGCCAAATGTATGCTATGGACCATGATTGTTGGTAAGAGTCTGATGATTATCTCTCATAATCTGTAACAAATATTCCATCAGGGTGTGGAGTTGTACAGGAAATCTACTCATCTGTATGATTGTTTTGCAAGTTCACAATATCTGTAACAAAAATATATTTTAAAAAAAACAGTATGGGTTGGGAGAAAAAATACACCAAATGTAAGATAAGGAATATAGTTGGTAGTAATATTTTGATGATGCTCTTTCATAGTTTGTAACAAATGTTTCACACCAATGCAAAGAGTTGGTGGAGGGGTGATGTATGAGACCCCTTTGTGATGTTATGTGTGTTTATTTTGTAAGTTCACAATCTTTACGATACACTTATTATTTATGTGTGCTCATGTATGAATGATATACTTCAATAAAAATTTAAAAATAAATTCTATCTGAGGAAGTAAATATACTCAACTAACAAGATACCTTTGTCATGAAATAGATCCAGGAAAGAAACAAAAAATCCTTTATCACAATAATGCCAGAATTTTAACAAAAGGGTCTGTTGGAGAACATATTAATAGGCTAAAAAATACTGTGCTCCGGTGCTACCTGCCTGTGTTGTCTTTGTAACAAGAGTAATACTAACCAAGAGGAGAAATCCTTCCTTAGGTAATTCTGGAAGAAACTTGCCCCAGCCAGCAGCCTTCACTGACAGAGTATAATGCAATTGAAGCACACATGTGTTCCTTCCACCACAATACCAGTGCTCACTCCTCTCCACTTCAGAGGTAGTTGAAGAGTGGGCTGAAGAAATCTCCCATTAACATTCAGCTGAAGCCTACGGCATTAATCTTTGCACTTAATAAGAAATAGTGACTGGGACCACTTCCTCTTGGGGAGAACAGGGCAATTATCTGCAGGAAAGGGATGGCAATATCTTAGAGAGATCTAAGGGATCTTACAGAGAGGACGTAAGAGCAGGAAGCAGAGGTATGTGGGGATGGAATTAGAGAGGAAAGTAACATCCATTGGGCCTAGACCAAGGTCAGTCTTTTTCCTGTCTGCTCACCTCCATCCTCTCCCCTTTGGTAGTAGGGACCCAGGCTTCTTGGATAGGGCTATACCTGAACTGCTGGTCCTCCTACTCCTAATGACGTTGCGATGCTTACCTAATCTGCTCTGGAAAAAGTTTGGTTACTCCTTCATCAGTGTTTAGGAATGTTTAGGATTTAGGAAAATGGGTAGGGATGTGTTTGGCAAAGACAACAGATAGCTTCCTGATCACTTAGAATGCCCTTGAGGAGATGGGTCTAAGAGGGACACAGGCCAGAATCTCATCCATAATTAATGACAAATACAGTGAAAAAAAAAAGCTCCTGGGTTTTCCCAGAATCAACACACACGTTAAATTGCCCAAATCCATGCCTGACTTAATCCCCACCCAGGAGGCCAATAAAGATAGCCAGTCAAGCCTCTGATTAGTTACACCTGGCCCAATACAAAACAAAGCTCCAATTGTCCTAAATCCACACCCATAAGAAAGACAAACCCCCATCCAATCAACAGGAGTTAAGTTAAATTCCTTCTTTATGTCTATAAAAACTTTACCAATACTTAAAGCCTGATGCCACTTCAGTTTCAGTAAGTGATCTGCTTCCTTTTGTGTCTTGAATAAAATGCTGTATTCTGCAAATTCGACTTTGATTTGTCTTTCATCACTAAGATAAAAAGGTCCACTGGACAGCAGATGAATCACAGGAGACCAGACACCAAAGCTACTAGAGCCTATCCCCATTGCGGGACTGGAAGGGGGTCATACGACATTTAATATTTTAAATACAAGGCCTTTTACTAAGGATTTGAAGGTGGCACTGAGGATCCCTTCCCCAAATGCTATTAAAAGGCATGTCCATGGCAGAGTCTATGCTAAGTCCTGGAGAAATTAATTCTTTTTGGTCTCTGACCTTGAGGATCTTATAATCTAATGCGGAAGAAAACCATGAAAAGATAATTCAATTCAATTCAATTAGATTGAAGAAAAGACTGGGAAATAAGACCATTTAGTCCACTAAGACATGATAAGGGTCTGAACCAATGCACTGGTTGGAAAGATGAAGAGGATGAGGGTGGGGAGGCTGACTCTGAGAGTCATTTCTGAAGTAAATTCAAATGGATTTGGTAGGCAGTTGGATATGGTGGGAAAGGGGGTGACCTCAATTACTGAAAAAAAAATGTTGAAGTCTAAACATCAATATTGTCAACATAAAGAAAAAACAGAGACACTGCTCTGACTTGATTTTAGTCACATACTGCTGCACCTTATTATATTTGACTGAATTGACAGAATATTTTAAACCTGAATACTTTCAACTCGGGTGTCAAGGCAAGCACAGAGTGGGCTTTATGTCCAAGAAGTGTCCAAGCTGTCTCTAGATGTCAAACCCTCAACTCTCATAGCTAAAAAAAAGATTCAGTAGAATTAGGGTGGGGTAAGGATCAGGGAGAGACTGCAGTTGTGGTCTCAGAACTCTGAGTATTCTGTATCATGAACAAGGGTGTTGTTTTGCCTTTTTGGACAAGTATGTGTATGTGTTGGAGAGTTTGTACATTCTGGCAGTTCTAGTAAGGGTGGGGCAAGGGAACTCACCTCAGGCAAAGGAAAGGAACGAAGAACATAAGCTGAGTAGTTTGTCCAACACCAATAGCAAAAACACAATTTTCCTCTTGCAGAAAATGGAACAAACATCAAGAAGAGGAAGACACATTCAGCTGGCTCTAGCTGGACAGTGAAGAGTTTGAGAGTATAGTCTCCCAGGTCAGCTTGGCTGGGTCAATCCCTGCGAGCCCTGAGATCCAGGACCAACCACCAAGGCTCTCTCTGAATGCTTAGCAAGAGCTTGGCACATGGTAAATGCTCAGTAAATGTTAGCTTCTACTATTCTTTGTGATTTGGAGTAGTAAATGAAAATGAGAACTGCTTTTTAAACCTCATACAGGAAGCTAGGAAAAAATAGCATTCAAAACAGCACTAGAATATAACATCAAAAGTACATGCACTAAAAGAAAATAAAGATAAATTGGACAACATCAAAATTAAAAACTTTTGGAAGCAGATGTGGCTCAAACAGTTGAGCTACTGCTTCCTACATGGGAGGTCCCAGGTTTGCTTCCTGTTGTCTCCTACAAAAACAAAGAAACAACAAGCAAAACAAACGAAAAAGCCAACTCAGGGGAGCCGATGCGGCTCAGTGGTTGAGTGCCAGCTTCCCACATATGAGTTCAATCCCCGGCCCCTGGAACATCAAAAAAAAAAAAAAATTTTTTTTTAAACTTTGTACTTTATTTTTTATTTATTTATTTATTTTTAAAGATTTATTTTCATTTTATTTAATTCCCCTCCCCTCCCCCGGTTGTCTGTTTTCTGTGTCTTTTTGCTGCGTCTTGTTTCTTTGTCCGCTTCTGTTGTCGTCAGCGGCACGGGAAGTGTGTGCGGCGCCATTCCTCGGCAGGCTGCTCCCTCCTTCACGCTGGGCGGCTCTCCTTATGGGTGCACTCCTTGCCCGTGGGGCTCCCCTATGCGGGGGACACCCCTGTGTAGCAGGGCACTCCTTGCGCGCATCAGCACTGCACATGGCCAGCTCCACACGGGTCAAGGAGGCCCGGGGCTTGAACCGCGGACCTCCCATGTGGTAGACCGACGCCCTAACCACTGGGCCAAAGTCAGTTTCCCTAAACTTTGTACTTTAAATGGTACCATCAAGAAAATGGGGGTAAAATCAAAAAATGAGTGAAAAAAATGTTCAAGTCATATATCTGATAATGGACTTGTATCTAAAATATATAAAGAACTTTTACAATTCAGTAATAAAAAGACAAAAAAATGCTATTTGAAAATGGAAAATGATCTAAATAGGCATTTCTCCACGAAGATATACAAATAGTCAATGAACAAATTAAAGATACTCAACATCTTTGGCCATCACAGAAGTACAAATCAAAACTGCAATGAGATACCACTTTATATACGTTAGGATGGCTATAATCAAAGTGACAGATAATAACCAGTGTTGGCAGCGGACTTGGCCCAGTGATTAGGGCGTCCGTCTACCACATGGGAGGTTCGTGGTTCAGACCCCGGGCCTCCTTGACCCGTGCGGAGCTGGCCCATGCGCAGTGCTGATGCGTGCAAGAAGTGCCGTGACACGCAGGGGTTTCCCCCGCGTAGGGGAGCCCCACGCGCAAGGAGTGCACCCCATAAGGAGAGACGCCCAGTGCCAAAGAAAGTGCAGCCTGCCCAGGAATGGTGCCACACACACGGAGAACTGACACAACAAGATGACGCAACAAAAAGAAACACAGATTCCCATGCCACTGACAACAACAGAAGCGGACAAAGAAAAAGATGCAGCAAATAGACACAGAGCAAATAGACCAGAGTGGGGATAGGGGGAGGATAAATAAATAATTAAATCCTGAAAAAAAAAAAAAATCAGTGTTGGCAAGGATGTGGAGAAATCGGAAGTATTATACACTGTGGGTGGGAATGCAAAATGACACAGCCACTGTGGAAAATAATCTGGAAGTTCCTTAAGTGGTTAAATATAGAGTAATCATATGACCAAGTAGTTCTACTTCTAAGTATATACTCAAGAGAAATGAAAATATATGTCCACCTGAAAACTTGTGTAAGAATATTCCCAGCAGCATTGTTCATAATTGCCAAAAAGTGGAAAAACCAAAATGACCAGAAATGGATGAATAGAGAAATAAAATGTGGTATATCCACACAATGGAAAGTTATTTCACAATAAAAGAAGTGATGTACTGATACATGCTACAAAATGTATGACACTTGAAAACATTATGCTCAGTGAGAGAAGTTAGTCACAAAGGACCACATTTTGTATAATTATATCCTATTGTATAATTCCAGTCTCTGAAATATCCAGAATAGCCAAGTCTATATACATAGAAAGTAGATTAGCAATTGCCAGGGGCTGAAGGTTTTGAGGTTGTTTAGAGCTAAGTGTTCCAGAAAAACGTGCTCTTAAACTTAATCTATTCCTGTGGGGTTGAACCCATTGTAAGTAGAATATTTTGATGAGGTTATTCTGTTAAGGTATGAACCAATTCAGTCAAGATGGGTATTAATCCTATTACTGGAGTCCTTTATAAGTGGAATAAAATTCATACAGGTAGACAGAAAGCCACAGGAACCAAGAAACTGAAGGACAGTGGAACCTGAAAGAGACGGGAGAGACCATGAGAGGCTGCCGTGTGCATTGCCACGTGACAGAGGAGCCTAGGACTAACCATCACTGGCAGTCAGTCCTAGAACACCAGTCTTCAGGAAGAAAGCATTGCCATGATGACACCTCGTTTTGGACTTATCTCAGCCTCAGATGGTGAGCTAATAAATCTCCATTGTTTAAGTAAATTAACTGCATGGTATTTGCTTGAGCAGCCAAGAAAACCAAAACTGTATGTGTTTGGTGGTTTCTTTTTGGGTGAAAAAATGTTCTAAAATTGATTGTGGCAATGTTTGCACAACTCTGTGAATATACTGTTCATCTGCATATTTTACAGGGGTAAATTATATGGTTGTATTTATTAGCCGTAGGGGTGCTGATGCAAAATACCAGAAGTCTGTTGGTTTTTATAAAGGGTATTTATTTGGGGTAGAAGCTTGCAGTTACCAGGCCATAAAGCATAAGTTATTTCCTGTTTCTCTCTGGGCTCAGCTGCTGTGTTCACCCTACAAGGCCAACTATCAGGTAAATGGCTCTGTCTCTCTCCCAGGGGCTTCTGCCATGTGTAAGGAGCCGTCTCTATTCCTCTGTGTTCTCCTGTGTGTTCACTTCCTGGGCTCCAGCTAAAAACTCCAGTATCAAAAGCTCCAACTCTGTCCTTTGCCATGCCTTTTATCTGTGAGTCCCCACCCACCAAGGGGCAGGGACTCAATGCCCTACTGATGTGGCTCAGTCAAAGCCCTAATCATAATTTAATCAAGCCCAGGTATAGATCAGTTTGCAAATATAATCCAATATCTATTTTTAGAATTCATAACTATATCAAACCACTACAATGGTTGTGAATTATTTCTCAACAAATCTGTAAAGCAACATTTTCTTGCACTTCTGGGTCACAAGAAAAGAGAACCAACTCTTAGTTGGAAAGGTAAATACAGGTATTTAACGTTTTACACACGAGGGATGTTCCATGTTTTTGGTACTCTCAGAAATTTGGGGTTTCAAAATGTGAGTAAGAAAAATATAAAAGAGAGACACCTTTATTACGTGGGAGAGAGGAAGGGATGCACAGGTGAAGAAAAGGCAATGTTGTTAGCTATGATAAAGAAGGCTACACAAATTAACCCACTGTGGTTAAGGTCAACAGTGGTCATGACAACCGGAAATCTTGCAGACAGTGCAACAACTCAGCAAGACTGTGTTCTTCAAGAAGATAAAAACATATCCTTGGTAACATGCCAATTCTCAGCAAGCTAATTCATGGCAAGTCTTTCTCTGGGAAAAGAGATAATTAAATGTTTCTGAAGTCTTTGCTCCCTAACTATGGTAGTTAGGATGACAATGATGTGGAACAGAGGCCCCAGCTGACCATGATAGACAGTGTGAATAAGAAATGCATCTTTAAATTTAACATATTGAAATTGTGGGAAGATGGCAGAATAGGAAGCTCCAGGAAACAGTCCCTTCACCTGAACAACTATGAAACAGGCAGGGACTGTCTGAATCAACTATTTTGAAACTCTGGAATCCAATAGGACACTGTATACCATCTAGGTAAGCGTGAGGAAGAGGCTGATAAGTTATACTAAATACCAGTTTATTACTTTCTTTACATGGCAGTTACCAGTGCCCATCCTCTAGTCTCATGGCAGGCCACGGTGAAAAACCCACTTCGCCAAGACTGGGGGCATGGGTTGTCGGCTGACTGCTGATCACTGCTTTAATTGGCTTCTTCATATCACTGAGGGCCCAGCTCTGAGGGTGGCCAGTGTTGCAACTCACCCTGGACAAAGGTCGCAGTGGAGACTTAAAGATGGTGTGCTTCCACAGAGCTGTGGAGGACAGTTGAAGGGCAGCGTTCACTGGGCAGGTCAAGAAAGCCCAGCTTTGAGGAGCTGTGGAAGGAGCTCCTGGCACCCTTCCTGGCTCTCCTCTCATCCCCTCCCTAGTGCAGCGTGGAGCTGGCTGGCACTTCCTTTGTGGATCCCTGACCTTGTTCCAGCTGAGGAAATCACAAGGAAGATTAGGAACTATCTTGAGGCAAAAGGAAATTAAAATACGACATACCAAGACTTACGGGATGCAGCAAAGGCAGTGCTGAGAGGATAATTTATAGTTCTAAATTCTTACATTTAAAAATAAGTAAGATCTCAAATCAGATACCAAACCTCAAAACTGGAAGAACTGGAAAAAGAAGAGCAAACTGAACACAAAGTAATCAGAAGGAAAGAAATAACAAAGATCTGAGTGGAAATAACAAAATTAGAGTGGAGATAAAATAGAGAATTTTAAAGAATTTAAAAAAACAGAATTGGCAAGATCAAAAGCTGTTTCTTTGAAATGATCAATAAAATTGGCAAACCTTTAGCTTTAGCTGTACTGATGAAGAAAAAAAGGGGGAGGACACAAATAACTAATATCAGAAATGAAAAAGGGAACATTACTACCAACCCCACTGAAATAAAAAGAACTGTAAAAAGACACAATGAACAACTGTATGCCAACAAATTAAATAATCTAGGTGAAATATACAAATTTCTAGGAACACATAAACTACCTACACTGACTCAAGAAGAAATAAAAGACCTCAACAATCCAACAACTCATAAAAAGATTGAATCATTAATCAAAAACTTTCCAACAAAGAAAAGCCTAGAAGCAAAAGGCTTCAGGGGGGAATTTTATCAGACATTCCAAAAGGACACCACCAATCCTGCTCAAACTCTTCCAAAAAACTGAAGAGGAGGGAACATCCCCTAATGCATTCTACCAGGCCAACATCACCCTTACACCAAAGCCAGGTAAAGATACCCTGAGAAAAAGAAATTACAGACCAGTATCTCTTGTGAATATAGATGCAAAAATCCTCAAACAAATACTAGCAAACTGAATCCAACAGCACATTAAAAGAATTATACCCATGATCAAGTGAGATATATCCCAGGCATGTAAGATTAGTTTAGTGTAAGAAAATAAATAATGACATATACCTAATTAATTGAATGAAGGGAAACAAACCACACAGGATCATTTCAATTGATACAGAGAAGGAATTTGACAAAGCCCAGCATGCTTTCTTGATAAAAACACGAGGAAAACTAGGAATAAAAGGAAACTTCCTCAACACAATAAAGTGCATTGTTTTAGTTTCTTAGGCTGCTCAAAGCAGATACCATGAAATGGTTCTGGATGAACAATGGCAATTTATTCATTCATGATTTTGAGGCAAGGGCATTATCCAAATCAAGGCATTATCAAGGTGATGCTTTCTCCCTGAAGACCAGCTGCTAGCAATCCTTGGCTCCTTTGTCACTAAGAACCTGAGCTATAGGAAGCTGTGTGTCACCATGTTCCCTAACTGAGAGGTAATTGTGACCCTCCCACTTAATGGTAAGGAAAGAAATATTTGGCATGTGTCCCCTAAAAGGCATGCTGAGCATTTTATATACATTACAACCTTATTTAGCCCTCACATGAATGCTGTAGCAGAAGTAGTAGTACCTCCATTGTAAAGGTGGGGAACCGGAGCTCAGGCAGGTTCTGTGACTTGTCTAAGGCGTTAGTTAATAATTGTTCATGGGTGGAGTTGAAACCTTTGTCTACCTGACTCCAAACCCCTTGGTCTTTCCAGTGCCTTTCCCCCAAATGACATTAAGCTGAGCCTCAATCCTTATGGGAAGTGGGAACGGGGAATGGGAGGAGCGGACAGAACTGCAGAGGATTAAGGGAACCTGCAACTTGCTTGTTCAGCTTTATCTGTAAGAACCGGCAGTTTGTTAGCCTAGAGCCTCTGAAGGTCCAATAATCATGAATCTCTCAGAGGACAGAGCCCTCCAAACTCCTCAGAGTAAATCCAGTAGTGAGACCCACTGGAAATGGCCATGTAATGTCCATCCTTTGCTTTACATATAGAAAGTACCCAATACGCATTTGTTCATCAATTCTCTACTTCTTCGGGGGCTTTTCAGAGTCAAGGGTAATCATATGAGGCCTGCACAGCTCCTGGAGTTAAGGCAGGCTGGATACTTGACAGGTTCTCCCAGGTGGGTTTTTCTAGCCTCTGCATGTCTCTCATTGTCTGCCATGGTCCTGGTGCCAATTTCTTCTCCCTTGGCTCCAGCTCTACTCCTTGCTTCACTTCTATGTAAATCAATTGCTCAGATCCCTTTTAAGGACTCAAAAGAGGCAATGCTCCTGAGTATTTGGGGCTGTCCATGTGAGTAGTTATTCACCCCACCTCCTGTACCTAGATCCCAGGTGATGGATCTGATGTGGTCACATCTTTACTTGTCCTTGCTTTGAATGGTTTTCCTTCTCTTGCCTTCTCTGTAACAAGGGGAAATACTGGGGGCTAGACCAGAAGTTCTCATGGGAGACCTCCTAGTTCTAAGATCTTTTGAACTAGATCAGTTTCAAGTTGAAGTCATGTCTATGTTGGTTTATCATTGATACTGATCACTCAGTCCTACTCTGTGTCTGACCCTCTTGTAGATGCTGGTGACAGAGCTGGGCAAGGCAGAACAAGGACCCTGCTCTAATCAGATTTACATTTCAGTGGGAAGAAAGAGAAAATAAGTAAACACATAAACATGGTAGTTTCAGACTCTGAGATGTGCTGTCAAGGATATAAACAAGGTCACATTATAGAGAGTAAGAAGCGATAGGATTTGTTACTGCAGATGGGTGATCATGGAAGGCTTCTCTGAAGAGACAGACAGGGGAAAGCACATTCCAGGGAGAGGGACTAGAAGGATCTAAGGCTCTCAGACTGGAGTAAGCGTAAGGTGTTCAAGGAATAGAAGAAAATGTGATGATTATTATGTCATTAAGTGGTTATTATGGGCCAGGCATTGTACTATATACTTACATATACTTTCTCATTTTAATTCTCATAGTACCCTATGAGGTAGGTATTATTATCTTCACTTTACAGGTAGGTTTTCAGTTCCATTAGCACTTGGGATTCCCTTACCTCTATGGAGGCACCATAGAGAAGTAGGTCCAACTGGGACCTTTCAGAAATTTGTTAAGGCCTTAGTAGCATTTTGTGGGCAGGCAACAGGGAGGAGAGATACAATAATGGTTTGCAGAACAAAGAATTGCACCTCTTCGTGTGTGATTTTCAAACATCCCACCAGTCTGATGTTCATATAGATGAGAAGCTTGTTTAAAATTTCCAAGCCTAGGAACGAATTCCATTTTACATACAAATATGAAGTATTTAGGAATTCAACTACCAGCTACACTAAGGAAAATTATACTCTGTTTTGTTTGGATCTTTTTTGAAAGGAGCGTCAAATCTCCTGGGTTACATATTTGCTCTGACAGCTATGAATGTAGACTGATACAGGCGTGTCATGCTGGTGACCCAAATATAGTGGGCCTCACTGCAGTAGATATGATTTTCTGAAATACTGAACATTCTTGATAAAGTTAGACTTAGACTCCAACATTACTAAGTTAGCAGGGATGCACAGAATGCATGGAACACAGAGACTGCTTTGAATTTTACAAATTACAGGTGCTTTAAAAAGATTTCATGTTTCCTTCTATGTTTTATTTATTTATTTTTCATTTAGCACATTGTTAAGAAACATTGTCTTAGTTTGCCAAGGCTGCTCTAACAAATACCACACAATGGATTGGCTTACATGACAGGAATTTATTGTATCATGATTTTGGAGGCTAAAAGTTCAACATTGAGGTATGGGCAAGACCTTGCTTTCTCCAAAGTCTGTAGCATCGGTGATGGCAGTCCTTCATCATATTGTGATCTCTCTCTGGCTTCTACTGACTCACTGCATCTGAATTTCCTCTGCTTTTTAGGACTCCAGTCATATGGGTTAAGGCCCACCCTGATTCACCTTGGCCTCATCTAAATAGGATCTTAGAAGTTACTTCTCACCAAATGAGTCCACACCTTCACTAATAACAACATCTTCAAAGGTCCTATTTCCAAATGGGTTCCCACCTACAAGAATGCAGATAAAGACTTTTGTAGAGGACATGATTCAATCCTCACAAACATGTAATATGAAAAGTACAGAATGAAAGGGTTTTTATTGATTTGGGGGTTATTCGGATGCTCTCCCCATAGCTCTACCATACAACATCAGTGAATTCTTGTGTTACTGTCTCTTTCACCAGTTCATCCTCTAATTCCTGTACATGGTCCCCAAGGTCTTTTTAATTACTTGAACCTAAATATATGCTTCAAAGTGTAGAGGATTTCAAGAAAAGTGACATTACTCTCTCCCATGTAGCAGGATAAACATATGTCTATATGTGCCCCGTGCAAAGACAAAAACTGGCTCATCTCCAAGGATAGACTCTCATGTGTTCAACTTTGGCAGTGTGTAGTTTGTTTTGCAGGTTATCCCTACTCTAATTAAGTTTCTCACTTTCTCTTATTTTACAGGAATAAATTTAGTCTATCACTTCTTTAAACACTAGATTTTATTCTTGGGTGCCCCATGCTTTTATTCTTTCATTTCCTTGTATTTCTTATATGTATTGGCTTTAATTTTTTTATGTAACACAAA
The DNA here is from genome assembly GCF_030445035.2 of Dasypus novemcinctus. NCBI lineage: Eukaryota > Metazoa > Chordata > Mammalia > Cingulata > Dasypodidae > Dasypus > Dasypus novemcinctus. The sequence goes on along the minus strand of NC_080681.1, from coordinate 36,430,180 downwards.
ACTTGCTAGTTTAACCATTTTTCATTGTTCAGTCTAGTGGCATTAATTATATTCACAATGTTGTGCTACCATCACCATCATCCAAACAGAAACTCCTCATTCCCTCTCCCACCAGCCATCAGTAACCTCTAGTCTACTTTCTCTCTCTGTGAATCTGCTTATTCTAAATATTCATATAGAAGAAGCCATGTAATATATGGCCTTTTGTGTCTGGCTTATTTCACTTAGCATAATGTTTTCAAGGTTCATCCATGTTATAGCATGTATTAGAACTTCACCCCTTTTTATGGCAAGAGCCATCTTGTGACTGGGGGTGAAAAAGCCACACACTAAAGATGCTGATTCAGAAAGGAAGGATTTGGTTCTCTGAAAGCATCGTCTAGGTGCCATGTCAGCTTGGCTTATCCTCCAACCACTGTTGGGAGAGCTCAGAAATCTCTTTTGTATATAAAGTCATTCTTGGTGTGTGTTTTCTCTGTTGTTTCTATTTACAGCTAAACACATTCTGACCTAATATCTGTGTTGTCCTATCTTCCTGGTAACAGAACACTGGGGTTTGAACCATTATACCTCAGTTTTGAAAGATTATAGATACTTTCTATATACTGTTTCATACCAAAATTATACAGGCTGGGAAGTTCTAGGCATTACCCAAAATTCAAGCTGAATCATATTTGTTTAGACTATTATATTTGGGCTTGCACAGCCAGGTGCCTTTTGAAATGTCCAGATTTAAGCACCCGGGACTCTTGTATTGTAATACTTTTGTTTAAACAGGTAAAAAGTGGGAAGCAGACATGGCTCCACTGATAGAGCATTCACCTACCATATGGAGGGTTCAGGGTTCGATCCCAGGGCCTCCTGACCCATGTGGTAAGCTGGCCCATGCACAGTGCTGCTGCACGCAAGGAGTGCCATGACACACAGGAGTGCCCCCATGTAGTGGTGTCCCACACGCCAGGAGTGCACCCTGTAAGGAGAGCCACCCTGTGTGAAAAAAGCGCAGCGCACCCAGGAGTGACACAGAGAGCTGACGCAGCAAGATGACATAACAAAAAAGTGCCAGTGCTGCCAGATAATGCAAGCAGACACAGAAGAACACACAGTGAATGGACACAGAGAGCAGATGGGGGGAGGGAGGGAGGGAACGAAAGAAAGAAAGAAAGAAAGAAAGAAAGAACAAAAGAAAGAAAGAAAGAAAGAAAGAAAGAAAGAAAGAAAGAAAGAAAGAAAGAAAGAAAGAAAGAAAGAAAGAAAGAAAGAAAGATCTTAAAAAATAAATAAATAGGTGAAAAGTATTAAGGATGTGGCTCTTCCCCAAGGTATGAGCACTCACCTCAAAATTATGCAGATTATCTTTTAAAAATTATAGCTGAAGAAAAGATGGAAAAGGGAAAAGGGAAAATAAAGGCAAAAGAATAAAGGCCAGTTTCAGATGGCGTGGCAGATTATACTTCCTTTTGTAAGATCTAGAAGAACACAAAAACCTATTGTAACTGAGCATTAAGAATTAATGATAGGTTAGCAGATGTGGCTCATGTGATTGAGTTCCCACCTACCGGATGAGAGGTCTGTGGTTTGGTTCCCAGTGCCTCCTAAAGAAGACAGCTAGCTGGCATGGTGGGCAGGCATGGCAAGCTGACAAATCAAGATGACGCAATGAGAGACAAAAGAAGAAAAACACAATGAGAGACACAACAAAGCAGGCAATGGAGGTGGCTCAAGCAATTAGGTGCCTCCCTGCCACATTGGAGGTCCCTGGTTCAGTTCCCAGTGCTTCCTAAAGAAGCAAGGAAGACAACAGACACAGCAAGTGCAAACAATGAGGGGGTGGGAAGAAATAGATAAAAAATAAATCTTAAAAAAAAAGAATTAACAAATAATTATGATTACTGAATCAATTATATAGATGCCTTTTCAATTCCAGAATATTATAAAATAGCTGAAGATTTTTTTTTTGAGGTACCGGGGCTGGGGATTGAACCCAGGACCTAGTGTGTGGGAAGCTGGCGCTAAGCCACTAAACCACATTGGCTCCCCTGAGTTGGTTTTTTCATTTGTTTGCTTGTTGCTTGTTGTTGTTTTTTAGATTTTTGGCTCCCCCATCTCTCTGCTCATTGCTCATTGTCTGCTCTTTGTTTTTACTTGTCTGCTCATTGTTTTTTCTCATTGTCTGCTCGTTTTTTTGTTCATTGTCCATTGTCTCTGCTCACTGTCTGATTGTTGTCTTGGTTTTTTGTTTTTAGGAGGCACCAGAACTGAACCAGAGAACTTCCATGGGGAAGCAGGGACTCAACTGCTTGAGCCACATCTGCTCCAAATAGCCAAAGTTTAATATTCAAAACTACTGAAACTGGCAAGACTGACCTTACCCTTTTTGTATGGTCATTGCCAAGGAATAACCTGCCATTGTGATGATTATTCTAGACAGATATTACCTTTGTATATGGTCATTTTTAATTAAGATCTGCTATTATGACAATTATTTCAGATTGATCTTACCCTTATATATGAGCATTTCTATTAAAATGGTAACTACTCCACCCTCCCTTCTTTGAAATCCATAAGAAAAACCTTATAACTGATTTCTGTTCTGTATCCCCCATCCCCAGATGCCTTGACCCCTGATAATTGTCTTGTGATTGTAACAACCTTGTGACTCACCACTCCCCTGTGTTGTACCCATCTCCCATCGTGTTTAGTCACTTAGTGTTTATTAATGAAGGAACCTGAACCAGCCTACCACAATTACTCATTAGCATAAGCTGCTAAACCTTGATATTATAAAACTATCAAATTACTGCAGTTCGAGGAGGCAGATTTTGGGGCCCTTAGGCCATTGACCTCCTTTGCTATGCACAAGGAAATAAATAATTTCTTTCTTTGAAGCCCCAGAATCTCAGGAATTGGTTAATAAAGTGTATGGTGGTTAATAAATTGCATGGAGCAGAAGAACCCACATTTGCTCAATATCAAATATCCTGCCTAGAAAGTCTTTCTTTGAGACAGACAATTCCCTCAGATGTCTCCTTTCTCTCAAATATTATATCTTTTGATTACAGAGAGGTGTTGCTGAACTGTTATTTACAAAACAGATTGTATTGTTGTAGCAGAGAGAAGTCAGGTGTATGCAGTATTGAAGGCCAGGACATGAGAAGCTGAGAAGGAAGATTTATTATGACTGGCCAGACTCGGCAGGCTCCTGTCTAAATAAAAACTGAGCCCCGAATAGGATTTTTAGGTTCCTTTTATACAGAGGATGTAGGATTGGGGAGTTAAACAGTGCTTATATGCAAAAGGACCTTTTTGTTAGTTTCTTCAAGTGTTTTATCTGAGTATCAGATAGGTTATATCCTCCAGGTAAGCTTGAATTAGCACATATCCCCCACATTCCAGGTAAGCTTTTAACATGTACCTCCCACATTCCAGGTAAGCTTTTAACACCCCCAACCCCACCCCCGCATTTCAGGTAAGCTTTAATCACACATTTAGTTTGCGTTCTCCCTGAATACCCAAAGCCTATAGAGTTTATACCTCTCAATTGGCTTTCCAGGGAACTGGGCATAGTTGGATATAGAATAAGTTTGAATTTATGCACAGGCCATATTACTTCCCCCCCTTTGATGCCTGCTTAAGGTTATTAAGATTCTGCATCACTATTGCCAGAGTCTCTCTGGACTGACTGGTATGTATATAAAGACATGAGATGGGCAGCTGTCTGCGTTTTTACTATACCATTTATTAGGGTGTGTATCCTGCTTATGGTGAAAGGGAGGAGGCAAGTGTGGTGCATTCTCCTATGAGGAAGGCAATTACTCCCACTAGAAGCTTGAAATTGCCTGCTATTGACTGTCAACTTCCAAAGGGATTACTTAAATTCCAACCATTCCAGGTCTGCACTGGAACATGAGCAATTTTACTTGTAATTTCATTGATAAACTTTCCAGTGCTATCTAGTTCAAGGCAGCAGTTAGAGAGATTGAATTTTCCACAAACTCCCCCTTCAGCTGCCAGGAGATAGTCTAAGGTGAGATGGTTTTGATAGATAGCACTTCTGAATTTATTTTGCTGTTGGACTAGTAAGTTTAGAGCATGGGCGATGTCATTGGTTATTATTTCTACCATGGCTTGTAAGCAGATGATTGAGTTTAGCATATAGATAGGGGTTCAATAACCCCATATGCCATCCTCTGTCCAAGTTGCTGGCCCATAGTACTGGATTATACACTCAGGGGGCCATTTTTCACCTCCCCAGATAATGACAGCCCTTTTTCTCTTATGTTTTGATATACTGCCTGGCTTAGCTCTTTCCCTTCTACTAAGGGAATGAGGAAGAAGGAGGGTTTTATTGTACCAAGCATACAAATACCACACCAGTTTTGGGGAAGTTCTTGGAATGCAAGTTTTCCACAAATCCAGTACAGACCATTTGGGGCAGTAAAGGTGCCCTTTGCAGTGGAGTTCCACCCTGTGATTAGTTTGGGGAAAGTACAATTTAGGAGAATGTTCCCCAAGCCTCCATTGTATTGGCGGTGTAATTTTGGAATTTCCCTCCTGTACATGTTAGGTTTCCAACAGATATAGAGGAGTATAGGCAGGTCCTTGAAACACAATATTTTCCTATGACAGAAGTTTGCAAGGACCACATACTATCTTGGGGGGGGGAGTGGCTGGGAGGTTAGTTTCATTATAAGGGTGGCTATAATTGTATTCTCTAGTTTCCCAGGGCCATTGGTCTCCCATATTAGTACCTCCACATATAAGCATGAGGAGATATTTAAGGCTGCCCCTACTACTTCAACTAGGTTTATAAAGAGATTGTTTGCTGCTTGTGGAATGGAAAAGGGCTTTTCCATTTCTTCATAGAAGGAGTAGAACACAGAGTGGGCTTTACTTGTGAGTGGGTGTTTCCAATACCCAACCCAGATGTAGGCTCCTGGATCTGTTCCTCTACTGCAATGTGGAGGCCCATTTGGACTCCCTGAGTCTGCCAGGGTTCAGGGTTAAGGATGGTGAGGTTTAAGGGGTTACATTGACCATGTGGACAGTTAGCTGGGGCCATTCCTTTGATGAGGATGGCTATTTGTTTAGTTGTGTCTGTGTTCCAGGTGGTCCAGGTGACACAGGACTAGTAGGAGCAGTAGTATGCATGTATGTATTTGCACCAGAAACCTCCTCCTCAGGCTGCATTTTTCATTTCTGGAGCATACATACACTTATTGTTATGAGTGTATTTCTGCTCCCAGCTGAGCCCTCCACATTTGGTGTTCCACAGTATCCCAGAGTCTATAACTTGACATGTTTAAATAGGAAGGACACTTGTTGGTTCTGGAAGTGACTGGGGTGGAGTTAAGTAGCTCCCTGTTTTGGTTAAACACTCTTATTTCCCATGTATGGTAGACCGTTGTGGGCTTGGGGTCGTAGCAGGTTATTTGGCCAGATACTACAGACACTATAGGAGATTCCCTGAAACCCACAGGTACTTATATGGCCCTTGCAGGTGTAATGGCTATGATATATTAATGTGGTATTGATGTAGGCCCCCATTTGCAGTTCTTGGATACATGTTTTATACTCTGTGGTGCCAACCTGGAACCAGGGGAGGGTCAGGGCTAGGAGTAGGGAAAATAACAGAAGGGGCATTGTAACTGGGATTAAACCAGATTCCTATTCTTCAGCTATGCATAGACTAAACAGCTTCCAGGGTGTGATTGGAGCAGAGCTCTGTGTTCTGTCCTCAACCTTTGGCCATGCATGGACCAGTCAGCTTCCGGGGTATGACTGGAGCAGGGCTTGGTGTTTTGTTCTTTCACAAGATGAGATAGGTTGAGTTGTCGGTATCTGGAATATAAGTCCAAGACTCTGGGGCAGCTTGCTTGACCTGGCTATGGTGTATCCACGGGGTGATTTCAACTACTTTAATTGCAGTGGATGGTTGGGTGGGGGAATAAAATGAGAAGATAGGGTCCTTGCCATCGAGGGGTTAGTGGAGCTGATTTCCAGTCTTTGACCCAGACTGCCTCTCCCGGCTTTTATGGGTATATGGAGCCGCTTAAGCTAATGGGGGCCCTTTCTTGGACCCAGTGATGCAGATTTTATAGGGGTTTTCCTAAGCTGATCACTCGCTGAGCTACTGATAAATTTCCTCTTCCTCTGAGGTCCCCTTCTATAGTTTGGATTAAGGGGGGGCTCCCAAAGAGGATTTCATAAGAGGTTAGGCTTAGCTTTCGGCCTGGGCTAACCTGACCTGGGAGGAGAGGACTCGGGAATATTTGCACCCATGTTAGCCCAGTTTCATGGCAAATTTTGACAATATAAGTTTTTATTGTATGGTTCATTCACTCTACTTTCCCTGAGCTTTGAGGACAGTAAGTGGTGTACAGTTTCTATCGGATGCGCAGTGCTTTGGCAATCCTTTGAGTGATTTCAGAGATTTTGTTGTTGGAGCCAATTGAGAGAGGTAGTCCAGATCAAAGAATGATTTTCCTAAGGAGAACTTTGGCGACTTCTTCAGCTTTTTCAGTTCGAGTGGGAAGGCTTCCACCCAGCCAGAAAAGGTGAAAACGAGGACTATGAGATATTTATAGCTTCTGGGTAGTGGCATTTCAGTGAAATCAACTACTAGATCTTCGAGGGGCATATTGCTGATTCTTTGGACTCCTGGGGCTCCCATGGGCCCCTGGCAAGGGTTATTCTTTGCCCATGTCACACACTGCTGGCATATGGCATGGGTGATAGCGGCTAGACTTGGGATGTAGAAGAATCTTCTAACATTTCTTTAAGATGGGTTTTTGCCAAGTGTGTGTTTTCATGATAGTCTTGAAGCACAGTTGCTGCTAATATTTGAGGCATGACTATTCTGTGATTGGGCAATGTCCACCACCCATTTGCTCCTTGTGTCCCACTCTCAGAGAGTATCTGCTCTCTCTCGGCTTGAGTATATTGCGGTTCCCGGTGATTCAGAGGCTGCAGGCCAAGAGCAGGCAGTGTATATTGGAGTTTCTGATAATTAAGAGGTTGAGGGATGAGGGCAGTGGCCAGGTTTTCAGATAAGGGATCCTTCCCATGCCACTCTTATTGCTTCAGCGTCTGCCCTCCCATTGCCCTGGGTGACAGTGTCCCTTGCAGTGTATCACAGTCACTTTGATAGGCTCCCAAACTGCTTCTAGTAGTTCTGGAATCAGTGTACCATATTTAATGCCATTACCCCCCAAGTTAAAGCATCCTTTTTGTTTTGTATAAGTCTCCATGTGAGTGCATATTTAGAAGGGTAAGGAAGGCATATTTAGAGTCTGTGTAGATGCTAATCTTGGCCCCAGCCACAAGTTGCCCTGAATAAAGCTATTCCCATCTGTGAAGAATTCCATGTCGGGATTTGGTAGTAGCTGGTCTTGGTGGTCTGGCTGGCCAATATGAATACCATGTTTCCAGGCAGTTATGGGTTAGAATTCCTGGCTAGATGGGTAGCAGGGTAGCAAGGTTTAGGGCTTTTTACAAGTTCCAGTTGGATGAATGGATTTTCACATAATAGGGTTTGATATTTAACCAGGTGGCTGTTAGTAAGCCAGTGTGTTCCTTTGGCTTCTAAGATTATGATTACTGCATGCGGAACCCTGACAATTATAGGCTGCCCAAGAGTTAATTTTATGGCTTCTAGTGTCAGCATTGCTGCGTGCTGCTACAGCTTGCAGGCATGAGGGCCATCCCTGGGCTACAGTGTCCAGTTGTTTGGATAGATAAGCTACAGGTCTTTGCTAGGAACCCAGGTATTGAGTGAGTACTCCTATTGCAATGCTTTGGCAATTATGAACGTATAATTAGAACAGTTTACTAAGATCTGGAAGCCCGAAGCTCGGTGCTTCCATCACAGCCTGCTTGAGAGCAGTGAAAGCATCTTTCTGTGGGTTTTCCCAGAGCAGGGGATCATGATCTCCCACCTTTGTGGCTTCATATAAAGGGTGCATGAGGATCCAAAATTGGAGATCCAAATGCGGCAGAATTCAGTCGCTCTGAGGAATTCTCACAATCTTTGGCAGGTGCTCAGTTCAGGGAGGCTACAGCTTGTTTCCTTTCTTTCAAGTCCCAATCCACAGAGCCCTGTGCTATTTTATAACCTAGATATTTGACCTGAGGTAGGCAGATTTGGGCTTTTTTCTTGGACATTCGACTACCCTTTTGTTGCAGATGTTCTAAGAGGGCATGGGTTCTGCTAGCACAGTCTTGGTAGGTGGGACTTCTGAGGATGAGATCATCTACATATTGGAGGAGAAAATGGTTACGGCTTTCTGTTTTAAAGGATTTGCGATCACTGGCCAGGGCTTGTCCAAAAACAGTGGGTGCATTTTTAAATCCCTGAGGGAGCCATGTCCAGGTTCGCTGTTGCTTTTCGCTGGAGCTTGGATTGTTCCAAGTAAAGGCGAAATGGGTGTACTCTGGGGTGTTATCCAAATGCAGAAGAAAGTGTCTTTAAGATCCAGGCATGAAAAGTAGACTGCTAATGAGGGTATCAAGCTGAGGAGAGTGTAAGGATTAGGGACCGCTGGATGGAGAGTTACTACTGCTGAGTTGACTGTTCACAAGTCCTGGTATGGGCGTTAATCCCCATCAGGCTTTTTAACTGGGAAGAGTGGGGTATTCCATGGAGACTGGCATGCCGTTAGTATGCCTTCATTCAGCAGTCTCTGACTATGTAGCCAGACTTTTTCTTGCACTTCACGTGGAACTGGATATTGCATTATGCTCACTGGGCTGGCTCTGGGCTTTATTTCAATAATAATTGGATGAATGCCATGTGCCATCCCCATTGGGTTACCCTCTGCCCATACTTTGGGCACATTTTCGAAGGGGAGCCATGCGGCCATAGATTGGCTGGCTTTGCTGAGGCAGATCAGTCTCCATTCCTCCTGCAGAGGGAGGGTTAGTGCTATTTTTGGAGGGTTTGGTGGTCCCAGTGTTAATGTGGATTGCCCCGTGGTGTTAAAGGTAATTTGAGCCTGTAGTTTAGACAGCAGGTCTCAACCAAGGAGGGGGACTGGGCATTCCGGGGGATACAGGAATTTGTGTGTGACTTCCTTACCCCCAATGGTACAGGTCCTGGCTTGGAGGAAGGGCCGCTGTATGCTTTTACCAGTTGCCCCTATGATAGTGGCTTGCCTTTTTGATAATGGCCTGACTGGCTTGGTCATTACAGTATGTTGAGCCCCAGTGTTAACCATCATTTGTATGGTGTGGCCCCCAGTTTGGACTCCGAGCATAGGTTCCACAGGGACGAGAGAATAGGAGCCTGGTCTGTCCTAATAATCTCCATCAGAGTCTTCTATTCCTGCAAGTTCGATGAGCTGATGTGCAGGTTTTCCTTCTGAATTTTTGCAAACCCAGAATTTAGTTTGTGACGCTCTCCTGGCTCATGCTTTGGCTGCTTTTTTTGCAGTGGCCTGTTTCCATTGTCCCTCCTCCTTGCAGTCCATGGCACTGATTTCACCCTAGGGGTGGGCCCTTCCCCCTCCTTGGGGCAGGGGTTTTCCAGTTTACTTTCCATGACACAGGATTGCTTTTTTTTACTATTGCTGCTGTGAAAAGGTCACCTTCTTTTTCATTTTCTGGTTTTCCACCCTCCTGGTTTCCACATTGCAGTTGACATAAACCTTGGTGGCTATGTCCATGAACTGAGAAATATTCATACCAGCGAACCCATCTAACATCTGTAACTTTCTTTGGATGTCAGCCTGTGATTGGGCAACAAATGCTGCAATGACCATTGTTTGGCTTTTGGGAGCATCTGGGTTAAAGGGCATGTATACACGAAATGCCTCGCACAGTCTCTCATAGAATTAAGCTGGACTTTCATCAGGAGTTTGTAGGATTTGGGTGGTTTTTGCCATGGTTACTGCTTTTCAGCTCCCGGCTCTGAACTCTTCAATTAAGGCCCTATGGAAAGTTTCTAGTTGGTTGAGCCTGGTCATGTTGTTGGGATCCCTTTGGGGGTCCTCCTCTGGGAACTGTGTGTGGGCATATTGGTCACTGTCCAGGGTTCCCTCATGTGGGTGCTCTTTGAGCCATGTTAGAGCCCCTTGTGTGACTCGCATTCTCTCCTCGAAGTTGAGCAAGATCATGATGAGTTGTTTACATCAGCCCAGGTGGGTTTGTGGGCCTGTATGATGGACTAAAGAGGTCTGTCATGGCCTGAGGTTTCTCCGAGTATGGTGGGGTGTGACTTTTCCAGTTAAAGAGGTCGGTTGTAGTGAAGGGATGGGACATGAACATTCATTTTCCCCCTTGGATCTGACCATCTGCATCGTAATAAATTGGAGCTCAGGCTTCATGGAGAGGTAACTGTTGGGCAGCTCTTATCCCTGCTCCACCTGCCTCCGGGGCGCTCCATGATCTGAGTTGTCATTTTTCAGAGACTTCTTCCTGACTGATGGTCGGCACTATGCTGCCAGGAACAAACGGCTGTGGGGGCAGCTGGGATGCATTTCCCAGTGTGGATGACAGCAAAGAGAGCTGCTGGGATGGTGTGGATGCACTTCCTAGTGTGGATGGTGACAAAGACAGCTGCTGGGATGATGTGCAGGCACTTCCTAGTGTGGATGGCGATGGGGGAGTGCTGCTTAGAGAAATTGGCTCATCCCCATTCCTCAGCACTGGTGTGGTAGGAGCAATTGCATAGGGTGGTGGGATGTCATTTTCATCTGGCGCTTCTAGAATAGGTGGGTTGGCACAGGATTCGGGGCTTACTTCCTCTGGATCCTTGGCATGGTGCTTGTTTGGCCTGGTTCCTGTGACAGCACTTCTGGGCTTTTGAATCAGGCAAATCCTGGCTTCTTGAGTTGTACATTTCCCTAACCAGGGCAGACTTTGACTCACAGCATCCTGCCAGGCATCGATGTAGGGGAACTGGTCAGGATGCCCTGGTTTTCTGGTTACTACATCATGGGCTTTACATATGATCCGGGCATCAAAGGTGCCCTCCAGGTCTCAGTCCACACTGAAAGTCAGCCATTCTAATTCACAAAGCATTCTAAGGTTTCCTGGCCGGAACTTTATGCTGTATACATCTCCATGGAATGCTCAGGAAAAGTTTTTCAGCATACAACCTAAAGAGGTCCTACTTTTTGTGTTTCCCATGTTTTCACCCTGTGTCAACACTGCACTACACTCAACCTTTCATTTCATCTATTTCCAGCTGTGTCCCTCGTGGGAGCTTACGGCACCTCTTAGCCTTAGGGAGGCCCCCCAGACCACCCTTGACCAGATGAGGCCACCACAGAACCATGGATCAGGACTCCGCACTCACCCCACAGAAGTGTGTTTCTGCATCTCACTCAGTCTCCACAATTACATGCACACAACCACCCTTTTTCCTTTCTCGGACCTAGAGAAGATGGCTTCTTCCCTTCTCCTCTGGAGTACTAGGGTCTTCTTCAAGAGCTGATCAGGCTCCCCTCCTTATTTTTCAGAATTAGGCTTTTCCTGTGCTATGCCCCTGGGGGGTCTTACCCATCTGGTGTGTGGAGCTCCTTGCTTCATTCTCAGGGTCTCTTGAAACCTCTGGTGCCTCCAGTTTCTCCAGGAGGGCTCTGGCAGAGTCCACAACCTCTTTCTCATCTAAGGGAAGTCCAAGGGCACCCAGGGCTGGGGTTCGCCCGGGCCCTCACAGTCTCCTCAGAGATGTCTGGGAGGGGCAATCAACTGTTGCTGCCTCTGGCCTTCTCAGCATGTCCCAGATGAGCCCCCAGAGATGTTGTAGCAGAGAGAAGTTGGGTGTACACAGTATTGAAGGCCAGGATGTGAGAAGCTGAGAAGGAAGATTTATTATGACTGGCCAGACTTGGCAGACTCCGGTCCTAATAAAAACTGAGTCCTGAATAGGATTTTGGGGTTCCTTTTATACAGAGGATGTAGGAGTGGGGAGTTAAATGGTGCTTATATGCAAAAGGACCTTTTTGTTAGTTTCTTCAAGCATTTTATCTGAGTATCAGATAGGTTATTTCCTTCAGGTAAACTTGAATTAACACATATCCCCCACATTCCAGGTAAGCTTTTAACACATACCCCCCACATTTCAGGTAAGCTTTTAACATGAACCCCCCACATTCCAGGTAAGCTTTAATTAGCACATTAATTTGCATCCTCTCTGAATATCCAAAGCCCATAAAGTTTATACCTCTCAATTGGCTTTCCAGGGAACTAGGCATACTTGAATATAGAATAAGTTTGAATTTATGCATAGGCTATATTAGTATAAGGCAACAGCATTGCTCTGCAGTATAATTTCAGAAATATTTTCTTACTGGAAAAAATATGCCCTTTTACATGTAAAAAAATTCCCCTGGGACACAATCTCAGAGTTTGTAAATCAAAACTTCATGCTTGTCTTATCATAGATTGCTTTCTCTGATTCTGAAGTCAGTCTTCAAAGAGCCAGACTAGCCACCTGCAGTCAGCAAGCATGTACTGTGCATTGCCTCCTGACTGGTTGAATTGAGAGACTGATATGAACTGAGTTTATGGACTTGGCCAGGTCCTCTTTTTGTGGGTAGAGCAGAAACTTTGGGGAGAAGACTAGCCCCCTCCCATGGTGGGATTTGGGAACAGTCTTTTCTACACATATCTTCCTCTTGGGGCCTGAGAGGGAGAAAGATCATTGCCAGATAGAGGATGGAAAGTTCCCTTTGTTTCCAGGGGAAGAGGAATGTCAAGGCTATCTAGGTTTATCAGAGAAGTACACATTGGAACCAGGAATCTCCTGGGAGACTGAGGCAGCTCTAGGTACTGGCTACTCCCTGTCGTCTTCCTAGTCAGCACTGTCTCCCTCTTACATTCTCTCTGCTTTTTTTCTAGGATGTATCTATTTCCTCTTTTTACCAACAAGCCAATTCCTCCGTTCAAATGCCAGAGAGAGCTAGTCCTAGTGGTTTTGCTTATCTACATTGCCCCTTTGGGTACAGCTCTTTGTGCAAGGTGCCTTAATGTGCCACTGGCCAGCTGATGGGCAGGCTATTCTTCACCTCTGGTCCACTTAGTGATTATGGATGCCCAGGTACCAGCCTGATGTGACTTCCCTGAACCAGAGGTTCTGGGCAGGGCAGTTTAAACTAGAAGCAACTATTGGAGACCACAGTCCCTGTGGCTCGCGTTTAGGCCAAGTCCTATTGCCAACACATGCCTGATTTGCTTGATCAGCCAGCATATCTGTTTCCTTATCTGTAAACAGGGGATAATAATAATATGAAACCTATTTCATACTGTTGTGATGAGGCTTAAGGAGGATAATGTATAGGTTAAAGGGCTTTGTAAACTGTCTATTTTGACCCATTTGGCTTCTCAGAAAGGCTAGACATTCATCCGGAAAAGGAACTGTGACAGGGAACAAGTAAGGAGAGAATGCGAGGGGAGCAGAAATCTCCTGCTCTCCCATGTGAAAGGGTGTACAGGGATCAGGGTTGGCTAGTCAGGAGTCGTGGTCCTCAGAATTTCACAAAGCACTGGGTGCTGTGCTGTGGGTGTGGGTAATGAGTGACAGATAAGTAGAAGAATCCTCTTCTCACTGTTCAGAGCTTCTCCCCCTCTCTACTGACGCCCCCTTTCTTCCTCTAACCCCTCCGAATTTCTTTAAAGAAAAAAAGAAAAATAGACAAGAAATTAAAAACAAAACAAAACTGAGGGTTGAAAAGTGAGAGATGACAGTAAATGGGCAGCAGTAACAAGATATTTGAGTTCCCAGGAAGGGTGGGGCGGTTTAGTCCATAACTGAACTGCTGGGGAATTTTGGCTCACAAATCCTGCAGCTGCCGGTAAATATCAAGCCCTTTGTATGAAAGGTGGTCCTGACCTTTGGCAGAACTGCTTCTGGGCACCTCCGGAAGCCCCTGACTCACCTCTGAGTTGCTAAATGGTGGTGCGGCACTGGACTAAGTACAGTGGCTTTACTCTGAAGCACACCAGGTCCCTCCTTATTGTATGGGGGGAGAAAGAGCATAGCCAGATAGGTTCTCCTCTTACAGGCCTCCTGTTTCAAATAGAAAAACTGGGCCCTATTTGAGTAGGTTCAGGTTGCTTACATTTAGGTTGTCATGTAAAAGTGTACTGAAGTGTACTGCAGGAATTCATAAATTTTTTTGGTTAAAACAAAGTTGGCAAAACACTCTGCAAACTGGAACATCTTAGCCCAGCCCAGACTGTCTACTGGATTCTGATCACCGAGATGGGCTCACACAGGGTCATATGGGATGGGAAGATTAAATAGGGGAGCAGGAAAAGTTAGAAGCAAACTTTTGATATTTTCCTTTGAGAAGAATATGGGAAGGGCAAGCAAGGGGAGATAGGGAAATGAAAGTAGATGAATCATTCTCTATATTTGACTAATTTCCTCATTGGCATTGGCAGAAATGACTGCTAAATCTAAATCCTGGGGTCTTGGCTTTTTTCTTTCAGGACTTTTTTTTTTTCTCTGTTAATTAGGACATTGGAGAAATTGTCATGATAATTATAGCATCTAGACAAGGGGAACTACAGGAGGCAGTAAGAGAATATTTAATTGCAGAGTTGAGCAAACACATGCCAATGACAGGATTTTGAAAGGCTCTCTAGAGAACAATGCCATAGGGAGCTGTGTTCCTTGGGATTGCTCTGACATTGTCTATTTTACAAGGGGAACCTTGGGTATTTTTTCTGAGCATTTAAGATTGTCAAGATTCTCATTTCCTGGAGAAGATTCCAGGGATCTATGGAGAAAACTATGCAGCAACACCTTGATCTTTATCAGTTTTACCCTCAGATTGTGTCACTGTAAAGCATGGCAGGGGCAGTTTTTTGCCCATATTAAAAGACATTGACAAAAAAAAAGAGACCGATATTGACTGATTCTTTTGGAGAGGTAGAAAAGAGTGATTAGGGGGAGCAGATGTAGCTCCAAGGGTTGAGGAGCACCTGCTTCCCATATACAAGGTCCTGGGTTCAATTCCTGATAACTCCTAAAAAGAAAACAAAACAAAAATACCAGCTCTTATTGGGGAGCGGAAGTAGCTCAGTGGTTGAGCACCTACTTTCCACGGACGAGGTCCTGGGTTCAATCTCTGGTACCTCCATAAAAAAAAAAAAGAGTGATTAGACCTGGAGGCTTCCTACCTTGCCAAGTTTGGAAGTGGGAGGGTGTCACGATATTTTCCCTTTCATATTTCAATAACATGCTTTCTCTACACTATTGGTGGAAGAATGAAACAGGATGTTTTTCTTTTCAACATGTTGTTATCCAATTAACTGGAAATCCCTTTTAATCAGAATTTCCCCATTTGGAGAAGACAAAACAACTCTTGTTCATGATGATGCCTGGAAGGTGCCAGACGATCCCCAATTTCCTTTTTCTTTCCTCAAATGGAAATATTTTTGTTTTGGTTGAAAATACATGTACAACTAACTGTAGCAGTTTGATATTGCTTATGAATTCCAAAAATAGTTTTGGATTATGTTTATAAACTGGTCTGTCTGAGATTTCACTTTTACTTGATTAAATTATGGTTAAGACTTTGATTGGACCACATCAGTAGGGTGCTGAGTCCCTTGGTAGATGGGGACTCGCAATTAGAAGACATGGCAAAGGATAGAGTTGGGAGTGTTTGAGCTGGAGCCTGGGGAGTAAGCACACAGAGGAGCAGAGTAGCTAAGCCTGGAGAGAATTGAGCCCCGGGAAGAGAGATAGAGCCTGTCACCTTATAGTCTACAGCTGGCCTTGTGGAGAAAACTGAGGAGCTGAGCCTGGAGAGAAATGGTCCCCGGGAAGAGAGGAACCCAGGAAGCCTGAACTCTGGCACATGTCAGCTGCCATCTTGCTCGAACTTGTGGCAAAAGTCTTTGGTGAGGGAAGTAACTTATGCTTTATGGCCTGGTGACTGTAAACTTCTACCCAAATAAATACCCTTCATAAAAACCAACAGATTTTTGGTATTTTGTCCCAGCACCCCTTTGGCTGACTAATACACTAACTTACTATGAGAATTCAACAATGTAAAATGTGGATAGTGAAAAATCCCTTTGTAAATGCCTCACCCCATAGTTATACCACAGTTAACCACTCAATAGACTAGTGTAGATCCTTACAGAGTTTTCCTGTGTATAAATATACACACATATTTATGATATATATTTATGCTCATGACATCATGCTATACATACTGTTTCACTTGATATATCATAGACATCCATACCAAACTTATAGAGCTACGTTGAACTTTTTCATTGGTTGTACAGCAGTCTCTAGTATACATTCATCATAACTGATTTAAGTAAACATATGTTAATGAATATTTAGGTTCCTCCCTATTCTTTGCTATTACAATCAGTTCTGCAGCAGAATCTTAACTATTTTTGGCTCTAATATTTTTAAAGATAAATTGCATTGTTTCTTTTTAAAATTAACTTTTCTGAATATAGTTTATTTTTATTATTTTTTTAAAGATTTATTTTTTATTTATTTCTCTCCCCTTACCCCCCCCCCCATTGTCTGCTCTCTGTGTCCATTCACTGTTTGTTCTTCTGTGTCTGCTCGCATTCTTGTCAGCAGCATTGGAAAACTGTGTCTCTTTTTGTTGCATCATCTTGCTGCATCAGCTCTCCATGTGTGCCACTCCTGGGCAGGCTGTGCTTTTCTCATGTGGGGCGGCTCTCCATGCAGGGCGCACTCCTTGTGCGTGGGGCTCTCCTATGTGGGGGACACCCTGGGATGGCAGGGCACTCCTTGCGTGCATCAGCACTGGGCATGGGCCAGCTCACCACATGGGTCAGGAGGCCCTGGGTTTGAACCTTGGACCTCCTATGTGGTAGGTGGATGCTCAATCAATTGAGCCACATCTGCTTCCCGAATATAACTTATAACAATAAACTGCACCCATTAAAAGTGTACAGTTCCATGAGTTGTGACAAATGGTTTAATATCTACTCACTTATCAGCTACCGCAATTAAGCTGTAGAACATTTCCATTATCTCAAAAAGTTTCCTCATGTCCCTTTGCAGTTACGCTCCACTCCCATCCTGGCCCCAGGAAACTACTGCTTTGCTTTCTGTCACTATTTGTTAGTTTACATTTTCTAGAATTTCATGTAAATGGAGCCATACAGTAGGATGTAGTTTTTGAGTCTTGTTTCTTTCATTTAGCATTTTTGAGATCCACTCATGTAGTCACCTGTAATAGGAGTTTTGTTCCATAATTTGTTTATACATTCACCTGTTGATTGATATATAGATTGTTTCCAGTTTTGGACCATTTTGAATGAAGTTGCTATAAACATTTGTGTAGAAGTCTTTGTGTGGACATACATTTTCATTTCTCTTGGTTTACAAACTTTATAAGAAATTGCCAAACTGTTTTCCAAAGTAGTTGTACTATTTTATATTCCTACTGGCAGTGTATTGGTGTTCCAGTAACTCTACAATCTTCCCAATATTTGGCATTTGCAGACTTTTAAATTTTAGCCATTCTATAGTGTACATAGTAATATATAATTATGGCTTCAATTTGCATTTACCTTATGATTAATGATATTGAGCATCTTTTCACAAGCTTTTTGCCATTCGTATATATTTCTTTTTTTAAAATTTATTTTATTTATTTCTCTCCCCTTTCCCCCAGTTGTTTGCTCTCTGTGTCCATTCACTGTGTGTTCTTCTGTGTCTGCTTGCATTCTTGTCATGTGGCACCAGGAAACTGTTGCTTTTTTTGTTGCATCATCTTGCTGCTTCAGCTCTCTGTGTGTGCGGCGCCACTCCTGGGTAGGCTGTGCTTTTTTGCATGGGGTGGCTCTCCTTGCAGGGCGCACTCCCTGCACATGAGGCACCCCTACACAGGGAACACCCCTGCGTGGCACAGCATTCCTTGCACATGGCAGTACTGCACATGGGCCAGGTCACCACGCAGGCCAGGATGCCCTGGGTACAGAACCCTGGACCCTCCATATGGTAAGCGAATGCTCTATCAGTTGAGCCACAACCGCTTCCCTGAATATATTATTTTCTGATGCATCTATTCAATATCAAGGTCCTGGCATATTGATATGTCTTCCTTCAGTAGGCCCTGTCCAGGTACTCTAGGGATTCTTGCCACTCCATTTGAGAATGTAGCAGGACTCCCCAGGATGGGAATTCAATACCCTTTCTGTTATTGTGTGGTCTCCATACAAGAGCAAAAGTTTTTAACTGTAATAAAGTCCATGAATTATTTTTGAAACATCGAAAAATATTTAGGTAGTGGCCAGTCTAGTTTTAGTATTGAGTGCATACAATATTTTTCACTTCTTTGAGAAATGTCACCTGCATGGTAATTAAAGTATTGGGTGATCAAAATGCCCCTTGGAGCCTTGGATAACAGAATTTGCTACATTTATGTGTCTGTATATTTGATTATAAACATTTATTTTGACTGCTTACTATGTGTCAGGTGTTGTGCTAAATGGGCTATTTCATTTAATCCTCACAGCAATGACCACAAGAAGTGGGCACCATTGTTATCTCCACTTTCCAGGTAAAGAAACTGTCTTAGAGTGAAACTTATCCAAGTTCACTCAGCTTGTGGCAGAGCTAGGATCCAAAACCTAGTTGTATATGTGCCTATATGCTTTAACCATCATCCACACTAAAAGCAATGCTATACTGAGCTATGTTGTTGGGATTACTACCATTTTATAATTTCCCTTTGGTGCAACGAGAGAGGTATAACATGTATGTGATATAATTTACCTAGTGTGGCAGTTTGAGATTATTTTATGAATCCCAAAAAGAGAAAGATTATGCTAGTAAACTACTCTTTTCCTCTGGGTGTTATATCCTTCGATTGCATCAAATTCAGTTGAGGGCCCTTTAGTTAGGTTACTTGATAAGATCACCTTAGGGTTTGAATTGGACTACATCAGTGAGGCATGACTCAGGTTGAGTCTCCCTTCCCTTGTGGGTCAGATGTAAATGGACATGCAGACAGTCAGACATAGGGAAAAAAAGCTGGCATCTTTAATTCTGCAATGTGAGAGACAAAACTGCAGGGAAACAGAAGCCCCTGAGAGGCCCAAAGAGTTAAGGCCCAGAAATAGACAAGCCCTATGCCTAATTGCTCACAGCTGAGCTCCAAGAACGGCAGATTCTTGAGGGGAAGTTAGACACCTCCGGGGAGATCCGAGGCCTTCTTGATTCAACACGTGGCAACAAGAGTAGCTGACTTTGATGAGAAAGCATCTCTGCTGATGCCTCGATTTGGACATTTCATGGCTTTGGAACTGTAAGATTTATCCCAAATAAATCCCCACTATAAAAGCCAACATATTTCTGGTACTTATCTGCAGTCTTTTGGCAAACTAAAACACCTAGCAATATAACTAAATTGTTGCGGACTAAGATCATCTAAAACCAAACCCATATTCAGATTTCCCAACTTGTTCCCCAATATTTTTACCATTAATATTTCATGCTATTAATAGGTCTATATTAACCAACTATTACATCTCAACCATATATTCTTTATTTTTAAATGACTTTCATATGGATATCTCTGCATTCTTATTTAGATTTACATTAGTTTTGAGGTTTCTGAAGATATTATTTCACCCTCAAGAAGAATTTTCTCAATATAGAGACTTCATTTTAAGCCTACATTTGCCAATAATTTAAAGTAAAATTAGAAGATTCCAATATTGAACCTCCTTTCTGGTAAGATACAGTTCAAGAGACAAGAATCTGGAAGGATGAAGGGAAGAGGCTGAAAAAGACAAAGCTTTCCCTCATAAATAAGAAATTTTGCTGAGCCATAGCTATTCTTTTTTCGGATAAATTAATGGGAATCAGTGGAAGCCTCAGAGGCACTTTCTCAGGGCATGATAAGCTGGCTCCTAGGAAGGGTTATATTTTCATCATGGGATTCAAAAGAGTGGTTATAGCACATTAGTGTCATGTTTTTGATGGTTGAAGATGGGTTTGTTATTGGTTTCTCTAGTTACATCCTCTGGAGGTTATTCTAACAGTTACCCTGGGGGAAAAAAAACTGTGAGCAGAGTTACAGAAAGCAACTGTAGGACTTAGAGGAGAGCCTCTTCCTCATTACTTTGTTTTAAAAATTAAATAAACAAACAATCAAGTGTATTGTTAACATCTTTCTTTCTTCCCTTTAGTTTCCTGAAGCAAAAAAAAACAATAAAGAAACTAAAGCAAATACAAAATTCCTTTTGCCTCAGATTAATTACTGAATAAAACATCATAAAATTATGACCTTTCTTCCCTTAGTAACTCATATCAGCTTGATTATTTAAGACAGAAGAAAACTTTGGGGAGAATGGTGTACTATGAGATAGGAACATATATTACCTCCTGTAAGGGATATCAGCTCCCAGGGCTAGGACACAGGTTTTGTCAAAATAACTAAGCCAGACCATACCATCTATATTTTCTACTCTCCCAGGCAGTTTTGGGGTGAAGACAGGGGGAATGTTAAGACCCCTGAGTTTTGTTCACAGATCCCACCCAGAAACTAGATTCCTGGAAAAAAAACAGGGCTGACTCCTTCCTAGGGAAAGCCCTCCCTGCTCTGCCGCCCCCTCCCCCTTTTATACCTGCTATGAGAATTCTTGAAAAAGATGTTGGTAGTGTTACTGCATTTTGCCTAGGTTCTTAACTAAACTGCAAGACATGAATTTCAGGAGCAAGTCATGTTGATTAGGCCAGTAATTTATTAAGGTAGGGAGGGAAGAGAAATGAGAG
Organism: Dasypus novemcinctus; assembly: GCF_030445035.2. NCBI lineage: Eukaryota > Metazoa > Chordata > Mammalia > Cingulata > Dasypodidae > Dasypus > Dasypus novemcinctus. The sequence goes on along the minus strand of NC_080681.1, from coordinate 36,409,446 downwards.
AAAATTACAGATCATCAGTCCCAGGTAGAGAGGAAGGGGCTGAAAAGTGATGAAGAGGTCCAATTTACAGATTACAATTCCCCATGATCAATTATAAATCCCCAGGTTTACTTGCATGTTGATCCAGGCAGGGGTGAAGAAGGCCAGAATAGGAATCAAAAGGCAATAGAGAACAAAAGGCCTGTGAGCTTGCTTTTAAAATCATTAATTATTCCACCCCTTTGCTAACGGCAGAGGCGGAGTTCCCGCTGTTTGCTGTTTTGATTGATTACCCCACCCATCAATCCCCCAGGAGGGCCCAATGATAAGGTCCTTGGGGAATATCCAGGGCTTCTCCTGGCTTCCAGAGGAAATCTCGTTCTGATGGGATTTCTTATGAGGGTCTTCCAGTAGTCATCTTAGGGGTACTGAACAACAAGTGTTCAGTGACCGTGATTTTTCTGCCAGGTTCCAGATCCGTCTATTGATTTCTTATCTAGCCTGCTTTAGTAGGATGGGAGGGGACTGCAGAGAAGCAAGAGGCCAGCCCTGTTCAGGACTCAAGTGTGTTAGAAACTCCTTTGGTTAACCTTACTGTTTCCTAGTCTTAGCACGTTCACTGATTAGCTGAGGACCATGGTCAAGCACCTTCACTTCACTAGGCTTCTTGTCCTCATCTGAACAGTCACAGGTCTGGTAATTAGAGGTAGATGATCTCAGAATGTCTCTCCAGACTGAAAAACTATGGCTCTCTTCTGTAATTCTTTTAGTACCACTTGTCTCATTCAAGACAACACAGCCATAGGACAGACCAAAACAGAGTGTGCTTTTTAGGGTTCTGTTTAAAAAGATTCAGAAGACTTTCTTTTGGAAGAATTCACTTCCCTGCAAGGATGTGCTTCTTTAAAAACAAGTAAGAGGACTGGATTGATCAGAATAATCTGCACCCACCTTCGATTATCCAAGCAAACCAGCCAATTGCCTAAACTTCATTCACACAAATGAGATTATAATATGGTGTTTTGTTGGGGCAGGAATCTCACATCTAAGCTTTAGAGGGCAGTCTTCATCTTTGCTTTGTAGGAAAGGCATTTAAGAAAAGAACTTGTTTTGTTTCCCTTGGATTAAACATTAGGAAGATTTCAGTTGCAAAAGAAAAATTGGCTGAAAGATGTACCAAATGTCTCTGGATGAAAAGTACTGGCAGTCAGTGGAAATCCTCTCTGTGTTTCCTGTGTTTAGCATTTATACTACATGCTTCAAGCTTAAAAGCCCTTAACTGTCATTAGCTAATTACCTCCCATGGGCTACAGAGTGGGTAGAGGGAATATTGGAATGGAGCCAGCTTTCAGAGCTGTGAGATGTCAAGTGTCTGTACCAGTCCTAATTCAGGGTGTAGTTGTTTCACCATTTTTCCATACACAGATTGATTGGTTAATGTGTGGTTACTCAATTTCTAAAGTTCTTTTTCTAGATCTGATATCTTCTCAAGGAGTATATGTTACTAAGGCAGAAGAGCATTTATTCTAATTTCTCCTGTAAATGTCTTAAAAATAAATAAATATTGGTATAGTTTCAAGTTCATCATTAAACCAGAACCCCTTAAATGGGACCTGAGTATTGGCACTTATTAAATTACCTAGGGGGAAGCAGATATGGCTCAACTGATAGAGTGTCCACCTACCATATGAAGGGTCCAGGGTTTGATCCCAGGGCCTCCTGACCTGTGTGGTAAGCTGGTCCATGCACAGTGCTACCCCATGCAAGGAGTGCCGTGCCATGCAGGGGCACCCCTGTGTAGGAGTGCCCCACACATGCAAGGAGTGTGCCCCACAAGGAGATCCGCCCCACGTGAAAAAAGCACAGCCCACCCAGGAGTGGTGCTACACACATGGAGAGCTGATGCAGCAAGATGATGCAACAAAAAGAGACACAGTTTCCTGGTGCCACCTGATAATGCAAGCAGACACAGAAGAACACACAGCAAATGGACACAGCAGACAATGGGGGGGGGGGGGGAAGAAATAAATAAAAAATAAATCTTGAAGGAAAAAAAAAGCGGGAAGCAGACTTGGCCCAATGGATAGGCATCCACCTACCACATGGGAGGTCCATGGTTCAAACCCCAGGACTCCTTGACCCGTGTGGACACTGTGGCCACTCGGAGTGCTGATGCCTGCAAGGAGTACCCTGCCATGCAGGGGTGTCCCCTGCATAAGGGAGCCCCATGCGCAAGGAGTGCGCCCTCTAAGGAGAGCCGCCCAGTGTGAAAGGAAGTGCAGCCTGCCCAGGAATGGTGCTGCACACACGGAGAGCTGACACAGCAAGATGACGCAACAAAAAAGAAACACAGATTCTCAGTGCCGCTGATAAGGATAGAAGCGGTCACAGAAGAACACATAGCAAATGGATACAGAGAGCAGACAACTTGGGGGGGGGGGAAGGGGGGAAGAGGAGAGAAATAAATAAATATATAAATAAATATTTTAAAATAAAAAGGACCTGGGGGAAACAGATATGGCTCAAACAGTTGGGCTCCCATCTACCATATAGGAGGTCCAGGGTTCGATGCCAAGGCCTCCTAGTGAGGGCAAACTGGCCTATGTGGTGAGCTGGCCCACACAGAGTGCTGACCCACACAGGAATGCCACCCTGTGCAAGAATGCCACCCCGTGCAGGAGTGCCAGCCAATGCGGAGAATTGGCACGGCAAGATGATGCAACAAGAGACACAGAGGAGACAAAATAAGAAGATGTAGCAGAACAGGGAGCTGAGGTGCTGCAAGAGAGTAATCGCCTCTCTCCCACTCCAGAAGGCCCCAGAATCAGTTCCTGGAGATGCCTAATGAGAATACAAGCATACATAGAAGAAGACACAGCAAATGGACACAGAGAGCAGACAAACTGGGGGGGATGGGGAAAAACAAAAAAGTAAATAAATCTTAAAAAAAAAAAGTACCTGGGAGGAGCAGACATAGCTCTAGTGGTTGAGTGTGTGCTTCCCATGTACAAGGTCCTGGGTTTGATACCTGGTACCTCCTAAAAACAAACCAAAAAACCAACTCTCATTGGGGAGTGAACATAGCTCATGGTTCAGCACCTGCTTCCCATGTATAAGGTCCTGGGTTCAATCTCTAAAAAAACAAAAAGTACCTGGTTGATTCTAGATTAGAGCCAGGATTGAGAATCACTGACTTATTAGCTAATAGAGGCTCTTTTTTTCCATCAATAACTTTATCTCTAAAGAGAATGAAAAGTAATGTTTGGCTAAAGGGAACTTTTTATAAACGCTAATTGTTATTAAATATCATACCCTGTTTTGTATCAAATATATTTTTTACATTATAAAATTGCTCAAGAAATTTGGAATGCATAGAAGGGTAAATATATGTGTGTCTGTGTATCTAAAAAGTCATCACAAAAAGAATCCCTGCTCATATTTTGGAATATTTTTATCCATTTTATTTCTATGCATTATCTTTTTAAAAATTTATTGACATAGCTCCTATCAGACTTCATAAACTATTTTGTATCTTGTTTTTCAAATACACTATTATAACAAGCATTTTCCATTGTCCTTTAAAAGTCATCTCTAAAATTGAAATCTAGTGATGATATACTTTCTAAGAAATGAAGCAAACAGGAAAAATTATGCCTACAAGTGAATCAAAATAGAAATACAGCTACCTGCAGATCACAGACTCACAGGAATATTCTCTATTCAGATGTCCATTAGAACCCTTCAGCTTGGCAGCAACTAGAACATATGCTCAATTTCAGTAGTCAAATCTTGAGTATTTTTGGTGTGTGGTGACCTCTACTGGCTATTCTAGGACTGTGTCTTTTTTCTGTTTGTGAACTACATGTGGTGGGTGAAGACTGTCATGAAGGTGATTTAGATTGTAGATGTGTATGTTTGAATTTTCTACGTCTGTATTTTTATTTATAGGGGTTTCCTTAATGTAGAATCAAAGCTTTCCTAATATAGGAGCTGGATACGGGTCTGGTTTCTTTTTATTCAACCAACAAACATTGTAAAGAGCCTACCACGTGCCGGATACAGTATTACCCAGCTGGAGGCACACAAATGAAATCTCTAGGTTCCAATATCTGATTATCCAGTGGGAGAACACAGTCTGGTAGAGTGACCTACTTAACAAGCCTTGGATGTTTCAGCAGGAGAACTTGACTCCTTGTACACCCTTGTCTTCTTCTATCTAGAACAATCATCCTCTGATGAAGACTCCAGCTTTGGGAGAGATACTTGTGGCAGAACCAGGGACACTGACCCAGCAAGGAGATCTGCTAAATTGATTCTGCCAATAGGTGAGATTGACAGATGTTGCAGCCAGCTTGCTTTCAACATAATATTTAATAAATTAAAATTTATCACATTCTGAAACATATTAATAAGGCAAAATGAGTGGTAATTCAGAGTTTTATTGAGCCCCTATCATGGAATAAATTTCATTTTCCAGAAATGTGTGCTCTAAAATATATTACCCAAGGAAGGAAGATAGCTATTACATTTGGAAAGCACCCTTGTATTGAAATTTTATCTTTCTCTCTTGGGAAGATAATGCATATGAAACTCAGTCAAATTATTCTAATCAGAGGAAGGCATGGACCACAGGACAAAGTTGGGCTCTCTAAAGCCTTCATGATCACTTCTTTTGATATATTCTTTTTGAGCAGAATTAATGTAAAATAATCTATAGATTAGCAAAACTCTCCCTCTTTTTTTTCTTCACCTGAGGACACTTACGATGATATTCTGTCTACAAGGTTGGTTGGCTCCATTCACCAATAGACCGACACATAATACTTTTCGCTAATATGGAGCTGGCAGGAATCACTGGCTGTATGATCTTGGGCAAGTACTTTCACTTTCTTCAGTTTTCCTTATTTGGAAAAAAGCATAACCTACATTGTTGTAACAATTAGAAATAAGGCAAGGAAAATGCCCAACAAAATTCCTGTCATATAATAGCTGTTCAGGAGAGTACAAAAATGGGTACTTCAAAATAAGAGATGAGAGAATGATTGCCTCTCTCCCACTCCGGAAGGTCTCAGGATTGGTTCCCCAAGCCGCCTAATGAGAATACAAGTAGACATAGAAGAACACACAGCGAATGGACACAGAGAGCAGACAATGGCGGGAGGGGGGAAAAGAAAGAAATAAATCTTAAAAAAAAAAAGTGAGCTTGGACTCAGGAACCATGTTGCCTGGGTTTGAAACTTGACTCTATCCTTTATTAGTTGTGTGACCTAAGGGAAGTAACTTTACCTCTCTGGGTCTCAGTTTTCTCATCAGTAAAGTGGAGGTAATAGTTCCTACATCATAGGAGTATTGGGCAGATTAAAAATGACTGAGTGCATGTAAAGTGCTTTGGAACCTTTATTTATATATAGGGCTTAATAACTGTTATTATTTTATTTGTTATTCTTTTCAGCTTTTCAAGACACCTGTGTCTTTTTGAAGTTCTGGGAGAAACTTCTTTCCATAAGTATAAGACACTTTCCTTCATTACTGTCACACCAGCTGTTTCCTGTAGTTTTTCCATCATTGTGTCCCTGTAACCAATTCTTCTTTGATAAGTCCTCAGAGCCCTAATTATGAGTTATCTTATTTATGATGATTTGGCTATAAAGTAGAAATTTCTTAGTTCTTGACTTCCCTCTCTAAGGTGGTTATGGATCTCCTAAAGAATATGGAGAGAGAGAATTACTTGGGGGAAGTGGATGTGGTTCAAGTGACTGAGCTCCCACCTACCACATGGGAGGTCCATGGTTCGGTTCCCAGGGCCTTCTAAAGAAGACAGCGAGCTGGCGTGACAGACAGGTGTGGCAAGCTGACAGAACAAGATGAGGCAACAAGCAATAAAAGAAGAAAAATGTGACGAGAGACATAACAAAGCACGGAGCAGAGGTTCCTGGTGGCTTCTAGAGAAGATAGGCAAGACCGGGAGCTGTCACACAGGCAGGTGCGGCAAGTTGACCCAACAAGATGATGCAACAAGAGACACTGGAGGAAGGGCATAATGGGAGACACAACAAAAGCTGGGAATGGAGGAGGCTTAAATGATAAGGTGCCTTCCTCCTACATCAGAGGTCCTGGGTTCATTTCCCAGTGCCCCCTAAAGAAACAAAGAAGACAAATAGACACAGCAAGTGTAAACAATGAGGAGTGGGGAGAAATAAATTTTAAAAATCTTAAACCAAAAAAGAAGAAGAATCATTTGGAAGCAAATTAGGAAAGCATTGTGAAATCAGGACTCCCCTTTTCAACCTCCCTGTCACTCTCCAGAATAACCGCAGGATGCTGTGGTTTTGTACAGATAAAGCTCTTGGCACCTAATTTCAGTCTGAATAAATTTTCTCTTCAGGGGTGATCTTTGGCTAAATGCTTCTTCCTTTTGATAAATATTGACAATGTTCTATACACAGGCCATATAAAAAGGTACAAGGAATGACCCTGTAATGGTTTGAAGCTGTATGTCCACCAGAAAAACATGTCTTTACATTTAATCCATTCCTGTAGGTGTGGACCCATTGTAAGTAGGACCTTTGGATGCGACGACTTCAGGTAAGGGGCAACCCATCTCATTCAGGATAGATCTTAATCCTATTCCTGGCATTTTTTTAAATAAAAGAATGAAATTCAGACACACAGAGAGAAAAACCACAGAAGCAAGAAGGTAAAATCAATGAAACCTGGAAGAGAAGGGAGAGACCAGATTATGCCATGTGCCTTGCCATGTGGCAGAGGAGTCAAGGATGCCAGTAGTCAGTCTTCAGGAAGAAAACTGCTTGGAAAATGTCTTGATTGGGACATTTTCCTGGCCTCAAAACCATGAGTGGATACATTTCCATTGTTTAACCAGACGCATTTCATGGTATTTGTTTTGAGCAACCTAGAAAACTAAAGTAGGTCCTCACCCCCAAAGAGTGTGAATGCAGACCTAGATAAGGATATAACTAACTATAACAAGAATCCAACTGTGATAATTGCTAATAAGGTTACATGGAGGGAAGTGGGCAGTGTTTCTAAGAACTTGGGAAAGTTTCAGAAAGAGGGGACATTTATATTGGCCCTTGAAGAAAGGTGGAGGGAAAAAGGAAATACAAAAGCATGCAAATGTGAAGTCACATGGATTGTTCAGGAAAGAGCAGATGGTTGGAGCAGAAGGTAGGTAGGCTAAAGGTGAGTCAGTGAGGAAGGAAGGTTCCTGGGTCTGTGGGGAGTCCACCCACCTAGTTATTCTCAGATTCTGTAGAGTGGGATGGCGGGGACTTCTCTGACAACTCCCTCAGAATCACCTCTGTCTTAGATAGGAAGGGTTGCTATGACTAATACCACACAACGAGTTGGCCTAAACAACAGAAATTTGTCTTGCAGTTTTGGAGGCTTGAAGTCCAACATCAGGGTATTGGCATGGTTTGCTTTTTCTCAGAATCTGCAGTGTTTTAGAAATCCTACCTCACTTGGCGTTCTCTCTCCTTGTGTCTGTTCCTCTGATTTCCACTGACTTTTGGCTTCTGCTGACTTTTGTTTTCTTGTGACTGATTTTCTGAATTTCCTTTGCTTATGCTGACTCTAGTCATATGGACTAAAGCCCACCCAGATTCAGTGTGGCCTCATCTAAATAGGCTCTTAGAAGATGCTCTTCACAAATGAGTCCACACCTTAACTAATAATGACATCTGCAAAGGGCCAATTCACAAACGGGTTCATACCTACTGGAACATGGATTAAGACTTGAGCAGTTGTTTAATGGGGGACATGATTCACCCCCCAACAAGCCCTAGGTGGAACCCTCTCATTTCCCCCTTCTACCTGCAGTCTCCTCTTGGTCCCAGCCCCCACAGCTTTTTATCTCAGCACATAAAAAGTCCTACTCTCTTTTCTTTTCCAATACACTTGCTGGCTTGGCATTTACTTAGCTGCCACCTGTTGCAAATATATGGACAATGCAATGGCATAAGAAACTGTACAAAGCATTGGTTCTTTTGGGCAAAAATTGAGCCAACCAAAGCGGGAACAAGCCAGGTAGCCTGGCTAGACTGCTGAGGATTGGGAGAGAGAGATAAGAATAAAGTAAGAAGTTAGTGCCGGGATCAGGAAGCAGCAAACGCCACGCAGTGTCTGCACACCTCGCCCTGCCTGCCTTAGCTGGTTACAGTACCGTTAGGCTTGCTGCGCCGGTGGAGGTTTGGGCAGGGGGAGAGTGGCACAGGGAGAGGCAGCGGCAGTGGTTCCAGCATGAATTGGACAGCTGGCCTGGGGGGCAGCATGAGGTCAGTGGTGGCTTTTTGTCCCAGCGGGGCTTGCACGGGGACTCCCTGCTCACAGAGGACTTTGAGGGTAGACGACTGCGGGGCTGCAGAAACCTCTGCAAGAAGGGCCTCCTCGGGTGACTCCGGCTGTGTCAATGCCATTGAATTCTTCAACAATGAAGGCCAGGGGCTGTTCTCACATTTTGGCCCCATATCATTCCCTGAAGAGACCTGGCTTCAAGGAAGCCCCAAGCAGAAGTTGTTTCCCACAAAACACTGTGTACAATTTTTACCAAAAAATATCCGAGGACAAAAGTTCAGAATTTTTTTAAAGATGGAGCTCTCACTTTCCTTCTACATCTTCTGTATTCATATTTCCATCTCTTCCCCAGACTGACATATGCCAGCAGAGATTCCCAGACACCAGTAAACTTTACGTACAGGGTGACGGAATTTTGGGGTACTCAATTATATGCTACTGAATTAAAAATATCAATTAAATCAAAACTACAGTCACACATTATCCAGCATAATAGACTTTTGAAAATAATGGGTTTACTGAGATAGAATTCACTCACCATACAACTCAACCATTTAAAGATAAGACACTTCTTTAAAAAACAAATCAATTTTAGTTCTACCCAAAGTGTACAATCAGCTGTATTTGATATAATCACATAGTTGTGCATTCATCACGTCAGTCATTATTTGAACATTTTAATTATTTCAATAAAAAAAAAAACAGACAAACAACAAACCAAAGTAATCACCTTTCAGTTTCTCTGTGCTTCTCCTACTGAAGAGAGCCACTACTTCTGGCTATTCTTGCACTTTTTTTTTTCTTTTTTTGAGGTACCAGGGGTCAGGAATTGAACCCAGGACCTCATATATGGAAAGCAAGCACTCAACCAGTGAGCCACATCAGCTTCCCTGCATTGATTTTTTCATTTGTTTTGCTTTTTATTTGTTTTAGTTTTTTCAGGAGGCACTAGGAACCAAACCAGGGACTTCCCACGTAGGAAGCAGGTGCTCAACCGCTTGAGCCACATCCACTCCCCTTGTACATTTTTTTAAAAGCAGTTTTACTGAGATATATTCACATACCATACAACCTATTCGAAGTGTGTAATCAATGGCTTTTAGTATAATCACAATTGTTGTGCATTCATCACTACAAAAAATTTAGAACAATTTCATTACTCTGAAAAGAAAAATTCCACACCCCTTAGCAGTCACCTCTCAATCCCTCTATCCTTCCCCAGCCCTACATAACCACTAGTCTAATTTCATCTTTATAAATTGATTTATATTTACATTATATATAAATAGAATCATACCATATGTAGTACTGTCTGGTTCCTTTCACTTAGCATAATATGGTGTTTTTTGTCTGATATTAACGTCTTGTAACATTAATGTATACTTGTTCAGTTTCAAAGAAAAGGTCTTATATATGCAATATTATCCACATTCATTTTCACATGATGTTTTACTATGCTATACAGTCCCATGTTAAATTTCTTAACTTTCCTTCCAGTAATATATATGACCTTAGACTTCCTCTTTCAACCACTATCATACCCATATAACAGCACTGCTAGTTACAAAACTATGATGTGCCTTAACTATTTCTATTCATTTCCAAAGATTAACAAACAACCTTTTTACTGGTTATGCACAAATTGACCCTTAGGTTTTGATTCCCTAATCACGTTCTATCTTCTGGTGATCTACATTCTAGTTATTAACTCTCTGAGTTTACACAATATATTTAGCCCATAACAGCACAATCATATAGTTTTTCCTTTTGTGTATGGCTTGCTTCAAACAACACAATGTCCTCCAGATTTATCCATGCTGTCATATGGTTTATAACTTCATTTCTTCTTACCATTGCATAATATTCCATTGTGTATGTATACCACAATTTATTTATCCATTCCTTCAGGTGATAGACACCTGGGTTGTTTTCATCTTTTTGCTACCATGAATAACGCCACTATGAACAGACGACTGTTCTTGTCACTGCACTCAGTTCTTCTAGGTATATACCTCGTAGAGGTATTGCAGGGTCACATGGCAAGTCTATTCAACTTTCTTAGGAACTGCCAAACAGTCCTTGACAGTGGATATACCATTCTACATTCCCACCAACAGTGAATAAGCGTCTCTGTCACTCCATATCCTCTCTAACATTTGTAGTTTTCCAGCTTTTTAATAGTGGTCATTCTAATAGGTGTGAAATGATCTGATATCTTTTAAGTTTGATTTGCATTTCTCTATTCACTGGTGTTGAACATTTTGTGTGTGTGTGTGTGTGTGTTTTCCTTTTGTAATTCTTCTTTGGACAAATATCTAGTCAAGTCTTTTGCCCATTTTTTAGTTGGGCGTTTTTCTTCTTACTGTTAAGCTGTAGTATCTCTTTATATATCAAATATTTTCTCCTGTTGAGTTGACTCCCTTTTCATCCTTTTGACAAAGTCATTTGGGGTGCAAAAGTATTTCATTTTGAGCAGGTACTATTTATCTATTTTTTCTTTCATTGCTCATGCTTTGAGTGTAAGGTTTAAGAAACTATTGTCTACCATAAGATCTTGAAGATGTTTTCCTACATTGTCTTCTAGGAATTTTATGGCTGTTGCTTTTATATTTAGGTCCTTGATACATTTTGAGGTAATGTTTGTATAAGGTGTGAGATAGGAATCTTCTTTCTTTTGGATATGGATATCCAGTTCTTCCAGCACCATTTGTTCAATAGGCCCAGCTGGGAGGGCTTGACAGCCTTATCAAAAATCACTTGATCAAACTGAAAGAAAGCTAGAGAAAAATCTGGAGACTGAATAACATGTTGAACTCAGAGGTGGATGAGAATTGTGGTTGATGGTACAGATGTAAGAGTGTCCTTCTGTGAGCTAGAATGGATTTATGTTACTATTGCAGGGTGGTGGAAATGTGGAGAAGCATGAGAAAAATATAATTGGTGTGACCTATGGACTGTGATTAACACCAGAACTGTAATATTCTTGTATAATGCCAAAGATGTACTGTTTGATAATGGGGGGTTATGGAAAAAGTATGCCAAATGTACACTGTGGACCATGGTTGGTGGTAATAGTCTGATGATACTATTTTATAATCTGTAACAAATATTACAGGTGTGTTGGTGAAGGGGTATTGTATGGCAATTCTACACATGTGCATGATTGTTTTGTAAGTTCACAACCTCTGTAATAAAAACATATTTTAAAAATAATAGGGTGGATTGGGGGAAAATACACCAAATGTAAGATATGGACTATAATTAGTAATAATATTTTGATGATGCTCTTTCATAGTTTGTAACAAATATTTCACAACAATGTAAGGTGTTGGTGGAGGGGTGATGTATGAGACCCTTGTATGATGTTATATTTGTTTATTTTGTAAGTTAACAACTTTTACTATACACTTGTTTATGTGTATTCTTTTATGAATTTATGAATGATATAATTCAATAAAAATATTTTTTAAAAAATCACTTGACCATAGATGTGAGGGTCTATTTTTGAGTTCTTATTTTGGTTCCATCAGCCAATCTCTCTGTTTTTTTGCAAGTACCATACTGTTTTTACCATAGTAGCTAAATAAAATGCTTTTTAAAGTGAAGAAGTGAGAGTCCTCCAACTTTGTCATTCTTTTCTAAGACATTTTTGGCTATTCAGGGCCCCTTATCCTTCAAATAAATTTGATAATTGGCTTTTCCATTCAGCAAAAAAGGCTGTTGGAATTTATATTGGGATTGCATTGAATCTGTAAATCAGTTTGGGTAGAATTGACATCCTAATATATTTAGTCTTCCAGTCCATGAACACAGAATGTCCTTCCATTTATTTAAGTCTTGTTTGATTTCTTTTAAGAAAATTTTGTAGTTTTCTAAATAACTTTATGTCCTTGGTTAAGTTTATTCTTAAATATTTGGTTCTTTTAGTTGCAATCATAAATGGGATTTTTTTCCTGAATTCCACTCAGATTGCTCATTAGTTAGTATATAGAAATGTTATTGATTTATGTATATTAATCTTGTATCCTGTCACTTTGCTGAACTTGCCTATTATTAATAGTTTTAGTAGCTTTCTTGTGGATTTTTCAGGATTTCTAGATATAGGATCAGTGAATAGTGAAAGTTTTACTTCTTCCTTTTCTTTTTGGATGCCTTTTATTTCTTTGAGTCAAATTGCTCTAATTAGAACTTCCAGCACAATATTGAATAACAGTTGTGACAGGGTCTTACTCCCGATCTCAGCAGAAAGCTTTCAATCTTTCACCATTTAGTACTGTAGGTTTTTCATATATGTACTTTACCATATTGAGAAAGCTTTCTTCTATTCCTATCTTTTGGAGTGTTTGCTATATTTTGTCAATTACCTTTTCTGCATCAGCTGAGAGGATCACGTGATTTTTCTTCAATTTATTAATGTGTTTTTTTACACTAATATATTTTCTTGTGTTGAACTACCCTTGCATACCTGGATAAAACCCACTTGATTGTGGTGAATAATTCTTTTCATGTGTTTTGGATTCAGTTTGGAAGTATTTTGTTGAGGATTTTTGCATCTGTATTCATTAGAGATATTAGTCTATACTTTTATTTATTTGTAGTAGCTAATAGTTTTTTTCCTTTTTTTTCTTTTATAGGAGGCACCAAGAACCGAATCCAGGACCTCCCATGTGGGAGGGAGGCACCCAATTGCTTGAGCCACATCTGCTCTCTTATTAGTAGTATCTTTATCTGGTTTGGGTATTAGGGTGATATTGGCTTCTTAGAATGAGTTTGGTAGCATTCTTTGCTTTTCAAGTTTTTGGAATAGCTTGAAGAAGATTGGTATAAGATCGTCTTTGAATGATTAGTAGAATTTACTTGTGAAGCTGTCTGGTCTTGGGCTTTTCTACTTTTTTTGGAGGTTTTTGTTTTGTTTCATTTGTTTTTTATTGAAGTATCACTCATACATAAACATACATAAACAATAAGTGTATAGTAATATTTGTGAACTTATAAAACAAACACACATAACATCATATAGGGCTCTCATACCTCCCCCTTCCATCAATTCTTTGCATTGTTGTGAAACATTTTTAACTAATGATTAAAGAGTATCCTCAAAATATTACTACTAACCAGAGTATTTTACCCCCAACCCACCTATTATTTTTACATATATTTTTATGACAGAAGTTGTAAACTTACAAAACAATCATGCACATGTGCAGAATTCCCAAACAATACCCCTCTATCAACACACCACACCATGATAGAACATTTGTTACAGATTATGAAATAATATCATCAGATTATCACCAGGTCCATAGCATACACTTGGCACACTTTTTCCATACTCCCCCATTATCAACACAGTACATCTTCAGCAGAGATACATGAATATTACATTATCACTATTAACCACATTCCACAGGTCTCTCCGGCTGTATTTTCCCATGCTTCTCCACATTCCCACCTCCCTGCAATAGTGATGTACATCTGCTCTAGCTCACAAAGGACACTCTTACATCTGTACCATCAACCACAATTCTCATCTACCTCTGGGTTTACTGTGCTATTCAGTACCCAGATTATTCTCTAGCATTCTGTCAATTGGCATTTACATCCCTAGACTGCCATTTTCAGCCACATTCCCATTTATAAAACAGCTGTTACTCACTATAATGTGTTACCATCAACTCTGTATATTTCCACACTTATACAATAAATGAAAACTTCTAGATACATTAAACATCAGTAGCCCATCTCAGTCCTCCTCTTATTTCCTTTAAGAATCCACCACCTACCACCAGGTCTTGAAGAAATTTTCCTACATTTTATTTTAGAAGCTTTTTGGTTCTTGCTTTTATATTTAGGTTTTTGGTCCATTTTGAATTAATTTTTGTATAAGGTGTGGAATAGGGATCCTCTTTTCTTCTTTTGGCTATGTATATCCAGTTCTCTCAGCACCATTATTGGATGGACTGTTCTGCCTGAGCTGGGTGGGTTTGACAGGCTATTCAAAACTCACTTGACCATAGATGTGAGGGTCTGTTTCTGAACCATCGATTTGGTTCCATTGGTCTATTTGTCTGTCTTTATGCTGGTATCATGCTGTTTTTACCACTGTAGCTAGGCAATATGATTTAAAGTCCAGAAATGAGAGTCCTCTAACTTTTCTTTTCCTTTTTAAGATGTTTCTGGCTATTCAGGACCCCTTACCCTTCCAAATAAATTTGGATAATTGTATTTTCCACTTATTTTAAAAATGCTGGTGGACTTTTTTTTAAAATTAGGATTGCATTGAATCTGTGTATCAATTTGAGTAGAATTAACATCTTAATGATATTTAGTCTTCCAATTATTTAGGTCTTTTCTTATTTCTTTTAACAATGAGTTGTAGTTTTCTGAATACAAGTAAGTGCTTTACATCATTGGTTAGGTCTATTCCTGACTCTGGGTTTCATCTGTCATATTTTATTTTCACCATTAAGACAATTTTACCGACTTTCACTCATATAATCTTCATTCCAAGACTCTCTTCCAGGCCTCTCTCCTGACTTTTCTTTTCAAGCTGTAGTATACCTTTTAATATTTCCTGCAAACCTGGTCTCTTGGTTACAAACTGTCTCAGTTTCTGTTTATCTGTGAATATTCGAAACTTGCTCTCATTTTTAAAAGACCATCTTGCCAGATATAGTATTCTTGGCTGGCAGTTTTTCTCTTGCAAATATCACTCTCTTCTTGCCTCCATGGTTTCTGATGAGAAATCGGCACTTAATCTTACTGAGTGTCCCTTATTTGTTATGCATTGCTTTTCTCTTGCTGTTCTCAGAATTCTCTCTGTCTTTGGCATTTGACATTCTGATTAGTATGTGTCTTGAGTTGGTCTATTCAGATTTATTAGGATGGGAGTACATTGTGCTTCTTGGACATGGATATCTATGTCCTTCAATAGGGTTGGGAAATTTTCTACCATTATTTCTTCAAGTATTCCTTCTGCCCGTTTTCCCTTTTCTTCTCCTTATGGGATACCCATGACACATATGTTTGCATGTTTCTTGCTGTCATTTAGTTCCCTGATCTTGTTTAATTTTTTCCATTCTTTCCTTCATCTGTTCTTTTGTATGTTCACTTTCAGAGACCATTTCTTCAAGCTCACTAATCCTTTCTCCTACCTCCTCAAATCTGCTATTATATGATTCTGGTGTATTTTTAATTCCATTTATTGTGCCTTTCATTCCCATAAGATCTGCTCTTTTTCTATGTATACTTTCAAATTCTTCTTTGTGCTCATCCAGTGTCTTCTTAATATCCTTAATCTCTTTAGCCATCCCATTGAATTTATTAAGGATATTTGTTTGAACATTTTTGATTAGTTTTTCAACTCCTTTATGTCATCTGGAGGCTTATCTTCTTCCTTTAACTGGGCCATATCTTCCTGTTTCTTGGTGTGGATTGTAATTTTTTGTTGGTGCCTTGGTATCTGGCTTACTAGAGTACTTATTCAGGGTGCAGTTTCTCTCTTTAGGGCTTTTTTGCCCTTTCTGCCTTGCTGGCTCTGTGGCAGAGGCCAAGGATGTAATTGATGCTGTAAGCTGTGGAGGCTCAAGCTGCCTGCATTGTCCAAGGGACCAAAGAAGCTTCTCCCAACTTTCTCCTTTGCCAGGGGTAAGGACAGAAGTACAGTCATGTGCAAAAACTCAAGTTGTGTAGGCCTAGACTGTTGTAGCTTAGAGAGATTGATGAAGCTTCAAGCCCCTTTTACCCCTGCCTGGACCAGGGATAGAGCGGCAGGTGTGGACAGCAATCTATGCCATACAGGTCCAAAATGACCACAGTTGCCCCAGTAGACTCTTGACTATTCAGTCAGTGCCAGCTGAATGTACCTGCAGTTACCTGGAGAGGTTGGTGTCAAGCCTGTCATCTTCCTCCCTGCTAGAGGTGGGGCTGAAACCTGGGCTAGGACTGCAGATGGATCTGTATGAAAGAAACCAGTTCCTACCATCACTGTGATTTTCAGTCAGCCCAGATTCCCCTCATGCTGGGGGTGGAGTAAAAATGGCAGCTACTGGTCTCTTTCTTACCCCGAAAGTTTCAAACTTTAGCCATTCTTAGGGTTATACTTTAGCCTGCCAAATTTACTAATCAGTAGCTGAAGTTGGTGCCCAACCATCTCTTCTTCCTCCATTTTTGGGAAGTGGAGCTTCCAATTCCAGTCATGGAATAGCTCCTGAGGTTGCTTGTGCTGCCAGTGGAGGATGGGCACCGGCCTCTGGGGCATGGATTGCTCTACTTAAGATTCTTCTCTGGAGATGGGCAGTCTCCTCTTTCCATTCTTTCAAGGATGTTGCAGGATGCTCTTTGTTCTCCTGGAGCCCCCAAACAGGTGCTTTAGAGAGCTCTGGGTGATTACTAACTGTCCTGTACCATGAGCTGACTCTAGGAGCTCCTTATTCTGCCACCATCTTGCTGTTTGTCCACTTTGGGAGGTTTTTCATGACTGTTTCAATCTCTTTACATGTGATTGGTTTCTTGAGGTATTTTATTTCTTCTGGTGTGTTTCTAGGAATTGGTTCATCTTATCCCCATTTTCTAGTGTTTTGGCATACAGTTGCTGATATTATCCTCATATGATCTCTCATTGCTGCAAGGGTCAGTGGTAATGTCAACCTTTCATTTTTAATTTTATTTATTTGTATCTTTTCTTTTTTTTTCCTTTTTAATCTAGCTAAGGGTTTGTCTATTTTGTTGATCTTCTCAAAGAACTAACTTTTGGTTTTGTTGGTTCTCTCTATTATGTTTTTGTTCTCGATTTTATTTATTCATGCTCTGATCTTTGTATTTCCTTCCTTTTGCTTGGTTTGGGATTAATATGCTGTTTTTTCTAGCTCCTCCAGGTGTGGAATAAGATTTTTAATTTTAGCTGTTTCTTCTTTTTTAATATAAGAATTGGGGGCTATAAATTTTCCTCTCATCACTGCCTTAGTGGTTTCTCATAGGTTATGATGTATTGTGTTCTCAATTTCATTCATCTCAAAATATTTACTGAATTCTCTTACAATTTCTTCTTTGACCCACTGAGTATGTAAGAGTGTGCTTTTTAACCTCTATGGATTTATGAATGTACCCTTTTCCCATCTATTAATGATTTCTACTTTCATTCCATTCTGATCAGAGTGTTTTGTATAATACCAATATTTTAAATTTATTGAGACCTGCCTTATGACCCAACATATGGACTATCCTGGAGAAAGATCAATGGTTACTTGAAAATAATGTATATCCTACTGTTTGTGGGTGTAATTCTCTGTAAATGTCTGTTAGGTCTAGTTCATTTGTCATATTATTCAAGCTCCCTGTTTAATTATTTATCCTCCATCCAGATGTTCTATCCAATGCTGAGAGTGGTGTACTAATGTCTCCAACTATTATTTTAGAGACATCTATTTTTCCCTTCAGTTTTGCCAGTGTGTGCCTCGTGTATCTTGGACCACTCGGATTAGGTACATAAATATTTATTGCAGTTATTTCTTCTGAATGAGTTGCCCCTTTTATTAATATATAATGGCCTTCTGCATTTCTTACAACATTCTTGTATTTAAAATCTATTTTATCCAATATTAGTATTGCTACTCCAGCTCCTTTTTGGTTATTATTTGGCATGGAATATATTTTTCCAATCTTTCAATTTCAGCCAGGCTGGGTCCTTACATCTGAGGTGGGTCTCTTGTAGATAGCATACAGATGGCTCATATTTTAAAATCTATTCTATCAGTCTATGTCTTTTGATTGGGGAGTTCAAACCATTAGATCCAAAGTTATTACTATAAAGGCATTATCTACGTCATCCATTTTGTCCTTCGGCTTTCCATTGTCATATCTTACTATTGTCTGTCTTTATACCCTTTAGTTTACCCTTCCTAATATTCTTCATTTCTACACTCTTCTCCAAGTCTCTTGCCTTTGTTTTTTTTTTTGTTTGTTTGTTTTTTTTTTTTTTTTGTTGTTGTTGTTTTTTCAGGCCGCAGCACTCCCTTTAGTGTCCCTTGTAATTGTAGTCTTTTGGTAACATATTCTCTCAGTTTTGTCTGTGAAGACTTTAAACTCACCCTCATTTTTTGAAGGACAGTTTTGCCAAGCACAGAACTATTGGCTGGTAGTTTTTCTCTTTTAAACCTTAAATATATCATACCACTTCATTCCACGTCCATGATTTCTGATGAGAGGTCAGAACTTACTGAGGTTCCCTTGTATGTGATGTTCTTTGCTTTTCTCTTGCTGCTTTCAGAATCCTCTCTTCATCTCTGATATTTGTCATCCTGTATAGTAGGTGTCTGGGAGTAGGTCTATTTGGATTTATTCTGTTTGGGGTGTGTTGTCCTTCTCAGATATTGAAAATTATGTTTTTAGTAAGGGTTGGAAGTTTTTGGTTATTATTTCCTCAAATAGTCTTTCTGCCCCTTTTTCCATTCTCTTCTCCTTCTGGGACACTGATAACATGTATGTTTGTGCTTTTTGTGTTGTCATTCAATTCCCTGAAACCCTATTTTTTTAAAAAATTCTTTTCTCTTTCTATTCTCCTCTCTTTCCCTGTTCAGATGTTCTGTCCTAAAAATTACTTATTCTGTCTTTGAATAATTCAACTGTTTTTATGGACCACTAATGTATTTTTAATCTCATCCATCATGTCTTTCATTCCCATAAGCTCTGTTACTTTTCTTTGCACACTTTCAAATTGTTCTTTTTGCTCACCCAGTGCCTTCTTAATATCCTCTATCTCTTTAGTCATATTTTCCTTCAAGTCTTTGAGTTGATTTAGCAGATTTGTGTTATTATCATTGATTAGTTTTCTTAAATCCTGTGTCATGCAGGATATTAGGTTTGTTTCTTTGGCTGGGCTGTAGCAGTTTAGTATTATTTATGAATTCTGAAAATAGACATTGGATTATGTTTGTAAAACTGGTCTGTTCCTCTGGGTGTGTTAGATTTTATTAAATTCAGATGTTTCACTTTTACTTGATTAAATAATATTTAAGGCTTTGATTGGGCCATGCCCGTAGGATTTGTGTCCCCACCCCCTTAGTCGGCAAGGACTCACAGAGAAAAGGACATGGCAGAGGAAGTAGTTGGAGTTTTTTGATGCTGGAGTCCTGGGAAGTAAACAGGCAGGAAAAGAACACAGATGACTAGAGATAGCTCATAGACACAGCAGAGGCCCTGGGAAGAGAGAGCACCTGATACTGTACAGCTGACCTTGTGGGGAGAACAGAGCAGCTGAGCCTGAGAAACAAGCCCTGGGAGAGAGATGAGACTTATCCCAGCCTTCAGCTGATATTGGAAGAAGCTGGGACCATGGAGCCTTCACAGGAAGAGGAAGGCTGAACTTTTGCAGATGTCCGCAGCCATCTTGCTCCAAAACATGGTAACAGCCTCTGGTGAGGAAAGTAACTTATGCTTTATGACCTGTAAGCATAGACTTATAGTCATGTAAGCACAAATGTAAGCTCTTACCGAAATAAATTCCCATTATAAAACCCAACAGATTTCTGTTAATTTGCATCAGCACCCCTTTGGCTGACTAATACATGGGACATCTCTTTTTTTCCTAGCCTGGTTTGTAACTTTTTGCTGATGTCTAGGCATCTGAATATGTTGGTGAATTTACTCTGATGGTCAATTACTATCTCTTGTCTAGTGCTTTTCTTTTACAGCTCTTCTTTGATGTTTTTGTTCAACTTATTTTGTCTTTAAAATTGCCCAGCTTGTAATAATGGATATAGAACATGTTAACTTACACCAAATTGTATAAAAGTCTATAAGCTAAAATGTAAACCATAATGTAAAACATAAAGAAACTAAAATTTTTAAAATGTGTACAATCTAAAATATAAACCATAATGTAAACCAAATTGGAACCATGTTTGATAGGTATATTTCAAAATCTGTTCATCAGCTGCAGCAAATATAACATGAACATGTAAAAAAATCATTGCTGGGGAAAGTTGGATATTTGGGAGTCCCCTATATTGTATGTGTGAATCACTGTGATCTAAAACTTTTTTGAAGACAAAATTAAAAATTAGAAAAAGAAAAAAGAAAAAGGATGTAGACCCTCAGGAAGAAATGGAAGAATGTGCCTTGCCACTGTACATACAGGGCAACACCTATTACAGTGATGAAAGGCAAAATGTTAAAAAAGAAGCTTTATAATATTTTTCACTTTTTAAATACACTAACTTATTTTTACTTTAGTTTAGTGTTTCTAAATTAGTATGTATTCTATTTCTAAACTTTAAACCCATCACTATATTTCAATTTCCTATTAATTTAATTTGGCATTATATTAGGCTTCATTGTTGAAGAAGTTTTCAACCACAATGAGGTTCAACTATGGCAGGGGAGGAACACTGGTGTGGGGTGTTATTGATGGGGTGCACATGGCTGGGAGGGAGCTCTCCAGGGCATGTATATAGGGGACATAAAAATGTTCTGATACATGTTAGGTATTTTCATAGAAGTTACAGTTACAAACATCAACTGAGGGAGTGCTGAGTTCCTACCCAGGGGAGCTCTTTACCTTCACCAATGTAACAGCAATAATCCCCCAAGTACAACAGCAAAGTCCAATAAGGAAGGATGGTCCAGTAATGAGCCTTTGGTACTGATGACTACACTTATGAGCTTATGTGTCTGAAATATGCACTAGGTCTCGAGCTGCAGGGTGCCTAAGAGTTACCTCCTGAGAGCCTCCATGTTGCTCAGATGTGGCCACTCACTAAGCCAAACTTAGCATGTAAATGCATTACCTTCCCCCCAGCATGGGACATGACTCCTGGGAATGAGCATCCCTGGTGCCGAGGAATTGCTACCAATTACTAGCTGGTGATGCAACTAGAAAGAGACCTTGAATAAAAGGATCAACTCAGAACAGCAGAATATCTCAGCCTACATGTAGGATCATGTGTTAAAAACTGCTTTTGGACCTTGAATAAAGGAGGAAATGGCAAAGACAAAGGAGTTTATATGGCTAAGAGGCTTCAAAAAAGAGTCAGGAGGTCATCAGAGGGGTCACACTTATGCACACTTCAGCAGGACCCCAGAAAAAGTCAAAGTAGATACAACCCTAGGTACTGGTTCTCCTGAAGACTACAGAGACCCACAGGGTATATGGTCATGGCAGATGGATTTGGAGTTCTATGCCTTCTCAGAGGGCTGTACTTTGGAATTTGTGCTCCTGAGTGAGACGGAGCTAAACTCAGATGTGACCTTTCTACACATGCCTCTTCTGTCACTTTTACTGAACCTGTGGTTGGCACTAGGGATGGTGTTTACTCAGGGGACTTGAATCTCAGGACTGCCCATGTGCCAGCTGGGCCCTAAGTGTCAGCAGAGTTGCAACTCCTACTCTCTGGTTCATTGGACACACCCAGGTCAGCCAACAGGGAGGTGAAGATGGTCAACCAACATACCAGAGAATCAAGAGTGCCTACAACTGCAAGCAGAAGAATTTCATCCATCATCCATGTAGAATCTAAGCCCTTCTTGATCTAGAGGTGGAGTGGGCATCACCATCCCAGGGTTCACAGAATGGAGAAATAAAAAATGAATTAGAGTGGACTTACTGATATTCTACTATAAAACTGTTGTGACTAGTGGAAGAAATTGTAGCATTGAGGTGGAGAAAGTGGCCACAGTAGTTGCTGGGGGCAGGGAGAGGGAAGAAGAGATGTGATATGGGAACATTTTGGGGACTTTGAGTTATCCTAAATGATATTGCAGGGTCAGATGCTGGACTTTATATATCCTGCCATAACCCACTGAATGTACTGGGAGAGAGTGTGAACTACAGGGTAAACTATTATCCATGTGGTGCAGCAGTGCTCCAAAATATGTTCACTGAGTGCAATGAGTGCGCCACAATGATGGGGGAGGTTGTTGGTGTGAGAGGAGTGGGGTGGGGAGGTGGGAGGTATACAGGAACCTCTTATGTTTTTTAATATAACATTTTTTGAGATGTATATATCTTCAAAAAATACAATTTACAAAAATGATGGGGGGAGGCGGACTTGGCCCAATGGATAGGGCGTCCACCTACCACACTTACCACATGGGAGGTCTGCGGTTCAAACCCCGGGCCTCCTTGACCCGTATGGAGCTGGCCCATGCGCAGTGCTGATGCACACAAGGAGTGCCGTGCCATGCAGGGGTGTCACCCGCATAGGGGAGCCCCACGTGCAAGGAGTGTGCCCCGTAAGGAGAGCTGCCTAGCATGAAAGAAAGTGCAGCCTGCCCAAGAATGGCACCATACACATGGAGAACTGACACAACAAGAGGACGCAACAAAAAGAAACAGATTCCTGGTGCCGCTGATAAGGATAGAAGTGGTCACAGAAGAACACGCAGTGAGTGGACACAGAAAGCAGACAATTGGGGGAAGGAAGGGGAGAGAAGTAAATTTAAAAAATAAAATAAAATCTTTAAAGAAATGATGGGGGTGGGGGTGGGGAGTGGGTTATATAGGAACTGCTTATGTTTTTTAATGTAATGTTCTTTGTGATCTATTAACTTTAATTTTAAAAAGTGTTAAAAAATAAAAAAGGAAATGGAAAGGAGAAATAGAAGGAGACAGCTTTAAGAGGAAAACCATGGAAGCTGAGTTCTGGAATTAAGACATCACCTTGGGCCAAGAGAGGAACCCCACCCATGTGTACAGAGAGGGTGAGTTTGCACCAGGAGTTGAAGAGGGTGGATGTTCCCACCTGATGTTCTGGAGAGTTTTGCCACCCCAGGGTACAGAGAGGGTGGAGCACATTCCCCAAGGTTTATGGCAGTTAAGGTCAGCATTCCACAGGTGTGAGAGGGGTGGACCTATCTCCCATGGATTAGGGAAGGCCACGTGGTCAACTCATTGCTCTGAGAGGGTTGAGCCAGTATGCCAAAGTTTAGGGAAGGCCAGGTGGTCAACTCATTGCTCTGAGTGGGTTGAGCCTGTTTGACAAAAGTTAGGGGGAATGTTGTCTTCATGCCACTGTACTAGGGGGGTTAAGACTATAACCCAAAGATTGGGTAAGGTGTGGCAATCATCCCTCTTGGAGGGTGAGGTCTGGAGCTTGGTCAACACCCAGATACTTGATGATGGTGGAACCAAGAAAATGGCTGTTCAGCAAGCATGTGGAAAAGGTGGGTTCCCATAAGGCACCAAGGAGAAGAAACCAACATCAAGAATGACTCTCAGACTGAAATCGAATGGAGGATGCCCTGCTGGTTTACTGAACTGTGGAGAAACTGTGACTCATGCTTCCCTCCCAGTTTCTCCTCATTGTAATGAAAATTTTTATCCTTCATCCATTTGTGTATTGGAAAGAGAAAAATTGTTTTGTAAGTTTCAGAGGTCTGTAGCAAACAGGACTTTGATCCAAGACAAATTGTATTTCTTTAAATTGATTGTGATATGAGTTAGTACTTGCATTGTTACTGATTTAAGTTTTTTTCAATTATTGTAATGTCTTTTTAGAATTCAGAGGGCAGAATTTGATATAGTTATGAATTCCAAAAATAGATATTGGATTATGTTTGTAATCTGGTCTGTACCTGGGCATGGTTAAGTTATGATTAGGGCTTTGATTGGGCCACATCATTAAGGCATTGAGTCCCCGCCCCATGGTAAGTGGGGACTCACAGTTAAAAGATATAGGAAAGGGAAGCGGATTTGGCTCAACTGATAGAGCATCTGTCTACCACATGGGAGGTCCAGGGTTCAAGCCCAGGGCCTCCTGACTTCTGTGATGAGTTGACCCATGCACAGTGCCGATGCGTGCAAGGAGTGCCATGCCATATAGGGGTGTCCCCTTTGTAGGGGAACCCCATGCACAAGGAGTGTGCCCCGTAAGGAGGGCCGCCCCATGCAAAAAAAAAGCAGCCTGCCCAGGAGTGGCACCACACACACGGAGAGCTGACACAGCAAGATGATGCAACAAAAAGAGACACAAATTCCTGGTGCCACTGACAAGAATGCAAGCAGATACAAAGAACACACAGTGAATGGACACAGAGAGCAGACAATGGGCAGTGGGGGGAAGGGGAGAGAAAAAAAAATATTTTTAAAAGAAAGACATGGGAAAGGACAGAGTTGAGGAGTTTTTGATGTTGGAGTTTTGATGCTGGAATTTGGTGCTGAAATCTTAACCTTGAGCTCCAGGAAGTAAGCTCACAGAGGAAAGAGAAGCTTGCAGCCATCGGCAGCCATCTTGCTCCAACACATGAAAATAGACTTTGGTAAGGGAAGTAAGTTATCACTTATGGCCTGGTATCTGTAAGCTCCTACCCCAAATAAATACCTTTTATAGAAACAAACAAAAAAAATTCACCCAGCTTAAGTTATCAAAATTTAGCCAGGTAGTCATTAATGGGGTCACATATTTTTTCCCAGATGTGGGGCTAAAGAGAGACCTAAAAGCAGTTTTCTCCCTGCAGTTTCCTGGCTATCTAGCAGATGGAGCTCATCAGGGAAACTTTCAACCTCTGCTTTCCCATGTTCATGGTCTGGCCAGAGTCAGGATTCAAAACAGTCTCTGCTGGCTGAATTCACTGACAAAAAAGCTCTCCAATGTGCCCTCACTCTTCCCTTGTAGCAACTGAAAAGGAAAAAGATATCTTGAGCCAGGGTTTTATCCAGGCTTAATGTCTTGAGGGTAGGGAATGGGAGCCCTTCCTGGCCACCTTGGGGGTTTAGTAACCCATGTTTATTGTTTCAGGTCCTTTGTTTCTCTGTCACTAGCCCACTTGGGGGGTTGCAACACTGTCCTTGTATGCTGACTCCCAAAGCAGTTCCTTTGGACAGCTTTTCACCCTATCTTTGTTGTTTTTGTAAGAGAGTTTTGTCCTGCCTACCTTCTCCAAAGTCATCTTAGAACTCCCTTTTCACCCTTTTGACAAAATTCTTTGAAGTGCAAATTATTTAATTTTGAGGCTCTCCCATTTATTGATTTTTTTCCCCTCTTTTTGCTCTTGCTTTGAGTATAAGGTTTAAGAGATACCTACCTACTACAAAGTCTTGTAGCTGTTTCCCTGCATTACCTTTTAGGAGTTTTATGGTCCTGCTTTTATGTTTAGGTCTTTGATCCATTTTGAATTGATTCTTGTATAGGGAGTGAGATAGGGGTCTTCTTTCATTCTTTTGGTTATGGATATCCAGTTCTCCCAGCACTATTTGTTGAAGAGACTGTTTATTTCCAGTAATGTGGACATGGAAGGTTTGTCAAAAACCAGTTGGATGCAGAGGTGAAGGTTTATTTCTGGGCTCTCAATTCTATTCCACTGATTGATATGTCTATCTGTATGCCAATAACAAGCTCTTTTGACAACTGTAGCTTTCTTTTTTTAAAAAGATTTTCTTTCTTTCTTTATTTCTCTCCCCTTCCGGCCCCCCACCCCATTGTCTGCTCTCTGTGTCCATTCACTGTGTGTTCTTCTGTGTGCGCTTGCATTTTTGTCAGTGGCACCAGGAATCTATGTCTCTTTTTGTTGCATCGTCTTGCGTCATCAGCTCTCCATGTGTGTGGCACTACTCCTAGTCAGGCTGCACTTTGTTCGCACTGGGTGGCTCTCCTTGCAGGGCACACTCCTTGCATGTGGGGCTTCTGTATGCAAGGGACACCCCTGCATGGCACGACATCAGCACTGTGCATGGGCCAGCTCACCACACAGATCAGGAGGTGCTGGGTTTGAACCCTGGACCTCCTATATGGTAGATGGATGCTCTATCAGTTGAGCCAAATCTGTTTCCCCACTGTAGCTTTTTAATATGTTTCAGGTTCAGGTAGTGAAAGTTCTTCCAGATCACTCTTCTTTTTTGGATGATTTTGGTTATTCCTTTTCTTTCTTTTTTTTTAAAGATTTATTTATTCTTTGTTTATTTCTCTCCCCTCCCCCCCCATTGTCTGCTTTCTGTGTCCATTCACTATGTGTTCTTCTGTGTCCACTTGAATTCTTGTCAGTGGCACCAGGAATCTGTGTCTTTTTTTTTTTTTCTTTTTAGGAAATTCCTTTTTTAAAAAAAAATATTTATTTATTTCTCTCCCGCCTCCCCCTGTTGTCTGTTCTCTGTGTCTATTTGCTGCATGTTCCTCCCTGTCCGCTTCTGTTGTTGTCAGCAGCACAGGAATCTGTGTCTCTCTTTTTTTTTTTTTAAGATTTATTTTATTTATTTATTTCTCTCCCCTTCCCCCCACCCCCACCCTGGTTGTCTGTTCTCTGTGTCTATTTGCTGCGTCTTCTTTGTCCACTTCTGTTGTTGTCAGCGGCACAGGAATCTGTGTTTCTTTTGGTTGCGTCATCTTGCTGTGTCAGCTCTCCGTGTGTGCGGCACCATTCCTGGGCAGGCTGCACTTTCTTTCATGCTGGGCAGCTCTCCTTACGGGGCTCCCCTTCGCGGGGGACACCCCTTTGTGGCATGGCACTACTTGCACACGCATCAGCACTGCGCATGGGCCAGCTCCACATGGGTCAAGGAGGCCCGGGTTTGAACTGCGGACCTCCCATGTGGTAGATGGATGCCCTAACCACTGGGCCAAGTCCGCTTCACCTGTGTCTCTTTTTGTTGCATCATCCTGCCATGTCAGCTCTCCATGTGTGTGGCATCACTCTTGGGCAGGCTGCACTTTTTTTCACACAGGGCAGCTCTTCTTGCAGGGTGCAATCCTTGTGTGTGAGGCTCCCCTATGCAGGGGACACCCCTGTGTGGCATGGCACGCACACATCAGCACTGCACATGGGCCAGCTCACCACATGGGCCAGGAGGCCCTGGGTTTGAACCCTGGACCTCCCATGTGGTAGGCAGACACTCTATCAGTTGAGCGGAATCTGCTTCCCAGATTTTTATTTCTTTAAAGGGGGCTGTTGGAATTTTGATTGGTATTGCATTTTTAAAAAGATTTATTTTATTTAATACTTTCTCCCCATCCCATTGTTTGCACTCACTGTCTTCTCTCTGTTTGTTCCTTGTGTGCTCATCTTTTTTAGGAGGCACCAGGAACCCAACCTAGGACTTCACATGTGGGAGGGAGGCACCTACTTGCTTGAACCACTTCCGCTCCCTGCTTGTGTCTCTCATTTTGTTTCTGTTTGTGTCTCTCATTTTGTTTTCTCCTTCTGTCTCTTCTTTGCATCATCCTATTGCATCAACTCACTGCATAAGCCCATTGCATCAGCTTGCTTGCTGTCTTGCTCAACTTCTTTAGGAGGCACTGGGAAATGAACCCGGGACCTCCCATATGGTAGATGGGCGACCAACTGCTTAAGTCACATCCATTTCCCAGTATTGAATTTAATCTATAAATCAGTTTTGGTAGGATTTACATCTTCATGATACTTAGTCTTCCAATTCATGAACATAGACTATCCATTTGTTTAAGTCTTCTTTGATTTCTTTTAGCATTGTTTTGTAGTTTTCTGTATATAGGTCCTATACATCTTTGGTTAAATTGATTCTTAGTTATTTCAGTATTTTTGTTGCTATTGTAAATGGAATTTATTTTCCTGACTTCCTCCTCGAATTATTCAATACTAGTAAACAGAAATGTTACTGATTTTTGTGCATTGGTTTTATCCTGCCACTTTTCTAAACTTGTTTATTAGCTCAAGTAGCTTTGTTGTAGACATTTCAGAATTTTCTAAACATAGGATCATTTCATCTGTGTATATTGAGAGTATACTCTCAATATACTTCCTTTCTTCCTATTTTGATGCCTTTTTTTCTTGTCTAATTGCTCAAGCTAGAATTTCTAGCAAAATGTTGAGTAACGGTGATAACAGTGGGCATAATTGTCTTGTTTAGGATTAGAGGGAAACCTTTCAAGATTTCCCTATTAAGTATGATGTTGGCCGTGAGTTTTTCATATATGCCTTTTACCATATTGAGGAATTTTACTTCTATTACTATCTTTTGAAGTGCTATTATCAAGAAAAGATGTTGGATTTTGTTGAACACCTTTTCTGCATCAATTAAGATGATCATGTGATTTTTTCCCTTCAATTTGTTAATGTGGTGTATTATGAACAAGTTGATTGATTTTCTTATGTTAAAACAGCATGGCATAGCAGGAATAAATTCCACTTGGTCATGGTGTATACTTCTTTTGATATGCTCTTGAATTCTATTTGCAAGCTTTTTGTTGAGAATTTTGGAATTGATGTTTGTTAGAGATTGGTCTGTAATTTTCTTTTCTTGTAGTATCTTAATCTGGCTTTGGTTTAGGGTAAAGTTGGCTTCACAAAATGTGTTCATGCTTTTCTCTCCTCTTCAATTTTCTGAAAGAGTTTAAACAGATTTGGTGCTAATTTTTCTCTAAATGCTTTGTAGAATTCACTCGTGAAGTCATCTGGTCCTGGAGTTTTCTTTGCTGGGAGATTTTTGGTGACCGATTCAGTTTCTTTAAATGTGATAGGCTTGTTGAATTCTTGTATTTCTTATAGAGTGAATGTAGGTTGCTTGTGTGTTTCTAGGAATTTATCCATTTCATCTATGTCATCTAATATTTTGGTATACAATTTCTCATAATATCCTCTAATGATCCTTTTTATTTCTTTGGGATCAGTTGTAACCCCCCCTCCCCTTAATTTCTGATTTTATTTATTTGCATCTCCTCTCTTTTTTTTTCTCTGTTAGTCTAGCTACGGGATTGTCAATTTTATTGCTCTTCTCAAAGAACCAGCTTTTGGTTTTGTAGATTTTGTCTATAGTTTTTTTGTTGTTGTTGTTGTTCTTTTATTTCTGCACTAATCTTTGTTATTTTTTCCTTTCTGCTTGCTTTGGTATTGGCTTGCTGTTCTTTTTCTAGTTCCTCCAGGTGTTCATTTAGGTCTTCAATTTTAGCTCTTTCTTCTTTTTTGATATAGGTGTTTAATGCTATAAATTTCCTCAGCACTGACTTCGCTATATCCCATAAGTTTTAAAATGTTATTTCCTCATTTTCATTCTTCTGAATATCTTTACTAGTTTCTCTTGTAATTTCTTATTTGAACTGTTGATTGTTTAGGAGTGTTTTGTTTAGACTCCACACATTTACAAACTTCACCTTTTCTGTCTCTTATTGATTTCTTGCTTCATTCCATTATGATCTGAGAAGATGCTTTGTATAATTTCAGTCCCTCGGTGCCAGGGAGGCTCATCCCCGGGTGTCATGTCCCATGCTGGGGGGAATGCATTGCATTTTCATGCTGAGTTTGGCTTCCAGACTGGCCACATTTGAGTAACATGAAGGCTGTCAGGAGGAAACTCCCAGGCACAGTGCTGCTCTAGGCCTTGTTCTTATTTCAGGTGTATAGGCTCACAAGCATAGTCATTAGTATCAGGGGCTCACTGTTGGACCCTCATTCCTTCTTGGTCCTCACCGTTGCACCTGGGGAACTGCCGCTACTCCCCTAGGGACCATGACAGAGCACCCCCGGCCAGGAACCCAGTACCCCCCCAGCTGTTGTTTTTAATTGTTGCCACTATGAGTATATCCAAACATTTCCATGCACCCTGGACATATGCTCTGTATAACTCCCTGTCAACCATATATCACCTGTCAATAACATCCCATACCAGTATTCCTCTGTTGCCATTGTTGAACCACTGTGATGCAAAACTTCCTGAAAAGTGAAGCCCAATATAATGTCAGGATCCCTTACTAGTAAAATGGAATATAGCGATGGGTTTAAAGGTTAGATATAGAATACGTATTGATTTGGAAAAATTCTACATCCTATCTTTTTCTTTTCTTTTTTCCTAATTATTGAGCTTCTCTTCACAAGAGCCTTAGATCACAGTAATTCATATATACAATATACAGTACTCCCACACATCCACCATAAAACCTTTTCCCTTCCACAGCGATATTCTTATAACTTATTCATATCATATTTACTTAAACTGATGTACAGACTCTGAGACAATAGCTTTCAAACAAGGTGACATCTGTGCTTACATTGTGGTCCATACTTTAGGATATACAGTTTTCTAAATTTTTAGTTATCCTATGTTTTACATTATGGTTTACATTATTAGTCAGTCATCCCCTATATGTTTTTGGTGTAATATTACATGTTTTATATCCATCCTTGTGTACTCTCGCGAAACTCCTCTCTTACCCCCACATTTACCTTGGTTCTATCCATTCAACATCCATTTTCCCCTCCCCTTGGGGCCCACAGCGACAGCCAATCTCCACTTCCCGAGGAGCCACGTCCAGAGATACTTGCAACAGTGTTCAGGGCCTGACTTGCTCAACTACCCTAATACCCTGAGAGCCATCCTTTCTCTCGAGAGATACATTTCCCTCTTTTTTGATGGCATTAGTCCTCCCCAGGATGTGGGTCTACCCCCACTCTCACTACTTGGTCTCTATCCAATGGTACAACCCACCCTGGCAAAATGAGCATTCAGACATTGCCCAGGAGTCCGTCCCATGTCAGAACATCCCCTCTCCCAGTGTCTTCTTGATGCCCTGATGTCATACTGTATTTCAATTGTTGATTCGATTTTAGGAGATTTTTATGTACTCTGTTGATTAATTATCTCAAATTTTGTGTCTCTTGGGCTTTGATACATTTCTTTGCTTGGGCCATTTTTGCCATTTTCTAAGTATGACTTGTAAATATTTGCTGATGTCTAGGCATCTGATTTTTTTAAAGAAATTTTCCACCTACTGAAGTAAATCACTAAATCATAAACATACATAAACAATAAGTTTATAGTAATATTTGCAAACTTACAAAACAAACATACATAACATCATACAGGGCTCTCATACCTCACCCTACCATCAACACCTTGCATTGTTGTAAAACATTTTTAACTAATAATTAAAGAGCATCCTCAAAATATTACTATAACCATAGTACCTTACGTTTGGTATAAGTCACCCCCAACCCACCAGTAGTGGTTTGATATAGTTATGAATTCCAAAAATAGATATTGGATTATGTTTGTAAACTGATCAGTACCTGAGCATGATTAAGTTATGATTAGGGCTTTGATTAGGCCACATCACTAGATAAAAGACATCACAAAGGACAGGGTTGAGGGTTTTTTTGATGTTGGAGTTTGATGCTGAAATATTAAGCTGGAGCCCTGGGAAGTAAGCATACAGAGGAAAGTGAAGTAAGCCCCAGGAAGAGAGGAGCCCTGAGCTGGAAAGAAGCAAGTCCTGGGAAGAGAGAAACCCAGGAAACCTGAACCCTGGTAGACATTGGCAGCCGTCTTGCTCCAACACATGGGAATAGATTTTGGTGAGGGAAGTAACCTATGCTTTATGGCCTGGTATCTGTAAGCTCTACCCCAAATAAATACCCTTTATAAAAACCAACCAATTTCTGTTTTTTTGCATCAGGACACCTTTGGTTGACTAATACATCACCCTATTATTATTACTTTATATCATTTATATGTGAACATACATAAACAATAAGTATATAGTAAAAGTTGTGAATTTACAAAGCAAACATGCATAACGTCATGCAGGGGTCCCATACATCAACCCACCACCAATGCTTTGCATTGTTGTAAGACATTTACTACAAATTAAGAAAGAATATCATCAAAATCTTACTACTAACTATAGTCCTTATCTAACATTTGGCGTATTTTCCCGCCAACCTACCCTATTATTATTTTTAAAATATATTTTTATGACCAAAGTTGTAAACTTATGAAACAAACATCTAGGTATCTGATTTTGAAGGTGAGTTTACTCTGATGCTCAATTTCTCTCTCTTCTGTAGGGATTTAGTGGCAGGAGGCTGTGTGTTACTGCCATTCTTTCTTTCTTGGTTGTAGCAATTCTAGTTCTTTAGATTTGTCCCTGATGGTTGCTCAAATCTGGACCATGGACCAGTAATGGTTGCACACTCACTTCTAGTGGCCTTTGGGAAGGAGGCTGTAAAGGCTCCTGTAAAGGCTTTTGCCTCTCTTATTTACTTTTAATTTCATCGCATGCACTTCTGTGGTCTGCCAACAGATGGTGCTCTTTGATAGCACTCTCACGTCAAACCTGGTGATAGTGTTTTTGCCACAACCAACCGCAACAATGTAACAGAGGATCCTACCTCAAGGCTACTCAGAGCCTCTCAAAACAAGTTTCTCAGAGGCTGTTCTCCAATGTTTCCTGGCAGCCTCACCCCTTTTCCTGTAGGAATTAATTGCACTCCCCTCCACATCAACAACCAACAGTCCTGGTCAGTAGGGGGTTGACTGAGAGGATTGGATCCATTTAGTTCTGAGCTGGCTCCCAGGACAAAAATGGCGTGGCCCCACATTGCCTGAAAGGGCTCCTGGGACACAGCAGACCAAATTTGTTTGCCAAAAGCATAATCAGCTTTAGGCTGCATATCCTTTTCTCCTCTCTCCTAGGAGGTGTACCTCCTATGAACCCCTCTCGATAGCCACCAATCAGAGACTGGAGAATTCAAAGCAGTCTGCTCCTAATATGTTTTCTTTCAAGATTCTTTTCCTTTGTCCCTCTCTCCTCTGGGTGGTGTCCAGGCTTCTCCTGGTGTCCTAAACCCTAGAACACTTTTTTCCGGGTCATCCTGCCTGTCCTCTTGCTTTTTTTATGTAGAGAGGTGAGTTCTGTGACTCTCTAATCTTCTTCCATCTTCCTGAAAGTCTGCCCATATTCTTAAAGTCTTTCCAGCAGGTTTTCCCACCAGCCCTTCTAGTATGACTCAGTTAGACTTAGGTTTTCTTATTTGTTCCCTGAACATAGTTTTTTTGTTTTTTGTTTTTTTTTGTTAAAAGCCTTTTTAGCTATTCACCTTCCATTATAGGTACTACCTCTGTTAATAGAAAGTTCCTCCTGTTTGCTTGAAATAAGGAAGTCCCCTTTGGGAGTCATAATACACCTCAACTTGTTGAAGTTAATTAAATTTTATGTTGAGAAGTCATATTACTATTACTAGTAATATTACACATTACTATTCCCAAGAATATTACTTGGGAAGTAATATTCCCAAGTTGAAAACTATTTAAAGCATCATGCTTTCATTTTCTCTTATCTATCATATTCCTAATTAGCTGTAAACACTTGAAGTGGTGTGGCAAGGGGAGTATGGTATTTAAGGATAACATTTTCTATCCCCAGTGTTTTACTACACTATATTGGGATGCCAGACTCTGGGATGATAATGAGATTACTTTTATGCATTTCTTTTTGTATGTATGTCCTGTCTGGAAATCCACTTTCGTTTTCTAATAACTAAACTTTCTGGGGGAGCACCGTGATGCCAGCAGGTATTAAGAGTAAACCAGGGGAGCAGATGTGGTTCAAGCAGTTGAGTGCCTGCTTCCCAAATGAGAGGTCCTGAGTTCAGTTTCTGGTGCCTCCAAACAACAACAACGACAACAACAAACAAAACAAATGAGAAAACCAACTCAGGGGAGCCGATGTGGCTCGGTGGTTGAGTGCCGGCTTCCCACATACGAGGTCCCGGGTTCAATCCCTAGCCACCGGTACCTCAGGAAAAAAAAAGTAATCCAGACAAAGTTAGAAAGGAGACGAGGTGTTCTGCTGGGAAGTGAGACTGGTGACAGCAACAAGTTAAGCATTTGTTTGGTCTTTTAAAAATTAAAATATTGTAATCTAAAAAAATAGTGCCAGTCACATAGCTGATGTTCAGTAAAATACTTGATGAAAAATTGAATAAGGGAAGAGCTTGATAAACTCTTAGGGGATTACGTTTCTTTATGGGATAAGACCACCTGCCTCTGTAAAAGCACATCCTATTTGGGACAGAGGAAAGAAGGGGAGAAGAGACATGTATTATTCTGGTTGTCCACACATTGGTGCTGAGGTCAGGTTTCTTCCAGAGTTAGGAGTTCCCCGTTTGACAGTTTTCTTCTTTCAGGTTGTGTGTGTGTATGCGCATTTATTTCCTTCCCATCATGCCAAGATCTGAAGACCTCAAGTTACAGAGGATAAATCGTGGAAAATAATAACAGGGAAAAAGTAGTTAAAAAATGGTCAGGGAGAGCTCTGTTGAGTTTTGGTTTCACTTACTTTTTTATTTTATTTATTTTTATTTTCTTAAAGTTAATTGTTTCACTTACTTTTATTCAGTTTTACTGAGTATCTAATATGTGCTTGACACTTAGGACACAAAGGAGTGAGACTCGGTTCTACTTTCAAAGGGCTTACAGTTTGATGTGTGGAGACATAAAGCCAAACAAAGTGTTCAAAGCATGGGAGAATGAGCTATAGAAGAGGTTAGCCTAGGGAACACAGAAGACGGCTTCAAATAGGGCCTAGGGTCTGGGACCAGCAACAGCGGCACCTGGGAGCTTGTTAGAAAGCAGGATGTCTGGAAGAGGTTGTGGCTCAACTGACAGAGTGCCCACCTACCATATGGAGGGTCCAGGGTTCTATACCCCGGGCCTCCTGACCCATGTGGTGAGCTGGCCCACGCGCAGTGCTGCTGTGCGCAAGGAGTGCTGTGTCACTCAGGGGTGTCCCCCGTGTAGGGGAGCCCCATGTGCAAGGAGTGTGCCCCACAAGGAGAGCCACCCTGTGTGAAAAAAGTGCAGCCCACCCAGGGCGCTGCAAACACGGAAAGCTGACGCAGCATGATGATACAATAAAGAGTGACATGGATTCCCGGTCCCACATGACAAGAGTGCAATCTGACAGAGAACACACAATGAATGGACACAAAAAGCAGACAACATGGGGGAAGGGGAGAGAAATAAAGTAAAATAAATCTTAAAAAAAAAAAAAAGAAAGAAATGCAGGATGTCCACTCAACCCCGGTGTTAGGAATGCCCCACTGCAGACTGAGTGAGAATCTGAGTTTTAGCAAGATTCCTAGGTAATTTATATGTACTTTAATGTTTGAGAAGTACTGGCAGTTGTGTCTTAAAGGAAGTAAGATCTGCGCTGTGCTTTGAATACAATTAAGATTAACAAGGTTGTGTCCCAAGCAGGGGGAACACATAAGCAGGAGTTCAGTGGCATGAAAAAGCCAAGGAGTGTTTTGGGACTGCAAATTGAGAAGCAGTCTTTATCCAAAGGGAGGAGGGAGGCAGCAGGATGTAGGCGGGTGGCAGGGGTGAGGCAGGGGCCATATCCTGCAGCATGTGCTCCAGTTAAGGAGCTCTGACTTTACCCAATCCCTGATACTCATGGATAACATGTTCAGATTTGCAGGTAGATCACTGCAGCCTAGAGACAGAATGTCAAAGCCAAAGGACAGAGAAATTAACTAGGCAACATCTGCCATAGTTTGGGAGAGAGATTATGAAAATCTAAACTTAGGTAGTGGCAGTAGGGATAGAGTGGAGAGGATAGGCTTTTTAAAAAATTTTTTTTATGTTTAAAGAAGCTTTAGATTATATAAATGTTACATTAAAAATATAGAGGATTCTCATATGCCCCACTTCCTCCCTCTCCCACACTTTCCCACATAAACAATATCTTTCATTAGTGTGGTACATTTGTTACAATTGGTGAACATATATTGAAGCACTGCTACTAACCGTGGACTATAGTTTACATTATAGTTTACACTCTGTCTTGCACAATTTTGTAGGTTATGACAAAATATGTAAAGGCCTGTATCCATTGTTGCAGTGTCATGCAGGACGATTCCAATGTCCCCAAAATATTCCATGTTACACCTATTCTTCAACTCTCCCTCCCCTCAGAACCTCTGGTGACCACTGCCTTTATATGAATGATAAAAGTTCTTCCATTATTAGAATAATAATTTATTTAATAGAATAATCATAAGTCTACTTTAGTCCATTGTTCATTCTCCAATCTTAAGGATTTTGGGATGGTCATGCCCACTCGGTTTCTAATTGAGAGGGGGCTTAGATCCCATGGGGCAGATGGATGGAACTATCTTCTTGCACTTGCAGACACTCTTTGTCCTTGGGATGGGCGTTGTCCATCATCATCAACTTGTTAAGTTGTCCTGGGTGAGTTCAAAGAACTGGAGAATAGGTGTTACCACTCTGCTGAGATTCAGGGCTCATCTGGCACATGAATGGACCAAAGATTTAAGTCTCTGGGACATATATTTAACAAGTATAATGTTAATTATAGGTTCAAATAAAAGGGGCAGAAGAGCCATGTGTAGGGAAACTATAAATGAGTCTAATTCTGTTACACTGGGGAGCATAAATTCCAAAGGCCCGCTCAGGTGCCGAATTCCTGAGCTTGTCTGCCCTGCTTATAGTGTCTGGATGTCTCTAGGGCGAGAAGACAGGTTTAAGAAGCTTTAGGAGGTAATAAGTAGATGAACGACTTCACTATAGATTTGGGGACGGGAGGCTGGGGGAGGACAAACCTTGACTGGATGAGTCACAGATTTCCGGCGCTGATTACTAGGCCCTTGCTCATGGTGCCACCAACAGGGATGAAAGAATACAGGAGGATGAACGGGTTTGAGGAGGGAAATTATGACATGTTCAACAATTACAACAGGTTCAATTCAGGTTGAAAGAAAATATGTGTAAGAAGGAAAAAAGGCCAGAAAAGGGTGAAGACAGAAGGAAAGCAGTTGAGGAAAAAATAATGCCCTGTGCAGATATGTGGCTACAATAATATACATAGTTTGTCCAGTGTGTTTTGCCTTCAGTTATATCCAAAAAGAGGCACGGGCAACTTAGTTGCGCCCTGAAGAGCAAATAATTTGATACATGGTTTCCTATCCAGTGGCCAACTCATTGGTGTATTAAATTAGTTCTATTAAAATTGTTATATCTGCATTTCAAATTGCTCCAGGTCACAAGGACCAGGCGGTTGGCCTTTCCCATTTTGCCTTGTGGGTGAATGACTTTGCCCACGATCCTGCGCACTATTTCCAAATAATACAACGTTATTATTATGAGCGTGTGTGTTCGCGTGTAATCATCTTTCAATCTTTCAATCATCTGGGCGATTCCTGTCCCCATGTATCTTCCACGGCTGCGAATTTTAACAGCATTTTTGCTTTACACCTTAAAATCCGAAACTTTGCAATATCCTGTCTTGGATCACTACCATAAATACTTCCTATTTGGCAATCTGCTCGCTTCTGCTGATAGTTTTAAGAACGTTCGGAGCTTCTGTGTCTCCACGGCAGAAACTCATAAATACTTCTTTATTTTCTGACCAGAATTGTTATCCAATTAAAAAGCTAAAGGCAGGCGCGTGGCTGGTTAGTTTGGTCAGGAAGAGGTATACTAACCAGAGACTTTCGCTCTTGCCAGGGTCAAATATGGCGGAGTACAGGAGACACTTGGAGAGCGTATCCGGTCCGTCTTCCCGCTACCCTCGCCAGTCTTCGGCGCGCCGTTTCCCTTCCTTCTTCTTCTTCTAACCTTCCTTTTGCCCTCGGCGGCTCCTGAGGGTCAGTACCCCCGCGCGCGACCGCGGACCGGCTTCCCGCCCCCACACGAGGGCCCGCCCTCCAGCTCACGTCAGCCAATCGCGGGCCGCGCTGGGGCTGCTGGTCGCTAGGCCGGCCCCGCCTCTCCAGGCTCACTGTGGCCTGCGGCTCCCGGGCGGGTGGTGCCGTTTTCTGTCGCGCGAGCTTGTCGTGCGGGATCGCGGGTCGAGGGTGCTCACTGCCGGCCACAGCCCAGCCTAGCGCCGCCGAAGCCTTCGGCTCCCAGCCTCCGCCATGGACTTCGAGGACGGTAAGCGTCGCCTCGGGCTGGTCGCCGAGCCGGGCGGGAGGCGTGGTGGCCTGCGCCAGGGTCTCCGTACGGTCTCAAGATGGCCGTGTGGGCTTTGTTCTGCCGGCCGGTGCTGGCCCGCCGCGGGCCCAGCACCCCCAGGCTGCTTAACCTGGTCCCCCGCGCCGGGATGGGGTCTGTTGGGCGCCAGCTGCCGTCGAGAACCCGGAAGTTCCGTGCAGGCCTCGTAGTGGGGGAAGGACGCGCGCAGAAGCGATGGCCTCCGGGCTCAGGCCCAGCGCTCGCCCCGTCCCCTGTACTTGGAAATTGTCCCTGCGCCAACTTCTTTCCTCGGTCAAAGGGGCGCGCTTGGGCGCCTACCCCACCTCGTCTCGCCTTCGCTTCACTGCGGCGATCCAGACCATTCATTTAGTTAATCCTCAGCTCCAGGTTACTTCTTGCCAGATACGGTTTACAGAGGCTTGTCCAGGGCGATGTTCTCTTAGATTAAGAAGAGTTTAAAAGGCGTGTATAGGGTGTAGAGAGAGGAATCTATGCAAAATGGAAACCAAGATGGTTCTGTTTAACCAACGGGGATAGTCACCTAGTCGTTAATTCCGGTTTTGAAATACTTCTGTGAACCAAAACGGTTCTCCTGGTTTGTCTATGGAAGAGGTCTAAGTTAGTCGGAATTCTGGCACAGCAGGCACGGAATGCCCTTCAGATTCAGGCCTGTTCCCAGCCGCCTGTGTTGATCTTGACTGATCTGTATTTTAGCAATACCTTTCAGTCGTCTCTCACATCAGTTCTTTAAATCATTCCTCCAGCTCTAAAACAATATGAATTTGGTCTTCATCTTGTCTTCTAATCTTTCCCAACTTTTATAGAAAGTTGGTTTTGTAGATGAAATGGTATAAATGATAGCATTAGGGAGACATGGAAAAGGGCATGGAAGAGGAAACTGGATTTAATCCTAAGTAACCAGGTATTTCTAAATAAAACTAGTTCACTAATAAGTTGTAAGCCCCTAACCCCACAAAAAATTATCTTTAATATTCAATGAGGTGTGAGCTCGGCATGTGAGTTTTTCTAAGTGATCTTTTGATTTTTGATTTGATTTTATGCTACAAAAAGTTGAAGCTGTCAAATCTAAGTGTGTGTGTGTACATACAGAAATATATATGACAGGGGACTGGAATAACCTTTTTGTGAATACTTTAAAATTACTTTGAAATAGAAAGTTTAGCTGTTAAAAATAGAGTACTCTGCTGTTTTGTTTTATTTGGACTTTCACTCATTTTTATATAGATACCTTGAAGTGGTGTGAGGTGGGCATGAATTTTAAAAATATATTATTGGGAAGCGGATGTAGCACAGTGGTTGAAGAGGTTTTGAGTTCGATCCCTGGTACCTCCAAATATGTGTGTGTATATATATATATATATGTATATATATATATATATATATATAAAAATTTTGTTTTCATGCTAAAGTTTCATGACCGCACCAACAACATCCAAGGAACAGCAGAGGCTACCAAGGCGGGGGTGGGGGATAATGGGAGCAGATCTCTAACCCCCCACCCCTCCCCATAGGCAATGAAGGAATCACTTGTCTGTAGAGAATTGAAAAACTGTAATACGGTTAAGTATGTCTGCTTTTTATTATTACCATGTGCCTACAATCCTAATCAGTATCAGTGATAAATTCTAAACAATGTCAGTGATAAAATACACCCTCTTGCAGACTGTCCATCTCCACTCCCCACTACTGAATTTGGAGAATGGAATTTTGCTAACAGTGTATCAATCTATTCCTGTGTACTGTAGCAGTTTTGTTGTAACCAAATGACTACTGTATTTAATTTCAGTATGTATTTGTAAAATTAACCCAATTGTATTAACATTCTTTAATTAGTTTTGGCAAGGAAATTTGCAATGTGTATTTCCAGCTTTGCCACATCCTAAATGGATATAGCTCATGCACAAATACAATATATGCATATGTTTTTCTTAGATAAGACTTTGAAATCTGTAAGAGCAAATTAAGTGATTTCCAAAAAATTATATCGTACATAGAATCAATAATCAGATCTCTGTTTTTGCATGATTAAAATTTTATTGTGGTAACAACAAAATTTCCCATTTCAGCCATTTTTAAATTTTCTTTCTGCATTATTTGGTACATATTATATTTAATCTATCTGTTCTATTTTGTTTGGTATTAATGTGTACTGGACCCCCTTTTTTGGCTGCTATTTTATATATATATTTATATATCTCAGGTGTTATAATCTCATTTTCACATAATTTTGGGGAGACAGTGAAAAGATGTGTTTTCCCAAATGGGGTATTAATTGCTAATTATTTGTACCCCATTCTTGCAGATAATTGAGTCAATGGCATTTGAAAACTTATGTTTTTTTCTGAATAGATGTGTACACAGCTTTGAATTTTGTTAATGTGGCACTAATTCTTTTTTGTTAAATGTGTCTTCATAGATTACACACACTCTGCTTGCAGGAATACTTATCAGGGCTTTAATGGTAAGTATTTTTTTTTCATTTGCTTTTAAATTTGTTGAGGAAATATATTTCAACTTTCCTCTTCATAGCCATAAAAATGAAGTATCAATGTAAAAAACCAATTCCACCTTGTTCCAGTCATTGTTTTGACTCTTACTATCTCACTTCTCAGTGTTAATGTTGTTAAGATATTTGAATTTGGAAATTTTGAGTAAAAAATATTAAGGGTTATTCAGATTAGTTTGACTGTTTCATTTGAATTCTGATTCCTTTAATTTATTCCAAAAGGCGCTGACTGCATTCTGAGTGATAAATGACAAAAAACTGGCTGGATTCTTTATGTTGAATTAGAGGTTTTGGTGTTGAATAATATAGTTTATTATTGTCTTGGTCAATAAAGTTCTGCTGTAGTTTCACTTTTTTTTTTTTTTTGAGGTAATTTGCCTTTGTGCATCCAAATGTATCAATATATAAAAAGAAGTCTAGTGGAGCCCATGAAATCCCATCATTTATTGATATAAACATGACATTAGTGTTGTGACCACAGAGCTACACACAATCGTGAGAGTTATGAAATTGGATGTCATTTTGATAGTTATAAGAGATATGTCTCTGTCAGACAGGATAACTCAGAAAAGAACCCAGAACAGTTCAAAGAGATTTAAAATCTTTATATGAAGGACCCAAGGGAGTGGATTTAATATCTTGACTGCCATAATGTTTTAAAAAATACAAATTAAGGTGTTTACTCTGAGTATATTACTATATTTATTTATACATAAAATTTGGGGAGAATGATAATAAAGGATTTTATAAGAAACACATGCTAAATGGTTCCTATTTTTACATTTTTATAGTCATAGTGAATTCATTTTGTTACCTCTTTTGTTTAGGTAGAATTGCATGTAATAAAACATACATACTACGCTTATTACATTTGAATTTTATTTTAGTGATTGCGTTGTTAGAATTCACATTCATTCCTTTTATTCAAAGTATTTGAGTATTTTAATATCTGTTGAGTCCTCATTATTTACAATTATGTTACCACCGATTGGCTTTTCCTTTTTAAGTGAACTATTTCAGTTATTATGAACAGGCTGATTGAAAATGTGGCTGCTTCTGAGCTTTAGACATTTTGAGAGGAATTATCTGCAGAAAACCTATACTTATGGCAATATTTTGCCTTTTGAAATGAACTAAATGCTGACTTTTCTTGAGGATAGGATTTGTGTTAATTTTATCTTTATGTACCCTGTAGTGTCTAAAGCAGGACATTATGGTATTCCCCTATAAAATAAATACAGGCTAAAGTGAAAATAGTTCTTATAATTACTATATTCTATAATATGTTTTACTTTGAAACACTGGGTTTTGTTAACGGATGTGATTTTTCAGTAGATTATCCTTTGTATGTTTTTCTTCAATGTTTAGCACAAGTTTAGCCTAAATTTTTTATTTTAAGAGGCACTGGGCTTGAACCTGGGGCCTTGTACATGGGAAACAGGGACTCAACCACTTAGCTAACATCTGTTTCCCATAACTTAAGTGTTAATGCTAAATTAACTGTCTCAGGTGACTGCTTTGAATATCTAATTGCTTTATGCAGAGATTGTTAAAGAGAATGGCATATTTTACTGACTTTCTTATTCACTCCATTTTAGGAATGGACCGTGATTATGGCCCTGGATCTTATGGAGGTCTGACATTCCAGGATATTTATCTAAAAATTCTTCTTTTGAGTGCCAGTAAAGGTGAGCGTCATTTAATTTTTTTTCTTTTTTAAACTCTTATAGGGATGGATCGTGATTATGGCCATGGATCCTATGGGGGTCAAAGATCCATGGACTCCTACCTAAACCAGTCATATGGCATGGACAATCACAGTGGTGGTGGTGGGGGTAGCAGGTAAATTGCTTAACCACTTGGCCAAATTATTAGACACCTGTTAAGATTCTGGATATATTATTTTAATTTAAGTGTACCTTAGATATGTTATGATAATTTGACCTTCACTATTTGCTATTGAATAATCACCTTAAATGTTGAAAGTGCTAATTAATGGGTATAAAAATTATTTAAAAATCCCTGAAAATTATTATTATTGCACTATAATAGAGTAAGATGTTCTGTCTTTACAAGTGAACTTTTTTTTACTTCTTTAATTTTTAACTTATTTTTATCATTCAGAATGTTCTGACCAAAAGATAGAAGGTGTTATTGGAAATATTGTGAAGCTTTTTCTTAATGATTTAAAAGAAAGTCATTCTTACTGTGGGGTGGTATGTAAAGCAGCAAAGCAGTTTTGACCAGATTGGGTTTAAGTAAACCACCTGAGC
This sequence comes from Dasypus novemcinctus, assembly GCF_030445035.2. Classification (NCBI taxonomy): domain Eukaryota; kingdom Metazoa; phylum Chordata; class Mammalia; order Cingulata; family Dasypodidae; genus Dasypus; species Dasypus novemcinctus. The sequence continues at coordinate 36,366,674 of NC_080681.1, read as the reverse complement.
AACATTAAGTTTTGGAGACACATTTAAGATAGGTATTCTTTTACTTTAGTTTTTGAAGTAAGGCACAAGAGCATATCATAAAAAAATATTTGCTTTTCTTTAAATCATATCCAGCATACACCAAAAACATTTGTGCTGTGTAGGCTGGGAGCATTGTATTAAAGCCATGAATAGTATACCTTTGCTTATTTTAGTAAACTACAGTTTAGGTTGTATTTATATCTCACTGTTGATATTGTGCAAAGCTTAAACTTTAGTTGAAAAGCTACTGACTTTAGGGTTGACCACATTTTAGACAAAGGGGGTCTGCATTTTGAAGCACAAAGAATCCTACTGAATATTAGTAAAAGTAGCTAGGAGATACTTGAAACCGTCGTCCTTTTTTTATAAATTGAAGAATCCGGATTCCTTAATGATGGACTGGATGATGCTTACTTTCCTTCTTTCTGCTTCAAGGGTGTCACTATGGTGTGTCACTATTGTAGAGAAAAATCTAGAAAATTAATGTGATAGATGTTTTGAAAAAGGTAGTTGGAAAGAGAATTTTTATATGGTTAGTAGGATTCAGAAGTAAATAGTACCTTCTATTTAGTAATCTGTAAATAATTGAAATAATATAACACATTTAAATGTTTTAATATATCAGTTTTTGCTCCTTTTACATTGTAAATGTAATGTGCATAAATATTCCAATAGATGTTGTCATTTATCTCATGTGTAATTGTGAACCTTTATTCAATTGTGTTGTATAAGATAACAAGCAACTTTTGTAATCCATGTTTTAGATTTGTGAGAAGATGATATGTTTATTTTGTTGGTTCTCTACCAAAACCATGAGGAGACTGTGTGCTCCCTTTTTAGAGTAGCTTTTTGTGATAATTTCCTGCCAGGAAATAATTTTTCAAATAATTGAAGACATTATAAAGTGTATTCTTTCTCATCTGCCTTGAAAATTCTTATGTATAGGGTATATATGTTGGTGATCTTTTACTTTATACTTTGTTTATCCTTCTAGATTTGTTAGATTTACTAGTCTATACATAAAAAGTGATTGAGGATTGATTATTGACCTTTGCCAAAGTTTGGCATTGTCACGTTTTATGAGATAATCCACAAAATTTTGTCTACTACAGATGCAATGAAGCAGTTTTGTGATTATTATTTGAGTGTGCAAAAGGATCTGTTCTATGTCACAAATAGCCTACATCTGTGTTGTCTTCAATTTGTATCCCTACTGAAAGCCAAACTATTGTAAAGTCTATGTGTTTTTAATATTAGGGATGGATTCAAAGAAAGTTTGACTAGTTCGTGAACTTTAGCAAATGACTTTTTCCCAAGACTAGGGCTGGGCTTAAAAAATGACAGACAAATCCTTTCTTTTTAATAAAATGGAAAAGCTGCTGAAAAAGCAGATTTTTAAGCTAAGGTTTATTAAACTTGATTATATTTAGAAACTGACTCAGATAGCTTTCTGTCTGGTCACATGTTGAAATGCCCAGCCCTAATCAAGTGTGAACAAAATTAGAACTGTGCAAACCAGTATGGTATAAATGAATTTTAGTTGATAATGTCAACTGATAATTTGTTTTTTGACTTGTCTAACATTAGTAAGCTTACTTTTGTTTTTTCCCTCACTGTGCAACTTTTCCAGGTTTGGACCTTATGAGTCTTACGACTCCAGGTCTTCTCTGGGTGGGCGAGATCTGTACAGATCTGGCTATGGTTTTAATGAACCCGAACAAAGCCGCTTCGGAGGTAGTTATGGTGGTCGATTTGAGAGCTCCTACCGGAATAGCCTTGACTCTTTCGGAGGTAGAAACCAGGGCGGGTCTAGCTGGGAAGCACCTTACTCCCGTTCAAAATTGAGGCCTGGGTTTATGGAGGACAGAGGAAGAGAGAATTACTCTTCCTACAGCAGTTTTTCTTCACCCCATATGAAGCCTGCACCTGTAGGCTCTCGGGGGAGAGGAACGCCTGCTTATCCTGAAAGTACGTTTGGAAGCAGAAACTATGATGCTTTTGGAGGACCATCAACAGGCAGAGGCCGAGGCCGAGGAGTAAGTACAACAGAATCTTTTCAGATTCTTTTCACTAGTCACTCTTTTAAACCCTTTCAAGACCATGGTTTTCAACTAGACTAAACACTGTTCATCCCAGTGTATTTTGAAGGAAAAGCTGAGTCATAAACATACTTTTTAGGTTGACTGTAAACGTTTTTCCAGCACCTTAGAAAATAAGTGGCAGAAATAGAAGATGGTTGTTCATAAACTTTTGCCAAATCTCCCTTTATTAAAAAGGTGAGGATCTTAGGTTTGGTCTAAAAGGGGTTAAAAGGAGTTGCATTTTTCCTTGTGAACACTAGCGGTTTTGCTGGTGGGATAGTTCTTGGATTATTGTAAAAGGTAACTGAACCCTTTTTGAGCATTTGAGTAGGTTAAAGGTGCAATGTATGATAAAATGTTTATACTTTGCTGCTAAACTCTGGCAAGTAGGATTTCTTTAACGCTTCGTATTTCACATTAAACACGAGACTAAAAGTTGGCAATAGTTTAGGGTACCTTAACCATGTTTACATGGTGAAGGAGTTGATGTGTATGATAGCTTGTAGAATGATTTGCGTTCAGTTTGATTTTGCCAACTCTCTTACAATATGTCCTATTGCTGGTTGTTTTATTTTCCCTTGTGTCACTAGCTTTACTTCTGAGGAATAATTTTCTACCTTTATAAAATGTTTATGGCTCCTTCCTAGGAAATAATATTTTGTAATTTATTGCTTAACTAGGCAAATATGCTAGTCCTCAACTGTTCAGCTTCCAGATACATAGTATAAAGATTATGCCCTATATTCTTAGGTAACTTGATTGGCATGGCATTTTATCTAGTAAGTGTATGTAGATTTTGGGGGTATTATGTAGGTGATCATAGGAAGAATATTGTATCTTTGCTATAATGTAAGAAATTTTTAAAAAGTCAGTTCTTTATATCTCTTTTCAGAGGGAAATACTTCTGATAAAAAATGTAGGGCACATGTTTTTGACTGTTCTATTAGTGTACGGTACCCACTGTAGTTTGTCATACTTGTGTAGAAATTTTGCATTTGTAACAGTTACTCTTTACTTATGTAAAATGCATTGCACCTTTAATGGGTATTTAATGAAGATTTTTTTCTCATGTGACTATATAAATTACCTGGAAATACTGCATAATTCAAGTCTACTAGGTTAGGTAGGTATTCCTAAGCATAATGTACAGATGTAAGCAACTGATACGTTGCTATTCCACCAAAATTTATAATGAGTAGGTTAATTGAAAATAATTGGGATAGACTTTGGGTTTAGAAATTTGAAAATCCATTCCCATTTGAAAATTTGGAAAACACTCAACATTTTCCATGGTGTATATTATTTTAGGCAAAGGTTTTTTCCTTATTGAGACTTCAAATACAGGTTTTCTTTCATGATAGTAAAACATATTCTTGTACCTTGTATTCACTTTAGTCTGAATGGACTTTTCTTTCTTTCTTCCTGTTAATGAAGTAGATGAACCAATAGGACCTTTTTAAATCTTGACTTGTACAATTCCCCTTGGATCCTTCAGATTACTCCTCAGTCTTTATCTTCTAAAAGTAAGGTTAGCAGAACAAATTTCTATGGACATGTGGCCTCTTGGTGTAGTAGATTTTATTATTGGCAAGAAAAGAGGAAGGGAAACAAAGAGTCATCTGGTTGCATGACTCTTCGGCTATAAACTCTTGCTTCTTGGGCTTATGGGTCAGAATCTGTTTCTGTAGGTAAGAATGTGAATGGAACGGCAGATGTAATTCTTTAATCTGAAGTGTGTCTTGGAAGTTGATGCATGGTTATGCTTTAACTCTCCTATTTCATACTAATGTTCCATCTAGCCTTCTCATTCCCTTTTTCAACAGGGAGAAATCCTAAATGATTTCTGGATCTTTTTTACTTCATACTACAAATATTGGTCTTTGTGTATCTTAGTTGTAAGCCAGGTTTTAGTAAAATAAAGTGTTCTTTTAAGGTCTTTACATGGAATAGCATCAATTAGGAACTCTGAAAAGGGGTTGTCAGAGAGTTGTACAAGTGGTAATATTATGACAGGCACATATTTTGTTGATGATTTCAAGTAATTGTGAATTGTGAAAATAAAAAATAGGTAGGGAATAATCCATATTCTACTGGAAATGAAAATACTAATTCACTGTATTTGAGTTCATGTAATATATTTTCAGAGTTTTTCAGTGTGTTTACTGAGAGTGACATGTAAAGTTAAGTTACATTCCAGGAATTTTCAGGTGAAAATTAGTAGATAGATAACGTAAATTTTGTGTGAATTCATATTTTAACTTTGAATAATATGCTAATATTTCTTGATTTCAAAAATTTACAGCATATGGGTGATTTTGGAAGCATTCATAGACCTGGAATTGTTGTTGACTATCAAAACAAACCTACCAATGTGGCAGTTGCTGCTGCAAGAGGAATAAAGAGAAAAATGATGCAGCCATTTAATAAACCCAGCGGAACTTTTATTAAGAAACCCAAGCTAGCGAAACCTGTGGAGAAGATGAGCCTTAGCAAATCACCTAGTAAGTAAGAAAACATAATTGCTATTGTTCAGCATTCTTTTCTTTTTTAACTCAATACTTTAGGTAATATTTTTTCATAAGTTTTTATGTAGAAAAATTGCATAATTATAATTGTAGAAATTAAATCTGAATCAAACTTAGTAAGGACATTTAAGGGCTGCAGAATAGCTCAACATATAAAATCTTAGGTGAAAAATTCAAGGTTGTTCAGTTTTGCATCAGTCGCCTAAGTGTATAACCATCTTTTTTTCCAATTGTATTTCAGTTTGTAAATAATATCACACATTGGAATATCAATTTTATTTAGAATACCTATTTATTTATTGCTGTGTTTTTTATAAAAAATTAATTGGTCAAGAGCAGAACCTGACAAAGTATGGACTGTGGTCCAAATCTGACTCTCAGTCTTACTTTGTATGGTCTGGGAACTAAGAATGGTTTTTAATTTTACAGGGTTGTAAAAAAACTCAAAAAGCAAAAACTATGTAACAGAGACCATATATGGCCTGGAATTCCACCTGTTCCCTTACAGAAAAATATGTGCCAACCTTTGGTCTAGATTACTAGTTTAGAAAAAAAGGTATACTTGCATGGTTCCTAAAAATGCTGAATGATTAAAATTTTAAGGTTTTTAAAGGTATTGTTTCTCTTCAAGTCCAAAGAATATAGTGATTATTTCTTTAATGTATTTAATTTGAACATACATTGAAATAAAAGTTATATCTTAACTTTTACTATTCAGCATATAACCTTCAGAAGCAAATGTTTGGAATGTTTTGTTTTAATTAGATGCCTTTTAAAATGCTAAAATTTTTAATAATCTAGATATATATGTGAGTTTGTATGTAACAGAAAGATTTCCCATTGTCTTGGTCTAGTGTATATTGAATTGTTGCTAAAGAGTGTGCTTTCTGTTACATATGAAGTATTATGACATCTATCTTAACAAAATATTCAAGAGTTCAGGCGACTTTATTTCTGAATGTTTGCCTTTACTTTTTTCCTACCTCCTTTGCCTAGTTCAGGGTTTATTAATATGTGATTTGTGATTCTCTAATGCACTTACTAAACTGTTGTAAGCATCAGTCGTGAACATCGTTGGGTAATAACATCAGTATTACCAAAAGAGATACTCTAAATTTACATGCCCTGGTATACCCCTTTCCCTAAATCCTGATTTAAGTAGAGGCCAGAATATGTATAATTTTTTAAAAAGTCCTTACACATGATTTTTAAATTTATTTCTATTTATGTATTTCTCCTCCCTCCCTCCATTATCTGCTCTCTGTGTTCATTTGCTGTGTGTTCTTCTGTGTCTGCTTGTATTCTCATTAGGTGGCTCCAGGAACCTATCCTGGGACCTTCCAGAGTGGGAGAGAGGTGATCATTCTCTTGCACCACCTCAGCTCCCTGGTCTGCTGCGTCTCTTATTATCTCTCCTCTGTGTCTCTTTTTGTGCCAGCTCTCCGTGTGGGCCAGCGCTCCTGTGCGGGGCAGCACTCCTGTGTGATTCAGCACTCCTCATGGGCCAGCTCACCACACAGACCAGCTTGCCTTGACCAGGAGGCCCTGGGTATCGAACCGTGGACCTCCTGTTTGTAGACGGGAGCCCAATTGCTTGAGCCACATCCGCTTCCCTATTTTTTAATTTTTGAGGTATGGGATCTGGAGATTGAACCTCAGACCTTGTATGTTAAGAAACTGTGCTCAACCACTGAGCCACGCCAGCTCCCCTTTGTTGGATTTTTCGTTTGTTTGCTTGTTGTTTTTAGGAGGCACTGGGAACTGAACCCAGGATACCTCACACGTGGGAAGCAGGTGCTCAACCATTTGACCCACATTCACTCCCCATCACACATGATTTTGATTCAATTCCCCTTCCTGGAGTGTTACATTTATTGTTAGAGGTATTATTGATGAAGTGGTGGTATGTTACATCATGTTGAATCCCCTTTTTGTGAGGACCAGGGAAGAAATATTTCATGGTCCTTGGTACTAGGAAAACGTGTGTTTCTTCTAAAAAAACATTTGCTTTTAATCTTCTGGACGTGATGTCACTTACAGATAATGATATTTCCATTTTTACACCAACTGTTCAGAGCCAATCTGAAAATGAAAAGTAAATAATTCCATTGACAGACAGTAGCATCAAAAAGAAGAAAATGCTTAGGAATAAATGTAATAAAAGAAGTCTAAAATTTATACTCCAAAAGCTATAAAACACTGATCAAGAAAGAAATTAAAGCAGCTCTAAATAAATGGAAAAATATCCTATGTTTATGGATTGGAAGACAGCATTAAGATGATTGTTTTAGTCTGCTAGGCTCCTGAATGCAGATACCATAAAATGGTTTGTCTCTACAATGGAATTTATTACTGTATAAGCTTACAGTTTTGAGGCCATGAGAATGTGCAAATCAGGGCATTATCAAGGTGACACTTTCTCCCGAAGACTGGCTACCTGCAATCCTTGGGTCCTCTCCACGTGGCAAGGCATATGGCAGTATCTCCTGGTCTCTCCCAGATTTCTTTGTTTCAGCTTCTTGCTTCCATGGCTCTCTTTCATCTGAATTTCATTCCCTTATAAAGGATTCCAGTAAGAAAATTAAGATCCACCCTGGGCCATACCTTAACTGCAGTAACCCCATGAAAACCTACTTAAAATTGGTTTATGCCCTTATAAATTGATTAACTTTAAGAACATGGTTTTCTGGGGTACATACGGTTCCAAAACACCATAATGGCAATATTCTCCAAACTAATCTACAGATTAAACTCAGTCCCTATCCGAATCCCAGCTGACTTTTTTGTATAAATTGAAAAGCTGATTCTAAAATTAATGTGGAATTTCAGGGGACCCAGAATAACCAAAAACAATTCTGAAAAAAAAAGAATAGGAGGACTCACACTTTCTAGTTTCAAAACATAACTACAAAGTGGTGGTAATCAAGACAGTGTGATACTGGCACAGGGAAAGACAGACATAGGGATCAATGGAATAGAATTGAGATTCCACAAATAAACTCATGCATCTATACTCAACTGATGCTTGACAAGGGTGCCAAGACCATTCAGTGGCGAAAGAAAAGTCTTTTCAACAAACGGTATTGGGACTAGATAGCCATCTGGAAAATAACAAAGTTATCCCCTTACCTTACACCATATATAAACATTAATGGAAAATAGACCAAACACCTAACTGTAAGGGCTAAAACTATAAAACACTGAGAAGCATAGGGATAAATCTTTGTGACCAAGGATTTGGCAAAGTGTTCTTAGATATGACACCAAAACATGAGCAATAAAAGCAAAATAGATAAATTAGACTTCATAAAAATTTATAACTTTTGTGCTTCAAAAGACAGCATCCAGAAAGTGAAAAGACAATCACAGAATGGAAGAAAAGATTTGCAGACCATACATTTGATTAAGGACTTATATCTAGAATATATGAACAATTCTTATGTAAAAAGCCAACACAAATAAAGAGTGGGCAAGAACTTGAATAGACATTTCTCCAAGGAAGAGTCACAAATGACTAGGAAGCATATGAAAAAATGTTTAACACTGTTCGTCAGTAGGGAAATGCAAATCAAAACTACAATGAGGTGTACCCACTAAGTATACACCCACTAAGTATAAAAAAATCAGATAATAACAAATTTTGGCAAGGATGTGGATAAAGAACCTTCAGACACTGCTGGTGGAAATGTAAAATGGTACAGCTGTTGGGGAAAACAGTCGCAGTTCCTTAAATGATTAAGCATAGAGTTATCATATGACCCAGCTGTATTAGTTAGCCAAAGGGGTGCTGATGCAAAATACCAGAAATCAGTTGGTTTTTATAAAGGGTATTTATTTGGGATAGAAGCCTACAGTTACCAGGCCATAAAAGCATAAGTTACTTCGCTCACCAAAGTCTTTTGCCACATGTTGGAGCAAGATGGCTACCGATGTCTGCAGTGGCTACCGATGTCTGCAGTGGTTCAGGGTCCCTCTAACTCTGTTGGCTTCGTGGTCCCACCTTTTTCCAATATCAGCCATAGGCTGGGATAAGTCTCATCTCTCTCCCGGGGCTAATTTCTCTCTGGGGTCAGCTGTTCTGTTCTCTCCACAAGGTCAGCTATAGATTATCAGGTCTACAGGGTCAGGTGTAGACTATCTGGCTCTCTAGACTTTGTCTCTCTCGTGTGTTTACTTCCTGGGGCTCCAATATCAAAAAATTCCAACCTCATCTGCAGTGGGGTTTCTTTGTGAGTCCCCACCCACCAAGGGGATGGGGACTCAACATCCTACTGATGTTGCCCAGTCATAGCCTTAATCATTATTTAATCAAGTACAAGTGAAACCTCTTGAATCCAGTATGATCTAATTCACCCAGAGGAAAAGACCAGCTCACACACATATTCCATTATCTATTTTTGGAATTCATAATGCCAGACTGCCACACTAGCTGTTCTACTTCTCCATATATACCCAAGAGAAATGAAAACGTAAGTCCATGCAGAAATTTCTACATAAATGTTTATAGCAGCATTGTTCATAATAGACAAAAGTTATAGACAGCCCCATGTGTCCATCTACAGAAAAATGGATAAACAAAATGTGGTATATCTATACAATGGAATATTATTAAGCCATAACACAGAATAAATTGTTGATACATGCTACAACATGGATGAACCTTGAAAACATTGTGTTAAGTGAAAGAAGCCAGTCATAGAAGTCCATCTAAGATATGATTCCATTCATATGAAAGTCCAGAAATAGGTTCATCTATAGAGACAGAAAGTAGACTAGTGGCTTTTTAGGACTATGGAGGGGTTGGGGGGATAGGAGGTATGGCTAAGAGATACAGGATTTCTTTTTGAGGTGATAAATATTCTAAAATTGAGTGGTGATGGTTGCCTGATAGTCTACCTGGGATATACTGAAAACTACTCTGAATGGGTAAGTGGTATGAATGTGATTTATACCTTGTGATGTTTTGAAAACTATGTGGACCCATAACAATTGTGTTCTTAAAGCTAATCCATTCCTGTGGGTGTAAACCTATTTTAAGTAAGGCCTTTGATTAAGTTAGTTCAGTTAAGGTGTGGCCCAGGATGGGTCTTAATCCTTTTATTGGAGTCTGTTATAAATGGGATGAATATGGAAAAAGAGAGAAAGTCATGGAATCAAGAAGCTGAAGCAGTGAAACCTGGAAGAGAAGAGAAAGACCAGCAGACTCCTGTATGTAACAGGAGACCAGCATTACCTAATGATGCCTTGGTTTGGACATTTTTCTCAGCCTTGCAATTGTAAGCTTGTGAACTAATAAATCCCCACTGTGTAAAAGTCAACCCACTTATGGTATATGGCTTTTGGCAGCCTAGCAGAGCACAGTATACTTCTCTATTTTTATAAAAAAGTTCAGAGCCAAATTAGTGATTACTTAAAAAAAAAATTTTTTTTAACTTTGTGTATGTTTCTAAATGGAATCAAGGCCATTGACCAAATTGGATCAAATCAAAGATATAAATAAATAAAAGCTATGGAAATAGCCTTTTCATTATTCTATGTGATATAATCATAAAATAATATGCTAAAACTACTATGTATATTTTTGCCTGTACATGGAATTATTTTTTTTCTTGATGGCCTAGAAACTTTTCCCCATTAGGTGATATTGCAAGGAAGCAAAAGTTATTCTTTTATTAGAATTAATTTTTGATTACCTAATCTAATTGGTACTTGAGAAACTAGATAATTGTAATGAATGAATATTCTAAAGTTGTTCTGGTCAAATTTTTCAAATTTCTTTCAATTAGTTTTAAAAATAAAATGTGTTAAGTATTACAGTGAGTTTATTAGTGTGTTTTTTGCGGTTTGAGGTGCTAAACAAGTGACAGCATTCAAATAATTGCAAAAGGAAAAAAAAGAAGGGAAAGAAGCAAGGAGACCTAGATAGTGCTAGTTCAAAACTGTTTTTATTGTATATTTTTGAAATTCTGGCATACTTATTTTGTGTTTTGAATTTCATCTCCATTTAAATTGCTTGAGGATTGATTCATATATTCAATATGTTGAAAGTGGGGTTGTTGTAATTGCTAATAATAGTAAGCTAATACTTAATGCTTACTGTGCACTGTGTACTGTGTTAAAATATATAATTTGCACTACTTGTGTGATTCTCACATCAACCTTCTCAAGTATAAGTATGTACATCACCACTCTACAGCTGCGAAAAGAGGCATAGAGCAGATAAATAACTTGCTGTCCAGGTCAATCAATCATTAAATGACGAAGTCAGGATTTACACCAGGACAAGTCTTGCTTCAGAAACCCTACTCTTAAGCCTTGTGTGATTTTAACAGAAAATTGCTTTGTATTATTTTTTCCTTTTTTAAAATAACTTTTCTAATTACAATATTATAGAAATTTTAACATATCATACTTAAAAAATAATAGAAATTGCAATGTATTAGAGTATTTCCTTAAAATATATCAGTGATAATACAAAACTCAAGGAAGAGGTTTGAATACTATTCTTTTTTTTTTTTTAAGATTTTATTTATTTATTTATTTCTCTCCCCTTTTCCTTTCCCCACCCCAGTTGTCTGTTCTCTGTTTTCATTAACTTTGTGTTCTTCTGTTTCTGCTTCTATTCTTGTCAGTGGCACTGGAAATCTGTGTCTCTTTTTGTTCGGTCATCTTGCTGCATCAGCTCTCCATGTGTGCGACACCTCTCCTGGCCAGGCTGAACTTTCTTTTGCGCAGGGTGGCTCTCCTTACGGGGTACACTCCTTGCGTGTGGGGCTCCCCTACGCGGGGGACACCCCTGCATGGCAGGGCACTCCTTGCGCACATCAGCACAGCGCATGGGCCAGCTCCACACGGGTCAAGGAGGCCCTGGGTTTGAACTGTGACCTCCCATGTAGTAGGCAGACTCTCTATACGTTGAGCCAAGTCCGCTTCCCAGAATAATATTCTTAAATCTACTTTCCTGCCATGCTTTATAATTGATATTTATATTGTTTAATATAATAGGTAGGAATTTCAGAAAGCTGATACTAAGCGGATTGTGTACTGCAGGGATACCTTTTATATTGTGTTAATTGATAAATAGTTATTTACCAAATTATGTACTCTGGACATTAATAAAACAGACAATTAGTTGATTTGTTTTGGGGCAGATTTTAATGATATAATTTGCAAGTGTAATTAAAATAGATACTACAAAGTTTGATACAGAAATGGATTTGCATTAAACCAAATATATATTACTCCACTTTTTTTTTTAACCTAAGAATAAAGTCAGAATCCTTTTCTGGAATCAGGTTTTTGATGTCAGGTGAGAAATGGGCATTTTCAAAGATACCTGCTCAATTTTCAGGAATAAATCTTTTACACTGTAGTATTATGGACTGTATTATTTGCAGAAAATCAGTAATAAAGGAAATATCTGTCCTTTGGCTGGAGGCATGGCTTATATTCTGGTTTTAGTATATGAAAGGAAGTGAAATTTTTTCCCTGAAGTAATGTATGAGGGGATTTTTCCAGAGTCAGGGTATGAGGGAAACCTGTGAACGAGGGTATGAAAATAGTTAATAAACTAAGAATATGCATTTAAGCTCTTATAGGATAATGAAAAATAATCTACATACTGCTTTTTAAAAAATTCCCACACAGCTTCTTTGCTCTCTGTTCCCTGTGTCCATTTACTGTGTGTTCTTCTGTGTCTGCTTGTTTTCCTTTGTTGCGTCATCTTACTGTGCTAGCTCTTTGTGCATTCTCTGCGGGCGCAGGCCATCAGATCTCTGCAGGCATGAACCTGCTTGCCTACACAAGGAGGCCCTGGAACATGAACCCAGGGCTTCCCATATGGTAGCCAGGAGCCCAATTGATTGAGCTGCAGCTGCTTCCCCATACTGCATTTTAAGATACTGATTTTGCACAATTTTGAAACTCATCCCATTGTGTGCATAGCAAGTACTTACTAAATTTTTTTTTTAAGGTTTATTTTTTATTTATTTCTCTCCCCTTCCCCACCCCCCCAGCTGTCTGTTCTTTTTGTCCATTTATTCTGTTCTTCTGTGTCCACTTGTATTCTTGTCAGCAGCACCAGCAACCTGTGTCTCTTGTTGCGTCATCTTGCTGTGTCAGCTCTCTGTGTGTTCTGCGCCACGCTGGGCAGGCTGCACTTTTTTTGCGCTGGGTGGCTCTCCTTACAGGGTGCACTCCTTGTGCATGGGGCTCCCCTATGTGGGGGACACCCCTGTGTGGCACAGACTCCTTGCGTGCATCAGCACTGCACGTGGGCCAGCTCATCACATGGGTCAGGAAGTCCTGGGTTTGAACCTTAGACCTCCCATGTGGTAGGCGGATGCTCTATCTGTTGAGCCAAATCCACTTCCCTACTGTCCAGTCTTTGAGTCCTCAGGTGTTCATGATTTTGTAGTAGGTATTTTTCCAAAGAAAATTGAAAATGATAAGCAGTGCATAAAATAAAAAGTTCATGGGCAAATAGTTTTTTGGTTTTTTTAAAGTATAAAGTTAAATAGTATAAACTTTTGCTTACAGTGAGATACCACTTCACACCCCCTAGGGTGGCCATAATGAAAAAATAAATAAATCAGGATGTGGAGGAATTAGAACCTTCACACGTTGCCTGTGGGAATTTAAAATGCTGTAACCTCTGCTGAAAATAGTTGGTGGTTCTTCAAATGATTAAAATAGTTACCATATGATCCAGCAATTCCACTCCTGAGTGTAGACCCCAAGGAATTGAAAATGGGTATTCAAACAAATACCTGTATACTAATGTTCATTGTTCCACTATTCATAATAGAGGTAGAAACAATCCAGTGTCCATCAGTGGAAGAAATGGGTAAGCAAAATGTGATATATCCATACAGTAGAATATCATTCACCATAAAAAGGATTGAAATGTGACTGCATGGTTGAACCTTGAAACCATGCTTAATGAAAGATACAAAATCCTATACATTGTATAATGCCGTTTATAGGAAATCTTCAGTATAGGCAAATACATAGGGACAGAAAGCAGATTAGTGGTTGCCAGGGGGTAGGGAAAAGGGAGAATGGGGAGTGACCACTAATGGGTATGGAATCTCCACTGAAGGGATGAAAAAGTCCTGGGATTTGATAGTGGAGATGCTTGCACAGTATTATGAATACCATTGAATTGTACAGTTGAAAATGGTTAAAATGATAACTATTATGTGTTTTTACTACAATAAAAAATGTTAAAAAATATGAAGTACCTGCTTTTGTTTTGAAGTTTATACATTTTAAGACATTTTGGGAGTTTTCCTCCAATATATTTGTAATTCCTTGCCTCCAGGATGCTTCAGTATTCCTTGAACTTCCATTTTCATTTAGGGTCAGGTTACTTCAGTGCTGCCCCAAGTGTGGCGTGTGAGGTGATTTTTCATTGATAAGCATATTATTACTAAAATGAGGGTAAATAAAATAAGTAGATGTAATGAAAATCATGTAGCCAGTAATCACATCGATGAGAAGCAATTGTGACAGAATTCATGATGATGGTGTCCAAGCGAGTCAAGTTCCAGAAATATGGGTAATCTTAAATTCTGATTATCTGGTGAGTTTAATGTAAATCATGACGAACAAGTAAATCTCAAATGTCTGTACTTTATGAACTTGTATTTAGAAAGGGAGAATGGAAGAATGATTTTTAATTTTGCCCTATTTGTCTGGTATCTTAGCAAAAACAGATCCTAAACCTGAAGGAGGAGGAAAACGACGAGTTGAGGCTCGGCGAGAGAAACAAAGGCGCAGAAGAGAAAAAAACAGTGAGAAATATGGAGATGGATACAGGTTTGTGCTTAGTAGAGTTAGAAAATTGGGCTCATTAAAAATGAATTATTTCCTAGAAAAGGCAAATATATCAATTGGAATATTAAAAAAATTCCTAAGAGAGTCAATTTAAACAGTTTGCTCAAGGATAATATAGGAATGCTTTTAATTTGGAATGTTTTTTTGCAGTCTCTACTTAGGTAATATTAGAAAAAAAGAGGTCCTATTCATAATGGTAATCCAGAAATGTAAAATATCTGGATATACAGCATGTAAAATGTACTAAAAGAGAATTCAGTTGCATCTGAATTCCCAGGTTTTTTTTTTTTTCCTCTTCTGTGATTTTAGTGTTAAGTATTATTTCTGTGATTTTAGTATGTTAAGTATTATTTGTATAATCTTGGTATGTAGTTTTTAATAATGTTCTCCTATACTCTTTCTGATTTGTTGCTCTTAATGGTTGGAACCCAAGAAACAATGATAGCAATGATTAAGTTCTGGTTTAAGAGGACAGCTATTTTTTGGTCCTTGAGAAAGTTTCTTCTACTCCACAATGATACAACTGTTTTATTTGGCAGGGATAAAGGCTTGCTTTGATGTGGATATAAACTGAAGTTAACACTTTGTATTAAAAGCTGAAAGATGATTTTACCTTGTAAGACTTATTGTTATACTTAATTGCCCTATGAATATTTTGTCTATTAAAGCTTATAGATTTAGGAGTGGATGTGGCTCAAGCAGTTGTACACCTGTTTCCCACATGGGAGACCCCAGGTTCTGTTCCAGGTGCCTCCTAAAAAACAACAACAAAAAACTTACAGATTTGAATATATGCCCATGTTGATTTAGTAAACGTTGTGATTTGGAGAAAATGGAAGAACAGAACTTTCATTTGACTGTTTTCTCCATAACTCTACATATAAATCTGTTGACGTAACCAGAAGAACATCAGTTTAACTAAATTGTCATTTTAGAATAGTAATTCCTTAAAATAGTTTAAAATTATTTTAATTTACTAAAGCCTAGCTTTGAGTTAGGGTAAGAGATTGACAGTAATGGCTGTTCTTGTGATATTTTCCTTTTGGATATTTGAATGCTTTTAACTTAATAAAGAGGATGAAAAGGTGACTATACATGCTCTTTGAGGAGCCTGGGGGAGAGAGGGAGGTGCCAAAGAGAAAATGCAAAGTGTGCTTGGGAGAGATCACTTCTAAATAAGTTTCAGGGCAATCAGAGATGGCTACATGATGGAGGTGGTATTTGAACTGATTTAGGAAGACAGTAGGATTATAGTGGGAGTTTAGAGGCAGCTCAGGTAGAGGGCATGGCTTGAGGTAAAAATAAAGAAACAGGAATGTTTTGTTGATATTCAGGAAATGGCAAGTTATGTAGACTGAAATGACTCTTGTGGGGGTGAAAGATATAATCTGAAAGATTTAGTGAATGCATATTATGGGGCCAGATACTGTTTTAGGTATTGGCTGGTAAAACTAAAAAAATATATAGGTGAAATGAAGAAATTTTGTGAATGGCAGCTGAAAACTTTTTAACTTTGCTTTTTGTGACTTAAGGAGCCATCGAAGCCCTTTGAGCAGTAATGTGCTGTTACTTCTTTTAGGAAGGAACAATAATTTATTGAATAATTAGTACATGCCAGGAGCAGTTTTAAGAACTTTGTATGTACTAATTTTAAAAATCCTTATAATGCATTTACAAGGAACTGTTCTAAGGGCTTTATATGTTTTGTTTTAATCCTTACAGCTCATTAATTTTATGGGTAAGAAGCACGAGGTCCAGAAAAGTTGAGTAACTTGTCCAATGTCACATAAAGGGTCTAGGATATAAACTTAGCTATCCGTCTCCAGAGACCATACTCTTATTAATCAGGGAAGTAAATCTGATAGCAGTGTAAGGAATTAATTGGAAAAAGGGAACTGGAGGCAGAGAAACCAGCTACAAGAATTCAAGGAAATGGAAATAAGACATCAAATGGAAACTAAATGGGGGTATGTGTGAGAGGGGAATTCATTCTGGGATGGCTCCTGAGCTTTTATTTGTTATTATTTTCCTGAGCTTTTAAATGTGTACATTGATTTAGTGCTGGGCAGGCCTCTTAATTATCCTGAAGTGGTTTTTAGAGGATAGGACTTTTGATCACCTAAGATCCTCAAGGGAGTGTATTATGGTTGTCTGGTGGTCCAGTTTCCTTTGTTGATATTACCTAACTGGCTTGGAAAGTTGAGGATAGAAAAAGAGTATAAAATAAATGGTGGAATTTGGGGACTTGATTTTTTTTTTGATCTTTGCTTTTGTCCTTGTAATTGTTCTCAGTCTGAAGTGGATAACTTAGGACTAATTTAAGTAGATCCACTGATTCCATCTTTCATACTCAGAAATTCTGAGTTGGGCAAGAAAAGCAAAATGGTATGACACTGCTGTACAAATAGGCACTTAAAGAAATACTGTTTTTCTGACTAAAACTAAATTTAAATCAACTATAAAGCAGAAGATAGAAAATCATTTATGCCAGTAAGATTAGTTTTATTGGTATATTCTAATGACCTCTAACTGAATAAGATAATCTATAAAGAATAACGTTTTTTCTGTTACAGAATGGCATTTACGTGTTCATTTTGTAAGTTTCGAACTTTTGAAGAAAAAGATATTGAACTGCATTTGGAAAGTTCTTCACACCAGGAAACATTAGATCACATTCAGAAACAAACCAAATTCGATAAAGTAGTTATGGAGTTTTTGCATGTAAGTAGCTGTTTTTGATGTGAGAAGCATCTTATCTGACATTTGAATTCATTATAGTTTAATATTTTCATAACCATCTCTATCCCTCTCCCATTTTATGTTTCTAAAATTTTAGTTTACTATCTATTTAAAGAAAGAATTGCTTTAAAAATAGGCCCAGAATCAGATGTGAATTCCTATATAGCAGAATTTGGATTTGTTGCTTGAGAAAACATTTTACATTTTTCACAGTGAATTCTAGAAAAGGAGTCAGAAAAGGTATTTAACAACTTTTTATTGATGCAGATTAAACTTTTTTGAGAGTACCTTGTACCAGGTGTTAATACTGGGTACTTCCATTCTTTATGTCTTTTGAGTTTTATCATAACATCTCATTTTTATGGTGAAAGTATGCTCAGAGAAGTTAAGTGACTGTCAGTATATGGTAGAATATGTAATTGGAACCAGGCAGTCAGTGTCTTTTAATGTCCAATGCATTATGAATATATGGTTATCAATTCAGTTTTTTTTTAATACCTATGAAAGGAGCTATGTCAGTTTGAATACCTGTGAAAGGAGCTATGTCAGGTACTGATGACACAGACACTACCCTCGATGAACTAACAAAAATTAGAAACAGAACACTTTACACATACAAAGATGATATAGTTAAGTGAAAATTCCAAGAATGCATGGTGTAGGTAGAAGTACTATGAGATTCGGAGAAGGGGAGGATCATTGGGAATAGGAATGTTTGAAGAAGGGGCTTGAACTGGATTGTGAATTGTCCAAACATTTTAAAATTAGGCAGAAGAGCTGGAATTCTCATTAGAAAGTTACACTTTTGTATCCTTGCAGAATTGTGTTCCTTACTTCAGTTTCTTTCAGTAATTTCTTTCTTTTAATTGGTTCTTAATCTGTCATTTGTGACTTAAACACCCACCTTCCCTGAGGAGACTTCTTGGCCTTTCCTATTCCAGATCTCTTTGATTTTTCTTTTTCTATATGTTTAAAATACCTTTAGAAGTGAATATGTTTTGTCGTTTCCTGGTATTTTATGATCGTCATTTCAATTAAATTGTGAGCACATTGAGAATTTTATATTAGTTCGTGTACTTTATCTTCCTTACAACCAGCATGGTGCTTAAGCATGTGAGTAGTACCTATTGAAAACATTTTGGATTCTGATCTATAGAACTTTCTTATTTTGTTTTTTAGGAATGTATGGTGAATAAATTTAAGAAAACATCTGTCCGTAAGCAACAGACAAATAATCAAACAGAAGCAAATAAAATAATTG
The DNA here is from genome assembly GCF_030445035.2 of Dasypus novemcinctus. Taxonomy (NCBI): domain Eukaryota; kingdom Metazoa; phylum Chordata; class Mammalia; order Cingulata; family Dasypodidae; genus Dasypus; species Dasypus novemcinctus. The sequence continues at coordinate 36,348,210 of NC_080681.1, read as the reverse complement.
AAAAAGATGTTATGGAAGGTATGTATTTAAACAAATTGTTTCAGTGGTCTACTTGTATATTTTTATAGCATAACTTATTTCACTGCAAATGATGCCACCTAGAGTGGTACAGTACTCTTGTGTGATAACCCTGATTTGTAGGCCTCAGCATGTTTGCATAACATGATTAGGAAATATAAAAACTGCTGTACAGTTTCTAATCAGCTATCCATATGTTTATTTTAGCTTTCAATTTTGAAATAACTTAAAACTCACAGGAAAGTTGCAAAAATAGTAAGAAAAAAATAAATAAAATTTCAATATAGCCCCTACCTAATACCCAGATTTTCCAACTATTAAGCACTATTAGCATTTTGCTGTATTTCTTTTTCTTTCTTTCACTTCCCTTCCTCTGTTCCTCCTTCCCTCCTTTTCTTGCCTCCCCTACCCCCAGTCTATTTTCTAAAAATGCTCCTTGAACACCTAACACTTCCATTTCCTGAGAACAAGGACACCAACTTAATGTAATGACCATTTATATACAGCTATCAAGTTCAAGAAACTTAGCATATAGTGCATGTTCTATTTTTTTTTCAATTTTTCCAATAATGTCCTTTTGGATATTTTCTCTTCATTATTAGATCTAGGCCTGGTTAATGTATTTCATTCAATTGCCATTTTCTCTGTAGTGTCTCTCTTTTTACTGTGGTGACATATACACAACATAAAACATCCTATCTCGACCCTTCCCAAGCAAACAATTCAGTGACGTTAATCATGTTCATAATGTTGTGCTATCAACACCACCATCTGTTACCAAAACTTGTCCTTCATCCAAAACAAAACCCTGTACGCCTTATGTATTAATTTCCCATTCTCCGTCTTGCCCCTCTCTTTTACATTCTGTTTTACATTCTGTTTCTCTGAATTTGCATATGTTATTCTATATAAGTGGAATCATGTAAGACCTGTACTTTTCCATCTGCCTTATTTCACTCAACACAGTGTCTTCAAGGTTTATCCATGTTGTAGCATGTATCAGAACTTCATTCCTTTTTAGGACTAATATTCTACTATATGTATATACCAGACACTGTTTATCCATTCATCTGTTCATGGACACTTGGGTTGCTTCTACCTTTTGGCTGTTGTAAATAATGTTACTATAAATGTCAGTGTACAAATATCTGTTTGAGTCCCTGCTTTCAGTTCTTTTGGGTATATACTTATTAGTGGGATTGCTGGATCATATGGTAGTTCTATGTTTAACTTTTTTCACACAGTGGCTGCACCATTTTATAGTTCTTACTAACAGTGTATCAGGGTTCCTCTTTCTCTGTATCCTTGGAAGCCCTTGTTATTTTTTTTTTTCCTTTTTATCATATTATTCATTCTCATGAGTGTAAGGTGGTATTGCATGGTGGTTTTGACTTGCATTTCCCTAATGGCTGAAGATGTTGAACATTCTACGTGCTTCTTGACCATTTGTATATCTTCTTTGCAGACATGGTCTATTCAGTCTTGTCTATTTTTTTTTCCCTATCTGGTTACATCATTGTCATTCTGATGTGTTGCTTCACCATGCAGGGACCTGCACCTCTCCGTGCCACACAGCTGCCTGTGCCTCACTGCGCTGTACAGGTCTGGGACACTTTTTATTTTTTTTCACCTGGATGACGCAGGGATCAAACTGGGGTCATCCGAATGGTAAACGGGAGCTCAATTGCTTGAGCCACAGGCACTTCCTGGCCCATTTTTAATTGTGCTGTTTGTCTTTTTGTTGTTGAGTTGGAGTAGTTCTTTACATATTCTGAATATTAAACCTTTATCATTAGTAGTATGGTTTCCAAAGATATTCTCCCAAGGTGGTCTTTTCACTTTCTTGTTAGTAATGTCTTTTGATGCACAAAAGTTTTAAATTTGGATCGAGTCCAATTTAGTTTTTCATTTTTTTCATTCATTGCTCTTGTTTTTAGTGTAAAGAATCCATTGCCTAATACAAGGTCCTGAAGGTATTTCCCTGTTTCTTTTAAGTTTTTATAGTTTTATTTTATTTTATTTATTTTTTCTAATGCGACAATATTTATTTCTTGACTAAATGAATGAGTTTTTCTTCATTCAGTCTTTCAGGTCCCCTTCTGAAAAGAGAGGATCATGGGTTGGCATACAGAAGACATTTACACTCTAATAAAAGCAAAAGTTTAGCTTAAAAGTCCCAACAGTCTCTGTAATCTTCACTAGAAATATTCTAGAAAAATATGCTTAATTTTTTTTATTATGGAAAAGACAGCTGGCTGTGACAGGATAACACTCCAACCGAACAAGTGCAATTAAGAGACTTGCATTTTAATCCCAATCCCAGTTCTGCTTCTTTCTTAGCTGTGCCTCCTTGAGCAGAGGCATTTAACCTCTCTGAGCCTCAGGTTCTCATCTATAGGGGGACAACACCTATTCCATAGATGCAAGACTTAAATGTAATAATGGGTATAAATTACAAGGCACAGTGCTTGGCATATAGAAAACAAATATTAACTGATATTAGTTCTCAGTATGTTAACAAATCCTCTCCTTATTCTTAGGATGTTACATGTAAATGCAAAGAAATAACAGAAGGCTAAAATACAGTCCCAGCTCTCCAGGAGACAAAACATAATTTTGAACCTATGACAGGTAGGGAGTATGCCTTAAGGTAGAAAAGAACTCCACAAAGTGTCTCACACTTCGTTTAATCTGAATATAACAGGCTCTTCATCTTCAGATATAAATTATAACATTACAGAACAAGCAGTGAATGCGACAATTTAAAAACTAAGTAAGTCTACATGGTGTTAATTTCTAGCAACAGTCTTAACAGTCTGGTTTTTTAAAAAAGTCATCCCTGCCCTCCTTTCAGTAGACATGCACCATGCCATAGAGGACGGTCCAGAACAGGACGTAGGTGAAGAGGCCTCCCAAGACACCTCCTGTAATAAGAGGTCTTCGTGATTTAAAATATTTGTTCCACCTCCTTCCTGCTTTGAGAATTAGGAGCAGGGAGAGCAGGATGGAGGCAAGCAGGTAGAAGATGAAGCCATAGAGGCCGGTGAGGCCGAGGATGCCAGCAGTAGCCCCCGACAGCGCTGACACTGAGGTCCAGCAATAATCCAGGATGGCTGCATTACCCCACATGGCTGCCTGGCTGATAAACGGCGGCCATCGCACCCGCCGGGGCTCAGCCTCTGCTATCTCGTGGAGCAACGTGGAGCTGGAATACCGCGGCGGATGCAAGTCTCTTAGCATTTCCTCAGACATACAGGGATAGGGGTTCTTGCGGAGCCATCTTGTGCTGGAGGCTCAGTTTTTATAGTTTTAGTTCTTACATTAGGTTTTGATCCATTTTGAGTTACTTTTGGTGTCTGTGGTGTGAGAGTAGGGGTCCACTTTTCATTCTTTTGCATGTGGATATCCAGTTTAGAAGCACCATTTGTTGAAGAGATTATTCTTTCCCCATTGAGTAGACTTGGCAATCTTGTCAGATATTATTTGGCCATATATGTTTGGGTTTATTTCTGGACTGTCCGTTTTATTCTCTTGGTCTCTCTGTCCTGTGATGGTACCACACTGTTTGACTAATAAATTTTGAAATTGGGATATATGAATCCTACAACTTTGTTCATTTTTTAGGTGGTTTTGGCTATTTTGGGCCCCTTGTCCTTCCATATGAATTTTATGATTAGCTTTTCTATTTCTGCACAGAAGGCTCTTGCAACTTAGATTGGGATGGGATTGCATTGAATTGTTAAGTCATATTGGGTAGTATTGATGTCATAGTTTCATAATCCATGAAGACAGTGTATCTTTCCATTTATTTAGGTTTTTAATAACTTGAAGTAATAACTTACAGTTTTCCATAAACAAATCCCTTACATCCTTGGTTAAAATTGTTCCTATATATTTTAGTCTTTTGATAGCTATTGAAATAGAATTTTTTTCTTGATTTCCTTTTTGGCTTATTCATTGCTGGTGTAGAAACACCAGTGATTTTTGCCTATCTTGTATCTTGCCACTTTGCTGAAATCATTTATTAGCTCTAATAGCTTTCTTGTAGATCCTTTGAGATTTCTATATATAAGATCACCTCATCCTTTCCCATTTGACTACCTTTTATTTCTTTTCCTTACCTAATTGCTCTGGTTAGAACTTCCGGTAAAATATTGAATAGCAGGGTGAAATCTGGCATCCTTGTCTTGTCCCTGATCTTGTGGGGAAAGTTTTCGTTCTTTCACTGTTGAATATATTGTTAGCTGTATGTTGTTGTTTTTTTAAATTATGTTGAGGAAGTTCCCTTTTTTCCCCCAGTTTTCTAAGTGTTTTTTTTATCAAGAAAGTGCTGAATTTTGTCAAATGCCTTTTCTGCACCAATTGATACGGTCATGTTTTTCCTTTACTTTGTTAATGTGTTGGCTTACATTGATTTTCTTGTGTTGAACCATCCTTGGACAAGTAAATACTACTTGTTCATGGTGCACATTTAAAAAAATATGCTGTTGAATTCTGTTTGCTAGTATTTTATTGAGAAATTTGCATTCATATTCATAAGGGATACAGGTTTGTAATTTTCTTTTCTTGTGATATTTTTACCTGGCTTTGCTATTAGGGTGATCCTGTTCTCATAGAATGAATTAGAAAATATTTTTTCCCTTTTTTTTTGTAAGTATTTTAAGAGGGATTACTGTTAATTCTTTGACGATTAACAAATGAAGCCAGTTTGTCCTAGACTTTTCTTTTTTGGGACATTTTTGATTACAGATTCAACATCTTTGTTATTGGTTTGTTGAGATATTCTACTTCTTGAGTCAGTTTCGGTCATTTCAGTGCTTCTGGGAATTCATCTGTGTTATCTAGTTTGTTGGTATACAATTGTTCATTATATCCTCTCAGTCCTTTTTATTGCTCTGAGGTTAGTGTAATGTAATGTTCCCCTTTCATTTCTGATTTTTGTTATTTACATCATTTCTCTCTTTCTACCTAAATGTATGTCAAGTTTAATTGATTTTTTTCTTAAGAGCGATTTTGCTTTTGTTGATTCTCTCTGTTGAGTTTCTATTCCCTGTTTCATTTATCTCTGCTCTAATCTTTATTATTTCTTTCCTTCTGTTCACTTTGGGTTTAGTTTCTAGTACCTCTAAAAATGAAGTTGGGTTACTGATTACAGGTCTTATTTTTTAATGTAAGCATTTTAGAACTGTAAATTTCCCTTTGAGCACTACCCTTGCTGCATCCCATAAATTTGATATGTTGTGTTTTCATTGTCATTCTTCTCAAAATTTCCTGATTCCCTTGTGACTTTTTTCTTTGACCAATTGGTTGTTTAAGAGTATGCTATTTAAATTCTACATTTTGGTGAATATTGCAGTTTTTCCTTTTGTTACTGATTTCTAGCTTCATTCTATTGTGTTCAGAGAAGACGCTTCATATGATTTTGATCTTTTTAAATTTATTGAGACTTTTGTGTCCTGATATGTGATCTGTCCTTGGACATGACCTGTGTGCACTTAAGAAGAAAGTATATTCTGCTGTTGGTTGAAGTGTTCCATATATGTCCGTTAGGACTAGTTGGTTTATAATACTGTTCATGTCCTCTCTTTCCTTATTGATCTTTTATGTGTTCTATCCATTATTGAAAGTGGTATTTTGAAGTCTCCTGCTCTTAATATATAAGCATCTATCTCTTCAAATCTGTCAGTATTTGCTTCATATATATTTTGGGGCTTTGTTGCTAGGTGCATGTATATTTACATGTTATATCTTGAAAAAATGACCCTTTTATCAATATATAGTGTTCTTTGTCCCTTATATGTTTATTTTTTTAATTTTTAAAAAATATTTATTTATTTATTTTAAAGGAAGTATTGGTAATTTAACCCAGGACCTCGTATATGGGAAGCAGGCACTCAACCACTGAGCCATATGTGTTCCCAATTGAGAGTTGTTTTTTTTCGTTTGTTTGTTAGTTTTTAAGAGGTACCAGGAACCAAACCCAGTACCTTATACATGGGAAGTAGGCGCCAAACCACTTGCACTAGATCTGTTCCCCCTCTTACATGTTTTTAACTTATAGTCTTTTCTGTTTTGTCTAATATTAGTATAGACACCGCTGCTTTCTGTGTCTTTGAATTCAAGGTGAATATTGCAAATAGCATACAGTTCTATCATGCTTTATTTTCTATTTTCTATTTTGCCAATCTTTGCCTTTTAACTGGAGAATTTATAACCCATTTACACTTAAAATAACTACTGACTTGCATATGCCATTTTGCTATTTGGGTTTTGCAAGTTTCATACCTTTATCGTGCTGGCTTTTTGTGTTTAGTTGAGCCTTTGTGAACCCTTTTTCAGATATTATGTTTGTGGTTATCATAGAGTTTAAATTTAACATCCTAAATCTATATCAGTCTTGTTTGATTTGATACTTAATGTCAGTAGCATATACTAGTTGTGTTCCTATACTCTTCTGCCCTCCACCATCTTTATGTTGTTCTTATCACAAATTACATATTTAATATCCTGAGTGTCTAAAATCATAGAGTTATCATTCCTTTTTATGCATATGCATTTTAGGTCCTGTAAAAAGTAAAAAGTTAGTTGCAAACTGAAAAAACAATAGTCCTGACAATTATATTTACCATGTTCCATGTTCCATGTTACCATGTTGTTACCTTTACCAGAAATAATCTTTTTATGTAGCTTTAGTCTCTTGTCTGTTGTCTTTTCCTTTCAACCTGCAGAACTCTTTTTAGCATCTCTTATAGAACCAGTTTAGTGGCAGTGAACTCCCTCAGTGTTTGTTTATCTTGGAATGTCTTACTATAGCTCTTATTTTTGAGAATGTTTTGCTGGATATAGAATCTTGGATTAGTGATTTTCTTCCAGCACTTTAAATATGTCATCATACTGTTTTCTTATGTCCATAGTTTCTGATGAGAAATGGCACTTAATGTTATTGAGCTCCCTTGTACATGACATGGTGCTTCTGTCTTGGCTTTAAGGATTCTTGCTTTGTTTTGGTATGCAAACTGTTGATATAATTGTATCATTGTGGGTATGGGTCTGTTTGAGTTTATTCTCTCTGGCCTCTCTGGAGTTTATATACCTTCTTGCCTGTGCATATTCATGTCTTTTGTTAAGTTTCAGAAGTTTTCTGACATTATTTCTTCAAATATTCTTTCTACCCCTTTTTCTCTTTTCCTTTTGGGAACTCCCAGAATGCATCTATTGTATGCTTGATGGTATCCCACAGGTCTCTTAGGCTTTGTTCACTTTTCTGTGTACATTTTCAGTTGTCTTTTTTTTTTTAAAGATGGATTTATTTATTTCTACCCTCACCCCCCCTCCCCCCCCGTTGCCTGCTCTCTGTTCTTTTGCTGTGTCTTCTTCTGTGTCTGCTTGTCTTCTCTTTAGGTGGCACTGGGAACCGATCCTGGGACCTTCCGGAGTGGGACAGAGGTGCTCAGTCTCTTGTACCGCCTTAGCTCCCTGATCTGCATCTCTTATTGTCTCTCCTCTGTGTCTCTTTTTGTTGTGTCATCTTGCTGCACCAGCTCTGTGCTTGGGTCGGGTTGCCACATGGGCTAGCACTGTGCATGGGCCAGCCTGCCATGCAGGCCAGCTTACCTCCCATATGGTAGATGGGAGCCCAATCGCTTGAGCCTCATCTGGTTCCCAGTTTCATTTGTCTTGACTTCAAGTTCTCTGATTCTACTGCCAGTTCCAATCTCTTCTTTTTCTTTCCCCTCTAGGGCAGTTTTTTTCTTTTTTTTAGCCTGTCTTATTGATACATATTAATAAACATACAGTTCATCCAAAGGATGAAATCAGTGGTATTTGCTATAATCACATAGTATTGCGTTCATCATTTCAATCATTATTAGGGCATTTTCATTATTCCAATAATAATAAACAAAAAAAAGACAAGAAAATTCCTTACCTCTCAATCTCTTTGTTTCCCCTACTGTACATAGATGCTGTTTCTGGTTGTTCTATCCAAAGTGAATAATCCAGGGCTTTTAATATAATCACAATGTTGTATATTCATCATCTCAAAATTTTTAGAACCATTTCATTACTCCAAAAAGAAAGACTACACGACTTATCATTCTTTCCTCTGCCCTACATAACCACTAATCTTTCATCTTTATAAATTGCTCTATATGTACATTATATATAAATGGAATCATACAATATGTAGTACTCTGTGTCTGATCTCCTTCACTTAGCATAATGTTTGTTTTTTTTGTCTGATATTAACATTCATATTATATTTGTTCAGCTTTAAAGAAAAAGGTTTTATAGATGCAGTTCTACCCATATTCATATTTCACATAATATATTTAGTTCATAATAGGGCAGTTGTATAGTATTTGTCCTTTCATATCTGGCCTGCTTCACTCAACATAATGTCTTCCAGGTGCATCCATTTGTCATATTTCATGACTTCATTTCTTCTTAGCTGTATAATATTCCATCATATGTATACTCCACAATTTGTTTATCCATTTCTCAGTTGATGGACATCTGGGTTGTTTCCAACTTTTGGCCATCATGAGTAACACTGCTATGAACATCAATGTGCAGATGTCTGTTTGTGTTACTGCTCTCTGTTCTTCTGGGTTTATACCGATAGGTATTATTGGGTCCCATGATATGTCTGTATTCAACTTCCTTAAGGACTACCAAACAGTCCTCCACAGTGGCTGTACTATTCTACATTTCTAGGGCAGTTTTTATTTCAGTTACTGTGGTCTTCATCTCTGGTATTTCTGTTTCGTTCCTTTTTGCTATTTCCATTTCTTGATTGAAATTCTTTTTGTTCATCTATTATTTCCTGGTTTCCTTTAGTTCTTTGTATGTTCTTTTTGCTCTTTAAACAAATTTATCTCATACATCCAAAATCTGGTCTTCCTCGATCATTTCTAATGCTTTCTCTTGCTCCTTTGAATGGGCCATTTTTTTTTTTCATATTTCTTTGGCTGCCATATAATCTTTTGTTGCATACTAGATATTTTAATATTTTAAGGTGTTATCTTTGGAATTTAGTCACTGAAATACCTGTTCCTTAAGCTTGTATTCGGCTATTATTATGACAGAGTTCCTGGAATGCAGGAAAGTATCAACAACAAGAACAACAAAACAAAGGGGGAAAACCTCACTGTTCTTGGTCTTTGCATATTGGTTCTGTGCAAGTGCTGCCTTTTAGAGCTTAGCCTGCCCCAAAATGTGCCTAAAGAACAGGCTGAGATGAAAGTGTAGATCTTTTCTCATCTTTTCTGTACATGCTTCTTTTCATGGTGTTGTGTGCAAGGCCCTAGGAATTTTCCAATTCGAATGGATTTGAATATCCCTTTTTCCCCTGTAAACAGTTTCTCCTCCTAGTCTTGGATACCACTCTGCAGGTCCCAAAGTTGGCACTCCTGTTGTGCAGGCAGCCACAACTCTACCACTCTTTCCCAGTGCTCCAGCTACCCTGCAAATCACTTCCATGTACAGGGCAAGTTTTGGGACAGCAAGCTTACGACAATTTCCTGATCAGTCCTTTAGGTTGCTACCAGACAGATTGGCAGAGGCTTACGTGTACCCTATTTTGCACCTAGTATCCACTCCCTGTAGAGGTGGGACTGGGGTCCCACATTGGGAGCACGGGTTAGCTGCACTTGAAGCTGGAGAGGGGCAGGAGCAGGGCCACTGTGTTTTCCCACCATTTTTAAGTTGCCTTTTTAAAGTTGCAACAATTTTTTAACTATTTTTTTGATCTATGAGAAATATGGTTGTGCCAGATTTTTTTGCTTGTTGTTTAAAGCTTCTTTGTGGAGCTGAAGTCCTAGAGTGTCTCACTCTGCCAGCTTGGTGATTCACTTCTATGCATTATATTTTTAATCTATATATCCCAATTTTTGAGATGTGGAAGAAAAACTGAAAGTAAACCTACATACTCAGATCCTTTTTTTGGAAGAAGGGATATAAATAATTACAGGTACCAGGTAGTAAAAAAAAAACTCTCATTTGTCAGAAATTAAGTACTGTATGAATCATTGCTTTTCTTTAATAATTGGATTTCTTTTTAGGTGTTACTGCAGATGATCACATGATGAAAGTAGAGACTGTTCACTGTAGTGCCTGCAGCCTGTATATCCCAGCTTTATATAGTACAGTTCAGCAACACTTAAAATCTCCTGATCATATCAAAGGGAAGCAGGTATGCTTTGATCTATGTTAATAAAGTCATTGAATTTTCTATCAATCCTTTATTGTCCTTTGGCTGTTGTTTAATAATTACCTACCTGCGTATAATCCCTATTGATCTTAAGTGTGAATAACTAAGGATACTTAGAGAGGTGAGTAGCGTAGTGGTGGTAGACTCGAGCTGGGTTTGAGTCTTGGTTCAGTTCACAAAGTGTGTTGAGCTAGTAAATTAACCTTCCTGTATCTCAGTTCATCTGTAAAATGTGGATGGATAATCATTCTACTCTCTTTTCTGATTGTTTAAGGATTAAATTAATTAAAATGTACTAGGCACTTAAGTAAGTGCCTAGCTGTTGTTGAACTGTTATTATTAATTTTGTTATTATTAACATTTCAAAAAGTTTTTTTAAGAACAAAAAACTAAAGATTTGATTTATAACTGATTAATTTTCTGATGGTGGTGAAAAATACATTTAAAAACTAGCATTACCAGTTACCATCATTTGTTATATTTTTTTAGTACAATATCATTGAAAAAGTCACTATGTTCTTATTGATTAGAACATTTCTGCTTCTAGATTGGCTGGTGACATTTAGCCCAATTCATTTCAAACAAAACAAATGTTTTGCAATATTGAAAATTAATTTACTTCGTAAGCACATTTAAAACATCAAATATTTAGGACTTTAGTTTGTAAATTAAGCATACCTTAATTAAATTTGTATTTTACACTGAAGTGAAATTGATTTAATTCAGACTTCTAAGCACTTTCAGCACAAATTACATTTTCTTAATCTTTATTTGTTTTCACTTCTCTCTTGCTACCTTTTTGGCAAGTAGACATTCCACATTTTTACCCTTCTTCCTCTGTATAATACAGCCTTGTAATTACTACAGCCCAAAGGAAAGTAATTGTTCTTGTAGTATGAAAATTATTCTTTTTCTTTTGATAGCATGAAAATTAGCAGTTGGAGTAGTTGGCAGTGGGGGAGGTGGATGTAGAGTGGAAAGGAGAGAAACTCTTAGAGATCTAGATTTCTAGTATTTGGGGAGTTGGTATTTTTTCAATTAATGTTGATTGATTAATAGAATCTCCATTGTTCTAATCCGTAGATCATTTAGATCGCTGACATTCTATAGTTTAATATGCCAGAAAATAATTCATTTAAATCTAAGGATCTGACATAAAATTCTGTTTTTAATTATGTTAATACTTTTCATGGCATCATTTTCAAGTACCATCAGTGTGTTCTATTTTTCATAGGCTTATAAAGAACAAATAAAAAGAGAGAGTGTCTTGACTGCTACAAGCATTTTAAATAATCCAATAGTGAAGGCAAGATATGAACGTTTTGTGAAGGTAAGATTTTAAGGCAGAAGCCTTTTAGATACTACTGTAATATTACAATAATTAAATGTTGTCACAGTAACCCTTTGTGATGTTTGGGTATGGTACAACATATTAGGAAGAATTGTAGGAGGCACCAGGAGGTGAACACAGGACCTCTGATGTGGTGGAGAGGTACCTAATCACCTGAGTCACCTCCACTCTTGGTTTTGTTGTGTCATTCATTGTCTTTCCTCACTGTGTCTCTTCTTGTATCATCCTGTCATGTCAGCCCGCTGTACCTGCCCATCACGTCAGCTGGCTATCTTCTTTATGAGGTACTGGGAACCTTTGCTCCCTGCTTTGTTGTGTCTCATGTTTTTTGTGTGTGTCTCTTGTGTCAACTTGCTGTACCAGCCTATTGCACCAGCCTGCTGTCTTCTTTAGGACGCACTGGGATCTGAACCAGCAACCTCCCGTGTGGTAGGCAGGAGCCCAGTTGCCTGAGCCACACGTGCTTCCCTTTAAATATCATACCAATTGCTAAGATACTTCTTTTCTTAAGTCTTGGGATTAGGGGGTGCAGTGGGCAGTAAGTGATTCTTCTCCTTTCTAGCTATAAGCCAATTGAGCAATACACAGTCTGATAGAAGATCAAGTGTAAGCTTTATTTTTTTATTTTTTTAAGGAAACTTTATTCTTGATTTAAAAAAAAAAAGGTTGGCTTGGAGAATATGTCTTAGATGTGTAGTCTAAGTCTGTGGACTCTAATGTTTTACCCTGAGATAAATAGTTATCTCTTCTTCCCCTGCTACTTGCCCAGCTGGACAGCAACAAACTTTCCCCCAATTTATCACATGGCATGGAATAGACTAGAATATATCCTTTCTGTGGCTAAGACCCAAAAAAGAACTCAGAAGGGACTGAGTTATCTGTACAGTTTCTTCTCCCAACCACACTAATGAACAGTCATTCCTTTTCCTCAGATAAGAGGCAGGTTAGATATGTTGTTCCAGAAGATGCCTCCTCATAGAATCAAGTCTGGGAGAAAGGATATTTGCTCCTAATGATAGGAAACTCACATTTGAACAATTGGATATATCTGGCCCACCAGTCCCTCAGGATTTTACCATGAATTATTACTTTAATCCTTCTTTACATAACATATTATGAACATACAGTGCATAAATAAGAAATTACTCTTCAGGGAATCTAGAGAAATAAATTTTAAGAGGTTAGTTTTTGAGTATAAAATAATACACTTAAAATCATTCTCCTTGAACAGATATGTTCAAGTAGCTGATATGTTGAAGATTTATAAAAGTTTAGTTAGTTACTTTAGTAACTAAATCTTCATTTTGTAGAATAAGAAGATTTTGTTTTGGCTATTGTATTGATTATCAGCTACTCTATGAAGAAGTTAATGACCATTAAACTATCCTTCAAACATGTGATTTTTGAGCTGAATAATCTCACTTCTATTGGCTTGTTCCTTAGGACCCTGTTTTGTAATTTGTTGATCATATTTGTCACTGTTTACTATATTCTTTGTTTTTTAAGTTGTGGCAATATAAATATACCATATATTTGTCATTTTAAAGATTTTTAAGTATAAAATTCAGTGACATTAAATACATTTACAATGTTATACCACTGTCACCACCATCTATTACCAAAACTTTAATGATCCAGGACAGAAACTCTGTATAACTTAAGCAATAGTTTCCATTTCCCCTTCCGCCTAGCCCCAGATAACTTCTAATCTGCTTACTGTTCCAATAAATTTGCTTATTCTAGATATTTCATATAAGTGGACTCATAAAATATTGGACTCTTGATTTATTTCACTTAGTGTAAGAATGTATTAATGAAATAAATCTTTTAAAATAAGAATGTGTTAATATATTGATTTTAAAAGATATATCTTATTTTTTAGGGTGAGAATCCCTTTGAAATTCAAGATCATTCTCAGGATCAGCAAATAGAAGGAGATGAGGAGGAAGATGAAAAGATTGATGAACCTATTGAAGATGAAGAAGAAGAGGAAGAAGAGGAAGAGGAAGAAGTAGAAGGAGTAGGGGAAGTAGAAGAAGTAGAGGAAGTAGAGGAAGGGGGAGAAGTTGGAGAAGTAGAGGGAGTAGGGGAAATAGAAGGAGTGGGGGATATAGAGGGAGAGGGAGATGTAGTGGAAGAAGGGAAAGTAGAGGGAGTGGAAGAAGTAGAGGGAATGGGGGAGGTTAGAGGAGTGGGGGAAGTAGAGGGAGTAGGGGAAGTAGAGGGTGTGGGGGAAGTAGAGGGAGTAGAGGAAGAAGCAAAGGAAGAACCTGTCCACTTCCCTATTGACCAGCCTGAAGAAAATTAATTATAAGGTATTAGATTTAAAAAGAGCTTTAAATTTCTGTACTAATGCGGGAAAGGGTAAGGATTTTATTAGCTTAAAATATGAGCATTAACATCCATCTTGCATGCATTCCAAATATTAAAATTTGTTTAATATAATTTCTAAATGTTTGCCACTTGTTTAATAAAATGATGGTGAGACTATTTTAGTTTAGCTTTTATAGCTACCAAACTTAGATATGATTGTATAATTTTTAAGCTTAATTTTTATTACTTTCTTGGTGTTAAGAATAACAGATGTGTATTGTTGGTATATCTATTCTAATCATTAGAACTTAAATGCTGCTTTGGGAAGTAAATATTCAAGTGTGCATTTATTTTTTGAATACTTACCCTAGAAGAGATAAATTGGGCAAGTATTTTGTGCTCCGAGTGTGTATTTTTTTACTGCATTGAACATTGAATAGTAATTTGCGTTGATATGCTTGAAGACTTTTTGTGACCACGCTTCCCTTTGTAGCAATAAAATGTTTTTTACAAAACTTTCTCCCTGGATTAGCAATTTTAAATGAAACAATTCAGTTCAGCAATTTAAAATATTTAAAGTATTTAAAATCAGGATTTACTTTAATGTATGAGTACAGTTCACATGTATTTCAAGATGATCGAGAAAACTTGAATTTAAAAAAATTTATTTCAGGCATAACTTATTTTAAGTATGACTAAAATATTTTTAATCCATTTCACAGAGGTCATTCTGAAATTGACTTGTTTATCTACATTTAAATTATTTTTGTTTCTTCTGTGCTTGTGCAAAATCTTGAATTATTCCTGAAAATACATTTCAATACAAATAATTTTTTCAAACTTGCACTAGTTCTTTTGTCATGTCTGTGTTTGCCAAATTGTCATTTTTTTAAAGAATTATTTCTCTCTTTGAATTAAGTTCTTAATTTTCATGGCTCATAGGCTTGCATACTCAAAAGAGAAGGTGAGATTGATAGGTGATCTCTTCTTAAGTAATTTATTTTTAAATGACTGTCCATTAATATCAGTGAGAAGCAGTGCTTTTATTCTTTCCAGGGGGACTATTTCATTGAAAATTAGGTTCTCAAAATATTGAGGCACTAAATGGATGAATGTATGTATGGGTATTTGTAGAATTTCATAGATAATTTCTCTTTTGCATTATAACAGGGCTTTTAAAATAAGTTTTTCTGAGCCAGTAAGATTTTTTTTCCAGTAGACTTGGTTTGTTTACCTTTAAGCTGGGAAAAGCCAGTGGGCACTTAAATTCAGTTGAGGAGTTTTGGAGCCAAGAGCAAGGTTAGTGGAAGATTTGGAGAAATTTGGTTCATATCTGTCCAGTCTGTATTTACTTAAATAAATAGGCTTTAGAAATTTTATGCTCAGAAGTTCAAATTTTAAGGCTAACAGGGATATGATCAACTCTCTTATTTCCTCCTTTATTTTAAAATATTTGTAGAAAGGCCAACATGAAAGAATAATAGATCCCTTTGTGTTAGTATTAGGATTTTGTTCTTTTGGCACAATGTAGGGTGTTTTTAAAAGAAGAATGTGTCTAATAATCTTTTTAAGATATTGAACTTTTGGAAGGAATCCTGTATAGCCAGAGTCCTGTGGAACAACTTCTAAGTAAATGTTTAAGAATAAGAGGTAGCAGTGATGATCTAAGCAGTATGTTTTGTGAATCCTTCAGAAGCTGTATGAAAAAAAAAAACATGTAAAAGCTCTTATATAGACAAGCTTATTTGCAAGGTACAGGCATTCCTCGGAAATATTGTGGGTTAGTTTACAGAACACCACAATAAAGAGAATACCACAATAAAGTAAGTCATGCAAACTTAGTTTCCTAGTGCATATAAAAGTTATATTTACAGTATAATGTAGTCTGTTAAATGTGCGATAGCATTATGTCTAAAAAAGATGTATACACCTTAATTAAAATGTGACACAGAGACATGAAGTGAGCATATGCTGTTGAAAACATGGTGCCAAAAGACTGGCTTGATGCAGGGTTGCCACAAACCTTCAATTTGTTAAAAAAAAAAAAAAACGCAATATCTGAGAAGTGAAATATGTGAAACACAGTAAAATGAGGTATGCCTGTATTAATAAATGTATTTTCATTTCCTTATTCAGAAATTAAAATTTGTATATATATACTATTGAATAATTTGCAGGTGGGCACTTTAATTTGTAGGCAGATTAATTTTTGTGATCCATAGTTTTATATTTTCAATGCTTTTGTAATAAGGATTTTTGTCAGATCTTTCAACTTCTGTTATGTAAGTATTTTTATTAAAAACTACACATCTAGTTCTAATAAGCAAAAGAAATGTACTTAGAATTTATGAAGTTGTTTAAGCTAGATAGGGACTATCTTCTGTTCTTCCTTTTTTTTATCACCTCCTGCCTCCAAAATACCAGGAAGTCTCCCTGCTCTGCTCCCAAAATTTATCCTTCTCAGCTTCCACTTCCAGTGCCTACCAGCCTAATCCAATTCACCATCATATCTTTCCTGACTATTGAAATAGTTTACTAATTTCTTTGCTGCCCCTCTCCCCCTGCTAAACTCAGTTTTCTACACAGAGTATATAATCCTTTCAAAATATAATCCAGATAATTCTCTCCTGCTCTCATTGACTTCCTTTTGTATCTGTGGAGTCTATACTCCATAGATCTGTCCTAACTTCCCTTACTTATATCATGCCATTCATCACACCAGCTAGACTAGCCTTCTGTTGGTTTTTCCCTGTCTCCAGAACTTTGCCCTTTTTGTAGCCTATACTTGCTAGTTTTCCTTGGCTGACTCTTGATCCTTTAGGCCCCTTAACTGTTAGAAATGTCTTTCCTGAGGAAACGTAGGAGCAGTAGTTTTTAAATTTTATAAAAATGAGGATTTTGGGATACCACCCTCGATTTGCCAGGTATATTCTTTGGAGGTAGTGTGTATTTAACAAAATCCCAGGTGATTCTGATGGTAGGACTGGTTAGTGATTAGTGCTAGGGCCCTCAAGCAAATTCTTTTTTTTCCCCAAGCAAATTCTTAGTACCCATGACTCTTCCGGATCGAAGCAGGAACTTCTGCCCTTTTGAAAACAGTCACAGGTCTGGGAGATTCTCCATAATATTTTACTAAAACATTGGTATGACTCATAACGGACCTCTGGAAGTCAGAAAACTGACACTCTTTTTTTTTAACCCATTAGATTATTTAATTTTAATGATCAGATTGTGAATTCATAGTAATAGTGATTGTAGTTTTCCCATAATAACAAGCTCTTGTGTCATTCCCCTATTTGAAACCTTTCCTAGGCTCTCCATACCATACTACATGCTTTTTCACACCTCCCTGTATTTCACACCTCCCTGTTCTTGCATCTCCTGCTGAGCAGAATGCCATCTCCTGTTACCAGAAACACCATGTCACCTCTTTCCCCTCATGTACAATATGTTTACATTTGTATTAAAAAAAAAAAAAACTAACAGGAAAATCAGAGGAAGGGGAAGGTGAAAGTGGGAAGAGACTAGTAAAGAGACTAGTTTGGCTGTTAACAAGGGGGCCTCCTAGGGTGGCAGCACCCACTGAATATACCACTGTCATGAATCTGTCCTCCAGTCTTGTAGGCTCCCTGATTTTGTTTGTCTATCAAAAATGTATTCAACTTTTCTATCCTTCAGGGCAGGTTCACTCTGTCTGGATTCAAGGAACTATATAACTATCAAATAAGAAAGCCAAGATTATTTATTTATAACGTGAACTGTAGTTGTCACAAAGCCCAGAACACTCCTGCCAGCATGACCACTCCATTTTCATTGGATGCCAAATTTTATAAAAATTTTGCTTGTATTCAAAATAAACATAATTTGGTAGATGAATCAAATAACAAAAGTTTAAGGTAACCTGATTGCTACAATAAGGAAAGTCTTGCCAACAAAAATAGCATTCTCAAATATGTTTCAACAGATACTACCATTATTTATTATTTGTTCTTGTAGCTTTGTAGTTTAGTTCTGTGCACCCACAACTTTTGACACATTTTTCTAGTTATTTTATCTTTGCCTTGTTCTTTGAAAATACAGATATTGTGTATTGTTATAAAATATAAATGGATATATTTTATAATAGGAAAATATAAAAATGATATTTTGATATTACATAGTCAGGTTATAGTCAAATCTTGTAGCTCTAGAAAATGGCATACTGAATTCAAGTTATTCTAAAGTTCTATTAAAATTACAGAATAAATACAATTATAAATTACAGCAATAAAGATAAATTCATTACTATACTAGAAAGATAAGGGTACTGTGAGGCATTTCTAGAATGTATAAAACGGAGTCAGATCTTGGTGAAACCAAGAGAGCCAAAGAGCCCACAAGTACATACAGATGAAAATTAGGGATTTATCCCCATGTTTAGAGACAAGTCTGAGAGGGGGTGGTTGTAGTGTGACAAGCCAAGGTTTCAAAGGAATGAATAGTATGCTAGGACCTGAGTCAGAGCTCCTGGTCTGCAGACTTCTTCCAGGGTAAAGCCATTTGCATAGATTGCTGTTTGCCAAATAGAGTGAGCCTCCTGACAATAGTAGGCTCCCAGAACATATATTAAAGGAACATAGAAGTGTGGCAGTGTCCCCAGTTGTTTTGTGGATCCTACAAGGGGTTGTGATTCCTTATACTTAGAAGACAGACAAAGAAAAGCGTGCTTACAGTCCATTTCCCATTTTTCCTATTGACTGTTTCTACCTCCTCACACAATTAAAATATTAGGTTCCCTGTCATCAGAATCTGCTAGGGAAAGGTACTTTTTCACTCAAGCTGAGAAAATAAACCGCAAATAGCACAAGAGAAAAGTCCAGTTAGGGACTGCCAAACTATTATCTGCAGGCCTCTCATTGCCTGTTTTTGTATGGATTTTACATTTTTAAAAGACTGCAGAAAACAAACAGGAATATGTGGCAAATACCATATGTGACCCTCAAACCTAAAATACTATCTGGCCCTTTACAATAAAAATTTATTAAATCTATGGAACGTGGTTGAATTGGTAGACAAATGTTTATTGCCTTAAGTGTATACATTTTAACATAAGGAAGTTTATAGGTGAACTAAGCATAGATTACATGAATCTAGAAAATAAAAAACCCAAAGAAAGTAGAAGAAATTAATAGACCTGGAAAGATGAATTCTTTGAAAACTTTTGACAATTTCGTTTTAATTTAAGCTGTTGCGGGTGAGGTTGAAACACCTCAATTTGGTCTCTGAGGCTAGCATAACGTTTTTTTTCCCTCATAATTCTTACTAAGAAAACTGTCCATCAAAGGGAACGAGAGCAGTCTCATTTAGGAACAAACATAATCATTGAAAATGACATATTGGCAAGTCAAATCCAAAGAATTGTGTCATGGCAAAATAGTATTACACAGCAGAATCTATTATTTTAACACAATACATTACGAGATCTATCACTGTGACTGAGGGAAAAAAAAGATTTAAATGGAAAAAAATGAGTAATCTTGACAGATTTTTGTAAAAAACATTTCCTGGAATTTAACACATTCTGGATGTAAATCTTAGGGTAAGAGTAGAAAGAAACCTTTTTAACTGGTTAAGGACCTCAAACAAACCTTCAGCTAACATAACTAATGAAGCATCCATATCCAAGTCAATCAAGACAATGATTCCTATTGACTATATAAGGATAACCACTTCATCCCAAGAAATATAAATAATAGGAAAAGACAAGTCTTGGGCAATGTGATTTTGGAAATAGTACAACCAAGAGAATTGACTATAAAGGTATTAGAAAAAATAGGAGGAGGTTTTTTTTTAAAAAAAAGATTTATTTATTTCCCCCCTTCCCCTCCTCCCATGCTGCTGTTTTTGCTGTCTGTTGTCTTAAAATTTTCTCTCGTAGGATTCACCGGGATTTGATCCTGAAGACCTCTGATAGGGAGAGAGATTGATTCCCTGTCAATTGGACCACCTTAGTTCCTGGTTTCTGCTGCACTTCACTTGGACTCCCCTTGTCTCTTTTGATGCATCATCATTCTTGCTGCGTGACTCACTTGTGTGAGGCACTGGTTCACCACGTGGGCACTCGCGCGGGCCCTCGCTCACTGCGCGGGCACGCTTCCTTTTCTTTTTCACCAGGAGGCCCAGGGATCAAACCCAGGTCCTCCCATATGGTAGGCAGAAGCTCTATCTCTTGAGCCACGTCCACTTCCCAATAAGAGGTAGTTTTGTTTAATATTTCAAAATAAAAATCTTTAGCTTTCTATAGACTAGTTTTAGTCAATTAGAAGTGTAATTTTCAAATCCTATTTGCAAAAAAAATATGAACTATTATGTAGGGATAAATTTATGGAAAAAGTGCAAGGTCCATATGAGGAAAACTACATTTTGAAGGATATATAACACTTTCAAGTCAAGAAACATTTTCCTGCCAGTAAAGACACAATGTTGTCTAGTTGTCAATTATCCTCAAATGAATTCACAAATTAATTAGCATTCCAATGGGATTTTGTTCTTTAGAATTAGTATTGGCTATGAGAGAGTTAAAAGTAACATTGGTTTAAGCAAGATTGATGCGTATTTCTTATAAAATTTCAGGTGGGCAATGCAGAGCTGGTGTCCCACTTCATGGTTTCAAGAACTGAGGCTACCACTATTTTGTTGATCTGCCAGTTTCAAATCTCTTATCTCCAATTGTGCTGTCTACATTCTAGCCAGTGGAGAGGGAGAAAGTACCTTTACAGTTTTCCTGAGTTTGTGAATACATTTCAGTAACAGTGATTTTAAAAAAATAATAAAAAGAACAGTTACCAGGAATTGCACCTACTTCTTTACTTCCTCATGTTGCTTAAAACATTTCATTAACATACCTACCTGATAGGAAGACTGAGAATTGTGTTATACACCATGTTTCAGCTGAAAAGCAGTTCTATTAAAGGAAAGGGGGGATGAATATTAGGGTACTCCTAGTAGTATCTGCCACTACAACTCATTGAGAAATTCATATGAAAAGTAAATGACTGAGAAAAATAAAGAACAGTGAGGAAAACTTGATTTATATTAGTGAACTAGAAACATATAACAAAACTACAATAATTAAAATAGGGTAGCCTTGGTATAGGAGTAGATAAATAGATCAGTGAAACCAAAAGGAGATTGAAGGAACAGGCTTATGTGCTATGTGGGTATATAGTATATGATAAAGTTACCATTTCAAATCACAGGTAAAGGATTAAGTAGCCCATGAATGATTTGGAGACAGTAGGATAGCCAGCTACATTTTGGAAAAACATGCCTATATGACTTATATGCCAAAATAAATTTCAAAGGGATTAAAGAGATAAAGATGAGAAAAAAATAGGGAAATACTAAAATACAATGTAGCAAAATAACTTAAAATTTTGGGGTGAAGAAGGAAGCAAGACAATCCTCAGAAACCATAAGGAAAAAGATGGGCAGAATTGGTACTTAAAAAGTAAGAACTGCTGCTCTCCAGGAAAGTTGACCATAAACAAAGTTGAAGAAGAGTAACTGGGAGAAAATATTTGCATTATGTGTGAGACAAAAAATTAAGTCAGTAAAGAATTCCAATTTATAAATATTCAAAGATTTATAATACCCTGCAGTTAGTGAGTTAAACTGTTCATCTCCCAGATGGTTGATGGTGTATAAATTGTTTCACTTATTCGAAGAGCAATTTGGAAGTATCTAGCAAAATTTAAAATGCACATATCCTTTGATAAGCAACCTTACTATAACTAGCTAGAAATACACATGAATGGAAAGATACCATATTTCATCTAACTAAATTGTATTGAGGCTTTTTCGCTCTAACCAGAGAGTGTCAAAAAAAGGTTTTTACATAATAGGATCACAAATATTACCTGACTGACAAGCAATGGTAAGGTGCCATCTTACCAATTGGAAGTTGCATCTCAACCCAGAGATGATAAAATGTAGAAGAAAAAGAAAGTATATCTAAAGAATTGCTGAAACGGTATATCTATAAGAATGGTCTTTGTAATAATGAGAAATTGGAAACCTAAATATTCAGTAATAGGGGAATAATTAAAATATGTTACAGTCATAACTGAATATTCTGTAGGTATTAGAAAGAATGAGAGAGCTCTGTATGTGTTGACTTGGAAAAATCTCCATGATATTGTTAAGAGAAAAAAATCATTACAATATAATATATGAGAGTTTCACTTATTAAAAACTGTAAATATGTATAAATTCCAAACTATGTACTTGTATAAAAATGAATAAAAATAAAAATAGTGCATTTACATAGAAATATCTGAAAGGACGCACAAATAATGTTTACATGTAAGGAAGAAAGTTGCATTGGGAAAACACTTTTTTAAACAGTAAGGATGTAATCGTGTTAATGTTTATAAGGTTAAAAAAGAAATCTGAAAAATACAGAGAAGTATAAAGAATAAAACTAAAGACACCTAGAATCTAACTAGCCAGATAATAGCATTATTCATAATTTTTGCTAAAATTTCCTTACATTCCTTTTTTCTTTGCAACTAGCTAGGTATTGATACTATTCCTTGGGATAGGGGAAACAGGAAGAGGAGCAGAGTTAGATGAGAAAGATGATAAATTTATTTTGGACATGTTAAGTTGGCTTTGCCTTTTGGACACTGCAGTGGTGCTATTAGGTAAGCAATTGGATATATGGTTATAGAGCCTAGGAGAGCTCATAATCAACTTAAAGTATTAATGCTTTCTCTTTCAAGTGATGAATTTTAATATTCATGTGTCTGACACAAATAAAAATGTAATTTCCTGTGGTGGCATAGTGTAATGCAAAGCTTACTAGCCTTGGGTTTCAACAGATCTTTTTCCTGCTGTACTTCACTCCCTATCCCAGCTGAACCACTTTCTAGTTCTGTCCATCTTGGGAAAAACAATTAAACTGAGAAAAGTCCTCTGTTTTTCATCTATAAAATGAAGATAATGTTACCTTCTTTGCAAGATGTTTATAAAGATTTAAGTGAGTGTAAGTAAACACCCCAGCACTGTTGGCTATCAACATTTAAGTTTTGGAGTTTTCCTACTGTTGCCTAAAAGTCAGAGCAAAGTTATTGATTAAGGCTGGGTAAGTCCTTACATACAATTAATACAGAAATTAGTTTTCTTGCAAATTCATTTTAACCTAGTTTTGATCTTCCATGAAGCTATTTTGAAGATTAAATGACACTACTAATTTCTCCTGAGTTTTGCATTGACCTTTGGTCAAAATTAACAAAATCATGACTTGATAATATAATTGAAGGGAAATTATTCACTAATCTTAGCTGTTTCTCAGTAACTTTTCCCTTCAGCACCAGATGTCTGCAACTGACAAGAATAATAACCTGCTACTGTTAGAGCTCCAAATTCAGCCATCTCCAAAGGGTTAAATAACTCAACTGGGATTTGAATTGCTTTTCAGTGCTGAGGTCACTATCACTGTTAAATGACAGATGTTTTCTTAGAAATCCCTTGTATCTCTTCTTGTGATATAAAATTCAGTGCCTGCAACAACAGGGTGGTGCTCTTTAATAACTGTTAAATTTATTCTTTAAAGATTTTACAAAGATGTCCTATTGCTCCTGGAGATTCCCTTGACACCCAACTCTGCATTTCCTTTTTGCATAATGGCTACAATTTAAAACCACCAGGCTCCCTGTTGTATGGCTCCTGTATCCTTGGTTCAGTATAACCAAAACACTCATAAATCTCCTTTTCTTCTAGTAGCTTTCTGCAGCAGCTGGGGTATGACAGTGATGTCCCTGATCTATAATACCAGTCAGCCCTAGGGTGAACAGAGAGACCAATCCAGAGCCACCGCATCAGATAAAGTGGTGTTGTTTGCACAACTCAGTGTCCTCAAGAGGCAGTCATGTAATATTCCCAATTTGTATTCTGCATAAAATTCCTTTTACAAGTTATAAACTTCCTATAGGGAACAAACATATGCATCTAAAAGATAGTGAACATATGACTATATAATGTAATTTTAAATTCAAAAGACGTGGGCTAAGCCTTTTCCATCCTAGAGCTGAAAGCTATAAAAACCCACAGTTTCTATTTAAGTATGACATTCTTCAATTTGGAATTCTAATCAAGCAATGTTTTCCTGAGACACCGAGTTTGGTATATAATGCTAGAAATATAACTGCTTAATATAAATATTTGAATTGTATATATCATGAGACTTAAAAACTTTATTCATAGTCATCACAAAATTTACTTAATCATTTTATTATTTGTACTTTTTGGTTCGCAGTTGAGGTAGCTCATTTAATTGATGGCTATGATTACATTAATTACATTAGAGAAACCTTGACTAAATGATATACATGTGTTTTTATTTTCATGGTACTTTAATAGTTCTATAACTCTAGATCAGAGTTTCTCAGTCTTGGCACTATTGCCATTTTGGACTCGATAGTTCTTTGTTGTGGGAAGTTGCATTGTAGGATATTTAGCAGCATTCCTGGTTTCTACCAAATAGATTTCAGGAACATGTATCTAGTTGTGACAGTCAAAATTATCGCCAGACATTGCTAGATGTCCCCTGGCAGGCAATATCACCTTTATTTGAGAAGTACTGGTCTAGATGTATTAAAAGCAGTTAGGTATGAAATTTGAACTCTATGTGCCTGAAGGTATTAGGATTTACTTTTTTTTACTTTTTTATTTTTATTCACTCTCTCCCCCCACATTGGCTCCCTCATCTGTCTTCTCGTTGTCTGCTCTCCTTTAGGAGGCACTGGGAACCGAACCTGGGACCTCCCATGTGGGAGGTAAGTGCCCAACCACTTGAGCCACTTCGGCTGCCTGCTGGTTGTGTTGTCTTCTGGTTCTGTCATTTGCCAGTTGCAGTGTCTGCTTGTTGTGGCAGTTGCGGTAGTTGCTGGTCACGGCGTCTGCTGGTTGTGGCATCTCCTTTTTGCAGCATCTGCTTGTCTTATTTAGGCGGTACTGGAAACTGAACTTGGGACCTCCCATGTGTAAGGCAGGTGCCCAATTGCTTGAGCCACATCGACTCCCTATACTTCAAATATATATATAAATCCTCCCTTAACAGTTTAGATTCAGTTTAGAAAGTGTTCCTAGCTTTTTTAAACCTTCCCTCTCTCTAATCACCAATACCTCTCTGCTTCCACGGCTGAAAGTGCTTACTCTATCACAGTAGGTTCAGAGATGCTATAGATGTTTCTTTCTTCATTCTAGACTGAACTGATTGCTTCCCAGGAAGGTCTCTGCTTCTAGTAAAGTGCTTGG
Organism: Dasypus novemcinctus; assembly: GCF_030445035.2. Lineage (NCBI taxonomy): Eukaryota > Metazoa > Chordata > Mammalia > Cingulata > Dasypodidae > Dasypus > Dasypus novemcinctus. The sequence goes on along the minus strand of NC_080681.1, from coordinate 36,323,020 downwards.
CTCCTAGTAGATGCTAGAAAATGGAATTTATTAAATCAGTGAATCTTAATTATTTTTCTCTTTGGTGTATTTATCTATAAATATACAGATCTTATTTTTTATATATGTGTGTAGCTATTTATTTCTTTATGGAATCTCTTTAATTTTTATATGCCTGTTAGACTTGATTTTCATAAAGTATTTATTCACCTAATAATACATATACCGAGTGCTTACTGTGCACTAGGCACTAATGCTAGATACTGAGGATAGCTATGAATAAAACAGACATAATCCTTGACTTTGGGGACCTTACGTAGGTATACAGACATTTGAGAGCTAACCTACTTATCCAGGTCTGTCTAATGATACTATGTAAGGCCTCGAAACTGCCTCTGGATATGTGGCACATAAGCAACATGTCCTGTAGACTTCCTGGGTTTCCCCTCTGCTTCAGAGATCCCAAATTGTTTCATCTTTTGCCAAAGGGCCAAAACCCCAGAGGAGGGAATTTGGAGCCAACAGTGATGGTATTATCTTTAAGGTGTAATGAAGAAGCAGTGGTATGTTATTCAACTGAACTCTTCTGCCCAAGGGGCCTTCCAAGAACCTATAGAGGCAATTTTTTTTTTTTCCCTGAAGTACCAGGGCTGGGGATTGAACCTGGGACCTTGTATGTGGGAAGCTGACACTCAGCCACTGAATCATTTTGGATCCCTGAGTTGTTTTTATCATTTGTTTGCTTGTTGTTTTAGGAGGCATTGGGGACAAAACCCAGGACCTCCCATATGGGAAGCAAATGCTCAACTGCTTGAGCCACATCCACTCCCTAGTTATTTTTATTGTAATCAACATGCCAATCTTGTTTCTAATATTATTTATATTTGTTTATCATCTGTCTCCCTCACTAGGGTATAAGCCCCATGAAGACAGAAATTTTGTCTTCTAATTCGTCAGTGGATCCTCAGCCTTTGGACTCAATAAATGGTGGCTGACACTCTCTAAGTACTTACAGATTTAATTAAGTAATTCATCAATTAGTGTTGACACAAATACACAGTAGTCCTTCTGGCTGAAAAGAGGTGTGAGACAAGGAGACAAGAATATCTCACCATTTTTTATGCCATATTGTATCAGGACAGGGTGTCTCAACCTTGGCACTACTGATATTTGGGACCAGATAACTCTTTCTTGAGGGCTGTCCTGTGAATGGTAGGATATTTGGCAGCATCCTTGGCCTCTACCTATTATGTGTCAGTAGAACTATTCCTGACCCCAATTTATGAGGACAAAAAATTTCTCCAGACATTGCTACATGCCTGCTTGGAGGCAAAATTGCCCCCAGATGTGAACCATGGTATCAGAGAGATCCAGAATCAGGGAAAGTCACATATATCTTTCTTACGTAGTTTTTGGAGAAACAGCTTTAGTTATTTCCACAATAATGCTGCAGAATGCTACCCAAACTCAGGGCATACAACAATAAATATAGGTTTTTTTCTTATCCAAGTTCTTGCAGGTTGTCTGGGATTAGGCTGATGTTAGTTGTGCTCAACTAGGTTTGTTTTCAAGCTACAGGCTTGATTCAGATCTGCTCCAAATATCTCTCATTCTCCTTGGACCAGTGGTGACCTGATCATGTCCTCCTGGTGAAAAGCAGGAGTGCAAAAAGGTAAGCCCAATCATGCTACCCTATCTCATTGTTGTCTTAAACACATTTGCTGAAGCAAGACACATGGCCAAGACTAAAGTCAGTGCTGAGAACTATACCAACCACAGCAGGAGGTAAAGGAAGTGGGATGTGTGTATTTACTGAATGATAATCCAAGCTATTAACAAGGTTTGTTTTTTTGGTTTTCATTCACAGTTTATTCAGCCATAATACCATTAGGGACTAGGGCAGGAGACATATCAAAGTGACAGTCATACTTTCTCTTCTTTGAAAACTAAGGCTTTCTTAATGGGTACTTCTAATTTCTTCCCTCAGGATTAGTTTATTTCTGGATGATTCAAATTAGTTTAATTTGAATCCTTCTAAGACTTTAAGGTAGAATTCTTCTGGATAAAGTTTTTTTTTTTTTTAAGATTTTATTTATTTCTCTCCCTCCCCCTCCCCCCTCCCCCCCCCCATTTTCTGCTATCTGTGTCCACATTCGCTGTGTGCTCTTCTGTGTCTGCTTGCATTATCAGGTGGCACTGGGAAACTGCGTCTCTTCTTTGTTGTGTTATCTTGCTGCATCAGCTCTCTGTGTGTGCGGCGCCACTCCTGGGCAGGCTGTTTTTTTCATGCAGGACACATTCCTTGTGTGGGGGGCTCCCCTGCACAGGGGCGCCCCGTGTGGCACAGCGCTCCTTGTGTGTGGCAGCACTGCGTGTGGGCCAGCTCATCGCACGGGTCAGGAGGCCCTGGGGATTGAACCCTGGACCCTCCATATGGTAGACGGATGCTCTATGATTGAGCCACATCCGTTTCCCTATAAAGTTTTGATAAGAACCACACTTTTACTTTTTGAAGAGCCTTTGAAGAGCATAGATATTATAGATTTGCCTTTTTTATTATCCTCTTACATATACCCAGAACTACTTTAGGAGATAGAATCAGATTGTGTTTGGCTGCAAGTAACAAAACCTGATTTATGTTGCTTTAAACAAATAGTGTTTGCTTTTCTCACATAAGAAGGTGCCTGGAGTTAGATGCTACGGGTATTGGATCAGTTTTTCAGTGTTATCTGAGCTAGCATCTCTGATTCTTTTGGCCTTTCCTTCCTCATCTCACCATGGATGTTGCAGCTCCAAGTAATGCATCTACATTCTGCATTTAAGACAGGAAGAGGAGAAAGGGATGGCATGGGAGGCAGTCCCCAGATATATCTGTTTCTGTTGCTTGGAAAACAAATATTTCCCTAGAAGTTTGCCTAGCAGAACCTCTGCATATGCCTTTTTTGTTTAGATTGGGTCACATAGCCATCCTTAGCTGCCTGTGGTAGAAGATAACAAGGAAGAAGAGGGTTAGGAATGACTGTTGAAGTAGTTCTCCAACAGTATGTGTCATAGAAGTTATGAAATCAAGCATGCTACTAAAGTCGCAGTAAGCCCTGGGAATGGTTAATGATATACTACATTTCAGAGGAAAATAACAATGATACATAGCAATAGTGAGGTTTTCAATTTACTGAACATCCACATGCCAAGGATTGTTTGTTGCTTTGCATTATGTAATTTAACTCTCATCCAAACTCAGATAAGGAAACAGGCTCAGAATGGTTAAACAACTGCTCCCCTACCTCCCCAAACCCCAGTACACATGGCTGGTAAATAGCAGAGCTGGAATTTATACCTAGTTCTGACTCCAGAACTAGGAGCATGTAACTCTGCTTTGAGTACGGTTTAAATAGAAATAATTTTTTCAATCAGGAATTCCATAGAATTTGTTAGATTCTCAAACTTAAAACTTAGTCAGGTACTTGAGCTTGGGAAGTGACCAAAGACCTGGAAATTCAGCCATCCAGTAACATTTAATGCTTTTATTAATTTATTCAAATACTTATTGAGTAAAAGCACATGCAATGCACTCTGCTGGGTATTATAGATGAATGAGGAATAAAAAGTGAATGAAACATTGAAATATTAATACCACACTTATGAAATTTTCAGTCTAGAAGGGCAAGACCAACACAGAAAGAATACAAGTTGGAAAGTGAAAATAGTAGATTGTAAGATACACAAGATTGGGATCCTGTCTCTTTTTGTCTGCCCCAGTGTGCCCAGACATAGTATAGTCCCATACACAGTAGGGATGCAACAAATAGTTGATCATTTGAACTGAAAAAAGCAACAGATAGAATGTCAGTGGACTTCATAGAAAGAGTGCTCAAGTTCCAAGTTCCAGTGGAAGAATTAGGGAAGGCTTTGTGGAATTATTGGCATCTGACCTTAGGATTTGAAAGGGGCATATGATTTGGACATAAGAACTGGGAATAGTAGGGGTGGAAGGAGGAAAGCAAAGAGATATCAGGAGCAAGGACCAGAAGATGGTCCATGAGCCATCTATATAGGGACCAGCATGTGCTTCCCTGTGGCTGCAGTATAGGGCATTGAAAAGAGTAATAGAATCAGTTGGTGGCATATAATGGAGGGCCTTGAATACCAGACCAAAGGGTTTGGATTTTATTCTGAAGCAAGAGGGAGACAGTGATATGGTAAGAACAGCACTGTACTTCAGGAAGTTTATTCCATTAGCAATATTTTGGGGTGGAGAAAAAAGCTGGTATGAGATTTAGAAGATTAGCATAAAATTCCAGGCAGAAATACCGAGGGTCTAACGAAGGACTAAATCAGGGTAACAATGGAGTGCAGGCAATAAGCTTGAAAGACATCACAGAGGAAGGCAATATCTTGAGGGAGAGCACTGAAGAGAGGGAGAGAGATTATCGTCCTTGATGACTGAGTCATTTCTAATTCTGTACTACACAATTTTTATAGTGAAAGGCAGGGGGCAGCAGAGTCCCGCTTTTCAGAGGTGATTCAGGCGGCTAACCAGATTTTTTCCCCCTTTTTCGTTAATGAAACCATATCCTCTTTTTAAAGTTGGAGAAAAATAATTTGTTTCCTAAGCTTCTGTCTTTGGGTACAGAATACAGAAGTGAAGCTTTACTTTGGGAGAACAAGTCTTTAAGCTGTTATGCCAACTTTTTTTAAAAGGAGGTAGAACTTATTTGCTCGTGATGATCTAGGCCAGGGATTCTTAACAAGGGGTCAGTGAGCTTGAATTGAAATTCAAAAAAACATAATTCTTGTAGGGATATGTTGGTGTGGGTGTGATATATTTATTAAATAATACACAGTATAGTGTGGACTTAGTAAAGGGTTTGTGGTTTTCACCTGACTGGCAAAGGCTCCGTGGAACAAAAAAGGTTGAGAACCCCTGGTCTTTGCTATTCCAAAGAAAGGCTTGGGGTTAGGAGAGCAATGGGAAATGTTTAGCCTACGGACTGACTCTATCTTGAAGACTGGTTTGTATTTAAAGAAAAAAAATAGGTCTGCTAAAGTAGCATTTTAAAGATAGATTTGCTATTATAGTGAAAATTGTGAATATGGTCTAAAGTGCTTGTTACTACTCTCTACTGAGTTTCCTCAAGTCAGGTTGGCCTGAAACAGGATGAGAAATGAAGCCACGTGGACTATAATAGTCTCAATTTCTACCATTTTTTTCTCTGTCATCACATCCTGTCTAGACTGCCTGTGAAGCAAGTAGCATAGAGTCTTCCCAGTTCTATTTCTAGTACTCGTTTATGCTGTCATCTACCAGGTGATGTCACCTCCAGGTCCTGAGCAGTGGGTCCCACTGTTGCCCCATCAGTGTCCCAAATCCATACTGGACCCCATACAGAGATGAAGAACTTTTGTGTTAGGCTTTGTTGCATAGACAAAGACTGTATCTGTCTTGTACATTATTGTGTCTGTACATCAGGATTATGCCTCCTATAAAATAGGTGCTCAATATATTTTTAATGGTTATTTAATAGGCACCAAAGCCTTTTCAGTTCATTGTCTTACAGAGTTTTAAATACTATTTTAGAAGTAGAATTTGTTTTTTTACTTGTACTTCTCTTTGTAGTTCTTAGATATGGTATGTGTCCATGGAATAAAAACAAAAGGCAAACTCATGGGTTCCAGGAAGAAAGTAAGAACAGCCTATAGATAACTGGATGCCTAGTGAAAATTATTGAGATGGGATGAGGTCTGAGGCAGGGCTGGTATACACATCTTTAATATTGCTCTATAATGTCACATCATACTGTCCTCAGTTCTCTGATCATATAAGTCCCCTTAAGCTTCCAGGCCTTTCTTCATACTATTTTTCCCCTTGGGATATCCTTTCTCCTGTTTGTCTCATGAAATTCTCATTTCTGCTCTTTTTTTTTTTTTTTTTTTTTTTACATTTTTTCATTTATCTCTTTCTAACAAGTTATGTAATTTTAAAATTATTTATTGTCTGTCCTCTTATCCTCCTACTAGATTGTTAGCTTCATGAGAGCAGTAATTTTTTTTTTGTTCACTGGTATATCCCCAGCACCTAGAACAGTACTTAGAACATAGTAGGTACTCAATAAATATTTGTTAAATGAACAAGTGAATCTTTGAAGCCTCATCAAATATCATCTCCACAGTGAAGCTTTCCATGTCAGACTTCTACTTCCAATCCTGGATAAACTTTGTTTATCCTTCCTCTATATTACTATAGCACTTGGTTTATATTAATAATTGTATTTATCACTTAGTCCTAAATGTATGATAGTTCTTCCTATTTCAATTAAAATGATAAAAAGTTAAGTAACAATATTAAATTGGAAGTTTCACTGAGGCACCAATAGGTATGAAATTCCAAAGTGAGGTGACAGGCAAAGATGCAAATTTTCATGAATTTCTTCCCTCTTGGAAAATCCTACCTGCATTATGGATATCAAAGGACCAAGAGAGGTGTCATAAATGAGGAGAGTTTTTATGAAGATTTCTTTTGAGAGCTGTGTTGAGTCCCTTACGGAATGGAGGATGGTGGGTGCTTCTACTCTCACCTCAAATCAAGAGAAAGGTGTTTCAAAGGGTGTACTTGGAGTTCTGTATCTCTTGCTGTTAGGGAAACATGGCTGCTTTCTAAGTCTCGCCTAGGAATTGTGAAAGGTGAAGATAGGCTGGCCAGATCCTCAGATTGCAGGGAGCAAGGAGACACTCCCAGAATTTGTTGGGGGAAGTTGAGAATTTCCCATAGAACCAATATAAACCATGTGGGAGACTGAGCCAGTCTGGAGTCATTTTAAATCCTTCCCAAGATTGCTACCTGGAGGAGAGATGTGAGACCAGTGGAGAAATGAGATGGGCATCCAGAGTAAAATACTTCACCTTTCTCAGAGGAAGATTAGTTGAAGATTCCCCAGTTTCTGTTTTTGTTTTTGTTTTTGGTAGGGGGAGGCAGTCTAAGAGCCCATGAAATTGTTAGAGAAAGAGTCATCTTTAAACTCTATCAGGGTCAATCAAATAAGACCTTTCTGCCCACATTTACTGCTCCTCCATCCCACTTTCTCTCCCTCTTGACAGTTAGAAACATGGTCAGTAAGCTGGGGAAGAGAAGAAATGGTGAAGGAAGGGGTAAGCCCTCTCTTTCCCATTGAATGTGCCAGCCTGCAGCAAAACTCTTCCAGGAGATGACAACATTAAGTCAGGTTGGAAGCTGTACTCCTTACTTGGGACTGGACATTATAACTTCTGAATTAAGACTTTTTATGATAGTGGCCTAAATACTTCCGTATTACCTAGGAATAATCATAAATATTGTGCTAATGTCTGAGATTTTGTCAAGAGCCAAAGAAAGTACTTTCATTCCTGAATAAGTTTTAAAGGGACAGTGGCAGAAAAAATTACCATGCTATGTGATTGCCTCCCATGAATCCTGCTTTTTTTGGGATGTCAGTGACAATAATCCTATTAGCTAACATTTATTGTGTGCTCACTGTGTTCCAGGAACTATTAATATACTCATCTCATGATTCTGCCCAACAATCCTAGGTGGTAGGAACTCTTATTATTTCCATATATGTGTGTGTGTATATATATATATACATTTTTATTTATATATATATTTTTTTACTTCATCAGTTTGCATCTTTGTTGTAGTGTTTGGGGCTGAATTCATAGTAAGTACATAGAAGACTAAGCAAATGAAAAAGTGAGATGGTTATTAACACTAGGGAAAAAAACTGCAGGAAAGAATGTAATTAATAGTCATAATAATGTAAATGTTAAATATGGATTATAAACTTATGATATGACTATATTAGCAAGATGGAGGGAAGGTGACGGAGCAAGAGTGGGGAATCATCCTCCATAAAAGGACAAGTACTTTCAAATAACCAGAACAAACTGTGGAGTTGAACATTGTTGCCACTGGGGTTTGAGAGAAGTGGGGTGGGAGACTGCTGTTTTTCATTATAAACCTAATAGCACTTTAGACTCTTTAATATATAAACATTGGTTGCATTTTAATAGGGGTTTAGTTCTAGTTTAAGGAAGTTGTGTACCAAAGGCAGACTGTTTCATTCTATGCAAAAACTTGTCATGAATTCTCCTCGATCCCTACTCTGCATACTTGGACGTATGGTGCTATGTCTTTTACCAGTTGTGCGTTGTGTCTACATGTCCATTTGTGCCTCTGGCCACAGTCAGCATAATTGTCTAATTGGTATTTGTCTTATTTCACTGTAATGCAGGATACAGTATAGTTAAGTTTGAAGCAGAATCTATGGTACAGTTTTTCCAGCTCATAGAACATGCTCCCAACTTTCATTCTTTTGCTTCCCCACTCCTACTTCAGGTTCAAGAACACTCACAGCATTCACAACAGTAGACACTGTCTACTGCATTGTGAATTCCCCCAGGGTGAAGATGTGTCCTTTTTTATTTTATTTTTTTACCTTTGCACTCTGCCTTGGTAATTGTTTGTGAAACAAAACATTAATTCCTGCTCACTATATGTCCATTCTAACTTCTCTGTAACTTAAGAACATCATACAACTGGAATCATACAATTGGAAGGGACTTAGAACTTGTAGTCCAAACATTTTTACAGGAGGAAATTAAGCCAAAGAGAGGTGAAGTGACTTGCCAAGGGACACACAGTGAGTTAATTTCAGAGGTTGGTTTACTCAGGTCTTCTGTGGCAGTTTGCAGTTCTTTTATGAATCCCCAAAAGAGAAAGCTCTTTTGAACCATTCATATGGTTGTGAGATCCTTTTGTTGGACTACGTTAGTGAGGTATGACTCAGGTTGAGTCTCTGCCCTCTTACTGGAGCTGATAAAAATGGAGACAGAGAGAAAGACACACGAGAAAAGGAGCTCTGCCATTTTTGACACTGCACGTGAAAGAGGACTCAAGGATTGCGAGCAGGCTAAGCTTAAGTGCGAAGCTCCCAGGAGTCTGGGCCCATGGAGCAGCTCGAGGTTGAGGAGATGAGCCCAGGCTGAAGAGGTGAGTCATATGCTGGATAGCTCACGGCTGAACTTGGGAAGAAAGTGGAGCAACTAAGACTGAGAGAGGAGGCCCTGTAAGAGACAAGCGCTATTCCTGGTTGCTCATAGCTAAGCTCTGGAAGCTGAGCTCCAAGAGATGGTGAGCCTGGAAGGGAAGGCAGAGACCTGGGCTGAGATCACCCGCCATCTTGCTTTACCACATGGCAGCTGACTTTGGTGAAAACGCATCTCTGCTGATGCCTTGATGTGGACATTTCACAGCCTCAGAACTGTAAGCTTTTACCCTAAATAAAATCCCCTTTATAAAAGCCAACCCATTCCTGGTACTTTGTATCAGCAACCTTGTGGCAAACTAAAACATCTTCTGACTCCTAAACTGAGGCTCTTTTCACCATTACAGCTATTATATTAGAAGAAGTATTTTTAATGATATCCAACATTTATTGAATGCTTGCTATATTCTAGATGATATTAATATTCTTTTCTATTTATTAACTCACTTAATTCTCATAAAAACCCTATGTAATGGGTACTATTATTACCCCATCCCTGAGGGGCATGGTTACCTGTGCAAGAAAAGCCAGTGGGAAGTGGCCAAACCTAGATTTTAATGCCAAATACTCTCCCCTAACCACAATTACCCTCTTATATTCTGTAAACTCACAAGAAAGGGTTAAGTTAGGCCCTGGGTTTTAATTCTTCTCTTTCAGATATGCAGTCTTGGCCAGTGATCTGTAGTGGGTTTGTTCCCTAGAAGAACTTTACCGGATGAGTAAAACCACTATGTCAGAAAGACGTTAAACTGAACAACTTACACCAAATAAAGTAGAATTGATGAAAGTCGCAGAATAAGAATTTAAAATGGCGCATATACTATAGTTATGAAGGAGTAACAGGAAATTAAGAAAAACCTAGTGGAAAAACTTGATACAAAACTATAATTGTTGAAAACAAGGATTCAATAAATTGTTTGACTAGCAGAATGAATATAGCTAAAGAATGAATTAGTTACTTTAAAAATTAGGACAAGGAACTCTTTGGGAAGGCATTAAGAAGAATAAAGAGAAAGTATAAAATAAATGTGAAGAGTTATGTAAGGATGACACATAAATTTCAGTATTAGTCTATCAGGGTCCTGGCAGGAAACAGAAGACACTAAGCTGGAATTTTAAAGTAACTTTAATGAGTGCACTATTTATAAAGTAGATTAAGATGAAAATTTTCATCAGAGTCAAAGAGGACATTGTATACTGGTAAAAGGACCAATCAATTGAGAAGATATAATGATATAAAACAACAATTGGCAAACTGTGGAGGAAAAAAATGATGTATTTATTATTTTAACTGAAGGTTTTGGTGTATTTCTTTGAAGAACTGATAGATTAAGGAGACAAAAAAAGTACATAAATATTTGATATAAGTAATAAAATTACCAGGTTTGAACTAATACATATACATACAATGTAAACCATATATCCTTTGTCCAAGCAGAAAGTACAAAATATTTTCTAGTGAGGATGAAACATTGAAAAACTTTACTATGTACTAAAGCACAAAGAAGTCCCAGTAAAGTCCAGATAGCCAACACAATTCAGACCATGTTCTCTGGCCATAGTACAATAAAATCAGAAATTATTTTTCAAATGAAAGGATACCTGAGAAAGGTAATCATAAGGAAAATAAGGAAATGCATAAAAATGAAAGACAGTGAAAAGACTACATAGTATAATTTACTGGACATGGCCAAAATAGTATTTAGAAAGAAATTTATAGTTCTAATAGCATATCGGAGAGAGCAAAAACAAACTATATTACTTTCAACTTAGGAAGGTGGGGAAAGATAAACTGAATACTCTAAGGAGAAAAATATCTAGAAGGAATATTTTAAAAAATGGAACAAAATGAATAAACTATAGCATTCACCCCAAATTAGAGAAGATTAGCATCCAAAAGCTGTATTTTGAACAATATCAATGATATAATAACTAAAACTTATATAGTGCTTACTATATAGTAGGTTTTGTTCTAAACTCTTTACAAGAGTTACTTTTTTTAATCCTTACAACAGCACTATGAGGTAGGTAGTATGTATATATTTTCCATTCTACAGATGAAGAAACAAAGTAGAAGGGGTTAAGCAAGTTTTGTGAACCCCTGCAGAAACAATAGGTATTGTAAATCATTAAAGGATATTATGAACAAATATTCATCAAAACATTGAAAACCAAAAAAAAAAAAAAAAAAACCCAACAAATTTCTGGAATAATATAAAATGCCAAACTTATTTCAAGAAAAAATAGAAAATTTGAATAAACCAAAGACCAATAAGAAATCTGAAATAATAATCAAAGATATCATTCTCAGAAAAAAGGCCCAGGCCCAGGTGGTTTTACAGATAATTTATATAAATTCTTCAAGGAATTCTATCTTATACAAGTTGTTTGTTGTTCAAAAGAGTAGAAATTGAAGGACAGCTACCAACTCATTTTTTCTATTGAGATGAAATTCATATAACATAAAATTAACCATTTTCAAATGTCCAATTCATTTTATGAGGTTAAGTCAGCATTGACTTCAAAACTGGGTAAGAGGGTACAGGGTGAGGAGCTTGCACTGGGGTGGGGAAAGGAAAGTCCTGCAGAGTGAAAACTTTTAAATTCAATGTCTTAGCCAAAATTCTGAAGTGCATTATCAGGACTGTAATGGTACAGGAAGGGAATGTGAAAGGTACAAACAGAACCCTAAACAGAATCTTTACCATGGATAGGCTCATTAAAATATTAAGCAATGGTGGTACCATGAGTAGCCATAGCTGCAAGCAACAGTAGGAAAGCTATGAAACCTGTCAGGGAATGTACGACATGGAAAAGACTTACAGATCAACTTCTTTTTTGTGGAGAAATCAGGCAAATCTGTGGTAGGGATGTCTAGTATGAAAGTCCTCTGTGTTTCTATTTTTTTTCAGCTCCATTCTCTCTTACCTTTTTCTACAAGAAACTCAATCAAAAATTAAGCGAGAAGGCCTACATACACAGAGACAATCCCCTGGTCAGCAGTCGGGCCTCTCTGTTATTAAGTGAAAGAGAAACAGTCAAAAAGTAGTCTAGGAGAGGTGAGGAAAACTTTCACAACTTAGTGGAATATACCTACCATTTCCTACCCAATTATTATGAACCCCAAACTAAGATCTTATTATTGGAAAAATATTTGTTTCTGATTACTTAACTACCCCCCACCTCTTAGGTAAAGGGAAGAAGCAGCAGCATGTATGTATTTGGAATAAATTCTGCTTCTGAATACCGCCCCCCCCCCCAAGAAAAAAACCTGGGTAAGGATGATACAGAAAAGGAAGGAAAGTATAGAATCATTTTACTTATAGACATTTTTTAAAGCTATGAAGAAAATCTTAAATAAAATATAAGCTAACAAAAATCAGACAGAATTATTAAGTAATGTAATGTCATGACCAAGTAGGGTTTATCTATGGAATACAAATATAGTTTAATATCTGAAAATCTGTCAGAGTAATTCACCATATTAAGGAGAAAATTACATGTTGATTTCAATTAATAAAAAAAATTGATACCATTTAAAATATCTTTATTCTTTAAAATCCCCATTAAACTGCCAATATAAAGGGTATGAAACAATAAAGACCGTATTTCAATAGTCATCAACATACATAAAACTTAACAAAGGTGAATTCCTTTGAAAATTCAGGAAAATGCTAGGATGTCCCCAACCCTGCTACTATTAACTATTGTATTGGAAATTCTGGCCAATATAATAAGACAAAAGAAAAAAATTAAGAGTATAGAAATTGGATGGAAGCGATCTAACAGTCAACATTTGTAGATGATATAATGATCAACATAGAAAACCTAGCAGAGTTAGCAATGAAACAATTAGAGCTGGCAAGAGAGTTCAACAATGTTATTGGATACAGGATCAACTTACAAAAACAAATATCCAACCCAAACTATAATGGAAAAGAAGATATTACTCACAAGAGCAACAAAACCTCTAAAGTATGTAGTAATCAACCAATAAAGGATTATATAAGACCTTTAAAGAGAAAAATTTAAGCTGTAGTGAGGAACATAAAAAAGATCAATAGATGGAGTGATGAAACTTGCATAGATGGGAAAACTTGTAAAATTACCAAATTTTTCTTTTATTAATCTATAAATTTGATGCAATTCCAATAACAATTCTAATAGGACTTTTAAAAGACTCAACAAACTTATTTTAAAATTTACATCCAGCAAACAAACTTCTGTGAATAGTTATCATTTTTGAAAAAGGACAACAAAGAAAAGGGACAAGTATAAACCCATTCATAATAAGAAATGTGGTATGGGCCCAAAAACAGACAAATGTAAAAAGGAACAAAATTAACAGTGCAGGCAGATCCATGTGTATGTGGTGGCATCAAAACTGGACAGGGAAGGCTAGATCTTTTAATACTGTGTGGAAAAGTTTGGAATACCAACTCATTGACAATTGCATCTCCAATACATTTGTATTTCTACCTCATATTATGTACAAAGTTGAACTCAAGATGAGTTAAAGACCTAACTATGAAATGTGGAACAATGACTATAATAGAATTTATTCTGAATTTGGTAACAAACTATGACATTAATTAATTAATAGTGATTAATTTTGGAAAATAAATTCAGCAATGACACCAAAGAGTTGATATTAATTTATCTCTTAATGTCCTGACCAAAAATATTTCACAAGAATTCTAATGCAATTTCTTGTTCCATTCTAATTTATTTGCTCATATTATAGAGTAGATTGAACGTATTAAAATCTTTTGCCTAAGAGTTAATTTTATTTGGGTTTTAACTGTTTGAAAATCATTCTAAGTAATGTCAAAATTACCCTAAACAGGAAAAAGAAGAATGCTTCATACCTGAGCCAACCATCTATTCTAACAAAGTTTTTATAAAAAGAAAAAAATGACTTCACTTTCATGTGAGTGTGAATCCCTTCAAAATGGTCACCTTGGAACATAACTCCAAAGATTTTATCCATACATTACTTATGGAACACTTCTTTCAAAATTTCCTTTAGGGCCTGAGGCACTTTTTGTTGTCTTTGGTAATGTTTTCAGTAATGGAAAATCTTCCTATTTGGGGAAAAGGGGTGGGATTCAATTTTAGAAACAGCAAGTCATTCAGAAACATGTCTGGTGAAAACGCAACCAAGCCACTCTTGGTCAAAGACAAAAATGCATAACCATAGTGTAATGAGACTTATTTTCCCATGTTGGGTAAAAGACAAAACACTGGCTTGGCTCTGGGGATGATGTTGGTTACATATATGATACAGATTAGAAAGGTTTGTGTGTTTCAAATTAGTTCAAGTTTGATTGCAAAGTTATGAGTATGCAGTTCCAAATGTAATGGGGATCTATTAAAGGTTTTTGAGCACTGGATTGATATGTTCAGTAAAGAGTGGATGTAGGGGAAGTGAGCAATGTTTAGAAAATCAAATCAAGTAAATTTCTGAGGACTAGGACATTACGATTTTTTTTTCTAATATGCTGACATAATAACCCTTTTCAGGAAAAGGAAATGACTTGGCATGATTTATTAGTGAATTAATATTTACAGATTAAAATGTTTCCAATAGAAATGACAGACAGAGTGTAAACTATAATGTAAACTATAGTCCATAACCAGTGGACTAACCAGTAGCAGTGCTTCAATATGTGTTCATCAATTGTAACAAATGTACCACACTAATAAAAGATGTTATTAATGTGGGAAATTGTGGGAGAGAGAGGGATAGGGTAGGAATCTCCTATATTTTTTATGAAACATTTATGTAATCTAAAGGTTCTTTAAAAATAAAAAATATATTTTTTAAAGTTTCCCTTGATGGAGAGGATGGAAATGGGGCAGGGTATAAGAGAGGAAGGATTAATTTTTGATAATCAGTATGATATTGAGTTATTAAATGATTTATACTTTCTAAAATTTATTTTTTTAAAAAGATGTAATACATACCCATCTAAAGAATTACATATTATATTTTATTTATATCCTGTGCATCTTCTGTAATGCCTAAAAATTTGGAAATAGTATTTCTTTTTCTGTTTGAAGATATTAACATTTAAATTAAAAACTTCTGAGTTATTCCAGGCATGTTACTTTTCTGTACCATCCACACTAAATATATAACCAAGTCCCTATTTTGCCACAATATCACTGTCTTATTGTAGGTCCCTGTGAACACCCTCCAATTTATTTGTTCATTCATTTAATCATGCAAATAATTATCAAATGGCTTCTATTATTACATATCTAGAGTATTAGGCTCTAGGTATACAATAATGAATAAAGTAGTCATGATATCTGCTTTCATGGAATTTATACTTTAGTGGGAAGATGGGTATAGACCTATATATGATTATGAATTATAATCAGTTCTATGAAGAAAAACATCAGAGACCTATTAGAAAGTATGACAGGAATAAAGGGGACCACACAGCAGCCATATTAATCTTTCTAACTGATCATGTTTAAAATCTTTCATTTCCTCCCAATTACCCACAAGATTAAATCTAGACTCCTTAAAATGGCTCACACAAAACTATGTTTTTACCCTAATGTCTGGCACAACATGAAACTTATAGAGACTCAGCAATTGTTAGTTGAATGAATGAATAGTAATACTTAAACATTATTTTAAAACAACTCTGCATTTACTTGCATTAATGAGGTTTGTTAGTTTTGGAATAGATTACCGAAAACTTCATTAAAAGGAAAAATTGCTTTCATCAATTTTTTTTAGCTCAGATTGCATTTAGAACAATTTTTTTTTTTTGTCATTGAAAACACTGCTGGAATTCTAGCTGAAATATCAGAAATAAATGGCCTATTATTTATAATGTGCAAAACATTGCATATTTTTGTCACAGAAAAAGTAGTCTATAGTAAGGGTAGTAAAAATCAGATTGACATTTGGTCATTATATCTTATCAAGATTGTTTTACTTGTAATGCTATTTGACAGCTATATTCTAGGTCTGACAGCATTGAACCTGCTTAATTCCCACTGAACTACTCTAAATAGGCAGCATTGCAATCAGTTTAACAACCCCTGGAGGCAATAAAATCTCTCCTTTGAACAAATACTCAAGGGGAAGAAATCTAAGATTTATAAAGGACAGCAAGTATTCAAGAAAGGGGCGAAGTTTATATGTGAGCCTATAATTGATGTTTCCTTTGTTGAAAAAGAAAGCTTGAGGATGCTTCGAGAATTAATCTTTAACAAGTTCTAATCTGCACTAACAAGTGTGTTCAAGATGAGGGAAAGAGATATGTGATTTTGAGAGATGAGTTGCTTCCAGCCAACTAAGACAGCTTGGAGGGGTCATATAAGTATGGAGGAGGAAACTTTAAAGTTAAACTGGAAGACTTTCGCCATGTCTCTGATGTCTAGGCCAGAGAGCCACCATCACTGTAGTGTTGATTAGGTTTAGTATATTTGAACATGGATGAAGAAAATTTTAGTCAAATATGGTATCAAACTCATTCTAAATGCAATTGGCCATTTTGCATCTGTTGGTAAGCAATTTAGTTGAACACAAGTTTAAGGAGACTTTAAGACATTCTAGGTTTAAATCTCTGCTCCTACAACTTACTAGCTGTGTATCCTTGGGGATATTACACCATCATTCAGTTTGTCATCTGTAAAATGGGGATGATAGTTCTTGTGAAATAGGGGGTACATTAGTCAGCTAAAGGGGTGCTGAGGCAAAGTACCAGAAATATGTTGGCTTTTATAAAAGGTATTTATTTGAGGGGAAAGCTTACAGTTACAAGGCCCTAAAGAGTCCAACTCAAGGTTACTTCCTTACCAAACTTTGTTGCCACGTGTTGAAGCAAGATGGTGGGTGACATCTGTGAGGGTTCAGCCTTCCTCTTCCTTCTCAAGACTCCATGGATCCAGCTTCTTCTGATCTCAGCTGTAGGCTGGCATAAGGCTTGTCTTCCCAGAGCTTGTTTCTTTTGGGGCTTAGCTGCTCTGTTCCCTTTACAAGGTCAGTGGTAAACTATCAGGCTAATGGCTTATCTCTCTTCCCTTGACCTCTGCCGTGTCTATGGGGCTGTCTCTCTTCCTCTGTGTTCTTCTGTGTATCTACTTCTGTGTATGAGTCTGTTTTATTGGCCCACAAGGGAGTTGGGACTCAACCTGCATACCCTAATGATGTGGTTAAATCAAAGCCCTAATGTGATTTAATCAAGTAAATGTAAAGCCATTGAATTTAAATCAACCTGATGGTATCATGCTCAGAAGAACAGACCAGTTTACAAATATAATCACTATCTCTTTTTGGAATTCATAAATAATATCAAACTGTCATGTAGTTTAAGAAGAGTGTCTAACTCAGTGTGGGCCACAGAACCATAGCCTACCTAATTAAGGTCTTACAATGTGCTAAAATATGCTAAAAGATTCAGATTGCTTGATCCTCACAGTAACTATAGGTGGTAGTTACAATGATAGAGTAGAGAGGATGTTCTAAGGGTGGAGATTCTAGGAGAAATAGGTTTGGATACATAATAAACTTGCTATTATTTTAAAATCTTGGACACTATATGGAGGTAGCTTTGCCCCAGTTTGTGGACTCCAAGAAGCTTGGTTCTAAAACATTTGAATTCCTTAGCACATCTGGATGTCCTTGTCCCTTGAGTGGTGGTGGGAGTAGGCACTGCCACTGAAACTCTAGTGGGGGAAGCAGATGTGGCTCAAGCATTTGGGCATCTGCCTTACCACATAGGAGGTCCTGGGTTCAGCTTCCAGTGCCTACTAGAGAAGATGAGCAGAACAGCAAACTGGCACCACAGGCTGGAGTGGTGAACTGATGCAACAAGATGACACAACAAGGAGACACAAAGAGGAAACACAATGAGAAACACAACAAGCAAGAAGTTGAGGTGGCTTAAGCAATTAGGTGTCTCACTCCCATGTGGGAGGTCTGGGATTTGGTTCCTGGTGCCTCCTAAAAAAAGATGAGCACACAATGAACAGAAACAGAGAGCAGACAGCAAGTGCAAACAATGGGGGTGGGGAGAGGGAAGAGATAAATAAATAAAATAAATCTTTAAAAAAAAGTAATACCAATCAAAATTCCAACAGCCTCCTCTACAGAAATAGAAATGTCAATTACCAATGTATTCAGAAGGAAAAGTGCACCTAAATAGTCAAAAGCATCCTAAAAAAGAGTGATCTGGGAGGACTTTCACTGCCTGAACTTGAAATATATTAAAAAGCTACAGTGGTCAAAACAGTTTTATGCCAATAGGCATAAAGATAGACACATTGACCAGTGGAATAGAATAGAAATAAAATAAATCTTAAAAAAGAAACTCTAGTAACACCTATTTCTACCTCTCCATTTTATGTGTTTGTGTTTGTGTGAACTGATTCCAGTAACCCTTATTCTTCTTACCTCACCATTTAAATTCTTATTTTTTTCTTCATTTTCTTTTAAATGTTACATTAAAAAAATTATGAGGTCCCCATATACCCCCACCCCACCCACCCCACACTTCCCACATCAACAACCTCTTCCATCATCACGGCACATCCACTGCACCTGGCAAATACATTCTGGAGCACTACTGCACCACATGGACAGTAGTCCACATTGTACTCCACACTCTCCCCCAGTCCACCCAGTGGGCCACAACAGGACACACAATGTCAGCATCTGTCCCTGCAGCACCACTCAGGACAACTCCAAATCCTGAAAATGCCCCCACACCGTATCTCTTCTTCCATCTCCCTACCATCAGCAGCCACTGTGGCCACCCTCTCCATATCATTACTACAATTTCTTCCCTTGCTAATCATAATAATTCCCCAGCAGAACATCAGTAAGTTTACTCTAATCCATACTCTATTCCTCCATTCTATGGACCCCAGGATGGTTATATCCAGTCCCCCTCTACATCAAGAGGGGGCTTAGATTCCACATGGATGATGGATGCAATTCTCCTGATTGCAGCTGTAGGCACTCTTGGCTCCCTGGTGTGGTGGTTGACCCTCTTCACCTCCTTGTGAGTTGGCCAGGGTAAGTCCAACAAACCAGAGGGTAGCAGCTGCAAGTCTGCTGAGGCCCAGGGCCTGGCCATCACATGGACAGTCCAGAGATTCAGGTCTCCTGAGTATACACCAACCCAAATGCCAACCACAGGTCCAGTAAAAGTAACAGAAGAAGCATGTTTAGAAAGGTCATATCTGAGTCCAACTCCATCACACTCAGGAACACAAGCTCCAAAGTAGGGCCAACTGACATGGCCCTGAACTCCAGAGCCTTCTGCCATGACCATAGAACCTGTGGGTCTCTGCAGCCCTCAGGAGAACCAGTACCTGGGTTTCCATCTACCTTGGCTGTCTCTAGTACCCTGTCGAGGCATGCAAAAGCATGACCCCTCTGATGACCTCCTGACTTTTTTGGAGACTCATAGCCATATAAACTCACTTGTCCTTTCCATTTCTCCCTTTTATTCAAAGTCAAAAAGCAGTTTTTAACACCTGATATTATATATAGGCTGAAATATTCTGCCAGTCTGAGTTGACCCCTTTATTCAAGGTCTTTTTCTAGTTATATCGTCAATTGGTGCTTGGTAATAATCCCTTGGCACCAGGGAGGCTCATCCTGGGAGTCATGTCCCATGCTGGAGGGAAGGTAATGCATCTACATCCTGAGTTTGGCTTAGAGAGTGGCCATATTCGAGCAACATGGAGGCTCTCAGGAGGTAACTCTTAGGCACCCCACAGCTCTAGGCCTAGTTCATATTTCAGGCACACAGGCTCATAATCAGAGCCATCAGTATCAAGGGCTCATTGTTGGGTCATCCATCTTTGTTGGTCTTTGCCATTGCACTTGGGCGATTGTTGCTGTTCCACTGAGGAATGTGATAGAGCTCCCCTGGCCAGGAACCCAGCACTCTCTTAGCTGTTGTTTCCAACTGAAACCACTATGAAAATATGTAAACCTTTCTATGTACCCTGTATACATGCCCTGGGGAACTCCCTCCCAACCATGTGCCCCCCACCAATAACACCCCACACAAGTGCTCCTCCCCTGCCATAGTTGAACCTCTCTGTAGTCCAAAACTTCTTCAAAAAGGAAGCTCAATATATTGTCAGATTCCATTAATAGTAAAATGAAATATAGTGATGGGTTTAAGGGTTAGATATAGCATACACAGTAATTTAGAAAAATTAAATAAAAGAACAACAAATTGAGGTATCAAAAAATGAAAAAATGAAAAAGCTTTGTTTTTGACATTTCGCCTTTCATCACTGCTATAGGTGTTGCCCTGTATGTACAGTGGCAAGGCAATTTCTTCCATTTTTTCCTCAGTAAATTATACCAAAATGCATAAAAGTCTATAGGCCAAGATATAAACCATAATGTAAAACATAAGATAACTAAAAATTTAGAAAATTGTATAGTCTAAAATATAAACCATAATGTAAACCCAAATGGAACCATGTTGGAAAGCTAGTGTTTCAATATCTGTATATCACCTGCAGCAAATATAATATGAACATGTAAAAAGATCATTGCTGGGGAAGGGACAAAGGGTTTGATATTGGACATGTGGGAGTACCATATATTGTATATGTGAATTACTGTAATCTAAAACTTAAGTGAAGACAAACTTAATAATTAGAAAAATAAATCCCTAGTGTTGGCTGCAATTTCTATAGGACTAGGGAAGGGGATAAACTTTCAAGTTTTCATTTTAGTTTTTTTAAAGCTTGTATTTATTACATATTTTAAAAATTATCCATGCTTTCTTAAGCAAACTGTTCCTTCTCCCTGGAACTCTCTCTTCACCATCTATTTACCTTATTAAACTCTATTCTTTTAGATCACAGCTTAAGTGTTACATCCTTCAGCAAACCTTGTTTGACTCCCCAACACTTGAGAGGTCCCCTCCTATATGCACGTATAATACATTGAACTTGCCCATACCATAGCATCTGTCCTTCTGTCCTGTCATTGCAGTAGGTATTTCCACGGTTTACTAGTATCTGGTTCTCTACTTCTGGGCATATGGGAGGATTGCATCTTCTCACCTTCTTGAAATTAGGTGTGACCATGCTATTTCATTTGGTTGATTATATATGAGCAGAATTGATGAGGTTCATCTGGGTTCCCCAGGTCTTCTCTTCCTCTGCCATGGCAATTACAAAAGCATGTGTTGATCTGAAGGTGCAATGGTGTGTCATCACATGGAGGGTGGCTGCCAGGAAGAGTTGCACGTGTGAGACTTAGCACGTGAGAGATATTACCTATGTTGCCTTTTTAGCGATTTTGGAAGTTAACGGTTACTTCAACATATCTTAACTGATACAATCATTGCTGGGCCATTTTCATTCTTCTTCACCTGTTTATTGGTCTTACTGTGGGAAGCAATTGCATTGTTCATCATCTTATGTCCAGAGCCTTGTTACAGAATGCAACGAATAAATTGCATTTATTCGTGGGCAACGAATAAATCATTCATGGAATGAAATAATGATTCTATATAAAGGAAGGATATATATAAAGATTTAATCTCTACAGTAGCCAAAATCTCAGTGAGGTTCTGATGTGATAAAGAGTAAAGGAATATTTGAGGGGGAAAATGATCATGGTTCCACATCTAAAATTTTATAATATACTTTCTGTAGAATAAGGGAAAGTGTTTTTATCATTGAAAGAGAACTAGGTATGGACAAGAAATAAATGGCATACTTCCATTTATGTATGGATAAATAACAACAGTGAAGTATTCCAGGAATTGGAAAAAGAGGTCTGTATAATATGAGGTCACATTAAAACAATTACGACTAGGCATCAATTAATTCATCACTCATTCATTCAACTGAGTTTTACATGCTAATTGAGCTCAGGTATGGTGGTGGGTGGGAAGAAAAAGATCTGATTCCTTTTCTTGAATTCCCCACAGTTAAGTAGAGGATAAAAAAAGAGACCAAGCTAACTAGAATACAGTGGAATAAGGGCAATATAGGACTGCTTTTGGGAAGGTGCATAGAAGAACTTTATTATATCTGAGAAGGAGGATGATGACCTCAAAGAAGTGACATTTTAATTGGGCTCCTCTATTGTTATAAAGTCACCTTTCATCTCCTGTGCTCCTTGACCATCACCTGTACTCATCTTCAGTCCTTACATTGCTTTGTCATCATCCAGCACTACCATCTTTGATACCATAAAATTAGTGATCCCGCTCTTTGACCAAACCCTTTAATCTTAGTCTGCTTATTCATTTATAGCCAGCTACCTTCAAACTTACCAAGGTGTCTATTCTCAGCCCCTCCTATTTTAATTTCTCTCTTTCCTTGCTTAGGCATCCATGGACCAACACTTAGACCACTTCTTGCAATGTTTAACTCCTTTACTCAGTTGAGCTTTTGTGGGTACTATGAAGTTCACCTGGAAAACCTTACCTTCAATAAAACCACCTGTGGCATTCACCATGCTTATATTTAGAATGCTGGAGAAAATCCCAGGCCAATTTGGTACATTTTACAACCATTTCCAACTTCAATTAAGGCCTCAACATTTCACAGTAATCCTTTTATATTTCCCTACCTGATGGTCTTTTTACTTCTCCATAATGGCTGTTTCGAAACTTCTCCTCTCTCCTAATATTCTTAAATTCTTGTTGTTACTTTATACAGAAAATACAATCCATCAGATTGGCACTCCTTTAATTTCCTGCTACCAAACCTAAGAAATTACTAACAGTCATAACCATCCTTTTCCCATTCTATCCTGTTAAAATGAGAGGTTGGGCTTCTGTCTATCCTAGGCTAATAACTTGGGTATGGTTGATATACCAGGGTGTGGGAAGGAGAGAGAACATGCTTGTACTGTGAGAAGAGAAAGATGCCTAGGAAAGAATCCTGAGGAATAGAACATTAAGAGAGAGATCACTAAAGGGATTGGAAAGGAGCAGTCAGAGAGGGGAGATGAAAGGAAGGAAATTGTGACGTTAAGGGAGCCATCTCCAAACTTCGGAGTTAAAAGCTATTCAGCTTTTATTCTCTGAATAAGGTAGAATAAAAGCTGAGATATATCCTTTGGATTTAGCAACAAATAATTAATTAGAAACCTTGATAAAAGTACTTTAATGGAGAGAAGGGGACAGTAGCCCAAATGGAGTAGGTTGAGAAATGAGTGGTAGGTGAGGGAATGGAGCTATGGACTTCTATTTTAAGAAGTTCAGTTCTGAAGGAAAGGAGATAAACATGACTGTATCTGGAGAGAGTTAGGGGATAGACAAAATCTTTTTGATGATAGAGACTGTCTTAATTTGTCACAGGGCACCAGAAATATGTTGGCTTTTATAAAGGGGATTTATTTGGGGTAAAGGCTTACAGTAAGACCATGAAATGTCCAAATCAAGGCACTATCAGAGGTGCTTCCTTACCAAAGTCAGCTACTGTTGATCCTAGTGTCCTGCCACGTGGCAACCAGGCATATGGCAGGGCTCATCTCCTCAACCTTGAGCTGCTCTGTGGGCTCAGTCTCTTGGGGGCCTCTTTCCATGCCTCTATGCTCTGCCAAGACCTCTCTCAGTCTCTTGGGGCTTCTCTGTTTTCTTGCAGTCCTCTCTTTCACTTCTCAGGATCAACATGGCGGCTTCCTTTCTCTCTGTCTCTCTCTCGCTGTGTCTCCATTTATATCAGACCCAGCAAGAGGATGGAGACCCAAGCTGGCTCACACCTCACTGGTATAGTCCAATCAAAAGCCCTAAAGTGATTTTATCAACTAATCTAATCAAAGACCCCTTAACTGAATTTAATGAAATCAAAGGGCCCCACCCCACAGGAATGGATTAGTTCAAGAACATAATCTTTTTCTGGGATTCACAAAATGCCACAGAAACCTAATATATTTAAATGCCCATGGAAAAAAGAAAGGGAGAGAAACAAGTAAAGGAGGGAATGGCAGCTATTTGATGGAATAAGGCTCACATGAAAGCCGGAAAAAATCCAAAGCCTCATAGCCTCCCCTTTTCTATCTAAAAGTGCTGGACTATCTCTTTTCTTTTTACCCTATATAACCCTTTTGTGCCTTCAAGTATTATCAACCTGATAATGATTTCTAACTCTATAGCTTCAAGCTGAATCAATGTCTAGAGTCCAATCCTTTATCCAACTGCTGGTTGGATCACTTTTCTTGGGTATCCATAGGCACCCCAGGCTCATCACATCCAAAACAGAATTCATTATTATTTTTTCCAAGCTTGCTTTCTTTTCATTGTTTCTTATACTGGGAAAAGACAACACTATCCAATAAAAAAACCTAGTAGACATCTTTGGCTCTCCTTCATCTTTCCATCATCTCCTACTGCTTGCTTTCTCTGGTTAACTCCAGGTCTTGACTAAGATCCCCCATCTCCAGGAAGCCTAGTCCCCACAGGTCGGGGATAGGGGTTCCTCCTATGCAATATGTCCCCATTGCCATTTTAAATTAGATTTATACATTTAAGATGAAATTTGCTGTTTTGACCATTTTTAAGTGTACAGTTCAGTGGCACTAATACCATTCATCACTAAAACTTTTTAATCACCCAAAACAGAATCCCTGTGCCCATTAAGCAATAATTCCCCATTAACTTTCTCCATCTAGTCCCTGGTAACCACTAATCCACCTTCTGTATATATGAATTTGCTTATTCTAGATATTTCATATAAGTGGCATCATACAATATTTGTCCTTTCATGTCTGGCTTATTTTGCTTAGCTTAATATTTTCTAGATTTATCTATATTGTAGCATGTATAAGAACTTCATTCCTTTTTATAGCTGAATAATATTGAGCTTTTAAAAAATATAATAAACTTTATATTTTCCCCCTCTTGAGATGGCTCCCTTGTCTGTTTGCTTGGTTTTTTTTTGCTCATTGATTTTGCTCATTGTCTGCTTGTTGCCTATTCATTGATTTTTGCTTGTTGTCTGCTCGTTGTCTGTTTGCTTTTCTTTAGGAGGCACCAGAAACCAAACTCAGGATCTTTTATGTGGTAGGCAGGCCCTTAAATGCTTGAGCCACATCCACTCCCTCCTTGTTTGTTTTGCTTGTTGTCTAGCCCTTTTTTTTTTCTCACTGTCTTCTCGTTGTTTTTGCTTGATATCTGTTCGTTATCTGTTTGTTGTTTATTTCTTTGGGAGGCACCAGGAACCAAACCTGGGACTTCCTATGTGGGAGGCAGGTGCTCAACTGTGGGAGCCACATCTGCTCCCTAAACTTTATTTATTTTAAAAAAATTTCTCTCCCCTTCCCCGTCCCTTCCCCCCAGTTGTCTGTTCTCTGTGTCCATTCACTGTGTGCTCTCCTGTGTCCGCTTGTATTCTTTTCAGTGGCACTGGGAATCTGTGTCTCTTTTTGTTGCGTCATCTTCCTGTGTCAGCTTTCTGTGTGTGTGGCACCATTCCTGGGCAGGCTGCACTTTTTTTGCACTGGGTGGCTCTCCTTGAGGGGTGCATTTCTTGCGCGTGGGGCTCCCCTACGTGGGGGACACCCCTCGTGGCATGGCACTCCTTGCGTGCATCAGCACTGCACGTGGGCCAGCTCCACACGGGTCAAGGATGCCCTGGGTTTGAACCCTGGATCTCCCATGTGGTAAGTGGATACTCTATCAGTTGAGCCAAATCCATTTCCCCCTAAACTTTATTTTTAAAGAGGTTTTAGATTACAGAAAAGTTACATCAAAAGTATAAAGGATTACTCAGCTGTAAGAAGGAATGAAGTTTTGACACACACAACAACATGGATGAATCTCGAAGACCTTATGTTCACTCAAGTCAGTCAGTCACTAAAGGACAAACATTGCATGAATTCACTGATATCACCTAAGGATATTGAGCAGACTCACAGAAATAGAATCTGGAAGATAGTTCCAGGAGATAGACAGGGAGTAGAGAGTGGTAAACTGATGCTCAATCTGGGCAGAACCTATTCATTCATTTACTGATGGGTTGTTTCCAACTTTTTGTAATTGTGAGTAATGCTGCAATGAACATTGGTACATAAATATCTCTTTGAGTCCCTATTTTCAATATTTTTAGGTACATACCTAGGAGTGGAATTGGCATGTCATATGGTAATTCTCTATTTAACTTTTTGAGGAACTGCCAACCTGTTTCCCACAGCAGCTAGGCCATTTTACATCCTACTAGCAATGCATGAGGGTTCAAATTTCTCCACATTCTCACCAACACTTGTAATTTTCCATTTTTTAAAACAATAGCTATCCTATTGAGTGAGTGTGAAGTGGTATCTCATTGTGGAATAATGATATTGAATAACTTTTCATGTGCTTATTGTCCATTTCTATCTTTAGAGAAATGTCTGTTCAAGTCCTTTGCCCATTTTAAAACTGGGTTGCTTGTCTTTTTGCTGTTGAATTGTAGGATATTAACCCCTTATCAGATATATGATTTACAACTAGTATTCTCCAATTCTGAAGGTTGTCGTCTCACTTTCTTGATAATGTCCATTGCCTTTTTATTACACTCTAAGCTCTTTGTTGATAAGCAGAGACTGGGTTTACTTCACAGTTAAAGCTCCAATGCCTGGAATTGAATAACATTAGTGAATGAATGAATAATTATAACTTCTAATATTTGCATAGTGCTTTAAGATATTTCTACATTTATTATCTATCAATCTTTATATATAACCATGAGAAGTAAGTATTATTTCCCCCTATTTTACTGATGAAGAAAAATGGGATTCAGAGAGTTTGTGACTTCATCCAAGATCATCCATCTGTCAGTGGCAGAGTGTTATTCATCTAACAGTGCTTTCCCTCTCAAGGGTAAGGGATAACACTGGTTTGAGACTGCAGTGTCTCCATGAGAAATACTTCCTGATTCTATTCATTTTGGTTTTACATGAATCCAAGCTCTCTGGGGGTTTCTTAGCATATTGATAAGAAGAGGGAATTCTGGAATCAAGCTGTAAACTTTAGAACCCTGGTTGCTGCCTCTTGTGAGCTTGAGCATGTTTCATAACCCCTTCAAGTCTCAGTTCTCACCTATCTGATAGGTACTTTTGAATGAAACCCTTAGTATAAAACCTAACTCAGATTTGGTGATCAGTAATAACTGGTAGCTGTCATCGCCCTTGTATTATTATTTTTTAAGATTTATTTTATTTATAAATAAATAAATGGACTCTCTGTCCATTGTGTGCTCAGCTTCTTTTTTTTTTTTTTTCAGTGGCACCAGGAACCGAACTTAGGACCTCCCATATGGTAGGCAGGCACCCAACTGCTTGAGCCACATCTGCTTCCCTGCCTTTGTATTATCAGTCATGTATTATGCAGTGTGGACAACATGACTGACTCAGGGGTCCTGTTTCCTGGGGCATGGAATGACATTGGAATGACAGTTATAGGCCATTATATAACTTATGAGATTGTTCAGGAGAGAGTGTAAACTAAGATGTAAACTATAATCCATGCTTAGTGGCAATGCTCCGAAATGTGTTTATCAATTGAAACAAATGTATCACACTAATAAAGGAGTTGTTAATGTGGGAAAATGTGGGATGAGTAAAGAGCAGGGCATATGTGAATCCCCTATTTTTTTACGTAACATTTATGTACTCTAAGAGTTTTTTTTAAAAAAGTGTATTAAAAAATGCCACCTCAGCATTTCCTATTGTCTGTTAAATTGTGCAGGCTGGTCTTGATTTTCAGACTGACTCAGGCTACCTCATGCCTGATAACACTCAGAGGAAGAATCCAGCATCACAGGTCTCTACGGAGGACAGTTCAGGTAGGATTGAAGCCTGTTTGGCAAGTCCCAGTTCAGAATTTAGAGGTTTGCAAATTTTGGGGTGGTGTGGAAGAAGCTATAGTGTGCTTAGAAGGTAAACCAAAGGCAGGTTGTCTGGCAAGAAGGAAGAGGTAAGAACTGAAAAAAAAAGTCAGAAAAACATTTAAATAACAGATATTTATAGATTGCTTAGTATGTGCCAAGTGCTTTATGTGTATTAACTTATTTAATTTTAATAACCCAGAGGATTGTGATATTATTCCTATTTTACAGTTGAGGAAAGAGATTCAGAAAGCTTAGTAACTTCCCCAAGATCTCACAGATGGGACCAGATGCCTGGAATAAGTACTAAGAGGTAATAAGAGCTGTTTGAACATGGTGCTCCATGTATATCTCTGAGCAAGATGCCTTCGTGGGTTGTTCTGCCTGGTTTTTATATGCTGATCCCACTCAGGTGGTCCTTTAAAGGAGCTGGCAAACCTGCCTGCACATTACATTCCACTGGGAGTTTGTTAATTCTCAGATTTCTGGGTCATACTCAGAGATTCTGATTCAGTGGGTCTCAGGTAAGTCCCAAAATCCGTGTGTTTAAAAATCACCCCAGAAAATTCTGAAGCACTTAGTCCCTTGGCAGGTATTTAGAAACGACTACCTTCAGGCCACCCACCTGCTGGAAGTGGTATTATGCAGGCATGTACTCACACAAGTTAACCATAAATGCCTTAGCTAAAGACCAAACCTGTTGATTAACCAACCCTGGCTGGGGAAGAGTTGGAACCGTGTCAAAAAACTCACTTGATTCCCAAATCCCAAGCTTCAAAATGAAACTTGGATTAGTAGACTGCACATGTAGAATGCAATGTGACAGTAATGTGGGTTGTGAAAGGGATTCCTGCTAAACTGCCTTTATTCTCCGTAGGATGCTGCTGGTCTGTTAGGTTAACTTAAAATCCTGAATATTGAGTTTGTGTTCTACACAAGTAAAGAAGCAATAAGCATTTTGTCTGCAGCAAGCTAAATCATCCTGAGAGAGCACTTTACATCATTAGACTGTAATGAAATAAGTTGTTACCAGCAGCTGCCAACAATATTTCTGATGACTTAGAAAAAGGTTATGTTCAGCAAACGTTTTCTGAATAGTGTTTACTTTTGTACATAGACGCAAGCTGGGGATGCTGGCACACTGATTTTCTTTCTGATTTCATGTACTTTTTTTTGCCACATTTAAAAAAATTTATTGAAATATATCACTCATACATATACATAAACAATAAATATATAATAGTTGTGAACTTACAAAACAAACATATATGACATCAAACAAACATATAACATCTCACCCTACCACCAATAACTTGCACTGTTTATAAGCTTTTTAAGTAATGATTAAAGAGCATTGTCAAAATATTACTACTAAACAAAGTACTTTTCCCCTAACCAATCCAATTATTATTATCTTTATATTATTTATACATGAACATACATAAACAATTAAGTGTGTAGTAAAAGTTGTGCACTTACATAGCAAACATGCATAACATCATACAGGGGTCCCATACATCAACCCTCCACCAACACCTTGCATTGTCATGAGACGTTTCTTACAAACTATGAAAGAACACTGTCAAAATCTTACTACTAATTATAGTCCTTATCTTACATTTGGTGTGTTTTCCCCCCAACCCACCCTATTATTATTTTTTAAATATATATTTTTTATGACAGAGGTTGTAAACTTATAAAACAATCATGCACATGTGCAGAATTCCCAAACAACACCCCTCCATCAACACACCATAATGTGGTGTGTCATTTGCTACACATAAAATAATATCATCTGATTGTTACAATGTCTATAGTGTACATTTGGCTCACATTTTCCATACAGCCTCAGTATCAACACAGTACATTTTTTGCATAGATGCAAGAATATTATATTATTACTACTAACCACAGTCCATAAGTCACTCCAGCTGTATTTTTCCCATGGTTCTCCACATTCCCAACACCCTGCAGTAGTGATATACATTTGTTCTAGCTAACAAAGGACACTCTTGCATCTGTACCACCAACCACAATTCTCGACCACCTCTTCGTTCACTGTGCTATTCAGTTCCAAGATTATTCGCAAGCATTCTGTCAAACGGCATTTACATAACTAGACTACCATTTTCAATCACATCCCCATTTATAAACTAGCTGTTACTCACTGTGTGTTACCACCCACACTATACATTTCCACAATTTTACAGTAAAGCTAATTAAAACTTCTACTTACATTAAACATCAGTCCACTCAGTCTTTCTCTTATCTCCTTTAAGAATCCACCATCTACCACCAGGTCTTGAAGATATTTTCCAATAATTTCTTCTAGAAGTTTTATGGCTCTTGCCTTTATTTTTAGTTTTTTGATCCATTATGAGTTAGTTTTTGGACAAGGTGTCAGATAGGGGTCCTCTTCTTTCAGCTATGGAGGTCCAGTTCTTTTAGCACCATTTGTTGAATGGATTGTTCTACCCAAGCTGTGTGAGTTTGACAGGCTAGTCAAAAATCACTTGACCATACCTGTGAGGGTCTGTTTCTGAAACATAAATTTGGTTCCATTGGTCTATTGTGTCTGTCTTTAGGCTAGTACCATGCTGTTTTTACCACTATAGGTAGGTATTATGATTTAAAGTCTGGAGATGAGGGTTCACTTTTCCTTTTTATGATATTTCTGGCTATTCAGGACTCCTTACCCTTCCAAATAAATTTAATGATAGTGTATTCAATTTTTTCTTTAATGGTGGTGGAATTTTTATTGGGATTGCATTAAATCTGCATATCAATTTGAGCAGAATTGACATCTTAATGATATTTAGTCTTCCAATCCATGAGCATGGAATGTTCTTCCAGTTATTTAGGACTTTTTTGATTTGTTTTCTGAATACAAGTGCTTTACATCATTGGTTAAGTATATTCCTGACTTATTTGAGTTTTATCTGTCATTTTATTTTCACCATTCTTTTGACAGTTTTAGTTCCTTTAATTTATATAATCTTCATTTCTAGACTCTCTTCCAGGCCCCTCCTATCTTTTCTTTTCAGGCTCTGGCACACCCTTTAGTGTTTCCTGAAATTCTGGTCTCTTGCTTAGAAATTCTCTCAGTTTCTGTTTATCTGTGAATATTCTAATCTCGCCCTCATTTTTCAAAGATGGTCTTGCTGGATATAAGATTCTTGGCTGAAAATTTTTCTCTTGTAGTATCTTAAATATATCAGACTGGTGTCTTCTTGCCTCCATGGTTTCTGGTGAGAAATCAGCACTTAATCGTATTGGATATCCCTTATATGTTATGCATTGCTTTTCTCTTGCTGCTCTCTGAATTGTCTTTTTGTCTTTGGCCTTTGACATTCTGATGAGTATGTGTCTTGGAGATGGTCTATTTGGATTTTTTCGGATGGGATTATGTTGTGCTTCTTGGACAGGGATATCTATGTCCTTCAGTAGGGTTGGGAAATTTTCTACCATTATTTCTTCAAATATTTCTTCTGCTCCTTTTATCTTCTCTTCTCCTTCTGGGACACCCATAACATGTGTTTGCATGCCTTTTGCTGTCATTTAGTTTCCTGAGACTTTGTTCAATTTTTTCCATTCTTTTCTTCATCTCTTCTTTTGCATGTTCACTTTCAGAGGCCATTTCTTCAAGCTCACCAATCCTTTCTTATGCCTCCTCAAATCTACTATTATATGATTTGAGTATTTTTAAAATTTCATTTATTGCACCTTTCATTCCCATAAGGTCTGCTATTTTTCTATGTATGCTTTCAAATTCTTCTTTTTGCTCATAACAATGTCTTCTTACTATCCTTAATCTCTTTAGCCATTTCATTGAATTTATTAAGGAGATTTTTTTGAACATCTAAAATTAGTAGTCTCAATTCCTTTATGTCATCTGGAGGCTTATTTTCTTCCTTTAACTTCCTGTTTCTCGGTGTGGATTATAAGTTTTTGTTTGTGTTTTCACATCTGGCTTCCTAGAGTATTTATTCTGGATGCAGTTTTTCTCTTTGATTTAGGGCTCCCTATCCTTTCTCCCTTGCTGGTTATGCAGTAGGAGCCAAACATTTAGTTGGTACTGTAAGCTGTGGAGGCTCAAGCTGCCCTCATTCACCAGGGACCAATGAAGCTTTTTCTAACTTTCTCCTTTGCCAGGGTTAGGGACAACATAACAGCTATGTGGAATAATCCACGTGCAGACCTAGACCTTGGTTGCCCAGAGAGACTGATGAAGCTTCAAGTCCCTTTCTCCCCTGCCTGGGGCAGGGATGGAGCTGCAAGTGTGGGCAGCAATCTATGCAGTGAGGGTCCAAGATGACTGCATTTGCCTTGGTAGACTTATGATTTTGAGTCTATGCCAGCCAAAGTTCCCTGCAGTTACCTGTATAGGCTGGTGCAGGGCTCCTCAGCCTCCTCCCCGCCAGAGGCAGGGCTGAAGCCTAGGCTAGGGCAGCAGGCTGATCTGCGTGAATGAAACTGTCAGCCCCGCTTCCCCTCAGGCTGGGGGCAGAGTCAGAATGGTGGCTACTGGCCTCTTTCTGACTTGGGCTGGTTCACACCCCAGCTGTTCCCAGGGTTATCTCTTAGCCAGCAAAGTCTCCCAATCAGTAGCCAAAATCGGCAGCCAACTGTCTCCTCCTCCTGTTTCTGGGAAATGGAGCTTCTGATTCCCGTCAGAGAGCATCTCCTGGAGTGGCTTGTGCCACCAGAGTAGGACAATCACCAGCCTCCACCGCTTGGCTGGTAATTTCCTGGAGAAGCTGGTATAGGTCCCTGCACCTTCCACCCTGCTGGAGGTGGCACTGGGGCCTAGGCTAGACCTGCAATGTGATCTGGATGGGAAGTAGCCAGTCCCCACCAGCACTGGGATTCTCAGTCTGCCCTGCTTTCCCTTGTGCTAGGTGCAGAGTTAAGATGGTGGCTCCCAGCCTCTTTCTGGCCTGGACAGGCTCAAAACTTAGCTGTCATCACGATCATACTGTATCCCGCTGAATTTACTCATCAGTAGCTAAAGTTGGTGTCCAACTGTATCTTCCTCCCCTGTTTTGGGGAAGTGGAGCTTTCGATTCCAGCTGCGAACAGCTCCCAAGGCGTATTGTGCCTCCAGTGGAGTATCAGCACCTGCCTCCATGGCATGGAGCGCTCTACTTATGAATCTTCTCTGCAGATGGGCGGTCTCCTCCTTCCATTCCTTCACAGATGTTGCAGGATGCCCTTCTGGTCTCCTGGAGCCCCCAAACAGGTGCTTCAGCTAGCTCCAGAGAGCTCTGGGTGTTTGCTAACTGCCCTGTAGCAGGAGTTGACTCTAGGAGCTCCTGACTCTGCCGCTATTTTGCTGGTTCTCCTCTCATGTACTTTTTTGTTTTTTAAAGATTTATTTTTTATTTATTTCTCTCCCCTTCCTCCCCAGTTGTCTGTTCTCTGTGTCCATTCGCTGTGTGTTCTTCTGTGACCGCTGATAAGGATGGAAGCGGGAATCTGTGTTTCTTTTTGTTGTGTCATCATGTTGTGTCAGCTCTCCATGTGTGCGGCCCCATTGGGCAGGCTGCACTTTCTTTCGCGCTGGGTGGCTCCCATGTACTTTTAATCATGGTCTGCCTGGGTAAGCACGGGCAAATCTAGTAAAGTACTTGATGGACTGCTCGACGTCAAAGCCGTAATTTAATACTTCACCAGGAGGCTTGAAGAGCCTGCTCTCTTCAAAGATGAAATGAGTTATATGGTACTTGCTATTAATCACCAAAACTTTTTCCTCCCTATTTTTAGGCATAGCAGTAGAAACTCTTTGCTAAGGGAGCCAATCTTTTGTTAAATCCTTAAATTTTTTCCAACTACACAGTCACCACTCTGGCCCAAGCTTTCTGTCCTTGCCTAGATTTCAGCAATAAACCCTGGATGGTCTCCCTCTCTCTTCTTGCCCTCCTATACACATTTCTCCATTCAGTAACCAGAGGAATTGTCCTATTACATAAATCTGATTGTGTTTAGCTGCAATTTTCCATGGTTATTACAATCTATGGTACTTGGTAGATAACCCAGTAATTTCTTTTTTTTTTTTTAAAGATTTATTTATTTATTCTCTCCCCTGCCCCTTCCCACCCCCGTTGTCTGTTCTCTGTGTCTATTTGTTGCGTCTTCTTCTTTGTCTGCTTCTGTTGTCAGTGGCATGGGAATCTGTGTCTCTTTTTTTGTTGCATCATCTTGTTGTGTCAGTGGCACCATTCTTAGGCAGGCTGTACTTCCTTTCGTGCTGGGTGGCTCTCCTTATGGGGTGCACTCCTTGCACGTAGGGCTCCCCTACGCGGGGGACACCCATGTATGGCACAGCACTCCTTGCGCGCATCAGCACTGCACATAGGCCAGCTCCACATGGGTCAAGGAGGCCCGGGGTTTGAACCACGGACCTCCCATGTGGTAGACAGACGCCCTAACCACTGGGCCAAGTCCGCTTCCCCCAGTAATTTCTTAAATGAATGAAATGACTGTTTCTCTGGCAAGAACTATTCAAAGTTTCCCCATCACTTTCAGGATATAGACCAAACTTCTTATTTATTTATTTATTTACAAGATACTTAGATTATACAAATGTCACATAAAAAATATAGGGGATTCCCATATTTCCCTCTCCCCACCCCTCCCTCATTTCCCCACATTAACAACAGCCTTGATTAGTGAGGCATATTCATTGCAATTGATGAACACATTAGGTGGGTTATGAGGCCCTGTCCACACATCCCTCTCATACACTGTGAACTACTTCCAGCTCTGGTTTAGTTTGCTAGGCTGCTAAAATGCAATGTACCAGAAATGGGTTGGCTTTTACCATTGATTTTATTATCTTAGAAGCTTACAGCTTTGGGACTGAGAAAAAAATGTCCAAATGAAGCCATCAGGCGATACTTTCTCCCTGAAGACTAGCTGCCAGCAATCCTGAGCTCCTTTGTCATGTGGTAGCATCTGCGGGCCTCTCCCTTCTCTTTTGGGCCTTCAGCTTCCTGCTTCATGGCTTTCTCTAACTTTGTCTGAATTTCTTTCTCTTATAAAGGACTTCAGGGAAGTGGACTTGGTCCAGTGGTTAGGGCGTCCGTCTACCACATGGGAGGTCTGCGGTTCAAACCCCGGGCCTCCTTGACCCGTGTGGAGCTGGCCCATGGGGAGCTGGCCCATGTGCAGTGCTGATGCGCGCAAGGAGCGTGGTGCCACACAGGGGTGTCCCCCCCGCCGTAGGGGAGCCCCACGTGCAAGGATTGCTGCCCAGTGTGAAAGAAAGTACAGCCTGCCAAGGAATGGCATGGCACACATGGAGAGCTGACACAGCAAGATGATGCAACAAAAAAACCCCACAGATTCCCGTTGCCGCTGATAAGGCTAGAAGCAGTCACAGAAGAATGCACAGAGAATGGACACAGAGAACAGACAACTGGAGCGGGGGGAAGTAAGGGGAGATAAATAAATAAATAAATAAATAATTTGAAATAAATAAAGGACTCCAGTAAGAGGATTAAGACCCACCCTGGGCCATGCCTTACTAAAGTAACCTAATCAAGAAACCCTTAACGGAGGGAATCTAATAAAATAGTCCTACCTATAATAGGTCCACACCCACAGGAATGGATTAACTCTAAAAACATAATTTTCTGGGGTCTATCCAATTTCAGCTCTTCCAGTTTTTGTTTTTGTTTTTAAATCTCTCTCTCAACACTGAGTGCTCATACCTATTATTCTCTCCACACAGAAATCTTTTTATTTTTTCCCTATCCCCTACCCTGACAACCTTGTTTTAACTGGACAATTCATTTTCTTTCTTTAGATTTCAGATTAGATGTCACCTCTTCCAGGAAGTCTTCTCTGATTTGATCTTTTCCCCTTTGGCTTTAGTTGGGAAGAAGGTCCTACAAGTACATTCATAGGCTCCAGAGGAAGTAGACTATTTGGTCCAGCTCCCTCATTTTATACCTACACAGTTGCCACCATGGCCCAAGTTGTTATTAGTAGCATGTATTATAGCAATTGACTCCTAACTGGTCTCCTGCTCTCTCTTCCTTCCCTTCTAGTCATAGTTTTCCATTCAGCAGCTAGAGAAATGAAAGCCCAGAGTGTTTAAAGGATTCATTCAAGGCCTTACAAGGGCTTACTAACAAAGACAGAGTGAAACAACACATTTTAGAAATGACTTTCTTCTTCTAGCTTCTGTTTAGCCCTAAAGGCCCTTCATTAAGTCCAATTTGATTCTAATTTAACCTTACGTCTATTAACATAGCAATGCTATTATAATTTGAACTGCACTTTTCCTCGAGCTTTCTTCACAAGTCTTAGGGATCAAATTATTACCCCTACTCCAATCTCCCCCTCCCTTGCTATTCTGGGGATACCTGATTTTCTTGATAAGCAGTGTCTCTTGCCCCTTACCTAGTAACCACACTCAGAGAAGGATTGCATTGATAGGAAAATATATAATAAACCTTAAATCCAGATATTACATATCAAGGCTTAATGGTTCAAAAAATCTTTATTCTCACAGTGTATTTTTTTAAATGAACACAGTCTATGAACATACAAGTGGGAAGGTGGAAGAAGCTGAAGATTGTTCAGTCATAGAAGTCTGTGCGGCCTGCCAAAACTTTTTCTTAGCAGATGCCCTCATCATTAATTCCTTGTTATTGTTAGCTTGTTTCACTGTACACTCAGGGATCCTAATGCCATAACCTTTCAATTTCTTTTTTTTTTCAGTACCCATTTTCTTAGCTACACTGTGCAGCTGCTTTTACCATAAGGACAGCGATCTCCAATAGACAGGGCTGCCTGATCCCATGCTACAAAGGACAAACATGTCTTTCAGTGAGAAGGTGATTTAATACAAATGCACAAGCCAGTAACTGGGGGAATCTTCCCCAAACCAGCTCAAAGGGAAAATGGGAACTAGGGTTTTTGTAGGAGAAAGAAGAGTAGTTGAGAAGAAAAATAGGTTAAAAAATAAAAAGTGATGCCAGAGGTCCTATGAGGAGGGTGAATGCAATTTCTCAGTCCTGCACATCCAACTTGGACCTGATTTCAGTAAGTTCGAGACCTTCATGGCTCCTTTCTCAGACAACCACTTATGGATATCAAACTTTTTGTCTATGGGAAAAGTTACAGATTTGTACCATTCTGTCTGGTTTTGCTTTGAGATGTTACCTTATTCCTGTAAGCAAAACTGAGAAGGTCTGGTTAATATCCTTTAGGAAACTAAGTACACGGAGTAAACCTCTAAAATTAGATTAATAGAAAACAGTTCAATTAGTTTTAGAATTTTCAAAGCTGCTTAAGTGAAGAAATTTTAATAAGCACATTTTTCAGCTATCAAATCCCCTTTTGGGTTTATATTCTTTTTCTTCTTTCTTTTTTTAAGATTTATTTATTTATGTCTACCCTCCCCTCATTGTTTTGTGCTCACTGTCTGCTCTCTGTGTTCATTTGCTGTGTGTTCTTCTGTGCTTCCTTGTCTTTCTCTTTAGGTGGCTCCGGGAACTGATCCTGGGACCTTCTGGAGTGGGAGAGAGGTGCTCAATCTCTTTTGCCAGTTCAGCTCCCTGTCTCTCCTCTGTGTCTCTTTTTGTTGCATTATCTTGCTGTGTCAGCTCTCTGCGTGGGCCAGCACTCCTGCATGGGTCAGCAATCCATATAGGCTAGCTCTTCACTCAGGCCAGCTCCCCGCGTGGGCCAGCTCACCTTCACCAGGAGGCCCTGGGAATCGAACTCTGGACCTCCTATATGGTAGATGGGAGCCCAATCTCTTGAGCCACACCCACTTCCCTTTTTATTCTTAAGAATATATGTTTTATAAGTATTCCTCATTTAAGGGAAATGAGCAAAGGTCTCCTTCTATAGTTACTTCCTGCTGATTAGGGTTAAGAAAATCCTCGTATTTTGGAGACTGCTCTAGACATAAACCCAAAAAAGACAATATAGGCAGCAACAAGACAAGCATATGGCAAGCAAAATAAAGGCAATACTTAAGAAAGCAACTCTCCATTTCATAGGTAAGTTCTTTGACCACTCAGAAAATGAGTCGTTTGCCAAGATTTTTAACAGGTTCAATATCACTTTGCATATGATCTGGTATAGAGGAGATATTGTATGTGTCAGACATGTAGGTATGGCACTTAATACTAACCAATGCACAAGTTTCTTTTTTTTTTTTAAAGTTTTATTTATTTATTTCTCTCCCCTACCCCTTACCGCCCCCC
The DNA here is from genome assembly GCF_030445035.2 of Dasypus novemcinctus. NCBI lineage: Eukaryota > Metazoa > Chordata > Mammalia > Cingulata > Dasypodidae > Dasypus > Dasypus novemcinctus. Next base: position 36,284,916 of record NC_080681.1, on the reverse strand, counting down.
CCCCCGCCCCAGTTGTCTGTTCTCTGTGACTATTTGCTGTGTGTTCTTCTTTGTCCGCTTCTGTTGTTGTCAGTGGCATGGGAATCTGTGTTTCTTTCTGTTGCATCATCTTGCTGCGTCAGCTCTCCGTGTGTGCCGTGCCATTCCTGGGCAGGCTGCACTTTCTTTCATGCTGGACGGCTCTCCTTACGGGCCTTGCTGCTAGGCACCGAGCTGAGGGATCCAGGGAAGCACCGCAGCCAACATGGATTGGAACTGCCCCAGGGGCTGCATCTCAGAGCAGCATGGGTCCTGCTGCGGCCGCCAGATTGTTACTGTAAAGACAACTATCTCCAATAGACAGGCCCACCTGATCCCGCCCTGCAAAGGGCAAACATGTCTTTTAGTGAGAAGTGATTTATTGTGGGTGCACAAGCAAGGAACTGGTTTCGAGAAGGTTCCACCCTCATACTTTTTCTCCCAGAAATAGGAACTGGGATTTTCCACGTGACCCTGGGTGCACATAACTGTGTGTTCTTTGAAGAAGGTACAAAATTTTATCTAGGGTTCAGATCCTGATGGCAGTCACCTGGACCTGGGTTTGCCAGGCCTGTGGGTAGGAGGGCAAAGAGAATGGCTTTAGAGGCCAGGCACTGTGGCTGCCTTCTGACAGTGGAAGACGCATCCTTGGAGAATCCAACTGGAAGGCCTTGTATATAACTAGCTAAGAACACAAATCTCAGGGCTTCTTCCCCATCACACCTCCTCTCTGGGGTCATAGTTTTTCTTTTCTTTTTAAATTTTGAAATAATTTCAAATTTATAGAAAAATTGCAAAAATAGTACATTTTTATATATTCTTCACCTAGATTCCCCAAATTTCGCCATTTTGCCGTATTTGCTCTATGATTCTCTGTGTGTATATGTGTGTGTGTCTTTTGAATCATTTAAGAATAAGTTGCAGTCATGAATTTATTTTATGTCTATGTATTTCAGCATATGTTTCTTAAAAACTATGATGCTATCTTACATAACTACAACATAATTATCAAAATCAGGAAATTAATATGGATACAGTGTTAATCATTATCTAATCTACAAACTTAATTCAAATTCTGTCAATTATCTTACTAATATCCTTTATGGCAAAAGAAAAAAAGCATCTAATTCAAGATCCAACCTCGGATTACTTTGAATTTAATTATGTCTGTTTAGTCTTCTTTAATTTGGACCAGTTCTTCAAGTTTTCTTTGTCTTTCATGGCCTTGACATTTAAAAAATATATATTTAATTATTTCTCCCCACCCACTCATTGTTTGCAGTTGCTGTTTCTGTTCATCTTCCTTGTTTATTTAAGAGGCACCAGGAACCGAGCTTGGACCTCTGATATGGGAGCCAGTCACCTAACTGCTTGAGTCACATCCACTCCCAGCTTTGCTGTGTATAAGATCGTGTTTTCCTTCTTCTGTCTCTTGTTGCATTATCATGTTGCATCAGTTTGCTGTGCCTGCCCATCGCATCAGCTTGCCATCTCCCTTGTCCTCTCTAGGAGGCACTGGGAACTTCCACTCCATGATTGTTGGGTCTCTCATTACATTTTTTTCTTCTTGTGTCTCTTGTTGTATCAGCTTGCTGCACCTGCCTGTCATGTCAGCTTGCTGTCTTCTTTAGGAGGCACCAGGAACTGAACCAGGGGCCTAGGCAGGAGCCCAAATGCTTAAGCCACATCCACTTCCCAGCTTTGACACCTTTTTTAAAAAGATTTATTTATTTATTTTATTTCTCTCCCCTTCCTGCCCCGCCCTGCCCCAGTTGTCTGTTCTCTGTGTCTATTTTGCTGCGTATTCTTCTTTTGTCCGCTTCTGTTGTTGTCAGTGGCACAGGAATCTGTGTCTCTTTTTGTTGTGGCATCTTGTTGTGTCAGCTTTCCATGTGTGCGGTACCATTCCTGGGCAGGCTGCACTTTCTTTCGCACTGGGCGGCTCTCCTTACGGGACGCACTCCTTGCGCATGGGGCTCCCCTATGCAGTGACACCCCTGTGTGGCACGGCACTCCTTGTGCACATCAGCACTGCACATGGGCCAGCTCCACACAGGTCAAGGAGGCCTGGGATTTGAACCGCGGACCTCCCATGTGGTAGACAGACGCCCTAACCATTGGGCCAAGTCCACCTCCCCCCAGCTTTGACATTTTTGAATAGTACAGGCTAGTCATAGAATATCCTTCAGTTAGGGTTTGTTTGATACTTCCTCATGATTAGATTCGGGTTATGCATTTTTGGCAGGAACACCACAGAACTGATGTTGTTTCCTTATCAGTGCATCATGTTAGGAAGCACAAAATGTCAATATATCTCATTAATGATAATGTTAACTTTGATCTCTTGGTGAAAGTGATATCTGCCATATTTCTCTACTGTGAAATTTTTCTTTTTCTTTTGATAATTAATCCACATCTTGTCGAGAGATTCTTTGAGACTATGTGAATATCTTATATCTTATCAAGCTTTTGCCCATTAATTTTAGCAGCCATTAATGATTCTTGCCTGAAAAAATCACTACTATGGTGTTTGTCAAATGGTGAGTTTTGAATTCTGTCAATCTTTCTTTTTTTTTTTTTTTTAACTATTTTTCTCCGCACTCTTCCCCCCACCCTGCTATTTGCTGTCTGTGTCCATTTGCTGTGTGATCTCCTGTGTCTGTTTCTTTTGGTCTCCTCTTCCCGTTTTCTCCTCTAGGCTTCACTGGGATTCAATCCTGGGGACCTCCAATGTGGGGAAGAGGTACCCTGTTGCTTGTGCCTCCTCAGTTCCTGGTTTCTGCCATGTCTCGCCTTGACTTTCCCTTGTGTCTCTGTTTTGTTGCATCATCACCTTGCTGCATTGCTTGCTGCACAGGCCTGGGACACCTCTACCATGAGGCCCCAGGGATTGAACCAGGTCCTCCCATATGGTAGATGGAAGCCCAATTGCTTGAGCCATATCTGCTTTCCACCATCAATCTTTCCATTTTTATTAGTTGACACTTACATTAAGAAAAACCTTTCCTATTCATTTATTTGTATCAGTATGGGTTCACAGATTCCCGTTATATTCTATGGGCTCTAATTTGCTACTATAATTATTTATTTTGATGGTGTCAAACTGCCCCTGATTTAGTTATTGTGGAACCATTTCAAGCTGGCTCTTGTGTTCTTTTCACATGGCCCCATTAGTCTTTGAATACTTCCCTACTCTCTGGAATAGTAGTTCTAGACTCATGTTCTACATACTCTATTTTAACCCTGGAATTATTCATTTCTTCAAAGAGTCCTAATTCCTTTTACTTGGAGATGGAATTTATAAGTCAAGATCTGGATACTGGGTGTGTTCATAGGTACTGAGGTATCATTGCTTCTCATTCCTCTCTGCAGACATAGGTGGAGAAATCACATACACATGCTCATGCATTTCACACATCTATATCATTTCTATGTCTCTGTATAGAGTCATAGCTTTTGCTTAATTAGCTTACAGGAGAGCTTTTGCTTTGAGCATTGTTATAGGAATTATTATTTTGTGGTTTGCTAACACTTTTTTAAAAAGAATTATTTTTTATCAATTTTATTTAAATGTGTTCATAAAGCATACAATTCACACAAAGTGCACAATGAGTGGCGTTTGGTATAACCATAGAGTTGTGCATTCATCAATTCAATCAGCACTGTTTTTTCTTTTTCTCTTTTTTTGATTTAGTTTTCAGCACTGTTTTAAACATTATTTTCTAAGATTCATATTTCCAATTTTGTAAAATGACTCACTTTTTACTCTCCAATTCCTGGAATCATTTTGCCCATCTCTGTTGAATTTGAAAATTTAGAACATGTGCTACCTAAGTCAATGGAAGCAGCCATTAACAAAAGGGGACAGAAAACTTTTCTTATTCTCAATGCTTATGTTCAGAAGGTTTTTTTTTTTTTTTTTTTTTTTTTTAAGGAGGTACAGGGGATCAAACCCAGGACCTCGTACATGGGAAGAAGGCACTAAACCACTGAGCTACATCTGCTTCCCTATTTTCAGAAGGTTTTGAGGGTCAGTTTTGAGTGCATATGAACTTGTTTCTCAATGGGTAATGTGAGATGGAAAAGTTCATTTATTTGAATGTAGGTCATCAACATTGCTCTGGGAAAAACAAGAACCAGTAGTCCACATTATTGCACTCATGTGGTCCGAGATTTCTGGCTACATTAACTTGTGTTAAATGAAAAAAATGTTCCATGGTCATTTATTATGCTAAAAGGAACTGTGATTCTTCAAGAGGGGGATATAGTGCAAGGTTTTCCAAACTTACTTTTCTATGGGTTTCCCTTCTTATATAGTCTCTAGATGAATTTGTGTTTCATGAAACTTACTTTGGAAAATGCTATTATACATATATGCATTTACAGCAAGTAGTATAGTGTCATAATATTAAAAGGCCCCCCAAAATGTAGTTTGCACTGAGTTCCTGGACTGTCATGAATGAAATCCTGATGAAGTGGTTTGTATTTTCCCTGGACAAAAGAAGTAAAAATGTGTTAGTTCCATTTTCTCCCTGCTCCAGCTTTTTATGTATCCATGATTAAATGGAAGGCTACAGGGTTTCATATTCCTATGTCAGTGGGGTCTTGGCAGTTTTCTGAATTTAGCAGCCTCCTCCCTGATGCAATGTGGAACCAGTCTGCACTCATTTTGTAGGTTGAGAGTTCTTCTCTGGAGAGAGCAGAGTAATCCATGTGTGAATACTGCCTATATGTCAGTACCAATTTATCTGTTAGCAATCTGAAAGACTGAACCAAGATGCTCCTCTCCAGCTTTCCTCCCCTCCCCTAGTGCCTGCTCTGCAAGTAAAAGCAGCTTGCAGAGAGCTAAAGCAGTGTGAGAAACACTTAAGTCAAAGTAGTGTGGGGTAAAGGATTACCTGCTTTAAGTCACACGATAGTGAACCTAGGAAGGGGAGAAAGTCTATTTCACAGGGAGTAGAGGGGGCATTCAACTTCAAGTAAACAGGGAAATTCCTAAGGCTCAGAAAAGGCAGAGAGGACCCTGCACTGCACATTTGCCTCAGGCTGATCTTCTTGATAGGAGGCCCGAACTCTGAGGGATAGCATCATTTAACACAGAGACAAATTTGCAAAGACTGTGAAAGTTTTTAAAAATTGTTATTATTTATTTCTCTCCCCTTCTCCCCCATTGTCTGCTTTCTGTGTCCATTCACTGTGTGTTGTTCTGTATTTGCTTGCATTCTTGTCAGGCAGCACTGGGAATCTGTGTCTCATTTTGTTGTATCATCTTGTTGCATCAGCTCTCCATGTGTGTGGCACCATTCCTGGGTGGGCTGCATTTTTTTCGCATGGGGCGGCTCTCCTTGCGGAACACTCTCCTTGCACATGGAGCACCCCTGCGAGGCATGGTACTTCTTGCATGCTGCAGCACTGCACATAGGCCAGCTCACCACACAGGCCAGGAGGCCCTGGGTATCGAACCCTGGACCTTCCATATGGTAGGTGGATGCTCTATCAGTTGAGCCACATCTGCTTCCTGAAAGATGTTTATTTTTGTTAGAACCTCACGCTCAGTGAATCTGTCAAAGCACTAATTGGGTACAAACTTAGGGAATGGACAACTCAGGGGCTAAATCCCACAGTTAACGCATTAAAATATTAAATTATACAATGTGCAATGAAAAACCACAAGGCAAACAAAGAAACAGGAAATGACCCATCCAAAGGAACAAAGTACAGCTCCAGAAACAATCAATGAAGACCAGATTTTGGATATATCTGACAAAGGGGTTTCAAAAATGATCCACACTATGCTCAAGGAGATAAAGGAAAACTAGAAAGACCTAAAGCCTATTAAGAAAATAATGTAGGAAGTGAATGTGTCTCAAGTGATAGGGCTTCTGCCTACCATATGGGAGAACCTGGATCTGATCCCTGGGGCCTCCTGGTGAAAAGGAAGAAGAAAAAGTGTGCCTGTGCAATGAGCCAGAGCCCATGTGAGTGCCAGCACAGTGAGCCAGTGCCCATGCAAGTCACACAGCAAGATGATGACACAACAAAAGAGAGATGAAGGGGAAAGTCACTGTGAAGTGTAGTAGAAACCAGGAACTGCAGTAGTGCTGCTGACAGGGAACCTCTCTCTACATCAGATGTCCCCAGGATCAAATCCTGATGAATCCTAGGGAAGAAAAAAAAATGAGAAGAAAAGACAAAAAGAGAAATAGATAAAGAAGATCACATAATGAATGGACACAGACAGTAAAAACAACAGAACAGGACAGGGCAAGGGGGGGGGTGAGGATAAATAAATAAATAAATCTTAAAACATAAAAGAAAATAATGAATGAACAATATGAAAAACACAATTTAGAAAAATTTTAAAGAGGAATCAGATAGAAATATTTGAGTTGAAGACCACAATAATTGACATGAAAAATTCTCTGGGGGATGTCAACAACAGATTGGAACTAGCAGAAGAAAGAATCAGTGAACTTGAAGACAAGACAATTGAAAGGATTCAGGCTGAGGGGCAGAAAGAAAAAAATATAAAACGTGAACATAGCCTAAGAGACATGTGGGATACCATCATGTGAATCAACGTACACATTATGGAAGTTCCAGAAGGAGAAGAAAGAAAAGTGGCAGAAGGAATATTCAAAGAAAAAATGGCAGAAAATTTCTCAAATTTTATGACACATATGAATGTGCACATTCAAGAAGCCCAACAAAGCACAAACAGGATAAACTTGAAAAGATCCTACCCAGACACATGGTAGTCAAATACCAAAAACAAGGAGAGAGTTCTGAAAGCTGCAAGAGAAAAGCAATGTGTTATTTACAATGGAGTTCCAATAAAATTAAGTGCTGATTTTTCATCAGAAACTACCGAAGGTAGCAAGATGAAATTTTAAGCTTTTGAAAGAAAACAGTTGCAAATAAAGAATTTTATATCTGGTGAGACTCTCTCTCAAAAATGAAGGTGAAATTAAGACATTCCTAAAAGAACAAAAGCTGAGGGAGGTTGTCACTGACCTGCCCTACAAGCCTTCAGATCTGTCAATATTAGCTTCATTTATTTTGAGGCTCTGTCAGTAGGTGCATATAGATTTATAATTTTTTGTTTTCTTGTTAAATTGACACTTTTTAATCAATTCATGACCTTATTTGTACCTCATTACAATTTTTGGCTTAAAGTCTATTTTATCCAATCTTTGTATAGCTACACCAGATCTCTTTTGGACACTATTTGCATGGTATATTTTTTCTATTCTATTCTTTCACTCTCATTATATTTGTATCTTAGAATTTACTGTGAGTCCTGTAAACAGTATATAGTTTTACCCCAACCCATCCTATTATTATTTTTTAAATATATTTTTTATGACAGAAGTTGTAAACTTATAAAACAATCATGCACATGTACAAAATTCCCAAACAACACCCCTCCATCAACACACCACACTGTGGAGGAACATTTGCTACAGATAAGATAATATCATCTGATTGTTACCATGTCCATAGTGTACATTTGGCTCACATATTCCATACTGCCTCATTATCAACACAGTACATCTTTCACATAGATCCAAGAATATTATTACTGCTAACCACAGTCCACAGGTCACTCCAGCTATATTTTTCCCATGCTTCTCCACATTCCCAACACCCTGCAGTAGTGATGTACATTTGCTCTAGCTCACAAGGACACTCTTGCACTTGTACCATCAACCACAATTCTCATCCACCTATTGGTTTAGCATGCTATTCAGTTTCTACATTATTCTCTAGCATTCAGTCAATTGGCATTTACATACCTAGACTACCATTTTCAGTCACATTCCCATTTATAAACTAGTTGTTACTCACTATGTGTTACCATCCACTCTACATATTTCCACACTTTAACAGTAAAGCTAATTAAAACTTCTACATACATTAAACATCAGTAGTGAATCTCAGTTCTCCTCTTATCTTGTTTAAGAATCCACCACCTACCACCAGGTCTTGAAGATATTTTCCTACAATTTCTTCCTGAAACTTAATGGTTCTTACTTTTATTTTTAGATTTTTGATCCATTTTGAGTTAGTTATTGGATAAGGTGTGAGATAGAGGTCCTCTTTCCTTCTTTTGGCTATGGATATTCAGTTCTTTCAACCATTTGTTGAATGGATCATCCTGCCTGAGCTGTGTGGGTTTGACAGGCTAGTCAAAAAACACTTGACCATACCTGTGAGGGTCTGTTTCTGAAACATAAATTTGGTTCCATTTGTCTATGTGTCTGTCTTTATGCTAGTGCCATGCTGTTTTTACCACTATAGCTAGGTAATATGATTGAAAGTCTGGAGATGAGGGTTTGCTTTTCCTTTTTATGATGTTTCTGACTATTCAGGACTCCTTACCCTTCCAAATAAATTTGATGACAATGTTTTCAGTTTTTAATGCTGGTGGAATTTTTAATCAGGATTGCATTGAATCTGTATATCAGTTTGAGTAGAATTGACATCTTAATAATATTTAGTCTTCCAATCCATGAGCATGGAATGTTCTTCCAGTTATTAGGACTTTTTTGGATTTCTTTTAACATCAATAATGCAGTTTTCTGAATACAAGTGCTTTACATTGTTTGTTAAGTTTATTCCTGATTATTTGAGTTTTATCTGTCATATTTTATTTTCACCACTCTTTTGACACTTTTCATTCCTTTTATTGATGTAATCCTCATTTCTAGACTCTTCCAGGCCTCTCTCTCCTGTCTTTTCTTTTCAGGCTTTAGCACACCCTTTAGTGTTTCCTGAAAATCTGGTCTCTTGTTTAGAAATTCTCTAAGTTTCTGTTTATCTGCAAATGTTCTAATTTCACCCTCATTTTTGAAAGACAGTCTTGCTGGATATAATATTTTTGGCTGGAAGTTTTTCTCTTGTAGTATCTTAAATATATCAGACCACTGTCTTCTTGCTTCCATGGTTTCTGGTGAGAAATCAGCCCTTAATCTTATTAGATACCCCTTATATATTATGCATTGCTTTCCTCTTGCTGCTCTCAGAATTCTGTCTTTGGCATTTCACATTCTGATGAGTATGTGCCTTAAAGTTGGTCTATTTAGATTTTTTTGGATAGGAGTATGTTGTGCTTCTTGAACATGGATATCTATCTCCTTCAGTAGGGTTGGGAAATTTTCTACCATTATTTCTTCAAATATTCCTTCTGCCCCTTTTCCCTTCTCTTCTCCTTCTGGGACACCCATGACATGTATGTTTGCACATCTTTTGCTGTCATTTAGTTCTGTGAGAACTTGTTCAATTTTTTTCCATTCTTTTCTTCATCTGTTTACTTTCAGAGGCCATTTCTTCAAACTCACCAATCCTTTCTTCTGCCTCCTCAAATCTGCTATTATATGATTCCAATATTTTTAAAATTTCATTTATTGCACCTTTCATTCCCATAAAAGATCTGCTATTTTTCTATGTATGCTTTCAAATTCTCTTTGTGTTTATCCAATGTCTTCTTGATATCCTTAATCTCTTTAGCCATCTCATTGAATTTTTTAAGGAGATTTGTATGAACATCTATGATTAGTTGTCTCAGCTCCTTTATTTCATCTGGAGGCTTATCTTGTTGCTTTAACTTGGCCTTAAGTTCCTGTTTCTTGGTGTGGATTGTAAGTTTTTGTTGGTGTCTTGGCATCTGACTCACTAGAGTATGTATTCTGGGTGCAGTTTCTATCTTTAGTTTAAGGCTTCCTATACTTTCTTCTTGCTGGTTGTGCAGTAGGATCCAAGTATGAAGTTGATGCTGTAAGCTGTGGAGGCTCAAGCTGCCCTCATTGCACCAGGGGCCAATGAAGCTTCTTCCAACTTTTTCCTTTGCCAGGGATAGGGACAGAGTCACAGCTGTGTGGAATAATCCAAGTCGTGCAGGCCTAGACTGTAGTTGCCCAGATAGACGATGAAGAATCATGCCCCTTTCTCCCCTGCCTGAGGCAGGTATGAAACTGTAGCTGTGGGCAGCAATCTATGCAGTGTGAGTCCAAGTACAGTATGTGATTTTATAAAAGTCTCTCATATGACTGTGGGAATGCACAAGTCCTGTTTCAACAGGCAGGCTGCAAATCAGGCACTCCAATGAAAGTCAAATGAAGGTTCTTGATGAGTTCTGGGAGACATTAGATGTTCAAAGACAAGCTGAGAAATTCTCACTCAATGCTGGGATCACTTCCCCTTTTAAGGCATTCAACTGATTGGGTAAAGCATCACTCATTGCTGATGGCAATCTCCCTGATTGATGTAATTGTAATCGGCTATCTATGATTTACCACTGCAGTAAAGTCAATGGTGACTAAAGTCCATGAATGTCCCTGTATTACAGTTAACCCAGTGCTTGCTTGACCAAACAACTGGACACAATTACCTGTCCAAGTTGACACAATAGCCCAACCATCACACACACAAACTACATACACTAACTCAAGAAGAAATAGAGGGGATGTGATTCAAGCAGTTGGGTGCCTGGCTACCACATGGTAGGTCCCAGGTTTGGTTCCTGGTGCCTCCCAAAAAAGACAAGTCAGGCAGCAAGCTGATGTGACAGGCTGGTGCAGTGAGCTGATGCAACAAGATGATGCACTGAGATGGCACAATGAAAAAACACAGCGAGGAAAAACAATGGGAGACACAAAAAGCAGGGAGTGGATGTGGCTCAAGTGATTGGGTGCCTTCTTACCACATGGGAGGTGCCAGGTTCGGTTTCCAGTGCCTCCTAAAAAAAAAAAGAAGAAGAACACAGAGCAGACAGAGAGCACAAAATAATGATGGGGGGGGGGTGTAAATAATAATAATAATAATATAAAGAAATAGAGGATCTCAACAGACCTACACAAGTAAAGTGATTGAATCAGTAATCAAAAGTCTCACAACAAAGAAAATCTGAGAACCAGATGGCTTCACTGGTGAATTTTACCAAATGTTCCAAGAAGAATTAATACCAAGCCTACTTAAATTTTTCCAAACAATTGAAGAAGAGGGAATACTGTCTAACTCATTCTATGAGGCCAACTTCACTCTAATACCAAAGAAGAGAAAAATGATAGACAAAAGAAGATTATAGACCAAAATACCTTATGAATATAGATGCAAAAACCCTCAATAAAATACTAACAAATGAATCCAATAGGATATGAAAAGAATTATACACTATGATAAAGTGGAACTTATCTCAGGGATGAAAGGGTTCTTCAACCTAAGAAAATCAATGAATGTAAAACATAACATTAATAGAATGAGAGAGAATATGTGACCATCTCAATTGATACAGAAAAGAAATTTGACAAAATTTGGCATCCGTTCTTGAAAAAACTCTTAGAAAACTAGGAATATTAGGAAACACCTTCAATATGATAAAAGGCAGCTACAAAAAATTCACAGCTAGCTTTATACTCAATGGTGAAAGACTGAAACCTTCCCTGTAAGATCAAAACAAAGATGCCCACTGTCGCCACTGTTATTCAACATTTTACTGAAAGTTCTAGCCAGAAAAATTAGTCAAGTAAAAGAAATAAAAGGAATTCAAATTGGAAAGGAAGAAGCAAAACTTTCTCTATTTGCAGATGACAAGATCCTATATATAGAAAATCTTGAAGAACTACAACAAAGTAATTAGAGCTAATAAATGAAAAAGTATTGGAATACAATATCAACATGCAAAAATCATTAATATTTCTATACACTAGTATTGAATAACCTCAAGAGGAAATTAAGCAAAAAACCATTTACCAAACAACTAAAATAATAAAATATTTAGGAACAAATTTAACTGAATATGTAAAGGATTTGAAAACAGAAAACTACAAAAGAGTGCTACAAGAAATAAAAGAAAATCTAAATAATGGAAGGACATTCTGTGCTAATGGGTTGGAAGACTAATATTGTCAAAATGTCACTTCTTCCCAAAGCAATTTACAGATTCAGCACAATCCCAAACAAGAGTCCAATAGCCTTCTTTGTAGAAATGGACATGCCGGTCACTAAATTTATATGGAAGTATAAAGGGCCTTGAAAGCCAAAAATATCTTTAAAAAGGAGAATTAATTTGGAAGACTCACATTTCTTGATTTTAGAATTTATTACAAACCTACAGTGGTCAAAGCAGTATGGTATTGACACAAGGACAGACATATAGATCAATGGAACCAAATTGAGAGTTTAGAAATAAAGCCTCACATCTATGGCCAGCTGATTTTTGATGAGGGTGCCAGGTTCACTCAGTTGAGAAAAACAGTCTCTTCAACAAATGATGCTGGGAAAACTGGATATCCTTGTGCAAAAGAATGAAGGGTGACTCCTATCACACACCATATACAAACAAAAATGAATCAAAGACCTAAATATGAGAGCCAGACCTAAAAAATTCCTAGAAGAAACCATAGTGAAGCATATTCAGGACACCTGTGTTAGGCAATGGTTTCTTAGATTTTACACCAAAAGCACAAGCAACAAAAGAAAAATCGATAAAGGACATTTCATCATTAAATTAAAAAGACAACCTACAGAATGGTAGAAAATATTTGGAAATCACATCTGATAAGGGTTTAATATTCAGAATAAATAATAAACCCTATAACTCAACAATGAAAAGACAAGCAACCCAATTAAATATTGGGCGAAGGGGAAGATGACCCAAGATGGCAACAGAGTAGGAATCACTAATGATCAGCTCATCCCACAAGGCAATTAATAATCAGTCAGGATCTGTCTGGATCAACTGTTTGGGGGACTCCTGAGACCAGAAGAACACAGTGCCCCATCCAGGGAAGAACAGAAAAAAGATTGACAATCTGCAGTGAAAATTCCTGAGTAGAGTCCTCTACATTGCAGAGGCAGTTGCCCATCTCTCACTGGCAAGGCAGGCCACTTCCAGACCACTCCCCAGCTGAAAGCAGAAGCACTCTTTCCCAAAAGCAAGGGAGGGAAAGTGGCATGGCACCAACTACAGTTGTTGATTGGCAAATTTTGCAAGCTAGATTCTAATCTTGAGCACAACAGAGGTTTAAACCTGCTCAAGCCACAAAGAAGCCAGCAGCATTTGTGCTAGTTCCACCCCTGTCAGGAGTGGAAGCCGGGATGACTGAAAAACACACCACTGGCCCGGAGCAGTGGGGATCAGATCCAGTGTGCCTAGTGGAAACCTGCAGCTTAGGACCACAAACCCAGCAGGAGTGGAAATTGGGTGCAGTTTGAACACATTCCTGGGACATAGCAGGCAAATTCACACTGGGCCCCAACAATCCCTGGAAACAGAGGAAGCATGCACTCTCTCATGAGTAATACAGACAGATTTACCCCATCTACCTTGAATGTCTGTTGTACAATCAGCACCCCTGAACTGAAAGGAAGAGCACACTCTCTTGGGGAAGATAGTAGACTTGAAAGACATGGGACTCTCTTCTCTCCCAGAAAAATGGCTAGAGAATAGGCAGAAATGTCCTGGAAAAAAATCTTCTAGGGTTTAGGACACTAGGGGAAGGCTGGATACCACTCAGAAGAGAGAGGGACAAAAGAAAAAAAAAAAAACAATAGCAAAACTGTGAGTTAAAAGGCACAGCTGCTTCTGGAGGCAACCTCCCCCATATTAAACACACTTTTGAATTCTCAGGTGTCAGGACCATTGGCTACAGAGAAAGGGGGCCCCAGGGTCCACTTCTTAAGGAAAGAGGAGAAAGAGGGACATAGCCAAAGGATGACTGAGCATTTGGCCCACAGATTTCATTTGCTGTGTCCCACAAGCCCTTCCAGGCTGTGATGGTGGGTGTGCAACATTGTGTGCCTTGGGAGCTGGCTCAGGACTAAACAGATCTGATTTTCTCAATCTCCTTCTCTATTGACCAGGACTGGTTGTTGAGGATGTAGAGGGGAGTGGAATTATTTCCTACCTGGGAAAAGGAAGGACTGCCAGCAAATGTTGGAGAACTATCTCTGAGAAAGTTTAAATTACAATGCTCTTAGCCTCCAGACAGGAACCTCTATCATAGTGACTGGTCTGTTGCAGCAAACACACTGCAACCAGGCTTTGAACTGAGAGGGCTTCCAAGGAGTGCCATATACTGGAAGACCAAGGGAATGCACATGAGGAAATTATTAATAAAAGTAAATTAGTAAGAGGCTTTTCCCAGCCTTTACAGCCTTCTTCCCCAAACCCCTAGGAAGCAGGTCTGAAACCCATTACTGGGTCCGGGGCCAAGTTCTGAAAAATTAACAGGGAGAATTCTAAAGATCCAGAACTGGTTGATCCAAGAATCAAAGAATAACAGTAATACACAGCCTTCTGCCACTAAATCCCTACACAAGAAACAGAAATTGAGCATTTGAGTAAACTCACTATCCTAATCAGATGCCTAGATATCAGCAAAAAATTATAAGCCTTACTAAGCAAATGGAAGAAATGGCCCAAGAAAAGGAATATCAAAGCCCCAGAAAAGATGCAGGATATGAGAAAATTAACGAGATGCACACAAATTTCCAAAATCACATCAATAAGTTGAAAGACAATATGGCTAAAGAGATAAAAGACATCAAGACACTGAATGAGCACAAAGAAGAATTTGAAAATCTGAATAAAAAAGACAAGATAGTTAAGAGCAAAAATGCATTAGCAGCAGACTTGAAATGACAGAAGAAATAATAAGTGATACAGAAGACAGAAGGCTGAAATTGAAGAGAGAGTTCAGAGAGAGAAAAGAATGAAAAAATTGAGCAGGGCCTCAGGGAACTGAATGATAAAAGAAAATGTAACAACATACATGTCTTGGGAGTTTCAGATAAATGAAGGAAAAAGGGGACAGAAAGAGTATTTGAGGAAAGAATAGCTGAAAATTTCCCAACTCTCATGAAAGAAATGAACTTCCATGTCCAAGAAGTGCAGGGTACCCCAATGAATAAATCTGAATAAACCTACTCTAAGACACACACTACTCAGAATATCAAGCATCAAAGATAAAGAGAAAATTCTGACAGCAGAAAGGAAGAAGAAAACCATGACATACAGGGAGGCTCAGTAAGTCTTAGTGTGGATTTCTCATCAGAATTCACAGAGGTGAGAAGACAGTGGTATGATACAAATAGGATAATGAAAAAGAAAAAACTGCCAGCTGAGAATTCTTTATCCAGCAAAATTGTTCTTCAAATATGAAGTTGTTTAATATATCCACAAACAGAAACTAAGAGAGTTCATAAAAAAGAATCCACCTTTGCAGGAAATATTAAAAAAAGCCTTAGATCCTGAAAGAAAAGGACTGGAAAGAGAAAAGCTTAGAGGAGATTACAGAAGAAAGAATAGCAGAAAGGATAACAAAAATTGTAAAAAGACAGGTGAAAATCATACATGACATTACAATCAAAGAATAAAATGGTGGGAGTAAATAATGCATTTACAGTAATATCATTGAATGAGAATGGATTAAACCCCCCAATTAAAAGATATAGGCTGACAGAATGGATTAAAAAATAAATAAAAAAAAAACATGAGTCATCCATACTGCCTCTGAGAGACTCAACTTAGATTCAGGGATACAAACTGACTGAAAGTGAAAGGTCAAAAAAAGATACCCCAAACAAACAGTAACCAAAACAGTAGTGAAAGGTATACTAATATTGGATGAAATAGACTTTAAATGCAAAAAATTACAAGAGCTACAGAAGGCCATTATATATTAATAAAAGAGACAATCCACCAGGAAGATATAAGTCAAATATCTATGCATCTAACTAGGGTGCCCCAAAATACATGAGACAAACTCTGGAAAAACTGAAGGGAAAAATAGACATTGCTATAATAATAGTTGGAGACTTCAACACACCACTGCCATCATTAGATAGAACAACTAGGCAGAAGATAAACAAGGAAACAGAGAACTTGAACAATATGATAAATGAGTTAGATCTAACAGATATATATTAGAATGTTGCACCCAAACTCAGTAGGTTCTACGTTCTTCTCAAGTGGTTATGGATCTTTCTCCAGGAAAGACCATATGTTAGGTCACAATGCAAATCTCAATAAATATAAAAATATTGAAGTTATACAAAGCACCTTCTCAGATCATAATGGAATGAAATCAAATCAATAATAGACAGGAAAGTGGGTAAATTAGCATATGTGTGTAGGCTGAACAATGCACTCTTAAATAATCTGTGGGTAAAAGAAGAAATTGTAAGTGACATTAGTAAACATTTAGACAACTGAAGATGACAACACAATTTTTCAAAACGTAAGGGATAGAATAAAGGCAGTCTTAAGAAGGAAATTTATAGCCCTAAATGCCTTTTTTTAAAAAAGAAGAAAGAGCTAAAATAAAAGATCTAACTGAACAACTGGAGAAACTAGAAAAAATAGAAACAGCATACCACTCCCAAAGCAAGCAGAAGGAAATAATAAAGCTTAGAGAAGAAATAAATGAAGTTGAGAACAACAACAGCAAAACAAAACAAAGAAAAACAACAAAACCAAATCTGGTTTTTTGAGAAGATCAATAAAATTGACAACACCTTAGCTAGACAAACTAAGAAAAAAGGAGAAGAGGTTCAGTTAAATAAAATCAGAAATGAGAGGGGAGAAGTTATGACTGACCCCACAGAAATGAAAAGGATCACAAGAGGATGTTATGAGAAACTGTATGTCAACAAACTAGACAAACTAAATGAAATGGACACAAATTCCTAGAAATGAACAAACAATCTACACCAACATTACAAGAAATATAAGAACTTTAACTAACCAATCACATTTAAAGAGATTGAAGCAGTCATCAAAAATCTCCCCAAAGAGAAAAGTCCAGAACTAGATGGCTTCACAGGTAAATTCCACCAAGTATGTCAAGAAGAATCAACACCAATCCTGTTTAAACTCTTCCAAAGAATTGAAGAGGAGGGAAAAGCACCCAACACATGTTATGAAGCCAACATCATCCTAATACTAAAGCAAGATAAAGGCACTCTAATACAAGAAAATTACAGACCAATCTGTCTAATGAACATAGATGCAAAAATTCTAAACAAAATTCTTGTGAATTGAATCCAACAGCATATCAAAGGACTTATACATCACAACCAAATGGAATTTATTCCTGTTATGCAAGGCTGGTTCAACATACAGAAATCAATTAACATAATATACCACATTAACAAATTGAAAGAAAAAAGTCATATGATCATCTAGACTGATGAAGAAAAAGCATTCGACAAAATCCAGCATCTTTTCTTGATAAAAACACTTCAAAAGATAGGAATAGAAAGGAAAGTCCTCAATATGATAAAAGGCATACATGAAAAACCCACAGCCAACATCATACTCAATGGGGGAATGTTGAAAGCTTTCCCTCAAAGACTGGAAACAAGATAATGATGTCCACTGTCACTATTACTTAACACTGGACTAGAATTTCTAACTAGAGCAATTAGACAAGGAAAAAAAGACATCCGAATAGGGAAAGAAGTAAAACTGTCACTATTTGTGGATAACATGATCCTTATATTTAGAAAATTCTGAAATGTCTATGACAAAGTTACTTGAGCTAATAAACAAGTTCAGCAAAGTGGCAGAATACAAGATTAACACACAAAAATCAATAATGTTTCTGTACACAATTATTGAACAATCTGAGGAGGAAATCAGGGGAAAAATTCCATTTACAATAGCAAGAAAATGACTGAAATAAAAGTAATAAAATTTACCAAGGAAGTACAGGGATTATATGCAGAAAAGTACAAAACAATGCTAAAAGAAATCAAAGAAAACCCAAATAAATGGAAAGACATTCCATGAGCATGGATTGGAAGACTAAATATCATGAAGATGTCAATCCTACCTCAACTGATTTATAGATTCAATGCAATACCAATCAAAATTCCAACAGCCTAATTACAAAAATAAAAAAGGCAATTACCCAATTCATTTGAAAGGGAAACTGCTCCTGAATAGCCAAAAGCATTCTAAAAAAGAAGAGCGATGTGGGAGGAATTTCATTGCCTGACCTTAAAATATCACCAAGCTACAGCGGTCAAAATAGCTGGTATTGACATAAAGATAGACATATCGATCAGTGGAATAGAATTGAGAGTTCAAGAATAAACCCTCACCCCTACAGCCTACTGGTTTTCAGGAAATCTGCCAAAGCCATGTTATGGGACAAAACATTCTCTTCAACAAATGGTACTGGGAGACCTGGATATCCATAACCAAAAGAATGAAAGAAAAAAAAAAGAATGAAGGAGGACCCCTAGTTCACTCCCTAAACTTTGATCCAACTAAAAATGGATCAAAGACCTAAATGTAAAAGCCAGGACCATAGAACTATCAGAAGAAAATTTAGGGAAACATCTTAAAAACCTTGCAGTAGGTCTTTAAAATGCTTGGCACTTTCTAAGGAATTGAATGTAGACTTGCCATGTGACCCAGCAATAACACTACTAGGTATATATCCAGAACAACTGAGAGCAGTTAGACAAACAGACATCTGCACATTGATATTCATAGCGACATTATTCATGATTGCCAAAAGATGGAAACAACCCTGGTATCCATCAACCAAAGAATGGATAAACAAATTGTTCTGTATTCACATGATGGAATATTTTGCAGCTGTAAGAAGAAATGAAGTCATAAGCTTGTGACAACATGGATGAACCTGGAGGAGGATATTATGTTGAGTGAAGCAAGCCAGACACAAAAGGACAAATACTGTATGACGCACTACTATGAACTAAATACGTTGTATAATTTCATGGAGTTAATAACTTGAATATGGGTCACCTGAGAATAGAATGAGTTTAGAGAATGGAAAGCTGAGGATTAGCTTATGCAGAATTGGTAAAAAAGGATGTGTGTTAATCTTTGAAAATGAATGGAAAGGTGAAATCCCAACATAATGTCTGTTACTAGCTGTATGTGGGCATGAAAAGGGTTTAAAGGGAAAATATAAGGATATATATATTACTAAAAGAAAAGCTAAAAAATGTATCATGAAACTGCATAGCATAGTAAAACTAGATGTGAAATATGAATATGGGTAAAATTGCATATATAAGACTCTTTTTCTTTGTATTTGAATAAGTGTAAGTTAACACTAAAAGATGTTACTATCAGACCAAAAAAATATTTTGCTAAGTGAAAGAAACAAGACACAAAGTATTACATATTGTATAATTCCATTTATTTTAAAATGTAAATATAGATCAATTTATAAAGATGAAATTAGATTAGTGGTTATATAGGGCTGAAAAAGTGCTGCTCAGGTGTGTGGAGTTTTTCTTTTAGGAGTAATTAAATTGTTCTAAAAATTTTGTGGTGATGAATGCACAACATTGTGATTACACTGAAAGCATTTGATTATACACTTTGGATAGATCGTATGGCATATGAATATATCCCAATAAAAACTGCCTAATAAATAAATACTTGTGCAAGAATAGCCAGAAATAGCAGCTAATGTGCTTTGGAGAAGAGACCCTAAAGGCTTCCAATATGCTTTTCAGTGTCTCACCCAATCTAGGCTTTCCTAAAGCACCCAGCAGGTAGTATTTTTTCATCCAGTTGTTTCCTGCTGCCCTAAGGTAATTCTGTGCCTTTAGCTCCTGGTGGGGGGCGTGACTGAGGCTGAGGTTGCTAGCCTAACCAGGATGAAGCCATTGCACAGCTTGCTCAGCCCCTGAGACTAGAGTTCTCTGATCCACTGCCACCTCCTGTGCTGTCCCTTCCCATGTGGGGGAGATGACTCTGCCAGCACTGACTTGAAAGAGATGATCAGGTGACTCTTGGTTCCTCTCCTTCCTGGAGCACCTTGGGAATGAAATTGCAGCAACTGTTCAAGGTGGGCAGGGTGAATCTGCCTGAATTGCCCACAGGAAAGTATGTGCTTCCCCTCCTTCCAGGGGACATTGGGGATGAGTATGCAATGGCTCTCTTTAGGTGGATTAGGTGAATCTGCTTTCACTGCCCACGAGAGAGTGTATCCATTTTTTTTTTTTAACAAATCAATTGTCTTGATGAATATTAATAAAGCATAAAATTCATCCACAGTGTACGATCAGTGGTATTTGGTATAATCACATAGTTGTGCATTCATGACATCAAACATCATTACAGCATTTTCATTATTTCAATAATAATAAAAATAATAATAAACAAAAAACAAACAAACAAGAAACTTATTCACCCCTCAATCTCTCTATGCTTCCCCTGCTGTACATAGCTGCTATTTCTGGCTATTCTTGCTCAATTACTTATTTATTTATTAAGTAGTTTTAAATGTCAGTTGTCTTTAGTCTACTTTATTTCCCACCCCCACCTCCCTCCATTGTTCACTGTGCATTCTTCTGTGTCTGCTTGTGTTCTCATTAGGTGGCTCTGGGAACTGATCCTGGGACCTTCCAGAGTGGGAGAGAGACGATCATTCTCTTGCGCCACCTCAGCTCCCTGGTCTGCTGTCTCTTATTGTCTCTCCTGTGTCTCTTTTTGTT
This sequence comes from Dasypus novemcinctus, assembly GCF_030445035.2. Classification (NCBI taxonomy): domain Eukaryota; kingdom Metazoa; phylum Chordata; class Mammalia; order Cingulata; family Dasypodidae; genus Dasypus; species Dasypus novemcinctus. The sequence continues at coordinate 36,264,411 of NC_080681.1, read as the reverse complement.
GTGTCATCTTGTTGCATCAGCTCTCTGCATGGGCCAGCACTCCTGTGCAGGTCAGTACTCATGCGTGGGGCAGCACTCCTTGCGTGGGGCAGCACTCCGTGTGGACCAGCTCACCACATGGGCCAGTTTGCCTTCACCAGGAGCCCCTGAGCATTGAACCCTGGACCTCCTATATGGTTGGCAGGAGCCCAATTGCTTGAGTCACACTGCTTCCCTCTTTAGTCTACTTTAAATCTTATGTCATTTCCTCCCTGACTTTCACCTTGCACTTCTGAACATTGTATGTTGGTTTTGTAGAATATCCCTCATTTTGAGTTGTCTGATATTTATTCATTATTAAATTCAGGATACGAGTCTATGGCAGAAATGTTACTGATGTGACCCTCTCTTCTTGTTTTCTATTATGAATTAATTTCAGTTTGTCCCTTTTCTGATGACCTGTACTTAGATGACTAGATTAAGGTGGTTTCTGCTCTGTGAAATTACTCTTTTTGTTTCTAAGCATTCTGTAGGAAGGTAGTTTCAAGGTACTACCTTGTTTCTCATCAAAATTTCTATTTATTTATATCAATGTAGCTCATAAATTCTTATTCTATTCATTGGGTTAAAATGTTACTTTGATCTCAAAATTGTTCCAGATTTGGCCCATGGAAGCCCATTCTGGATGGATTCTGTGTCCTTTCAACATGTCCCCATAATTCTATAAACAATTTCTTACTTCTAGTATCAGATGTATTTGGCTTTCCCTGCCCCAAGAACCAGTATTTTTTCCCCAAGGATGTCTGGTTCTATTTCATGGAGAAAGATGTCTAGAAGCTAAAATCTCTATGCTAGATGTGCTCACTGCTGTTGGTGTGGGTATATAAACTGTATATTTACATCTGTATTTATTTCTGTATTTATATATATTGAAACCATGAATTCCCACTGGTACTTTAAATTCTAATCCCATGGGATTCTTTTTAGCTTTTTCCTTTTCCATATTTGTAACTTGTTTCAAAAACTGTTGCAAACCTGGTTCCTATTATCCTTAATGTGTCTGATTCCCTAATCTAAGCCATTTCCCTATGTGAATACCTTCTTCACCCTACTCAGGCTCCAAAACCCTGGCAAGCAGGGATGCTCTTTTAACTCTGTTCGGACCCTGACACAACACTCTGGGCCACTGCAATTCATGCACACTCTTTGGCAAGATGCCTGTCTTGCTCAGGTTTACCCCATAGATTTAGGACTGCATTGCTGTTTTTTACATTTAAAAATTTTATTCTTTAAATAAGCATATAATAAAATATAAAATACATTGAGGCATAAAATAGCAGATTTGAATTGGCTGAGGACAGAATAAATGAGTTGGAGTATCTGAATTTAAAAAAACAGGAGTTTAGAAAGAGAAAAGAATGGAAAAAAGTGGAACAGGGCCTCAGGGAATTGAACGACAACACGAAATGCACAAACAACACATTATAGGTGTCCCAGAAGGAGAAGAGAATGGAAAAGGGGCAGAAAGAATATTTGAGGAAATAATGATGGAAAATTTTCCAATCCTTATGAAAGACAAATATTAATATCCAAGGACAACATACCCTAAACAAAATAAAACTGAATACACCTACTCTGAGACACCTACTATTCACAATGTCAAATGCCAGAAATAAAGAGAAAATTCTGAAAGCTTCAAGAGAAACACAATTCATTACATACAAAGTATGCTCCATAAGATTAAGCCCTGATTTCTCATCAGAAACCATGGAGGTGAGAAGGCACTGTATGATATGTTAAAGGTTCTGGAAGAGAAAAACTGCTACCCAAGAATTCTTTATCTGGCAAAACTGTCCTTCAAAACTGAGGGTGAGATTAAAACTAAAAGAGTATGTCACCAAGAGACCAGATTTATAAGAGATACTAAAGAAAGTGCTGCTACTTGAAAGGAGAGAGAGGCCTGGAGAAGAGTGTAGAAATGAAGATTATAAGTAAGGGTAACAAAAAATGTAAAAAGACAGGTTATAGTAAGATAGGTCAATGGAAAGCCAAAAGATATACAAAAGATATAAAGGATGAAATAAGTAGTGCCTTTAGAGTAATAACATTGAATGTTAATGGATTGAACTTCCTAATCAAAAGACACAGACTGGAAGAGTGGATTAAAAAAGCAGCCTTCTATATGCCATATATAAGAGACTCACCTTACACACAGACACAAATAAACTGAAAATAAAATTTTGGGAAAAGATATTTCACACAAATAGTAATCAAAAAGGAGCTGGAGGAAAGTGGATATGACTCAAGAAATTAGGCTTCCATCTACCATATAGGAGGCCCAGGGTTTGATTCCTGGGGCCTTCTGGTGAAGGCAAGCCAGTCTGCATGGTGAGCTGGCATGAGTGGAGAGCTGGTACACGTGGAGTGTTGGCCCACATGGAGTGCTGGCACATGTGGAGAGCTAGTGCAGCATGATGACACAACAAAAAGAGACATGGAGGAGAGACAATAAGAGACACAGCAGACCAGGGGGCTGAGGTGGCGCAAGCAACTGAGCACCTCTGTCCCACTCCAGAAAGTCCCAGGATTGGTTCCTGGTGCTGCCTGAAGAGAGGACAAGCAAATCCAGAAGAACCCTCAGTGAATGGACACAGGGAGCAGGCAATGAATGCAAAATAAGGGTAGAGGGGGATAAATTTTAAACAATTTAAAAAAAAGAGCTGAAGTAGTGACAATAATAGTTGATAAAATAGACTTTAAATACAAAACTTCTCTAAGAGATGAAGAAGAACATTATGTATTAATAAAAGAAGCAATTCACCAAGAGGAAATAGCATGCAAGGGTGGTCAACACAAGAAAATCAATCAAGGTAATATATCACATTATGAAACTGAGGAAGAAAAATCATACGATCATCTTGATTGACATGGAAAAGGCATTTGACAAAATTCAACATCCTTTCTTGATGAATACTCTCCAAAAGATAGGAATAAAGGAAATTTTCTCAACATGATAAAGTGCTTATATGAAAACCCACAGTTAACATTGTACTCAAAGGAGAAAGACTGAAAACTTTGCTACTGGGATTGAGAGCAAGACAGGGATGCCCACTGTCACCATTGTTAATCAATTTTGTGGTAGAAGTTCTAGCCAAAGCAATTAGGCAAGAAAGAGAAATAAAAGACACTCGAATATGGGAAGCAGATTTGGCTTAATTGATAGAGCATCCACCTACCACATGGGAGGTCCAGGGTTCAAACCCCAGGTCTCCTGACCTATGTGATGAGCTGACCCATGTGTACTGCTGATGTGTGCAATAAGTGCCATGCCACACAGGGGTGTCCACCATGTATAGGAGCCCCACGCTCAAGGAGTGCACCCCATAAGGAGAGCCGCCCACACGAAAAAAGTGCACCCTGTCCAGGAGTGGTGCCACACACACACAGAGCTGACATAGTAAGATGATGCAATAAAAAGAGACACAGATTCCTGGTGCTGCTAACAAGAATACAAGTGGACACGGAAGAACACACAGTGAATGGACACATAGAGGAGACAACTATGAGGAGGGGAAGGGGAAAGACATAAATAAAAAATCTTTAAAAAAAAAAAAAAGGAACTCAAATAGGGAAGGAAGAAGAAAAATTTTCACCATTTGCTGATGGCATGATCCTATATCTAGAAAATCCTGAAAAATCCACAACAATGCCACTAGAAATAATAGATGAGTTCAGCAAAGTGGCAGGATACATGATTAATACATAAAGAATCAATAGCGTTTCTATACACTACTAATAAGCAATCTGAGGAGGAAGTCAGGAAAAAATTTTCATTTATAAAAAAGACTAAAAGAATCAAATATTTAGGAATAAACTTAACCAAGGACATAAAGGGCTTGTATTCAGATAACAAAACATTGTTAAAAGGAACCAAAGAAGACCTAAATAAATAAAAGGACAATCCATATTCATGGATTGGAAGACTAAATATCATTATGATATCAATTCTACCCAAATTTATCTACAGATTCAGCCCAATTCCATTAAAACTTTCAACAATCTTTGAAAAAAAAAAAAGAATTGGAAAGGCTAATTTTGAAATTTGTTTGGAAGAGTAAGAGGTCTCAAATAGTTAAAAATATCTTTAAAAAGAGTAATGAAGTTGGAAGACTCTCACTTCTGGTTTAAAGCATATTACTTAGCTATTGTAAAAACAGCATGGTACTGGCATAAAGATAGATATGCTGACCAATGAAATAGAATTGAGTGTTTAGAAACAGATTCTCAAATTTACGGTAAAGTGATTTTTGATAAGGCTGTCCCAGCCGGGCCAGAACAGTCTATTCAACAAACAGTCCTGGGAGAACTGGATATCCACATCCCAAAGAAAGAAGGTGGACCCCTATCTCACACCTTTATACAAAGATTAACTAAAAAATGATCAAGGGCCTAAATATAAAATCTACAATTTTAAAACTCTTAGAAGAAAATGTAGGAAAACATCTTCATGATATTGTGGTAGGCAGTGGTTTCTTAAACCTTACACCCAAAGCATGAGCAATGAAAGAAAAAAAGAGATAAATGGGACCTCCTCAAACTTAAACACTTTTGTATATCAAAGGACTCAGCTAAGAAGGTAAAAAGGCAGCCTACCCAATGGGGGAAAATATTTGGAAACTACATATCTGATAAGGGTTTCATATCCATGGTATATAGGAAGATGCTACAACTCAATAATAAAAAGAAAACAACTGGATTAAAAAATGGATGAAAGACTTGAATAGACATTTGTCCAAAGAAGAAATATGAATGACAAAAAACACATGAAAAAATGTTCAATGTCACTAGCAATTAGGGAAATACAAATCAAAACTGAGATATCATTTCACACCTAGAGCATAATCACTATAAAAAGGACAGAGAGCTACAAATGTTGGAGAGAATATGGAGAGATAGGAATACTCATCCACTGTTGGTGGGAATGTAGACTGGTACAGCCTTTGTGGAAATAGTTTGGTGGTTCCAGTTCTCAAGAAACTAAATATAAAACTGCCACCTGATCCAGCAGTCCCATTACTAGGAATATATTCAGAGGAACTGAAAGGAAGGATGTGATGTGGCATTTGCACACTGATGTTCATAGCAGCATTATTCACAACTGCTAAAATATGGAAAAAATCCAAGTGTCCATCAACCAATGAGTGGATAAACAAAATCTGGTTTATACATACAATGGAATACTTTTCAGCTGTAAGAAGAAATGAAATTGGGATGCATTTGACACATGGATGAACGTTGAGGACAATATGTTGAGTGAAATAAGTAAGCTACAAAAGGATAAATATTGTATGTTCTCACTAATATGAATAAAATGATGAGTAAACTCTTGAGGTAAATTCTAGAGTATAGGTTACTAGGAAATTGAATGTGGGTTGAGAATGGGAGCTGATGCTTAATGTGTGTAGCATTATTAATAAGGTTAATTGTAAATGTGTGGAAATGAATAGAGTTGGTAATACATTATAGTGAGTAAAACTAACACTGCTGATTTATGCTGTTTCTTTGTAACAATTGTTTCACAGCAATGCAAGGTGTTAGTGGTGGGGCAAAAAATGGGAGCCCTGTATGATGATATACATGTTTGTTTTGTAAGTTCACCACTTTAATATGCAGTTATTGGTTATGGATATTCACATATGAATGATAAATTTCATTTAAAATTTTTAAAAAATTGGGCAAAAGAATTGAATAGACATTTTCCCAAAGTACATAAACAAATGACCATCAAGCACATCAAAGGATGCTTAACATTATTGACCATTAGGGAAATAAAAAACCACAATGAGATACCATTTCACACCCACTAGAATGACCACTAGCAATAAAAGGCAAATAACAAGATTTGGAAAAAATGTAGAAAAACAGGAATACTTGTTCATTTTAATGGGCATGTAAAATGGTGCAGTCTCTGTGGAAAACAGTTTGGTAGTTCCTCAGAAAGTTAAATATGGAATTGCCATATGACCTGGTCTGTACAGAGTGGCATTATTTACTGTTGCCCAAAGATGGAAGCAACCCAAGTGTCTGCCAACAAATGAGTGGATAAACAAAATGCGGTGTATATGCACAATGAAATATTATTCTTCTATAAAAGAAAGGAAGTTTTGAAACATGAGACAACATGAATATGTCCTGATGATATTACATTGAGTGAAATGAGATACAAAAGGACAAACAGACATGAAATAATTAGAATAAGCCAATCATAGAATCAGAAGCTACAATAATGTTATCAGGGGCTGAGTGAGAGTAGAGAACGGAGAGTTAATCCTTAATTGGTACAGAGATTCTTTTTGGGGTGATGGAGAAGTTTTTGTAATGAAAGCTGATTATGGTAGCACAACATTGTGAAAGTAATTAACACTACTGAATTATACATTTGAATGTGGTAAATAGGGGACATTTTAGGTTGTATACATGTTACTAGAAGATAAAAATTTTTAAAAACCCACCATAAGGCCATACAACCCTAATGTAGATATGGACTATAGTTAATATAATTATAGTAATATTTTTATCAGTTTTAACAGAAGTACCACATCGATGCTAAGTTTAATAGGGAAAACTGCATGTGTATGTATGGTATACAGGAACTCTATTTTCTGTATGATTGTTCTGTAAACTTATAACTCTCTTAAAAATGTTAAAAAATTTGGAAAATACATGTTAACAGAGAAGGGGCATTTCCCTACAAGCATAAGTAGTTCACTTCAACAGTGCCACTGCATTTTACATTTTCATCTGTATTACTTTTTAAATAAAACTTATTTATCAGATAAATTAGCAGTTATCACCTGAAACCATCAATCTACACTTTTTACAATGGTTTTATTTGTCTAAAGCCACAGAAAATATGTTAAACTTTAAAATTTTTGGTCAATGGATTAAATCATACAAATACTGGAGTATTTTATGCATCTAGTATATTGAAAGTTGGCTATTAAATCTTTTTTACTAGTATTTTTCACTGATTGACAGCCGTTTACTAGTGCTACTAAATACATTGCTCCAGTGTTTTTAAGAATCATGGACGAAACATTTTGGCTCCCTGAATGGGTTTCAAATCTGTAATCAATCCCATGGATCATTTAAAATTACTAATCATAAGCAAATAGATAAGCAAGAACGACTATAAATTAGGTTAATTGCTGTAGCTCAAGTTTTAGCTCATAATTTTGACTTTCAAAGGCTACACAAACCAATTTTGTACTCTTAGATTATAATGAGCAGTCTTTATTCTTTAATCACTTCGCCCCGTTTGTAGCTGTCTAATGTAACATTCCTTTGAAGTCTGGAAAGATCTCACATAATTGAAGAAATGTCGAACTACTTGACTCTTTTTTTTAATATAAAGGAATTAAACATTAATCAGGCTTGCGCATCTCAATTAAGCCAATTAAAATTATCACAGAATGCAGTACATACCACAATAGGTAACTTTAATGCTTGAATACATTATTAAGTTTTACCTAATGTTTCTATCTTTATGGTGATTATTACTCAGAAAGGAAATATAGACCTGAAGTCCGGATTAGAACGTCCTGGCTAGTTAATATGGCATGGGGAAGCCCTGGCGAAGGAAGCACTTAAAGTGGTATTCACTCAACTAGTGCTGATAATACTGGAACTCACTTTAATTCTTTTTGCCAAAGAAGGAATCTTGTAATTATGGTGATGACTGGTGCCTTCATCCAAATAGCCTATTAAATATGCAGTTTGCTTCTTTAACGGCTGGGAAACACAGTTTTGGTCTTGCAGGCTATGTTATATACACAAAGTCCATATAATTACTAATAATTTGTAACAAGTGTTAATTGATAAACAGCTCCCTCTGGTAGCTTAATTAAAGCTGTAGAATAGCTAGGCGATTTACAACTGGGATTGATCTCAATTAGTCAACAAAATCTGTGTAGTCTGTTCAAAGGAGAATAAGGAAATTTAGCCTAGTGAGGCTTTGGGGATTTTATCTTGTCTTTCCTGTTCCTTTTTCCTTCAAGAAGAGAAATACAATCAGAAGAGCTGCATTATTTTGTCAGTAGCATTCTACCCAGTTTATACAGTGCATTACTTGTAGGCTCTTCAGCATTTGATCTTCCATTTGTTTATTCTCTGTCAGGTTTCTGAAAAATATTCAAGCATTTGCTTTTATTACACCCAGTGGTACACACTGCTGCACACCAACCTCGAGGGACATGAAAGTAGAAGGAGAAGACAATTTTTTAAAAAGCCAGGTTTTGATCTTGCAGGTCTATTTACAAATGGGCATTTTGGGGCCAAAATTAGAAGAAAGCCCAGGAAAGATGGCATGGGAGAATCCATCAGGACTCAGGGGTCTGGAAATCTTGTAAAACCAGCTTGTCTGTTTCAGGACTCAACTTATTTTATCATGTAGGCTGATACAGTAAAAATCTAACCTAAGTATTGCTGAAATTGCCCCTATGGAATAGAAGAGGAAAAAAGTGTCATCTGTGCTTAGTGAGATCACAGACTGGCTGCAAACAGCTGCTGAAACATTAATTAATCTGTTTGCAAATATATTGTGGATCTGTACTAGCTGAAATTGCTGTTATAAATAAGCTGGGATGCTGTACTTTCCAGATTTGCCTGTATCTTAAGACTTTTTTTCATATGCTGTAAAATCACCAGGGCCCTGATTTGGAGCATTTCCTTCTGGAAGTTCTGAGCAAGTGCACTGGTATCGCCTCATAGATACTTGGCTTGGAGGCAATTCTTACCAGTGGTGGTACATTTGAAGGCTTTACAATACTGTGTGAAAAGTCTGCACCTCATTTAAGTCAGATTTGTTAATCAAAGAGAATGAAATATTCTACATGGTAAATGGATATGGACTTAGTAATTTTATAATTTTAAAACATTCTGTAAGTGTCACAGTTGCTTAATTTGTTTCAGGCTGTGGCAAATTTTAGTTGGCATGACACAAGATTAATGTTGGTTCCCAGTGTTTGCTCATTCTTATTTTTAAAGTGTTGGATATGTAGCTGGAACAGAGAATCTGAAAGAGTTGCCTTGCCAAACTGAAATTCTGAAGCTCCCTCTTCCTGGTACTTCTGTCATGTGTCCTGGAAGATTATTTCAGTTCAATGAATACTCATGTGCCTACTCTTCATTTATTCAACAAATATTTATTCAGTGCCTACTATGAGCCATTGATATTGCTAGTGCTGGGACACAGAAAGTATTCAGAATATAACCTTTATTCGCACTGAATTTAGGCTCTATCACAGGGATTGGCACACTTTTCCTTAAAGGATCAGGTAGTAAATATTCTAGGCTTTGGGGGGTCTGATGGTCTCTTTTGCAACTACATGACTGTTGTAGCCAATATGTAAATGAATGGACATGACTGTGTTTCAATAAAACTTTATTTACAAAATGCTGTGATGGGCCAGATTTAGACCTCAGGCTGTAGTTTGTTCATCACTGGTATAATGGGAAAGTCAAAACAGCCAAACTACAACATAGTGTGATCAAACTACAAGACAGCCCTTTATTCAGGTGTGGTGGTGGTAGTGGTGGCGGCAATTGTGTGTTTGGGTTAGGATCAACAAAATCTTTAGAAGAACTGTAAGTAAAATCATCTGGATGAGAAGAACCTATTCAGATGAAGTGGTGAGGTTGGGAGAGGGTCCCAGCAGAGCTGACAAGATGGGTAAAAGCCCAGGGCGAGATTCAGTATGGTATATGGGTGGTATCATTAGGACTATAGATCAATATTCAGATTTTCCTCCTCCCTCTGAGCACATAGTAGGACCATACATCTCCATCCCCCTAAAGGTAAACATACCCATGTGATTAACTTTGTTCAATGAAATGTGAGGAAAAATGAAAAGGATATTTCTGGGTGGGAGGATTATGAGCCAATGCTCAATTCTCCACTTCACATCCCTTGCTGCAGGGATCATAGAAACACTTTTTGTGATAGAACCTCTGTCTGCCTTGGTTCCTGAATGATTATAATGATAGAGACCCCTTATAACTTGCTTAGGACATGTAGCATGAGATTCTGATAAGTCTTTGTTGAGTAAAACCACTGAAATTTTGGGATTTTCTTTTTATTCTGGTATAACCTTGTCTATCCCGACAGTGTGTTCCTGGGACTGAAACTATTTGTGAAAGGCCTCGTCCTGGCTACTGGAGTAGATATAAAGACTTCAAGGAATTTATACTGTACTGACACTCAGTATTGACACAAAGCAAAATATAGTAGGTATTTTGAAAGAAGTAAATATTGCTAGGGGAACACAGAAGAAAGAGAGAGAAGACATCCTTGGGACTATCATGAAAGGTTTCATCAAAGAGCTGTCATTTGAGTTGAACAATGAAGAACAATTGGGATTTCATCAGGCAATGAGAAGGAAAAGACCTATGAATGTTAAGAAGAGAATGTGACAATGTATGGAGCCCAAAAAGTGTAATTTAAAAATTGTGCAGATTGGCAGAAAGACAAGGAAATCAAGACCAGTTAATGGGAAACCTTAAATGCCATGCTAAGAGGCTTGAACTTTGAGTGCAGTGGGCAGAGCAGTTGAGTTCTAGTGCTCGCTCTAATTGCTGGCTGGGAGGGATCAGGTGCCTCTCTCCATTGTCCTCTCCATTATGGCCTTGAACTACTGATTGGGCCTGCACTGAAACACTGCACTTGGAAGGGCACAGTCCTGGTAAGAATCCCGAGTCTAGTGCCTCTCCCTGAAGATTGCAGTGAGACGGAGGCAGCAGCTGGATTGCAGGGCACTTTGTGGTAAGGCTTAGTCTGGGCTTATTAATTCAGTTTTAAAGATGGTGAAACCAAGGTCCAGAGATGTTATGCAAATTGTTCGGCTAGCTCATGGCTGGGCCTGCACTAGAATCGAAGTGTTCTGACTTTCAAGCCAGAGCTTTTCCTGTCACACCACACTGCCTCTGGAACCAGAAAATCCCAACCCAGAATCAAGTTCTTTAAGTGCACCCAAAGGGATACAGGAAGTCAGAGGGCAGAAGCTGGATCTGGGGTGGTTGGAAGAACAACTCCATTAGAGCAAAGAAATTGTCACAGTGCACATGATCTTTGGTCAATGGAGCATAGAATTAGGGTATAGGAAACCCTGAAACTCCCACAGTTGTGGTTGTCCTTGACATCAGTCTTGTGCTTCCATTAGTATCCATTCATAGGCTTGCAATTCTTGAATTTTACAAATTCCTTTCAAAAACCTATTTATAGTTATGTCAATATTGTTACTGTTAAGACAATATTATTCTAGGAGTAATAAGTTTAAAAATTTTATTAATGTCTTTCTATCCCAGAGGCAGTGAGGTATAGAGCAATGAATCGGGTTTCAGACAATTTGGATCTAGTCTGGGCTTCAAACCTTACCAACTTTAATATCTTTGTGTGAGACTCATCCACTTTGGAATTTCTCATCCAACTCATGGATAGGGCTTAAGAAACTGCTATCAAATATCTGTAAATGATTTTTGTTGTTACCAGTTGTAAGAAGTGTTATCTGAGTTCAGCTAAGGAAGAGATTGCTACCCTGGGATTTTACCTGGACATCAGCACTGCCTGTTCAGGATGCTGGGGCTCGGCTAGGCCCCTTTCCTCTTGGAGCATCTCCTTTGTCTTCCCCAGGTTGAGGACGGCTATATCATCTGTACCTCCATGGTATCTTACACTTATTTTTACACATTTGTTTACATTGTTTTCTCTTCCATTTATCTGGGAATTCATTGAACAGACTTGCTGATCTTTGGGTCTTCACAGAGTGAGGTAAAGTGGGATCTTCATCATATGTGAGTCAGTCCTACCCAGATGCACCTTATTATACACACTTAGAGGGAGAGTGACACAGAGAGAGAGAGAGAGAGAGAGAGAAAGGGTGTGACTGAAGATTTTTGTGGATCCCAGAGAGTATTTTGTTCCTGGAGCTAATCCATTCCGGTGGGTATGGGATACTTTGATTGGATTCGGTTGGGGGGAGGGTGCTTTTAACTGAATTGCTTGAGTGAGACCTGACCCAGCGTGAGTCTTGGTCCTCTTGCTGGAATCTTTTATAAATAGGGGACAGAAAAGCTGCAGATACAGGGAGAAACACCAAGAGGCTGAGGCAGAGGTCCCGGAGACTGGAGGCTGGAATCAGTGGAGCACAGAGGCATGAAAAGAGGCCCCAAGAGGCTGAAAGAGAGGCCCAGAAGAGAGGGGAGAGATGAGCAGACCAGACCTGTGCCCTGCAAGTGCCTGATCACCCACAGCTGTAAGCTGGTAATATAGTAACTCTTGATGATGCCCTGATTTGGACACTTTGACAGCCTCAGAACTATAAGCCTTTTAACTTAATAAATTTCTATGATAAAAGTCAATGTGTTTCTAGGATATTGCATAGGCAGCCCTTAGAAACTAAAACACAGGGAGAGAAAGAGAAGGGAAGGAGAGAGAAAAATTTAACCTGTGTAAATGAGTGATGTTACTCACCATTGCTCTTACTGATCCCGTGGCCCTGAATAAGCAACATTTGGGAGATCATCTTCTTTTATCATCTGTTCTCTCACACGGACTCAGTTTCCCTGTGCCTCTTGTAGTGTGAACATATTGCTGTGCTGGACATGATTCTTGTGTTTAAAGGTACATGTTTTTCCTACAACATGGCTCCTAAACAGCCAACTACTTCATCTGTGCTTAACTGAAATAGCTGCAAATCTGTTCTAGTGCTGAAAGAAAAACTTGTTATGTTGAAATAAATGAAAGATGGTATGTTACTCTCTAATGAGACCCCTTCCTGAGAGATTTTCAAGGGTAATTTTGTCTATACCAGACTAAGTGGGATACAAGAAAACATCTTTATGTTTCTCACCTGTGTCTTCAAATATGTTCTGTTGGATCTCCCTCACCCCTTGGAAGTATCTTGGGCATATCCTATAGCTTTTCCAGTTACCTTTAGTTTTAGAGTAGTCTTCTTTTCAGGTATTAAAATGTACTATTCAGTTAAAATCACAGCTCTAGTCCCACTAGAAAATCTGTAGACCAGCAGAGGAAGAGATGGAGTGTTTTGTTCTTTCACTATTACTCTGCCCTGTTCTTCTGCTGTTTTTGCCTGATTTTTATGCTCCTAGCTTTGAAGAGAGGTGAGAGGTAATGCCATATGTGATACACGGGAATGAAATCTAGGCATTGGAGGCTACCATGTGGGAGATGACTGAGTGTTGGCTCTCTCATTCTGGGAAACTCTTGTGGGTTCTTTGGAGATCCCTGTGGGGACCACTGAACTGCAATGTCTCAGTGTTGGATATCCATTCTCTAGCTGAGCTAATTACAATTCTCTTCTCAGTTCCTGTTTAAGGTGGTAGCCTATCAACCTCTGTCTGCATGTGTTGTCTAGCCCTGACAGGTAGCATCCTTAGGTGAAGAGTTTTCAAAATATTTGCTAGGCTACTTCACTAATCCTTTAATTTAGAAGAAAACTCGACATCCTTGCCCCACCAAACTCTAGAAGCATAAACCTGCTGTCTTGTCTTTTCCTGTCACTATGGTCTACTCAAGTCTTTATATTCGCTCATAACCCCCAAACCTGGGGTACATTGTCGGCATCTCCCAGGAACTGCCCCAGACTCAGGGTTTATCCAGGTATACTGGGGAGTCACAGCAGCTCAGTATCCACGTTGGAGGTTAAGGTATCAGACTCCTCTTCTGGAAGACAATCCCCGTTCTCTACAAGAGATTTCTTGAAGCTCCTTTTTTACTAAGCTTAGGAGGGGTCACCCCACTCCTTTCCCAGTGAAGAGAGTTGAGGAAATACCAAAGTATAATCTACTTGGCTGACAGCTTTTTACTCAATAAATCTCTCAATCTCCATTTCAAATATCGGCTTCTCTTATAAACATGGATTTGGGTCACAGTACCAGTTTTTCTATCTTGTAGTAAGTTTTCCAAGGATGCCTAGTGTTTTGTGTCAGATGTATGAATATTTGTTACCAATTATTTTGATAATTCCAAGATAATAGGAAAGTCACTTTTAAAATCTTGATACACATGAGGTTTTTGCTTTGCATACAAATTTTAAAAACCAAATTCTCACTTAATATGTGTATTAGTCAGCCAAAGGGGTCCTGATGCAAAATACCAGAAATTGGTTGGTTTTGTAAAGGGTATTTATTTGGGGTAGGAGCATACAGATACCAGACCATAAAACATAAATTATTTCCCTCACCAAAGTCTATTTCCACGTGCTGGAGCAAGATGGCTGCTGACGTCTGTGAGAGTTCAGGCTTCCTGGGTTCTTTCCTTCCTCAGGCTTCTTTTTCCTGGGTTCAGGATTCCTCCCTTTCTAGGGCTTGCTTCTATTTCTTCTGTGAGTTTACTTCCCAGGGCTCCAGCTTAAGGCTTCAGCATCAAACTCCAACATCAAAACTCCAATATCGAAAACCCTTAACTCTGTCCTTTGCCATGCCTTTTATCTGTGAGTCCCCACCCACCAAAGAGTGAGGACTCAACGCCCTACTGGCACAAGAGGTTTACATAATAACTTAATCAAATAAACCTATGAATCCAATATAATCTAATATGCCCAGAGAAAAGGTCCATTTACAAACATAATCCAATATTTCTTTTTGAAATTCATCAATAATATCAAACTGCTACAATATGTAATTTCAATATATACATAAATGCTCAATACAGATTTGTAAATTGAACTACGCTCACTTCCATGCTTTGGGTCATGCCAAGAGAAAGCATGTGTCTTCCAGAGAATCTTGCTTCAGTGGATAAGATCAACTTGTAAAATGAGAATTATTTCATCTTCTAGCTTTTAGAAAAGGCCAATCTTTCAGTTTTCAGGAAGTCCCTACTAGTATAAAACTGACCCTCAAATCTGTCATAAATAGCAGAAAAAAGGAAACTATGAATAAAATTTACTAATGAATTAAAAATTACTCTCCCAAATAAAATATAACAAACACAATCCAGCATTTGACTATGACTAAATGGACTCAATTCAAGAATACACGGATAATTTATTATTAGGAAGTCTGTTAATATAATTTGTCGTTAAAATAGGTCAAAGGAGAAAAACTCAGTAGATAGTGAAAAGTTATTGAAAATTAAGCATCTACTCCTGATACCTTCTTATAATATAAATAGATGGATTCTCCCTTAACATGATGAAAATATTTTAATTAAAAAGCCAGCATCATTCTTAGTAATTAGTAATAAAATACTAGAAGAATTCTTTTTAAAGCCTAAACAAGATAAGTAGACAAAAATATTTATTAGTTAGCATTTTAAAAGTACTAACCAATGCAATTAGAAAAGAAATAGTATTCATATTAAATATTATTACTGAAGAGATTTACAAAATTAAATCATTATTTTTCTTTATATTTCTGATTATATATCCATAAAATTTAGGAAAACCAACTTGAAGAAGACCTTTGGAGACAATAAGAGAAATGAGTAGGTAGCTGTTTACATAATTAATACACAAAAATCAATAGCTAACACAGAAACAATAAATGGTTACAATATAAAATGGAATGAAACATCCCATTTACAAAAACAACAAATGTGATTAATTACTCAGTAATAAATTTACCAAGAAGGTACAGGAACTTTATGAAAAAAATTTTATCTCTTCTTGAGGGAGAACTTGAAAATAGTTGCCATTATTGAGAAGAATGATTACCTCTTAACTCTATGTCTTTGAGGTACAAAATTACAATTCAACAAAATTAACTTTGTTGTGGGGCATAAAAGAAGGTTAATAAATGGAAAATATGTCTTGTTCTTGGATAGGGAGACTGAATGTTGCAGCCATGTCAGTTCTCCTCAAATTCATCTAGATATTCAAGTAATTATAATACAATAAAAATACCAACTTGCAAAAATGATACTAAAGCTCAATTGGAAAAATAAACACAGCAAAATTCTAGAGATGGAAGAGGGCAGGACTAGCCTTGCTAGTTTATAAACTGCATTACCAATAATCTAAAATGTATAAGATAAAGTAGATACTCTAGAAATAAAATTAAATAGATAAGGGAATAATCTTTGACAAAAGAGGTATTGACTAAAAGATTTGGTTGGAAACTGGCTCTCTAGGTGGAAAACAATGTTTAACTCATTTATACTTTATATCCTTCATCAAAATAAAGACTAGATAGACTAAAGATGCAAATATAAAAATTATATTATAAATGGTTTAAAGAAACCATACTTGTTTGTTTTTAATACTTCTGAATTATATAAGTATGGCACAAAACCTAGAAATCTTACAAAACTTGATGAATTTGGCAATACAGATATTTAATACTATCATACGGTAAAAAAAAAAGAAGAAAAGAAAAAGAAAAAAAAAGAAAGAAAAATCATCAAAGTTTCAATAAAGGTCCAAATAAAAAACTGTTTTCTTATCCTCCCAATTTACAGAGCACTTTCAAAATGTTAAGAAAAAGACTAACAGGACATTAGAAAGATGGACATGAAGACACAGGGAAATATAACTGCGTATTTTCACTCATAATAGAAGAAATGCAAAGCAAAATATTGTCATGCCATTTTAACCTATTAGAGTGCCAAAGATTAAAATGGTGATGATTTCCAGTGTTGGTATAGATACAGGAAAATAGATGCACCCATGCATTGTTTTTAGAGATGTAAATTGATAAGATGTTGTTTAGAGAGTAATTTGGCATAATTTTTTGAAATTTAAAATGTAGGAGTTTTTCTGCATATGTATGTATTATGTTCATTGCATCATTGTCTGTGATGGCAAAAAAGTTGGGGAAAAGACCCATAAGTGCTTTTCAAGTGGGAATAGCATAAATGAATTATGCTATGTTCATACAGGTGATTCATTAAAAACTTTGATACACATCTAGAGGAATTGATAGGCAAAGATGTCTGAGATGTATTATTATGTGAAAAAAAAACAAGCAGCAGGAAATTACATTAAGTATGACCTCATTTATGGGGCAAAAAAAGGATGTGCACCAATGTGGGTGTGTGTTTATATACGAAAGCTTTTCTGAAAGAGCTACAAGAAACTGTAAAAAACAGTTACCTCCAAGAGTAGGACTCAGTGGCTGGGAAGGAGAAGGCCTTTAAAAAATCTTTGTAATTCTCTACATTATTTAAATTTGTTGTTGTTGCTTAATCTGAGTGATATTACTTTTACAATTTAAACACTAGTTAGAAAAGTTTTAAAAATTAAAAAACAAACCAGGCTTATAGCACAGGCTGTTGGTCACCTGCCCAAATCTTCCTCCTTTTCCATTTCAGTACACCTTGGTGCTTGACTTCAACTACTCATACCTGAAGGGCCTTCTCTGATACCTGAAGCCCTCCACTTATCCTTGCAGTAGGCATTTACGAATGCCAAAAAATTAATGGCCTTCAGGAGCAACCTCCACCAGGGACTGAAGAGGGGTTGGTGTATAAATACCTCAACTCCCTCACTCCTCAGGTCGTGCAGTCTTTTTTTTTTTTAATTATTTTTTAAAGATTCATTTATTTATTTATCTCTCCTCCTCTCCCCACCCCAGTTGTCTGTTCTCTATGTCTATTTGCTGTGTGTTCTTCTTTGTCCGCTTCTGTTGTTGTCAGCGGCACGGGAATCTGTGTCTCTTTCTGTTGCGTCATCTTGTGTGTCAGCTCTCCGTGTGTGCGGCACCATTCTTGGCCAGGCTGCACTTTCTTTCATGCTGGGTGGCTCTCCTTATGGGGCGCACTTCTTGTGCGTGGGGCTCTCCTATGCAGGGGACACCCCTGGGTGGCAGGGCACTCCTTGCGCGCATCAGCACTGCTCCACACGGGTTAAGGAGGCCCGGGGTTTGAACCGCGGACCTCCCATGTGGTAGACGGACGCCCTAACCACTGGGCCAAGTCCGCTTCCCTCGTGCAGTGTTAAAGCTGTGTTCTATACTAAGATTCCATAGTGGGATGAAGTTCCAGTTACCCAGGGTGGTAAGCAGCTTGGCAATGCACTGTTTGTTGGCTGCTTTCCCTTCCCTGCTTCTCCCCCTTACTGGTGTTTCTTCACCTTGCAAATAAATGACTGGCACCCATCCTTATCTCACGGGCTGCTTCTAGGGAAGCCCAGACCAGGACAGGGCTTCTCAATGGTTGCACAACAGCTCTCTCCAGGACCATCTCATGCCTGTATTAGCCAGGTGTATCTAGAGGCCACTGAGAGGTGTTTTAGTTTGTGGGGATTCAGAACATCCTTCATGTGCTAGACCAAGAGCTTCTCCAAGTGCCAGTCTGGTGGGCTGCAAGAGTGAGCTCCTTTGGATTTTCTTCCTGAGTCTTCTGTGAAGCTGAGGTAAGCTGATGGGCTAAAGAATTCAGACCTGAAGTATTCAGAGATCTCACCTGGGTGGTTTCTTGGTATCTTCCATTTTCCTGAGCAAACATTTTTTCCATACAAGATGGCTGGGAGTGGGGGACCCTTAGTGAGGAATCTGGGGGCCTTTTCCAGAGGGTGCGGTAGAGGTATTTATCCCAGGTCCTGAGTGTTCCAGGTACAAATCGCCTTTACCCACACTTGTGCTCTGCCAGAGTTTATAGAGCTGTCAGCTTATAATGGGCCTGATGGGCTGAGTTCAGTTACAGAAACAGAATTTTCCTCAGTTCTTGTGGTCTGAACAGTTGAGCATTTTACAGCTAGGTTGGTGAAAGGTGTTTATGCTACTGGTGTCATGAAACATTTTATAGGGAGGGATAATTGAGTTTTTATTTTTACTAGAAAATAATTCTATCAGCCTGTCTTTGGGGACCAAACCAGGAAAGAGCTTAATTAACTCTTACTGGATTGGAATTCAGTAATAATCAAAATTGCATAGAGACAAAGGCAGGAAAACAAGACCAGAAAAAGCAAAAACTAATTTCGTTTCTTCTGTAAAATTCTGACCGGAACAGTGGAACAGTCAAGGACATTATAAATCCATTCATTTATTTCAAAATTTGCAAAACAAATCCCTTCTTACACATAGTATTTGTACAACATGAAATTATTATTCAATAAGTTGACATTTTAAACCTATTACTGCCTAAACCCATCTATTACTGAGCTATTCAGAGCACTAAGTTAACATTTACAAGAACATTCATCCTCACATCATGGGGAGATCAAGCTGAAATCCTTTATTTCATATTCAGATCTTGCCGGGTCAGGATTGAAATTGGCTACCTTTCTGATACTTTACTGAAAAGCCACTGTGAAATCCACCAAAGAATTATTATCAAGTTACTGCAGTTATTCAGCTAGATGTTGACTTTGATATGTCAAATCTCTGATCTTTAATAGAAAATTGATGGTCATGCCCTGAGGGTCAGTCATAGGCATGACCAGGAGAGGCCAAGGTTTGCATTAAATTACAGCCAGGCTTGTGGTCTCATTCCCTGGCAGCCAAAGTCAAACAAAGCAAATGGATCCCTTGCTAGTTGGCTCTCTTCATTGTTTTGTGTTGGCATATGGATTTAATTCTGTAATGGGGGACTGCTGGGCACAATCTGCCTTAATGATTTTCTGGAGAGAGTTTTTTTCTTAGAGCACCCAGAAGTGTAATAAAAGAAAAGCAACTGGTGCGATTTTTCTTTTTCTCCGCCCTGGATAGCTGTGTTAGCAGCAGATTGATTCTGCCACTAGAAATCATATGAAGATATTAAGGTATATCATCAATCAGTTTGTTTTTAGAGAATTGGCTTTCTCTACGTTAGTGGGTGAGAGAAAAGGAGACAGTCGCTCCCTTATGTCTCAATCATGGGGCGAGTTACTGGGCCCTAATATTCCCTAGATTTGAGCTGGGCTAAAATGGACTCTTTCTGTAATGGTAATTGCTCCTATTTCTGGTACTGGAGGCAAGAAGGCTGGGGGAAATTGGAAGGAAAGATCATGATAAAAGGTTTGTGGGTTTCCTGGAGACTCCAGTGTCTGCACAGGGACAGCGGCTGGTGACGGAGAGCTCAGCGCCCCTGCACGCGTCATCGGTGACAGGGCAAGGATGGCCCCCCACGTCCACTCCACCCCTCACATGAGACAGATGAGGATGCTGAGTCCCAGAGAATTTGAGGGATTTGGTCCTGAGTCCAGTCCAATTTGTCACTAAGCAAACCTAAAAAGGGAAATAATAATTGTAAAAAGGCAGTCAGCTTCATTTTCTTGACACTATCATTCTCTGCCTCGGTTTTTGCATATGTGAACTAGTCTTTGCTTCAGTGCTGTTGCGAGGATGACAAGTGAGAACCTGCTATATAACAGGTGTGAAATGAATGTTGGCGGTAGGTTTTTGGGAGGTTTTCCCAGGACAAGGGCATGCTGGACATGGACCCTTGGCTCAGGTGGGCTGTGGCCATTATGGGAAGAAACTGGATCTGGGGGCTCGTTTCCTTTCTGCCAGCTCCGAAGCAGCAGCCTCTGTGTTGTACTGCACTGGAACCTGTGAGGACAAGGG
The DNA here is from genome assembly GCF_030445035.2 of Dasypus novemcinctus. Classification (NCBI taxonomy): domain Eukaryota; kingdom Metazoa; phylum Chordata; class Mammalia; order Cingulata; family Dasypodidae; genus Dasypus; species Dasypus novemcinctus. Next base: position 36,243,933 of record NC_080681.1, on the reverse strand, counting down.
CACAGCCTCTCCGGTGTTGTCTGACTGGTTGATGGATCACTTTCCGGGTGAAAACACGCAGGGCCCATTTTGGCTTCCAGGTGTTTGGTTGGTCAAATCCACTTCTAGTTATCTAAGAGAAGGGGGTCGTACCTGTATTTTGAGGCTGTTTTTCCAGAGAACAATTATATGAGGTGGGAACAGGAGCACATTGTCAGACCAGAGGGGGCCAACAGGTTACCACACGTACTATTGATGTCACTAGAGACCCAAGTGGGCAAACAGCCCTTCAAAATAGAGTATGTGATTGCAACTGCATCACTTTTCTTTTTAAAGATTTATTTTTCTTTCTTTATCCCCCCAGATGGTTCTCTTGTCTGTCTGATCATTGTTTGCTTACCTTCTCCAGGAGGCACTGGTAACTGAACCTGGGACATGAAAGGTGAATGCCCAATGGCCTAAACTACATCCTCTCCCCACGGGCTGTGGTGTCTGCTGGCTTGTGGAATCTGCTCATTGCGGTGTGAGGCAGCATCTAGCTTGTGGCAGCATGGAAGGCAGTGTCTGCTCATCTTCTTTAGGAGGCACTGGGACCGAATCCAAGACCTCCCATGTGATAGGCGGGTGCCCAACTGGTCGAGCCACATCTGCTTCCCTGCTTCACTTTTTAAACTGGGTTGATAACTGTATATTTATTTCTAAAATCCCCTTCTGATGCCACTATGTCTGAATATGTTTTGGTGAACAATGCTAAGAGTAACAATTGTTAAATTTTTTGAAAGCCTTATATATTAGACATTGTGCTGGACACTTTATGTGGATTTTTTTTTTTATCCCTAAGATTGGGAAATATTCCTTTTTTTAAAAAATTATTATAGTTATTATTATTAGAGAAGATGTAGGTTAACAGAAAAATCAAGCAGAAAATACAGAGTTCCCATGTACACTTCTCTCCGACCCCCAAGAGTTTTCCCTATCATCACTTTGCATTAGTGTGGTGCCTATGTTACAACTGATGATTTGTACAATTGATTTCTTTTTTAACATTCCTATTCTGCAGATGGGGAAAATAAAGCTTAGGAAAGTGAAATGGTAGGTGGCCAGCAGCCTTCAAATCCAGGTGTGTCTATGCCTTGCCATGCTTTTTGCTGGTGCAGCATGCAAGAGGAGAAACACAACCTTCAGCTTTTTTTTTTTTTTTTTTTTTGCAGCATGTCTCTGAAACTTTGGATGAAAGAATAGGAGGTAAATTAACATTTATTCTATAATTTCCCAGGGTCTTGCATTCATTCACTCAAGAAACATTTGTTAAGTCTTGGGTACCTGCAGCAAGCCCTGTGTGAGGAGCTGGAGAGACAAAAACGGAGAAATCTGGACTCCTGTCTAATTAATTCAATAAAAGTGCAGGCTGCCTTGCCTAGCATAGCATGATGCAGTTGTAAAGAGGCTAAACATTTGTTATTTTGCCAAAGAAGAGAATTTGAAAACATCGGGTTGGCTTCTGGAAGGGGCACTGTTCCCCCTTTCGTTTCTCATGATGATGTTCTTTAAGCCAAATATCCAAGCTTTACCTGTGGGGAAAAAAAACACCATAAGGATCTTAAAAAATGTACTTTAAGGAACGCCTTCCTCCAGGTTTGTGGGGGTGAGCCCTGGAAATGACTTTCATGTGACAAAATAAACACTCATTAAATCATTTCAAAATAATCCATGGGGAGGCTCCTTAAAATCTAGGGTCAACTGAAGCCACCCAAATTTTCAGTCAGTATTATCCACTCCTCCCCACGCCCCCCCCAACCCCCCCGAAAAAAAAAAGGTGAGTGTGTTTTAATGATATAGCAACACTAAATGTTTTCCCTGCATCTCAAGGCATCGAACCCTCATAGAGCGAGTCCTGCCTCACAGCCAGAGCTGGCCCCTTCCTCACCCTGCCCCTTTCATCTCCCTTTGTTCCGTGGCTGTGCTGAGGCTGAGATTTCCCCACCTCTCTCCGTCTTACTGTGGCTCTGAAAGATGATTGCCTTCTGGTGAAGCCCTTTCCCCTTCTTCTGTACCCAAGCTCCGTGTTCAATGAACATCAAAAAGCCTTATCATACCCTGATGGTTTAAATCTTTAAACAGAGCGTAACAGCCGGAGTACATCCAGACCGCTCACATCCTAGAGCCTTGTCACTGTGTGTTCCTGCAACAATTACCAGGAGAGGGAGGCTGCGGAGTGAATCAAGTAGCGAGTGTTGTCTCCCTGGACTCCATGCTGATGCTCTGATCAGGACTTCAGCAAAATTCTGTTTGAAATGAGAATAGACTAATTTTCATCCGACTCTTCTCAGAGGATTCCCATGTGGTCCAACTCGCCAAGGGTCATCATTAGAAAACTGCCTTCAAAAGAGCTGAGGCTTCTTGTGGCAAAGCTCTTTCCCTTTGTTAAATTTATAAACATTTATGTAAAAATGTATACATTAATTGTTCAGGCTCCTCTCAGCCTGGAAAGCTATGCCCAGGAATGTACTTGGGGGAAATAAACTCCTAAAAATACCCGAAGTCAGGATGAAAATGGACTCGTTTTGACTGAAAATTCATAAGAATTCTGTGATCAAAGGCAATTCTAACTCCCAGCTGTTCAAAGGGACTTATATTAAAAAAAAATCAGATGTGACCAAGAATAGAAAAGAACTCATTAAGAGCTTAATGAGATGGTGACAGGTGAAGTCATCAGTTGCTTAAACACTGTAATTTTTTTTTCTTTCCGAAGGAGTTACTCATTTGTTTTCCTGGATTCAATTTAGATTTTCTGTAAATCATTATAAAATGCTTAAAAGTTCATTGGAGGGGCAAATTTTTAAATTTGGAGTCACTGGGCATCAATGTAATTAAGAAATTGCCATTACCACTTGCCCCTCACCTCAGTGGGAGATGTTTGCAAACATATCCAGGGAAACAAATAATTGAATTGCTTCTCCTTTCCCCTCTTCATTGGTTTCTTTGGGAAGGAGAACCCATGCGAGGGAGCAAGTGTGCCAGAAATGGCCCCGTTTGGGGAAGTTTAACAGTAAGCCTCATAATCTAAAAGAGCAGGTAAGTGTTTGCTATCTTTTGAGACATGAAATAATGAACTCTGGATAGGTATGACTGTATGCCTTTTTATAGCTTTTGTTTTGCTCCTCTGGTGTTTATAAAATACCAAAACAAAGCAAAAGAAAATTTTTTCCCCTAATTCTCCTAAGCAGCTTAAATCCCCTTTCACTTTCCCCAGGCAAGCGCAGATTCTCTTGCATGTTTCTGTGCTCTGACCTTCCTGATGCTGGTCTCCCAACACTAGTAGCCAGTTTTTTTATTCTTTAAGTGCTAGAGGAGTCATGAAAAATTCAGACACTGGGTTTCCCTGAGACCAATCTGGTGGCTCTTTCTTTGTGCTAACTGCTGCTTTCTATGCATCATTCAAAAGGTCCATACCAAGTTGTCAGCCACTGAACCACTACTTGGTGTTAAACATGAATATTTGTAGCTTAACAAGAAAGTAATTTTTTTTTAAAAATTAGTATTTGATAAGCCCAAAGAAAGGCATAGCAGGTCCAGAAGTAGCCATTTGAAAGGTTTTTTATTTCTAAAAATCAAAACTTTTTGCACAGTTGGGGTGATTCCAAGCCACACAAGGTTTTCTTTGAAAAAGCACTGATTACCAGATTTCCTTCCAGGAACATCGATTATTATTACACCATCACAAATATGGCAGTGAAGTTGTTTTTTATGTGGATGGCAGGAGGAATATTCATTCTACGCATGTGCCACTAATCTTACATGACCAGGAAGCAAGTGAGAATAAGACTTATTCCAGTTGCTTATCAACTCTGCCTACAATGACAAAATTGCCTTTTCCCACATTTCTTAATTAGAATTAGAATCAGCTTAGAACTAATAGAATCTCTTATTAGTAACAAAAAGAATGGCTGGTTCTCCAGTTCAAGTGGCATATCTGCATAACTTATAGCCTTAAGAGCTTATAGTCCCTGGTACTCTTGGCTGACTGCCTTTAACTCTCCCATATTAATGAGTTGTTCTAAATTTAGTCTGCTGCGACAAACTAATATTAATACAGTATTTTATGGCCCAGAGCATTGTTAATACATAGGAATGAAACCCAGAATCAAAGGAAGGGGGGGAAGGAGTGAGATTACTTTGTGTGATTGTCAAGATATAAGATAATCCAAGTATGTAGATATTAAGACTTAAATATAATACACTGCTTATGGATTTATATTATGTGAAACATTTTCTATTATTTCAAATCCTCATGGCATTAGTTTCCTATTTTCAGGGGTTTATAACTTGGCCATACAAATTCAGTCTGGGCTGAAACTTGGAATGCAGGGTCTTAACCTGGGGATATTTATTTATTTATTTATTTATTTACTTATTTTTAACCAAATTAAAAGTCAGTTTGGCCGTTTTTAACCTAGGCAAGTGACAGAGGAGAAACACAGGCTTGGAATATGATTTTTGCTCACCATGCTAGCTTGTTTTAGAGAGTGAACACAAGGAAAGAAAACTGTAAATAACTAATTAGGGAATTGCGTAAAAAGAAAATAGGAGCTACAAATAGTCAGTAAACAACGACGGATGGATTTCTTTCCTCAAGTGCAGATTGTACCTTTTAGAGTGTGTAACTTGAGGAGCAGTTGATGCATGGGTTTTGGCTTGGGTTGCCACCCTGTGGGGAGAGTGCAAATATGGAGAATTTGCAGAGGGTGGATATGTGTGTGTAAAAATGTAACTTATGTGGCACTTGTAAACAAGTAGTAGAAACATTCAATATGGGATCAAACCTGTTCTCTAGCAAGAAGCAATGCTTGTTGTTGTTTTTCGTTGTTGTTGTTTTTATGAAACCACAATTTCAGAAGAAGAAAAGAGAGTGTGGCAGTTATTAGCATAGAAAGCTCCATGCTGCCAGGTGCATCAGTCAGGGAAACTGTGATGTACACGTGAGTGAGAAGGCAGTGAGGTGCGAGATCCTGGCAAAGATCAGGTGTGACACTCTCATAAAAGTTCTACGGGATAGATGAACTGGCCAAAATAAAGTCATGTTTTCATCCTAACTAAGAGCACTAATGGCTTACTACAAAGCCAGGTCTGTGGGTGACTCTCAAGATCTATGGGTGTCCACTTGACTTTTTTTTTTTAAGTCTTTTTATGTTTTTAAAAGGAAAGCCTGTGTGGAAAATTGTCTTCCATTTCCAGAATACTATTTTTCTGTTATTTATAGAAAAATGTTTGCTGGAAATTGAAAAACTTCCCTTTTCTATCTTCTTTTTCTTTTGTATATATTTAATTATTTGACGTTGAGAGTAATTGATAAAATTCTTCACCTTTCCTCTGAATGTTCATTCTGTCAGATCAGTGCCAATTAGTTCATGGAGAGAACGAATCCCCTCTGCACCAAGCTTCCAGAGGGGAACTTTGGAAGGGTTTTCTGACTGAAATTTCACAAAGGAAGAGAAATTTCTTCATAAAGGAAATGGTAACTGACTATTCTTCAGAGCAAGAGAAAAACTTGATCCAGCAAGAGGTAGTCCAGTGTCTTCCCTGAGTACAGAAGTAGCTGAGCGGTCTTGGAGCAGAGTGGCGAGGAGACCCTTTGCAGCAGGGAGAACCTGGAGGCAGTGCCCACAATTTCTGGCTCTCCAGGACTGGATGATGACATATCGATGGGTGGCGGTGCATCTTAAGGAACTGAAAGTAACTAAAACAACAACAAAAAGGCAGAATATCACAGACCTTTCAAAAGTAATTGATCCCTCTACGTGAAAATATAGTCTAAGATAATACTAGAAAACAGAAACATCAACTGTGAGGTTTCCAATTTAAGGGGACAAGAGTGTTCTTTTATAAAATTCTTAACCTCATAATAGCCTTCCTGTTAATGGGCTAAAATAAAGCATAAACCCATAATCAGATGCAAATTAGCAGTAACTATCTGCTAAGGTGAACAACATCCCTCAGGGATACTTATTGTAAAAATTTCAATCCCTGCTGCTACATGACAACCAGTTTATATGGTTTATACTTTGTATATGCTGAATTTCATCTACTTGAAATGAGTGGCTTACATTGCTTAGATTTAGCTCCTGGTTCTGTGTAACAGATGTTGATATATTTTTGAGCTAAGAAGATGAATTTTTGCTTTGCCAAAAGAGAAAATTACTTCTGTATTTTATGTTACACCTGCTGAGCTACACAATAAAATTGAGAACCAGGTAAGGAAAAGATACTATTGGGGTTTTCAGCTTTGCTGCAGATTTGAATTTGGGCTTCATTTAGCAGAGGTTGGCTGGCCTTCTTGAATTGAGCTTGCTTTTAAGAAAATCTAGGTTGATTTTTATATGGTAGCTTCAGGTGAGATAATTTGCTAGAATTGACAAAATGATTCTATGTTCTGAGGAAGTTTTCCTTCCAAGCTCTTTCTTGAGAAGCAATTCCAATTTCCCATTTTGGGGGTGGGGGGAGTTGGGTGGGTGGGGGTCCTCTTTGTGTTTTCTAGAGCCTCCTGTTAAAAATTAGTACATCTTTTTAGTACACTGTTCTTCACTTTGGTTTCTTTCTCTTAATAATTTATCTCGGATTTTCCATGTTAAAATCATAAGAGATTCCTCACCCTTTTTTTTTGGCAGCACCATATTCCATTTTATGACTGCACCACAATTAACTCAACTAGTCTTTAACTGAGAGGGTATTTCCAATCAATTGCAATGAAAAAGCTGGACCAATAGCCTTGTATGTATGCCATACCACACATATGCAAAAAATTTCTGTAGGATAAATTTATAGAAATGTAATTGCTGGTCAAAGGAAATGCGCATTTGTAATTTTGATGGATTTTGCCAAATTATCTTTCATAGAAGGTTGTACCAATTTACATTCCTTCCAGTATTGGATCTGAGTGCCTGATTCTCTACACCTGATCATGCATTAAGCTGTCTTGCCAAAAGTAATGATCTTTGTCATTCTGATAGGTTTTTAGTTAAACAAAAAGACACTTCAGTATAATTTTAAATCACTTTTCTCCTATTATGAGTGGGAGCAAGTATTTAAAAATATATTTAAAAGCTATTTGTATTTCCTTTACTATTGTCTGTTTAAATCACTTCTGTTTAAGTAATTTCTACTGAACAAGCCAAACCCCATATTTTTCCAGTTTGATTCTGCAGGATTATGGGTCTGGAATGTGAAATTAAGGAATCTAGTCAATTTTTATATTTTTTGCACAGGTGTACCTGGGAGAAACATCTTTAGTTGATATGAACCCGTGAAAAACATGATGAAATTGGTTGACCCGCTTCTGTTTTTTTAATTATGAAAGTCCTGATTTTATTTGAAAGTTTGAAGACAGACTAGGAGGAGTTTAAAATCTGACCTTCAACGAAAAACTTCAGATTGTCTGGAAATGGAATTGTGCACCTTTGAAAAATTTCTCTTAGTAGAATGCATCTCTGTATTTATATCCCAGGACTTATTCATGAGTCTGTCGGCCTGCATCCCCTATTCAACGCAGATTTACTCGACAGCCCTATTTTAACCTTTTACTGAGAAGCCTTTTCCTTGCTATTTTTTTTACAATTTTGTTAGCTTAAAACATTTTAAAAAGAAATTTAACAGGTCTTAAAAGGAAAATGCATCTTTATTTCCAGCACTCAGAACTAATGTTAACTCTTTGTCATCACTGCTTCCAGACTCTTAAAATAATATACAATTAGCCTTGAGTTTGGTTCCTTTCCCACCCTATTAAGGGATGACTACTGCTTATTTTTTATGTATATATATATATATATATATATATTTATATATATAATACAAATAATAAATAATGTATATTATTGTTTTGAGTGTTTTTTACATAAGTAGTATAGTAGTACATCATTCTGTGTCTTGCAGTTTTTATTCAACATTAAAGTATTTTAAGATCTCTCTATGCTGACATTTGACAATGAATATTGATATCTATAGCTAGCTTATTTCTTTTATTTCTTGGTGTGGTATTTCATTGTATGATTATACCACCTTTGTTTATCTTTTCTCCTGTTGGTGGATATTTAGGTAGATGTAGGTTGGTTGGGATTTTCAACGCACACTCACAAATATTAGCTCATTGAGTACATAAACCCATGATGCCCCTGGGACAGGACAAATGAAGAAAAGAAATGCAAGAAGGTGGAATGAATTGGTTTGTTACATTCTCAGATAGACTTTAAGGTTTCAGGACTTTGCCCCTCCTCTATTCAGCTTTCCATTCTTCAAAGCTTGGAGTAACATTTAAAAATTATAACTGAGTCTATTTACACACAGTTTGAGTTGAGAGTACCTGGCATTTTCCTTCTTGATATATTTTTTTACATCTGTTTTAAAATTGTTTTCCTGCATTCAAATTAATTTTAAGATGTTTATCAAGAAATAACTGTCTATAAAACAGATGCAATGGATAGATAGCAAAAATCCCAACCAGTTTCTTCATATGCATGAAAAATGGATTTTCAGAGAAAATGTGAGAAGGAACTAAAAAGTCTGTCACATAGCAAGTTTCCCAAACTTAATTCTGCTTCTAGAGATGTGTTCTTGATAGACTGATGAATTTTTTTATCTTGGACCAGGACTTTAGAAAACTTTTTCCCAAAAATTCCATTTCTATCTTCTTTTTTGTTTCAGGGACTGATTAGATTTGATTGGAAAGAACAAGATTAAATCTGTCCGAAGCAAGACTTTTTCTCCAACAGATCAAGAGGACCATGATGATTAGAGGATGAAAAGCTGAAAGTCAACAGCACTCAAAAATGAATACAACACTTTAAAATGAAGAGTGATTTTTATATAGAGAGTTGTTCATAGACTTACAGAATATTTGAGTTGAAGGGGTCTTGGACTGTAGATATCCGACTTACCCAAGGTCATGCATGAGAGCACATGGATTTCATGTAATTATGAAATCATGTAATTTTAGTTTTCTTATGTGTCCCGAAAAAGAGAGGCACAATGTTCCATGGATGTGCTTAAAATTAAGAATGGAGAACAAATTTTTCTAAGTTAATATAATAAAATAAAAACATTTCACTTTAAACTCATAGAGGATTTAATGCAAATAGCAGTGTGCCTGGTGCTGACTAGAAATACCGTCACTGCATATCTAAACTGACAATGATTTATTAAAGAAAGTGCAAAGCTGTCACAGAGTCATAGTCTTGGCGGAATTGCTTCTGTGGAAAGAAATTGGTCTGTCTGGCCAGGCACTTCCCTTCAGAGAGCTTTGGAGGCTGTAGAACCCTGTCAGAGCTCAAACCTTCCTTCCTTGGGGAGCATTCCTGCCCTCTTGTTATTGGAGCAGGTGTACCTCCCATGTGCTCCCAGAGAGCCCAGGGTCTATCCCCATCTTAAGCACTTCCGATAATGTTTTGTAGTTGCTTGATTGCATGCCTGTCTCAACCACTCAACTGTAGGATCCATGTGTTTTGGAACTGGGCCCACTGATAGGCAGAATGTGGGTCAGGGTACATTTATACAGTGTCATTAAAAAACACGAGAAGAGAATGAAAAAATTAATGAATGTGCTCAGGGGGAAGGGTGCATCTTCGGAGGAAATTTGCACCATCAGGATTTACAAATTTAGTGTACAATTAAAAAATGCTAAAAGCCTGTTACTGCCATTTAAGTAAAATGTATTAAAATTTTGTTAAGAAGTTTGAAAGTAGAGATTTTCCTTTTTCGCTCTGCTAAATTAGAAGCCACTAGTTGAATATTTAGAGGATGTAGCGATACTTTTGTATTGTTTAAGAACAGTATAATTCCGGACTTTTACAGCAAAATAAATATCTAGGAGTATAGTTTGCTTATTAATTCAAGCATTCTGTGGAATATCCATCGCTTGACAGTGTAGGAAGCTACATTATCACCTATTTACTTTCATGTAAATGATTTAGCTGCATCACTAGATAAAGTAAATATATCAAACTTTAGTGTTAATGACTATTATAAGGTTCTCAAATATAACAGCCTAAAAATATCTAAATGCCATATGAGTTAAAAAAAAAAACACCTTTCTATGGTACTATATTACCTGTTCTAACAGAATTTGAGAAAGAAAATACTGACTTTATCAACAAAGCAAAAATGAAATGGAATGTTGAGCGATATTTTTATCTAGAACAACTGTGATTCTACTTTGTCTTATTTCAGTCTCTTTTCTTTGAATTCCATGAATTCCTTGCAAAAGGCCTGCTTTTACAGAGTTTTCTCACTAGAGGGCAGCATTTGACTAAATGTCCGAATAGAAGGTTTCTGGGCGAACTGGGAGTATACGTGCAGATCACTTTAATAACTCAGTTAACAACCTGACATGGATTTCTAATTCGATTTGTTGGGCTGGGATCCAATTTAGTTTGATAAGCCTTTAGAAAGACTTTTAGGGATTTATTCCACTAATAAATATGAATTGTTTTCAGTAGGCATTATATCAGGTTTGTGGCAATCATGCTTACCCTAGAGCTTCTATTGCCTAGCCTTTTAAATGCACATAAATTATTATATTAAATTATTAATTATTGTAACAGAATAAGACACGCAAGAGGTCACTGGTTTATCAGCCCCCTCTCTCTCTCTCTTTTTTTAAATAACTTCTCTAACCACATCTATTTCCCAATTGGATTTACCTATGTTATCTTATTTCAGCTGGAATTTTTAAAAAGTGTGAACCCTGCAAAAGTGTTTTGAGTGACTGCAAAAGCTGCTGTTGGGGTAATAGCTGTTATGGAAGATGACCTTCCTTTGATCTGGGCCTTGAGGATAACAGATGCTTAGGAATATGCTTTCTGCATCCTAGAGACAAAGCCTAGAGGTTGGTCCATTGAGGTTAAAGAACCCGAAAGGTAACCTCACCTTTGATTTTCAGAAGCAAGAGAATAAGCAGTTGATTGGTTCTCATCATTATTCTGAAATTGTTGGGGCCAACCCTCCTCTATTATTTTCCAATTTTGACTTAAATGTGTAGTGAAGACGTTTGGGATATACAGTTCTTTATGGAAATTAGACATAACAGTCCATCACCAAACTGTATCCTACCATTTGCTAATAGGAGCATTGCTGTGGAAGTTGGAAAATTAGCATTATCTTAAATAGCCACTTAAATAGTCTTGTAAAAATACTATGTCTTATTACTCAAGGAAAACAGTTCAAACAGTCCCACTAGAAATTTACCCACAAACATACATGCATAGACTCATGTACACACACATATATTATGTCATCAGATTTGTGTTTTCAAATCTTTATATGAATCTATTCTGGTGGTGATACAGGCCTTCTAGGTGAAAATGATAATCATATTTGGATCCTTATAATATTGAGACATTTGTGCTTCCTGTTCTAATTTGTATTTGGATGATTTATAAAAAGTATCTTGAAAACTGCTCCTTTGAGACATTACACTGGGTTCCTAATGACTGTAAACAGGACTAAATTTCTTGAATGTTGTAATTGTAGGACAAGGTAATCTTGAAACAAATACCTTTCTTAGAAAGACTGAAGTAGAGTGGATATAGCTCGATGGTTGAGAGCCTCCTTCCCATATACAAGGTCCTGGATGCAATCCCTGGTACCTCCTTGAAAAAACCAAAACATTAAGAAGAAAGAGAAAGACGAAAGAAAATCTGTTACAAAGGGGCAGATTTTTTTTTTTTTTCATTTTTGTGTCCTTTGACTTGTGTGCCTAAATTCAAACAATTACTAGAGACCCACTATATTTCTTCTTTGGCTTAGGTGACTATTTGGGATATTTTGAGCATTTCCATTTCATGTTATATGTTTTAAGGGGCTTTACTAACTGGTTTTTCTCTATTAAACATGATAACAAACAGTATGTTCAGTTGCTCCCCAGCCGAGGCATTCCCAACCCTGTTTTATTCAGTATTCAGAGCACGTTTGACATTGATATTTACATATTCTCAAAATTAGAATGAAATCTTCTGACTAGTAGCGAGGATTGTCCCTCTTTTTAAAAAAATCAAACAGAAATCATCTAACAAATTAGATTTGGTGAACAATAATTCTTTGACATAAGCCACTGACCAAATACTAACTTTCTGTTGAGATGTATGTGGTGTGACCAAATGTTTTTGGTATTCTTCGAGAAGGAGAGGAACTGGAAAACCAAAGCACTCCATAGACTGGTCTACGTATATCACCATTTCCTCTTCAGGGGTTTGAAGTCTATCATGAATACTTCCCACTCTGTTCAGATATATGTCTCTGGACAAAGTAAGAGGTACAGAATTTAGGAGGGCAGAAAGGAATTCCAAGTCACCAAGATAGAGTCCTTGCTTTCAGAAAGCTCATAGTCAAGTACAAGAAACAAAGAAGTCAATCAATTATTGTGATCCAGAGTGACAAATATTTTGAAAGAAACTATGTCCTGGATATTATGGAGTCACAGCAAATGGGCGTCTAAACACTGAAGGATCAGAAAAGACTTGCCAGTAAAGTCAACGCTCTCTCTACTTGCTATCCTTGTCTGACATAGACAAGCACAAAGGAGAAGAGATCATGCCAGGCAGGTGTGGTGGGGCTGGAACAGAGGAAAAACAGTGCAGCTGGGGATGTGCATGTGTGTGTGCGCACAGAGGGGTACTGGAAGCGAAAGCTTGAGAAACGCTACTGGCATTTAAACCAACTCTCAAATATTGGGCTCCTCCAACAGTCAAAGGAACGTCAGGCATAAGCATGGGGGTGTTTTCAAATAAAAGGTGATTTCTCCAAGCCCCTCTGATCCTAAGATATTACTTCTGCCAACTGCCCTAGCTTTGCTCTAAATCTCCTTAAGTTTGCCTTCTTGCCCCCTTTTTTCTGGCTTGCTTTAAGAGTAGTGTTGCCCTATTCAGCAAATAAAAGCACAGGACACTAGTTAAATTAGAATTTCAGATAAATAAATATTTTTTTTAGTATAGGTGTGCCCCATGCAATAGTTATCTAGCACCACATCTAAGAGGTCCGTGGAATGGCACATCCCAGCCACTGGGTCCCACCTGAGGCCAGGACCCAATCCTGGTGACAGCTTAGTAAGCTGCATCTCCATAGCTCAGGGAAGGTTCCCTCACCAATGGTGCTGTATCCTCTGTCCTCTGCTTGGCCACCCAGAGAAAGTCCCACCAGCCAGGCTTTTCTTGCTCTGAATTCACAATCCCACATCCCCCAGTGGCCAACCAGAAAAAGGAATGTGGAGTGAAAACAGGCCTTGATGATATTATGCCAACAATTGCCAGTCGATCCACTGCCTTGTAATGCAGCATGTGTTCCTCATTTGGCTTTACTTGATACCGGGGGGGCATCCTTGCAAAAAAAGCATCACTGACTGCATTCACTGGACCTACGTTTGAAAACTCTCTTTGGTTGCTCTCCATGCCTCATCCTTGTCTGAACCGGGCACGCCACCTTCAAACATGGGCAGGCTGCCAGCCGAGCAGATGGCTGTGAACCTTGGCATGCCAGGAAACCATTAGGTTCATCAGTGTGAGCAACAGGGGGTAAGTTTCTATCTGTAAATGTGAAAACTAACAGCCTTTGCAGGGCAAGGGGCAGATGCCCTTTTGATCGAGGTGGGCTGAGTTCTCAGTCTCAGATGTGCATCTCTGCAAGCTGCAAGTTTAGAGCTCTGCATGAGGGGATAAGCTCAGGAGACAGAGAAGTAGAGAGGAAGGGGCTGCTGAAATTAAAAAGCTCCATTTCCAGGCGGCTCGAGGGCTTCGAGGACCAGGGCTGCTTGTGGGTGGCAGATAGTGGATTCACCAGGAGCTTGCTTTCCATTTTTGTCGGGTAATCCCCTGTAGATAACCAGCAGACCTGCCAAAGGACAGGCCATGCTCTAGTTTTTTACTGGAGACCACAGTTTTCTCCTCAAACCTGAATACTTTGGCATTTACTGGGCTGATAGACACAGGCAGGTGGAATGGAAACAGTTTTTCCTAAACTGGTAGTGAGGACTAAAGAAGGCAGCAGGGAAAGGATAAAAATGTATTAGAAAGATATATAGGTGCCTATTTTTGTTTTTTTTAAATCTTCAGGATTTTTTTCCTGCTTAAGCATGCTTGATCATTATGAAACTTCAAATAATACAGAAATGTACAAGAAAATGGAGGGACACAGATGTGGCTCAAGCGACTGAGCTCCCACCTACCCCATGGGAGGTCCCAGATTTGGTTCCGGTGCCTCCTAAAGAAGACGAGCAAGACAGTGAGGTGATGTGATGGGTAGGTGTAGTGAGCTGACGCAACAAGAAACATGAGGAAAACATAATAAGAAAAACAACAAAGAAAGGAGCAGAGTGACTCACTTGATTAGGAACTTCCCTCCCACATTGGAGGTCCTGGGTTCAGTTCCCGGTGCCTTCTAAAAAGAAGACCAGCACACAACAAACAGACACAGCAAATGCAAACAGCAAGGAGATGGGGAGAAATAAATAAATAAGAAAATGGAAGTCTCTTCTAACCTAAATGTCTAAAAGAAAATTGTGTTAAACAATTTGTTTTATATTCATATTTATATATATATATATGTTTTTTTTCAGGAGGTACTGGGGATTGAACATAAGATTTTGTACATGCGAAGCATGCACTCAACCACTGGGCTACACCTGCTCTCCCATGCAGATATTTTTCCTTGAATTGCAGGTGTCCACTTTGAAATCATAGTTTTCTTGTGATCAAACAATCTGATTCCCATAGAGGTATCAGTCAATACAAATACCTATATTTGGTGAGAACTAATTTATCATGCATGAATCTTTTGTTTACATCTGAACTGTGAAGTCTGTTTACATGTCCCCATAATCAATGAAATTGCTGGGTTCTCTTCTTTACACTTATTATAGTCACATCATCAATTTCATGCCACATGGTGTAAAATGATTCTTAATTAGAAATATTGATGTTGTGGTTGATGTGCCATTAAACTTTCTTTTCTAATGGTCAGCTGGGACCTTCTTCCTATGGTTTCTCAGCCACTGATGATGCCCAGGTGTTCACCTGTTGGCCTCTTGCTCTAGTATGGATCTCTTTTCTAAGCTTCTGACCAATTTATATGCATGTGTGCTGGACATATGAACTTGCATGTCTCACAAGCACCTCACATTGTTATATCACCATCTGAGCCAATCTTTCTTTTCTCTAAATAGCGACAGGCAGTGGTGGTAGTGATGGCAGGTAAGTCTTCACTCATTCCATTCTAGACCCTATATTTCATATTTCCCATTGAAAAATAGATATTAGAAAAAATACTGATATCTCCAATGGTTATCAAAGAAATGTGGTCTAGCCATCATTACTTTTCAGATAGCTCTTACATTTTGTTCTGAGTAGTGTTTGGTCTTAAAAATTACCTGACCTGGAATGGTCATCCTGGGACAGGGTGGGGAGTGAACATCCGTGCTTGAACTAGGTTGACCTATATTCTGGTACTCATGAGTGGAAGGGAAGAGGGGAAGACAAGGAACTGTCAAACACCAAACCAGACATTTTGCAATATTAAACTTTATCATGTCAGCGTCTTTAACGCGAAAACAAAATTTCCACTGATTTTTTTCAACTGGAAAATTTCTTATTTATTAAACTCCTAAATAGAGCAATTACTGACATATGGTTTCTTCATGTTTTTGACAGAAGAGTCTGAGACATAACTAGACTTAACTTCAAAAGGAAAGTTGGAAGGAAACCTCAAACTCTGGCATGAAACAGGAAATAGGGAAAATTCTAAAACATCTCAGTAATGGAGAAAGATGTGAAGAACTGCTTTCATTTTGCATATGGGGCAATAAAATGATCCTGGTGGGAGACAGTGCATTTTGCCAGCCCCATTAGAGTCAAGCAGACTGGATCAATCTTCTACATCCTAGTACATCTTTAAAAACTCTCTTTTCTTATGGTATTTCAAGTGGTAAAACATGAACTGGATAGTTGAAGTCAAAACACATATTTTGTTTAGCATTTGTTTATGTCCTTGAAATTTCTTGCAAGAGCAGAGACTGAATACATACATACTGTGATTAATTTGGCATGCCAGGTGTTTTCAGGCTTGAAAGAGTGTAGAAAAATGAGTATCTTATTTTATTGCATCATGAAGATTCTCCTTATTTGGTATGATTAATCATTGCAGTCTGTGCCCTCTAGACTTTTATTAAAAGTGTCATCTCTAAAAGAAGACTTTGCTTTTTAAATTTTCTTGTTCAATATTTGCTTTGTAGTCCAAAGAATCTTTGCCAATAGGCAGTGACCCATTTGTAATAGTACTTAGGAAGAGTATTTTTAAAAAAGGCCTCATTAAAAGCTTGGTCATTTAATATGCAATCCTAATAATGCCAGGACCAGCACTATTTTGGTGCAGAGTCGATGCCCAGCAAGTATGTGTACATTGAGAACTGCATTTGATTCCATGAGGTTCAATCTAGGAGGCAATTATAACAATATTTTTGGGGAGTTCTTCTAGCTTAATGTTTTTTGAAAAATCTATGCATACTTTATATAAAGAAAATATTGCATACAAAATGATTTTTTAAGTAAAATTTTTATTGAAGTATATCATTCATCCATGAACATACATAAACATAAGTGTATAGTAAAAATTGTGAACTTATGAAACAAACATGTACATCGTCCTACAGGGTTCCCATACATCACCCGACCACCGCCACCATTGTTGTGAAACAATTGTTAAGAACTATGAAAGAGCATCGTCAAAATATTACCTCTAACTATAGCCAATATCTTACATTTGGTGTATTTTCTCCCAGCCCACCCAATTATTAACACTTTGCTCTAAGGCTCTTGAGAGCACGTTCTTACATCTGCACTGTTACCCACGGTCCATCTTCCATCACAGCATTCACTGTGCTATACAGTCCTGTGCTTTGTACAATCCATTCAAAGGTGTACACAATTCTTTTGTAAAGAATGACCTTTTGTTTTCCTTCTACAACGAGGGAAGACAAAACTGAAGTGGGTTTTAGCTTTAGCCCAAGAAAATTTGCTTAGCAGTAATGCAGAAGCCCCAGTAACGTTTATTAGATCTTGGACTGGCAACTTAAGGGGTGCTGGTGAATCTCCTTTAGTGAAAGGATCTCGAAAAAAATCACCCCAATTCCCTCTTTGGGATGGTCTAAGTAAGATCGTTTCTACAGACGGGGATGAAGATAGATGGCTGTGAAGACCATCTCACATCATCCTGAGACTGTGTCTTCATCTCATTTGGGAAATCGCAAATCTTTGGAGGCCTGGGAGTGCCCGTCACCTGTTGGATCTCGAGGAGGGCCTGCAGGGCATCTCCACTCTACTCTGTGAGTGGCTCTGAAGAGCTCTCGCCCCTGGATGGCCACCCCTCTTAGCAGCCCCCTATTAGCACTCTCCCTGCTACCCCTGAGCCCTCAGGGGAGGGAGAGTTCCTGTTGCCAGCGTGTTGCTGTTCAAAGATTTTCCAGGACTTAAGTGTAATCCCCAAGGTGCTGTTAAACACACAGCATTAAGTGCAGCACTGGAGGGAGGCAGTGGGATTTAAGTTTCCTCTGAGACGATCACTTTTATTAAAGGAGCTCTCTTACCCAAGAAAAGAAAGAGGAGACAATAAAGAACCAAATGTGGTTAAATAAGAGTTACCGTGCAGTCTGCTTACCAAGAATAGTGACAGAAATATCCGGAAATAATTTTGGGCACAAGGGGAGCAGGTCAAATAATTAAAATTCCAGGTTTGTGATGCTCATTTAATATGATCCTTGGGGGCCCTTTTCTTTCAGAACTCTGGGATTGACTCCTGTGAATGATGCATGTCATTCCAGGAGGATGGAAGAGCCCTGCTCAGGAGACTAAAACGTCCTGATGCACAGACAGGCACCCTAAGAAGGACTAACCTCTAGTGACTGGGGAAGGGGTCAGAGCTGGGTGTGCAGAGATGCTCATATTTGCTTTAAAGTATTAACAACTTCCTGAATGACTAGGCTGGGATGGAGTGAGTCTAGACTGGTCCACGTGGTCCTGGAGTAGGGATGGCACAATAAATATAAAGAGTGAAAAAGTTAGGATTCTTTGCTTCCAAAGGACGAGGACTAGCAATAGGAGTGACACGAAGTCAGCAACGAATCCTGAAAAAAGCGGGATCAATAGACACACAACTTGAAACTGGAATGAAGTACATTTCTGTAGGAGGAAAGCAGTGAATAATAAGCACTGGATTCATAATCCCAAGATACACAAATAGAAATCATGTTTTAAAGAGGCAAAGGTAAATTTACAGGTGGCAGATTCATGAAAACAGAGAAAAGACATATCGATGTTTGCGAGTTTATATGTAAACGCGGGGAGGATAGCCTGGGTCTCTGGACTAGAACCTTGTTGCTATAGTTGTGGGCTTTAAAAAAAAAAAAAAGGAAGAACGATTCTCTTCTTCCTTTGTCTGACTGATGAACTCCTATTTATGCATCATAACCCAGTTCAGGTCTCCTTTGTGAAACTGACTCTCCATATTTCCTCTTCTCAGCTACCTTCTCGCTTACAGTTAGCTACCATGGCATGCAGCCTGCATTCTGATTGTTTCCCTCTCTCCTCTGTCCCTTGCTAGGCAGTAGAAGCCCCTCCGTCATCAGCACTGAGCATGTTCTAAAAGAGAATTCCAGCGTTCACAACATTTTTAAGCTGAAGGGCTAAAATTCTCTTTTAAATTAGATTTTTCCCAGCCAGTTTTGGTCCAATACAGTGCTTATATTTTCTGTTGAATGAAACCATAACCTTGACAATCATTTTGTCCATATTCTGATTAGAAAAGAAAGAATACCTGTGACTTTTTTTTACTTGGAGTTTCTGCCACAGATGCCAAATGCTCAATTTGTCCCCCTTTCCCCAATAAATCTATCCTTGGTAAATGTAGGCTGAGCTCTCTCACCCTCTTCTTCCAACCCTTAGGTGCTCCCCATTACCAGTAAAGACAAACTACAGCACGGTGCTCAGGACCTGCCATGTGACGCCCACCTACCTCTCACGCCTCCTCTGCCACAGCATCCTCTGTGTGTGGTGTTCCAGGTGTACGGGTCATTTGAAGCCACTTCTGCACTCTTGCCTTTCTTTTTCCTTTATCATGTGCCTGCTCTTTCTTCTTCTACCTTTCCTTAGAGTTAAGTGAAAATGTCACCTCAACTGTCCCCAAACCCTTACACCCACCCACCCAGCCACGGATTGTATCTCTATTTAGCATTAGTTTAAAAAATGCCTCTTATGTCTTTTCCCCCAGAAGACTAAGTCCATGGAGCCTTTAAAGTCCCTAGCACAGTGCTTGGCACATAGCTGAAAAAAATATATGGATTGTTGTTTTTCATCTTGTACCCCTGAGATATTTTTCAAAGATATCAGACCAAGAGTTCCAAATTTTGAGAAGAAGAGGTTAAAAATATTAGTATGAAAACAGACTGCATATCTTCCCATTTCATTTCCCCTCAAGAGTGAAGGTGAAGCAGATGGAAATGTCTATATTTAAAGGATGTTTCCATAAATTACTCTGCATAAAAGACACCTAGGAGCCCACTCAGTCATGAGAACTCAGGCCATTCAGCCTTTGTTTGCAATGATTTTTCAGTTAACTTGTCACAACTGGGCACAAAATAATACTAATTGGATGAGGCTTAGCTAAGAACACCTTATTAAGAAACTAAAAAGGGACCTGACAAGGTATATAAGGTGAGGCAGAAGCCCTAGGAAAGAGAGAGAAGAAGTGTCATTTGTTTGTCAGAAGAAGCAGTTGACCCAGACCCTAAGTACCTGATAAGAAGATGCAGGACATTTAACTTCAGCGTTTCCTGAGTCTGCCTCCCACTGTCAAGAGAAGTCACTCTTTCACATACTGAGTACCTCCGTGTGCCATGCACCCTGCCAGGGACTGGGGAAACCAATACCATCTCTATTTTCAAGGCACTTGGAATCTGGTAGAGGAGGTAGAGTCTTTTCCACAGTAAAGTGAGTTCAGAGATATGAAAGAGATACAGAAATGGAGTGGGTCTGAGGAGGCTTCATAAAGGACTCTTGAGTTGTACCTGAAGGATGAGTAGGTGTTCACCATGTCACTGTGGAAAGCATTCCTGGTGAAGGAGCCAGGCTATGCAATGACTTGGTAGAGTGGAACTTCTGGTGAAATAGAGGGTATGATTGCTTTTACCAAGCCATCTTGTGGGAAAGAGTTTCACCTGTTCTATTGTAGATGTTGCCTTCTTATAGATGTCGCTGAGCTTCCCTTCGTGTCCCACATTGGGCGCCAGTTGCTGCGATCAGCTCAGTGATAGGTTGGCTCGAGGGAAGGCGATGCAGAACTTACAGAAATAAAGGACAGAGAGAGAGACACAAGAGAGGAGATAAAGATGGGACCAGGCCCATGTGCAGTGCTGATGCGCGCAAGGAGTGCCCTGCCACGCAGGGTTGTCCCCCGTGTAGGGGAGCCCCATGAGCAAGGAGTGCGCCCCATAAGGAGAGCTGCCCAGCGCGAAAGAAAGTGCAGCCTGCCCAGGAATGGTGCCACACACGTGGAGAGCTGACATAACAAGATGATGCAACAAAAAGAAACACAGTTCCCATGCTGCTGACAACAGAAGCGGACAAAGAAGAAAGACGCAGCAAATAGACACAGAGAACAGACAACTGGGGTGGGGGGTGGGGAGTGGGGAATAAATAAATAAATAAATCTTTTAAAAAAAAGATGGGACCAGGGGACTCACAGCTTCTGGAACTGAGAGCCTTGACCCTAGTTTCCACATCGTATTTATTGGAAATTACCGAGTAGCTGTTTGCTATCAGAACTGCAACACCATCTATATAATAGGGAACAACTGCAACATCTGCAATAAGGCAACATCTACAATAGAACAGGTGAAACTCTTTCCCATCTTCTGGTGCATAAACTTTGTGATGGAATCCCTTTCACTGAGGTGCTGCTGAGTTGGGGTATGACTGCAGATCTAAGCATAGCTGATCCCCGTTGGAAGCAGCTGAGCTACTTTCTTTGCACAGCTTCCTTTGGAAGGGCTGCCCACTCCTCATCAAGATTAGAATCTTCTTAGACATATCCGCTTTCACTAAATAGCACCCTTTTTTTTTGAGGCTCCAGGGCCAGGGATTTAACTGGGATCTCATATGTCAGAAGGTGCTGCTCAACCACTGAGCCACATCAGCTCCCTTGAGTTGTTTTTTTATTTGTTTGTTTTGCTTGTTGTTTGTTTTTGTTTTTAGGAGGCACCAGGGACTGAACCCTGGACCTCCCATGTAGGAGGTGGATGCTCAACTGCTTGAGCCACATCCACTCCCTAAATAGCACTCTTGTAAGCAGAAGTGGACAGATAGGACTGGGGCTGCCAAATAAAGGGGCAGGTTCCTTTGCAGAGAATCCTCTGTAATGCTCTCTGAGCAAACCCAGCCACTGGCCAGTGCCACAGGAGTAGAGGAGTGAATGCTGATGCTGTGTGTGCCCTGAGACCTGCTCGGGCCCTCTTCAGGGAAGCTCGACTAATTGTTTTAGTTCTGTAGGGACTTTATCCAGTTCATTTGCTCTGGACTTGAGCATGTCCTAGAGAACTTTTGATTTATGGCTGGGATCTTTGAACCTGCTGGTCAGTCGTTTTTTTGGCAAGCTACAGGTCCTTTAAATAACCATAGAGAAGTAAAACTTTTCACTAGAGCAGTCCAAACAAAACTAGGAAAGAGATTCAAAAGAGAGAGGGGGCTGGGCTCTAACAGGTTAGTATTTTGCTCCATTGTGGCATATTGTTTCCTCTTTTCTCCCTAGACTTCCCTTTCCTGGGTGCAGCAAATCAATAACACGGCAAGTTAATTATGAGAATCTAAAAGGGTCTTTCCTCTTCTTCCCTTCACATTGGGATAATACATTTTCATTTGTGACTATTGACCAAGCATTTCATTTTTTTACATAAATCTAGTGACAGTCATCTGTCAACTGGGATTAACTTTGATTCATAGCCAAGCACTCAAATAATTCTCCTGATGAATTGTTCCTGATATGTTGAGTGAGCAAGCTCCTTGTTTTGGGCATGTTCTTATTGGCTGAAGCTATGAATTCTCTACCCAGCGCATCCCACAAATCTGGTTTAATCTGTAAAATGAGTGGAGAGCCAGGCTTGCAGACTAGCAGGGTGGCTGCACATGATCTTGCAGATTGTGCACTGAGAAACTCTAGGGGGAGCCAATTGCACAGTTTATGATTTAAATGGTGCCCACTAGGGTTAATTAAATTGCAATCTTCTCTTTCTCCAGACCCTTACAGTTCATGTGCCACCCTTCAAGCCATAGCTTCCCTCACTTTTATCACCCCCCTTCCTTCTCTACCTATTCCTGAGGCCAGTTGGGGGTTTACAGACTTGTACTTGAATGTTGGCATGTATAGTATTGCATTTGTCAGGATAGGCTAGGTTACGCTGCAGTAACCCAAAGCCTTAAAATAACAACGGTTTATTTCTTGCTCACTCTTCACATCCACAAAGGACTGGCTGTGGACTCCTCTCCAAGTCATACTAAGGTCCAGGCTGAGAGAGATATCCATTATTCCTCAAGCTCCAAGGTAGGGGAAAGGGGATATGCTGACCCACACAGTGGCCGTTAAAGCTTCTCTTTAACCTGTGTTGGCCAAAAAAGTTTAACATGGCTGTGCCTAACCTGAAAGGTGAGTAAGGGAATATAACCTAACTGTGTTCTCAAAAGGATGAGACCCAGAATATCTGTGCATAGTCTTAATGGTGGTGTAGTGGAGAGGAATAGCGGGTTCCTGGACTTTGAACTCATTCGGACAGAGGTTCAAACCCTGGCTCTGCTTCTTATTGGATGTCTGATAACTTGAGAACAAGTTACGTAAACTCTCTAGGCCCCGGTTTCCTCACCTGTATTACAGAGGTAATAGTATTTTCTTGTGGGTGATGGCGGTACAATGCCGGTGATATAGCAAGAGCCCCAGTGAATTTCTTTCATGTCGCACCCCCCACTCTCTACCTAGGGTCCCCTATAACGCTGAGACTTTGCATGAATCTGTTGAATGGGGGGAGAAACCATCCTTGTCTCCCAGCCAGAAAACGCCAAAGCCCTGGTGACATTTTCCAAAGCTCATGAAAACAGCTATTAGGAAGGCAAACTCTGCTTAGGAAAATATTAATTGGACTTTAAGCTCATTAGGAATAAAAAGCAGCAACAAAAATGTTCACCTTTAGCATAAGGAAAAAACTCCTTGAGAGCCACATAGCTTCCCCTAAAATGCACAGCTGCTGACCCTCCTTAAATGCCCAAGGGGTTGTCTTTGCCTGGCTACAGAGGTTCAGGATAACACAGCAGATGCAGATGCAGATGACTTCAGGGTACCTTTCATGCTTGGCAGGTGTCCCAATTTTATTTATGATATCAAAGTCGCAGTACTGTGTTCTCTTCTGTGGAAGACATAAAAGAGATTCAGAAGTCATCCAAATCATCTTGTGATTAATGTTACCACGCACGCCCAGGACATTAAAATGTTAACAGTGTTAGAATCGTGTGCTTTGGAATACCGAGTGAGGGCTTTATTAGAGAGAAATGCTCAGCAGATGTCATCCACCCTAATTGAGGACATCAGGGTGCCTGCTGCTTGTTCTTATCAGTGCTGCAGAGGTTTTTTAAAAAAATTTTTTAATTTATTCATTTTCTTTACTGCTAGAATCTGCTCTCATTATTAGACTATCTTGTCACTCATTTGCATTTCAAGTGCTGGGACTGGGGGGGTGGTGGGCGATAGCAGCTATCTGCCTTAGAAGAACACTTCAAGGGTTACTCTATCAAATAGCAGCACAGTAGCACAGTGAATCTGACATCTGGGTTATCTTATTCCCAGATGCTCTGTGGTGTCATTAGCAGGATTAATCTTAGCTTTAATTTCATAATGATTCTTATTCTAATATATGTGAATGAACACAAAGTCTCTTGACTCATTATCACCAATTTACCCAAGATATGTAATCAGGCTCTTACATTCACCAACATTTATTTTTGCTAATACATCTAAAATTGTAGATTAAGCAAATACAGTTAGTTCCAGCTGAGTGAATGCCTACCGAGGTAGCACTGTAGTATTTATGTTTTAATTAAAGCACATTAATGGTGTTGTTTTTAAATATGTACTGACCAAAAATGTGTTCATGGGGAATAGTGAAGTCATTGTTTGAGCAGCGTCCAGCTGTAAAATTAGTCACAGCAGCATTATATTACAAGCCATTACCCATTTCTTCTGCAAATTATTGAAATTCCCTCCGCTAATTATGTTTTTAACCTTTATAAACAAGATGGAGGTACGAAGCCTTAATTCCAAACAACTCTGCTCCCCTAAGGAAATAGAACAGCAACTCCTTAATGGTGAGTATAATCATAATAAGCCTGGCTGTTTTCACTCTCATTCAAAGTTAACATGTCACATCAGATATTGGCACCTTTAGTATACGATCCAGAGGCCCTGCTCCTTCTCATTTGACACTAAGTTTAGCTTCAATATATACTTAGTGAGGGGGAGAGGGAGGGGAAGAAGAGGTAGGGATACACAAGCAAATTCCAAATCCCTCTTCACTTACTTCACCACTGGACAACTTTTTTCATTTACCAGATGTTGTCACCCAGCAGCATGTAGTGCTTTATTATTGATGGATAAAATGTTCAAACATTTAAAGAAATGAAAGTCAGCTTTGCATTTTTAATTAATTAATTAAAAGCTCTGTAAATGCCAGCTTGTTAATTGCTTTGCACCTGCAAGCCAACACAGGTTTTGTGCACTCTTTCTTTGAATATTAAATTTTTTCTCGCATGCCTTTATAATGCTTGGGAAGTCTCTCCAGCAAACACATTAGTAAAGAGTAAATATTGAATCTTAGACAAAACTCATGGCTTCATCTTTCACTGTACCCAGAATAGGATTTAAAGGAGGATTTAGATTTCCAAGACTTCTAATTAAGTAGTGATAATCAGGCTTTCTGCTGAGGGTCACTTCCTGGGAGTAATTTGAGTTATTAAAATGCATGTTTTTGTTTGTTCTGCTTTGTGAGCTAAAACTGATCCCTTTTAATATAGCAGCAAATATGCAAATTGGTGTTTCATTATATTGTGCAATTTATGGCAATCTTCTCTAATTTACTGAAAGGTCAGGAGCCTGACCTTGTCATTCAAATTTTTTTTCCTGGTAAAGCTAAACTAATTATGTGGATTTTTTTATTTTTTATTTTTGAAACTCTGAAAGTGTGCAGCATGGTAAAGAATGTGACAAATTTTAACTTTCATTTAGCTCTTCTATTCAACAAGATGACTTAGTTTTGTCTGGATTCCAGTAGTCAATAGTAGCTGATTTCAACTTTGATTTAGGAATCAGCTCATTTTAAGTCTTGCTTAAAAGAAAGGCAGAACTTAAAAAAAGCCCATAACTCAGAAAAATGTGGCAATTTGAATAGCCTAGATTTTCTGAAACAATTAGCTTGTTCATGCTTTAGATGATCACTGGCCAGGAAAAGTTACAAAGAATTATGACAGGCTCAAAAGCAAGTTTTCTGCTCAAAAGACCCACCCAAGCTCTTTTACATTATTTTTGTTCTTTATTGAGCCATATTTGCTTTCTTAAGTTTCTCACTGCTTCATAGAGTTTTCAACTTTAACTGGAAGAATTTCCATCTGAAAAACTTAAAAATCATTGGTATAGCACAAGAAGGTTCCATTGATTTGCATACTCATTCCTTTAAAATTTTAGACAGTGGCTTTCAAATTTTACCTTACATAAGGATCACCAGGGTTCCTTGCAAAAATTTACATTCTAGGTCCCTACCCCCCAAATTCTGGTTCCATATGTCGGAGATTGGCTTCTAGTAATCTGTATTTTTACTCCAGTGGTCTGTGGTCTATACTTTGAAAATAATTTGTAGTCATTTAAATCTCCTTCATCCATTTGCTTACTCAATCACTCACTCATTAAATGGATGGCAAGTATTTTTCTGGATGAATCCAAGCACCTACTATATGCCAGGCATTATCACTGTCCTTAAGGAACTAGCTATGTGCCAATATTAAAAAGACCGCAAGCAAAGTTATAAACAAAATGCTGTGGGAACATAGAAGAGGTAGAAATTCATTCTAACTGGGAAACAATTAGCTAAAGAGATAATATTTAAGCTGGGCTTTGAAGAATGAAAGGTTTTTGCCAGGCAACAAACGTAGGACGTTTCTGACAGGGAGGAGCTAGACCAAGGGTTCGGAGCATTCACGGTGCGTTCAGGGAAGAGCGAGGAGCCCCATGTGACAACAGCATATGTTTGTATCATGGATTGGTCGTGGAGGTGAGGCTAGAAAAACATATTGAAGTCAGATTTCACAGGATATCAACGCTGAGCCATTGAGATTTTATTTGGTAGGTAAGGAAATGTTAGTATAAGTTTTTAGGTGAGGGACTGATCTGATTAAGACTGTCTGACAAGAGTTTAGAGGGACAAAGATTAAAGCCAGGGAGGTTTGTTAGGAGGCTATCCCTCGTCCATAGTAGAGATAATATAGTCCTGAACCAAGATAGTGGGAATGGAGATAGTGAACTGGATTCAAGAGACAAAGCAGTAACGGACATTATACCACTTAATAAAAAGTTGGATTAAAGGTGCGGTGGGCACAGGGGTGGGGGAAAGGGACCTTAATGCCAAAGTTTCCAAACTGAGCAACTGGGTGGGTAGTGATGCCATTAATCAATATAGGAAATATAGAAAGAGAAACGTGTAGTGAAAATAAAGATTTTGGGTTTCGAAGTTTGCTATTCAAAGTGCATTTGAGGCCCAGCAGCACTGGCAGCTCCAGAGGGCTGGTAAGAAATACACAATCTCAGGCCTCCACCCCAGACCTAGTGAATCAGAATCTGCATTTTTACAGGATCACATCAAAACCTGACAAAGCACTGGTTTAGAATATATCAAGTATATTGTTGGAATACTGCTCTTTCAAAGGGCTCCATACCAGTGTTTTAGGATCATATGAGCTTGGGGAAAATGCGATAGGATAACCCGTAACTCCTTTGGGAGATTCAAAATTACAAGTCGCAGCAACTTATTAAAGGTGCTGAGAAGTCCTTTTGTCATAAATTTTGTCTGATTTTGCTTAAACCAACATTTCTAAAATGTATTTTTTCCCCACGGGAACCTTTAAAACAAAGCAACAGAACAAAAACTTAACAGCACCTAACAATCTATGAATCACTAGGTTAGGAAATTGTAATATAGAGTGAGATGTCGGTCACATATATGTGGAAGCACCAACAACAGGGTTTGGAAATTGAGTATAATTTTCAGAAGGCAGGATCCAGGATAGAGGAGAAATATTTGGGAGTAAATTATACAGCAGGGAGTTCAAGCCTTGGGAATGAGAGAGAGAGAGAGAGAGAGAGAGAGAGAGAGAGAGAGAGAGAGAGAGAGAAGGCTTTTGATTTAGTGATTAAGAAGTCAATAGACATCTGAAAACAGAGTTTGAGTGAAATGATGGAGAAGCAATGGATCAAGAAGTGGATGAGGGGCGGCGGACTTGGCCCAGTGGTTAGGGCATCCGTCTACCACATGGAAGGTCTGCGGTTCAAACCCTGGGCCTCCTTGACCCGTGTGGAGCTGGCCCATGCTCAGTGCTGATGTGCGCAAGGAGTGCCCTGCCACGCGGGGGTGTCCCGGTGTAGGGGAGCCCCACGCACAAGGAGTGCACTCCCTAAGGAGAGCCGCCTAGCGTGAAAGAAAGTGCAGCCTGCCCAGGAATGGTGCCCCGCACACTGAGAGCTGACCCAGCAAGATGACGCAACAAAAAGAAACACAGATTCCCAAGCCGCTGACAACAGAAGCGGGACAAAGAAGACACAGCAAATAAACACAGAGAACAGACAACTTGGGCGGGGGGAGGGGAAAAGGGAGAGAAAGAAAGAAATCTTTGAGGAAAAAAAAGTGGATGAGGGCTCTTAGTTAAAGAAGGCAAGATAAAGCATTTTTAACCATCAGCCTTCCTTGCCACCTTCTTGAAAAAATGAAAGGAATAGTAAATGAAGATGGAAGACTGCGCGGCGTCTCACTAGCGAAGCAGCCCCAGGAACCTGCACTCCGGCGGTTTGACGCCTGCCCTGTCAAGTCTCGGTGACGCTGGGTCCCCAGGGAGGCGAAGGGTGTGGTCAAGCTCGGTGGCTTTGCCCTCAACTTGCTCTATTGAAAATGTGCAGAATTTTCCTCTCCAACTGCAAAATTCGGGATGGGTCGCTGGTGTTCACTTCATCTACACCAGAGAAGGCAGGCAGAGTGGCGAGGCTTTTGTAGAACTTGAATCAGAAGAAGATGTAAAAGTGGCCCTGAAAAAAGACAGCGAGAGCATGGCCACAGGTATACTGAGGATTCAAGCCCCGCAGAACGCAAATGGCCTGGGCGCGGAAGCAAGCGGTCCAGACCCCGCCGACCCCGCCAACCACGGTTTTGCGCGGCTTCGGGGACTCCCCTTCGGAAGCGCAAAGGACGACATCGTCCAGTTCCTCTCAGGATCGGGAATCACGCCCAAGGGGATCCCGCTGCCGTGGACCCCGAGGGCAAGATCACGGGGGAGCGCTTCGCGCCGCTCGCCCCGCAAGAGTTGGCCAGGAGGTTCACGAGAAGCGCCAGGAGAGAATCGCGCCCGGGTGTAAGGAGGTGCTCCAGGGTTCACGTCTGCACAACGGCCTGGGCCCCAGCACCGCCCGGCACTGCCAGCAGGGACTTGGTATCGTCAGAGGCAGCCCCGGGGGTGCGGCGCGGGGCCCCGCAGCTCCCCGAGGGGTGCAGTGGTCTCGGCGACCCCTTCGGCTCCACCACCCACTGGGACCTGTTCGGGCGAGACCTACCTCCTGCGGGTCGGGAACGTGTGACCACGGGGACCTGGACGGCGAGTTTGCGCCCAGAGCACCCGCGGGCGCTGCGCGCACTGGAGGGGGCTGCCCTCCAAGGTCACCGAGAGCGACACTTAAACTTCCCTCCGCTCACATGGAGATCGCCCCAGATGGCAGAGTCGGGTTTGCCACCCACGAAGCGGCTGTGGCGGGGATGGCAGAAGACAGGGCCAACATGCAGGGTGGATACTAGAACTCTTCTTGAATTCCACCACCGGGGCCAGCGACGGCACTTCTGGCAGCCAGTGAGGCGGGCGTGGGGCTGTCCAGCGGTCTACCACTGCGACTGCTACCCGGGCGGCCACGCGGCCAGGGCAGCACTGGCGGGTACAGCTGGTTTTCTAGGAATATTTTGAGTTATTGCTAATCAAATGTTCCAGGCAGCCTGCAAGCAGTGAGAAGCAGTTATTACTCGAGATGAAGCTGTGGGACCCATTTTGCACCATGAGTTTGTGATATCCGGATTAAAAAAATGCCCTCTTCAGGGCTTTCTCATGCCAACTTTATTCTAGCATGTCCTATTGAGTAAACAAAACCTTAGACTATTTCCAGCTTTTCTAAATTAACATTTTTGGTAGTGTACTTCAGAGCAAAGGTATCTGAGTTAAAAGTAGTTTCAAATTCGTTAAATGTGGGTCTTTTATACCATCTTGCAGTGAGAGACATGCTATTTTGGAAAACTCAAAGGTGCTAGATACCTAATTCAGAAAGAAACATTTCTCATGTTGGTTCGTTTTAGTTTAATTTTCATTTAAAATCTTCTGGGTTAAGTTTAAGCTTTTAAAAAAGTTAATTTTTGAAAATTGAGACACAATACTAATACTATAGGAATTGGTGAGGCCTTAGGCCTTTCTTTGTACTGTGATTTCCTTTTGGATGTATTTTGCTAAATGAAACTTGTTAACTCAGTTTTTGTCTTAAAATAAAGACTTTTTTTTTTTTGTTTAAAACAACACCAATAAAATAAAGAAGAAAACTCCATATTTGATGAACTACAAAAACTTCACTATGGATACTATGTGGCAAAGTCTGAGAACTTGAGACTAAAACTTAAGGGAAGACACAGAGAATCCTAGAAAACACTCCAGATTTTAGCAGGATCAGAATTCCCTAAAAGAACATATCATAGTTCTTCAAATGCAAGAATTTGTTAGTGAGGACCATGAGGTCTAGAGGGATATGGGCCAGAGAAGTGGGAATATCCCTGTGCAGACCCACATGTGTCAACCATAGAATGGGGGTGTGGGGGGGGGGGCATGTCAAGTCTCCATCTTTATTGTCTGCAATATATCCTAACTTCCCAGCCAAAGGGGTCTGCAGAGGTGAGGCTGGAGGAGGGAGGGAGAGCAAGCCATTCTCACCAGATCACAACACAGACAGGAGAGGCTTTACTCTGAGCCAAATACACAAGGCTGAGGGCAAATTTGATGAGAGGTTTTTTGAGATAAAACACTGGACTTGATGTTCTAGGCTGCTTCTTATTACAGGAGTTTTCTAGCAAATGTTGGCCACAGAATTGTCCAGTGAAATGTAAATAAGCACCAGAAAGAAACAAAAAAGGGGCATACGCATAAGAAGAGAAGACGAAAGAATGAACAAAAGGCAGATGACACAGACAAATCAGTAGAGCAGGGGTACTTAACCTTCTTTGTTCCAAGGACCCCTTTGCTTGTCAGGTGAAAACCACAGACCCCCTACTAAGTCCACACTATACTGTGTATTATTTAATAATACATCACACCCACACCAACTTGTCCCCACAAGAATAATGTTTTTTTGAATTTCAATTCAAGCTCACAGACCCCTTGTTAAGAGAGCCCCTGCAGAAGAAGAATTATTCCATGAATTTGAGGAAAACTTCACGCATAGAATCTCAAAGAGATTGTAGGCTGAACAGTCTCTTTGGTGGAAAAAAAGAACTCTGAAAAGACATAAAAATACTGAAAAACAGATCATAAGACTATAGAAGAAAATAAAAAACAATTTGGTAGAGTTAAAGAAATGAAAGAAATAAAATAAAACCAATATAGGGGAGTGGATGTGGCTGAAGTGGTTGAGCACCTGCTTCCCACATGGGGGGGGGTCCTAGGTTCAGTACCCAGGGCCTCCTAAAAACAAACAAACAACAACAGAAAACAAACAACAAACAAATAAATGAAAGAACCAGCTCACAGGAGCTGATGTGACTCAGTAGTTGAGGGGTGGCTTCTGGTACCTCAACAAACAAACAAACAAACAAAAAACAACTAAAACCAGTGCAAAGATAAAAGTTTCATTAAATGAAAAAAAGAAAAGAAAAGAAGAATAAACAAAATCGAAAATGTATTCAGGGATGCGGTGGTTAAGAAATCACCCAAAATAAAATGAAAAAATGAAGCTATAAAAATGAAAAAAGAAAGATGATATATAATGATGACAGACAGGGACATCTAACATAAACTCAACTGATGTTTACAAAGAATAAAATAAAACCAATGAAACAGTATAATGTTTACAGATAGAATGGTGGAAACTTTCCTGAAATGAAGATTTGACTCTGATAGCAACAGCCCATTGTGTCCCAAAAGTATACGAGGCTCAAGCCACGCTAAGGCATTGTCTGTTGACATTATTGAGCCTCATTCATAAGGATAGACTCCAATGGGCACTCAGCCAGATAGTTCCTATCTGCAAGAGCAAGGTGAGGAGCGAAGACAAGGTTAACTGACTGAAATAGTGAGTCTCCGTTTATTGAAGGTCGCTTTTTGGGAGTCTGGATTTTCACAACTCCTTCATGGTAAGTAAAGTATTAGAAGAATCAAAGGTAGAGAAGAGAGGAAAGTGGGACAATTATTAGCCTGAGTTAAAAAAAAAAAAAGATTTCAGAAGAACTATTATTCCCTTAACAAAGGAATTTCTTTTGGGGAAAAATTGATTGTAGATTTTGATATTATTTTTATGTCTCTGTCCCACTCTCTTACCCCTGGGGGCCAGTCAGAAATGCTATTTTTCTAAGACATTGAAAAACTATTAGTGAAATGCTTGGCATATCTTTCTGATATCCTCATACATGCAAATATTTACAGAGTGTACTAGTCAGCTAAGGGGCTGTTGATACAAAATACCAGAAAACTGTTGGCTTTTGTAAAGGATAGTTATTTAGGGTAGAAGCTTACACTTACTTTCCTTACCAAAGTGTTGCCATATGTTGGAGCAAGATGGCTGCTGATGTCTGCAAGGGTCCAGCCTTCCTCTTCCTCTTAAGGCTCTGTGGTCCCAGCTTCTTCCAGTATTAGCTGTAGGCTGGGATAAGTCTCATCTCTCTCCTGGGGCTCTTTTTTCTCCAGCCTCAGCTACTCTGTTCTCTCCACACAGAGCTAGGAAGATATCCATAAATAGAATGGTTTTCTGTCTCTAATGAAGATTAAATACATTAAAGGTATTCAGAATTAATGTTTTGGTTGTAATTAATGTTGATTTTAATCTTTAGGAAGTAGTTGATTTATTTTACAGATCACAGGGTTTTACAATGAAAATATATTCACCCTCCTTAGTCTCTGAGTTCTAAGCTTTCAACTCTTAAGATTTCTACTTCCTTACTCTGGTTGTTTTGGACACCTTATAGAATTGTCTTCCATTTCATACCTTAAGATACCTTTCTTCCATAAAGAGATACACAGAGCCGGGACCTGCTATTAGGTGTCTCTTATTGAAGTACTTCCCATGTCTTTTAGAAGTCTTGCCTGGATGGTATGTTCCATTAATTATTAAGAAGGGAGCAAGGATTTAGCCCCAAAATAATGCAATGAATTCCTTCATCCCCTTCCATTAGTCCTTTAGGTATGGAGTTATTCTTTTGCAATGTCTTTCTCCTTTCAGGGTTTCCCTTAACAGTTCTCACAACCAAAATTTTCATAGCATAAAAATACTGAAGGCGTAAGTTGGTGAAGGAAGAACATGTCTGATGACTCCATGCTAGATGTGTTCCCACTAAGTGTCACATGGACGATAACAAAAGTCTAGAATCCTGTGGGATAGCTTCCCCTAAAGCTATTTTAATTTATTAGACCTCAACCACACAATCCCCCTTAAGCTGATGACCTTCAAGTGGTACTCCTGGTCTGCAGAGCTCAGGATGTCTCTGAACTGCTGTCTTCAAGCTAATGGCTTTAAACTTAATTGGCTGGGAGAGTTGCTGATAATGAAATTCCCTGGAGAAGCCCATCTGCCGGGGGGCAGATCCTAATTTCATCTCTCATTGCCATTTCTCAAGGGACTCAATTTCCCCTGTTCAGTGGACAACTGTGTATCCCTAATTTGGGATTTCTTTGAAGAACCTGATACCGGAGGACTGTTTGTGTGTATATTGTGTTCATGTATTTAGCTGAAACCACCAAATAATGCAACTCATGCTCAAGGCTAGACACCCAAGAAGGAATCTTCTGGGAAAAAATGTGATTTAAGGTTATGTGGTTGTTTATTAATTCTCTTGATCATATGTATGCTGTAGTTGATCTTGGCTGCTAGAGCTCTATGTGCAAGCTGGGGCTGGGGAACCTGGCCTTGGGGACTGAGACAGTTCTCAGGCTTCCTTAAGACTCTGTCAACTCTCTTGGGTATTTCCTTGGTTCCTTAACGATGCAAAGGGTCAAGAAAGCCCTGTCCACAGGAATTTCTACTGTAAAGAAAATGAAATAAATTGAGAGTCTCACATGTGCAAGGACCATACTTAGCTCTAGGCCTTGCACTAGATCATAAGAAATATTGTATTTTGGGATGTTTCATTTTCTGAATCCTTTGGACTGGAAATTGTCAATACATATCAACAGATTTCAAAAAATTGAAATCAATAGTTTACAAAAATTGAAACCAACAGATTTCAAAAACTTGAACTCCGTTTTGCACTACGTAACTCTACAAAGGTTTGGTCTGGAAGGTTACCTGCTCTTTTGTGAGTTTGCATGAAGGATGGAAGCTCAGATTTACTTAAAGTAAATGTTGATAAGGACTTTTAAAGAACATCCATTAATTGAAAAAAAATTACCTATAGTTCATGATGACGAAAACTAAAAGTCATGTCCATGTGAAACAATTCTTTCATTGAGAGGGATTATTATGGGGGAAGGGTGAGAGTAAAGAGATTGAATCAGATTATGCAAAAATGGAAAAAAAAACACTTTGGAAGAATATTCTTGCCTTTAGATATATTTTGGAGGATGAGTTTTTCTTGTCCTTTATACATTCTTCATTCAGCCACTCTTCTTTACATTGGTCTTTCCAGCCAGGAAAGACTTGGCTTTCCCAGAATATCGAAGTGAAGATGAGGGGAGAGCTTTCCAGGTACAGTCAAGGAATGTTTTACGGCATACAGCGGTGGTGAACTAAGTCAGGGTGTTCTGTTAAGGCCTGAGGACTGTGAGGAGCCCTCCCAGTGCTGTCTGGGTAGAGAGGGATTCTTGGCTGGATTCCATGGGGCTGCAGTGGTCCTCTCTGGGGGTGGAGGGAGGGAGGGGCACCTGATGTAATACTCCTCCTTCTTTATTTCTCCACTCCCCCCATTTGGTGACTGAGTTCAGGAAAATTGCCCTTGCTCACAGCTGCTTTCTTGGCTTGAAGGTGAAGGAAGGAAAGCACTTACACGTCTTGTATACACAGGTAAACAACACAGGCAGGGCAGGGATGACATTAGTTTCCACTTTTAATTTTCCTTTTTTAAAAATTTACCTCCAATTTCTGAACTGCTGTGTTTCAACATCAATAATTCCTACATGTTCTTCATTTTTCATTACACTCTCCCCCCCCCCTTTTTTACCGCTGTCCCTGTATACCTGGCCCTAAACTCTCCGTGATCACCCATTCCTAAATGCCTCTTTTTCCATTGCTTGCCTAGATTTAGGACCTTCCTGATTTCCCTAGCAGCATGCCATCTCCTGGGTCGTCCCTGGTTCCTGGAGCGCCTGTGTCTCTGCCTGCCCCAGGGCATCCACTGCCCATCTCTCCTGCCTTACCTATCTTTAGTCATGCTGGCTTCTTTGCATACTCAGTCCCCTTTCTTGGTCCAGGTAGACACAGCCTTTCCAGCGCTGGCGCTTATTCAAGAAAAAGACATTGAAAATTCAGGTGTGTAGTAGGACTGTCAGAAAACATATCGTCCAAATACTGAAACCAAATGGGCAGCTCTTCAGACTAAAACCTCGAACAAGGAGCTGGGAGAGAAGCCCACACCTTTGCAACCTCTTTATTCCCTTGGGTGAGACAGTTAGCGACTCCACCTGTGAAAGAGTCAAACTGAACAAACAAGCCAAAGGACGAAGTAACTGGTTGGGCTTTGGTGTGTCACATCTGTGCAGAGTCCATTCATTTGTCTACTCAATTATTCCTTCCTTCACTTATGCAGCCCCTACTGTTTTTCAAGAACTAGTCCTATGCTGGTGACACTGAATGGAAAAATCAGATGAGTTCCCTTTGGAGATTATTGTCTAGTCTAGAATTATTATTTTGCAACTCAGATACGATATACAAAGAAAAAACTTCTTGTGTGATTAGAAGCTGTCTAACCAGCGAACATAATGGAGTGGGCGTGGGGGTTGCTGTGAACCTAACTAAGTCTGAAGTCAGGAAAGACTTACCTGTGAAAACAACCTTTTGATTGAGACCTGAGGGATGAGACAAAGTGAACCAGGTGGAGGCTTAGAGATGGGAAAAGGAGAGGGCAGAGGGAAAGGAGGAAGAAGCTTTTGGAAGCCCTGAGCAAGTTCAAAGACTCTGAAATGTGAAATGCCAGTGCAGATGGAGAGCAGATGTAGCACAAGCAGTTGAGCGCCTGCTTCCCACATAGCAGGACCTGGGTTCAGTACCTGGTACCTCCTAAAAAACTAAAAACAAATGAAAAAACCTACTTAGGTAAGCTGATATAGCTCAGCAGTTGAGCATTGGCTTCCCACATATGAGGTCCCAGGTTCAATATTCAGTCCCAGTACCTCAAAAAAAAAAAAAAAAAAAAAGCAAAAACAAAAATCCCTAGTGCAGCTGGAGCACAACCAATAAGGTGTTATGAGCCAGAAGAGTGGGCAGAAGCTAGAATCTTCAGAGCCTCTTGGCAATGTGAAAACTTTGCCTTCTTTCCTAAGAGGCATGGGAAGCCATTTGAAGTTTTAAGCTGAGGCATGACATGATCATATTTCTATTCTTTTAAAAAACAAAATCACTCGCATTTCTGTTCCATTTTCAGGTATGTGCAGGTTTATGAAACCTTCATATATCCATATTCTCAAAATGTTCACTGACCATATCCTATTACCAGAAAGGGGTCTGCATTTCTTTAAAGGTTAAATATTGTGGGAGCTCAGATGTTAGCTAAATAAAACAAGTTGGGAGTTACTAATACCAAATTCACACACCGTAATTTAACATTCAGCGGCTATCCGCCTGACCTTGGACAAGAACTCTCACTTGCACAGAAGGCAGAGCTTCCTGCTGGGTGGAGGGCAAAGTGTGTTCAGACCAGGCTTCAACTAGGGATCTGCATGTAGAGACCATCCCCTACTGTACTGAAAGCTCGGCCTGGGAGAGGCTCGTGAATTATTCATGCAGGGAGGGCACATTAGAGCTAGAACCAGGTGCTCTCACCAAGGACTCTGCCAATTAGGATAAAGAAGGGAGTCTTTCTCAATCAAGCCCACCGTCTCACTCGTTATACTGTGCTTAACCCAGATTCCCTAACAGGGTTTGGAAATGGATTAGTAGATGATGAGCTTGTTTTAAAGGTGATATAGTCTTCAAGAGAAAGGAGAGTTATCTCTATCAGGGGGTTTAAAAGTAAAACGCAAGGTTCAAACGGAATTGTTTTAATAGCATTTGCCATGGAAAAAGCGTTTTAAACAACGTCAGTTCATTTTGGAGTGGCAGCTGGCACTTTCAAGTTATAACAGTACGATTCAGATACATTTTCAGACCAGGACATACCCTGCTGGGATCCCATTGTCTTAGTTCTCTAAAATGACAGCGTTGCAAAGGATGTAAGGATACAGTTGGTCTGATTTGCCAGTTATTTCTAGGCCGTTTCTGCCTTGGGAATGTAAATTCACTGGTTATTGTTCCTAGGTGGCTTAAGACCAGATGTGGTGAAAGGAAACAATCTCATTACACCTGCTCTGTAGCAATGCCAGGACTTCCAGCTCAGGGATGGGTGGTCTTAACTGAAAATTGTCAGGGGACACAGCGTAGGTTTGGGAGTCACACCCATGTTCCTAAACCAGGCAGTATGATGGTCTTCCTGTCCTGCATTCTCATCTCTTCTCAGGATTTGTCTAAGCATAGCAGAAACGAAAGGAAAGTGTTTTTTTCTAATTAATTCAAATCTCTTTAAAGCTTCTCATATCAAGGCTAAGTAACCAGTCAATCAACAAATACTTATTAAGCACTTGCTATGTACAGGTGCTACTGGGAGCTGGGGTGAGTTCACAAAATTGTAAGACTTCGGCCCTAGGAAAGATAATACTAAAGACAAGTTATAATCCAAGACCAAATAGGCCACATCCCTAAGGAATGGGTTCCTTCAGGGAAGATAAGGCTTTACCAGGCAGGCGAGGCTGACTACAGGAGAAAAAAAGTGGACCTGGGTTTTGAAGAGTAAGTAATATTCAGTAAAGAGGAGAAGGAAGGCCAGTACAAGTGGGCAGAATAGAGTATTACGCATCACTGGATTCCAAAGTTAAGAAAGTGTGGCTTCCCTTCTATATTAGATGATTTAGATGGCACAGTAACACTTTCAGATCTGGAGTGACCTAAAAAATTATATGTATATGTATGTGTGTGGGTATATGAACACATATGTACCTATTCTGAAGGCTCATCGAATGTACAGGCAAATTCAAGGAAGACCAAAATTCAGCTACAGAGACTTGGGAATTCAGTAGAAAAGAGTCTTTCTTAAATGCAAATGCACAATGCACATGGAAAACACAGATCTTAGGTCTAAGACAATCATTTCCATGATCCAATAACCAGTACTCTCAATTCGTCTCCTTTTTCTTTGCCCATATGTACCATTTTGTCCCCAAGCTTCCATAAATCCCACCATTCACTTCATCTGCTTCTGCTCATGGGAAGCAAGATTAATCAAAGAATGTAAGCCTGGCAGACTTATACCTCCTAACCTCACTTGTGCCTAAGGCGATCCTTTTACTTGTCTCCACTTAGTTTCCTCTTGCATTTTGCATCAGTTAGGATATCTGGCAGAAAATGAGTGGCATACTCCAATGTGAGGAGAGTGTAATGAAATGATTGTTTTCCAAGGTCTGGGCAGGTTTTGGGAAACCAATGAAGGATGGTGAAGTGCTCTGGGGCTAGCAACAGAGGGAGAGCACCACTATATAAGCCAGAAGGAAACAGACCCACTAAGATCTATAACTGTAAGACAAGCTCTCGTGACAGACCTTGTGGCTCTCAGAAAAGGAACTCTATTGCTGCCAGCTCTGTCAGGCATAAATATCCCAAATTCTCCTTCCTCCTATTGGTTGAAACCAACCAAAATCCAGAAGTTCTTGCAAACCACAGCTTTCAGCCTCTAAGAGCAAACATTTGCTCTTAGAATGGATCTAGCGAGGCACAAGGAAAACACATACAACTTATTCCAAACATTTATCATTCTTTTCAAATTCTTTATCTTTTCCTCATGTATCACTCTCTTAGAAAATGATCCCATTCCATTTTTCCAAGGATATCAGTGGCATTTCTCTTATTTTCCCATCCCTACTCTTTACTTCTAGATTTTCTTTTTATATTACTTCCTTCTCTAATATTTCAGGAAAATAAATGTTCCTCCTCCCCAAGATAAACTCTTGTTATGCTGTAACTCACCACACATTACCCCAAAGCTTAGTTAGCTACCTAAATTATCCTCATTCTTCCCCAACCATTTGAATATTTGCTTTTAAATTTCTCCCAAACATAAAACAACCTTTTCATTTGATGAGCTCTTTCCTTCAAGTTGCTGCCATATCTGCTTCCCCAGTTTTTTGTTCTCAGTCTTCTGAAATAATCTGTCCTCATTCCTCATTTGCATTACCTGTATTCTGGATTGTCTTTCTTCCCCACTCCACTGAAATGCTCTTGATAAATTCTAGTCTAGACAGGTGCCCTCCTTGATGCCCAAATTAAATTTTCTGTTTTTAGTAATCATTCTACTCCATCCCTGCAGCAGTTAGCTTGAAAGATGGATAAAAATTAGACAGGTGAAAAAATGGAAGAAATATGTAAGAGATTGAATTCCTTAAATGTCTTATTTAGGTCTTGCAAAACCAGAACTCAGTGCATAGTAGACATGAAACAAGTATTTGTTGAATGATTAAAATGAGCAAATAGAAAATCCCAGTGTTTTAATGTTGATGTTGGATAAGCATATCTTACATATAAATGCTAAAAGCAGCAACAACAATAAATTCTGGCAAATCAAGAACAACAAAAAACCAATGAGCAAATGTCAAGGAAATTAAGGTACAGTGTTGTTGGATATCACTGTTAGAGAAGAAATTAAAGTAGCAAAAAGTGAACAAGAATGCAGGCATATCAGTAGGTTCAGGCTGAGAAAAATGATCAGACATTACAAAAAAGATTCATTTTACTCAAAATATTATAAAAATTAACACAAATGAACAAGGAAAAATGAACACCTATAGCCCATCCTAAGGGATCAATGGTAACACAATAGTGTAACATTTTATAGTATATAGCATACTGCAGATCATGTGCATAAAATCAATATAGCTAACATTATCTATATGATTGATTTGAATAGAAAAGGATGATTAAGTTGCCCCTGAAACAAGTGTCCTTCTATTTAAAAAAAGTAGATGAATAATAAAGTGGCTTTACTTGGCAAAATGAGTCTTCTCTTCTAAAAATTATCCAACTCTTATTTCCTTTGCATAATGAATTTTAAATAAGAATTCTGGGAAATTTTAAATATAATCCTCTTTGCCCTTTGTGATTTCTTATTTCGGTTGGATAACACTGCTGAAGAATAATATAAAATGATTTATTATCAGGATTAGGAGTGCGTGTGAGTGATAATTGAAAGTATTCATATCCAAATTCATAAAAGCTTTCTTCAAGGGAGTCCTATGTTTCCAGTGCCTAAAATTGGCCTCAGCTGAAAAGGAGCTCATGTGTAAATCATTACACTATGATTCTTAAATTAATATATTTTTATGCCAAGTTTTGATGCTGAGTTCTCTTTCCTCATTCTTTGGCTTTAATTAAAGTTATCTTTATAATGTTACTCACTGCACCTAAACTTTACTTTTGTTAATTTTCTGGGTATTTCCTGGGATGTAGTTTTGTTTCCTGGATTAATGACGCTGGAAAGCAATGCCTTTCCAGATTCCTCCCATAGCCTATAGAACAGAGGGCAGCAATGTTTTTACTCTGTCAAAGTGATGCTTCTACCATAAGTCCTGCTGAAATTACTCGGCCTAATAATGCTCTTTGCAAGCCACTGCTTTTGGCTTTGACATTCTACAGAGCATTTCATGGGTTAATTCTCTCTAGGTCAAGAAATTGAAACATGAATGCCTATGTGGGAAAAGAATAAGGGTGACCTATTTCTAGATATAATTCACAACAGAAGCAAGACTTATGTCTGAAGAATGTCAGGGTCTTCATAAAACTTAATGTAGAAATTGAATGAATTTCAGTTGGAAATTCCATGTGGTAGTTTGTATCAAATGGTCACAGATTCAGAAATTGTCTAGAAGAGAAAAGGTGTCGTGAGACAAGTTACCTCCAAGTTGACAAAGTTGTTGAGATGTAGGTCCAATGTATTGGATATATAACCTAGGAAATAGAAACTCTGAATTAAAAAGAAAAATAATAAGTAATTAGAGATTATTGATTCAGTTATGACTGATTAAATTTTTTTTATCCCCTCTTGTGGCTTTTTGCATACTGTCTGCTCTCTGTGTCCATTCACTGTGAATTCTTCTGTGTCTGTGTTTTATTTATTTCCCCTCCCCCCTTGCGGCTTGCTTGCTGTCTGCTCTCTGTGTCCATTCGCTGCACGCTCTTCTGTGTTTTTGCTTGTCTCCCTTTTTTTGTTGTTGTTGCATCATCTTGCTGAGTCAACTCTCTGCGGCATTTGCAGGCCAGGCGGCTCTCCACAGTGTGGAGGCCCAGGGCCTCCCATATGGTAGATGGGAGCCCAACTGATTGAGCCACAGCTGCTTCCCTGATTAATTAAATTTTGAATTTAAGAATATAATATGA
The DNA here is from genome assembly GCF_030445035.2 of Dasypus novemcinctus. NCBI lineage: Eukaryota > Metazoa > Chordata > Mammalia > Cingulata > Dasypodidae > Dasypus > Dasypus novemcinctus. The sequence goes on along the minus strand of NC_080681.1, from coordinate 36,202,743 downwards.
AGGTGATATAAGCCAGTTTGATGAGCCCCATACATTGCCCAAACTCTTTTTAATTAGAAATACTTGAACATAATAGAAAATAATGAGAAATATTGCATCCATCCTACCATCTGTCTTTAAATTTTATCTGAATCTTTTTAATAAAGTTCATTCTCTTTTTCTATTCTATGGAGGGATTGTATAAGATAAGGCACTATTTCCTTAAGAGTTAGAGAATGTTAACAGCAGAACCAGAAAGGGCATGGTTCTTTTTTGGGGAAGAAATAGTAGAATTTGACTACTGTGATGGATAGGCTAATGTGTCAACTTGGCCAGGTAATTGTGCCTAGTTGTTTGGTCAAGCAAGCACTGGGCTAACTGTAATACTAGGACATTTATGGACTTTAGTCCCCAGTGATTTTGCTGCATAGATGGCTGATTACATTTACATCAATCAGGGAGATTGCCATCAACAAGAGGGACATTTTATCCAATCAGTTGAATGCCTTAAAAGGGGAAGTGATTTCAGCATTTGGAGAGAATTTCCCAGCTCATCTTTGGACAGACAGCGGCTCCTGGAAACTCTTCAAGGACCTTCACTGGACTTTCTTCAGAGCCCCTGGTTTTCAGCTTGCCTGTAGAAGTTGGACTTGTGTATCCCCATGGTACATGAGAGTCTCTTATAAAATATTATACTATTGACTGTTATCTCCTGTTGATTCTGTTTTTCTAGAGAATCCCGACTAACACAACTACTGAGCCAATCTTTTTAATTAGTGTCTTAGTTTGCTAAATGCTGCCCAAGCAATATACCAGAAGTGTGCTGGCTTTTCTAATATGAATTTATTAGGTCAAAAGCTTACAGTTCTGGAAATGTCCAAATCAATGCATCATCAGAGATGCCATCTCACCAGCTTTCAGCTGTGGGCGATCAGGCATATGGCAGGGCGCAGTGCTGGCCTGCTCCTCTCTCCCCTTTCCTCTGGGCTTAGTCTCTTCATCCTCGAGCTGCTCCATGGGCCTTGCCTCTTGAGGGCCTCTTTCCGTTCCTCTGTGCTCCACTGATTCCAGGTGGCCTTCTTTCAGTGTCTCTGCCGCTTTTATTCTGTGTGTCTGCTGCATTTAGCTCTGTTTACAAAGGCCTCAGGTCTCTAGAGATGGGGCCATCTTGGCCTTTTTCAAGTCAGGGTAGCATGTGTGTGACTCCGTGCTCACCTGGCAGTCTTCTGATACTTTAGCTTCTTTGTTCTAAAAGGAGATAAGTTGCTGATCTAGTAGACGTAAAGACCAAATTGTCTTGACATCCTGGAGCAAACATCCAGAGGCCTGCCGCAATACCAGGTATTATCCCTTTCTTGGAGAGGAATGGCAGGTCGTGAGAAGAAATGCTGTAGCAGCCTGAGGCCACTCAGGGGCTCAGGACAACAGATATTTACCAACTGTGACAGATTTATTTCAATATATATTATTTATTTATTTTTTATTAGAGATATTTCAAGTTTACAGGAAAATGATGCAGAAAACATAGATTTCCCATATGCATCCCACCCCACCCCACCCCACCCCACCCCACAGTTCACTATTAACACTTCACTTTAGTGTTCTACCTTTATTATAATTGTATCATAGTATACCATACCATACCATACCATACCATACCATACCATACCATACCATACCATACCAAAGATAGCCTTTAGTTTATGTTAGGATTCACTGTTTGTGTTGTACAGTTCTGTCTTTTTAAAATTTAATTCTAGAAACATATATATAGCCTAAAGTTTCCCCTATAAGTCCACTAAAATATATAAACCAGTGGTGCTATGGACATTTACAGTGCTGTTGTTACCATTGCCAAAACTTTTCTATCACTTCAAACACAAACTCTGTACCAATTAGGCATTGATTTCCCATATCCTACCCTCACCCTGGCCCATAATAACCTGTAGTCTCGTTTCTCTATGAATTTGCTTATTATAATTATTTCATATCAGTGAGAAGATACAATATTTCTCCTTTTGTGTCTGGCTTATTTCACTCACCATGATGTCTTCAAGGGTCATCCATGTTGTAGCATGCATCAGAACTTCAATTATTTTTATGGCTGAATAATATTTCATCGTATGCATATATCTCATTTTGTTTATCCATTTATCCATTATGGACACTTAGGTTGCTTCCACTGTTAGGCTATTGTGAATAACACTACTAGGAACATTGATGTACAAATATCTGTTTCAGACCCTGCTTTTAATTCTTTTGGGATTATACCTAGATGTTGGATTGCTGGGTTTTTTGTTAGTTCTATGTTTAACATTTTGAGGAGAAGTTGAACTGTTTTTTTTGTTTTTGTTTTTTTATATAAATGATAAGTGTATGATAGTTGTGAACTTAAAAACAAACATATATAACATCAAACAAACATATATAACATCTCACCCTACCACCAATAACTTGCATTGTTTTTAAACCTTTTTAACCTAATAATTAAAGAGCACTGTCAAACTATTACTACTAAACAAAATATTTTCCCCTAACCAATCCTATTATTATCTTTATGTCATTTATATATGAACATACATAAACAATTAAGTGTATCGTAAAAGTTGTGAACTTATAATGCATAACATCATACAGGGGTCCCATACATCAACCCTCCACCAACACCTTGCATTGTCATGAGATATTTGTTACAAATTATGAAAGAATGTTGTTAAAATCTTACTACTAATCATAGTCCTTATCTTACATTTGGTGTGTTTCTCCCTCAACTCACCCTATTATAATTTTTTAAATATATTTTTTTATGACAGAAGTTGTAAACTTATAAAACAATCATGCACATGTGCAGAATTCCCAAACAACACCCCTCCATCAACACACCACAATGTGGTATGTTATTTGCTACAGATAAAATAATATCATCTGATTATCGCCATATGGCTCACATTTTCCATACTGCCTCAGTATCAACACAGTACATCTTTCCCATAGATGCAAGAATATTATATTATTACTACTAACCACAGTCCATGGGTCACTCCAGCTGTATTTTCCCATGCTTCTCCACATTCCCAACACCCTGCAGTAGTGCTATATATTTGTTCTAGCTGACAAAGGACACTCTTGCATCCGTACCATCAACCACAATTCTTGATCACCTCTTGGTTCACTGTGCTAGCCACTTCTCAGATCATTCTCTAGCATTCTGTCAATTGCATTTACATAATTAGACTACCATTTTCAGTCATATCCCCACTTATAAACTAGCTATTACTCACTGTGTGTTACCATTCACTCTATACATTTCCATACCTTTACAGTAAATCTAAATAAAACTTCTACATACATTAAACATCAGTAGTCCACTCATTCCTTCTCTTATCTCCTTTAAGAATCCACCATCTACCACCAGGTCTTGAAGTTATTTTCCTACAATTTCTTCTAGAAGTTTTATAGTTCTTGCTTTTAGTTTTAGTTTTTTGCTCCATTTTGAATTAATATTTGGATAAGGTGTGAGATAAGGGTCCTCTTTCCTTCTTTCAGCTATGGATGTCCAATTCTTTCAGCACCTTTTCTTGAATGGATTGTTCTGCCCGAGCTGTGTGAGTTTGACAGGCTAGTCAAAAATCACTTGACTATACCTGTGAGGGTCTGTTTCTGAAACATAAATTTGGTTCCATTGGTCTGTTGTGTCTGTCTTTAGGCTAACACCATGTTGTTTTTACCACTATAGGTAGGTATTAATATTTAAAGTCTGGAGATGAGTGTTCAGTTTTCCCTTTTATGATGTTTCTGGCTATTCAGGACTCCTTACCCTTCCAAACAAATTTAATGATCATGTTTTCAATTTTTTCTTTAATGCCAGTGGAATTTTTATCGGGATTGCACTAAATCTGTATAACAACTTGAGTAGAATTAACATCTTGATGATATTTAGTCTTCCAATCCATGAGCATGGAATGTTCTTCCAGTTATTTAGAACTTTTTTTATTTCTTTTAACATTGGGTTGCAGTTTTCTGAATACAAGTGCTTTACATCATTGGTAAAGTTGATTCCTGACTATTTGGGTTTTATCTGTCATATTTTATTTACACCACTCTTTTGACACTTCTAGTTCTTTTTATTGATATAATCTTCATTTCTAGACTTTCTTCCAGGCCTCTCTCTCCTGTCTTTTCTTTTCAGGCTCTAGCACACCCTTTAGTGTTTCTTGAAAATCTGTTCTCTTGCTTAGAAATTCTCTTAGTTTCTGTTTATCTGTGAATGTTCTATTTTCACCCTCATTTTTGAAAGACAGTCTTGCTGGATATAAGATTCTTGGCTGGAAGTTTTTCTCTTGTAGTATCTTAAATATATCAGACAACTCTCTTCTTCCCTCCATGGTTTCTGGTGAGAAGACAGCACTTAATCTTATTGGATATCCCTTATATGTTATGCATTGCTTTTCTCTTGTTGCTCTCCGAATTCTCTGTCTTTGGCATTTGACATTCTGATGAGTATGTGTCTTGGAGTTGGTCTATTTGGATTTTTTCAGATGGGACTATGTTGTGCTTCTTGGATATGGATATCTATGTCCTTCAATAGGGTTGGGGAATTTTCTACCATTATTTCTTCAAATATTCCTTCTGCCCCTTTTCTCTTCTCTTCTCCTTCTGGGACACCCATGACACATATGTTTGCAGGCCTTTTGCTGTCATTTAGTTCCCTGAGACCTTGTCTCCAAGGTCTCAATTTTTCCATTCTTTTCTTCAGTTTTTTTAAATTTCATTTATTGCACCTTTCATTCCCATAAGATCAGCTATTTTTCTATGTATGCTTTCAAATTCTTCTTTGTGCTCATCTAATGTCTTCTTAATATCCTTAATCTCTTTAGCCATCTCATTGAATTTATTAAGGAGATTTGTTTGAACATCTATAATTAGTTGTCTTGACTCCTTTATGTCATCTGGAGGCTTATCTTGTTGCCTTAACTGGGCCATAGCTTCCTGTTTCTTGGTGTGGATTGTAATTTTTTGTTGGTGTCTTCACACCTAGCTTACTAGAGTATTTATTCTGGGTACAGTTTTTCTCTTTAGTTTAGGGCTTCCTATCCTTTCTCCCTTGCTGGTTGTGCAGTAGGAGCCAAGTATGTAGTTGGTGCTGTAAGCTGTGGCGGCTCAAACTGCCCTCATTGCACCAAGACCAATGAAGCTTCTTCCAACTTTCTCCTTTGCCAGGGGTAGGGACAGAGTCACAGCTATGTGGAATAATCCAAGTGCAGGCCTAAATTGTAGTTGCTCAGAAAGACTGATGTATCTTCACATCCTCTTCTCCCCTGCCTGGGGCAGGGATGGAGCTGCAGGTGTGGGCAGCAATCTATGCAGTGCGGGTTCAAGATGACCACAGTTGCCCTGGTAGACCTTTGATTTTCAGTTTATTCCAGCCAAAGTTACCTGCAGCTATCTGTATAGGCTGGTGCAGGGCTCCTCACGCTTCTCCCCGCCAGAGGTGGGACTGAAGCCTAGGCTAGGGCTGCAGGCTGATCTAAGTGTAAGAAATTGTTTCCTGACAACACTGAGAGTTTCAGTCAGCCTGGTTTCCCTTAGGCTGGGGGTAGAGTCAGACTGGCCACTACTGGCCTCTTTCTGACTTCGGCTGGTTCACACTCCAGCTGTTCCCAGGGTTATATCTTAGCCAGCCGAGACTACCAATTAGTAGCTGAAATTGGGAGCCAACTGTCTCCTCCTCCCCTGTTTTTGGGAAATGGAGCCTCCAATTCTAGCCACAGAATAGTTTCTGGGGCGGCTCGTGCCACCAGAGTAGGATAGTCACTGGCCTCTGTGGCTTGGCCAGTAATTTCCTGGAGAGGCTGGCGCAGGTCTCTGCAGCTTCCTCCGTGCTGGAGGTGGCACTGGGGCCTAGGCTAGAGCTGCAATATGATCTGGATGGAAAGAAGCCGTCCCCACCAGCACTGGGATTTTCAGTCCACCCCACTTCCCCTAGTGCCAGGCGCAGAGATTAGATGGCAGTTCCCGGCCTCTTTCTACTTGGACAGGCTCAAACTTTAGCTGTTCTCAGGATTATACTTTAGCCCACTGAATTTACTCATCAGTAGCTGAAATTGGTGCCCAACTCTCTCTTCCTTCCCCGTTTTGGGGAAGTGGAGCTTTCAATTCCAGCTGTGAAACTGCTCCCGAGGCGGCTTGTGTTTCCAGGGGAGGATGGGCACCGACCTCCATGGCATGGAGTGCTCTACTTATGAGTCTTCTCTGCAGAGGGCAGTCTCCTCCTTCCATTCCTTCAAGGATGTGGCAGGATGCTCCTGAAGCCCCCAAACAGGTGCTTCAGCTAGCTCCAGAGAGCTCTGGGTGTTTGCCAACTGCCCTGTAGCAGGAGCTGACTCTAGGAGCTCCTTACTCTGCTGCCATCTTGCTGGTTCTCCTGCTAACGCCCAGTTGAACTGTTTTTCACAGCAATTGCACCATTTTACATTCCCACCAACAATATACGAGTGTTCCTATTTCTCTATATCCTTGCCAACACATTCTTTCCCATTAAAAAAATAACAGCCATTCCAGCAGGTGTGAAGTTGTATCTTCTTGTGGTTTTGACTTACATTTCCCTAACAGATGATTATGTTGAGCATCTTTTCATGTGATTTTGGTCCATTTGCATATATTCATTGGAGAAATGTCTATCCAATTCCTTTGCCCATTTTTTTTTAATTGGAGAAGTTGTGAGTTTACAAAACAATCATGCATTATATATAGGATTCCCATATATCACCCCACCACCACCATCTTGCGTTATTTCCAAATAAAGAAAGGACATCTTCAAAATATTACTGGTAATTATAGTCCATAGCTTTCATTTGGTGTATTTTCCCCATAAACCACCTATTATTAACACCATGAATTACTATTGAGTATTTATTATAGTTCATGAGAGAACATCCTCATACTTGTACTGTTAATCACAGTCCATCATCCACCAAGGCATTTCACTGTGTTTTACAGTCCTATCCCTTATACAATTCTTCCAAAGCATGCATTCACTGGCTCTCAGGTTTATCACAGAGAAGTGCTGTCATCACCTCAGTCAATTTTAGAATGTTTTCATTACTCCAAAAGGAAAAATCCCACACCCCCTTATCTCCCCATTGTTGACCTTAGCCATTGATATAGTTCCTTCTTTGTAATTGATGCAAAAATATTACAATAGTACTGTTAACTATAGTCCATAAGTTACACTAGCTGTACTTTTCCTGTGTATCACCATATTCTTAACACCTTGTAATAGTGATGTACGTTTGTTCTAATTCATAGAATGTTCTTGTATTTGTACTATTAACAACAATCCTCATTCACCACTGAGTTCGCTATGTTATATAGTCCCTAGATTATCTCTAGCCTTCTTACAATTGACATTTTATGTCCCTAGACTACTCCTGTCAGTCACAATCATATTTATAAATCAGCAGTGTTAGTTATACTCAACATGTGTTACCATCAACGCTATCCATTTCCACACATTTACAATCAAACTTATTAAAATTCTACATATGTTAAGCATCAGCTCCATCTTCTCAACCTTTATCCTATCTCCTAGTAAAGTACACTCTAGATTTTAACTCCATGTGTTGACTCATCATATGTAGATCATATTAGTGAGACCATACAATATATGTCCTTTGTGTCTGGCTTATTTCACTCAAAAATAATGTACTCAAGTTTCATCCACATTGTCATATGCATTCCAGTTTCATTTCTTCTTACAGCTGAATAGTACATGGCATGTATGGAAATTGTGAATAATGTCACTATGAACATCAATGTGTAAATGTCTGTTCATGTCTCTGCTTTCAGTTATCCTGAATCCTAGTAGTAGGATTGCTGGATGGCAGTTCTAGGAACCACCAAACTGTCTTTCACAGGAACCACCAAACTGTATTTCACAGAGGCCGCACCATTCTATGTTCCCCCCAACAGTGAAGGAGTGTTCCTGTTATTCCGCATCCTCTCCAGCACTTGTAGTTTTCCATTAAAAAAAAAAAAAAAAACAGCCGTTCTGTAAAGGTGTGAAATGATATCTCATTGTAGTTTTGATCTGCACTTCCCTAATAGGGAGTGATAGCACATCTTCTCATGTACTTTTTGGCCATTTGTAGCTCCTTTTGGAAAAGTATCTATTCAAGGCTTTTGCCCATTTTTAAATTGGGTTGCTTATTTTTTATCTTTGAGTTGTATGAACTCTGTTTAACATAGAAATTAAACACTTATCAAACATGTGGTTTCCAAATATTTGCTCCCATTGAGTGGGCTACCTTTTCCTCTTCTTCACAAAATCATTTGAAACACAAAGGTGTTTAAGTTTGAGGAGGTCTCATTTATCTATTTTTTTTTCCTTTGTTGCTCCTGCTTTGGTGTATGGTTTAAGAGACTACTGCCTCTCACAAGATCTTGAAGATATTTCCTTACATTTTCTTCTAGGAGATTATGGTTCTAGCTTTTATACTTAGGTATTTGATCCATTTTGAGTTAATTTTTGTATAAGATGTGAGATAGGGGTCCTTTTTCTTTCTTGTGGCTATGAATCTCCAGTTCTCCCAGCACCATTTGTTGAATAGACTGTTAGGAGCCAGATGGGTGGGTTTGACAGCCTTGTCAAAAATCACTCGACCATAGACTTGAGGGTCTATTTCTGAGCTCTGAGTTTGATTCCATTGATCAATGTGTCTATCTTTATGCCAATACCATGCAGTTTTGACCACTGTCAAAATAGGCTTTGGGAATTTTTTATTGGGATTGCATTGAATCAGTAAATTAATCTGGGTAGAACTGACATTTTAATAATACTTAGTTTTCCATTCCTTGAACACAGAATGCCCCATTTATTTAGATATTCTTTTAGCAATGTTTTATAGTTTTCTGAATGCAGGTCCTGTATATTCTTGGATAAATTTATTCCTAAATATTTGATTATTTTAGTCATTATTGTAAGTGGAATTTTTTCCCTGACTTCCCCCCTCACATTGCTCATTAGTGAGTACAGAAACACTACTGATTTTTGCACCTTAATCTTGTATCCCACCATTTTGCTGAACTTGTATTTAGGTCTAGTGGCTTTGTTGTGGATTTCTTTTGATATTTTCTGGGTATAAGTTCATATCATTAGTGAAAGTAAAAGTTTTACTTCTCCCTTTCCTGTTTGGATGCCCTTTATTTTTCTTGCCTAATTGCTCTTGGTTGAATGTCTGTTAATAATACAGTATTTAGTAATAGTGGTGACAGTGTACATCCTTGTCTTGTTCGCAGTCTCAGTGGGAAAGCTTTCAATCTTTCACCATTGAGTACAATGTTAGCTGTGGTTTTTTCATACGCGCATTTTATCATGTTGAGAACGTTTCCTTTTATTCCTATCTTTCAGAGGTTTTTATCAAGAAATTATGCTGTATTTTGTCAAATGCCTTTTCTGCATCAATCAGAATGATCGTGCTTTTTTTCTTCTTTGATTTGTTGATGTGGTGTGTTACACTGGTTGATTTTCTTGTGTTGAACAGCCTTGCATACTTGGGATAAAACCCACTTGATCATGATGTATAATTCTTTAAATGTGCTTTTGGATTCAACTAGCCAATATTTTGTTGAAGATTTTTGCATCTACATACATTAGAGAAATTGGTTTGTAATTTTCTTTTTTCATAGCATTTATATTTGGCTTTGGTATTAGGGTGATGTTGGCTTCATAGAATAAGTTTGGTGCTGTTTCCTCTTGTTCAGTTTTTTTGAAGAGTTTGAGCAAGATTGGTATTAAATCTTCTTTGAATAATTGGTAGAATTCACCTGTGAAGACATGTAGTTTTGACATTTTGGGGAGGCTTTTGATGACTGTTTCAATCTCTTTGCTGTGATTGATCTGTTGAAGCCTTCTATTTCTTCTAGGCTCAGTGTAGGTTGTTCATATGGTTTTAGGAATTCATTCATTTTGTCTTTGTTGTCTATTTTGTTGGCACATAGCATTCATAGTCTCCTCTTATGATCTCTTTTATTTATGTGGGGTTAGTATAAAATCTCCCCTTCATTTCTGATTTTATTTATTTGCATCTACTCTTTTTTTTTTCTTTGTCAATCTAGCTAAGCATTTGTTAATTTTGTTGATCTTGAAGAACCAACTTTTGGTTTTGTTGATGCTCTGTATTGTGTTTTTTTTCCTCCTTAATTTCATTTATTTCTGCTCTAATCTTTGTTATTTCTTTCCTTCTGCTTGTTTTGGGATTAGTTTGCTGTTTGTTTGTTTTTTCTAGTTCCTCCAGTGTGCAACTAGGCCTTTGATTTTAGCTCTTTCCTCTTTGTAATGTAAGCATTGAGAACTGTAAATTTCCTTCTCAGCACTGCCTTTGCTGCATCACAAAGATTTTGTTATTTTGTGTTCTCATTTTCATTTGTCTTGAGATATTTACTGATATTTACTTTCTTCTTTGACCCACTAATTGTTTGAGTGTTGTTTAATCTCCATCTATTTGTGAGTTTTCCTTTTCTTCCTATTATTGATTTCCAGCTTCATTTCATTCTGATCAGAGAAAGTGCTCTGTATAATTCCAGTCTTTTAAAATTTATTGAGACCTGTTCTGTACCCCAACATATGGTTTATCCTAGAGAAAGATCCACCCTTTCACTTTCAGCTTATTTGTTCCCTTGCATCTAACACAAGCATCTCATAGACAGCACATAGATGTCTCATATATATTTTTTATACCCATGCTTTCAGTCTTTGTCTTTTGATTGGGGAGTTCAATACATTAATATTCAATGTTATTATTGTAAAGGCATCACTTACTTTGCCCATTTTATCCTTTGGCTTTCTGTTGTCTTACTATTGTCTACCTTTTTTACACTTTTAGTTACCCTCACTAATAATCTTCATTTCTATACTCCTCTCCAAGCCTTTCTCCCCTGTGTTTTCCTTTCAGGCTGCAGAACTCCCTTTGCATTTCTTATAAGTGTGGTCTTTTGGTGACAAACACTCTCAGTTTTGGTTTATCTGTGAAAACTTTAAACTCATCCTCATTTTTCAAGGACAGTTTTGTCAGAATAAAGAATTCTTGGCTGGCAGTTCTTTTCTTTCAGTATATTAAACGTATCATAGTACTGCCTTCTTTCCTGCATGGTTTCTGATGAGAAACTGGCACTCTTATTGAGGTTTTTTGAGTATCCCTTGTATGTGATGACTTGCTGTTCTCTTGCTGCTTCTAGATTTCTTTCTTTATCTCTGGCATTTGACATTCTGAATAGTAGGTGTCTTAGTAAAGGTCTATTTGGATTTATTCTGTTTGGAGTATGTTGCCCTTCTTGGGTTTTGATATTTATGTCTTTCCTAAGAATTGAGAAATTCTTAGCCATTATTTCCTCAAATATTCTTTCTGCTCCTTTTCTGTTCTCTTCTCCTTCTGGGACAACCATAACACTTAAGTTTGTGCATTTCACGCTGTCATTCAATTTCCTGAAACCCTGTTCAATTCCCTGCACCCCCCCCCCCATTCTTTTCTCTTTCTGTTCTTGTTTTTTCAAGTTCAGATACTCTGCCTTCTAATTCTCTTACTTGTTCCTCTGCCATTTCAGATCTGTTGCTATATGCCTCTAATGTATTTTTAATCTTATCATTTTGTCTTTCATTCCCTTAAGATGTTACTTTTCTTTGCAAGCTTTTAAATTCTTCTTTGTGCTCACCCAGTGTCTTCTTAATATCATTTATCTCTTTATCCATGTTTTCATTCAACTCTTCAGATTGACTTAGGAGATTTGTGTGAGCAACATTGCTTTGTTGTCTTAAATCCTGTGTCTTGTTAGGATTTTTAGTTTGTTTCTTTGACTGGACCATACCTTTCTGTTTCTTGCTGAGTTTTTGCTGATTTCTGATTATGTTGGTGAGTGTTTTCCAATTTCTCTTTTTGTTTTGTTTCTTGGCTTTCCTTGGTTTTGGGTTCAACATCATTCTAAATCTTTGAATTTTCACTCCTTAAGTTATCCTTATAAAAACAGGGCCAGGGACAACACTAATGGGGTGCAGATCAGCTCCAATACCTTCTTCTTGGAAACTCTCCTTCTTTGCTTATTTTAAAATTGGATTGCTTTTCTTTTTATTGTTGAGTTGTAGGATTTCTTTACATATTCTGGATATTAACCTTTATCAGATATATAGTTTCCAAATATTTTCTCCCATTCTGTAGTTTTTCTTTTTACCTTCATGATGAAACCTTTGATATGCAAAATGTTTTATTTTAATGATGTTCATTTATCTATTTTTTCTTTTGTGCTCATGCTTTTGGTGTAAAGTCCAAGAAAACAAGGTCCTAACCTGTTTTTATCCTAGGAGTTTTATAATTTGGTTTCTTAAATTAGCTTTTTGATTCATTTTGAGTTCATTTTTGTATATCATGTGAAATAGGGTCCACCTTCATTCTTCTGCATATGGATATCCAGTTGTCATAGCATCATTTGTTTTAGTCTTTTACTATAGAGTGTGAGGTTGCCTGTGATTTTTTTTCTCCACTAGTGGTTTTGTCATACTTGTCAAAATCAGTTAGACATAGGTGTGAGGTTTTATTTCTGGACCCTCAATTTGATTCCATTGGTCTATATGTTTATCCTTGTGCCAGTACCATGCTATTTTGATTACTGTTTTATAATGCTTTGTACCTGTAGCACTGTTTGTAACTTGGTCTATTATAGAATTGTCACTATGATATATGCACTCAGACCCATTCATAAACTGATTCTTTAAATATCTACTCCTATTTCTAATCACAATAATAATCCTAGTAACAGCAAACAACATATTTCAACTTTTTATCAGATGAGAAGGAGTAGGAATTATATCATTCCTCCTCATTGGCTGATGATATGGACGAATTTTAGGATTGGAATATGTGAGTCCTTGAACTTTAATATTTTTTGCAAGATGATTTTGGCTATTTTGGGGCCCTTACCCTTCCATATAAATTTTTTTTTAATTTTAAAAAATTTGCTTTTAATTTATCTCCCCCTTCCTCCAGGTGGTTTGCTTGTCTGTCTGCTCATTGTTTGTTTGCTTGCTCATTTTTGTTTGAGGCAACAGGAACCAAAACTGGTGGTCCCACCTGAGAGGTGAGTGCCCAATGGGCTGAGTCACACCTCATCCAAATGGGCTGCTGTGTCTGGTAGCTGCTCATTATGGCAGGAGCAGCATCTAGCTCTGTTGTGCTGGGAGCAGGCATCTAGCTCATTGCATTGGGAGGTGGTGCCTAGCTCTGCTGCATCAAGAGGCAGGTCTAGCTCTGTTGCAGTGGGGGCAGCATCCAGCTCACTTGCATTGGGCGGTGGTATCTGCTCATCTGTTTTAGGTGGCACAAGAACTTGAACCCAGGACCTCCTATGTGGTAGGTGAGCACCCAAGTAGTTTAGCCACATCCACTTCCCTAAATTTTTTTTTTAGGGCCAGGGATTCAACCCAGGACCTCACATGTGGAAAGCCAAACACTGAGCCACATTTCCTCCCCTGAGTTGGGTTTTTGTTCGTTTGCTTGTTTGTTTTTTTTTCAGGAGGCACCAGAAACCAAACCTGGGATGCCCCATGTGGGAAGTAAGCACTCAGCTACTTGAGTCACATCCACTCCCCTCTATATAAATTTGATGATTGGCTTTGCCATGTCTGCAAAGAAGGTTGTTGGAATTTTTATTGGGATTGCATTAAAACTGTAAATCACTTTGGGTAGCATTAAGAGCTTAATGATATTTTGTCATGCAATCCATAAATATGGAATGCCCTTCCATTTATTTATGTCTTTGATTTCTTTTAGCAATGTCTTGTAGTTGTCTGTGTACAAATGCTTTACATCCTTGGTTAAATTTATTCCTAGATATTTTATCTTTTATTTCTATTGAAAATGGATTTTTCTTGATTTCCTCTTCAACTTGTTCATCACTAGTATATGGAAACACTATTGATTTTTGCACATTGATTTTGTACACCACCACTTTGCTGACTTTGTTTATTAACTCTAATAGCTTTATGGTGTATTTGTCAGGATTTTCTATACATAGGATTATGTCATCCACAAATAGGGAAAGTTTTACTTCTTCCTTTCCAATTTGTATGCCTTTTTTCTTTTGTCTAATTGCTCTGACTAGAACTTCAATAGCAGCAGTGATAGTGAGCATTCCTGTCTTGTTTTGGATCTTAGAGGGAAAGCGTTCAGTCTTTCACCACTGAGGGTGAGGTTAGCTTTGGGATTTTCATAGTTGCCCTTTATCACGTTGAAGAATTTTCCTTCTATATCTAGTATTCTAATTGTTTCTATCTGGAAAGGGTGCTGGATTTTGTCAAATGCCTTTTCTGCCTTGAGATGAGCATGTGGTTTCTTGCCCTTTGTTTTCTTAAGGTAGTGTATTACAGTAACTGGTTTTCTTATGTTGAACTGCCCTTACGTACCTGGGATACATCATCCTACTTGATCATGGTGGATAGATCTTCCAGTGTGCTGTTGGGTTTGGTGTCCTAGTATTTTGTTGAGGAATTTTGCATCTAAGCTCATTAGGGATTTTAGTCTTTTCTTTTCTTCTGGTAGTTTCATTTGACTTTGGTACTAATGTTAAATTGGCCTCCTAGAATGAGTTAGGAAATGTTCCCTCTGCTTCAATTTTTAGAAGAGTTTGAGCAAGATTGGTACTAATTCTTCTTGGAATGTTTAGTAAAATTCATCTGTGAAGCCATCTGGTCCTGGGCTTTTCTTTGTTGGGAGATATTTTGATTTGTTGGCATACTATTGTTCATAATATCCTCTTACAATCCTTTTTATTTTTGCGGAGCCAGAATATCCCTCCCCCCTGCCTTCTAATTTAGTTTCATGTGTCCTCTCTTTTTTGCCACTCTAGCTAAATGTTCTTGATTTTATGGATCTTTTCTAAGAGCCAACTTTTAGTTATGTTAATTCTATCTCAATTTTTAAAAATTATCTATTTCATTTATCTCTGCTTTAATCTTTGTTATTTCCTTCTTTCTGTTTGCTTTGGATTTAGTTTGCTTTTTTTTTCATTTATGATTGGTCTTTAATTTGAGATCTTTCTTATTTTCTAATGTGAGCATATATATTTATAAATTTCCCTCATAAACTGCCTTTGCTGCATTTCATAAGTTTTTGTATATTGTGTTTTTGTTTTCATGTTCTTCAAAATGTTTCCTAGTTTCCTTTATGATTTCTTATTTGATCCATTGGTTGCTTAAAGTCTGCTGCTTAATTTTCAGAAATCTGTCTGTTTTCCAATGTTCTCCCTGGTGCTCTCCTCTAGAGTTTAATCTACCTATCAGGAAGATCTCCCTTAGAAGAGTGTGACCTTCAATAGCATACACATATGCTGTTCCTCACCATTTTTTGTACTTGTTACAAATTATATCTTCATACATCGTATATCCAAAACAATAAATTTATCATTACTGTTTGTGGAGGTGCATTTTGGAATATGTAAGAAGGAAAACGTGAAATTCCATACCACACAGTATAATACATTAGTATTGGCATTTATAATTACCTATATGGTTATCTTTTTGGGAGGTCTTTATTACATTATGCAACTTTGAGCCACTGTCCAATATATTTTCCTTTCCGTTTGAAGAACTCCCTTTAGCATTGCTTGTGGGGCACATCTTGTGGTGAAAACTCCCTCAGTTTTACTCATGTGGGATTGTCTTTATTCTTTCCCCAATTTTTGAAAGACAATCTTACCAGATACACAATTCTTGGTTGGTAGTTGGGTTTTTTCTCTCAGCACTTTAAATATTAATATTAATAACTGCCTTCTTACCCCCATGGTTTCTGATGAGAAATAGGGCACTTAGCCTTATTGGGGCTTCCTTGTACATAACACATTGTTTTACTATTGCAAGCTTTCAGAACTCTTTTCTTGTTCTTGGCATTTGAAAGCTTGACTATTATGCCTGGGTGGTTCTTTTTAAGATTTTTCTCTTTGGGGTTCATTGAATTTCTTGACTGTGATATTTATTTATTTCATTCAATTTGGAAAGTTTCCAGCCATTATTATTTTGAATATTCCTTCTTCCCTTTTCTCTCTTTTTTCTTCTTTGAGATTCCAATAAGCACATTTTGGTATGTTTGATGGTATGCCAGATGTCTCTTAGTCTCTCTTCACTTTTTTCTATGTTTTTTTTTTCTTTCTTTTTTTCTTTCTTTCTGCTCATCAGTAATTTCAATTTTGTTGTCTTTTGTTTTTTTTAAAGATTTTTTTTTCTTTCCCCTTTCTCTCCACCTCCCCCCACCACCACCCATCGTCTGGTCTCTGTGTCCATTAGCTGTGTGTTCTTCTGTGTCCACTTGCACCCCTGTCAACACCACCAGGAATCTGTGTCTCTTCTTGTTGCGTCATCTTGCTGCATCAGCTCTCTGTATGTGTGGTGCCACTCCTGGGCAGGTTGCACTTTTTTCATGCAGGGCAACTCTCCTCGCAGGGCTCACTCCTTGAATGCAGAGCTCCCCTACACAGGGGACACCCCTGGGTGGCACAGCACTCCTTGTATGCATCAGCACTGCGCATGAGCCAGCTCACGAGCCAGCTCACCACTTGGGTCAGGAGGCCCTGGGTTTCAACCCTGGACCTCCCATATGGTAGGTGGATGCTCTATCAGTTGAGCCAAATCTGCTTCCCTGTCTTGTCTTTGAGTTCATTGATTCTGTCTTCAGCCAGCTCCAATCTGCTCTTGAAACCTACTGGGGAATTTTTCATTTCAGTTGTTGTGGTCATCAATTCTGATTCTCATATTCTTCATTCATTGTTTTCCTGATATTCTTTAGTTATTTCTCTGTGCTTTCCTTTATTTCCTTGAGCAGAATGAGGATCAGTTTTTTAAAAGCCTTTGTCCTGTATGTCCCAAGTTTGTTGTTCTTCATTAATGGTTTCTGGATTTTTATCTTGTTCCTTTGGATGGGCTATTGTTATTTGTTTGTCTTGCACTCTTTCATTGTACATTTTAATTTTCTTTTAATTGAAGTATATCATTCATACATAAGCACACATAAACAATAAGTGTATAGTAAAGATTGTGAACTTACAAAATAAACATATGTAACATCACACAGGGGCCTCATACATCACCCCTCCACCAACTCTTTGCATTGGTGTGAAAAATTTGTTACAAACTATGCAAGAGCATCATCAAAATATTACTACCAACTATATTCCTTATCTTACATTTGGTGTATTTTCCCCCCAACCCATAGTATTTTTTTAAATGCATTTTTGTTACAGATATTGTGAACTTGCAAAGCAATCATACAGATGTGTAGATTTCCTATACAATTCCACATCCTGGTGGAACATTTGTTACAGATTATGAGAAAATATCACCAGACTATTACCACCAATCATGGTTCATAGCATACATTTAGCACACTTTTTCCATACAACTCCATTATCAACACAGTATAGCTTGGCATTAATGCAAAAATATTATAGTATTGCTGTTAACCAGTCTATAGGTCACACCAATTGTAGTTTTCCCATGTTTCTCCATATTCGCATCACCCTGCAATAGTGATGTACACCTGCTCTAGCTCACAGGACTCTCTTGCATTTGTGCCCTGAACCACAATTCTCAACCACCTCTGGATTCACTGTGTTATTCAGTCCCTAGATTATTCTTTTGCTTCCTTTCTATTGACATTTAATTCCCCAGGCTACCTTTTTCAGTCACAATCCCATTTATAAACCAGTTGTTATTCATTATAATGTGTTACTATCAACTCTATCCATCTCCACACTTTAAAGTCAAGTTAATTAAAACTTCTACGTACATTAAGCATTCATAGTTCTTCTCAACCCTCCTCTTATCTCCTTATAACCTATACTCTAGGTTTTAATTCTTTGTGTTTATTATTTCTATTTAGTTAAATTAATGAGACCATGGAATATTTGTCCTTTCGAGTCTGGCTTACTTTACTTAGTATAGTGGTTTCCAGACTCATCCATATTATCACATATATCGCAATTTCATTTCTTCTTATTACACATAGTATTCCATCATACATATATACCACATTTTGTTTATCCATTCATTGGTCGATGGACACTTGGGTTGTTTCACACTTTAGTTTTAATATTATAAAGTATTAAGTGTGGGATTTAGTCTTTGCATTGTCTGCTCATTAAGTTTGTATCCAGCTAATGATATGACTGAGATTTCCTAGAGAGCCATAAACTAACAAAACAAACAAACTAATGCAGCAAACTCCCTTTACAGTCTTTGCTGATTGGCTTTGTGTTTGCTGGAGCTCTCCCTCAGAGTTTAATCTACCTATCAAGAAGATCACCCTGAGGAGAATGTGAAATATAGGATCTTCAATGTCCTTTTGGAGACTCTGTCTTGTCTTTGGATGTGCTTATTTGTGACCTAAAGATTCCCACTATTTATAGGAATTCAACACCTCCTCTATTCCCTATGAAATAGATTTTCTCCCCATCCCAGGTACTTTGTTATATGACTGAAAGTAGGTAATCTTTTTCTCCAAGCTACTTTGACATAATTGTTTCTTACAATCCTTTAACTGTCTGTGAGCTGCATCTGTCTGCAGGGCAAGTTCTCATAGAGCAAGCCAGAGGTGAGTGTCCTGTTTTTAGTCTTTCAATTTATCACACAATAGATTGGCATTGACATAGAGGTACCATGGCATGTGTATCATGGTTACTCTGCTCCCTCTGAAATAGTGCCAGGGACCTGCAATGGGAATGCAGGCTGGCTCCACACAGTTCTGGGGTGCCAGAAGCTTTCCCTGTCCATTTTTTGTAACAATAAACTTTATTTTTAGAGAAGTTTAGATTTACAGAAAAATTACAACAAAAATATAGGGACTTCTCATATAACCCTCCCACATACCCACACACATAGTTTCCCCTATTATCAACATCTTACATTAGTGTGGTACATTTGTTACAGTTGATGAACCAATATTGAAGCATTACTACTAACCAAAGTCTATAGTTTACATTGTGGTTTATACTTTGTGTTGTACAGTTTTATTTGCTTTGACAAATGTATAATGTCATATGTCCATCCTTGTGGTATCATATCAAACTATTTCATTGTAATTAAGGTGCTCTGTGTTCCACCTATTCATCTCTCCCCCACCTTTCTGAACTACCCATTTTAAAAGCTGTGGTTCTTCATTCAGCACTTGCCCACTGACTACAACCCTTTAACTGTTTTACAGTGTTCTGAGGAAGATGGCTCTGTCAGGTTTTGCCAGTTGGTCAAAGATTCTGTTGGGTATAGCACCCTGGAGTGTCTTACACTGCCATCTTGTTTGACCAGATGGTTACTTCAATATTTTAAGAACCACTTTTCTGTTGTACACCCACTGAATGTCAGCTTCTTCTACAATATCACACTGAGCCAGATTTTGTAACATTCAAATTGGGACTTTTGCACTAGTGTTGTCACCATAATTTGCCAGAATGTCTACTTCTCTAAATATTAAAAAAGAAAGAAGGTTGGAAGGAATATTTTCTTCTTCATCATCCATATGGATATAGTCATATATTTTCCCAGATGTCCAGGTCTAGATTCCTGTGATTGTGCTTCTTTGCATGTGGGCTAATAGCATTACAGCTCGTCTCAGGCTTTCCTAGTCATTTGACCCTTGTCTCTTGAGCACCTTTGGTGCTCATCTCTCTGGACTGTGATCTCTTGATTGACACTCATTTCAAAGTGGTCTTTATGGACTCTTAGAAAGAAGAAATTTACAGCTATCTGTGTTTAACAAATGTATTATGCCAGGGAGTGGTGACTCTCAATAATTAGCAATATATGATTCAAGAGATTACGGCATTCATTCTGCGGCCTCAAGTCAAGGTGGGACTATTTAGGGAAACCTAGTTATTTCATCATGAAACTTTCTAAGGTTTACTGCAATTCTTTCTGAATGGAAAGGATCTTCATGACTCCAAATGGAGGCCATGCAGTGTCTTTCTGATCTGTTTGAGTCCACTGATGCAGATTTCTTGTAATGAGCACAATGCTTTCTCTTCCTTTACCTTCCTGAATATTTTGTCATTCTTTTCTGTCTCTTTCTTTCTCTTTCTTTTCTTCCCCATGCCCTCTTTCCATAATGTCCTTGTACTGAATGTGACTACTGCATAGTACTGGAATTATTTGGTTATTTAATTCATAAGGAATATATTGCATTCCTGATGCTGCTTATAAGTCTGCATATGCATTATACATCACCAAGTGAAATTTGCAGTGTAGCCCCATGTGCAGATGCTTGAAATTTAATTCAGTGAAAACTCTCTTTAGTGAATTATTTAATTAGGTTATATACAGGAAGATATACTGCTTTGGGTATGATTCTAAAGAGCTTAATCTACGCCTACTAATCTGCTCCAGTAGTTTTTCTTTCAGTAAATGTAATACAGTAGAATAAATTCATTCTGGATAGACCAACACATGAAGAAGCATCAATTTCATACCCTACACATGTGATGGTTTGAAGAGTTCTGTAGATCCCAGAAAAGATCATGTTCTTAGAGGTAATCCATTCCCATGCATGTTAACCTATGTTAGGTGGGAAGACTTGATTAAATTATGGGCCTTTGATTAGATTGTGTGACCCAGAGTGGGTCTTAATCCTCTTACTGGAGTCCTTTATAAACAGAGGACTAAAACAGCAGACAAAAAAAGCAGCAGAGACAGAGAAACCCTGAAAGCCTGAGAGGGAGGTCCTGGAGGCCATGGGCTAGAATCAGTGGAGCACAGAAGCTTGGAAAGAGGCCCCCAAGAGGCTTGAGGAGAGGAGAGAGATGATCCATATGCCTGATTACCAACAGTTGTGCATGGGAAGAAAGTAAACCCAGAGGAGAAGACGGACTGGCAAAGCTGTCATGTCTTGCCATGTGACAGCAGTCCAGGATTGCCAGCAGCCAACTTTTAGTGAGACAGCATCTCTGATGATGCCTTGATTTGGGCATTTTCACACCTCAGAGCTGTAAGCTTTCAAACATATAAATTCCCACTGTAAAAGCCAACCTATGTCTGGTATATTGCTCCTAAGCAGCTTTTAGCAAACTGAAATAATGCAATATAAGATAAAGCTTAAGCCAGCATTCCTATCCTCAAGAAGCTCACTATCTAATTGAGGCTCCAAGGATAGTACTCACAAGATAACCAAAGAACAAGACAGTATTTTAATTGCATTAGATAATATGGAATAGACTCCAAGAGCAACAGAACTATGTATATGAAATGAATCTACTTGTACAAACAAACACTGATCCCATTATTGGCAGTTATTGGGCAGTTTCTATGCTTGATATTAGCCGAAAGGCTGAGAAGGATGGGCAATTTCTATATGTAGAGCACTATACTAGCTAGCTCTGTGAGACTCACATACACATACTACCTGACTCATTGTCTTCAGGGAATTTACAATTACTTTACAGTGATAAAACAGGCACAGATGAAAAGTGAATAACCCTCACAGTACTTCTTTAAGACCTAATTCAGGTCCAGGGACTTTTCTTTTCTCTTTTCTTTTCTTTTCTTTTTTCTTTGCATTTAAAAAAATTCTGTAGTTGAAATGACAGAATAAAATGGTTTTGCTGAAACAACCTTCAAGAGAAAGAAAAGCGGGTCTTTATCAGTTAAAAAAAGCAAACTCCACAACTTTAAGATAACAGCTCTTCCTCTTCTAGACAAGGTAGAGAACAAATTAAAGAGAGAAAAGGCACAATCAAAATCAGGGTTTGTGATGGTAGGCATATATATAGCAAAGGTCAACTTTCAAAATTCCTGCCAGTACAGAAAATAGAGTAGCATTTACATTTAGAAACATTCACAGGGCAGACTAACTCTTTCTGACCCACCTAACTACCATTCATAAATATCTTTCTTCTTTCCTTATGGAAGTAATGACTTTGAATGAGTGCATGATCCCAGCTCTCTCCGCCCCAGGGTAGAGAACTTCCTGCTTTGTTCTGCTTTTTTTGGAATATGGCTGGGGTGGGGTGTGGTGCCTGCATCGGTTTCTTTTCACTAACAATCTCCTTGAGATCTCATTGGTTCCACCATTTGTATCTCCACCTCTTTACTCATGATTCACAAATTCGTACCTCTACCTTAGTTCTTATTCTTGAATTTTAGCCTTGTGTATCCAACTGCCTTCTATTTGACTAGCTCATAAACATCTCAGACTCATCAGGTCTTAAACAAAATTCACCATATTCCTCACTAAACTTGCTCCTTGTAATGTGTTTCTATCTCAGTAAATGCTATCTTCATTCAGGATCCTGAGAGGTATCCTAGACTCCCAATATAATCTGAGTTCCAATATAGTCCTACCCAATCCTGTAGATCCATCCTTTTCAGAATTACCTCTCCCTCTTTTTTATCCCCTCTGAGACTGCCTTAATTCATGTGCTTAATACTTTATACACTGGTCATTAAAATTGCTTCCTAAGTTATGCCTCTGCCTAGAGTTTGGCATCCAGTTCAATCGTTTCCTGCCTCAGTTAACATTATAGGGGGCAAACCTGATCAGGTCATTTCTCTGTTACAATTCTTCAAAAAGTTTCCATTAGCAAGAGGATTCAAGCAGGGGCATTTAAACACAGCATATTCTTCCTTATTAGCTCATACTTATTCCTCCATGCTCATCTCTGGCTTCTTTCCTATGTGCCGGCCATCCTCTTCGCTTTCTCTTCAAGCAGGCTTTACACATGCTACTCTGCCTTAAAAGATCTTTCCTCTTTACCTGGCTCACTTCAGTCATTTCTTCAAGACTCAGATCTGGTGATACCTCCTCCAGGAAGATTTTCCTGACCACCTTCTCTTGCAGACTGTGCTAGGTGCCATCCTCAAAGTTTCCTTCAAAACATTTGCACGAAAGCAGTTTATTTTAATAGACAGTGTTTTGCTTCCTCTAAACTGTAAACTCCTTGTGGGCAGGAAATATGTGTCCTCCACCTGTATCCTTAAAGTTTTACCAGCCCACACATATTGAACATTAAATGACTATTTGCTTTAGATGGTAAGCGAGGGACACAGAGTTCTGGAGATGGATAGATCTTGGTGTGCTAGAAAAGGGAAAGGAGGGTAGTCTAGGTGACAGAAATGGTTTGAACCAAAATGTAGGCTTGAGAATAGGAGAAATTCCTTGGGTGACTGCAAGGAATCAGCTAGTAATTTGGAAGAAAGTGGTCATCAGGTAGTTGGAAGTCAGGCTTTGGAAGGCGATCCAGGCCAGGCTCAACAGTTTCCCGTTATTGAATGATAAACTTGGGCTACCACTTAATGCTTAACTGCTGTCAAGTGAACTTGTTTCTCAAACATTTTTTTAAGTCCCAACTATGTGCAAAGTGTTATATATAATACCGTAAAATTTGTTTCAGCTATGTTGATTTTTGATTCTGACTAGATTGCAAACCTCCCTGAAGGCAAGGACAATCTTTTAAAATGCCTTAGGTTATTATTTTTTATTATTCAACCAATATTTATTGAGAATCTTCTATGTGCTTGGAGCTATGATGGAGATATACAAAGGATAATTGAGGTACTCTGGGTTTGGTGAGGACCCCAATAAACAAATATATTAAACAACACCACATATAAGTATTCTACTTGAGGTATATAAGGGATGTTTGGGGAGGAAGTACTATCTAGAGGGGGTCAGGGGAGATTTGAAGAGGTAAGATTAGCTCAGCACACACCTCTCCATATTCTGTCCCAAATGCAGAACTTCCTCTAAGCATCCTTTTCTTTTAGTGGTGGGGAGCGCATAGCCACGTGTCTCAGCTTGCCAGGCTGCCATCACAGATACCATGCAATAGATTATCTTAAACACCAAACAAAGGAAATGCACTGGCTTAGGGTTTTGAGGCTAGAGGCTAGAAAGCTTGCTTCCTCCTGGGATTGGTAGAATTCTGGTGCAGGCTTGCCATAATCCCTTGGTTTCCTTGTCTTTCCTGTCACATATGGATGTCCTCTCCTTTCTCTTTCCGGTTCCCTCTGACTTCCTGCTTCTGGCTCCTCCCTGTGGCTCTCTCCTCTAAAGGCCTCGTAAGTAATAGGATTAAGGCCCACCCTCATTCAGTTGGGTGGCACCTTAATTGAAAGCAACATCTTCAAAGAAGTCCTATTTGTAGTGGGTTCTCACCCACAGGAATGAGGATGAAGATTAAGAACATATCTAAATTGGGGTACCTACTTCATCTACTACACTATCTAAAACACTTGTTTCTTTTTGAAACATTGTCTTGGCTGTAAAGCTATTTCTTACAAATTTATCTAATGTCTCTCTCACTGTAATATTAGCCCAGATTCCAGTTTTGGAGCTACATAGAATAAATCAAATTAAAAGAAAAAGCTTTGCCATTTCTCAAGAGCATTTTCAGGTCCTTTAACCATTCCTCATTTGAGCTAGTCGCCATACATTTTTTAGACCTGTTTTTACGGGCTTCCCTCTTTCACTCCAAGGGACTGGCACACTTAAGAGAATTGCTGGATATCTTGATGTTCATATTTGTAAAACCGTTTTGAAGCTCAATAACAAAAGCCGCTAATATCTTCATATGTTATGCTGCTGCCAGAAGAGATCAAGAGATGACCAAAGGGTTGTAGCCATTACGTTAGCCTGAATACACTGTACTGAGCTGTGGAAAATCTAGTGGAAGGGGCCCTGGAGACCTACCTAGTCCAATCTCCTCATTGTACAGATGGTGAAACCGAGATCCAGAAAGATAAAGAGTCTTCAAAAACGTACAAGTTAGCTTATTCCACCAATCTTTGTGTGTTTCTGGTTGGTATTTGAAAATGGGCCATAGGAGAGTTTGGGAGCACACTGAAAGATGAAAGTGAAGTAATTATTTATCCTAATTAAAGGGGAAGCTAAAACACTTGCTTCAAGCATTTTCCAAGCAACTGTTTATATAATTAATGCTGTTGCTTTCTCTCCCTTCCCCCAAAGCCTCGGGGATTGGCTACTCTGACCCACAGCTTTATCTGTTGTGGACAGTCTTGTATGTCTGTGGTTTATTGGGTAATGATTTATATTTGCAAGGGAATGCTTGACTGGCATGGGCTGGGTTAGCTCAGCTAGAGAAACTTGCTAATGAAGCCAAGGTTGAGGGGTTTGGTCTCTGTGAGCCCCTTAGCTTTGCTGTGATCCTTAGCTACAGCCAATACCCTTAATCCCCACCTGTCATCTCACATGTGTGGGCTTTTGAAAGCAGTGGGGTGCTTAGAGAGTGAAGACTGATCATTACTTCCAAATGCTCATCTAAAATGGAAAATCACACATGCAATAAATAATAATACGATTACTATTGCTAATGTTTATGGTGTACTAAATATGTTGCTAAAACTATGTGAATATGCTTTTACAGGCGATATCTTATTTAATCCTCACAACAACCCTATGTGGTAGATACCATTACTATCTGCATTTTACAGATGCAGAAAATGAGGCCGAGCATAGTTTAATAATTTGTTCAAGTTTAATTGACTAATTGCAGTAGAGCCAGCCAAGGATTTGAACCTCAGTTTTTCTGATTCCAAAGTCCACAGTCCATTGAAGCAAGCAGCTTTACCAGCATGGGTGGTTGGTTATGCATTGATTATCTCTACGTTTCAAGTCACGTGTTCATTTGTCAGCTCTTATTTTATTATTAGCAGGCTACACAGGTGTTATAGTGTACTGCTTAAAAGCATGGATTCTGAGGCCAGAATTTCATGTATTAACTTTGGGATTTAGAGCAAGTTTTCAGACTTTATGCCTCCTCTTCTTTATCTCTAAAATGGGAAAACCATAGCACCTTCTTAGATTTGTTGGGGATTAAGTTAGTTAATACCAATAAAGGACTGAGAACAGCACCTCAGAGGGAGCACTTCCGAAGTGTTTGTTTTCACTGGACCTAAGAATGAACTAACAGCAGCATTTTAGCTTTGGAAAAATGTGCTCATTTGCATTGTCATGTTATTTCAGGCAGCACCACACCCAAACTGCCAGTCTGCATGCTCACAAAGAGAGGTCCGAGAGCAACTCGGGAATGTGTTTTGAAAACTAACATGGATTCCTTTAAAACAATTCAAGAGGGCCGCCCTGTGAAAGTTGAAGTTTCCTTCATTCCAGTCTTCTCCCTTTCTGAGTGTTCCAGGAACACACCAGTGATAGAAGGCCATTGTGCAATGTCCTTTTCCAGGAATACAGAGGATGTGTATTTTGTTCCCTCCTGTGACAGATTTGCTCCCATGCTTGTTAGCTGGCTTCAGCCTCCCATTAACTGAATCCCTGGGGGGAAGAGCAGTTCCTCTACATTAGTTAGTAATGGTCTTGTTAATGATAAATTGATGAAGAGCTGCTTTTTTACATTAAGTAAATGGCCCTTTGACAATGGGGTTGGAATCAGATGAGGGTTTATATTCTGTTTTGCTGGGAGAGTGAGAACTACCTAAAATATTCTGCTTTTCTTATCTGTTATTAGAAAGTAATATAGTCAAAGCATTTAGGATTTTCAGCTTAACAGAACAACTTAAAGTATATGTTTGTGACAAGTGGCTTTATTCTTTTATTCTTTTATGTTGTCTTTTGGGAGATAAATGGCTTCATCACATTCCAGGGTCTATTGATGGTCCACAGACATCAATGTCATACCCCTCCCTCTTCATCCAACTTGAGTGGTCATGGCATGCTTTCAACTGGATTCTGGGCCTTTTCTTCTATTCTGAAGAGTAAAGGGGCTATCCTTAAAATCCCTAAGGAGGTCTTGGGATTTGTTCATTTCGAGATGACTGTGGTCATTGTAGTCTGACCCTGGTGAAAGAACTGAACTTTGGAGGGCCCTAAGAACTGTATAAGTGGTTCTTGAGGCTCTTTGGAGTCTGACAAACACCCTAAAAATTTGGCCTTCACACTCATCTCCATGCTGGGAAAGATCATCTTCTGGGACTGAGGGATGAAGCTCTCTTTTCAAAGGAGTTGACCCCATGGTGATGGATGCCTTGTTTGTCATGATTAACCAAAAGAAAAAACTCTTGGGGGCCAGAATATACTAATTATGTAGTCTTCTTTCCTGTGGTCCATGAAACATCTGAGAAAGAGTTCACTACCCAAGGGCAGAAGTCCCCTGTAATTCCCCCCTAGGATTTCTAAGAAAGAGGAGCTTTTGGGAGCTTCTTTTGGTTCCTTCCCAAACTATATAAATTAGAAACAGCAGGGCCTGTATCAACAAGCATTATCCCCCTTTGGGATAAATTATTGAAGGCAGGTACTTTGGATGCAATTAGTGCAGCACACATATTTGAAAAAAAATAGTGTTTGTATTCTGTTTTGGTTGAGTAGGTATAGGTTCATAATAAGTTGACTATTTCCAAGATTGCCCTTACTTAGTGTTTTTTCCTTAAGAGGTTTAGGGGAGAGTAAGTCCTAGACAGGAATATGTATTTGGAAGAGGGAAAACAACATGTATTGCACATTGTGCTGCATGCTTTATATAAATTATTTTAATTTTTAGGACGACTTCTGAGGTACATTTTAAAATCAGTGGTGAACTCTTTTTACCAATAAGAAAACCAACCATTAAAATCCTATGGTTCAAACAGGAGAATTGCATCCATCATGCAAGTGGAATCTAAGCACCCTCTCGATACAGAGGTGGAGTGGACATAACCATCCCAGGGTCCAAATGGAGGAATAGAGTGTGGTGTAGAGTGGACTTACAGATATTCTATTCTGGAACTATTGTGATTAGTAATGGAAGTAAATGTAGCATTGATGTGGAGAAAGTGGCCATGGTATCTGCTGAGGGTAGGGAGTGGGAAGAAGAGATGTGATGTGGGGGCATTTTCAGGACTTGGAGTTGTCCTGGGTGGTACTGCAGGGACAGTTACTGGACATTGCATGTCCTCCCATGGCCCACTGGGTGGACTAGGGGAGAGTGTAAACTATCGTGTGGACCACTGACCATGTGATACAGCAGTGCTCAGAGATGTATTCACCAAGCGCAATGAATGTCCCATGATGATGGAGGAGGTTTTTGTTATGGGAGGAGTGGGGTGAGGGAGGTGGGGGGACATATGGGGACCTCATATTTTTTGAATGTAACATTAAAAAATAAATAAAGATAAAGGAAAAAAAATCCTTTTTATGGTTAATATGTGTCTTGGTTTGCCAGGGCTGCTATAACAACTACCACAGACTGGTTGGCTTAAACAATAGGAATTTATTGCCTCACAGTTTTGGAGACTAGATGTCCAAACTTAAGGTGTTGGAAGTATCATGTTTTCTCTGAAGTCTATAGCTGGAGGTGGCTTGTAGGTATCCATAACTCAATCTCTACATCCATCTCATGGCCATCTGTCTCCTTCTGTCTCCTCCTTCTGTGCCCAAATTTCCTCTATTTATAAAGACTCCAGTCATATTGGATTAATGCCCACCCTAATTCAGTTTGGTCTCATCTTAATTAACAGGATTTTAAAAAAAGATTTATTTATTTATTTATTTATTTATTTATTTATTTATTTTTCTCCCCTTCCCCCCACCCCTGTTGTCTGTTCTTGTGTCTATTTGCTGTGTCTTCTTCTTTGTCCACTTCTGTTGTTGTCAGTGGCATGGGAATCTGTGTTTCTTTTTGTTGCATCATCTTATTGTGTCAGCTCTCCGTGTGGGCTGCACTTTCTTTCTGCACTGGGTGGCTCTCCTTATGGGGCACACTCCTTGCATGTGGGGCTCCCCTACACAGGGACACCTCTGCGTGGCAGGGTACTCCTTGCTCGCATCAGCACTGTGCATGGGCCAGCTCCACATGGGTCAAGGAGGCCCGTGGTTTGAACTGCGGACCTCCCATGTGGTAGAGGGACGCCCTAACCACTGGGCAAGTCCACTTCCAATTAATAGGATCTTTGAAGATCCATTTAGAAATGAGTTTATTCACAGAACTGGGGCTTAAGACTTGAATATATCTTTGTGGGGAACATGATTTGATCCATAACAATATGCTTGCTGAGCTGGGATTCTAACCAGTTGGACTCTTGACTATACTACTCAGTATGGTACCAATGCATGGGAACTTGAATTGGAGGCAAGGTTTCTATGGAATTGGCCCCTGGACAGGATACTAAGTGAAGGAGCAGCAACAGAGCCTATTTAATCAAGTTTTCAAATTGCACCCTTGGCATGAGTTGCCTCAGGCATGAGGCAGCTAAGGATCTTATTTTAGCAGAATTAAACTCTTTAATGGATTTTTCC
Organism: Dasypus novemcinctus; assembly: GCF_030445035.2. Taxonomy (NCBI): domain Eukaryota; kingdom Metazoa; phylum Chordata; class Mammalia; order Cingulata; family Dasypodidae; genus Dasypus; species Dasypus novemcinctus. The sequence continues at coordinate 36,173,503 of NC_080681.1, read as the reverse complement.
TCCTGATGCTCTGAGAATATTTCTGGTCTAAGAAATATCTTCTTTCTCAGCAAGATCTGTTCCACACAACAAAAGACCACAAGCAAAATTTATTTTTAGTCTAATGAAAAGAAAAAAAGGAGAGAGATTAATTAGGGTTTATTTTCCATGCACATCAGATACCGTTTTGAAACTATGTTGTTCTTAATTTTCCCTTCATATGAATTTAGAAGTTTGTATGAAATGACTGCACTAGAAAAGAACCAGTGAAAACAGCATTGGTAAGTGTTGATAAAGCATTGGTAAGCGGATGTGCCATCCCGCTTGTCAAACCTCTCATACTTTAGGGCTGAATGGATTTGAAGGTTGGGCCTTCCCCATCCCACTTTCTAATTCATGGAGCTTGAATATTAACATTTCAGGTGAAATATCCTAAGTTTCAGACTTGCAAATTTTTGTCACAAAATCAAAAGGAATAGACAATTGTAGGAGCAGAGGGAGAATGGGTGGGAGATAAGAGGACCTCTTAGTGTCAGCAGGATGCAAATCAACAGGATAATGAGGATTGCTGGAGTAAATAATTTCCATTTTATCCCCAATAAGAATATTCCCTCCCTCACCTTTCAAATACCCTGCTACCTCCCTGTTCTTTGAAACAAATGATTATCTACTCTTCATTCTTGAAACAAGCCCTGAAGTAGGTATAGTTATGGAATTCTGAAGTGTTTCTATCTGGGTCCTTCTGCTTTACCCTGGGAAATAATGGGCATTAACATGTATGTAGGTTTTATACATGTTTTGCAAAACCCTATTTGTTTTTATCATTTGAATTTGTGAGCATAGGAGTACCTCCCAGAGTATATTAGGTATTCTCATCTTGGGAATTCATGGACAACTCTGGAAATTCTGCGAAAAACAAGAGATTCTATACAATGTGTCCAGTTAAGGCTGACAGAAACACAAAATGAAATGGATAGTCTGTATAAACTCTTCCGTCTTAAAATGGCATTTGTTTTTTTCTGTCTCACTTCACTACTACAGATTCTGGCACTTTCTCTGGCTTACTTGACTGGGATGATCTTATGGCATTTCTTAAAACAACCCTCCACGTGTCTGACACAGGTTTAACCCTTCTTTATGTCAAAGACTCTGAAACAGCGGTACTGAGTTAGCCAAACTGCCATGATGGGCACAATCAAAACCATTCTCTTCTTTTGCCATGGTCTTCAGTGGCTGAAGGAGAACCAGCTATTGATCTCTGGTACTCATCATTTAGCTGGTTTGCTGTGAAAACAAACCACTTAACCAAATAATAGGCACATCTTTTCTTTCTCTTTCTCTTTTAGGGACATAGAAATAGCCTTGGGTTAAGATAAAATAAGTACACAGAACCAATACTTTTCGGCATAGACATAAAAGTGAGTCTCTGGCAGTGGGACCTCAGTAAATTGTAAAATGCCTTTCTAAGCACTCCTTCTTCCCCTGTTCCCTCCCCCTTCTCTGTTGGATTTAGAAATTTGGAATGATGTATACTACCATCCTAGATAATGCTTGAAAACAGGAATAAGAAAGGCTTATCAATCCTCAGTGCTTTTTAGTGGGAAAGCATCTTACATTCCTACATTTTAGTGGCAGAAGCAGGTGGTATATGAACTTGTTATTCTTGATAGAAGAATCCATAAATAAGGCAACATATGTCAATGTTGTCTTGGCAAAAAATAATGGATCGATTATACATCATGAAAACATTATTGTCTCAGAGGCTTTTAAAGAAAGCTACATACAATTTTAAGGTTTATTTAGCTATCCCTTTATTCACCTTATCTTAATTTGCAAAGAATGGTTCATATTATTTACATGTCAGAATCTTTAAGGTCTTTTATTGTTTTTCACCTTGTTGAGAACATATCTGATTACTTTTATACTGCCACTGGACTGTAAGTCCTTGGGTTTAGGGACTGTGTATCTGCAGTTATATCTCCACTAGAATTGTGCTTGACACAGAGAAAGTTACCAATGAATACTGCTGACCAAATGAATGACTAATAAAATAAAATTTGGGAAGCGAACATGGCTCAAGTGATACAGCTTCCACTTACCATATGGGAGGACCTGGGTCTGATCCCTGCGGTCTCCCGGTGAAAAAGAAGAAGAGAAAGTGTGCCTGCGTAGTGAGCCAGTGCCCGCACAAGTGCCTGTGTGGTGAGCAAGCACCCATGCGAGTGTCCACGTGGTGAGCCAGTGCCCCGCACAAGCGAGTCATGCAGCAAGATGATGACGCAACAAAAGAGAGACAAGGGGGAGAGTCAAGGTGAAGCGCAGCAGAAACCAGGAACTGAGGTGGCACAATTGACAGGGAACCTCTCTTCCCATCAGAGGTGTCTAGAAGTGACTCCTAGAGAAGAGAAAATGAGAAGACAACATAGACAACAAAAACAGCAGGACAGGGGAGGAGGGGAAGGGGGGAAATAAATAAATCTTTTTTAAAAAAAACCACAATTTTTAAAAGAGACAGTATAATCCAGTATAATCTAATTATTCTAATTGGAGAGAAGGTCAATCTGAATTAGCCTGAATTGTGGAACATTTGTAAGGAACTGCAGAACGTTCTGTTTTTATGTCTCACCTACTTGGAATGGTTAATGACATGTTTTCAAGTACACAATCTACTGGGCCTGCTTTAATCAATAGATTTAATCGCCTGATAAAACAAAATTTGAAATTAATTTTTCTGCTTGGGCCTACCAAAATATTTACGAACATTTCATCTCCTAAGCTGATACAACATTCCCCTCCAATTTTTTAAAAAAATTATACTGCCCTTTGCAAACTCTTCTTAAAGCAGATTATTGTAAACCTGACTGGCAGGGTCTAGGTGACTAACTGGGGGCCAAGCTGACTCTCCTTTCTTGAAAGGTGCTGAGCTTTATTTTCCAAATTAAATAGTAGTATTTAAAAATAGACTTTATTTTGAAATAATATGTTCTCTTTTTGGAAGGTCTTAAGTGAAGAACATTGCATTTTTAAAAACTCCTAGTGATAGAATATTTGCTGAACTGAATGGAACACAGATGCTCCTAGATGAAAGAAACAGGCATTTATAAACTAACATTTCCAAGTTGTGTTTTTAATATGGAGGTTATAGAAACAAATTTGCCTCCAGTATCTATATTTTCTCATACTGCGACCCGTATTTCTCTTGTCCTCAAAAAGAAAGCATACAGGAGACCAACTCTTAAGTTTAAAATCTTCCACACCTTTCCAAATTAAAATCCAAAATCCTGTAACCGAGGGTCAAAACTCCTAAGGGGTCTCATTGCAGCTTGTGGGAGGAGTGGTAACTGCCTGCTTGCAGCCTGCCCTCTTCTTTTAAGTCAGGAGGGATGCCAACTCTTAACCACAAATCTATTCTACATTTGAATATATAAATGATAGAATTCCTACCTTTTATAAGTTTCTTTCTGACAGGTAGGCTCAGAAAACATCTTTCCCTAAAACTGAAATGTTGATATAAATATCTGAAGAAAAATTCTAATCACAGTATACATTGAACAGACTTACTGATCTTGTATACCTGGAAAAAGATTTTCAAACAGAATTTGTCAGCTCAGTCTTGGCATTCCTTGTCAAACAAAAGCACGCCTAAAGACACATTTCAAAAGCAGACAATGCAGCACTTGCCAACTTGCAGAAAATCGAAAAGGAATGCAGACGCCAAGAACAAACAGAATAGAGAACCAATAAGAAATGGAGCACAGTTCTGAGAAACCGTTTCAGAGAACCAAATATGCTTTAAAAAGGCCACATCAATAATTAAACATCAGCAAGTCAAGCTCCATTTTTTATTTGCTGCAATTGTCTTAAGATTTGTAATGAAGAAATGAAATGATCGATTCAGCTACAGCAAAAAGGAGCTAATACTTACAAACTGGGGGTTAAGATGTGGAAAAAGAGGGTGGAAGTGGGAAAGAAATCTGACTTTTGGCATGGAATACTTGCAAAAATGGAGATATCTTTAGTTATGTCAGAATTTAAACATTTCAATTAACAGCAGACTTGGGCCAGGTGGACCTTAGCAGAATTAAAAGTCTGATTTTTTAAAAAAGCTGTGACCTTATGTGTCTACTTGTATTTATGTCATTTGTGTGCTTCACTCGGGTTGACTATACATTGATTAGATATTGTATCATACAGCAAGACACAAGTCTGTGTTTACTACTAATAAAATAAAATCATGTGCTTTCCTAAGGCTTTAATATTTTTTCTATCCATTTTTAGAGTATTACCTATAGTGAAATTGGGCCTAGACTTCACCAACAGGTGTCTTTACCTGAATACAATTTTTATTACATGGAAGGAGTATTAACTTGGGCTTTGATGGACGTTTTCTGTACTTTCACACACACATGGCATGGTAAGGCACAGACAAGTAGCAGGACATGAGAAGGCAGTAGAGAGGACTCCCTGGAAAGATGGCCACAGACGAGTACTGGGGCATGAGGCTGCTTTTTTTTAAAATTAATTTATTTCTCTCCCCTTCCCTCCCCTCACCCTGGTTGTCTGTTCTCTGTATCTATTTGCTGACGTCGTCTTTGTCCGCTTCTGTAGTTGTCAGCGGCTCAGGAATCTGTGTTTCCTTTTGTTGTGTCATCTTGTTGTGTCAGCTCTCCGTGTGTGCAGCACCATGCCTGGGCAGGCTGCACTTTCTTTCGCGCTGGGCAGCTCTCCTTACGGGGTGCACTCCTTGTGCGTGGGCTCCCCTATACAGGGGACACCCCTGCGTGGAAGGGCACTCCTTGTGCGCATCAGCACTGCGCATGGGCCAGCTGCACACGGGTCAAGGAGGCCCGGGGTTTGAACCGGGGACCTCCCATGTGGTAGATGGACGCCCTGACCACTGGGCCAAGTCTGCCGCCTGAGGCTGTTTTTTGTGGAAAGGATGTGGGGAGCTTCATTTTTGCCAGTTTTGAGCCATTGACAGGTTTTAATCTCCTTTATGTTTAAAGAATTTGTTTCCATAAACTGGGGTAGAATGAAAATTAATGTGGCTTGTCTTTAATTGTGTGTGTGGCGGTTTGGAGCTATATGCCCCCGAAAAACATGTCCTTAAGCTTAATCCATTCCTATGGCTGCGAACCCTTGTAGATAGGACCATTTGATGAGGTTACCTCAGATAAGGTGTAGCCCAGGATGATTCTTAATTCTATTACTGAAGGCCTTATAGGGAAGGCAGAGAGAGAGAGAGAGAGAGAGAGAGAGAGAGAGAGAGAAAATGCCACAGAGCCAGAAGATGAAAGTCAAGGAACCTGGAAGAGAAGATAGAGACCTGGAGGGGCCGCCATATGCATTGCCTTGTGCCAGAGGAGCCAAGGACCAAGAATCACCAACAACAGCCCTAGAACTTCAATCTTTGGTAAGAAAGCATGGCTTTGATGACATCTTGATTTGGACTACTCCTAGCTCAAAACTACGAGCCAATAAACTCCCATTGTTTAAACCAACCTATAGCATATTTGCTTTAGCAATGAGGAAATCAGAACAGTGTGTAATGTGGCTGATGTAAAATCTTGCCCTTCTATGACAGTGTTTTAACAGAAAAGTTGTTTTTATACTGTTTTAGTCATAGGAAAGAAGACTCAAACGATAGTTATGAGTTTTTCATATAATTGTAGACTAACTTTTTTTATTCTTAATTTGTTACTCAAGGAAAAAGAGGAATCCGAACTTTATTTCCCATTATTATTTGAATAAAATGGAGCATCTTTTTGATAAAAAAATTATAGTGATTTGACAATTTCATTGTCTTCAAGTATTTGCAGATCCTCCATTTCTTAGGTTTGTGATACCGGACAAGTTATTCAACCCCTCTGTACTTCAATGTCTCATCTACCTAATAGCTTTGTTGTCAGGATTAAATGAGTTAACATGCATAAAGCGCTTCGATCACTGACTGGGACATAGCAGATGCATAAATGTTTGTAATTCTTGTAGTGGTCTTAGTCACATCTATACAAGTATAAAATTATCATTTTTTCTTTTTGTAAAACAGCTTTATTGATGTATGATTTGTCTGTCATAAAATTCACCTGCTTTAAGTCTACAATTTAATTATTAAAAAAATTTTTTATAGAATTGTACAACCATCACCATTCCAATTTTGATGGCCTATTCACCAGTTGATGAACATTTGGGTTGTTTCCACTTTTTAGCTGTGCTATGCTACTATGAACATTCATGTACCAGTCTTTGGATAAACATATGTTTTCATTTCTCTTGGTAGATGTGTTTTCATTTCCCTTCAGTAGATATTTGAATATACAGTATTGCTGGTAATGTGGCAAATTTGGCTTAACATTTTAGGAAATTGCCAAACTGTTTTCCAAAGTGGCTTTATCATTTTACATTCCCACCAGCAATGTTTGAGAATTCAAGTTTCTCCACATCCATGCTAACACTTGTTACTGTCTGTCTTTTTGACTATAGTCATTCTAGTGAAAATGAAGTAGTATTTCCTATGGTTTTAATTTTCATTTCCCTAATGACTAATGCTTATTGGCCATTCATATCTCTTCTTTGGTGAAATGTCTATTAAAAATATTTGCCCCTTTTTAAATAGGTACCTTGTTTTTTTCTTATTTAGTTGTAAGAATCTTTTATATAGTCTAGATACAAGTTCTTTATCAGAAATATAATTTGCAAATTTTTTTTCCCAGTCTATGGCTCATTTTTTCACTGTCTTAAGTTTCTTTTGAAGCAGGAATGTTTTTTAATTTTGATGAAGTCTAATTTATAGCTTTCATATTTTAAAGATCATGCTTTTTTCAAATCTGAGAACTCTTTGCCCAACCCAATGCCATGAAAATTTGTTCCTATGTTTTCTTACGAAAGTTGAATAGTATCGTTTTAGCTTTTGTATTTATGCCTTTCATTGAGCAAATATTTGGGTGCTATGACTTCACAGATACAAAGACTTGGTCTCTGCTCTCAAGAATTTTATAGTCCAGTGGGAAGATGGATGTACACACAAATTATCACAGATAATTTCTACAATCTGTTGCTTTGATGGAGGTAGGTGTTCCATGTAGGAGGACAAGAGCAGAAAGGGCCAAGCTGTTTGTGGGAGTTAAGGTCTGTTTCACTGAGAACCTACTGTTGGAGCTGAGACTTGAAGGAGGAGTTGGAGTTGCCTGCATGGAGAGTGTGGAGAGAGATATCAGGCATAGGTAACAGCACAAGCAGAGGATTAGGAAGGGGCATGAACCAGATTATGACAGAATCAGCTGACAGGGAGAGCATGGAGGGGAATGAAGTTAGTGGGTCGGCAGGGACTAATAGGCTTTGGAGTTCAGGCAAAGAAGTTTAGATCTTATCGTATACTGTTGAAGAATTTTGAGCAGGTGAGAAATGTCAGGTTCATGTGGTATGAAAATAATTTTGGTTGGGAGACATATGAGAACGTTGTATTTTTTTTTTACATGAGTTTTCTGTAAACTTACAACTTCTCTAATTAAAACATTAGAATAACTGAAAAATGACTTTGGTGGCTGTGTAGAGTTTAGATTAAAAAGGGGATAATAACTGCATACTCTATGGACCACCAATTCTAGAATCACTTTGCTAGGCTTCAGCTAGATCCACTGATCAGGAACTGGGGGCTGGATCCCATGAATCTGCAAGTCTTTTTTTTTTTTTACAGGCTCCCCAAATGATTATTATCCAGTGCAAAAGATAGGAACCACTGGGTTAGAGAACAGAGCAGTACTTACTAAGCTATAGCTGTAGTTCACGTAAGAGATGATTAGATTCTTAACCCAGCAGATGCAGTGAGTCAGGAAGGTTATGAAAGATATTGAGGAAAAGGGAAAAAAGTCAGGATTTATTAATACATTGCATGTGGGGGAAAAGAAACTGATAACACCTGGATAGGTGGTGGCATCACTAAATTAGATAATAAATTCAGGTCGAGGAGTAGTATGGTGGTGGTTGAGTGGGAGGAGGGAGTAAGATCAATATAAGAGATCCCAAGTTTGAGGGACCTGTGGGACACTCAGCTAAAGCTGTCTAGCAGAAATTATGTATATATAGTTCAGGAAAGTGGTCTGGGCTGGACAAAGGAGATTTAGGCATCTTCAGATACACTTGTAACCATGTGCCTGGGTAAATTAGAATATACAATAAAATCATTTTGTTAGGACTGGTGGAACATGCATGAATTCCTCATTAAGTGTACAAAGGCACACTCTGGAAGCCAATTAGCCTTCAGCTTGATAACTCATCATGTATTAATGCATGAGAGTTTAATTGCTTCTCATCTTACACTGCGCTTCCCCTCAGTGGCAATGTTATTCATTCAGTGGTAGGTAAGTGGATTAGTTATCTATAACAAATAAACACCAGATTTTCACTGGCTAAATAAAAAATAAAAGTCTGTTTCTCATGTAAGTGATAGTCCAATGCATGTACTCCTGATTGGCAGGAAGTTTCCTACATGTGGTGATTCAGAGGCCCAGTCATTTCCTTCTGACTCCACTTTCCTCTAAGGCCTTGAGATGTCTGCATCCAAGGAGCATCTGGGAGAAAGAAGAGAGGGCGGAGAAGGCACATCCACTTCTTAGCCACGTTGGCCCAGAAGACGTGCTCATCACTTTTGCTTATGTTCCATTGGTGAACAGTAGTCATATGGCTCCATCTAGATGCAAGACAGGTGGAAAATGTATTGCCTGGCTGGGTAACTGTTTATCAGCAATAGCTCTGTATAATGGAATGGGAGGCACGAATATTTGGATGATGTTTAGTAATCTTTATCATAGTAACCATAATGATACATAGATAATATTCAAACTGGTATCAGAGTAGACTTAAGCAAACCGCTGCACAAAAGGTTCTAATTGTTGATTAACTAGAATTTTTGAGCCTCTGCTCTATGCTCGGCACTGTTAGGCACCATAGGGGTAGAGTGAAAGCTTGGATCAATTGACCAATCAAAAGGTATTTATTGGGCACCTGTTATGACCACTGCTTTATGTGAAAACATGAGTTAATTATGATCCCTTTCCTTGAGGAGGCAAGAATGACACCTTTGAAGTGATCTGCAATCAGTGCGAGAGAGAACAGTAGCCTTCAGTAGTAAATAGTGTTGTACATATTGTTTTCGATGATAAAAACCTGGAAGGTGGGGGTATTTAGAGCAAGCATAGCTGAGGAGGTGGAGCTTGAACTAAGCTTTGCAGAATGGGATTTGACTGGATGGAGTGGAGAGGTGGGAGCATGGCAAGTAAAAGATGAATGCAAAAGTGAAGGCACAGAGGCACCCCAATGCAGATGTTCATAGAACATGAGACCATTCTGATGAGACCAGAGGACATGTGCTGGGCGAAGCCACCTCGATGAAATCACTTCTATTTGGCACTACAGCGTGAAAAATTGTTTTGAATTTGCACCCAATTTGGCATCACGGGGAGGGAAGCTTCTTTGTAGGGATGGGTGGGTGGGCAGGATGTAGACCAAGAAAACAGTTCTGTTTTTTAACCTGAGCTCTAAATTGTAATTCACAGGGGCAGATGCTTTAAATTGCAGGCTTTACTTTTGTATTTTATTGTTTCTCACACCGGCAGCAACGTGTAACTTGCTCACTCTTTGTAGTGGGCTCCAGGGTGAGCAGTAGCAGGGATTTATTTATTCAATGACAGTTAATGATTCTCCTGAGGGATGCTGGGTAAGGCGGTTCGCAGAAAATAAGGCTATCTTGGTTGAATGGGGTCATCTTATAAAGGACTTTGACAGTCAGACAGCCGAGCTCAGACTTGATGTGGTAGGTACTGGGGAGCCATTGAAAGTTTCCAAATAGGTGGGTAACTTTTTGAGAGTGTTAGTTAATGAAGATTCATCTTCTATCAATATGCAGGATGGCTGGAGGTGAGGGAGGCTGGGGGACGGGAGTTCTGGCAGATAGTTTTAGTAATCCAGGAGCGGAGGCCAGAGGACTGGAAGAGAGGGAGTGGAGAAATACAAGAGGAAAATGGTCACTGTGAGAGGAGGTGTCAAAGAAAACCCTTAGCTTATGAGCCTGGGAGACTGGCAGTGCTGCCGAAGGGAATTAATGGGTGACAGTGTCAGAAGGCACGAGAAGAGGATCCTAGTGATTACAACGGACTCGGACTTGCTGGTTGACAGCATGGCTGATAAAGAGTCCTCGCCATCTCCTCAGTCTCTCTTCAGGTAGGGAAGTGCATTTGCAGCTCAGTGGACCACTTGCTTCCTGCAGCTATCTGCCTTTGCTCCGAGTCTTCTTAGGTGCCCGACAACCCTCTAATCTGAGGATCAAGGCTGGCAAGCCAAGACTGAAGGCTTTTGAGTAGTCTCTAATTTTTATTGACAGCCCCGAAAAGTTCTAGATGCACTTAGCACCTCCAAAGAAGCGCTAAATGATTTAACATTTTGGGGACAAATTGGTTCTATTAGCCTCTAGTGCCAAATTCACCAAAAATAGCTCATTAGCTGTGCATTGTGATTTCACTGGGGTGCCCTGCTCTTGGCTGGAGTCCAAAGAACACATTTGTATAAAAATGTTCCTATTATGGAGTGTGATACCTATTAATGGAACACCATATGCAGCAGCTCATGTCCCCTTGCCTCCTCTCAGTCTATCAACCTGAGGTTTGTATTTTCTCTCCATTTTTGCCAAGTGACCTGCTTTGTAGGGGTTAAACTTTACCTAATGGGCTAAGGCCTGAGATGCTACAGCAATCAATCTTTCATCTGGATTCAAGCATCTTGGTTTTCCCTTTCTCTGTGCCTACTGCCAATCCTGACTCTTTCATTCCATCGTAGCCTGGGGGAAAGAAAGGGAGGGGGCAAGGTTGAGAGTGGGCTCCAAGCCCAGACCTACAGCTGTGCCTGATTGACCGACATTTCTGTTGTTAGCCACAAAAAAGACTGCTTTTAATGGCTAAAGCCAGAATGACCAGCTGGTGTGACAAGCCTTGGGTTTTTGCCTAGTTGCATTAAAATTCATCAGTTCCGGTCCTTTTTCATCATGTGAATGATTTTTAAGGGTGGTATTTCCAGGCACATTGTTTACTGAAGTTTCTGGCTATGAAATAATATCTGAAGTTCTTCCTTCCTCCCCCACCCCCATGCTATCTTCCATTTTGTAAGTGACTTTAAACTTGCATCAAAAATAACTTAGAATAAAAAATAAACGGGGGATGTTTGTTATTCATCAGAAGAGACCTGTTGAGATGTTGACTATCTACAGAAAATCAAGAAATAATATCAAATTTAAGAATGAACACTACACAGTTATAAATATCTATCTGAAAAACAGTGTTTTCTGAAATACTAGATCCAAAACTCACTAGGTGAGCACGATCTCTTTGAATTTAGGATCTAGATTTTCACTTTTGTCTGGAACTAGAGTAGAGGGTTGAAAATTTCCCATAGATTGATATGTTGGGGAAAGGTATAAGTCAGTAAAAAGCATCATTTGTACCAGGGGTGCTTTTTCCCCCTTTCAGCTCATTTGTAATAAACAAATTTGTTTTTAAATTAGTGTATGAAGTCAGCAAACATGTAATGAGCACCTACAGTGGAACAGCGCTGTGGGTGATGCAGAAATGAAGAAGGCACAATCCATGACCTCAAGGTGTTCACATGCAACAGGTACACAAATTAGGGTTTTAAAAATCCAGAATGGGAAATGTGCTAAAATGAACAAGCGAACAAACAAAAACAAAGCAGGAAGTGTGAGCAGAGCACTTTATTAATTCAGTGGATGGTGAGACTGTTTCCTATTGGGGACATTGAGGAAGAAAGGCTTTGTGAAGGAGGGATTAGAGCTAGGCATCAAAGGCTCTGTTCAGCAAGTTTTTGTTAGTTTGTTTTAATTTTCAGGATTGCCGCAGCCTTAGTGGTTAACCACCAGCTAGATTTAATTCTTTCTGTGAAAAGCCTCAACTTGAGTTAAATCTGTTTTTTTCCCCAAGATCTCAAAATTATGTGAAAGTTAATATCTATTTTGCCTTGGGTATCTAACCCTAAATAATGAAACCATCTTGAGACTAACAAGGGAGAAGGCGCTAAAAAATATACCATAGAATGATGTTCAACTTTATTATTAGATTAAAGAGGTCTGGATAAAAATCTATGTGTAGAGCTTTCTAATCAGATGTCCATAATTTTAACTGAATGATTCCAACTGAGAATCTCTGGGGCAGGTCCCAGGCTTCTGTACTAGAAAGAAGCTCCGAAGGTGATGGTGGTGATCAGCTAGGGCTGAGTACCACTGCTTTGCAGCTGGTATTGTAAACACAAATAAAGTCATCCACTTTGCACTATCTATGCATACTACATCAATTGCTTTCTTTTCCAGATATTATTAACTTCAAAAGAGAAAAATCTCTTCCCTAACACGTTTCTGTAACCATAATCTTTGGACCATCTGAGAGCATCACTATCACAAGTAATATTATGCTTCCTTCCTTACAAGAAAGGTTTACCTTCTTTAGAAATGGAAATGACCTCTTTTCTAGTAACACCAATAAATATGTTAGCATAAACCAAGTAAGAAGCTCCTTGAACTTCCTTGGAAGGAATATTGTACAAGTGAAGTTCTACTGTGGTAGACAAGGTGCAATTTCAGTTACAGATTTGGATTCATGCACTCTCAGTACATTGTGCTGGCTGTTCTCTTTCTGCCCTTTGCGGTTTTCCTGCGAGAGTCATTCCCTGTCCTTTCTTTCATTGCAGTGGGCGCCAGGCAGCTGATGCCATGGGCTGTGGCACATACCTCCTCCCTGGCTGGCAGAGGCTGTGTCCTCTCAGACCACAGCTCCTGCTGGCTAGCCTCCCAGCTCCACAGCTCCCACCAGCTCCACTAACACTATCTCCTTCCCTTGCCCCTTCAGGCTTGTGGGTGGTCAGTCGTAGCTCCCTCACCATCTCTTGTTGGATCCCCTACTCTGCTCTGTAAAGAGCCTCACTTAAATTTCTTCAGAATCCCATCTGAGTGTGCCTTTTTCCCACCAGTACTTGACTGGTACACCAACCACATGGCAAAGACTTTCCTCATGTTCCTAGAGAAGGAATCCAGAAGATTTGTCTCTTTAGAGACTGATCACAGCAGCTTGAAAAAACCAAGCACTAGGATAGAAACTTCAGAAAGGAAAGAATGGCAAAAGGAGTTCTTGGGGGAAAAATTTCTAAGAGATTAAAGCAGAGAGGGAAAGGTTTATGCTGATTGCAGAGTACATCTAGGAACATTCAAAACAAAACAAAACAGAACCCCAAAAGAACCTAATAAAAAATGAACTTTTAGATTTACCTTGCATTCACAAGAGAACATTTTGGAAATAGACATTGTAAGACATGATGAAGACTCTCAATTTTATCTGATTTTAAAAAATATATATATATATATATATTTTTTTTTCTCAGCAGTCTCATTTATTCCAAGTTTTTTTTTTAATTTTTTTTATTGACTTTGTAATAATATTACATTGAAAATATATATGTGAGGTCCCATTCAACCCCACCCCCCCACCCCCCCTCTCCTCCCCCCCCAACAACACTCGTTCCCATCATCATGACACATCCATTGGATTTGGTAAGTACATCTTTGGGCACCTCTGCACCTCATATACATTGGTTCACATCATGGCCCATACTCTCCTCTATTCCATCAAGTGGGCCCTGTGAGGATTTACAATGTCCGGTGATTACCTCTGAAGCACCATCCAGGGCAGCTCCATGTCCCGAAGACGCCTCCACCTCTCATCTCTTCCTGCCTTTCCCCATACCCTTTGTCCATTATGTCCACTTTTCCCAATCCAATGCCACCTCTTCTATGTGGACATTGGATTGGTTGTGTCCATTGCACCTCTCTGTCAAGAGGAGGGTCAGATTCCACCTGGATGCTGGATGCAATCCTCCCATTTTCAGTTGTAATCACTCTAGGCTCCATGGTGTGGTGGTTGTCCTTCTTCAACTCCATCTTAGCTGAGTGTGGTAAGTCCAATAAATCAGATTGTAGGTGCTGGAGTCTGTTGAGGCTCAGGATCTGGCTATCACATTGTCAGTCCAGATATTCAAATCCCCTAAATATATCTTAAACCCCAACATTAACTGCACCTCCAGCACATTAGCATGAAAGTCTTATGAAGGGAGATCCCATCTGAGTCCAGATTCATCACACATAAACACCATTTCCAAAGAGGGGCCATCTGCCCTGGTAGTTAACCCCATCGGCCATGACCATAACTCCCATGGGTCTCTTTAGCCCTCAAAGGAACCAATATCTGGGGGTTGTATCTGCTTTATCTGTCTCTCTGACTCTGCTCAGTTGTGCATGAGGGCAAACCTTCTGCCAGCCTCCAGACTCTTTTATAGAAACTCGTAGCCATATAAACTCATTTCTCCTTTCCATTTCCCCCTTACTTTAGGTCAAACAGCATTTTAAAGTCATGGTATTTTATGTAGACATGGATATTCTGCTGATCCGCATTGAACCTTCCGTATAAGGTCATTTTCCAGTTGCATCATCAGTTGGTAGTTGATAGTGGTCCCTCGTTGCCAGGGAGGCTCATCCCCGGGTGTCATGTCCCGCGCTGGGGGGAAGGCATTGCATTTACATGCTGAGTTTGGCTTCGAGACTGGCCACATTTGAGTAACATGAAGGCTGACAGAAGGAAATTCCCAGGCACAAAGTTGCTCTAGGCCTTGTTCTTATTTTGGGTTTATCAGCTCACAAGCATAGTCATTAGCATCTGGGGCTCACTGTTGAACCCTCACTCCCTCCCGGTCCCCACCACTGTACCTGGGAGACTGTCGCTGCTCCCCTAGGGACCACGACAGAGCACCACTGGCCAGGAACCCAGTACCCCCCCTACTGTGGTTTTTAATTGTTGCCACTATGAGTATATCCAAACATTACCATGCACCCTGGACATATGTTCTGTACAGCTCCCTGTCAGTCATATATCACCTGTCATTGGTATCCCATACCAGTATCCCTCCATTGCCATTGTTGAAACACTCTGTGATCCAGAACTCCCCGAAATTTGAAGCCCAATATAATGTCATGGTCCCTTACTAGGGAATGGCATATAGCGATGAGTTTAAAGGATAGATAAAGAACTTGGATAAAGTTAGATAAAGAACTTAGATAAAGAATGTTGACTTGAAAAAATTCCACATCCTATTTTTTTCTTTCTTTCCCCCCCCCCCCCCCTAATTATTCAGCTTTTCTTCACAGGAGTCCTAGACCACAGCAATGTATATATATAATATACAGCACTCCCACACATCCACCAGAAAACCTTTTCCCTTCCACAGTGATACTCTTACGCCCTATTCATATCATATTTACTTAAAGTGATGTACAGAGTCTGAGACATTAGCTTTCTAACAAGGTGACATCTGTGCTTACATTATGGTGCATACTTTAGGATACACAGTTCTTTACATTTTTAGTTATCCTATGTTTTACATTATGGTTTACATTATCAGTCTGTCATCTCCTATATGTTATGGTGTAATATTACATGTTTTATATCCATCTTTGTGTACTCTCAAGAAACTCCTCTCTTACCCCCCATTTACTTTGGTTCCACACATTTAACGTCCATTTTCCCTTCCACCTTGGTGCCCTCAGTGATAGCCAACCTCCGTTTCCTGAGGAGCCACTTCCAGAGATAGATGGAATAGTGTTCAGGGCCTAACTTGCTCAACTGCCCCAATGCCCTGGGAGCCACCCTTTCTCTCGAGGGATACAGTTCCCTCTATTGGATGGCATTAGTCCTCCCCAGGATGTGGGTCCACCCCCACTCTCACTACTTGGGTTTCTACCCCATGGTGTCACCCACTCTGGCAGAATGAGCATTTAGACATTCCCCAGGAGCCCGTCCTGCATCAGACCCTCCCCTCCGAGCATTCTAAACAGGTAACCCTCTTTATTATATTTTGATATGATTTTCTCGGCATTTTACTCTCCACCAACACCTGACCCTCTCCTGGTTCGTATGCTACCCCTCCCTCCCCCCACTTTTGGGCAACGTTACCCATCCGTCCCTCCCCAGCCACCCTCAAACCCGCAAAGCCCCAAGCAAAGGCAACCCCTTGCCCCCCTTTTATCTCTTCTTTGTGTTCATACTTACCACCATCTCGTCTTAAATTCCACCCCTGCAGACATCGGCTCATATCCTTCCTCCATCCTCCGATTTCCTGCAAGCCTATCGTTCAGTCTCTTGCTATCTAGGGCAGCTTGTTTATTTCATATCATTGAGGTCATGTAGTATTTGTCCTTCAATGTCTGGGTTGCTTCACTCAACATAAGGTTCTCAAGATTCATCCATGTTATCACATGTGTTTGTAGTGTGTTTGTTCTTACAGCCGAGTAGTATTCCATTGTGTGTATATACCACATTTTATTGATCCACTCATCTGTTGATGGGCATTTGGGTTGATTCCAACTTTTGGCAATAGTGAACAATGCTGCTATGAACATTGGTGTACATATATTGGTTTGTGTTCTTGTTTTCAGTTCTGCTGGGTATATTCCCAGCAGTGGTATTGCTGGGTCATATGGCAAATCTATGGCTAGTTTTTTGAGAAACCGCCATACTGTTCTCCAGAATGGTTGGATCCTTCTGCATTCCCACCAGCAGTGGATGAGTGTTCCCCTTCCTTCACATCCTCTCCAGCACTTGTATTCTTCTGTTTTTTTCATAGCTGCCAATCTTATGGGTGTAAGATGGTATCTCATTGTGGTTTTGATTTGCATTTCCCTGATAGCTAGAGATTTGGAACATTTTTTCATGTGCTTTCTTGCCATTTGTATTTCTTCTTCGGAGAAGTGTCTGTTTAAGTCTTTTTCCCATTTTTTAAATGGGTTGTTTATCTTTTTATTTTCAAGATATAGGAGTTCTTTATATATGCAAGTTATAAGTTTCTTATCAGATATATGATTGCCAAATATTTTCTCCCACTGTGTGGGCTCCCTTTTTACTTTCTTGACAAACTCCTTTGAGGTGCAGAAGGCTTTAATTTTGAGGAAGTCCCATTTATCTATTAGTTCTTTTGCTGCTCGTGCTTTTGGTGAGATATTCATAAATCCATTACCTATTACAAGGTCCTGTAGATGTTTCCCTACACTGCTTTCTAAGGTTTTTATGGTCTTGGCTCTTATATTTAGGTCTTTGATCCATCTTGAGTTAATCTTTGTATAAGGTGTGAGATGGTAATCCTCTTTCATTCTTCTACATATGGCTATCCAGTTCTCCAGACACCATTTGTTGAATAGGCCACTCTCTCCCAGTTGAGAGGGTTTGGTGGCTTTATCGAATATTATGTGGTTGTATATGTGAGGTTCTATATCAGAGCTTTCAATTCGATTCCATTGGTCTATATGTCTCTCCTTATGCCAATACCATGCTGTTTTCACCACCGTAGCTTTATAGTATGTTTTGAAGTCAGGTAGTGTGATTCCTCCAATTTCGTTTTTCTTTTTCAGTATGTCTTTGGCTATTCGGGGTCTCTTTCCTCTCCAAATAAATTTCATAGTTAGTTTTTCTAGTTCCTTAAAGAAGGCTGCATTGATTTTTATTGGGATTGCATTGAATGTGTAGATCAATTTTGGTAGGATAGACATCTTAATAATGTTCAGTCTTCCTATCCATGAACAAGGAATAGTCTTCCATTTATTTAGGTCTTCTTTGATTTCCTTGAACAATCTTGTATAGTTCTCAGTGTATAAGTTCTTTACCTCTTTAGTTAAATTTATTCCTAAGTATTTGATTTTTTAATTTACTATTGTGAATGGTATTTGTTTCTTGATTTCCTCCTGATCTTGCTCATTATTGGTGTACAGAAATGCTACTGATAAAAATATATATTTTTAATTTTTAAAAAAGATACTTAGATTACACAAAATGTTACACACACAGAAATAGAAGGAATTCCCATACATACCACTCCCCACCTCCCACCCATCCCCACATTAACAACTTCTTTCAATAGTGTGGTACATTCAATGCTATTGTTGAGCACATTTGATAGCCGTGGATCTGAAGGAGAGAAGCTGACAGTAGATCCGAGTGGGAATAAATATAGTAACTGCTAACTCGGGGCAGGGCACTGTCTTGCTCTGGTCCTGATGTTCCTGGCATGTGCTGCAGCATCTGTATGTCACTGGGAAGGTGGGGAAGTGCAGATGACAGCTCTGTATGTTGGGAAAAGTTTTTGTGTGCTGTCAGACTTTTTTAGTCTTGTCAGGTTATTGGAAGGCACAATTTGACTTTGTGTTATGTCTTGTTCTTCAGTCGTATGTAGATACTTTCAAAGATATATACTTTACATTCTGATGTAGAGACACAAGTTAGATATAGACACTTGGATTTTCCTGCTTGGTATAAGATTATGTCAACAAAAAAGTCAACAATTTTATTCTCAGAACTTAGCATATGACAGGTACTATGTAAACCTCATGAGTTTAACTTCAATATGTATTCATTGTACATATATATGAAGATATGAAAGATACCATACTTGCTTCCAAGTGCCTTACAATCTAAGAGAGAGAAAGAAAAGTGGGAAAAGGTAGAGGGGCAAGATACCATACAAATAAGGACGTAAGGGGAGAGCATTTGGAAAAATAAGCAGTTCTATTAGGGTTCATAGCTTAAAGCCAATAACTGCAGTTAGTGCCTATTGAGTGTATACCATGGCCAGATACTGTTGTAAGTGCTTTTCATGAGTGGGTTTTCTTGATGACCACAGCCCTTTGAGGGGCTTATATTATTTGCCCCATTTTAGATGAAGAAATTGAGGTACACAGAGTTTAAATAGCTTTCCCGGGGTCCTACAACCAATCATGTGAAAGAGCAGGATTAGATCCTAGCAGTCTGACTCCAGAGTTGAGAGAAGTCACATCTGATGAAGTGGACCCAGAAAGACTCTGGAGGGGACTGCATTTGAGTAGAGTCTTGGGAGACAGTTAAGATTTCAATCATTTGAGATAGTATCTAATGCAGATATTCTAGGAAGGGCATTCTAGTTGAAAAGAAAACGTGAACATCTAAAAGTAAAAGCTTTTAATATTGACTATATCTCATTAGTAGTTACTTCTTTTCCATTATTGCCATCATATAATATAGGCAAATGATTCCAAAGTGGCCACAAAAGTCTTTGGCAAACAGAAGGGTGAACTACAGCATCACTGAATGGAACAGTTAATTAGTGAGAATATGGAGGTGGCAATGGACGTTGAAGACCATGGAATGTGAAACACAAACCTCTGATACCTTTATAGAGTACTTTCATCTCCTCTGACCAGGAGGGGTTTTAGGTGAGTTCAGGGTAAGTTGAAGTTCTCTTGCTACATCAATGATTCATCTTTAAAAAAGTGAAGTTACTGAATAAAAGTGAAATCGGGCTTTCATGTGCCTCTGGCCATTTTGGAGTCGTGCCTTCTGTTGGCTCCTCGCTGTGAAGGTGTTTCTTCTTCTTGGTGTGATTTCACCTTAAAGCAGGGTTTCTCAGGCAGGATGTTCTTGGGTAGCAGAAAAGCCTTTAAGGGGAACCATGGGGAGTCCTTCTGAACTTCCCTCCCATGGGCTGGGAGAGGAGACTCTATCAATTAATCAACAATATTTGTTCAGCATTCATCCTATGGGTCCAGATCTGTGTTAATCAGATTTAATAGCAAATTGATATTTCAAAAACCATAAAGGCAATTATGGTTAGAACGTGTCTTCTCCTTGTACAGAGCTATCTCAGAGACAAAGGTAGTGGTGCTCTTCAATTCCAACCAATAACAGACATTTCTGAGTGTCACAATACTGTGATGAGATCTGCCTTGTGTCTCTGCAAGCATGGAGGCTGGCATCACCCCTGTGCTTCTGAGGAAAAGGCTGATTCAAGGAGTGACAGCTTTATTCAGAGAGCTCTGCTGTGAAAAAGTAATGAATGGAAATGAGGGCGGGGTCAAGATATAAAAGCAGAATGCGACTGTCTTCAGTTTGGACACTAAGGATGGTGCCGCTTCAGAAGCATCATTGACTCCAGGCAGAACTAGAAGGAGGATGGCTTTTGTCCTTCCTGTCCACACTGTCTCCTTAATGGAGACTGCCCCAATTCCCTTTACTGAATAACCCTGCTTTAACAAAAGGATTTTTTTTCTATTCCCCAAGCACAGGCATTCACAAACAGATGCAAAACATTTCCATCTGGAATTGAGCCAAGTGTGGGGCACCCTGCCTTGCATTGCAAATGGTTCCCTGAGCCTGGGGAATGCAGAACCCCCTGTACATACTTTATGGTCCTGGGTACTTCAGCTTTGTGCATCCTCATGGCTCTTTAAAGAATGAACATTCCTTAATGACCTTTGTATTCCAAACCAGGAACTCCTTTAGACCTTTTCTCAGAGAGGCAGCTGACTTCTCTCCAGTCTTAGAGAGAGCTGAAGGACGTCAGGCCTTGGCCACACTGGCAGTTCCCTGATATCGCAGCCCCTCTCCCACCTCCACTGTGATTGGCAGGAGCCGAATGTGCAGGCCCTGGTGTACTATGAAAGGGGGAAGGAGTCTTTCTGAAGGAAAGAGGGACAGGTGGGCAGATGGGATGAGAAGGCCCCCGGCCAGCTCTCTGAGAGAAGGTAATGCATTTGATGTACTCTAATGGTACCCCTGACTGAGGGGCCATATGGAGCTCTGGATCCTGCATAATTCCATCTTTCTTCCCAGTTGAGACCAACTTTTTTGCTGAAATCATAGTGTCAACTGGGTCAAGCAGTTGCCACTGGTAGTTCCTACTGTGCTTTCTTTAGAAGAAGGAACTAAAAAATATGAGTATGCTGGCATTTGATCCTAGTACATCTTTTATAATTAGAGTCTGGTTAGTCTTTAGCAATATGGTGCCTTTTGGGAATGTATTATCTTAGATACCTGCGTTTTAGAGCTAGTGAAGGTTAACCCTTTAAGCCATGGGACATTAATGGATTGGCAGACCAGAGGGCCAGGTCCGGCTACAAATGCACTTAGAGAATTTGGCTACCTTTAGATCAGAGTAGCACTGTTTCACTAGTGGTCACCACTTCCTAGTACTGTACCCCCTACTGATTAACACTGTAAATCACACCTGGGACCCAAAAGCATTTGGGTTTGTAACCCCTGCTTTGGCACTGGCACTTTTAAATGACCTTTTAATGAAAACATTTCTGAAAGGTACTGTTTGCACTTTCCTGTTTTCTGAAACAATATACAGTGAACATGGTTTTCTTTTCTACCATCCTTTTATGCTTCAGCTATGGTTCTAGTCTTAGCTGTAAATTCAGAGTTAGATAGTGTGGGCAAAGAACTGACTAGGCCTGACCTGGATGGACCTTGGAACTTGCTCTGAAAAGGTCCCTGAAACCACTCTGTGCTTTGGTGGATTGTCTGATTCATGTACAGACCAGGTAAAGCTAGGGCAGTAGTCTGACTTTCAGGGTAGGGTAGGATGGCTGCTTTCTCAGGCTAATGAGTGAATAAAGGGCTCATTCTCTCAGCCTCTAGAAAATAACCATCTCCTATATTGCACCCACATCCCTGGCCTTGGCTGTCCATTTCAAGAATGTTGAGAAATTTCTGTGTCATGGGTGCAGAGGATCTGTGCGGATCAAACTGAACATCTCCTCCCCTAATCTGTGGCTTTTTAGACCATTGGCTTGTCACAGCGGACCTCTATGATGGGGTTTTCCAGTGGTTCAAGTGAACTTGGCATTTGAGCTTTGGCGTGATCACTTAGCCCACATGCTGTCTTCTTAATGGAGCTTGGCCCAATTCCTTCAGGCAGAAGGTCTGCCTCTTTGTAACACACATGGAACCTCTTTGGTCCTTACTCATGGCACTTTCCACTTGATGCCTTGAGATTTGGGTTTTGTGTAGGTCTTCGCGACTTGACGGACGGCTCTATATACTGTACATGGCATATGAAGGTTCAATGAATTTTTGTTGGATGGGATGTATACTTCCTGATAATAGGGATACAATTGTTATTTGTGGCTCTCACAGAATCTAGCACAGGCCCCTGTATATCTTCAATATTAAATATGGGCTTGATGAAGAAATTTATGCCCTGCACTGACAGCTATATAATTATTTCTTATATTATGAAAGTTTTATTAGTTGCTCTTTACCCTACTTGACTCTTATAAAAGCAGTGAAATGATTAGGAACTATTAGGAAATGGGAAAAGGAGGCAACTTTAGAAAATAGTAGAAGTGAATGATATTGATAGCAAAAATCTCTATTAATATTATAGTGAAGCTATGGGCAATATACATTTCTCCCCCTTCTTCTCACCTATCTACTTATCCTTAAAATTTTACACAAAGTTTGGATATGCCTAAGCTGATGACCTATTTCACAAATTTTGCTTAGAATGGGATGGACCTAAATTATTTTGGTTTGGAATATTTCGTTTTCTTTTACACCTTTGCTTATTGCTTCAGTTCCAGGGGTTCTGGTTTCTTTCTCAAGAACAACAGCAATTATTACGTTGGATCTTGTTTTCTGCCTTTCATCTTTATTGTCTTTGTCATTCTTTCTACTCCATCTCTATTGAGAACAAACAGTAATTTGGAGCACACAGCTGAGAAAATTTCTGAGAATAATGAGGAAAAGGATAGTGATACTTTTCCTTATTTCTGCCTCTGATAAAGATTTATATTAAAGATTAACTTTTAGATTGCCTTGCATTCTCCCCCCAGTTCCCTTTTCATCTTCACCTGTGCTCATAGTATTCTATTCTATGTACTCCTGTCTTTGCTTCATAAAGGAAGGACAGATACATTCTAATAGTTTATTTTCTTGGAGAAAAATGTTTTTTTGAGTTTTGATCTGATTTTCATGGACATGCTCCTTTTGGTCTAGGATTTTGTTACAGGTCCCAAGTATTTTCCCCTTTCTTATTCGCTAGTTTGGGGTAGGGATCTAACCTTGTGAAGCATTTGCCACTAGATTGGGGTGAGAGGTGATGAGTGTCTTTAATTCCCCTCATTGCCCACTTGGGTGTAAACAACTTCTGACTCCTAGATATTCTGGGAGGCAGTCTGATGCACTCAACTCCCGGTTCTGCATGGTCAACTGGTGTCTCTGACTAGGATGGCGAGTGAGAAGGAGGTAGAAGTGGGCCCTAGGATGTAGTAGATTCTAAAAGGCAGTTCCCTCCTGCATGCCCTGCTCCCACAACTCTTCTGAGTATTCCTTTGCTTATAATAGTTCTTCTGCAGGAGACACTATATCCCAAGATGCAAAGTACTGTCACTTATTCCCCAGCATCCTTCTACTGCCACCTTCTGAATGGTTGTGCATAGGCAGGAACTTTTGGAGCAGTAATATTCTGGAAGCTGAGAAGACAGTTCCAGGGCAGTTGAGGGATGGCCATTTGATTTCCTGGTGCATTCCAGGGTGGTGAGCAGACACTGGGGGCAACTTAAAGTTCTTTTCTATCATTTTCAAGGTCATCCACATTGTTTGGGTTCCCAAAATGATATAAGCATAACATATTCTAAGAATGTGTTTTCAATCTATCACCATTTATATTTGCATTTGGTGGAACTTTTCCCTTGACTGTGGCCTGTGATTACCTGTCATGTTTAACTTCCAGCACTGTTGCCAAATTTTATCCCTTCATCAATCACCTTGATGATTTTCATCCAAGTTGAGGGGTGTGTAGGCATGGGAGGCAGTGCCACCATCTTGTACAGAAGCCCTCTGCCTCTTGCTTTGAAACAAGAGCTCTCACCTTATTTCTTTTATTTCCTCTTGAAATGCCTTTGCTAAACTTGTGTCTTTTGCTACAAAACCAATGTACTTTCCCTTTAACCTCCTCTTATCTGCTATTTCAATTTTTTAAAAAGTTATTTTAGTTATTTTTTTATTAGCAAAGTTATAGGTTTACAGAACAATCATGCATTTTGTAAAGGATTCCCATATATCACCCCATTTTTAACACCTTTCATTGGTGTAATACATTTAGTACAATTAATGAAACATTTTAAAAATTGTACTATAAACTATAGTCCATGGTTTAACGTGGGGTTCACTGTTTGTGTAAGCAGTTCCATGGAGGATTTAAAATTTTTTTATGTTATTCTATCACTGTATATACAACCTTACATCCCCCCCTCCTTTTTTTCACATTAAAAAAATTACTGAAATATATCACTCATACATAAACATGCATAAACAATAAATGTATAATAGTTGTGACCTTACGACTACCCTGTCAAACTCACACAGCTTGGGCAAAACAATCCATTCAACAAATGGTGCTCAAAGAATTGGACATCCATAGCTGAAAGAAGGAAAGAGGACCCCTATCTCACACCTTATCCAAAAACTAACTCAAAATGGAGCAAAAAACTAAAAATAAAAGCAAGAACCATAAAACTTTTAGAAGAAATTATTGGAAAATATCTTCAAGACCTGGTGGTAAGTGGCGGACATAAGAGAAGGACTGAGCGGACTACTGATGTTCAATGTTTGGAGAAGTTTTAAATAGCTTTACTGTAAAATTGTGGAGATGTATAGAGTGGATGGTAACACACAGTGAGTAACAGCTAGTTTATAAATGGGGATGTGACTGAAAATGGTAGTCTAGTTATGTAAATGCCAATTGACAGAATGCTTGAGAACAATCTAGGAACTGGATAGCACAGTAACCCAAGAGGTGGGTGAGAATTGTGGTTGATGGTACAGATGCAAGAGTATCCTTTGTTAGCTAGAACAAATGTATATCATTACTGTAGGGTGTGGGGAATGTGGAGAAGCATGGGAAAAATACATTTCCCCCTTTTAACCACATCAAATTTTAAATTCTTGTCCTCATTTTCAGTTTTGAGCAGTAATCTCTTGCCAATAATTCTCATTGACAGTGGGGCCTAATGTACTGCTAAGTATCTGATTTAGAATCAGAAGGGCAGAATCCTGCGCAATTGCTATCAGTTCTCTTGTCCTCAGTGTATTGGAAGCAGGGATCATTTCATGGATTTCTGCTTCCCCCATGTTACGTAGCAAAGTACCTGGCACAAAGCAGTAGGTCAACAAATGCGGTTACTCTCTTTATTTCACTTAGAGAGTTGAACCTGATCGTTCCATATTTCTGGAGCTGCTGTGGCCCTGATTACTTCTCTAGTCAAAGCTCTCCTGGAAACTGCCTTCTATAAAATGTCCCATTTCCACTGGGGGAAAAAAGAAGATAAAGGTGATGAAACAAAGGAAAAATATAGGAAAAGAATAAGGAAGATGAATATTCTATTCTGCAAAAGTCTTTCTTTAATGTTAGTCCAAGCTGGTGACTTTTGAAAAAGTTATCACCATTTATGACAATTAATAAGCATTTGCCATTAACAACAGTGTAACTCGAGCACCAATAAGGCTTAAGGAACAAGACTGAAAGCCATCTCGACAGAATGTTAACTGCATCTTTGTAAGTGAGCATAGCTCCAAGCAACAGCAGATACTCAACAATTAGTAGTGGGTTGATAAAACGCCTCACTGCTCTGCCCGAATGTGACCTGGATATTTATAAGCACAGATGGAAACCTTGTGGGGGACTTAGAAATTCCGGTCTTTGACCTACAGGTCTATAACGTACCTGCCAAACTTTTACATGGTGATGATTTTGTTTGTATAATACAGCTTAAGGTCAGGTGGGACCATGCCTTCCAGCTACTTAAAAAGTCAAAGGCCAAATTCTGCACTATGATGAGCAGTTATCAGAACTCCTGACCCAGCCTGTCAATATATTCTAGCCTCCTTTTCCCTTTTTTTCCCTTTTCTTTTTCTTTCTTCTTTTTTTTAAAGCAACATATAGTTGTTTATTGGCTGCATACGATCAGTAGATTCCAGCTTATTGCTTTTACATCTATAGGTTTAGTGAATTATTATGGTAGTTTTTTGGTCTCTTGAAGAAAATCCATTTAATTTTTTTTCAAGATTTCCAGACAGGTAGTGATTAGAATATATTGTCAAATCCCTTCTTCTTCTTTTTTTTTTTTTTTTGTCACCTAACTCACCTGCCAACTTGTTCTTGTTAATTCAGCTCTTCCAGCTCATTCTTGTTTCTACACTTAGTTGTGGGAAGATGAGGTGACTGAGACTGAATAGGAGATAGCAGCGGTAGCTGAAGCAAGATGAAAATGAACGATATTTTCAAATCCTAAGCAGGGCGGCAGAGGCTAATAATTACATTAAAAAGGCCCTCTGTAGGTAGGTGCAAATAGGCTAGTCTAAACAAGTGCTGCTGTTTTAATATGGGCCGTTGGAGAGATGTCATTACCTGAGAGTGCCACCTTTCACCTCCAGCCATTGTGATCCGTTAGGTCTCACTAACGGGGAGAGTGAGGAACTTGTTTGCAGGGGATTTGTTGTCTCATGCTCGGAGGCAGCTGAGAGACTTGCCAAATGACAGGAAGACGCTTACATTCACAAGGTGTGATTGCCTAAGTGTTTGTCTGTGTCTAATTAGTTTGCCTTTGCTGGTTGGTAGCTCCACAGCCAGGAGGCAGATTGACTCCGCAGGCTGTAAGCAAAGAGGGTTGATTGGTGTTGTTATCATTTGTTTATTTAACCCTCCCTCGAACCAGGAAATGTTCTCCAAAGGAGAGCCTTTTCTGCTGCTTTTTAAAAAGGTGCTTAAAAAATAATAATAATAAAGGAAAGAAAAGAAAAAGAAAAGAAAGAAATCAGCTCCCCCGCTGCTATTACAGTATCCTCTTTATCATGTACCAGTAACGTGAGAGTCTAGTGGGCACCCATGCTCTTTGTTCAAGAGAACATGCAGAATGTTTGCTCGGAGAGGATTCGATGCCTGAATCCTTCAGACTGCGGAGCAGAAGATTAATTTGAGACCAATGCTGCTTTTTCCCTCTTCAATTTTATAGACAGCCGTGGAAAGAAAAGCAGTGGCCTGAGCATCTGCTGTTGCTGCCTTCTAGAGCTGAACACACCCTGCAGAAAGATATGATGATAAGTTAATTTAAAGGGGAAATTTGGTTTGCGTCTGGCCAGTTGTGTTTCTGATGTGTCAGTGACTCTGCCATGGCAACCACTGTTGGCAGGCATTCCCTGGCCCTGGATCTTTTGGGTTTGGGGGTGTCTTTTTAGATCGCGACCCAGGTAAGCCATGCCCCCATTCCTCACCCCTCCCATGCTTGTCCTCGAAGCTGCCTCAAATAGGAGCCAGAACTCTGGGGGCTGCTTACATCAGGTAGCTTTTTATAAGCAATCTGTTTTCCCAAGGGCACTACCTAACCTCCGTATATACTTTTGTTTAGCTAGCAAAAGAAATACAAGAATTGGTACAAGAATTGTTAATTTGTTTTTCTGGGTCTGCTGCTTTCAAATACATCATGAGCTGCTTATTAAGGGCTTCTGCTTTATTAACCTAACATAAGAACTAGCACTAAGTAGGCACTCAACAAATGTGTGCTCCATAAAGGAACACGTTTATAGGAACCAACTCTCCATCATTATACTTTATGTTTAAGCTCAATTTCTTTGAATCTTGCTTGTTATCCACTAAAGGACAAGATGGCTGATGTCAAAGGACAGATGACAATAATAGGCAACTTATTTAGTGTCTATTAAGTCTCTGCACTAACTGTTTTATAGATGCCATCGCGTTTTACCTAGTGACAACCCTCTGGGATAGGTGCTATCATTATTCTCATTTTATAGATGAGTAGAACTGTACGCCCCTAAAGAACCTGCCAAAGTTCGGGCACCTATTAGTGGTGGGCCGAGAACCTGAACCCAGTTCTGCCTGACTTGGAAGTCTGTGGTTGTACCTGGACTAGGAGCTCCCTGAGCGCCTAGCAGAACTCATGAAAGCCCAACCAGATGGCAAGTCAAGATCAAGGTTTGGAGAGAATGTCATGTGCGAAGGCAAGGGGATTAGCCAAGATTGTTGTAGCTAACAAGAGTCAAGCTAACAGAAAGGAGCTCATGGTTTAGAGCAAGTGAAAACAGTTTTAGAAATAGATTCCTATGTCCCTGGGCTCTGCTGGGCTTCCCTATTCTGTGGAGTCTGATGTATCTAATCAAAACAAGGGAGACTTCCCAAAGAACTTGCATTATTATCACGGCTACCATATTTATTTGGTTATATTCAGAGGTTATACTTTTTAATGGAAATATTTGGGAGGATTTTGGGCAGGAGAGATGAAGCTAGTAGAAGGGCCAGCAGACAAAAAGCCGCAGGCCACAAATAGAGACAGTAGGTCCCACAGAGAATACCAGAAACGGAGTGTGAGGGGAAAAGGCAATGAGCAGTGCAGCACGAGCTGTCTATCTGAGGAATAAAAAGATACCATTAAAAAGAGTGAAAGCAGAGGTGGGGCAAGCGAGCAGAACAGCAAATGGCAGGGAGAAGAAATGTCAGGTCACCCAAGGAAACAAAAGATTTCTCTAGTAGTCATGATAACCAGATAACCAGAGAGGTATGTTGGTTTCTACCCGCCACACCTCCACCCCCCCCCCCAACCCCGAGCCAAAAGAATGATTAAGCAATGTCAATAATTATGGAGCCAAAATGATTTCAAAGTCAGCCTTACATTAAGATTGACACTAAAAACGACTCAGACCATAGCTCATCCCGTCTCATCACCATGTCCTTGCTGCTCTTGGGAATTCACATTTATAGCAAACCCAGTTTCCTCATTTTCCACTTTTTAAAAATCCTTAGTCATGGTCTTTATTCACCTGGACACTGTACAAATATTACAATTTCTTTTTCCTGCAAAAAGTATAAAAATAATCTTTATATAGGAATCCATTTATTACTATAAATCTAAATCTCTGCAAATGGCTCTAACAGAGCAAATCAATAAACAAGGAGGGTTATGGGCAGTGCGAGGCTGGTGCAATCCTCAGGGAACTGACCATCTGGATTCCTAGTTAGAGACCTCTGTTCCTTCCTGTTAGCACCCAAGCACCTCTGCTGATAGGTTTTCAGGGCTTAAGGGTTGAACAGAAGAGGGGTGCACCAGAGGGCCAGAAGGAGCTGGAGCGTCAGGGGGTGGGCAGCAGAGAAGGAGGCTGAGGGTAGTGCTGGCAACACCCAGCTCTACTCAACTCTTCCCTCCTCGCTCATTCCCTATTTCTTGCAAGGTCATGGCTCAAGAGTAGAGAAATATGTATAATTTAAAAAGAAAATAAATAACAAATATGCCCACCTAGCATTGCCAAATCTCCATCCCCACGAGGCATATGTGTATCTTTACGATACATTCAACTAAGAAAGAGGGAAAGTAGGAGGAAATGGAGGTTTACCTGTACTCCCTGCCTGTGAGGTCCTCTCTGCTGAGCTGATCCCACCATGTGCCTTCATTACTGAAATCCGTAGGCTGTTCTCAGAACATGATCCGCTGAAGGAGCTGAGGCGTGGGGCTGGCCATTCCATTTCTGCGACCCACTCCTTTGGGCAACCATGTCGTAATCTTTGCTCACTTGATAGTCTTGCAATTTTACAAGTGGATTTTAATATAGTGGGGGTCTAGTTCCTTCCCTTGGGGCAAGGGCAAGCTTGGGAGAAGGGTTGTCTGCAAGGATAGTGCTGTGTATTTTGTACATGTTTATTTCATTTGAAAAATAATTTATTTTATACCATTTATAGTCTAGGTCCATGACAGATAGGAAATGAAAAAACAAAAACTAAAACTTGTCCTTCACCATGATAGTTTGAGAAGCACTGGTGTACAGCCTCATTCCTTGGTCCTGGCAAAGTTGGGAAAGGAAAAATTCTCAGATCTATTTTTGTATATCATTATATATATAGACATTTATATTTCTGTACTATTGAAATCTATTTTTTACTCCCGGCTGCCTTCCTTCATTTATACACACATACATACACACTCACACATACCACCACCACAACATTCATGATTCCCAGGCTCATTAGTCTTAAGATTTGACTTTCCCTTTCTCTAACAATAGACCTAATGAATCTACAGCTATATTAACCTTTATTTTTCTGTAATGCATTTCCTGGGAATAAATCAAAGTATATATTTTTTAAATTGCATTAAAAACTGTCATAATTTTAATCTGGAAAAGAGTCTGTTGATCATGCATGTAAAACTGGCAGGATGCCACAGTAAACTTCTAAAGGAAGCAGTGAACCATAAACATATCTCTGCAAGGAACTGAGAGAAAAATCCAATCCAGTCTCTTGCCATTATTACCTGTGATGATATTTTCCAAGTTGAACAAGAATGATTATTTACTCAACAACCACTCACTAAGTAGCAAAGCTAAAATGAGAAGTTAGTGCCAGCCCACTATTTCCAAAGTCACCTTTAGACTTCGTGAGCTATTCTCTGGAAGTCTCTGTCTTCCCGGAAGATGCATCAAGCAATCTTCTGCAATTGCAAGCCAAGACCATCAGAGTCTACAGCTGATTCTAGAACTGCTGATGCAGGCAGGTCTTTGAGTGGAGGAGTAAAGAATAATGCCTGTGGACTGCCTGTAACTCATGCCTGACTTAGAAGGGATACTAAGTTTCTGGAGCTAAGAGTTGACCACGGGCTATAGGTTAACTGTGGAAGGTAGTTGGAAGCCGGAGCCTCTGGTAGAAACAAGATTTATGGGCCCTTTAAAGAGGGCCAGGCACTGATTTAAGCACTTTACATACATTATCATGTAATCTTCACAATACAGCAACTCCAAGAAGTAGGTGCTATCATTATCCCTGATTTACAAAGGAAGAAAGGGAGACCTAGAAAGGTTACATGGCTTGTCTAAGGTCACTCAGCCTTAGATACTAGCTCAGGCTGTCTGACCCTAGGGGACAGTGCTTCTCAGCCTTTAGCATGCATAAGGGTCATCCAGAACAGCTGCTAAAACACAGATTACTGAACCCTATTCCCAGAGATTCTGCCTATCTGGGTGAGATCCAAGCATCCACGTTTCTAACAAGCGACCTAGTAATTCAGCTGCTGGTCCTTGGACCACACTTAGAGTTACTGCCAGGCCCTCACTTTTAACCACTATGTATAAAGCTTCCTCTAACCTTCATCTCGCCAGCTCCTCTCTATTTCTCTTCCAGCAGAGAGAGGAGCATCCCGTTTGGTTCTTTTGGTTTGCAAACCTGAGTCTCATGTGTAGTTCTCTAGCAAATCTAGGGGGTTAAAATTTCAGTGTTTGTCTTTGTGGGGAAGGGGGAGGCAGAGGAGTAGCGGATTTCATTGCTCATGTGCCAAGCTTTTGCTCCAGTTACCCACCCATTACTTCACAGAGGGCAAGGCAGGGAAGGTAAGAAGAGCCAGGGTTCCTGCAGGAACTGGCATCTCAGGGAGGGCTCGTCTCCCTGCCCACAGGGATGTGGTTATGCAACGCCAATTACAAAGCACAGTTGTGCAGGTTGGTAACTCACCTTGTGAGGGTACTTTGTGAATGGCTCCTGCACGTGGTTTAACCACTGCTTTTAGTTCCTCACCATGGAAGAGTTTGTGGGTCCTCAGAGTGCACAGTATAAGGTTCAGTTTCTATTCATTTTATGTCCTGAAATAACCCCATCAAAATGGCTTTTTGCAGGCTTTCTGCACGTCTACCTCCCCCACCCCAGACGTCTGCAGAGGCATTGGAAGGCTCTGGCGTTCCAGAAGGAATGGACGTGGCAATCCTGGCTGGAGGGGACGGTTCTCAGCCTGCCCTAGCACGGCCTGCCTCTTAGCCCTTTTGGCTTTCAAACCACTCTCCTCCCAACCCTGCCTCACACCGCCACGCCTGGCCCTCCACATTGGCTCCCACGCATTAAAGGCGGGCACAACAGATCCCGCCCATCGCAGACGCCTAAGGAATTCGAGTTCCTCCCTCCTTAGTTCTAGAGGCCGGAAGTCTGCAGGGGAGGTTAGGCAGGGCCGGGCTGCCTCTGAAACATGCAGGGGAGAATCTTTCCCTGCCTTTTCTAGCTTCTGGCGTTTGAGGGCGCTCCTGGCCATCCTTGCCCCGGTTGTCACATGGCATGTACCCTGTGCCCGTGTCTTTTCTTCATTTGTGGACTCCAGTCATACTGGACTTGGAGTGCACCCTTCTGCGGCTGGACCTAGTCTTATTAATCTTCTCGAACATATACTCCTCTTTGCCCCTACCTCATCCCCTGGTAACCTCTAATCTCCTTCTGTCCTATGAATTTGCTATCTCTAGACATCCCTTATAGGTGACATCATGTAATACTTTTCCTTATATGTCTTGCTTATTTCCCTGAGCATAATGTTTTCAAGCATCTTCCGTGTTGCGGCATGTCTCAGAACTTCATTTTTGCTTATGGTTGAATAATATTCTATTGTGCGTATGTATCACATTTTAATTTGACAATTCCAATTGCAATACTCTTATTTCCAAAGAAGGTCGCATTTTGACCTTAGCTTACATTAGCTTAGGACTTCAACATGTCTTTTTTGGGAGAGGAATGTATAAAGAGCTGAACTAATGCTCAAGGACGCTTCTTGCCTAGTGTGTGGATTTCATTTTTAAAAAAAGCATGCTAGTAGAAAGTGCAAGGAAATATTTAAAGGAAGGGAGAGACAAGTGCAGAAATTCAAAGCTGGCTGCAATGGCATGCCCGATTGGTTGTTTGGTTTATTTTGTTGGTCTGACTTTTACTTAGAAACATTTATTGAGCATCTGTTACGTGCTTAGCACTGGGCTAGGCCCCAAGAATTCAGGGATAAATACAACACAGCGCCTGAATTAAAAGGGGCTGAAGTGTCTAGAGAGAAAGCAGGAAGCTGTGTGCTACGGGCTACTCCCCAGATCTGGTTTTGTGGGGCGCCTCCTTCCCAGCTGGGGCTGGGCGAGCTGAGGCTGTGGATTCTGAGTTTGAAATTTTCTTCCTAGATCCTGAATTGGGAAATAAATTTGCATCTGCTGGGTGTGTGATGAATTCCTAATGTGACCCTGGTACAAGGAGAAGAAAAATTTATTTCCTAATTTCATGCTGTTGTGGCTTTTAAGTGACTGAGGACATGAGCAGAGCCCTGGGGGACGGACTCCAGCCTTGTGCTGGATGTTTAAAATACGTTTCCTGCTGGCAAGGCCTTTTTAAACGTGTGGGGTCCCACTGAGGGCTTAGAAGGCGTGGAGAGTGGAAGAGGAGACTGGGAAAATGTGAAGGGAAAAGGATTGAATGAGTTTTGGGACTAAAAAGCCTGATGAGTCAGAGAGGGGATATGGAATTTGGGGATTAAGGCATCCACAGACCTACATTTACAGATAAGGTACCTAATGTGAGAACAGCTCTGTGCTAAGGATGTTCTTCCTTTTTCTCCCTAAAGAGACCCAAAAGGTGGTCATCTCCTTGGGGTGGTGGAAGGACAAGCTCACACGCGCGCGCAATGCAGGTTCTGTGTCAGGGATTGTATGCACACCGGTGTTTCTCAATGTGTGAAACCAAGACCCTCTCCCCACCCCATGGAACTGAACCACCGGGTGCCTGATACAAATAGTTTCCCAGGCCAACTGAAAAATGAAAGCTTAGGTTTTTGGGGGGCAATGACCTTGGTATTTGTCTTTTAAGAAGCCCAGGGCATATATAACACCAAAATGTGAGAGCTGCTAATGTAAATTCTCCTTGGGGACAGCCTGTGTGGCTCCATGCCCTGATTTGGATCTCACCCTTCTGTATGCATCAGAGGAGGTAATGTGTAGGGAAGCATTTTTTAGATGGTAAAGTTCAATACAAATATAAGGTATGATTACCGTTAGCTGTTCTTATAAAATTTTGTACTTGAATCATGAGGTGCTAGCTTTCCACCACAAAAGATCTTTATAAATACCAAAACATTAAGGTAACTGTTCAAATTTGGGTATCTTTATAGATGATTTCAGTGGACTTACTAGGAAACTCTTTCCATCACAGGCATTGCTCTTTCTGCCTTGTATTGTTAGTGAAAGGTAGTCCTGTGATTTTTTTTTTCCTGGGGGGAAAAAACACCCACAAAACTGTTCCCTGGAGGCAGGGCTGCATCATAGGAAGAGCTCAGCCTTTCGAGTCAGAACCACCTGGGCTTATGTCCTAGTGCTGCCGTTGGTGAACTGTGTGGTTTAAATATGGGATTTTCCTCTCTGCCTCTCGGTTTTCTCATCTGTAAAATGGAAACGATAATCCCTGCTTTACAAGGCCACTGGGAGAATCAAGAGTGCCGATGACAGTGTGGCATACAGACACTCGACATGTGGTTGTTACTCCCGGTCTTTTATATTATAGCTTTCCTCTCAATTTGATGATTCAATGGCAGGTCAGTCTTTTGTATCCTTTTCACTGCCCTGCCAGGCAAAGCTCCTAATCTCTGCTTCACTAATTTGCCAGGTGAAATGACTGTGATGACAGATGGAAATTACATGGGAGAGCACATAGAATGTTTGGACGCTGCTGTCTTGTTCCTACCCAGCTTCCTTGCACGCTCATCGAGGTGCCTTCCTCGGTGACCACATCAAATGGCCTGGGGTCATGGTTACTATTTCTGCAGTGGCTGACATAAACAGGAAACAGAGGAGTGGGGTGCTGTGTAAGCTGAAGGCAGTTATTTCTACCCCAGTTTTCCCCACTCTTTTCATTTTGTGATCGAGTTTCAGTCCACTGGGAAAATGTAAACAGTAGCCATGCATCACATATATAACAAGCATGTCCTTGGCCCAAAGCAAACAATTTATATTATTCATTCTTTATAGTGAGAGTTCATAAAATTCATCAGTTTATGGGAATTGTTACAAAATCTCGGGAATTAACAGGAAAACTGGAGGAGACTTCTTGTTTGGAGTATTGGTAAAGTACCAGTTAAAGTGTACTTCAGGGTAAAATGAGTAATAAAAGTTGTCAAATCTAAAATTGGTTGACTGAAATTTATTCTTAGTTTTACAATAGATCTTAATCAAAAGGTTATAGCTGTGAGGGCTTTCATGACAAAATATGTATATATTTAAGTTTCCTTGGTTGCAGAATTACATCAGATCTAACTGATGTAAATGTAAATTTATTCAGTGGAAAAAAAACCCACTACCATAATGCATTCATTTGCATGTGCAATGCCAGTTCAATCTTTTTTTTTTTTCCAATTCTTTAACTCTCTCCTTCCTAATGCTGTCATTCAGGGTAAAACTCTATAGCAGTGAAAACTGTCGAATTGAAATTTTAAGCAATATGAAAGATATATTTCTAGGCATTGACACAATTTCCTTACAAAAATGTCATTTTTCCAGCTATATATCTGATGGAAGTAAACTTTGATTATGGTAACACTTAAATCTTTTCTCTTTAACTAATGGAAGGATGGATTTTTCCTATTATCAGATCTTCAGTTATATTCTATTTGCAGAAGTCATTTTGAGGGTTGCCTCTTTTCTCATCAATCCCGTTGCACATCCATTCTTCAGAAAAGGCAAATCATGATTCCGAAAAAGGTTTGAGTCATTTGATTTTTCAAAAGAACAATTGAGTAAGAAGCTGGTGGCCCAGGTAGGTCTGTGCGACAGGCAGGACTGAGGATCCCTGGACTCCCTGAGTAGAGGGCACTCTGTGAGTCTGCGTGTGCATTGCTCTCCACACGGAGGGCATTTCAAGGGACTTTGGTGACTGTTGCCTTTTTTTCCAGAGCACTGAGTCAGGACTGGAAGAAGGAAGGTGTGCCAATACTGATGAATGAGTGAATGAGTGAATGAATGAATGAATGAATGATTGAATAAATGAGGCCCTGTAATAATTATTAACACTTTTAACTAATAGTATTCAGGGTGGGGCTGTGATCAAATGTACTTTCCCTCTTTGACATGGTTGGGTAATTGTACCCACCAGGTATGGGAAGCCTTATGGCTTTTATTGGAACCTAAGACAGCGTCTTTCACAGCTCTCAGAATCTCCCTCCACATCGAGGTTTTTCTGGTAAGTGGGACTGGGTTCCCCAGTGATCATTCCTCTTCTCCTCTCATGTCCTCCCCTATTAATAGAGCAAACTCCCGGCCCATGTAGCCATCCATGTAGCTCACATCTAGAACAGAGAGCTAGGAGGGGGCCTGCCTTACATGCAATGCTCAAGGGACAAGAAGGAGGACATTGAGCAAGAACAGCAGGGGCAACACTGGGCTCCTCTATTTAAGAAAAACCCTGGCTTTGGCCCAGCCTGAGAAGTATGTGCAGGAAGTGGTGTGCTCATTCCTGTGTAGTGGATCGCCTTAGTTATGCATTGAATTGTGTCTTCCCAAAAGATATATTCTAGTCCTAAACTCTGGTCGTGAATGATGACCCTATTTGGGAATAGGGCCTTTGAAGATGTTACTAGTTAAGACGAGAATGAATTGGATCAGGGTGGGTCCAAATCCAATATGACCAGTGCCCTTATAAGATGAAATTTGGACACACACAGATGGACAGACAGACAGACAAACGTGATGGAGGCAGAGATTGAGCTATGCCACAAACTAAAGAACACCATGGATTACCAGCCAGAAACCTACAGGCTTCAGAGGCAGCATTAGCCCTGCAGACAACTTGACTTCAGACTTCAAATCTCTGGAACTATGAAATGATAAACTTCTGGGTTTTTGTTTGTATTTCGTTTGTTTTAAGTAACATAGTTTGTGCTACTTTGTTCCTGCTACTCTGAGAAGTGAAGACAATCTTTCTCAGTCATGACCTTGCCTACTAGTGAAATGTGAGCCAATGAATGTCAGATTAGCATCTAAACTGGTGGGGAGGAGCTAAGAGATGGTTGATAGTAAAGCTGGGGGAGAGATATTAGTACTTGTTTGCTAACTGGTCAGTGGTGCTGCTTGGCTCCCCTTTCTGCAGGACAACTGGTAAATTTGGCAAAGTAAGCTCTGCCTGGGGAAATTCAGTAGCACACCAGGAAGATGAAGGCGCTGGGAATCTCTGTAGAGAAAAGCCTAGTCCTACTTTATGCAGGAGCAAAATTGACAAGGTGCTCAGGCATCAGAAAAGG
This sequence comes from Dasypus novemcinctus, assembly GCF_030445035.2. Classification (NCBI taxonomy): domain Eukaryota; kingdom Metazoa; phylum Chordata; class Mammalia; order Cingulata; family Dasypodidae; genus Dasypus; species Dasypus novemcinctus. Next base: position 36,136,548 of record NC_080681.1, on the reverse strand, counting down.
AGCACATTACAGCACTTGTCCTTCAGTGTATCCTCTCTCCTTATTTACATATTCCCCATAAAAGGTACATCTTCAGAGTTCAGCTCCTAAAAGCATACATGCTAATTTTTCTACAGATCTATTATGTATGAATGAGAAGAGTCTATTCTCTTCTTGGTGTGTGGAAGATTTGTGCGTGTAACCCCCTATTAGTGTTAATGGCAGATCTATGCATAATTTCTCTAACTCAGAATCTAGGGCATCTAACTAAGCCACATGCAATTACTTACACACACAATGACAGGGAGCAGACACCGGGGCTAGGGAAACCAGTTTCTGAGCTGGATCGCAAGTTTTCACCTTTTAGTGGTCTGTGTTTAAAAGAGAAAGGTACAAAGGATGTGAAGAGATTTGCATATCTTAAAATACCTATGAAATATTTCATAGGTTCTATTTGTTAAGATGCTTTTCTGCCCCACAAGACTATGAACTGGCTAAGGTCAGGGCTTGCACAACTCTAAAGGGTGACTGACTCAAAGAAGGTGCTTACTATGTGTTCTTTTTTTAGTGATTGATTGAATGAATGAACAAAATCAGTCTTTTGTTAATAGATTTAGTGATCCTCTGGATTTGAGACTTAGATTTGCTGCTGCTATTGTTCTCAACTTTTTGGTTGGGAGTCAACTTCATCACTTATGCTTCCTAGGAGCCTTGCATGAGCTGTTACAATGAATCTTCCTAGCAGCCTTATCATTTCAATTTAGAGATGAGAAAACTAAAGTTTGGAGAGAATAAGTGACTAGCCTAAGGTCTTGGAGCCGTTAAGAAATAGAACTAGAATTTGAACTTGGGTCTTATAATGATAAAGTTCATGTTCTTTCTTCAAAAAGAGCTGCCTACATCTCCATTGTATACCCCACCCCTCTTCCTTGACATTCTTTCCCTCTACAACAATTAGCAATCCAACCCCTCTTCTACCCATTATACCCACACCTACACTGGTCTAAATATAAAAACTTGCATCTATGATCCGGTAAATATGCAACACACACACCCCAGCCTTATTTTGATAGAAGAACAAATTCCATCAAGGTCATACTTTACCAGGTTATCAAAGGATGCAAAATAGATCATGTGGAACCTGCCTGGAATCAAAACTTGCAGATTTGGATCCCCAAACTGCACAAAAGTATAAGTTCTATTGGAAGAGCAAGGAAAAGTTGTGAGTGGATTAAAAAAAAACTATGCTAAAGGAACATAGTTTGTATATATTGTTGAAGTTAAGTTGGTATCAAAGCAAATGAGATTGTTAGATATTGGGGATCTCAGTTTAAGCCCCTGGTAACTACAAAGAAAATGTAAGAGAATATGCAAGCTCATAGAGGCCGAAATTAGAGTACAGATTGCTGGTGGGGGGGGGAGAAGGGGAATGAGAAGTTAATGCATAATTGGTTTATGGTTTCTGTTTGGGGAGATGGGAAAGTTTTAGTAAAGAAAGGTGGTGAGAGTACCACAATATTGTGAAAGTGATAAATGCCATTGACTGTTATGTTTGGGAGTGGTTGAGATGTGAGATGGGAGGGTTTATATCATACACGTTTCCACAATTGAAAAAATGAACAACTAAAGAGACAGTGACAATTACTGACAATTACATGATCCTGGATAAGATCTAGCAAGGGAGGAGAAAAGGTTCAAGGGGATGCTTTCGGAACTGATGAAACAAATTGAATATCAACTGTAAGCTTTATATCAGTGGTAAATTTCTTGAACTTTATAACTGCACTTAAGGTGGTTACATAAAGTGAATATCCTTGTTCTCAGGAAATGTACATGGAAATATTAAGTGTTCAAGGAATAGATGTATACAACCCACATCCAAGTGTTCAGGAAATGGTCAGAGAGAGAGAGAGAGAATGACATGACAAATATGGCAAAAAGTTAAAATTGGTGGATCTGGGTATATGGGGGTGTTGGGGTATGTTGGAGTTCTCTGTACGGGTTTGCATTATTTTTGTAACTGCCCTGTAAATTTGAAAGTATTTAAAAATAAAAAGTTTAAAAAAAACAAGAAAGGGAAGAAAAAGGTGATTTAACTACTATGTTTCTTGTTCTTGGACATAAGCTATAGGTATCTCTGGATCATCAATAGTACACTGGGGCAGAGTGGGTGTAGTTCAGTGGTTGAGCACGTATTTCGCATGTATGAGGTTCCAGGTTCAATCCCTTAAAAAAAAAAAGTGCACTGGGTGTTTCTCCCTAAGTCCACAGACATGGCTAAGTCCAATCTTTCCATGGCATAACTGTCACCTCTATTTTTTCTTGGTCAAAATTGGTGTTCACCTCATGGTTTCAAGAGCAAAGGCTATTTGATGCAATTTGAGTCCTGTCTTGTGCATTAGCTTTGCCTAATAGTTTGTCATTTCCACAGTCCACGTGGTACAGTTCATTATAATAAAAATATTAACACAGTTCTGTAATAAGTAAATAATAATATAATGGATAATAAAATTTAGCCTGTCCTTATTGACAGCCCAATGTTCTCAGTACTTTCTGAACATGTGGCATACAGTTAAGAGACTAATGGCTGATAGAATGAATTCTGCTGCTTTATTTTTTAAATAATAGCCATCCTTGTGAGTGTGAAGTGGTATCTCATTGTGGCTTTAATTTGCATTTTACTAATGGATACTGATGTTTAGCTTCTTTTTGTGTGTTTATTAGCCATTTGTATATCTTTGGAGAAATGTCTATTCAAGTTCTTTGCCCATTTTTGAAAATTGGATTGTTTGTCTTTTTTGTTGTTGTCATTGCATTGTAAAAGTTCTTTTATATTCTGGATATTAAACCCTCATCTGATATATGGTTTGGAACTGTTTTCTCCCATCCTGTAGATTGTCTCTTCACTTTCTTGATAATTTCTTTCGATGCACGAAAGTATTTCATTTTTATGAAATCAAATTTATCTGTTTCTTTTGTTGCTCATGATTTTGTTGTCATATCTAAGAATCCATTGCTAAATCGCAGGTCATGAAGATTTGCCCCTGTTATGTTCTGAGAGTTTTATAGTTTTACTTCTTAAATTTAGGTCCTTGGTCCATTTTAGTTGATTTTTGTATATGGTGTGAGGTACAGTAATCCATTACATTTAATTTAATATTTCATATTGTCAGATTTAAATCTATCAACTTGCTATTTGTTTTCTACTTGCCTTATCTTTTCTTTGTTCCCCTTCTTAACCGGCCTTTTTTGGGATTAATTCTGTGTTTTAATGACTCTTTTTATCTCTATTATTGGCTTATTAACTACACCTCTTTGTTTTATTTATTTCTAGTGATTGTTTGGGATTTACAACATATATCTTTTACTTTTCACGGTGTACTTTAATACAATGCCACTTGAAATTTAATGTAAAAAACTTACAACAGTCTAGTTCCCTTTCTATTCTCACATTCTCTGTGCTATTTTTGTACTTTCAATTTCTTATACATTATAAACACCACGATATATTTTTATTCTTGCTTTAAATAGTTACCTTTTAAGGATTTAAAGGTGAGTACAAATGTCTTTTATTTATTTATTTATTTATTTCAAATGTCTCTTATATTTTCCTCCCACATTTACCATTTCTGACTCTCATCATTCCTTTTTGTATGTCAAATTTCTATTTGGTATCATTTATCTTCTTCCTTCAGAATTTTAATATTTTTAAAATACAACTATTTTGATCATCCTGAAATTTCATATCTGTCTCCTCAAGTAAATGAGAACATTGGATTTGTTAGGAAGCCGTTCTCTGTACTGCAGCCTGTAAAATGCCTTCAGGCAGTTGTCAGGGCAATTATAGAGCTCACCTTGTTTCTCTTTTCTCAGTGTTCATAATCCTATTCATTCACTGTTTTTCAATGTCTGAAAAACCATTGTTCATGTATTTTGTCCCTTTTCTAGTTGGTTAATGTGGAAGGCTAGATCCTGCCTCCAGTACTCCATTTTGGTTGGAAGTAGAAGATATTGCGAGGGTTAAACGTGGGAATAATGCATATAGTTAATAATAAAAAAATGCAAACTTATTATTTGTCCCTGTCACTTCAGAAGACAGACCTGGGACCAATGGATAGAAGCTGTAATTAGAAAGATTTTTCTACCAGAGCTTTCCAGCGATAATAATGGGCAGGGAATAGCAAGGTTTCTGTTTGTTTTTAATCACAGGAGGTATTGATAGGCTATAGGAAGGACCCTTAGAAAAAAATTTCTTGGTTGGATCCCATGATGCTTTTGAATAATGTCTCAATAGTGCTAATTAGAGCTGGAAGTAGAAATTGCTTCTTGTGAATCTCAGGTTAGTGACATGCTTATAACTAATCTTTGAATTGGTCTCTTCAATTTTAAACAAACTATCCATGAAAATCACTATGTAAGAGACTGAAACTTGAAAAAATGTGGGAGAATGTATGCTAAGTGTAGAATTGAAAAAAGTTTTGTTCTAAGTGTCTACACTTAGAACACTTAGAAGTGTCTACACAGTTAGACAGTTTTTATCTCTTTGAATGCATCAATATCCTAACCATGAGATCAGTGATTTTACCCAAAGGGTAGAAAAAAACTAAATGGCCTAAAGTTTTTTTCCAAACAGTGCTTTTATAATACCCCAATGAGTTTCTAGGAGATAAATTAAGCATGTTCAGGAAGACAAACCAGAACCCTAAAGGTAAATTTTCTTTTAAAAATTATATGAAGTTGACAGAAAAAGGTAAAAACTAAGAGGGTCAAGGTGGGATATATTGCAAAATATTGACTGGATTTATTGAATCTCTAGGTGGCTTGAACTGTTTGAGAACATCCCTGAGGGGCCACATGAGTCGTCTTCAAAGTTGTCCACTTAAGGAGTATCCAAAGACCATTTCAGCCCCAGGAGCTTAGTCTTCAGGCTTTGTTTTAATTTGCCTTGGGCTCACTGTGAATATCTCTGATAGGAGGGATGGGATTTTAACAAACCCCCATTCAGGAACTTAGGACCCCTCTTTTCCAGGCTCTTGACATTACAAACAAGACTACAAGATGAGGTGATCTGACCCAGACAAGCTATTTAATTTGACATGTATTCACGAGTACCTAATGTGTATACTGTATCTAGTTCAGTGTTCTTTACAGTATACCACAAGCCTTCCTTTGACAATTATTATAACATAGAAAGAGCTTATCAGGATTCATGATTTGTTAAAAACTCTACCTTTAAAAAAGAAGCATCTCTGAACCTATAATTAGGACATGTACAGGGACAGTCAGTAGCTATGGTGGCAGGAAAGAGTACCAGTCAGAATCATGCCAGGGCATGATGTGTTTCTGCTGAGAGGGAAATTTCCATGCAAAAGTGGGACCCGGAGGTCAGGGACTAAACACAACGGTCAATTGTGAATTAAGAACGATTAATGAGTCTGGACACAAATTAATTGAGTTCTTACCAGATAAACAGTCAGGTCATACTGACACTTGAATTCAACTTTACAACAGCAGAAAAATAGAGGGGCACTGAAATGGTTATATTAGCACTCAGAAGAGAAGCGACGCCAGTGTTGTCAAGTACAAACTCTTGTCAGATGCTTCTATCTGCTCAGATCTCCAGTTACTGCTCAAAGTTCAACTTTCACTAGATATGAATTGCACAATTATGCCTGTTACTAAGGTTCAATCATGATAACATCAGAGAAAAAGTATCCATGTTCAGTAGAAATAAGCAAAAGCTGTTTGCACTTCTTCAGTGGAAGAGAAATGATATGTGGATGTGGAACAAGGTAAGGGATGCTACTTGAAAAAACTGCCTTCTGATATGTCAATATAAATAAAGTTTGGTTTCCTCTTTCAACCTAATCTTTATAAAAATTCTGAGTAAGGGAGAAGGCTCTATTAAAGTTACTACTTTTTTTTTTTTTTTTTTTAATAACGGGCCAGCTTCTGTGAATCTGAGTCGTACTTGGCTGACCTTGAAACAGGTACTCCTTTTGTATATACGGTGCCTTTGGGCAAATTAGGAAAAAGTTCATTATATAAGAAAAAGACATCCCCTTTGCGAGAATGATTAGAAAAAGATGACTGTCTCTGGGTTAACAAATTAGGAAAAGGTGTCATTTTCTCTAGACTGAAGTCTAACACTCTGGCTCAGGTCTTGGAAACTAGAATACGGGCTGGATTTCAACTCTGACTTGACCTTTTGGCTGGAGACTGCCCAGGGCAGTTTTACCTGTGGTCTCTACCTTGAAGCTTATGATTTCTGAAGTTCTCCCTTGACCACATGAGCTGGGCTTCTTGCCAGTCTGGGGGAATGATGTACAATGTGTACATTAAAGTAACCCCAGACTTTAGAAGATGGAGCTAGGAGATTTCCATAGAGACATCCTGGGGCAAAGGATCAGGCAGTCCAAATGGATGCCAAATCTAAAGGGACTGAGTAGAAAAGAAGAAACTGACTTCAAATTAGTCACTGTGACCGTGGGGAAGATAGGTTCAAAGGGGGCAGGTGGCAGTTAGGGCTGGGAGATTTCCCACGATAGGTCCTGTCAGCATGCTGAGCTGGATGTGAATGGGGTCAGTGACTCTTGGTGAAGCTCTCAGGAAGAGAGGCAGTTGCTGTGGTGGCTGGGTGCTCACTAACAGTGGAGCTATACTACATGGGTTCAAATCTCAGCAATGGTCATGCTGAAACTTCAAAACTGTCCTTGACATTTGTCTGTCTTTCTCTCTTACCCCATATCCAACATACCATTAAATCCTGTTGGCTCTACTTTCAAAATACATCCAGAATATGATGAATGTGATCGCCTTTCTTCATTGCCACTACTCCTGTCTGAGGCACTGAACTAGTCTCCTAACTCATCTCTCTACTTTAATCTCCATATATTATGTATTTTCCCTTTCCCCATCCATTATTGATTTACAACTTCATTACATTATGATAATAGAAAGTGTTTTGTGTAATTTCAATCTTTTAAAATTTATTGAGACTTGTCTTGTGACCCAATATTTGGTCTATTTTGGAGAAGGATCCATGAGCACTTAGAAAGAAAGTATATCCTCTGTTTGGGGTGCAAATGCTCTCTATATGTCTGTTAGGTCTAGTTCATTTATTATATTATTCAAGCTTTCGATTTAATTATCCTTTGTTCAGATGTTCTATACAATATTGAGAGCAGTGTATTGAAGTCTCCAACTATTGTAGAGATATCTATTTCTTCCTTCAGTTTTGCCAGTGTGTGCCACATGTATCTTGGGGGATCCAGGTTAGATGCATAAATATTTATTATAGTTATTTCTTCTTGGTGAATTGTCCCTTTTATTAACATATAATGACATTCTTCATCCCTTATAACAGTTTGCATTTAAAATCTATTTGTCTGATATTAGTATTGCAACTCTAGCTCATTTTTGGCTACTATTTTCATGGAATATCTTTTTCTAACCATTCACTTTCAATCTGTAGACAGCTTTTGGCCTTTCTCAGTTGTTTTTGTGAGAGATTTAAGCCCTGCCTGCCTAGTCCAATACCATCTTCCCAGAATTCCCAATATATCTTTTTTATTTTTTGTCTTATATGAATATATTAATATAACTACACCAAAATTTTTGTGTTACATTTACATGGCATATCTTGTACCCTTTTCCTTTTAACCATCTTGGCTTTATATTTCATGTACATTTCTTTCATACACTCTGACAATTTCTGAGTTCAATTGTTGTGTGTATTCCATTTACATTTAATGAAATTTTTTATATTGCTAGATTTACTTCTACCATCTTGCTATTTTTGTCCCCTCTGTTCTTTTGTTCCCTCTTTTCTAGTTTATTTTGGATTAGTCAACTAGTTTTATTATTGCATTTGTTTCCTCCATTAGGTTTTAAGAAATATCACTTTGTTATATATATTTACTTTTTAAGAGGATGCTCTAAGCACTACAACATGTAATCTTAACTTATTATAAATTAACTTAAATTAATATCATCACACTTATGTATAATGTGAGAACCTTTTAATAATTTATATGGTTTATATTCATTTCCTTCCCTTTCTTTTGTGCAACAGTTGTTAAATATAGGACATATTAATATATTATTAGTTATACAATACCTTGCTGTTTTTTGTCTTTTAAAGAAGTTAAGAAAAATAGTCTATTTCTCCACATTTTAAAACCATTTTCTATATTTTTCATTTCTTCCTGTAGATTCTGTCCATCTGATATTATTTTCCTTCTGTCTGAAGAATGTCAACACTTTTTGTAGTATGGATCTGCTGGCTATAAATTTTCTCTGCTTTTATCTGAAAATATCTTTATTTCATTTGAAGCTTTAAGACATATTTTCACTAGATATAGAATTTTATGTTGACAGTTTTGATTTTCTCTCAGCAATTTAATTATATAATTCATTGTCTTCTGATGTATCTAGTTTCTGTTCAAAAGTTAGAAATAACTCTCACTGTTTTTCCCCTGTGATGTGTCTTTTTTTCTGACTGCTTTTAAGATTTCCTTTTCATCTTAGTTTTTCTACAGTTTGACTATAATGTGTCTTGATTATGGTTTTCTTTGTATTTTCCCTGCATTGGGTAGGTTTTGAGGTTCTTTCACCTGTGGATTGGTGTTTTCCATCAAATTTACAAAATATTCAGCCATCAATTTTTCCTTAGTCCTCCCCTACTTATTTTCAAACTCTAACTACATATATGGCTTCCTTAGCACATTTTATGTATTATAGGGTGTAATTATTTATCTACATGCCTGTTTTTCCTACTAGAATAGGATTTTAAAAAATATTTGTTTATTGTGGTAGCATATATGTAACATAAAATTTTCCATTTTAACCATTTTAAAGTATATTATTCAGTGACACTAATTACATTTATAGTTGTGCTACCTCACCACTATCCATTACCAAAACATTTTTATCACCCCAAATAGAAACTCTGTACCCATTAAGTAATAGCTTCCCATTTCCCTTTCCCCAACTCCTGGTAACTTCTACTTTCTGTCTCTATGAACTTGTCTATTCTAGAATCCTCATAGATGTGGACTCACACAATATTTGTCCTTTTCTGTCTGACTTATTTCACTTAGCATAATGTTTTCAAGGTTCATCCATGTTGTAGGATGTATCAGAACTTCATTTCTTTTCATGGCTAAATAATATTCCTTTGTATGTATATACCACATTATGTTTATCCATTCATCTGTTGATGGATCCTTGGTTTGTTTCTACCTTTTGTCTATCGTGAATAATGCTGCTATGACTTTGATGTACAAGTAGAATAGGAGGTTTTTGAGAGGCCAAGGTCTTGTATTATTTTTCTATATCCTCATAACACAACTTAACATGTAAAAAGCTCAAAATGAGTTTGGAATTAATAATTAGATCAATGATCATTTATTTATTTATTTTTGTGTGTGTGTTTCTTTTTTATTATTATTCATTTTTTAAAAAATATTACATTCCAAAAATATGAGATCCCCATTCACTCCCACCGCCCCCACCCCACCACACCCCCCACAGCAACACTCTCCCCCATCATCATGACACATCCATTGCATTTGGTGAGTGCATCTCTGGGCATCACTGCACCTCATGGTCAATGATCCACATCATAGCCCATAATCTCCCACGTTCCATCCAGTGGGCCATGGGAGGATCTATAATGTCCCTGCAGCACTACCTAAGACAACACCAAGTCCTGAAAATGCCTCCACATCTCATCTCCTCCTCCCATTCCCCGCACCCAGCAGCCACCATGGCCACTTTTTCCTCACCAATGCCACATTTTCTCGATTACTAACCCAATAGTTCATGAATAGAGAATCATTAAGTCCACTCTAGTCCTTACTATATTTCTCCTTCCTGTGGACCTTGGCTTGGTTGTGTCCATTCCACATCAATGTCCAGAGGGGGCTTAGATTCCACATGGATACTGGATGCACTCCTCCTGCTTTCAGTTTTAGGCACTCTAGGCTCCATGGTGTGGTGGTTGACATTCTTCAACTCCATTTTAGCTGAGTGGGGTAAGTCCAATAAACCAGAGTGTAGGAGCTGAAGTCTGTTGAGGCTCAGGGCCTGGCTATCATAATGTCAGTCCAGAGATTCAGATCCCCTAGATATATCTTAAACCCCAGCACCAACTACAATTCCAGTAAAGTAGCAGGAAAGGCTTGTGAAAAGAGATCACATCTGAGTCCAGCTCCATCATGCAAAAACACCAACTCCAGAGAGGGGCCAACTGACATGGCAGTGAACCCCATCTGCCATGACCATAAAACCTGTGGGTCTCTTTAGCCCTCAAAAGAACCAATACCTGGGGTTGTATCTATTTTATCTGTCTCTGAGACTCTGCTCAGGTGTGCATAAGGGCAATCCTTCTGACAACCTCCAGACTCTTTTTTAGATACTCATAGCCATATAAACTCATTTGTCCTTTCCAATTCCCCCTTAATTTAGGTCAAAAAGCATTTTTAACTCCTGTTATTATATGTAGACAGGGATATTCTGCTGGTCCACGTTGAACCTTTAATTCAAGGTCGTTTTCTAGTTACGTCATCAGCTGGTACTTGGTAGTGATCCCTCGGCGCCAGGGAGGCTCATCCCTGGGTGTCATGTCCCACATTGGGGGGAAGGCAGTGCCTTTACATGCTGAATTTGGCTTCAAGACTGGCCACATTTGAGTAACACAGAGGCTGTCAGGAGAGAACTCTTAGGCACAGTGCTGCTCTAGGCCTTGCTCTTATTTCAGGTGTATAGGCTCACAAGCATAGTCATTAGTATCAGGGGCTCACTGTTGGAACCTCATTCCTTCCTGATCCTTGCCATTGCACCCAGGAGACTGCCGCTGCTCCCCTAGGGACCATGACAGAGCCAAAACAGAAGAATACAAATGCTGGAGAGGATGTGAAGAAATGGGAACACTCATCCACTGCTGGTGGGAATGCAGAAGGATACAACCATTCTGGAGGACAGTTTGGCGGTTTCTCAAAAAACTAACCATAGATTTGCCATATGACCCAGCAATTCCACTGCTGGGTATATACCCTGCAGAACTGAAAACAAGGACACAAACTGATATATGCACACCAATGTTCATAGCAGCATTGTTCACTATCACCAAAAGTTGGAATCAACCCAAATGCCCATCAACAGATGAGTGGATCAATAAAATGTGGTATATACATACAACGGAATACTACTCGGCTTTAAGAACAAATACACTACAAACACACGTGATAACATGGATGAATCTTGAGAACCTTATGTTGAGTGAAGCAACCCAGGCATTGAAGGACAAATACTACATGACCTCAATGATATGAAATAAGTAAACCAAGCTGCCTCAGAGAGCTAGTGACTGGAAGATAGGCTTACAGGAAATCAGGGGGTAGAGGAAGGATGTAAGCTGACATCTACATGGGTGAAATCTATGATAAGCTGGAGGTAAGTATATGTACAAGGAAGGGATAAAATGGGGGCATAGGTTTACCTTTGGTGGGGCTTTGCGGGATTGAGGAGGGCTAGGGATGGGCGGATGGGTAATATTGCCCAAGAAATTGGGGGGAGGGTGGGGCAACATACGAACATAGGAGATTGTCAGGTGTTGGTTGAGAGTATAATACTGAGAAAACCTTTTCAAAATATAATTAGCAAAGTTACCTGTTTAAGATACTTAAAGGGGATAATCTGATGTAGGACAAACTCCTAGGGAATATGTGAATGCTCATTTTGCCAGAGTGGGTTATACCATTGGGTAGAGACCCATATAATGAGAGTGAAGGTATACCTAAATCCTGGGGAGGACTAATGCCATCAAATAGAGGGAACTGTAACTCTCAAGAGAAATGGTAGTTCCCAGGGCATTAGGGCAATTGGGCAAGTCAAGCCCTCAACACTGTTGCAAGTATCTCTGAACATGGCTCCTCAAGAAATGAAGACTGACTGTCACTGTGGGCCCCAAGGGGAGGGGAAATAGATATTGAATAGATGGAACCAACGTAACTGTGAGGGCAATAGAAGTGTTTCACAAGAGTACACAAGGATGGATATAAAACAATGATCATTTATTGACTGCTTATAATGTGTGACACACTGTTTTAGATACTTTCACATGAATTACTCATTTATACCTCACAACAATCTTGAAAAGTAGATTCTACACATACACAGACACTCATTTTACAAGGGAGTAAACTGAGGCACAGAACTAAAAAACCTTGATCAAGTTAACAAGTGGGGACCTGGAATTGAAACCAGCATTCCTGTTTGTGATTAATGGAAAAGGAGAACGTGCACAGCATGTCCTATGCCACTAGACTTGATTCTGCCTCTCATCCTGTATTATCATTCATTAATGAGAGGAAAATAAATTGTGAGCAACACTAGGATTTGAGGAAGCAGATGGCAGGATGGCCATGAGCCGAATGGGACTGGGCATGCTCAGCAGAATTGTGCTCCAACTGAGAAGGGCAGAGAGAGGGCACGATTGGGGCAGGTGCCACATTTGCACCTACTCATGCAGTTTAAGAAGATGGCAACAAACACCCTTCCCAGTGACACCAAAAAGCTTGTTAGCTGCTGCTTCTTACCTATTTTGGTCCCTGTAAAATTGATCAATTTTGGCCTCCACTGGGAGCATCTTGTAAGGGCTTAGAAAGAAGGCACATTGCACACGAATGCTCAGGGAAAGCATCTGTAGGTACACCCTTACGAAAAAAAAAAAAAAAGAGAGAAGCAGCATTTTGAGTTTGTTTTCTACTTTGTGGTTTTGGTGTTCATGATTTTGGTAATTTCTAGTGAAGAAAATGGTTATATTCTGCCTTAAGAAGAAAAAATATTGATTAGCTAGTTTTTTGTTAAGTGTATTTCATTCTATTATCTAGCAGTCTAAAATCTAGCTCTATTTATCTCTCCTTATCTTCTACCTATTTATTCATTGATCTATGCATCTCTCTAGTATCTATCTATAGTTACTGCATTTAATATTCATTCTGCTTTGTAGAAATCTCCGGTATCGCCATTCCAATTTATGGCATTTTAATGTAGCTTGTTAGTCTACATTTCGGACAATGTTAACATAATTTTAGATATTAAGGACAAGTAAGGAATCTGCTTAAGTCCTTAGGAGAAACTAAAAAGACTATTAACAGACCAAGTCCATAAAAAACATCTGTTCCAGTCATGCTGGTGATTTTTTATTAGTCCTTCAAATCCGTAACAAAGATCTCTAGAGCAAGACAAATGTTGTAGTGGAGTGCAATTTTCAATTTCTTAGCTAACCTGATTTTGTTGATTCATACATATGCATGATTCAGGGCTGTTGCTGAATACAAAGGGAAAAAAAGGGAAGAAAAGGAAAGAAACATTCTTTGGAGCTCTACTTCCTTTTTGTATTATCTATATTCTTTGAAATGCCCTTGAAAATTCATTTGCTAAGGGAAACTAAACAAATAATTGCATACTAAAAGGGAAATGAGACTAGCAAGCTAGATAATTTGTAACATCAAATATTCTTTTTCCATGGTTAAAATTTTCTCTGTGAAGAAACATGAGGAATAAACAAATCAATGTATCTTAAAAGCAATAACTAATAACAATGCCAAATGCATGAAGTGAAAATACCTCAGGATACACTTTCACAGTTCTGCTCCATCATAGCTGAATGCAATATGCTATAACAATAATAGGAGTCACGCTTGTCATATTTCCCCTGATCTCTAAAGAAGAATGCCAATGCAATAGTAATGCACCTTGCTTCTCTTTCTTGCTATCAACATTCTTTGTTGTTACTGCGGCCTATTACATACTTTGAAAAGTTTCCTCTGAAAACAAACTTGGCAGTACTCTGAGGCCAATGTAATGAGACAGACACCCAACATTGTCTTCGAAATCAATCATGGCCATGAACTGGAAGAGTGGGTAAACATATCAGATATTATTTGGGATTTGTAGCATTGTTCTGTGTGGGAAAGCAGGAAGACAACGTGGGGACAAAACTTCATTTCTCTTATGTTACACTCATTGTCCTTGACTCCTCTCTCAGAAGAGTTGGCATGATGAGACATACTTCTCATTGACTACATACTAAGAAGTGTTTGGAAATGAATTACACAGTAATTTAAATGAGCAGGTTTGGATTAAGGAACAGCTTGATGTCAAATTTCATCTTAGTAGAGTGCCTGTATTTCTGCTCCCAATTAGATTTCTCCTAAATAATTATGTTTGATCCCTCAGACCTTCGTGGTGAGATTGGGGTTTTGAGTACTAAAATATTACTAAGGAAGGAGTCAATCTACTTCTTGATAATTCAGTATCCGATACTAAATTCCTAAACTGATAATCAAAAGTTTTAGAGGTTTAAGAGTTGGAAGAAACTGGCTCCGGTAAGGAGTGGTAGGAGATTAAAGCGATTGCCAGGCACTGAACCTCCAGGTCCTTTCTAAACCATTTTCCCCTTGTTTGTCTCTCTACCCAAGAGCACCTGAAGTCTCGGCTGCCTTATTCTCTTTAGTAATTTCTGCCACCCACTGTGTACACATTGTACTCTTTCCTCCCCAAATCACACCTCCGGTTGATTCTTTCTATACTCACCTCCAAATACTTATTGACCAATTCTCTGCTGCTATTCCTTCCTTTTGTGTCATCAGAGGCAAGCTCACATGCTCTTCATTTTAAGGGCTCTGCTGCTGCTCATTGCTGGGAATCATGGGTGTAAAATGGCTAAAATAGAAGAGTTTACCCTAGGAGGATTTATAGGACCAATAGGCAGAGGAAAACAGGCTTTTATAGAAAAGAAAGAGGTAGACCTCTAGAAAAACAACTAAATTATCTTTTACCCCTCTTGCAGAACTGTAAAGAATCCTTTGTTGTGGAACAAGGGTTAAAGAAAATTCACATCAGCGGCTATAATGATGGCATAACCCATGTTTAATAAATAGAGGCAGATGTGTGATCACTAGGGAGAAGGCTTGCCTAAGTAGTACTATTATTTGAAGAGGTTAGAAATGAACATGTTCAGGTTTGATCCAGAATACACAGAATGTGAGATCTAATCACTTAGATATATTTCTTCGAGTTTATAATGTGAGTGCAGTGAAAAAGGTTTGCAGATTGAAACATCTCAAGGAATTCTTACTTTTTGTGAGCACTCAAAGCAATTAATGCAGAATACATGTGTCATGTATTAGGTTTGGTACATCCCTATGTTAAAAGTGTCTGATCAGCATGCACTCCACTTTTATCTTGGGGAGTAGGATGTATCAGCCCCTATTTCCATATGTCTTAATTTGCTAGTCTGCTATGACAAATAATACACAATAAGTTAGCTTAAATAGTGAGTATTTATTGGCTCACAATTTCAGAGACTAGAAGTTCAAAATCAAGTCGTTGGCAAGATCATTCTTTTTCCTCAAATTCTATGACATTCTGGTGCTGACTCACTGTGGGTTTCCTTGCCTGTAAACTCACTTCCTCCTTGTGTCTGCTCTTGCAGTTTTCTGCTGACTCCTGGCTTCTGGCTCCTCTCTCTATGACTTTCTCTCTAAAAGGCTGCCAGTAAAATGGATTAAGATCCAAAGGTCCACCTTGATTGAGTTGGGCCATCCCTAAATAGCTTCTTAGAAGACCCTATTCACAAATGAGTCTACACTTTGACTCACTTTAACATTCTTTAAAGACACTATCTACAAATGGTTTCATACCCACAGGAACATGGATTTAGATAAAGAACAAGTCCTTGGGAAGTGGATTTGGCTCAATGGATAGAGCATCTGCCTACCAAATGGGAGGTCCAGGGTTCAAACCCAGGGTCTCCTGACCTCTGTGGTGAAGGTGGCCCACACGCAGTGCTAATGTGTGCAAGGAGTGCCGTGCCATACAGGGGTGTCCCCTGCACAAAGGAGTGAGTCCGGTAAGGAGAGCCATCCCACATGAAAAAAAAGGACAGCCTGCCCAGGAGTGGGGCTGCACACACAGAGAGCTGATGCAGCAAGATGATGCAACAAAAAGAGATACAGATTCCCGGTTCCACCTGACAAGAATGCAGGCAGGCACAGAAGAACACACAGCATATGGTCATAGAAAGCAGACAATGGGGGGGGGGGTGGTGAGGAGAGAGAAATAAAAATAAATCTTAAGAAAAAAAAATCACGTCTTTGCTGAGGTACATTACCCAATCTGCCACATCATCTAACCCAGGCTGTGGAAAAGGTTGGTTGGAACTTTCCTTCATTATGCCCCTTTTTCCTATCATGGATCTTGAAAAAACAATTGCAGCAGCATAGTCTTTTTATTAACTAATTTTTTTTATTTCTAAAGAAGCTTTAGATTACATAAATGTTACAGAACAAATATAGGAGATTCCCATGTGCCCCAGTCTTTCACATTTTCCCACATTAACAACATCTTTCATTGTGTGGTATATTTGTTACAATTGGTGAACACATATTGAAATGAAGCATTGCTACTACCTGTGGACTATAGTTTACATAATAGTTTACACTCTGCTCCACACAATTTTATAGGTTATGACAAAATGTATAACGGCCATATCCATCACTGCAGTGTCATGCAGGTAATTTCAATGTCCAAAAAATACCCTCAGGTTAAACTTATTCTTCCCTTTCCCTCCCTTCAGAACCTCTGGTGGCCACTGCCTTTATATCAATGATAAAAGTTCTTCCATTGCTAGAATAGTAATAAGTCCACTTATTAGAATAACAATAAGTCCACTTCAGTCCATTGGTCATTCCCCGATCTTGAGGATTTTGGGTGGTGATACCTACTCTGTTTCTAATTGAGAGGGGGCTTAGATCCCATGGGGCAGATGGCTGGAACTATCTTGCTTGCAGTTGCAGACACTCTCTGTTCCTTGGGATAGTCATTGTCCATCATCATCTCCTTGTCCTGGGTGAGTCCAAGAACTGGAGAGTAGATCTTAACTCCGCTGAGAGTCAGGGCTCAACTGGCACATAAATGGACCAAAGATTTAAGTCTCTGGGACACATATTTAACAAATATAGTGCTAATTATAGTGCTAATTATTTTATCAAATAAAAGGGGCAGAAGAGCCATGCATAAAATGACTATAAATGAGTCTAACTCTGTTACACTGGGGAGCATAAATTCCAAAGTAAGGCCCATTGATGGGGTGCTGAATTCCTGAACCTGTCTGTCCTACTTATAGTATCTAGATGTCTCTAGAGCCCTCAGGAACCCCACTGTTTTAAGTACTATTTACTTTGGCAGTCAATGAGATCCTGCTCAGATGTCTATATGCGTAACCTCTGGACTCATTTTGAAATCTCTTAGCCATAAAAACTCATTTGTATTTACTATTTTCCTCTTTTGGTCAAGGTCTCTTCCCAGATGCATAGCTAGTTGTATCGGTGCCAGGAAGGCCCCTGGGAGTCATGTCCCATGCTGGGGAGAAGGTAGTGTGTTTGTCTGCTGAGTTTGGCTTAGAGAGAGGCCACATTTCAGTAACAAGGAGGCTTTCAGGAGGTAATTCTTAACCAATATATAATATTAGGTTAAGTTTCAATTTCACAAGAAAAGGTTCATAAGTATAGTCATCATTATCAAGGGCCTGGCATAATGGTCTCTTCCTTCACTAGACACTGGCCATATACTCAAGGGATTCTTGCCATTTTATTAGAGAATGTAGCAGGACTCCCCAGGATGGGAATTTGATATTCTTGCAGTTATTCTGTGGGACTCCACCCTCTGAGACAATGCCCCACGAACACTTGAACATATTTAAATGTCTTAGAGAAAAGCAGAATTGAGGGGGCTATTCCACTGGCATTCTGCCTCCTGCAGGAGCAATTTCCATAAGATTACATCACATATGTGCTGGGATAATTGGTTAACAATTTCAGATAAAAATTAAAAGTACCTTCAAAGAATATATATTCAAGAAATCAATATCAATTCAAGCTGAGGCTTAATCTGATCAGAATTGGCAAAAAGATTTTAAGTGTTTGGAAATGGATAGAAATGCCAAAGTACATTATAGTGTTTGTAATTAGAAGCACTAATATTTAAGTATGATAGTGTTTGAAAGGGAAAGTCTAAGTTATGTATAGAACTAGAAGAAAAGCTAAAAAATGAAACATGGGACTGTATAGCATAGTGAACCCACTTGTGTAGGATGAGTGTCGTTAATAGTGCATATATAAGAAGCATTTTTCTATGAAACAGAACAAATTTATATTACTATTACAATTAGTTAATAATAAGATGATACTTGGGTAAAAATACAACCAGAGCAAACTATGGACTGTAGGGTATGGCAATATACTAATATTCTTTCATCAATGGTAAAATAAAATCATGCTACGTAAAAGAAACTAGAAACAAGGGACTACATATTGTTAGACTCCATCTATACAAAATGCAAATATAAATACATTTATAGATACTTACCTGGCAGCGAGATACCATAATCATGAAGGTGGTTTTCCCAGGGCGAGGCTTATCCCTTGCACTCTGGATGTGCTGACCCCTGTGATTTCCCCAAATGTGGGAAACTCAACTGCATAATTTGTGGTAGTGGGGGACTGTGTTCACGCTCTCTCCTGATTAAAAAAAAAAAGAGAGAATAAAATACATTTATAGAGACAGAACTAGATTAGCAATTATGTATGGCAGGGGAAGGATAGAGTGACTGGGAGGTGATTACTAAGGAGTAGAGGGATTTTCTTTTTGGAGTAATGAAATATAATCAGTGTTATCTAATATTGGTTGCAGAGATGAATGAACAACTCTGTGATTATTCCGAATGTCATTGATTGTACACTTTAGATGGATAGTGCGGCTTATGACTATGTTTCAATAAAATTGAGATAAAAATAGAAAAAACTAAAGTACCTACCACCGTACCTGACATATGATACATATAATACAGTACTAATAAACGATCTTTCTTTTACCTATAAAACTACATGCAGAAAAGATCACTTTGGGGCACTTTCTAAAGAGATTAATGAAATTATATGTAAATTACAAAAGAACTACTTTTTATCTGGAGAAAGATTTTTAAAGAAAATTAGATATTGTTTTAAAGGTATTACAAATTAGAGAAGCATTGAACACATTTATTTATTTATTCAACAGATAAAATACCTGTTGATTGAGTGTAATTTTTTATTTTTTATGGGAGAGAGACCAAAAATACTTTCCCCTGCTTTCTAAGAATTTACAATATATTCTGGGGAATTAATGTCTATGTTAAAAATCTCATGGGTTTTTGTCAGGATAATGTGAATGATATAAACAAAAATGCTTTGTAAGTGAATAGCAAATTACACAGATGTAAAATATGAAATCGTTATACAAATATATATTTATATATATTACTAGAGGATATTAACATAAATTAATTCACTATATCACTAACTCTTTCTTCAACTAAATCTAATTTGCTTTTTAACCAATTCATTAAGCTTATAATTGTATATAATATGCATTTAATTGCAAGAAAGTCTATTTATAGTCCTTTATACTCTAGTCATTATTTTCATTTATTTAAAAATATTAATCATGTGCTTATTTTATATATTTGGTAATTAAGTTACCTGCCATTTGTTCTATTTGTTATTTCTATTAGTTATTGTTCCTGTTGACTTGATTTCTCATATTTTGTGTGTAAGTGTATAAGATAGCGAGAAGGAGAGAGAGAGAGTGAGAACTCACATGTTCCTTGAACCTTTATCTGTGGTATATTTTCCCAGAGAGGATTTGTATGTGATTCTGCCAGGTACCTGAGAATAACTTGAAGCTAAATTTGTAACTTGGATATCTGGGGCCATCCCATTATGTGAATTTTAGCCCCAAATCCACATGAGCGCTGGTTTGTGGTTACAAGTTCTCATGAAGATTTTTTTCTGCTCCCCTAAAATGTCAAGGCTGAGATCAGAATGTTTCCTTACTCTTCCTCATGTTTAGCCACAGAAAGAGTTGCCTTTATTTGGAGGTCCCTAATACAATTCCTATTTGTCATGGGACCTTAGATTTGTCTTCTTTAACTCACACATAGCCTATTAAAGTGGAAGCCACTAGCTTCATGGGTGTGCTCTGTCTCTTGTCAGTTATGATCTGTGAGGATTTCACTTATTTTTATTCCAGTTCAGCTATGGCTTGAAAAGATTTACCCAGGGTTTTAATATGTCTTTTATTGCAAAGATTTTTCAGGTTGCCATATTCTTGAAATAAAAGTCTCAGTTCCTTGCCTTTCCATTAGTAACTAGATTATTAGCATTTTCCTCTAACGAGAAGCATGATTCTGAAACAGAGTGGAAATTATAGTACATCATGTATAGGTGTGCCCTAGTGTTGGAAGTTGGAGGGGTGCCAGTCTAACCAGCAGAAAATAGGCACAAGGAATCATACAGGGAACAGAAGACTTAAGTCATTGAAGCCCCATAATCCCCAGGATTCAAAAGTTCCTGAGAATTTAGAACTGGAGTCTCCATATCCCTATTATTGGATGTTTCTGTCCAAAGAAACGAGTTTGTAAAGTGAATGCTCAGGCCTTTACCTAGCCACCTGCAAGGCAGTTTTAGGCCTGCCTCATAAAGCCAGTTATGACCGAATGGAAAATCAGAGAGTGCAGGTCTTGGCTCTGGTACAGGCCACACCACTGGTCATAAAGAAGCAGAGAGGGAGGCCTCATCTTGTTTAAGAATCCTGAATGTAAGAAAGGATGGAACATGTTTCCTGCCAACCTCATCTATGTGGATTATGCCCAAGAGATACGATGCTCTCTGAAATCAGAATAGCTATTTCTGAGAAGGGAACAAGTAAGAAATAAAGGAACTATTTACTATATTGTCCTTGTCAGTATTTCCTAAATGGGGAGAAGAACAGAAGTCATCATGTGCATGTGGTGAGGTGCGACCATGAAAACAGCCATGTGTTACCCTC
Source organism: Dasypus novemcinctus (assembly GCF_030445035.2). Lineage (NCBI taxonomy): Eukaryota > Metazoa > Chordata > Mammalia > Cingulata > Dasypodidae > Dasypus > Dasypus novemcinctus. The sequence continues at coordinate 36,115,632 of NC_080681.1, read as the reverse complement.
TATACATAATGTATTTAACCATTCTCTAGGTAGTCAATATCTAGGTTATTTCCAATTGCTAATGTAGACTCAGTGGTTCCAGGAGGAGGGCATGGTTAAGGCTCTTGGAATAAGCAAAGTGAATTCCACAAAGACCAAATAATTGGATTTATGTTCCACCAAATTTGTTTCACTATACTGTGTAGAGCTAAGAATGGCTATTAAAAAGATTTTTACATATAGAACCATCAAAACGGCATTTAATTTTCAACTTAAATTTATTTTATTGTAAGTAACGTTGTATAATTTTCATGATTATGTGCCATTTATATAGATTGGTCATGTCCTTTGCCAATTTTCTATTGGTGCATTGGTGTTTTTCCTTTTCATTTGCTACATGGAGCTCTTTATGTTACAATGAGAGCAACCTTTGTTCATATTTGCTGAAAGTATTTATCCTCAGTTTGCTCTCTGCCTTTAATTGTCTTTATAGTGATGTGGTACATATTGCTATTTGTCCACCTAAATTTGTCCTTCCTCTTTTCCATAGTAGTATTATAGCTGGCCACATGGTCACCTAGCTGGGAACTATGTGTTCCAAAGTTCCTTTCTGTTAAATGGTGCCACGAAGCTAACGTTTTGCCAATATAATGTGAGCAAAAGTGATGGTTCCCATTTTCTGTCCATTCCTTTGAGACAGTGGGTATGCTTCCTTCATGCTTTCCTCCCTATCTACCAGATGAAACCCAGACAAGGTAGAGGTTTAGCTGTGACCCTGCAGGTGATAGTACCCTAGGAGACAGCAGAGCCAGGGCTTGGGAAGAAACTGCGTGAGCCTGAATGGTGAGAACACAAATACTACTTTGTTCTTTAAGCCTCCATATTGTTGACTCTTTGTTACAACAATCTACTCCTACTCTAATGTCTTTTGTCACGTGTAAGTTAAAATTGTTTTAACTATTAATCTTTATGAGTCTTGCATTGCTTTTATGTAAAAAGTTTTTCCTCAATCCAAGATCTTATAAGTATTCATCAAAATTTTTTAGTTTTTTTATGGTATTGTGGTAGATTTAATTATGTACCTCAGAAAAAAACATGTTCTTAATCTTCACTCTCATTCCTGTGAGGTAGACCTATTGTCACTAGGATCTCTTGAAGATGTTATTTTTAAGTGAGGTGTGACTCAATTTAATGAAGTTAGGTCTTAAGCCAGATTACTGGGGCCCTTTATAAGTAGCAGGAATAGGGAGGGAAAACCTGGAGAGGAGCTGGAAGCAGGGAGTCACCAGGACCCGGAAGAGAAAGGAGAGGATTATGCCATGTGGCAGGGATATAAGCCAAGGAACCCCAAGAATTACAACCCAGGAGGAAACAAGCCTTTTAGCCTCTGTAACTGTGAGGCAGTAAAATCCCATTGTTTAAGTCTGTTTGTGGTACCTGTGATAGCAGTTTAAGAAACTAAGAAAGGTATAATTTTAAAATTACAGTTCTTGAATTCATTTGGATTTAATTTTGGTGTTATATGAGGTTGAACGAGTTTTTCTCAAAATTTTCCTGCTTGTTTGAGCACCAATTATTGAATAATCTTTCCTTTATCCATTAATATATGGTACTATTTCATTATATATACTAAATTTTTATAGAGATTAAATTTCTGGAACACCTAGTCTGTTTCATTTGTTGCCCTTTTCCATTATTGTGTGAGTAATATAATGCTTTGATTATTATAACTTTATATAACTTGATACAGCAGGTCTTTTTTTGTACTTGGTTTTCAGAATTTTCTTTGCTGTTTTTTTTTTGCATGTTTTCTTTGAAAAATTCAGAATTCCTTTTTCAAGTCTTTGTCCTCTCAACTCAACACCAAGCAAATGTCCCGCTAGCACTTTGTTTTGCATTGCATTTAAACTTGTAAATTATTTTGTGAATAATTTATATATCTATAATAATAATTTTCCTATCCAAGAATATGACCAGTCAATTCCACTTATTTGTTACAACCAAGTAAAGCTTTTTAGTTCTCTTCATTCAACCTTATATATTAATTTATTATTACTATATAAACAAATATGTAACAAATATAGTTAAATATTGTTTTATTATGTAACTTGAATCTTTTCCCATTATTTTTTCTAAATAATAATTCTGATATATTAGAAACTTTTGCTTCATTTTGTGTGGTCTATTTTGTAACTTCACTTAGATCTCAACTGATTTTCAGCGAATTCTCTTTATGCATTTCCTCTGCATTATGATAGAGCCTCCTAACTGAATTCTTCACAACCACTGACTTGATTTTATTCAGTGGCAATTCTGCTCTTTACTGCTTCTAATACAGATCTTATTTCAGCTATTTCAGTTTCAGTTTCCTTATAATCTTTACTTACTCCAGTCAGGTCCTTTCCATCTCAATCTATTTGGGTTATAATTATACTGTTCTCAGTTTCTTTACTGAAAGCAGTTTTTTTTTTTTTAGATGTTTAAAAAGAAAGATGAATGTACAATATATTTTACAGATTATTTTGGTAATATTCACAACAATTGGGGATCATAGGTTTCCTAAGTATAAGAAAGCTGTATTATGTATTGATATGGTTTACTTGTTACAATTTAATTCTTTCTTATATATCTTGTCTAGCAAGATTTTTTCTCAGTTTATGTTTATTTTTATGACTCCTTAATAAACAGCAACATTATTTTATTTGCACTCTCTTGGTAGGCATGGCATTTTGCTTTGGTAAATTTCGTTCTGCCAAGTGTGTCAGTCAGGGTCCCAGCAGGAAACAGATGGTACACTCTAATTGGGTAATTTAAGAAGAGACTAATAAAGAGACTATTTATAAGGATGTGGGTGAGAAGCAGGGAAAACCCACAAGGGATCATGCCATACTCCCTAGACCTGAATAACCCACAGGGAGGAGTGGATACTAGAACCCGGGGAAGGAGAGAGAGTTGTGTGGCAAGGGACTACTGATTGGAGTGGTGGCCTCATTTTGAAGGATACTCCTGGCTGGCAAGAAGCAAGCTTGGGGAATAAATAACCAGTCTCAGTCCCATTCCCAGCTCTCCTTCTGGTGCTCCCCATTGGCAAACTCAACTGGAAGTCAGAGGACAAGAAATTCTGTTAATTTGATCATACAGATCAGCCCCTAAGGTCTCAGACCAGGATGGAGAAGGGTAGATCTGGAAGGACAGGTGAAGATATCAAGTGGTTCAGCTAACAAATCCTTACTTTTTCATTGGCTCAATAATTATTCTCCACAAGCTGACCCTGTCCCAAATTGGTGAGTTGCTTTGGATGGAAACCGGATCTTGTTTCCACTTAAGGTCAAGCATCCATTTACTGAGGAAGAGAAGGAAAGATAACTCAGATGGCTGACTCTCAGGAGACAAGCTGAATGGGACAAAATATCACTGGGGGTTATAGAAGAGATGGATAGAGAGCTCAAATATGTATGGAGCTATCCTCTGAGCATGTTTAGAAAGTTGAGAAATGTGGCCCCAGCCCAGAGCAGTGTCATATTTAAAGAACAGTACAAGTAAAAATCCAAAACTTCTCTTAAGTATCTCAATCACTTAAGGAAGGTCAAGAATATAAACCAAAGCAAAGTATGGCACTAACACCTATTGTCTTCCATTGTTTTGCCCAAAGAAATGTACAAGATTTCTCACTCATTCCAGAAAAATACTGTCTACTGCTTTTCCATTTGTCTTTATATTAACTCTCTCCTCCAGACTCCTCTCCTGTACAAGGTCTCCCCATATGCCACATCTCCCTCATTTCAAACAGCCTCTTGCAGCTTTAATTCTTTTTTCCTTTTAGTTTTATTGACTTTCTCTGTAGAATCTTCCAGTGTGACTTTTACCCTTCTTTTCCTTAGTACACTAGGGTATTGGAACCAGGTAAGTAGGCAAGACCCAAACCAAACCTCTGACGCAGAAGGAGGGAGGAAAGCAGTGAAGAAGGCAATAAGTTTTTCACATCTTCTCCCTGTCTTCCTTCTTTCCCCTTACAAAGAAGGTAGAGGTAGAAATTATGACAAAGCTGCCAGAGTCTGCCTAAGAATGTGAATTACTGTTCTAAATTTGCCCTCACGGTATGCACAGCCCTTGGAAATTCCCTGGAAGGAAGAGCATTTGTAGGAAATCTGCCGTCACTATTATATTTGCATCATGGCACTTAGTGTTCTCAGAGAATAAACCTGTAAATGTTTATGAGTTTTGCCCACAGATTTGATAAGACTAATTATTTCCTTTGAGTGAGGTAGGTACATATGGAGATTTCCGTTGTCAGGGAAAATGAGCAAATGGTGTGAGGTGCCATTGTCTTGACTGGGAGTGGGTAGGTGTTTGTACCTGCTGTCCTCGATCTCTGCTGAACTCCCTAGTAACTCCATCTTGGGTTGTTCCCAAGTGTTACTGTGAGGACTGTGATTCTGCCATTTCCTGTGGTTTTTCAAGGGATATGTGTAGGGGCAGTATTATGTGGTTTTTTTTTTTTTTGGCCTGCCAACCTGATTTCATGGAGTTTTTGAAAAATGACCTCCTCAGGGAAGTCAATGGTTGTTCTGACATTTAGGATTGAAAATATTTTCCATGTAACTTTACATTAAAGGACCTATAGCTAGGAATGAACATGGCATATAGTGTGTATTTGTTTCATTGTCCATTTAAGTGGAGAAAGTACCAGGGAGGAATGTAGCAGAAAGGAGAAAGAAGAGAAGAGAAAAATGAGATTGTGCCCATCAGTATTTCCATCTGACACCTATTTCCTGCTTTGAATTTGGAGCCTGGGTAATCTCTTTAAGAATGAGGATATGGATTATCACTGGCCAAGATCTTCCACTCTTTCAGATCCTGCTGAGGCTAGGAAGTTGAAGTAGGAAACTGGGAATTGGAGCATGTTTAGATTGTAAGGCCATCATTCCATCTGTTCACCATTTAGTTGTACTCTCTTTGAGTGTCCCCCTGCAGAACCTCCAGGAGATTGAAGTTTTTTGATAATGGGGAGATGAGGCTGGAGAATGGTAGGCAGCCCTCTCAGCTCTAGAGGATTTCTAAGGTGAGATTGAGAGCCTTTGAAAGGGCATGTAATAATAATTACTCCACTATGATCTTCCGCACTAGTTTCGAAATACCTTGAGCCTAGAGACCTTTTTGTTGATCTTTGCAGTCCCCACAGAATCTTAGGCATTTTAAGGAAGAAAGTGTTTAAAGAATCTTTGTTGAGGGACAGAATCTGTAAAAGAAACATGTCAAATCGAAGTAGGAAATAAGACAACTTCCTTATGGATCCTTGGTCAGTCCACATTTTGGCAGTGATCCAGAAGGACAGGGATTGGCTACCATTTGGTTCCCCTCAGTCCACCTTAGTTCACTTCTCATATAGGCCATGGCTTTCTTATGTCTGTGTTCTCAGAGTTGACCTGGGTTTAGAGAGAATGGAGATGGGATGGGGAGGGGAATCTTTAATTCCTCCCCCCTTCATTAAAATGGAGTACGCTCACTTTTATCTGTTTTTGCATAGTTGCATATGATTTGTAAAAAATAAAAACACGAATACCTCCAGAACTTCATTTTAAACATGGAAAATATGCCACATGCATTTATCTCTTCTCTCACTTGAATTTTCCATTAAAATAATATTCAAAGAACAAAAATGAAATTATATAAACCTATAGGGACAAAGAAGCAGGACAGCAGATGTTTCCATTTCCCAGCTGCCAAAACAAATACCATGCAATGGGTTGGGCTTAAAAAATGGGAAATAATTGACTCACAGTTATGAGGCTAGGAGAAGTCCAAATCCAGGTGTCAGCAAGGAGATGCTTTCTCCCAGAAGATAGTGGCATCTGGAGTTGGCAGCAGTGTTCACTGGTCCTTGGCTTTTCTGCAATGCCCACGGTGGCCTCTCCTGGCTTTTCCTTTCTTTTTGGCATTCCATTGACTTGCAGCTTATGGCTGCTCCCTCAGTGGCCTTCCATAAAAGGCTTTCAGGCCCCAGACATCCTCAAAAGGCTCCCCATTGGCCCCTGAGAACTGACAGGTGGGGCAGCCAATCAGAAAAGCAAACAGCAAACAGCAAAATCTTGAAGGTGGGGAGGAAAGACTTCTAAAAAGACCTGACCTGGGGGCCAACGCTTGTAACTCACCCTGCAGTTTGTCTGCCATCCTCGCGTGTACTTTTGTTCTTTTCTTTTTTAAATACACTTTACTCCCTGGCCTACAAAAAAAAAAAAAGGCTTTCAGTATTAGCATTAAAGCCCATCCTCAGCCACACCCATATATGAAGTAACCTCATCAAAACGTCCTGTTTACAAGGGGTCAGCACAGCACAGTAAGTTGCAATCCAAGTACTTGAGAGGATGATATTAAGACATGTGCTGATCCACCCCACAAAACTCCAGAAAAATTTAGGATCAGAGACCTTGGCATCACATAAGAGAGTGAAGCGTGGAGTAGAAATCAGGAGAAATAGTGAAAGTTTAATATACAGAGCATTTGGACTCCCTGATCCCACTGCCCAATCCAGAAGAGCCCAGCTCTTTACCCTCTTGTTATGGGATGGAATTGTGTCCCCAAAATGGATTCATATACTCAAGTCTTAACACACAATCTCGTGAATGTGATCCTATTTGGAAAAAGAATCTTAGTTAAAATGAAGCTCAGGTGGATTAGGGCGGGCCATAATCCATATGACTGCATCCTTAAAAGGAGAGGAAATTTGGACTAATCAGAGAAGATGTGTCATGTGATGGTGCAGAGATTGTGGTATGCCAGAAACCATGGCCAGAACCCTACAGGTGTAGACTCTGGAAAAATTGAACCAGTGTGGCAACAAATTGAACATGGCAACACTGGGTGGCAAAGGATGAGGTACAGAGTGAAAAATAGGTACATGAAGTGAAAGTTTGTGTCTTGACTGGTAGAATTCCTGGCTTCATTCCCCCACCCTGCTCACAGAATACGTGTATCTAACTATATATAGTGCCCAGGCAGGAGCCCAGAGGAGCCTTCTGTTGAGACCTGACAAACCCTAGAAGGAAGACCTTTGGATATTGACATTTGAGGATCCTTCAACAAAAAAACCAGCTCACCACTTGCTTACCTACAGTAAACCCCAAGAGTTGACATGGAAAGTTACCTCATTCTTAAATATGAATGGAGAGCCAAGGATTCCCACACATCTGAGGAAAGCCTTTAAACCAGCAGTGCTCAACTTTGGTTACTAGAGTCACCTGGAGGAGCTTTAAAAATATTGATACCATGATCCCACCCCCAACAATTCTGATTTATTTGGTTTGGGGTGAGGCCTGAATATTGTTTTTCAGAACTTCTTGAGTGGTTCTGATATACATCAAAGGTTGAGAACTGCTGCTTTAAACTAAGGATGTATTTTACTTAGCTTTAAAAAAAGAGTTAATTTTCTATTAAAATATTATGCTGCTTAATTGGCTACAAGATTTAAAAAAAACCTTTAGTCTGGTGCTTAAGGTCCTCACATCTTTGTTACCAGCTTACCTTTCTGACTTTATCTCCTCAGCTCAGTGCTGACACAATACACACACTGTGTCTCTGACATCTTAGCTGTCCTTCCTGGGCATTTTTTTTTTTTGTTAACTTTTTACTTTGAAATATTTTTTACAGGATAGTTACAAAAATAATACAGAGAGCTCCAATATACCCCTGTCCCCACAGATATCCAGATTGACCAATACTGACATTTTGCTACATTTACCATATTATTCTACCTATCTATTCATCTATTTATCAGTCCATCCATCTATCTAACCATCTATCTGTTGTCTATATGTCTATTTATTTATCAATCCATCTTTTAAACATTTGAGTGTAGATTGTATACATCATGCTCTTTGAAGACTTAATATTACCATCTGCGTTTTTGAAGAACAAGGATATTCATTCACATAACCACCTTAAGTATAATTATCATGTTCAAGAAAGTTAACATTGATAAAAAATTTGTAGTCTAGCAGAATGGGCGAAGCTCAGTGGTTTAGTGCCTGCCTGGCATGTACGAGGTCCCAGGTCCAATCCCCAGTACCTCCTTTATAAAAAATTTATAGTCTACATTCTATTTATTTCGTACATCTCAATAATGTCCTTTTGAGACTTGTCTACTTTCTTATTAGATTTTTTCCAGTATCATGGACTGCCTTTAATTGTTCGTGTCTCTTTAGTTGTTCTTTTTTTCTTTTTAATTATGGAAATATATATACAACATAAACTTTCCCATCTCAACCACTCCCATACATACTGTTCGTGGGATCAAGCACATTCACAATGTTGCAGTACTCTTACCATCTTCCATTACTAAGACTTTCCCATCTCTCCAAACAGAAACCCATTATGCATTAACTCTCCAACCCCCTGCCCCTCTGCCCATGGCAGCCTGTATTCTACTTTCTGTTTCTGTAAGCTTGCATATTCTCCAATATTTTCTTTGTATTTACCACAGGACTTAAATTTAACATCTTAAATCTGTATCAATCTCATTTGCTTTGATACCTACTTAACTTCAATAGTATCCACAGACTATATTCCTTTACCCCTGTCCCCCTGCCTTACCTAAATCTTGTACACATTACATGTTTATACATTATAAGTCCCAACCCACTGATTTATCCTTACGTTTTATGCATTGTCTTTTTAGATACTGTTGGAAATATCTAAATATGAAAAAAAGTGGAGTTACAAACCCAAACCAAAAATATGATAATATTGGCATTTATATTTACCTGTGTCATTACCCTTACTGGAGATCTTTATTTCTTCATGAGGCTTTGATCTGTTATTTATTGTCTTGTCTTTTCAACCTACAGAACTCTCTTTAGCATCTCTTACAGGGCTGTTCTAGTGGTGATGAACTGCCTCAGCTTGTGTTTATCTGGGAATGGCAATCTCTCCCTCTTTTTTTTTTTTAACAACAGAAATAGCTTTCATTGTCTTATATTTTTTTCAGAGGTTAAGCATATTTATTTATTTATATTACAGAAGTTGTGAGTTTACAAAACAATCATGTATACTAGACTGGATTCCCATACATCACTGCACCACCAATACCTTGCATTGCTGTGGAACATTTGTTACAAATGATAAAAGAACGTTATCAAAATATTACTGCTAACTATACTACATATTTTACATTTGAGGTATTTTTCCCACAAACCATCCTATTATTAACAGGATATATTAGTATTGTATATTATTTATAGTTCATGAGAGAATGTTCTCATATTTGTACTGTTAACCACAGTCCATCACCCACCATGGGGTTCACTGTTTTACAGTCCCATGCATTGTACAATCCATCCAAAGTGTATACACAGAATGGCTCTCATTTGCATCACAGAGTTATGCTATCATCACCCCATCAATTTTAGAATGTGTTCTTAATTCCAAAGGAAAAATCTTATACCCCTTATATTGTTGGCTCTTAGAAGTGATACAGTATCTTCTTTACCATTCCTGCAAAAATGCTATAATATTACTCTTAACTGTAGTCCATAAGTAACATTCAGTGTATTTTTCCATATTTTTAACACCTTGTAATAGAAGAATATTCTTGTATTTGTACTATTAACTGCAATCCTGTTCCACCACCAAAATCACTATGTTATACAGTCCTTAGATTATCCTCTACTCCCTTTCAATTAACATTTATGACCCTTTTAGCCACAATCACATTTGCAAGTCAGCAGTGTTAATTATACTTACTATAATGTGTTACCATTGACTCTATCCATTTCTACACATTTACAATCAACTTTTTATAATTTTGCATATTGAGCATCAGGCCCCCTTCTCAACACACATTCTATCCCTAATAACCTATACTCTAGAGTTTACCTCAGTCATTTTACTCATTGTGTTTTGTTCATAGCAGTGAGAACATACAGTATTTGTCCTTTTGTGTTTGCCTTATTTCATTTAACATAATGAGTTTTCATCAATGAGTATGTCCTCAAGGTTCATCCATGTTGCCATATGCATCCCTACTTCATTTCTTCCCTATAGCAGAATAGCATTCCTTCATATGTATATGCAACATTTTTTTATCCATTCATTGGTTGATGGACATTTGGGTTGTTTCCATCTTTTAGAAATTTTGAATATTGTCACTATGACCATCAGTACGGAAATGTCTGTTTGCATCCCTGCCTTCAATCCTTCTGAATATATTCCTCATGACAGGATTGCCAGATCATATGGCAGATCTATATTTAGCTTCCTGAGGGACTGTATTCCACAGAGACTGCACCATTCTATATTCCCACCAAAAGTGAAATTCTTCACATCCTCTTCAGCACTAGGAGATTTCTGGTGTTTTTTTTTAATTTTTTAATTACATAAGGCATGATATCTCATTTTAGTTTTGATCTGTATTTCCCTAATAGCTAGTGATATTTAGCATATTTTGTTCTTTTTGGAATTCGTATTTACTTTTTGGAAAAATGTCTTTTCCAAAGTCTTTTACTCAGTTTTTAATTGGGTTGCTTGTCTCTTTATTGTTGACTTGTATAATCTCTTTACATAACATGGAAATCAAATGCTTACCAGATATGTGGTTGCCAAATATTGTCTCCAATTAAGCATGCTCTCTTTCACCTAGTTGACAAAGTCATTTGGAGAACAGAAGTGTTTACTTTTGAAAGGTCCCATTTATCTATTTTTTTTCCACCTACACAATACCTTGAAGGTATTTCGTTACATTTTCTTCTAGTTTTATTGTTCTACCTTTTATATTTAGGTTTTTATCTATTTTGAGGTAATTTTTGTATAAGGTGTAAAATAGGGGTCCTCTTTCTTTCTTTTGGTTATTGATATCCAGTGCTCCCAGCATCATTTGTTGCATAGATGGTTGTGTCCCAGATGGGTGGGTTTGATGGCCTTGTTAAAAATCTCTGCATCATATATTGAGGGTCTCAATCCTATTCCATTGGTCTCTTTATCTTTATACCAGTACAATGCTTTTGTTATTGTGTTATTTTTTTAAATCACTGTAGCTAAGTAAAATGCTGTAAAGTCAGGAAGTGAGAGTCTTCCAACTTTGTTCTTCTTTTTTAAAGATATTTTTAGCTATGTAGGGCCACTTACCCTTCCAAATAAATTTGATAATTGGCTTTTCCATTTCTGCAATAAAAGCTCTTAGAATTATGATAGTCAGTCTTCCAATCCATGAACATGGAATGTCCTTCCATTTGTTCAGGTCATCTTTGATTTCTTTTAGCAATGTTTTGTAGTTTTCTGATTGCAGATCCTTTATGTCCTTGGTTAAGTTTATTCCTAAATATTTGATTCTTTTAGTCACTTTTGCAAATGGAATTTTTTCCCTGACTTCCTCCTCAGACTGCTCATCAGTAGTGTATAGAAATGCTAGTGATTTTTATATATTATACTTGTATCCTGCCACTTTGATGAACTCATTTATTAGCTTTAATATGTTTGTTGTGGATTTTTTTGTGATTTTCTAGGTATAGAATCATATCATCAGCAGATAGCAAGAGTTACACTTCTTCCTTTCCTATTTGGGTGACTTTCATTACTTTTTCCTGACTAATAACTCTAGCTAGAACTTCTAGCACAATATTGAATAATAGTGGTGATACTGGCATCCTTGTCTTGTTCCAGTCTCAGTGGGAAAATTTCATTCTTTCACCATTGAGTATGTTAGCTGTGGGTTTTTCATATATGCACTTTATCATGTTGAGAAAGTTTTCTTCTATTCTTATCTTTTGGGGTGTTTTTAACAAAAAGTATTGCTAGATTTTGTCAAATATCTTTTCTGCATTAACTGAAATGATCATGTAATTTTCTTCTTTGATTTATTAATGTGGTATATTATACTAATTTTGTTGCATTGAACCACCCTTGTATACTTGGGATAAAACCCATTTGATTGTGATGCATAATTATTTTAATGTACTTTTGGATTCACAAGTATTTTTTTGAGGACTTTTGCACATATATTCATTAGAGAAACTGTTCTGTACTTTCCTTTTTTCATAGTATCTTTATGTGGCTTTGGTATTAGAGAGATGTTGATCTTATAGAATGAATTTGGTAGCATTCCTTCCTATTCAATTTTTTTGCAAGAGTTTGAGAAACATTGGTATTAAATCTTCTTTGAATATTTGGTAGAAGTCATCTGTGAAGCCATCTGGTCATGGGCTTTTCAAATATCCTCTTATGATCGGTTTTAACTCTGTGGGGTCATTAATGTCTGATTTTATTTATTTGCATCTTCTCTCTTTTATAAATGTTGAGAAGTTTTTGGCTGTTTTTCCTCAAATATTCTTTCTGCCCCTTATCCCTTCTTTTCTCCTTTCAGGACACCTACAATGTGTGTTTATGTGTTTCACAGTGTGATTCATTTCCCTGGACACTGCTCACTATTTTTCCATTCTTTTCTCTTTCTGTCCTGTCATTTCAGTTCAGGTGCTCTGTCTTTCAATTCACTTATTAGTTCCTCTGACAATTCAAATCTGCTCTTATGTGCCTCTAACATATTTTTCATCTCATCTATTGTGTTGTTCATTCCCATAATCTCTGTTACTTTTCTTTGCAAGCTTTCACATGCTTTATGCTTACCCAGTGTCTTCTTAATATCCTTCATCTCTTTAGCCATATTTTCCTTGAACTCTTTGAACTTATTTAGGAGATTTGTGTGAACATCATTGACAGTTGTTTTAAAATGTTTTTTCTTATTAGAGGTTTTAATTTGTTCCTTTGGCTTAGCCATATCATCCTGTTTCTTAGCATGATTTGTAATTTTTTGCTGATATCTAAGCATCTGGTTATATTAGTGTATCTACTCTGATAGTCAATTTCTCTGTCTTGCCTTGTTCCAAGTCTCTTATTCAATTTTTGGTTCAACTTATCCTATAACTTTAAAATTGCCCAGTTTAAGTTATCAAAACAGGGTCAGGGACTCTGTAAGAGGGCAAAGCAGTCTGGGAATATAGGGACAAGAGAGACTCCAAAAAGTCTTTTTTTCTTCACTTTCCAAGCATGCCAGTAGACAGCACTCTTTGACAAGCCTTTCAATTGAGGTGATTCAATCTCTACTGGTTCATGCTTCTGAGCCCTTTAGAGCCAGGATTCAAAGTGTGGCCCTGCTGCTTAAACTCACCACACCCTCCCTCTTCCAAGAGAGGAATATGTTCATTCCCAGCTCAGGTGGTCACCATTAGGCTGTTCCCTCAAAGGTGGGGAATAGGCACCATTCCTAGCTGTGGGGGCTAGTAACTCAGTTTTCTCTTCAGGTTTTCATCTCCCTACTCCCTCCTGGACAATGTATGTGGCCTATTGCCTTATTCTTACAGAACCCTGAGAGCAGTGGCAGGACAAGAACAAAGTGGCAGAGCCAATTCTGGAGAATGTTGTAAATCACTTCATATTAAGTGTCTTAGTTTCCCAGCCACTGTGAAACATTTCACACAATGCATTGATTTGAATGGTAGGAATTCACTGGCTCATGGTTTCAGAGGTTGGAAGGTTTGCTTTCTCTCTGGTTGGTAGTGTTTGACTGGCAATTCTTATATACCTTTGCTTTCCTGTTTCCTCTCCCTCATTTTTGAAAGACGTGTTTGCTGGATATAGAATTCTTGGTTGCATTTTTTGTTGTTGTTCTCAGCACTTTAAATATAAAATTACTGCCTTCATTCCACTTCATCCCACTGCCTTATTGCTTTAATGGTTTCTGATGAGAAATTGGCACTTAATCCTATTCAGATTCCATTATACATGACACATGGCTTCTCTCTTTAAGCTTCCAGTATTCTGTCTTTATCTTTGGCCTTCAGTGGTTTGATTATGATATGTTGTGGTGAGGGTCTATTTGGATTTCTCTCATCTGAAGTTCATTGAACATCTTAGGTATGTATATTCGTGTCTTTTGTTAAACTTAGAAAGTTTTCAGTCACTATTTCTTTGAATATTTTCTCTTTCTTCTCCTTCTGAAACTCCACAATACATACATTGCTACACTTGGTCATGTCCCACAGGTTCCTCAGGATCTGTTCACTTTTCTTCTGCTCCTTAGTCTGGATGATTTCAATCATCTTATCTTCATATTCACTGATCTTTCTTCTGCCAGCCCCAATATGCTGTTGAACCCCTCTAGGGTATTTTTTTTTTTTTTTAAAGATTTATTTATTTATTTAATTTCCCCCCCTCCCCTGGTTGTCTGTTCTTGGTGTCTATTTGCTGCGTCTTGTTTCTTTGTCCGCTTCTGTTGTCGTCAGTGGCACGGGAAGTGTGGGCGGCGCCATTCCTGGGCAGGCTGCTCTTTCTTTTCACGCTGGGCGGCTTTCCTCATGGGCGCACTCCTTGCGCGTGGGGTTCCCCCACGCGGGGGACACCCTTGCGTGGCACGGCACTCCTTGCGCGCATCAGCACTGCGCATGGCCAGCTCCACACGGGTCAAGGAGGCCCGGGGTTTGAACCGCGGACCTCCCATATGGTAGACGGACGCCCTAACCACTGGGCCAAAGTCCGTTTCCCTCTAGGGTATTTTTAACTTCTGTTACTGTGGTCTTCAGTTCTGTTTAGTTCCTTTTCACAATTTCCATTTCTCTATTAATATTCTCTTTGTGTTCATTTATAATTTTCCTGATTTCATTTAATTCTTTGCCATGTTTTCCTTTAGCTTTTTGAGCATATTTAGGACAATTAAAAAAATTTTTTTTTCTGATATGTCACAGTTCTTATTCACTTAATTGATGGTTTCTGATGTGTTAATCTTCTCCTTTGCCTAGGCCATCATCTCCTGGTTCCTTGTATGTTTTGTAATCTTCTACTGAAACCTGGAAATTTTGATATTTTAATGTGCTATCACTGGAATTTAGACTCTGAGGAATTTGCTCCTTAAACTTGTATTCAGCTAATGTTATAACAGAGCTTTCCTTGGATGCCAGGAACTAACCAAAAAAAAAAAAAAAGACAAGAAAAGAAAGAAAGAAGACAAAAAGGAAACTTGAAGATTGTCTTGTGGCAGTGCTCTCCTTCTTTAGAGCTTATCTAAACAATGGGTTTAGATAAGAGCTCTAGTCTGAGCATGGGGGCCTCCCTGATCCTTTCTGTGCATATCCTTTTTCTTGGGCATATATGTATGGCCCTAGGAATTTCCCCATTTACACAAATAATGAAATTTCCCTTTTCCCTAGGAAATTCTTTCCTCACAGTCCTGGGCACTGTACTCTATGTCCTACAGTCAGTAGTCCCTTGACTCAAGAAGTCATGTCTTGGCTGACCTCCCACAGTATTCTGTAGGAGAGCTCTGTGAGCTACCATTTGCAGATAGAGCAAGTTCTGGGATGGTGAGCCTGTGACAAATTTCCTGGTTCAGTCCCTCAGGCCACCACCAGACAGACTGAGCCAGACATACATGCTCCCAGTATGCGCATGAAGATTACTCTGCTACCTCCAGAACTAGGACCAGGGACTCACACTGGGAGCATGGACTGACTGGAGGAGGGACCAGCCAGGGCACCATGAGATCCTACTACTTTTAAGTTGCCTTTTTATTGATTTGGCACTCACCTCCTTTCTATAATTTAACCTTTTCTGGGGCTTTTAGAAAGATGTTTCTGCCAGCTCTTGCTGGTTGTTCAAAGCTTCTTTTGGAGGGACAGAATCCTAAAGCTTCTTACTGCACTGCTCGACTGGGGCCCTTCTTTGCTTTTGCTCATTTTCCTTTTCGCACTTAAAATATCCTTGTGTTTTATGACTCTTTTTGTCCTATACGTTAATGTTCAGATCCACTCTCACCCTGCCATGACCACCATAAAATAAAAAAAAGGTCTTTCCCATTATTTACAGTCTCATTTGTTTGGTAATAAATTTTTTCATTTTATTGACTTCTCACAGCAGCCAATGTGGTGGTTTGAAGCTGTATGTCCCCAGAAAAAACAGGTTCTTAAATTTAATCCATTCCTGTGGGTGTGGATCCATTGTAAGTAGGATATATTTTTTTTAATTTCTTTGTCTTCATTATTATTTTTTTAATATTACATTCAAAAAATATGAGGTCCCCGTATTTCCCCCAGCGCCCCACCCCATTCCTCCCATAACAACAACCTCCTTCATCATCATGGGACATTCATTGCACTTGGTGAATACTGAGCACTGTTGCACCACATGGTCAATGATCCACATTATAGTTTACACTCTCCCCCAGTCCACCCAATGGGCCATGGGAGGACATACAATGTCTAGCAACTGTCCCTGCAGTACCACCCAGGACAACTCCAAGGTTTGAAAATGCCCCCACATCACATCTCTTCTTCCTACTCCCCACTCTCAGCAGCTACAATGGCCACTTTCTCCATCTCAATGCTACATTTACTTTCATTACTAATCACAATAGTTCCAGAATAGAATATCAATAAGTCCACTCTGATCCACACTCTATTCCTCCATTCTGTGGACCCTGGGATGGTTATGTCCATGCCACCTCTGTCCTGAGAGGTGCTTAGATTCCACTTGGATGATGGATGCAATTCTCCTGTTTGCAGTTGTAGGCACTCTTAGTTCCCTGGTGTGGTGGTTGACCTTCTTCACCTCCCTGTTAGCTGGCTGGGGTAAGTCCAATAAACCAGAGGGTAGGAGTTGCAAAGTTTTGAGGCTCAGGGCCTGGCTATCACATGGACAGTCCAGAGATTCAGGTCCCCTGAGTATACCCTAAACCCCAGCACCAACCACAAGTCCAGTAAAAGTGACAGGAGAGGCTTGTGAACAAAGATCACATCTGAGTCCAACTCCATCACACTCAGGAACACAAACTCCAAAGTAGGGCCAACTGGCATGGAACTGAAGTCCATCTGCCATGACTATAGAACCTGTGGATCTCTGTAGCCTTCAGAAGAACCAATACCTGGTGTTGCATTTACTTTAGCTGTCTCTGGGACTCTGCTGAGGTGTGCATAAGGGCGACCCCTCTGATGACCTCCTGGCTCTTTTTTGGAGACTCATAGCCACATAAACTCATTTGTCCTTTCCATTTCCCCCTTTTATTCAAGTCAAAAAACATTTTTAACTCCTGATACTACATGTAGGCTGTAATATTACATATTCTGCTGGTCTGAGTTGAACCTTATTCAAGATCATTCTCCAACCACATCATCAGCTAGTATTTGGTAGTAATCCCTCAGTGCCAGGGAGGCTCATCCCTGGGAGTCATGTCCCACACTGGGGGGAAGGCAATGCATTTACTTGCTGACTTTGGCTTCAAGACTGGCTATATTTGAGCAACATGGAGATTCTCAGGAGGTAACTCTTAGACACCCTGCAGCTCTAGGCCTAGTTCTTATTTCAGGCACACAGGCTGACAAGCATAGTTATTAGTATCAAGTGCTCACTGCTGGACCTTCATTCTTTTCTGGTCTTTGCCATTGCACTCAGGGGACTGTTGCTGTTCCATTAGGGAATGCAACAGAGCTCCCCCAGCCATGAACTCAGCACTCCCCCAGCCATCATTCCCAACTGTTACCACTATGAAAATATCCAAACATTTTTATGCACCCTGCACATAGGCCCTGGAGAACTCCCTCCAAACCATGTGCCCCCCACCAATAACACCCCACACCAGTATTCCTCCCCTGCCACCATCAAACCCATCTGTGGTCCAAAACCTCCCCGAAAATGAAGCCTAATATAATGCCAGATTCCATTAATAGTAAAATGGAATATAGTGATGGGTTTAGAGGTTAAATATAGAATACATACTAATTTAGAAAAATTAAAGTAAAAATAAATTGGGATATCAAAAAATCAAAAAATGAAAAAACTTTGTTTTTGATATTTGTCTTCCATCACTGCAATAAGTGTTGCCCTGTATGCACATTGGCAAGGCAACTTCTCCCATCTCTTCCTCAGTGTCTAAGTCCTTTCTTTTTCTTTTTTTTTCCTAATTATTAAGCTTGTCTTCACAAAAGTTTTAGACCACAGTAATTCATATGTACAATATACAGGACTTCCACATATTCAACATCAGACACTTTGTCCCTTCCCCAGCAGTAATCTTTTTACACGTTCATACTATATTTACTGCAACTGATGTACAGATATTGAGATAACAGCTTTCAAACAAGGTTACACTTGGGTTTACATCGTGGTTTATATTTTAGAGTATACAATTTTCTAAATTTTCAGTTATCTTGTGTTTTATATTATGATTTACATTTTGTCCTATAGGCCCCTACACATTTTTGGTGTAATTTAACGTGTCCTATATCCATCCTGGCATAATCTTGTGAAACACTTCCAAGTAGGACATTTTGATGAGGCTACTTCATTTAAATGGTGACCTACCTCAATCAGGATGGCTCCTAATCATATTACAAGAGTTCTATATAAATGGAAGCAAGGCTGAGAGAGAAAGCCATGTAAGCAAGAAGCTGAAAGCAACAAAATCTGGAAGAGAAAGGAGAGACTAGCAGATGCTGTCATGTACCTGACCATGTTGTAGAGGGGCCAAGGATTACCAGCAGCCAGTCTTCAGGATGAAAGCATCGCCTTAATATTGCCTTGATTTGAACATTTTCAAAGCTTTGAAATGGTAAGTGAAGAAACTCCCAGTTTTTAAAAGCTGAACCATTTCATGGTATTTGCTTTAAGCAGCCTAGGAAACTAAAACAACCAGTAAATCTTGTAGTCATACAGATTTGTCTAGCTCTAAAAACCTATGATTGTCTGAAGATACCAGATTTTAGTGATTTACTGTTTACCACAAACTCTGTTAGCATCAGCTCTCTTAATCTTCATGGCAACTATGTGAGGTAAGTACGAACATTTATATTTCCCATGTGAGGAAATTGCCTCTGAGAGAGATTAAGGGACAAGTCTTATGTTGTCTAGGCAGCAAATGGCAAAGCTGGGACTTAAACCAAGGTTTTTGGAATATAGGTCTGCTCTAATTTCAGAACAATACATCTGCCCTTGTTTTAAGATTTAAGTGGGAACATGTTCATGTTTTTCCAATAGATTAATACCTTAAAAATGAGAAGCATATATTATACTTTAAAAATTGTACTATAGGTACTAACTCAGTGCCTTGTACTCTATAGGTACTCTAAAGGTATTTGTTCCTTTGACAGTGGTAATAATGATACAGAATATTTGTTGTGAGTGACATTTCCAGGGATTATTTTACATAACTATGAGAAGAACTATGTAAGTTGGTACAATTATTATTCTCATTTTACAATCAATAACCTGTGTTTAGAGGTATGAAGTGACACTCCTAAGCCACACAGCCTGTCAAGGATGGAGCTGAGCTGTCCGAGTCCAGAACTCAGAATGGCTTTGCCTCGTTTCTTCTCCATATGAAGGCACTAAGAACATCTGTTATTTATGAAGGTTTCTCAACCCAGAAGTAACAGTCATCATTTAAATTTTTTTCCCCAAGACACCATTGGATGAAAGGCAGGACAAAGTGTGACTAATCTAGTGGACAGTCTTCCCTATAGCAGTGCTCAGAGGACTACCCAAACACAGACCCATGCAAACTAATAAACCCATATTTCAACCTTTGTCCTGCAGTCCATCCCTGCTTCCGAAAATAGCTCAAGTTCATGAAAAGCTAATGCATTTGTCAATCAGAACTTTAAATCTTGTGAAAAAGAAAAAATAATAATCTGCAAACAACATTTGAACCTTGGCCTCAAAGGTTTAGAAAATAAACACACACACATTTTTGCCACGTGGAAGTGGTTGTGAAGTAAACACATCCCACTGCACTGATCTTACATCCTGTCACATTAATGTTTCAGAGCACTCAATATAAATATTAAAACTAATAGCTTCACTCTTCAGCTATTACTACTCCACTCCTTGAAATCATCATAAAACTTTCAAAGCCTTTTATAACATTTACACACTTGAATCTGATGGTGGGGAAAGGAGATTCACACAACCTAACCTATAAGCTTAAATAATAGTGAAGAGCTGTTTATGGAATATGCTTTATTTATTCATCATTTCAAGTAAAGTTTCTGTTTTGATGGAGGGAAAAAAATCAAAGTATAGCTGTCAAGGGAGAAGTCTGAAGTATTGCTTTTCTATACTGAGGACTTGTAAAAAAAAGAAGACCATGAGAATCTCAGTCCAAGGTCAATCAATGCTAAGACTGTGGGTACGTAAACAGCTAATGGATTGTAAAGACACATACCAGTGTTATGAATTTTTAAAGAGCAACTCTTCAGCACAGAACCCCATAAATCAATGTGACTTATTGGCTAGATCAATTATGCAAACTTTTAAAACATTTAATGACAGGTAATGAACAGGTCTCTGGAGAACACCAGTCAACAGTGTTTTTGTGGCTGTAGTTATATCAGCTTTAGCGAATTGGGTAGATGCAGTCATTTCTAAGAAGTAATTAAAAGTTAAATCTAAGTGTTTGGCTAAAGTGTAAGAAAATAATTGCTTTAGTCTTCATACATAGATTAAATAGACTGGGAAATGGGTTGCATCCAAACGTATTCATATATAGTGCAGATTGCATTTAGACTGTGTGTGCTGTTCTCTGGAAGCTTCTATTCTAGGCATTTATTTGGAGGTTTTATGCAAAGTGATATGAGTACCATGGAGAAATATAATTTTGGAAAGAAGAAAAAATATAACATGGGTGGTGACAGAGTCTAATAATTAAAAAAAATTACCTTCAGATAACAACTGAAAGGAATAGATAGGCAGAGATGGAATGATATTGCAGGATTCTGATTCTTAGAAACAAAGAACAGAAAACTGAATATGGGCTAAGACACTGAAAGGCTCACATCATTGCTTGTAGCATTATGACACTTTAATTACATATTAAAATAGTGACCCAATGAAAGACAAAGGACTTTGGGTGTAGATTTCTTAATAGTTCTTTAGAATTTAAACATTGGTTTTTCTTGTTGTATCACTTCAGATAAGTCTCTAGATTATGAAAAGACAAATAGAAGTTAAACATGACTTTCAATACTAAGCATGGTTCTTTAAGTCTAAGCCACCAACTCTGATGTTGTATTTCTGTGTTAACAAAGTTAAGGCATCACTCAGATCAAATAAAGTCTTCTGACTGAATCTGAAAACACTAAAATTTCTGATATTCCTGTATGGTTCTCACTCATTTTACTATGCAAAAGATGAAGTAGGTTGGTTGTAAAGTATCCAAGTCCAAGTGCCTCTGACCTAGAAATGTTTTCTCTCTCAGAGGAGTTTCCTTAAAATTGTTGCTGGATTTTCAAAAATTGCCAGTTAAGGAGTAAAAAGGTACTATCTTAAAAACATTACAATTTTTGAATATTTCATTTTTTCAAGAGTCCTTTGCTAAATACCAAATTCACCTAAGAAGCTTCAGCATTATTTTGTATGTGTTTCTGCATTGTTTGGTTGAGACCGACTTCCCTGGTAATGAAAATCACAAAAACATTTAGCTCCATCCCTACCCCAAATGCTAAGATATATATTTGTGATCATAGTCACATCTGTGGCCAACTAAAATAAGTGGAGAACTCTAGGATCTGGATCCTTTGTTAAAATGTATACATTCTACTCAGTGTTGATAGGAAAAATAAACAAGGGTTTGGAGGTAAATAGATATGGTTCAAGTCCTGGCTATACCATTTACTGGCTGTTTGACCTGACTGTAGGGAGATTTCCTCACCAATCTGGTCCCATTTCCTCATCTGTAAAATGAATAGTATAATTCCTGTCTTGCAAACAAAACAAAACCACAACAAACAAACAAACAGAAACCCACCTGGCAAGTAGGAAGTACTCAATAAATGTCAATGATTATTATTATCTGCCAAATCTGAAATATCAGAGCAAGAATTGCTAAACTCAGGCAAGTATCTATCCTTCCATTAAAGGACATTGCCATTTAGAATAATAGCTGATAATACTGGGCCCTTTTTTATGTATTAGGCACTTTACATGCACTAGCTTATCCAAGTGTTTGAGAAAAGCACTATTAAGACTATTTTACAGATGGATTCATTGAAGCTCAGAGAAATTTGTCCGTGATTACACAGCTAATAAATGGCAAAACTGTGATTTAAGAGTAGATCAAACTGTGTTTGACCATAATATATTGTGTCACAGTGCTGAGCTTTTAATTGACTGAAGTAAAAACAAAGGACTAAAAATATACCCCAAGTTTCCTCTATTGATACCTGTGGTTTTTGTAGAAATAAAGACTATACAAGTCTTGCAAAAGTGGTTTTCTTCAGCTGTGTGGGAGCAAATGAGAATTGCAATACTGGTCATGAAGTTGAAATTAATCCTAAAAATGAAGGAACAAGAGGTGATGGTGGGCAGCTTGGGGGAGTCTTATCTACATGACTTAGTGAGTAATTCTATAAGACAGGAGTTGTGCTGTGAGTAGTAAGTGGTCTGTTTTTCTGATCCAGGGATCTTGTGTCTTTTTTTAATGTATGTATATGTAACTATGGAAGGCTAACTTGTTAGCTGCTAAGCAGGGTAAAATCTCAGACCCTTCACAGTTTCTAATTTAACACTGGGGAGGAGGTCATGACTGTCATATCTCCACATGGAAGGAAATATCAGGGGCATCCTCTGATAAACAGGTTCTCAGAGTTTCTCAGCCAACAGAGGAGAGTAGGTGTTTGGTGGGAAGGGCAAAACTTTAAGACTATATTATGCTTGGGATAGAATTCTCACAAAGAAAAAGATTGAAGAAATGCAAATTAAAACCCAGTAAAAAGGAAGCAGGTATAGCCAGTGGTTTGAGCGCCTGCTTCCCATGCACAATGTCAATCCCTGGTACCTCCTAAAAAAAAAACAACACCCAGTAAAATGTCACTTCACATTTATCAGATTGGCAAACATGAAATGTCAGACATACTAAGTAATAAGAGAAGTTGACGCAGTGGGGACACCTAAATGCTACTGGTAGGAGTGTAAATCGGGGTAGCTACTTTAGAATCCAATTAGATAATACTGGTAAAGTTGAAGGTACCAACTCAGTATTCCAGAAATTTCACTCCTAGGTATATGCCCTAGAGAAACCTTTGCACAAGGACACATATGTAAGAATATTCATTGTAACATTATTTGCAAAAATAAAAATTGGGGAAAAAATTCTTAAATATTCATCAAGAGGAGAATGGATAAATAAATTTAAGTAAAGTTATACTATCCAGCAGTTTAAATTAATGAACATAAACTCAGGTATCAATATGGACAAATCTCAACACATAATATTAAACTAATAAAAGAAACTTGTTTTCAAATACTGAGCATATGATGCCATTTGTATAAAGTTTAGATAACATAAAACAATAGTATATATTTTAGGGATAGATTCTAATGTAGTGAGGGTATAAACACATGCATAGAATGACTGTTGGTTTACAGAAGGAAAGGAATGGAATAGGGAAGGGTGTATAGAAATTCTTCAACTGTAGTTGTGATATTTTATTTCTTAAGCCTGGTGTCAGGTACATAAGTATTTGTTGAAATTTCCTCTATGTTTTTTTGTGCATCTGAAATATTTGTTAAGGATAATATTTAAAGAGTATATATCAACAGATCAATGGATAAACAAACTGTGGTATATTCACATGATGGAATATTATACAGCTGTAAGAAGAAATGAAGTGGTAAAGTATATGACAACATGGATGAATCTGGAGGACATAATGTTGAGTGAAGCAAGCCAGACACAAAAAGACAAATACTGTATAATTGTGTTACTATGAACCAAATATATTGTGTAACATATTGTATGATTCAAACAACAACAAAATATATATATGTATCCAGTACATTTAAATGAGAAATGTATGCTTTTATTAAAAAAAAAAAAAAGCAAGTGTAAAGTCCACATGGGGCCCCTGTTCTTGCCTTCATCCCCCTGCCTGGAATAGCATGCAAGAAAACCCAGGCTTTGTAACCTGTAATGGGGAATTGTAGTCTGTAAATCAGCCCTCTTTATCCTTTTAGGCCCCTTTCCTCTCTACCTGGGACCCTTTCCTCTCTACTTGGGACCCTTTCTCGCATTTCTCTTCTCTCCATTCTTTAATAAATTAATGGCCTAACTAAAAAAAAAAAAAAAAAAAGAATATATCATTTATATTGGCTAAGAACAGATTAGGTTTAGGGAAACATACCAGAGTCAGGGAATAATGCCCTGGAGCTTAACTTGGTGAAAAAGGGACTCACACTCCTACCCTAAAGGAAAGGACCCTATGTCCTTGAGGAGTAAAGATTACTCACATTATTAGTCTTTTATAACTACCAGGTTTTTTTTTTTTAATCCTGTCTTCTTATAATTGGTTTTGAATTTCTTTAAAATAGCTTTTAAATAAAAAGCAAATCATGCTTCTCTTACCAGAGGAAGTGTCCCCAAATACTGAATTAATTTCTTCCTGCATTTCTGTGACTGAAATTTGTGGTTTCAATATCTCCATTTAAGGACAAGTTGAGGAACCATAATATAGAATTCTTCCTATGTCACAGCCATTCTTTTGGGGAAAAGTGAGAAGATTGTATGACTTGGTGGAGTCCAACAATAACATATTTTCATCTTACATCACAGGCCTTGACAGTGAGATCATTTCCAAGATATACATTGGGATTTTGTAACACATCAAACTTATTCACATGAAATATTCATCCCCTATATTCTAATTGTCATATTTATCTAGCCTCCAAGGAACAATTCTTACCTCTTCAGTGAAATTTCCAAGTGCATCCCCTAAAGCTGCCCCTGACGCACAATGACACCATTGTCCACTTACCTTGAGTCAATAACATTTACAAGCTGTCACTAAATGGGCAGAGACCAAGGCAAACATGTTACTTCTCTTGTTTGTCCAATTTGACAATTAATAAATTAGGGAAAAGGGCTGAAAAGGAAGAAGTATACAAGCTACAAAGACAGTCCTCCTTATGCCACCACTAGCTCTGTAAAGAGAGAAGTTCTGGACCTTTTCAGGTTTCTAACTTTGTCCAGGGTTCTTCTTGGGCAGAGCAGAGCCAAATCAGAGTTATACCTGCCACCTGGGACTGAAGTGGTGAAGCCACCCCCTTGCTGGAAGTACTCTGACTTCTTAACTTCTGATCATTCATGACGAAGACAGCAATTAGTAACACTAGACAAATTAAGCACACCAACTACTACTCAGTAGCCATAGGACAATTTACAAAATCCAAACAAAACCGAGCAAAATATCTACCAAGACTTCTCTCTGTAAATAGCCACAGATTGTTCAAGATCAAAGGTATGCCAGGGATCAATCCTCTTCCCTCCCATTTTATGAAAGATGAAAGAGAGGCTCAGAAGAGATGCGTTAGCTGTCCAAGGTTATGGAGCTAGTTAAGGAAAGGTCTAAGACTAAAATTTGGGCATTTTGACTAGCAAGACAGTGTTATATCCTCTATCATGCTCATCATTCTAAGACTAATAGAATAGTTGACTTATCAGTGGTATTAGAGTGGTGGTTCTAGAAGTGGTTTTCATAGCACAAGAAAGAAAGAAACTGTAAACAGGAAAGAGCAAAAGGAGTCCAACATGATTAAAATGATGGAGGTAGGATATGTACTATTTGACCTTTAAAGACTAAGGGAGTTACTTTATGTGGAGATAAAAAGGAAGAGAAGGAAAATAATAAGTTTCTTCGAACTGTGAAGAGTTTTTATAAGGAGGTTTAATTTGTTTGCCTTTTCTGTGAAGGATAGATAGATAATAGGAAAGATTTATTTAAATATAAATCTTTGGTAGTATTTATACACTGTAAAATTTTGTTGACAAACACCTTGGTCCTATAGTTTTAAAAATTAAAGTGGCAACAAACTCTCAGCTATATGATCCAGTTAGGTCCGTGTAGCTGCTTGATTCACTTTGCTCTTCAACTTCAGGAATTCAAGATTAATGTTACTCTTGCTTTACTAGTAGAAAAGGCAAAGCAGAGAAATTGAGAAAGAATTCATATTAGAGTTCCTACTGGAGTGTTAAAGAAAATCTGTTTCCTTCACTCTTGGTTCTATACTGACCAGCTTGTCCTTTTGTGTATCTGACCATACAAAGGGCTTGAGAACTGCTTTGGCCAGAGCTTTCCTTAGGCTGACCTATACAAGGTGGGAGCAGATGAGTGGCATGGAATTTTTTTCAGGTATTTTATAGTTCATACACTTCAATTTAATTCCATTCAGTTACATTCAATAAACATTCATTGAGGACCCACTGTGTGCCAGGCACAGAACCAGGTTCTAAGCATATGCTTTTAAATTAGGCAGACCCAGTCTTCATATCTGCAGCTGTCCAGTCTATGTCCAAATAGACATTAAACAAATAATCTCAAGTGTGATGTATATCATTTCTGGGGGGGGGGGGGGAATCTAGCTAGATAAAGTTAGTGTGGCTTTTACTTTAGCTTGGATGTGGGTATTTCTGTCACATGGGATAAGGTAACATTTTAGTCCATTGCTTCTTGGGAGGTAGCTATTCATTCACTTGCATAGGCAAGTACTTAGGAAAACGTGCTTCATTGGCCTCATTTCTTGTATAAATCTAAAGGAAGAGTACAAATTACTAAAATCCAGTTAAAAATGTGTGGGATGATTAATTAATTTTATTTACTTAATTTTGGAATCCTTTATCTACTCTCTGTATTTTATGAGAAGTTAGACTGAGGCATTAAGTTCCTTCATTTTATCTGCAGTCATGATCAAATCGAACCTAGTCAATAATATTCATTTAAATAGGAGATATGGATGTCGGTTATTGAAGTGATCACTACTGTGGGCAACTGGGTTTCAGTCCTCTTGGACACAACCTGAGGCCTTGTGAATGTGCCATAGAATTAACCATTCTAAGTTACAGAGCAGTATTCATCCACTGAGCCCATATGCTACTGGTCAAGAGTTGCTCACAGAGAGCATGTAATAGGATGGCTGAATTGGCTCCAGCAGGTGTTCTAGCACTAGTGGCAAAGGAGTCAAGGACAGAAAGTAAGATATACATGTGGCAAGTGCTGCAGCTTCCACTTGGTGGTTGTAGCAGTACCCATAACAAAAGGGAGAGATGAAGCATCAGATATCCCCCACAAAGAACAATTCAAAATATTTCCTTCCTTTTCAAAGCTGAAGAGTGGGTATCAGAGCATCTAGAACACATCACGATCCAATCTGCAAATGCTGATATTCTTTCCAGAAAGGTCTCTTTCTGAAGCTTTCCTTGGACCCAATTCTGTGAATTCAGTATAGAAAATGTATCCTGTTATCTCAGAGGATGGTGTTGAGGAGTTTAATAGGTTTTTTTTTTAGCCTAGGCTTTAGAGAGTAAGAGAGGAATCCCTTCAAAATGCTGATGTCTGGGGATTGAACTAATACCAAAAATTATCCATTTATTTATTAGACCAATGTTCTCAAGCTCTTTCTATGGGACATCTGTTACTAGGTAGTAGGGATAAAAGGTTGATTAAGACAAGGTTCCTTTCCTCAAAGAGGACTTAGCAGTTGAGACAGATAAGTAAACAGATAAATAACATCACAATAAATTCTGAGCCATGATGTGGATTTGAAGAAAGTGGTGAGAGCATAATCCATCCTTCCTAGGTAATAGGGAAAGTTTCCCAGAAAAGGGGATTTGGGGGCTGTAGCAGTTTGATGTTATCGATGAATTCCAAAAAGAAATACTGATTATGTTTGTAAATTGGTCTGTTCTTCTGGGCGTGTTAGATTATATTGGATTCAGAGGTTTCACTTTTACTTGATTAAATAATGATTAATGATTAAGGCTTTGATTGGGCCAAGTCAGAAAAACCACACCACAGAGAAGGGAGGTTGGAGTTTTGAGCTGAGCCCTGGTAAGTAAACATGCAGGAGAACAGAGGAAAAGAGATGGCTCCATAGACATGGCAGAAGCCCTGGGGAGAGACAGGCCATTTGCCTGAGAGTTTCAAGCTGACCGTTGTGGAGAGAGGAGAGCAGCTGAGCCCAGAGAGACTCGAGCCCTGGGGAGAAAGACAAGGCCTAGAGTCTGACAGTCTACAGCTGACCCTGTGGAGAGAACAGAGCAGCTGAGCCTGGAGAGGAACAAGCCCTGGGAGAGAGACGAGACTTATTCCAGCCTACCACTGATACTGGAAGAAGCTACGACCATGGAGCCTTAAGAGGAAGAGGGAGGTTGAACCGTTGTTAATGTCAGCAGCCATCTTGCTCTAACACGTGGCAACAGACTTTGGTGCGGGAAATAACTTGCTCTTTATGGCCTTGTGACTGTAAGCTTCTACCCCAAATAAATACCCTTCATAAATGCGAACAGATTTCTGGTATTTTGCATCAGCACCTCTTTGGTTCTCTAGTACAGGGGCATAAACTATGTGTAGTTAAAACTTGTAGAGTATGTACAGAAACACAAGAATTAATGTCCCGATGACTGATACAATGATGTGGTGCTAACATATGTGAAGTCAGTTCTGTCTTGAGACCGTTCACATTTCAGTTTTTCTAAACAGAATGGATATAGTCCATCAAAGCTTCTTTTTGGTCACTAACACCTTCATAAATTTCCCTTTGTAATTGACTTGCTTTCAGACAATAATTGTTAACTGATAAAGAGGAGAATTGTCAGGTGTGGAATCAGTGGTGAGGGAAAGAGAGTTTCTCTGTTGCACTTAGGAAAAATCACCGTTAAGACCTCTAATCCCATTAAGGATGGAAACTCTTCAAATAGAGTTGATGACAACCCCACGGGCTTCCTGGGCCCTCACCAGCTTGACTGTTCTTGGCTCATGTTCAGCTAAAGGAGGATGAAATCATTGTAAGAATTCCACGGCCTCCAAGAAAATTACTGTTGAGAAATGACCCAGTTCTTTGATTGGTGTCACCAGAAGACAGGCAGCCTTGAGAAATGAGCATAATGACATCCACTGGCTGCTTAAATTCTACTATATGCAGGAGCTTTCAAATGGCTTTAGCATGTAGCATAAACTATGACTTGTTTTCCTCAGTTTTAAAGCAGCAGGCAGAGGCAGGCCTGGATCTATCAGAATACCACTCTACATCTCAGAGGATGGAAAAAATATTTTTGCTTGGATCCCTTA
This sequence comes from Dasypus novemcinctus, assembly GCF_030445035.2. Classification (NCBI taxonomy): domain Eukaryota; kingdom Metazoa; phylum Chordata; class Mammalia; order Cingulata; family Dasypodidae; genus Dasypus; species Dasypus novemcinctus. Next base: position 36,086,569 of record NC_080681.1, on the reverse strand, counting down.
ATGATTAAAGACTAAGAAAGTGGCAAGAGTGAACTAGTGATTCTAAACCAAATTCTTCCATCTCCTTCAGTGCCTTACCATTCACAAGTATCACAGTTTAGTGGTGTGATCTTAAAACCTGGAATCCTGAGCATAAATTGCCATCTTCTCTTCTCTGACCCACACTGATTCTTGCATTGGCATGTCCTGGTTTTATTCATTCTCAATGACTGCACAGTCTCCTGAGAACTCTTAAAAGGATCCCATTTTGATCTTATAAAATACCTAGAAGTATACAAGGAGAGAAAGTGTGCTATGGGAGTTGAAAAATAAAACAAAAACTATAGCAAAAGCTTCCATGACCTTTGTGAATGAATGAAACTCCATGGGATTCTGTAGCAGTTTGGTATTGTTCATGAATTCCAAAAAGAGATATTGGATTATGTTTGTGAAGTGATCTGTTCCAACCTCTGGGCATATTAGATTGTATTGGATTCAGAAGTTTCAGTCTTACTTGATTACATTATGATTAGAGCTTTGATTGGGCCATGCAGTAGGAACAAGGAGATGGGGATTCACAAAGAAAACTACATGGCAGAGGAGACAGTTGGATTTTGGATTCTGAAGCCCCGGGAAGTAAACACACAGGAGAAGAACACAGAGGAATAGAGATGGCTCCATAGACACAGCTCAGGTCTGGGGAAGAAAGAGAGCTTGATAGTCTACAGCAGACCTTGTGGAGAGAACAGAGCAGCTTAGCCTGGAGAGCAATGAGCCCTGGGAGACAAACGAGACTTATCTCAGCCTATAGCTGATATTCAAAGAAGCTGGGACCATGGAACCTTTAGAGGACGAGGAAACCTGAACCCTTGCAGACTTGGGGCAGAAATCTTGCTCCAATATGTGGCAAGAGACTTTGTTAAGAGCAGTAACTTATGCTTTATGGCCTGGTAACTGTAAGCTTCTACCCTCCCTCCCCCCACATAAATACCCTTTTCTTAAAGCCAACGGATTTCTGGTGTTGTGCATCAGCACCCCTTTGGCTGATTAATACAGATTCTCTGTCCATCTGCCACCAAGGCTTTATCCTGAAGCTAATCCACTCCTTTCAAGGGTATCTTTTCCCTCTTGCCCTCCACCTGCATCCTCAGGATACAGGGAAAGATGGTGGATTGGAGGTGACAAAGATAAACAACTACAACAACAAAAAATAGCAGCAACTTTGAAAATTCAACTCTTTATTGCGTACTTACTAAGTATCAGACACTATTCTAAATACTTTCCACACAGTAACTCATTTAATCCTCACTATATTGCTGTGGATATGTGCTATTAGTCCTCCCACTTTATAGGCACAGAGAGCTAAAGTAATTTGCCTATGTCATACAACTAAGTGTATCCCTTTTTCAATCACCATTCTTTTCTGCTTAGGATAACCATAAAAAATTAAGTAAGGAACTATGCAAAGGATTAATTTAATGTCTATTATTTCTTTACTAAGTACATGCTTTGCCGCCCCCCAATATGAATATATGACTACAAGAACACTATGAACTCAGTATCTTTAAGACAATTGTGAACAGTAAGCTCCCACCACACTCTTTCCTCCTAGGGGCCCACGTGTGATCACACTCACCAATGTGGGCCAGTGTGCTGCTGGTTGCTTGCAGCGGGAAGGCCCAGCAAGGTGTAATTTATAACCAGCACTAGGTTCTCATTCCAACTCAAGATTATTTGACCCAGAGAAGTCTGTAGAACAGGTGATTTCCAGCACGACAGGAATTAAGCTACACTGGGACCTTGTCTTTCTATTTTCCTATCTCTTCATAGAGAACCTGTGAGATGGGTGGGAGAGCTTTCCTGAAGGAGTTGTGGGTCATTATCATTCTTGACATGCATCCCTGGAGACTGGTGTGAAAACGTGGGCTGAGATGGAAGCACCACTCAATCTGACCACCCGGGATGGTTTTGTCAAATGGCTTTCTTATTTTATGGCAGCCAACAATTGAGTGAAGCATGGTAGATGGCTGGGTGACCTCCCTAAGGGGTTCCCTTGGAAAACTCCATAAAAGGAGTGACAGAGCTTACCTGGCTCCTGCTGGTGGTTGACTGTGAAGGTGCCTTGTTTGCTGGTCAGCAGCATGGAGAGGAAATGTGCAAGTCCACACTCTGTGCCTCAACGTCTCCTGTGTGTGCTTCATGCATTTGGAAGAGCAGCCCCATATCATAAAAACTCCCCGAAAGCCACTGAGGTACCTCTCTAAAAATGTAATGGGCTCTACTGAAAGCCTAGCTTTGACTGATGTGAGGTTTGGGACTCTAACCAGGTAAGAATCCATGTAGCAAGGAGACCAGTGAAGGCAGATGACCTAGAGTAGGGCCAAACTGTTTACCAGCAGATGTGCCTTTGAAAATCTTTCTTAACTGGTCATGGCAGCGGAAAATACCCTGCTGTTAAATGCATCTGCAATCCGTTGCTCTCCCAGTCCACCTACAAAAATTTTGACCTTTAAAGAAATGATGGAGAAACTGGTGATTTTTTTCCAATGGCATTGAAGTTCAGTCTATTTTAGGCTCCAAGGCAACTGCAGCCCTCTTTGCTCCCTATTTCACATCACTTTTAAGTCTTGTTCTGGCCTTTCTGAACCTTCAGTACCTCTCCCTGTGCAATCACTTGAGTCAAGATCTGTGATCTGTGATTTGCAGATGACATGTACACTTCTTGGCTGATGTTGCTGAAGCAGTTTGCAAACCTGAGGATGTTAAGGGGGTGTAGTAGGGTGGAAGAGTGGAAGAGAGAATTACAATGGAAGTACTGTGATGCTACCCTAAATTTTTATTCTCATGCAAATATATAACTGCTTTCTCGTTATTTTGATTGAAGGGAAGGTAGCTCAGTGCTCCTGTTGGTGTGAATTAACATATTCATGCTTTTGATGACCAAAAAATTGGCTGAGATTTCTATTGTCCGTGAATCCTGCAAGAGTTAGCAGCACTTTAGAAAGCCAGGTGAGGGAGGGGAGGTATTATTAAAAATATTCCCTCCCCCCCAAAAAAATGTACAAGCACAGATAAAATCTTAGTTCCTCTCATTATGACAATCTGTTCCAGGGATGAATCAAATTACATTCAGCTTCCTGAGCTTTTGAACAATGATGGCTGCATTTTGGAACATCTTTCATTTGAATATCTACAAAATATGTAAATTACCATATCTTTGAGAAAAGTTAGTTTCAGTATCATTTACTGAAATACTCATTTAAAAAAAAGACCAGCTTAATGAAAAGCAAGCCTTATTTGATTTTTAAGCAGACATGATATGTGTGTAAATGTAATGTGATCTGAAACACACATTAATGAGTTTGCCATCAGGAAGGATTACTGAAATTCTGTGTGCAGACACTGAGCAAAGCCAAATGGGTGTATCAAGCACCCATTCCTAATCTCCAAAAGCAAATTTACTGGAGTGTCTCAATTTGCCACACACCCTAACATCTGCATATGGGCCCAGATTCCTAATCCTGTCACCCTGTGAGGCTGCAGATTAAGAGAATGTATAATCAATGCCTCTGTCAGTGCACATAAATATAGACTGCTAAATCAAGTGTGGGCTTTATAATATGGAGACCCCTTATCTTAAGCAGATTTTGCACCAAATATTGCTCACGACCCAGAGAATTAAAAATAAAAACAATGATAGTGTCTGACTTTTTCCTCCCTTAATCTAATTAAAAGAATTTATTCGGTGTAAAGGATCATATAAAAGTTACAATAACAAACATGAAGCAAAGAAAAGGGAACTATCACATAAAGAACACCCCAACTTATGACAGATACTGTGCTAAATGCTTAACATACATTATTCCATTTAATAATAAATCAATACAAATAAGTATTCAGTGAGCTTTCTTAACATTTTAGTGATGTATGCTGAAGTTATAATATGTCAGCAGTTTCTTTTTATTGTCCCTTCCTCCTTTTACTACTTTTTAAAAAAAATGCTATATTAGATATAAGAATGTTTGGAAAAGAGTCCCTGAGACTTTTGCAAATCCTCAAATTAATAAAACTCCTACAAGGAAATGGGTAGAGAATAAGTCATGATGTGTAGTTCAGTGACTCATTCCTGTCTTCCAGTTCAGGCAGTTGAGATTCATGCCTCAGCAAAATTACAAATTACTACATGTTATGGGCTTTCAGGGTCAATTAAGAACATTCAAAACCATGAGTGTTAAACCCAAAATTGCCAAGGGCTTATTGTGCTCTCTGTGTCAGCATGGTACTTGATTGCTATTTTCAGTGACAATCAAAATAGCTTCCATTTAAATAATCTACCACAAGCTTTTATAGGCTTTCAAATTTCTGACTAGTCTATATTTTATTTTGCTTTTTTGTTTCATTGTCTCAAAGTCAGTATAAGGTAAAGCTGAAATGCAATCATAACTCCTTAGAGAAACTGGAGAATAATCATTAAAGATAGCAATAGTCACCAAGCATATCCCCTTGCAGCTTCCTAAAAGGAGAAAAAAGTGTAACTGTAGGAAATATTAGATTTTCAAAAGTGCATGAAAGCAGTAGTGTAAATTGTGAAATATAAGTCACAGTTCTATTAATTCTGTTAGTGGGTGAAAAATCACAAATTTTTCATTAATATAGAGAATAAAAGCAAAGAATACTAAGTTGACTTTGGGCTGCCTCCGCCTCTTATATCAGACCTACCTGGATTGTATCAAGTTTACTTGCCTGCAAGAACTTGTGTATTCATGCCAATATTTACTGGTTTTAGGATTGCTTGGAACACCATTTTGTGTGTGTATTGTTGTTTGTTTGTTGTAGTTTTAAAAATTCTAGTCTATGACTGATTCAACTTCTATTTTTGGTAATAGTGATAATTCGAAAATATGTCAAGATAAGAGCTTTTCTTTATGTGTTCTTGCATTTCAATCTCTTAGAGTCGACTTCTTCAGCCACCTTGTTTATATTTCCTTCTCAATCTAATGTCTCCTTTCTTTTCCACCATCACCTTTTCCTTCATGTTATTCCAGATTCCTAGGTCTGAAAGGAGTCCTAAGTATCTCAGGGTAAGGAAAGACAACCAAATACCAGGTGTGATGGCTAGGCCATTGTGTCAACTTGGCCAGGTAATTGTGCCCAGTTTTTGGTCAACAAGCACTGGGCTATTTGTAATACAAGGACCTTTACTGACTTTAGTCACCAGTGACTTTACTGCATAGATAGCTGATTACATTTACAACAGTCAGGGAAATTCTCATCAGCAATGAGAGAAGCTTTATCCAATCAGTTGAGTGCCTTACAAGGGGAAGAGTTCTCAGCATCCAGGGAGAATTTCCCAGCTTGTATTTGGACAGCCAACATCTCCCAGAAACTCTCAAGGACCTTCGTTGGACTTTCATCAGAGTCCCTGGTTTGTAAACTGCCTGCAGAACCTGGACTTCGTGCATCCCCATGGTCATGTAAGAGTCTCTTATAAAATCTCTTACTATTAGCAGATATCACCTGTTGATTTTGTTTCCCTAGAGAACCCTGACTAATACACCATGCTCCACCACAAATGACAGTGACTCAGGGGCCCTCAACAAAGTCCAGAATGTCAGTTGCTACATCTATGCTCAGTAGATTTTGTCCAAGGATTCAAAAACATATTCAGAATAGATAGCAAAAACAATACATTTCCTGGGTATGAGGAGGCTTTCATTTACCTGTCCTAGTCAGTTCATCCACTACAGTAACTGAGTCAGGGATTCTCTGCCTTTCATGTTTGGTTAGTGAGTTGAGAATGTCTGGAATGGAGGGATTAGGACAGAATGGTAGAAAACAGCAGAAATGACTCTGGGACAGAAATACCAACACCAGCCCTGATCGCATCTGATGCCAGCAAGAAGTGGAGGCACACTGGGTAGAAATTACATCAATATAGTAATTTGCTTGCTGTCTATAAGAGTTGACATATGGTGCTTCCAGTGATGTTCGAAGTGCTCAATGAAGTAGACTGGGCTTTTTGGAAATGGAGAGTAAATTTCTCCTCTTTGTTCTTACATATATATCATTTACTATAAAAGTCAGAGAAAAAGCGGGCAACTTTTACAAGAGTGTGTTCATGTGCCTAATTGCTAAATCTCATACATCTTTCATTTTTTTGCCCTAAGAGGGTAAACACAAACTCAGAGAGATAAGGAGGGTAACTGAGTGCAATGGTGTTGGAAGATTTTAAGTCTCAGCACTGTGCTTTTCTAGCAATCTTGCAGGCAATGTATCTTTGGTCTTGAGAAAAATGCAGGAAAACATGAATGTTCTTCTGAATAAATCAGTATCTCTCTCTTGTCCCAATCATGGGCATTTCAATCTTTTAGTAGAAGAGTCACACATTAAGAGAATGTATTTCACTAAAAATTCCATCACATCTATAAAAGGTATTTTAATAGGTAAAGAAGGTTATTAAATTACTGCCTAGTTATATTTTTGGTTGTCTTCCTAAATTACTTTTGAGCATGGACTAATTTCCATGGCTGAAGAAACTAATTTATCTGATTTTAAGGTCTATATCTACAGAAAATTAGATCAGAACTGTTCCTGGTTTCAAGTCCCATTTTCCTCTGAAAATAATGAGTCACAGAAGAGTTTACACAAGTTAAATAAATGAAACCAAATATACTTGTACTCCCTAAAACTGTGAATGATCTGGTGATACTGAGGAAGCAATTATATTCTTAATTGGCATCAAATGATGGGAAATTAGTTTCATGGTAAATATTCATTCTCTCTGTTATCAAATCTATTATTTGCATTAGAGATGTGACATTTAGCCTGCTAGAAGGAACCCAATTTCATTTGTTTTTCTAAAACATTTTAATTGAGGATTAAGGATCAGTTCTTTGTGAAGATTGTAGAAGGAGAGTTTAGTTGTTTAGTTCAGATAACCTCAAAACAAATGCAATGCAAAATATATCTTTAAACTTAAGTCCCCTGAGTGAAAATTAATTTGTCTTTTTGCTCCAGCTACAGTTGAGTGAGATAAAAAAAGAGAAGCAGGGTTCAGTGAAAAATTTGGTACAGTAGATTAAAGGGAGTATTCAGTTATTTATTGCTGCGGCATATCTAACGCCTCACAAACTAGTCACTTAAAATCTACATTTATTATTATTTCTCATGGTTTTACAGGTTGAGTGGGTTCAGCTGGGTGGTTTTCACTTGAATTTCTCCAAACTGGGGTTGGAGTTGTCTGAATAACTGACTAGATTGAATGTCTAAGATTGGTTCTTTTTTTTAAAGATTTATTTATTTCTCTCCCCTTCCCCCCCACCCTGTTGTCTGTTCTCTGTGTCTATTTGCTGCGTCTTCTTTTTCCGCTTCTGTTGTTGTCAGCGGCATGGGAATCTGTGTTTCTTTTTGTTGCATCATCTTGTGTGTCAGCTCTCCGTGTGTGCGGCGCCATTCCTGGGCAGGCTGCACTTTCTTTTCACGCTGGGCGGCTCTCCTTACGGGGCGCACTCCTTGCGCGTGGGGCTCCCCTACGCGGGGGACACCCCTGCGTGGCACGGCACTCCTTGCGCGCATCAGCACTGCACGTGGGCCAGCTCCACACGGGTCAAGGAGGCCCGGGGTTTGAACCGCGGACCTCCCATGTGGTAGACGGACGCCCTAACCGCTGGGCCAAGTCCACCGCCCCTAAGATTGGTTCTTGAATCACATGTCTGGTGCCTCAGTTGGGATGACTGGAATAGCTGGGAGCTGGCTGGGCATCTCTTTTTCCACAAGACTGATTAGAAATTTCTCACAGTATGGAGGTTTCGGGGTAGTTAAACTTTCAGGGTAGTTAAACTTTCAGGGTAGTTAAACTTTCAGGGTAGTTACATGGAAGTTCACTTCTTCCATAGCAAGCATTCTAAGAGAGCCAGGCAGAAGTTGCAAGACACTTTATGACCTAGCCTTGGAGTCCATGCAGCATCACATCTGCTGTATCCTGCTGGTCAAAGTAGTCATAAGCTAGTCCAGATTCTAAAGAGTGGGGGAATAAACTACATCTCTAGATGGAGGAATAGCATGTACTTACAGAGAGAGGAAAAATTGATGGTGGTCATCTTGGAAACAAGCTAACATAAGGAGGGTAAGCAACATTTATACTTATAATATGTCTATCAGATTTCTTTGGATGATATTCCCACTTAGTTTTTCTGTATAGAATACATGGGTATAGGAACATATGTCAGTCAAGGCAATGGTATTTAAACCCAATGTTGGGGGTAAACTTCTCTAGTCTGCAAGTTTCCATAGAGGGGATGGCTTTTCCACTCTTCCCTCCAGAAGGAAAAAATAAGGGAGAAAAGTTTCCAGCCCCTCACCACAATCCCATTCAATCCTATTAGGAAGAGGAGCAATGTATCTGAGGAGCAAACTTGGAAGGAGTGGCTGAGCTAGTGAACCTCAATCACTGTTGTTTTCTCTTTTTCAGAATGGACTCTCTCTAGGAGGTACAAGTTTATCTCCTCCATTAGAGGAGGCAAGGCCTGTAGACTGGCTCTGTCAAGGACTGAAGGGCAGGTCTGCTTAATTCTGGGCTGAGGTGTTGGGAAGTCTGTTAGGCCACCATATCTGACATGTTCTCCAGTCCAGGGACCGGCTGACTCTGGTATTTCTCACTTGGTACAACTCTTGAGAGTTATTTATTTGTCATCCCAGTTCCAACAGTAAACTGCCCAAACTCTCCTTCCTTCTTCAACAATTTCTGAAGATAAAATTTTGGCTGAAGAGCACTCTTCTTTCCCTGCTGACACTTACTAGGTGTTTATTTTATGTCAGGCACTGTTAAGTATTTTACATTTCTTAGTGATTTAATCCTCACAGCAGCTCTGAGCCATGGATATTGTGTCCTCCTTTTCCAGTGTAACGCAGTGGCCAGGTGGCAACACTGGATTTTGAGCCCAGGTGGTTGACCTTCGCAGCCTGCATTCTTAACCACTCGGCTATTTTGCATTGTAAGCTAGCCCTAAATGTGCTTTCCTTTACATATCTTTATAGTTTAACTGATCTTGTTCTCATGTGACTTCTTGATTTCAGAAAAGCTTTTATATCAAATAATAATGATAATGAACATATATTGAGAGCTTGTTATATGCCAAACACTGCTCTAGAGCTTTCTGTGGATGAATGGATTTAATCTTTATGGCATTCCTGTGAGTTAGTTACTATTATTATTCTGTTTTCACATGTGAGGAAACTAAGCATAGTAGGTCCAAGTTCATGCTCTGGGATGCCGTGTAAGCTGGATTCTGGGACACTGGGAAAGTTCTCTGCACTCACTCTCTTTCTCTACTTCTTCAATGATGCCTGATATTCCTGCATTGGAAAACAACATAGAGAGAAAACTTAATACGTATATATCCATATGGAGAGGAAGGACATTGACTTAGTACCTCACTACATGTGTCAGGAATGCAGTGCCAAGAGGAGGTTCTAGCAGGGTGATGGGTGAGCTATTCTAGGCAAGAGGACCCCTTGGCAAAGGGGGCATCATAAAGGGAGAGGAGAAAGTAAGACATGTGGGGAGACACTGATGGCTATCCTCTGCAGATCTTCTCAGAGAGGCATCTTTTCTATTGCATTTTTGCACAGGATCTCATACTTTCCCTAGAGTTCTTAAAAGCAGAAGCTATTGAGAAAGTAGCCCATCTGAAAGTATATTTCCTGCTGTTTATCTGTTTCTAGAACTGGCTGAAGTTTACTTTTTGGTACTCCAGAGACCTAGCTTTTTCTTGCCTTCTTCCAATGTGGTCTATTTAATCTCCTGTCGTGTGGGAAATTATGTTCAAAATCTCCGTGATCCTCTGTCCATAGTAAGTTATGCATGTAGTGACAAGTACATGCCACAAGGTCTGGAGATTATATCTGCAATGTGTTGCTGCCGACTGTTGATCAAGATAGGCTGGAAGAAAAACATTATTTTCAGGTGTGAAAAACCGTCACCTTTATCAAATAATTTTTCTTGCATTTTTCCCAAGACGTTGTAGCCTATTTAAACTTGGGAGGTTAAGTTTGTAGCATTCATTATGACTGAAAATTTAGTTCACACAATCATGATGCTCTCTTTATTAGGTGTTACCGTTAAACAATATTAAAATAAACACAATGTGGCTGGCCTTTTGTAAGCTACATGGCATGTTTACTTCTTGCTTAGTTTCTTAATTGCATTTTTAATTCATCTTTCTGCATACTGGTGTCACTGCCACCCATGTTATTTGCTATTTTTTGGCATGTAGTTTACATTTTCTATTGTCCAACAACAGCATTTGATGGGGGCATCTTATTTGAATGGTTTGTAGTATGTCGTCATTTGAATTCTTAGCTGGGGGTCAGCTACAATCACGGCTTCTGTCTCTGCATTTTCTGTAGTCTGCCTTGAATGGAGAAGGATGGTACTAAAAACACTCAATTAAAGAAACCCATGAAGGGAGAGGAGCAGGACCATGGAAACACCAAGGCACACCACTCAGCTTTTGTAAATCACATGGAGGATCATGAAAATGATTGAAAGCAACATATCCCAATCATTGAAGCCAAGACTCTGTAATTAAAGATCTATGCCTGGCCAATTAAAAACAATTAAAAGTCCCGTGTGATGAGCTGGCCCACGTGCAGTGCTGCCACGCACAAGGAGTGCCATGATGTGCAGGGGTGTCCCCCAGGTAGGGGAGCCCCTCATGCAAGGAGTGCACCCCGCAAGGAGAGCAGGCCCATGCAAAAAGCGCAGCCCACCCAGGAGTGATGCTGCACACATGGAGAGCTCATGCAGCAACAAAAAAGAGACACAGATTCCTGGTGCTGCAGAGAAGCAAGTGGACGCAGAAGAACACAGCGAATGGACACACAAAAGCAGACAAGGGGGGGTGGAAGAGGAGAGAAATAAATAAAATAAAATAAATCTTTAAAAATAAATAAATAAATAAAAACAATGAAAAGAACAGCCTTGCTAACTTGGTAAAAAAAACTGGAGTAGATTAGATTCATCTAGTCCGGGCTCAAGCACAGATTGAGGCATACTCAGTACTTCTAAGATTTTTTTTTTTTTTTTGGAAAAAGATAAAAGCAAATTATAATGCAGGAAAAATACACATAATCCCATTACCCTAACATTTTTGCACATTTTTCATCTTTGTCCCTATTTATATATATGTTTTCTTCCACGTTTCAGCCATAGACTGTAGAGTCTATTCTCTAAACTTCTATCCTTTAACATTATAGGGTACACATTGTTTTGTGTTTCATTTGTATTAAAATGTATTTAATAATTTCTATATTGTTGTGCAGTGATGTTTCTAATTTTTCACTGGAAGAAACATGCACGTGTACAACATTCTTTTTTCTATGTAATAGCATCCTTACAGTGAACTTTCATAAGTGAGGCTACTTTGTCAAAAGGTATGAACATTTCAGTGGTCCTGAATATCTTACCAAATTGCTTTCCAAAGAGGTGGCAGTGACTGTACTTGCCCCTACAACAGTATAAGACTAATAATTTAAATTTAATTTCAATCTAGCAGTGCGTGCTACCATTGATATTATTTTTTCCAGTGTAATGGAAAACTTTAAAGCTTCAAACCAAACTAGATTCTCTTCCAGGGACTGCTGCTGAATCAAAACTTTGGTATCCTTGTTCTTAGGGGGAAATATGCTAGAGGAAGAACCAGCAAAAAAAAAAAAAAATGACCACTAGACAATTTGTGCTCACTGGAGTGGTTTCCACCAGGGGAGAGACTTTTCAGAGGGCTTCATGGAATTTTCTGGCAAGGGGCAAACCATACAAGTGCTATTTCGGTCCTCAGGCCAGGAAGACAGGTACAGCCTTGTCCGTGTCAAGGAAGAACATGGGTAGCAGGAGACCTAAGAGTGAATGAAAATTGAGTTATCTTTACTTCTAGGACTTGTCTATTGAGAAACAGCAGTGCTGGCAACCATTTACTACCAACAAGAGGCAGTTCCAAGAGAAGAATATAAAATATGCTCTGCTCAACCCCATGAAACTCAGAGTGTCTCACAATGGCCAATTTATTATTTTTACCCTGTCCAGTGACATGGAAGGATGCATCTGGGAGCTGCTAGCCTCTGTGATGAATAACTTAAGTCAGGCTGCAACATGTGAAATAATTCAGCTGACCAGGATTTATAACACTAGCTAGATTTTTTGCTTTCTTTGGGGTTCATGAAGCATGGTGCTGCGAGATACCACAGGAGTCCAGTGATGAAGTTACAAATCTATTTCTCTTCCTTATTTTTATTTTTTAGCATTTTCATATTATTTTATTGCCTTGTTCAGATGTCTTTCTAAGCAGGGTCCAGTCTCCTAGGGGGCTCATCTTTTCTGACTTTGAAAATTAGAGCCACAGACAGATCAGACTTCTAAATACTCTGATATTATATTCCCTTCTTCACACATCTAATCCCGGATGGATCTGACTGCCCGATGCTGGGGGAATATGTTGAGCTGCAGTTTATTTTGTTTAATTATTTATGTGCACTTGCCCAAATAAGAGGGGTACAGAGCTGCATGTTTACTATTTGGCTCTTCTCATTTGCAGGATGGCTAGATTTGCTGTGGGTAGGAGAGACGCGGTACCACCTGCTGCCACTGGAAAACAGCTTTCAGGAGCTACCTGCGGTAGGACCCTTCTCTTCCCAGGTGAGGCCCAAGCACAATTCCGTGACTCTGGGGAGAGTCTGCATCTCTGTGTTTCAGGGACTAATAGGGACTGGGACAGTGGGCAATCACATATCCTAAAATTTGTACACTACTTTGACCTTAGAGCTGGAAGGGATTTCAGGAGATCCTCTTGTCAAATTCTCCCCCTTCTTATCCTCATTTTTTAGAGGGCCAATTGTTATCTTCTTGATGTTTTCATCTGGGGGACTGTGTTAAAAGCCAGCCTTCTGCAGAGCTCACAAACTGCTACAGAAAACAAAGCCTCAAATGAAAGTGCTCCCAAGGCCTCTGGAGAGGCAAGACACAGGGCCTTAGGAAGCCACAAAATCTCTTTCCCCAAAATAACGTTGTTATACTCACTTATAATTCCCCAAATTATGATTCTTCTCTTCCTTTTATTTGAACCGACAATTTCCAATGTACCCGTTAGGTATATTTCTCAGAGACTTAAACCTTTGGATTGCTCACATGCCCCCAGCAGAATTGCAGCCAACTCCTGCCCTCCGGTTCTTAGGCCTGCCCTGGACAACAAACAAAATGATGATGATGGACCAGTCCCATCCCCAAAATAAGGAGTATCTTCAATTGCAAGCAAAACAATTCCTTTCCTCTATGCTCCTTCTCAGCCTGAAGCTGTCAGAGTGGCCATTGTCCCAAATTCCTCAAGATTGAGGAATGAACAAAAAATAAGGGGAAGTATAACCATTGACCCAAGCTGATTTTTTTGTTACTGTAGTTATTATCTTGTGTTAATGGAGTAACTTGTAACATTGATATAGAAATAAAATTTAAATTTAAAAAATGCATTTGTAAAAAAAAAGCACCAGTGTTCTCCCAAGTTCCTCTGTAGCCCCTTCCAATTCTGTTTTAACCGCAAAATTTTAATGAGATCCTTCAAGCAAGTAAGAAAGGATAAAAAATATCCACAGAAGCAAAGTTTGGAGGGAGCTATGATTTCTCTGTTGACAAACCCCCTTTTGACTTCTTGACATAGCTGAATCAGGTCCTAGTGTCTTACGAGGTTACTGCCTGAGTACAGGTTAAATATTTTAATATTCACTACTGAGGGAAAGTACCTTGAGCAAATCTAATGCAAGATCCTTGAATGCTGATGGCATTAGTGGCTCCATAAAATGTAAATGCATTCTTAATTATCTCAAGTCACTGCATGCCCAAATAGCTTTTTTTTTTTTTTTTACAAGAAAAACACAGCTTACTGATAATGAGCATGAAAATTACTAAGGGATTGGTGGGGGTAAATCTCTTAAACCACTTTTACTTTTTCTCTTCTCCAAATTTTGATGTGTCTTGCTACCATGAGTGTGTCCCTTCTAGCTTCTACAGATAAATTTAGAGCCCCAGAAAGGATGTGGGGGCTGGAATTGCAGCAGCTTCACTTTGGGGGCTAGATCTAAATATTATTATTATCATCATTATGACTTACTTTATTGGACTCGAGGCTTGCAGAATCTTGAGAAACCCAGGTTATACCCAATAGTTGCAGAGCAATTTTATTTTTAAATGTACCTTTCATCTGGTATCTCATTTTATGACTGCAGCGTCCCCATGAGGCAGGTATTTTATTGCCACATTCCAATGGGAAAACAGGATAAATGACTTACCTTTGGTCATTCACCCTGTACATGTTAACTGAGGGCTGGACCTCAGGACCTTTAGCCTTCAGCCCTGTGCTCTCTCACTAAGTCACCCTGATTTCTTTAAATCTAGTAATGAAAGTGATTTGAAAGCTGCATTCTCAGGCTATCAGAAAGTGGTTCACCAGAGGTGTTTCCACACCACTCTCATTCTTTAGTGTCACCTGACACCAAAGGACTCATTATGGGAAACACCGAACGTGGATTTGACTAGTCTGCTGACAACATCCTGCCACGCATCAGAAAATTACCTATGCTGATCATAAGCATTTGGGGGGTAACCGGCAGGGCCTCCATAGATGGCCCCTCCCACTCCCACTGCTGCAGCACCGCAGGCCAGTGATCCTCATTGACATTTGGGGACTGTTTATAGAAGTAAGAGCACTTACCGTGAGTGCTGAAACTCGAGACCATGCTCAAGTCCAGCGGAAGTGTGGTTCTTTGGGGGTAGTTTACAATGCAACCTATTGCCACACGTTCAAGGCCCAAGCTGCCACTGCCATCCTGCTGACCCCAGTCACTTCAGCTGGAGTGGAGCAGCAGTCGCCCATCTGCTTCTTGACCTTCTTACGCTGGGTTGTCTGCAGGGGTTCCTGAAGAAGGAAAGAAACAGAAGAGTGAGACGGTATGCAGTCTAACACCCCCAAACTTGACCCAGCTTTCCAAGCAGTTTAATATCGCCTTTGAAGCCGTGAACTGTCCGCGGCATTCCTTACCATGACAGAACTGGAGAGGAACGCCAGGAAGATCATCTCTGTGTTGAGTCCCCGGATGACTCTGCCCTCTCCTTCACCAACACTGCCCCGCAGCCTGGCCCTTGTGCAGACTGGAAGGCCCAACTCCTTAGCCCCTGAGTGACAGACCAGCTCCCAGATAGGAAGCTGACACCTGGGCGTGTGATCTGTGCACTCATACAGCATGCCAGAGGAGTCCTGCGCTTGGTTTAAATCTCTGGTGTCGCCATCTTGAAATTCTTAATAATTTTTGAATAGGAGCCCCACCTTTTGTTTCGCACTGGGGCCCGAAATTATGTAGCTGCTCCTGCTGACACCATTGTGGTGTCCTGGCCTCAAGAGGTTAACAGCAGGGGAAAGCGTAAAAGTCATCATCTTTACAGTCCTCGCTGTTTACAGAAAGAAACTGATATCAGCCAGTGTTCTTGAATTGCCTGATATAAAGCAACTCTCAAAAGCTTGGCAAAAACAACAGATAATGGAGAGTTTTGGCCTAAGAAAAGCATTTTAACCATGGTGTCAAACCAAAATTTTGTTTTAATCAAAGGAAAGGTACATGCCAATTAGATTATTATTACTAATAATTTAATTAGCAATGCTTTTGTTTGGATTTTTTTTTTACAACCACTCATTTTTTACTTTAATGGTTTGGTTTTGTGCACACACTCACGCAAAAATGTGGGTGAGCATGACTGACCTTAAGAGAATATCATTCTCTCTCACTGGGATTTTGTTGTATTTTCTTGTGTGACAATTGTGCATGACACTGAGTTTACTCTTGGGAATGTGCTGTGCATGTAAAGTTATCTGTCACATGAAGGAAAGTGTTTGGGGACTGAGGATATGTTAGGCATTTATTTCTCTGGATTTTCTGACATTTATATTAAATCAGATCAGAAGAAAATCATCTATTTGGATTGCACCACTCCTAACCCTTAAATTGAATCATCTATAGCGAATTATAGTCTCACATTATGTCCAGATTGCTTACTGAGAGCTGATATGAGAGAGCTATAACAGAAGAGATCTTTGCACTTTGGGTAGCATTGCAATCAAAGACCTTGTACATTATGTAACTCAAGAAACTTTATATTAATATCCCTGTGGCAAATTACTTCTAACTTTGAGACCTATGATAATGTTTGTTCCTCCTGATGACATGGGAGACACTGAGAACTATTTAAACCTTTGCATTTCCTAGAATGCTGAGAACTAGGTGTTCTTGTGTTCAATGCATGTATATCTAGTTCATTCTTTTCAATTTCTGTGTAGTAATCCATCATGTGAATATATCATATTTTATTTGCCCTTTCCCTAATAAGAAATATCTAGGTAGTTTCTAATTTTTTGCTGATTCAAACAATGCTACTTCCAATATCCTTTTATATGTTTTTTTCACACATGTGCAAGAAATTCTACCAGCTGTAGACATATTCCTTTGTACACATATGCAAGAATTTCTATTGCGGATAGACCTAGAAGAAGATTTTCTGAGTTACTCTTTTTCTTTTCTACATGTGTCTTATACTTATTCCATGTTAATTTATTTTGCCTCTCTGATATCTCTGTATTTATTATAAGTTAATTCACATACTTTAAAAAGTTAAGTTTGTCAAAATAAACAAAAGTAGGTAGGTTATTGAAGCTTTTGACATCCTGTTAAATATACATTTAATGAAGGATAAAATGAAAGTGTCCATCAGTGTCTAATTTCTGCAAAGTCAGTTTACAGATGCTCAGGAAACGGAAAGCAATTTATTCTTTGCCATTAACTTATTGTTTGGAAGGAAGCCCAAAATGAACAAGAAATAAAATCAGTTCCAAAATAAGAAATTTCATCTTTAAAATTTCAAAAACAATAGTAAAGGATCAGGAAGAATTGCTACAAGTTATCAAAAGCTCCATAGACAGTGGCTTTTTTCTCTTCTTATTGTTTGGTCTTTTCTTATTGTTTGGTCCTGATTTCCTTAATCAGCCCAGAAAGGCTTTGGGACTGCCAAAGGCAGTTCTTTTATCACCAGGATTGGATCAGTGTGCTGACATATCTTTCTTCTCTAGCCTCCCTCCACACCAGAAGGGTTTTCACCAGTAGGACTTCCCTTGCCCATCTCCCCTTTTCCAGGGTATCAAAGAACTTTCCGCATAGCCTTCTCCCATCCTTATCAGCCAGAACAAAGGCGTGTGTCAGCTAGGATTCTGACTGCAAGTAAGAGGAGAACCCAATTAATTTGGATTAAGTCATAAGGAACTTTCACAGAAGTTCCAAGGTAGGGAAATCCCAGGGTTGGTGTATTAGTCAGCCAAAGGGGTGCTGATGCAAAGTACCAGAACTCTGTTGGCTTTTATAAATGGTATTTATTTAGGGTAAAAACTTACAGTTATAAGGCCCTAAAGAGTCCAACTCAAGGTTGCTTTCTCACCAAAGTTAGTTGCTACATGTTGAAGCAAGATGGAGGGTGATCTCTGTGAGGGTTCAGCCTTCCTTTCTCTCAGCTACAGGCTGGCAAATGGCTTGTTTCTTTCCAGGATTCCTCAACTGCTTGGCTGCAGACTATCAGGCAAATGGCTCATCTGACTTCTAGGGGCCACAGGGTCAAAGTTCTCTCCTCTGCTGTGTCTATGGTGCTCTCTCTCTCTTCCTGCATCTTCTTCTGTGTGCATCCATTTTTATCAGCTCACCAATGAGGCGGTGACTCAACCCCGAGTCACACCCTACTGATGAGGTCAAATCAAAGCCCTAATCTTTTATCAAGTAAACTTAAAACATTTGAATTTAATACAATCAAAGGGTATCATACCTAAAGGAACAGACCAGTTTACAAACATAATTTTTCTCTTTTTTGGGGATTCATAAATAATATCAAACTGCCTCAGTTGGCTATTATGTGGCCTAGTGACATCATCAGTGACAAGGTTCTTTTTATTCTGCCATCTTCAGTGTGCTTTCCGGACTCCAGGTTACCTCCACTTATGACTGCAAAATGGTTGTTTTACCTCTGGCATTTATCAAAGCATGGCAATATCCAGCAAAAGAAGAGAGGCTGCTTACTCTATTTTCTTTTTTTTTAATGATAGAGGTCAAAACTTTCCAGAAGCTTGCCATCAATCTTCCTCTTAAGTCTCATGGATTAGCTGCATCACACCTCTGCTGAGCTGCTCATTGGCAAGGTGAACAAAACTACAGTGGTTCTCAACCAAGATGTTAGCATGTTTATGAGGTTGTTTTCTTTGTCATGATGACTGAAGAAGATACTGGCATTTATTGGGTGTTGTCCAGGGATACTAAATGAGCTTTAATGGGTAAGATATTCCCATACCACAAAGATTATTCCTACCCAAAATGTTAGCAGTACCCACATTTCAACTGGCTTAGACAACTCATGATACATCCCTTGGAGATGGATAAGAATAGGAACCTAATTCCCCTAAAGTATGTTGAGAAGGGTGGCCACCTTTATGATTATGGGATCTATTTATAAAGGTGGAAGGGGAATGAAAATAGCATAGGCAACCAACCATACTGCCCTTTGTCCCAGCTGTGCAAATGGGTGCCTGCTGCCTTAGATAGAAGAAAGAGGACTATGTGGAGAGTTACTATCAGGCAGCATCTGGTTCTCCTATGTCCTGCTCCTCAAACCAGGAAGGAATGGGCACCACCAAAACTCAGTCACATCTTGGAAGGGACTTCAAACAAGAACACACAAATAATTTTTGGAGAAAGGGCGGCATTTAGTCTCTTCTCTGTATTGTTTGTGGAGGTATTAGCATGGTTACGGTTCTATGTTATCACAGCACTGGGGTTGACAGATGTCACCATAAGCTTAGGTACTTGCTCATAGGAGAAAGAGTATTGAACTTGAATCCCACAAACACAGCTAGATTTATGCTCCAGCTCAGTTACAGCCTATCATGTGACCTAGGGCAAGCCACTTAACTTCTTTGAGTTTCAGTTTCTTCATCAGTAAAATAGAAGAAATAGTATTATCTGTTCTGCCTTTTTTCTTGGACTTTGGCACATATGTGAGAGGGTAGAGAGGGCCTTCAGGATTATTGATGTTCAGATTTCTGCACACAGGGCAGTATATATTTTCAATATTAAATATGCAGATTCCACTGCATATTAAGTTTATATATAATATATATATCATGAGTCTGGCTTGAGAGATATTTACAATCTTGGTATAAACTCTTAGCCAATCTCTTTTTAGAGAATAAAACTTATACCAATGTCTGTCATGGTCACCTCAGTTATTTCAAGGGTATACTCTGCAAATCAATTCATTCATTTGTTCAATAAACATTTATTGAGCACTTACACATTTATTATACCAGGGAGATGGTGTCTCCTCCCCACATAGTGGGGGGAATGATGGTGGCATTGACAGGGTGGTGCAGTTGAAAGGAGGAGGTGACTTTGGCAGGAAGATGAACAGTACTACTTTGGACATATTAATTCCACGGTGACATCCTGATAAAAAGTACCATTTCTAAACCACTTCCCAAGTTCCCAAAGGAAAGTGCCAAAGTTGGATCAAAGTTGAGTGCCCAAAACAGCTAATCATACAGAAAGGCCTGAGGCAAGATTATGTAGTTAAGTGAGCTTCAGAGAACCATGGAAGATAAGAGTGAAATGCAGCCACTTGGGATGGGGTGCAGGATGGGTTTAGCAGGCATTTATGATGTCAGACCTGGTCAGGTTTAAAGACTTAAGACAGGAAAGACAGCATAGTGGCAATTTATTTGAGTCTTGACTGGGGAAAGAAGATAGATGGGGGATAAAGATCAATTGTGAGTGTGGAAAAGAGAGCTGTAGCTTTTATAATTAGGTGAATTAGCCAGGTAAATTCCCTAGCTTAAGAGAACATGTTTTGGGCAAAGAGCTGGAGTGATATCAGAGAGCAGCTCTGTGACTCTAGGAACAACTTACTGTTACATCAAAGAGCTGAAATTCTGAGAGCTAGAATGCTCAATGCATCACATCAACATTATCACGATGTTCCTTTGAATCTTCAAAACCATGAAAGGAAGACCAAGGCATGTGTGTTTAGCTAATGTTCCTAAGTTATACTAGGTTTAGGAAAGGTAAGAGAGCCAGAGTGATATCCAAAATAAGCATGAATAAAGCCACATTACAAGTTGATTTTATCAAGTTGAAAAGCTTAAGAGAAGATGCACAGTAGCTCTCCCCAAAGCTTTGTGTATTAGTCACCCAAAGGTGTGCTGATGCAAAATACCAGAAATCTGCTGGGCATTTATTTGGGGTAGGAGCTTACAGTTACCAGGCCATAAAGCACAAGTTACTTCCCTCACCAAATCTATTTCCACGTGTTGGAGCAAGATGGCTGCTGACATCTGTGAGGGTTCAGGCTTTCTGGGTTCCTCTGGGCTCAGCGCCTCTGTTTTCTCCACAAGGTCAGCTGTAGACTATGAGGCTCTCTAGGCTTTGCCTTTCTCCACAAGGTCAGTTGTAGACTATCAGGTGAACAGCTCTGTCTCTTTTCCTGGAGCTCTAGCTTAAGGCTTCAGCCTCAAACTCCAACATCAAAACTCCAACATTAAGAACCCCCAACTCTGTTCTTCACCATGACTTTTACCTGTGAGTCCCCACCTCTTGGTGGGTGGGGACTCAAAGCCCTAATCATAACTCAATCATGCCCAGGTACAGATCAGGTTACAAGCATAATCCAGTATTTCTTTTTGGAATTCATCAATTATATCAAACTGCTACACTTTGTAATGTCATGTACTTCCCATGACTTCTATAGCTATGCTATTACCCAAGTTCTTTTTTCAGAACATGGCTGAGTGTCTAAGCCATTTTTGAAAGTGATGGTAGCTATTAAAAACTATAGTTATAGGAAAATGCAATCTGTTGATGTCTTCATGGTGGAGTCTGTATATCATTTACACTTCACTTCTCTGTGGGTGGAAAAGCTTTTTTCATGGTTTATTTAGCAGGAAGTCATTTTGATCAGCAAGATGAGTAATACTTTACAGCTGTTTACAATTACTGCCTCTGCTCTGTCAGGAGTGTTGACTATTACACAAAGTGAAATATCAAATGAGCTGATGCAATATGAGAAGAGCAATGCATATTTCATAGGTCCATTCATGTCATGAGAAATTATCACTTTTTTTCCCCCAATTTGATGTTCTAAATTCAAAGTCACACATGAAGGTTAGACATTCCAAAAGTTATCAATTAAGGGGAGTACAGCTCATAACACTAGGTTTGCTATGACCATGACCTAAATTCCTCGTAGATATGAAGCCAGTTTGGCTAACAAAATAATACACCAACTTTGCAAATAAAGATCTTAATCACATATCGGTCTCTTCAAAACACCCGTTGTGGTAGAGCAAAGATTAAAATATTTCAATTAATAAGAGAATAAAATGACATTTTCCCCCTTCTCACTTAATGCAAATTAGATAGTTTTAGCAAATCCATGTCATGAGGAATATAGGAGTCCTTTATATACTGTCATTTTATCCAATGTACAGAGGATAAGAGCTGAGAGTTAGAGAACAGATCTATGCTCAAATCCTGACTCTCCCACTTACTAGGTGTGTGACTTTGGGCAAGTTGCTTAAGGTGTAATGGGTGGATAGTAATAGTACTATCTACCTGATGGAGTTTTTGTGAGAATTAAATGAGATGATCCAAATGAAATTCTTAGCACAGTGCCTAGCACAAATGAAGGTCCTCTATAAATGACAGCAATTATCTTTATAAAAATAACTCTTCATGGTTTTAAGGTCCAGGGAGCATGCTCCTTATTTGCCTCCCTCCCAGTCCTCTTAAACTGGGTCCACATAAACCCTCTCTCCGTCTACCCCTAACATACACACACTCAGGTGGGGCAGCAAGATTATGTGAAATAGCTTTTGGATCCATTAGAACGGACTCTAATTGGGTCACATGCCTATCCCTGAACTAGAGGGGTATCACACTCTAATTGGCTAGACCGGGGTCACATGCCCACCTCTGGGTGCAGAGGAAGATCAGCTCACTTAATTGATTCCCATGAGCTGAACTTAGGTGGCTCTCCCAGGAAAATATGGGTGCCATTTCCAGAAAAAACAAAGTAGGTGGTATAGATTCCGGATGCACAAAAACATCAAATCTCTGCTACAGGCACTTCTCTTTCCCTGCTCAATTGCCCAAGGGCTATACAGGATAAACTAATCCAGATAGCAATAATTTATTGAAAATGCCACACCTATTCAAATTGCCCTATTCATTTGCCAACAATTTGTAAAATTTGACTAAATCCAAAGCTAGTAGTCCAGTGAAAGACTAATGCAATGCATTATTAATACATATCAATAATAAATAACTACTGTTAGGGATACCCTACTCTTTGCTTAGCAGAAGATGTCAGATGATAGATGAGCAATTGATCAAAAGATGAGAGGGTCACAGGCATTCCTGTGATGTAGCAAGCACAGGAGAACAGCTGTGAATATCCCAGGAAGTTTCTGTATCAATAAAACAAAATTTTGGTTTCCAAACACTGACCTGAGTTCTACTTTGGTGAACTTTGTGTTTTCTATTCACCTTTAGCTTCCAGTATTTTCAAATGGAGGTTAATGCAAGGAGAAGACCCAAAGGATAAGGTTGGGAAAAAGTATATATATATATTTTAAACCACATACCATTTGATGTAAACACGATACAAACACAGGGATGAAAAGAAAACTGGTAAATGTAAAATTCTACATAACTTATGAGGCTAAAGGAAGAACATGCAAAGAGTTCAGGATCTGATTTCAGATTTAACTTGCTCTACATAGATATCCCATGAATTCAGAAAAATTCAGATGCAGACACAACCAATATGGGCATCTGCTACCTGCCAGGCACCATGCCTAAATGATGTCCCAGCATGATCTCATTTAATTCCTCATGAGAATTCGGAGAGATCGATAATACCCTCCCCTTTCTAAAGTGGAGGAAATTGACATCAGAAAGATCAAGATCACAGATTTCTCAGTGGTGGAACTGGGGCTGCATCCAGGTCTTCTATCTCTAAGTCCAACTCTTTCTACTATACACTTCTGTTTCCAGGACAAAATGTACCTTCAATCCAGGTGGGTTCCCCCCCACACACACACACACAATCATAGATATGATTTTTTAAAAATTTCTAAAAAAACGCAAGTATGGTCTTGCTTAATGAGCAAAAATCCTGAGCACTGAGCTTTTCTCTTCTCATGAAGGTGGGGCACAAAGATTTTATAATCTAGAAGATGTTAACTCCTCTAAGAATTCTGGATAATGACCTATCCTTGCCACTCAGAACCCAAGTGTTTTGACCACTGCCCAATGCTCCATAAGAGTAAATTAAGGATTAAGCTAGTAGTTGAGAAACAGCATGGACTTTTAGTCAGATGGACCTAGTTTTAAGAAAGGTATATAACTGTAACTGGCATACCTTTGGATTAGTTAGTCTCATTGAGCCTCTTCTGTGGAATGAAAATAATAAAAAAAAATATCTACCACATAGGATTATTATGAGAATTAACTAAAACAATACATTTAAGACACTTAGCACTAACACTAATAGTGTTAAGGTTATAACATTTGACCAGAGGCAAGTCCCTTTTGTTGAAGGAAGGAAATGTGTTAATTTTAGTTCATAGAAATATGTGCTAGATCAGTGAATTCATGGTGCAACAGATAAGACAATGCATCACTGCAACCACAGAGTGAGATGAGTCAAGGGCAGGCTGGTATCTATAAAACAGCATGGTCCCAAACACGTGGAGTGGTGATGGTGGTGTATCTCAGGCCAATGAAATCATAACGAGAAAAACTTTTTGCAAATGCAGTAAACAGGAATGAAGTATGGAGAAATGCATGGGTTTTGTTTGTTTTTGTTTTTGTTTTTAGGCCCTATTTAGGAGGGGGTCTGGAAAGGAATTTGGCTTGTACAGTGAATGAAGAACAAAAATTATAAGGATGATAGTTTGAATAATTTAGATAAAAGGAATTTACTGAACCTACGACCTCAGGTATTTCAGGAGCCATATTAAAAACAAACCAGAAATCTGTGGATTCACAAAGCTTCACCTCAGTGGCCACAGTTCATGGCGACCACTACATGGAGGAGTCCTCTTTTTAGGAGGCTTTTGTGAATCAGTCATCTAAAATGCCTTCCTCTCCCTTCTTACTATGGAAGGTCAAACCCACCAAAGAAACTAGGATAGGCAGAAGCGGGGGGCCAACCATTTACATTTGTGTCTGTTCTTCCTTGCCAGTCTTTGGCCCATTCAATAGTAATCCTTTGGGGAAGGAACATGCAACTCTACTACCTTGGGATAGGATGATCCCCAGGGTTGGGGTGGAGGTTTACTATCTTATCTGATAATAAAGTCATGTTGCCTTTGGATCACACTATCCCCAGGAGAAAGGGAGTTCCAACTCCTGAGATGGAAGAAAGGTGCCTGGAACCTAGCAGTGCACACTAAAGGGTAAGGAGGAAGAAGGAAGAAAGATGAACAAAGTTTGTGGGTCCTGACTTTTGTCTTGATTATTTCAGCTATGAAAAGAGTTGAGGTCATTCATTACATCTCCTGATAATGCCTGAACTGAAAGTGCCCTGAATGACTGGAAGGGCCACTGGGTCAGAAGAAATGACGAGAAAGAGGAGGGCCCTCCAGCATTGGAGGGTGAAACAGTCTTTGTTAGCATGAGTAAGTGTGGGCCAGAGTCCAGAGGCATCTTCATCACTGACCAGACTAACGCTTGCTGAGGACTGCAGAGAGGCTGTGGAGCCCCCGGGGGCTTTAGGATACTGGGCTTCTCCCTCCTGCGGAACTCTTTCCTTCGCATTTCCTTCATGCCATTCCTTTGGCATAATCAGGTCTGATATTCAGAAGACCTGGTTTTGATGTGACATTGCTGTGGACTTTTGGAAAGTTTCCTAACCTCTCTGAGCTTCTGCGTCCTCACCAATAAAAGGGAGATAAGGCAGCTTTTCATAGGGCTCTTGTTAGGATTCAACAAGAATTTGCACATGAAAACAAGACAGAGATGTAACTGTTTGGAAAATTCTTATTAGTTGTCACTAGGAGATGGAGCATTGGTCAATGAAAGAATCTTAGATTTTGGATGCAGAGGCACTTGGTTTTGAACCATGGATATTTATTACTTGCTTGTTAATTCAGACAACTTATGTGAAATCTCTGATCCTGTATCCCTCCTTATAAAATGACAGTAATATTGTCTGTTTTCTAGTATTTCCCCTGTGAAAAAATTGAGATCCCATAAGTTATAGTTATTGTTATAATTGATTCAACAAAAATTTGTTGGCCTCTAGTATATGCAGAGCACTTGAAATTCAAAGAAGAATAAAATATAGTTTCGGATCTCAAGAAATTCGCCATCGCAAGGAAGAGACAAGACTGTATGCAAACCAATAGAATAAGGTGTGGAAGTGCTAATAGGTCAAAGTGTTAATAGGAACGTGGAAGAGGTTACTTTGCAACATTGTCTTTGGGAATGAGTGGGAGTCCTCTCGGGTAGATTATCCCAGCAGCAGGAAGAGTGGTGGAAGGAAATGGTCCGGCACTGCAGCCTGGCTCAGTCGCTGGCCGGGAAGAGTTCAGCTGGGAGGGACGAGAGCGGAGAGAGGAAAGTAAACCCTCACTCCAGAGCTAGATCACGTACACCTGCTTAGAAATTTGGATTTTTTTACTGCAGTTTTTCTCTTAATGTAGTTAATCCCTTTCTAATACACCATAATCAATTGGTTTTCAAAATGAGAACTTTGTACCATCAGCTGAATTTTCCCCGTGGAAAGATTTCCCAGATTTCTAAAGAATGGGAGTGTGCTCACAAAGTAACTGCTGTGTATTGTTGGCATTCCTGATGCAAAAATACACAAGGAATGCCAACATCCAGAATTTTTGAGTGGGTTATTTATAGAACAAAGTCAGATCTGCCCTGTTATCCACCCAAGATGACACCTCCATTCATTCATTCACTTATCCTGCAGATGTCTCCGGGCCCTTCTGCAGGACTCAGTGCTGCTTGGGCTGCTGGGTGGGCAGACGTACTCCCTCCCCCAGACGTCGGGCTGCTTCCTAATCACCAGGCAGTGGCACCTCACACTGTCCCATTAGAGAGGCATGCTCAGCCCGCTTGTTGGGCATGTTGATGCAAGCTTGGGAAGGAAAACATAATTCACTTTTGCCAGTGACAGAAATGTTAACACTTACTTGAAATAGCTGATAATCTGACACAGGAGAGTTAAAGGATTACTGTATTTCATTTGGCTAATAATAAAAGCTGTTTAAAAGCTATATTAAAAAGGCTTAATGTATGGTGACTGAGCATTGCTTTAATGTATTCTGTGTCATCATCTATTAGAATGCTTTTCTCCTCTTATTATGTTACCATAGATTTCTGCCTCTTTTCTCTCAGAGGAGATAATAGAAAGCCACATCCATTCATAGAGATTTTCCAAAGAGACAGTCAATTAATAAATATTTATTGAGTATCTACCATGTGCCAGGCAACACGCCATGCACTGGGGAGTCAAGAACATGTAAGACATGGTCTCTGGCCTCATTTCTGGAAAGAGTTGGACAAAAGAAAAAGTTGTGTGTGAGATTCAGTTGATACTTGAAATAGCCTTATTCAACTCTCACTTGGTAGATGAGGAAACTGAGGCCTAGAACATTAGTGACTTGCAGGTGCACATAGGCCGCTCAGTGGGAAACCCAAGTTCGGATCCCTGGTCTTTCCTTTTTGCTCTGATGCTTGAGCACTATCTCCTGCAGCCTCATTTTCCCTGTGGGCTGAAGATGAGTGCTGTGTATTCACAACCCTCCCTCATGAAGTCATAATTTTCTCTCTCAGACAACTGTGCCTACACCAAGGGGAGGAAACATTGCAGGGGTTTCTAAGAGCTCATGGAGACAGTGCATGTGTCCCGGCTCTGTAAACGTACAGTGCAGTTTAGACCAAAGGGCAGCTGCTGGTCCTGTGCAGGGTCAGCCTGCACCTTCTCAGGACAGAACCTGAGCTGTGGAAGGGCTAGGAGAGCTTGATTCCACAGAGCCCCTCCTCCCTGGCTGTCCTGGATAACCCACCTTCTCCTGGACCTCTCCACCTTCCTCTACCACGTGCTCCACATCTGCCAGGCAGGGCCCAGCTGCATTTTCTTTGGAAGTAGTAAACTCTTTGTGTCTTTGTGAGACACAGCAAATGCTGACCCCTGGAACTTCCTAGATTCTTCCAGCTGAGAAGGGGTCTAAAATTGTGCCACTCTCTACTGGTTACAAATCACTATAAAATGGATAGCGGTGAGAGCAGCACACACCCATTTTTCAGGTGGATGCATCAGAATAGGGGCAAATAAAGCACAGATTAAGCGAATGAATCCTAGCCACCTGGAAGTGCAGACTTCCTCACTGGATTCTCATCCTGGGTCCCATATTCTGTACAGTGGTGGATTTGACATGAGTGATGCAAATTGCTTCTGCAGAGAGGGCTCAGACATATTAATGATAATTAATAATCACTACAATGAACAGGTAACTATACCTCACTAATTTAGACCTAACAGAAAAAATCCCACCTGAATTAGAGAATGCTAAAACATAAGCATAGATCTATTTCAAGGAGCAAACCTAGACTGAGGTCCAACGAGGTAAAGACCATGCCTGTTTTGTTCATTACTGTAATCCCATCCTGTAGTACAATTTCTGATGCATCGTGAGTGCTGGGTGCTTGTCAAGTGAATGGAACAATAGGTCAATGAAAAGCAATGACAACTAATTTTTACTTTCAGATGAATGTAATTCAGGGCCACTACATAACTTGCAGGCTTGGTGCAAAATGAAAATATGAGACCCCTGTTCAAAAAGGGGGGGAAAAAGTGCCATTAAAAGCACTAAAATAGAAAACATTTTCCCTTCAGTCTGTTTCTCAAATTGCTGCCATGTTTTTTAATCTCCTACTTTATGTCTTTCTAAATAAAGAAAAAAAATACGATTTTAAGTTATTAGTATGAATTTTACCATTTTTCATACAAATATGAGAGCATTTAACTCTTTAAAGAATCACTGAAATTACACAATTTGTATTTTGTAGCTCATACATGCACATGTATTTTTCTCCTGCAGTGGAAACCCTGCACAGAAGTAACTCATCTATTTTTATTTCACTTTTTGATATGCACACACTCTACCAATGCTTTCTACCTCTAGCTTACTGATAAGTAAAGAAAAATGAATCATGGGTTTATCTATCTTTTCCTTTCCTTCTATGTAATCATTTTCAGTCAAAGTGGTTGCTTATACAGGGAAGTAACAAAAGACAGGACTCCTTGGTCATTCATGTTTCTTAGAACATTACTGCTTTCTTTTTGCATTCAAAACAAGTTGTGGTTCAAATGGAAACCATGGCTTCTTAGGGCTGTCAGTGCCCCCTTCTTACTCATCACAGAGTTGACACTCACCTTGCACTCACTTTGCATCTCACTGAACTCCTATGCATCCTGGATTCTGTGCTCCTGGGGCATCACAATAGCTATATTACAATAGATTGGCATGAAATGGAGGACATACATATTGAGCACTGCCCCTCTGCTCACACATGCTCCATTATCCCATTGGACTTGACTTACAAAGCACAAGTTCAAAGATAAGATTATTAAGAATTTCAAGAGAGCAACCGTAGGGCATTAAACCAAGTGCAGAGGGACCACACAGGTCATACACACATGAAGCTGGCCTTGAATATAGTGACACAAACTAATGGCCAGTGCCACCAGCAGAGTTCTAACCCAACAGTACAGCAGAAGCTCATTTGAAATTAGCAGTAGTCATTACTACTTGGAACAGTAGAAAAGCCTCCAAGAATAAGATAGTGTAAGCAACAGGGTTCTTTCAACAAATATTTATTGACTACCCATGACAGGCCAGAATTGTGCCTTAACAAGGCTTGTTTATGACATAAATTTATCTTTGTTTTATTCATTTTATAGTTAGCATAAAAAGCAAAATTCAAACAACTCGTGTAATTATTGTAAATTCCAAATAAATGGATCTGGATGAATGATATTTTACTACTTAGTAGAACCTCCCCAACTATAGGCATTTTTATTTAGAAAACCCCTATGGTGAGAGAATTGACTTCTGAGGAAATGAAGACTTTAAGAGGGAAAATAGAACAATTAAGGCAAAGGTCAGAAATATTCCTCCGTTAGCTTTTATGAATACCTTTTTTAAAAAAATTAAACCATAAAAATGAACACTAAACATAGTCAACTAGTGACTTTTTCCTCCTAAACTAGTAATAACGCATTGCACATTTATTTCCATTTACCATATTTAACTTGATGGAAACTTTTCAGGATTTCTCTTCCCCACCATTTCCATAGGAAAATTGTCCATTTGTTTTGCTTCATTAAAGGTAATATGCGTGCTGAACAAACACTTCTGTGTCTTTCTCCTCCTCCAGCCAAATGTTCCATGCCTTTCTGATTTTAAGGTAGAAAGTACTCTTCTCTGATGGCACCTCCAGTCCCTGCAGGGAGTCAGAAGCAGAGCGGTGGCTGCCTGCGGCGATGAAAAGGACATTGGAGAGCCTCGACTGTGCCACCCCAGGGTGCTCTTCAGAAGCGCTTTCCTCCCCTTGCTCAACGCTCAGGATTCGATTGCTTCGGTCTGCGCTTGTTCACTTCTTGCCCCGGCTCTTGCCCCTCCCGGTGCCGCCTAAACACGTGGTCCTCCGAGAGGTACAGATGTAAGGCTGGAACGATTTCCCTTCATCTTCTCTTATCTTTCCCAAGACTGCAGTGCAAAATCTCCTTTTTTCTCTGCCATCTGTTTTACCTCCCCATTCTATTCCCAAACCCCAGGTCTCTCTTTTTAAAATTACTCCCGAAAGGACCATTCCTGTGTACTGGAACCAAGTTGCTAAAAAGGTTTATAGAAGTACTTTTGTGTACAATTGAATTTTTCTTAAGGGAAATTTGCAATTACTAGGGATTACTGTACATTTCTCTTTGTTTGGCAAGAGCATGGGTTTGGATTAGACAGTTTGAGGTTTAAATTTCAGCTTTGCCTCCTTAGTACTATGTGACTGACTTTTGGGAAAAGCTACACAATCACTGTGAGCCTGGATTTCTCAACTCCCCCAAAGTGGATAATAATATCTACCTTGCAAGCACCAGGGCATGTTGAATTCAAAAGGCAGATAGCAAAATGCATAAAAAGGATGGTGCCACTTATATAAAATTATTTGTCTGTACAGAAAGAAGGGTATGGAAGAATTTTCAACAAAATATTGGATAGTGGCTAGATTTGGGAGACATTTGCTTTTTTCCAGTTTTGCTTCCTATAGTGTTTGAATATTTTTTTACTAACTACTATATTAGCTGAGGAAATGGGAAAAATGTTTCAACCTTAAATTGCAAGATTGTTAAAGCCTTAAAAAAAATATACATATATGTATATATTACCTGATAGAAAAAGGTACAATTTATTAGATTTTTGCTCAACACCAGGCATTTTGCTATGCTCTTTATGCCCATTATTTAATTTAATCCTCATGACATTTTAAAAGGTTGGTGTTAATCTAATCCTATCATGATGCCTCATTTATGGTAGGTACATAGGAATTTCTGTTCTGTTCTTCTTTCTTCTGTGCCGTATGGTTGGTTAGGATTTTTGTCTTATTATATTCACATTGCCAGATATCAAGTCAATGGCTGATCTGTCTTCAGTGCCTTGGGGCATCAAATATTCCATTAAACTTTTTTTTAAGTGGATGAAGAGTTCCAGGCAATTATTTCATATATAATTTTAGAAAAAGGAATTCCTCTGTTTTAATATACATTTCAGTTCTAATTTCTGTCTGTAAAGATTGTTAGCTTTCTATTTTTCTAAGGACTCCTCTAGCTTGCTTTGTAATAAGGACAAAATATGAGATTTGCTTAAAACTTGATGCTCATTAGCAATTGTTATCTTTTGGTATTTAAAAATTAATGAGCTTGCTTTCTCTTTAATAGAAATGTACAGTGCAAGTACTTAAAATGTGACCATGTAGATTGAAGACACAGAAATAATCTACTTTCTTCTAAAATGTGTCTTTTGCGTCCTTCCAAGCACTAATTATCCAACTTTCAGGCCCCATGGATCAAGAATTATTCATGACTGGGACCCATCAGTAGCTAGTAAGTGCTTTGTGCAATTTTCAGGTCACTTTTGTAGTTAGAGATTTTCTATTCTGTCACATGGAAATCCTTTTCTGCCAGAGCCTAAGTGAACACTTCTTGCCTGTGCTCCACAGGGGAGAGGCAATTCCAAGAAGGGCAGAGAGAGAGAGAGATGGAAAAGGGAAGTTTCAACCTTTACAGATGAATGTGTGTTTATTCTTTTCAAGAAGTAAACCTTTGAAAAAAATATTTACAAAGAAAGAAAGTGTGTACAGTGGCTCCCAACAGCTAAGGGCAGCTGGAAAATCCTGATTACTGGAGCAGATGTAATGGGAGGTAGGATTTCCATTACCACTTAAGGGCAGCGCACACCTAAAATGCCAGTGCAACTTTTGCATTTCTCTGACATGCCTATTTCCAGCTATCCAAGCTCTAAACTTAATGTGCCTTGCCTAGAAGACAACAGGGAGAGCTCAAGGGGAGATGTAGCAATTCTTATTACTGTTGAATTGTTCTGTATTGATTACACATGAAAGCTATTTGGTAGCTCTTCTCTTTTCTTGGCCCATACCAACGTTTCAAGCCTCTAACATCCTCAAGACAACCCAGTGGCAAACAAGAAAGAAATTCTCTGGGAGTCTTAATTAAACCTCATTGTAATATCACAGGTCTTGGTAGGAATGCTACAGAAAGGATTTCTGACAGGGTGGGAAGATCAGTTGAATGACCTCCATGCAAAGGTCCCTTCCAACAATATAGTCTCTGATTTTTCAGTTAGATGTTAAAGATGCAGAACATCTTTTCATATGTATGATCTAATTGACAAATGTGAACAACATACACATTTAGGGAAAGCTTCTTCTAATGTGCAAAAGAATCAGTTTGTACATCTGCACACACAGAAAGCAACTCACAATATACGCTGCATCTAAAAATCTTGAAATTGGGGCTGGACAAAGAGATTTCACTTTGTTTTGCAAATATGAAATCTAATCTACAAATAAATTCTGAAAGTGAGGCTTGGCACTGTTTTAGAAGTCAACAGACTGGGGCCTATAGTCTTCATCTCAAAAACCTGGCCTCTTTCACTATTGTCTCAGGAGGGAACCAATCTCAAGAGTGTGCTGGGGTTGGGGGGATCAAGAGAAGGCTGCTCATTTGGATGATAAACACAATGCATGACTTCTTTCCTAAGCTTTTTTTTTTTTTCATTTTTTTGAAGATACATAGATCACAAAAAATGTTACATTAAAAAATATAAGAGGTTCCCACAAGTCCCCCTCCCCCCACTCCTCCCACATCAACAACCTCTTTCATCATTGTGGCACATTCATTGCATTTTGTGAATACATTTTGGAACACCGCATGGATTACAGTTTACATCGTAGTTTACCCTCTCCCCCAGTAACTGAGTTACGACATAAACACAGTGAAGTGCCCTAATCTTAAGTGTTCAACTCAATAAACTTCATGTGTGTACATGCTCACAACCCCAACCCAATCCCGACATAGAATATTTCGAGCACCTTGGAAGCATTTCTCTCTTCTCACTCAAGACCACTTTCCTAGAGGTAACCACTCTTCTGACTTCTACCACTACAGATTAGTTTGGCCTGCTGTTGAGCTTCATCTAAATGGAATCATACAGTATATACTCTTATTTTTCTGGCTCCTTTCACACAGCCATATGGCTGTGAACTTTATCCATTTTATTGCTTTTGAGGTATGATTCTCTTTTAAAAATGAAACTCCCAGAAATGACATATGCAAATGTGTATCGGTCTTTGAAACCCTCACCTTGGGAACTGCACATTTATTCTGAGGATGTGGCAATGTCCCAGCACATCTGGAAACCCATTTGGGATCTTCTTCATGGCCAGTGGGCAAGGCAGTCAAGCACACCTGTGGGAAGCTTTAGACCCACACCACTTTTGATTCCATCCTAAACTTGGTTTTCCTCTTTAACTCATCAAATTAGTTTCTAAGTAATTTCTGCAGATGTAAAATTTGCTCTCAAAAGATAATAAAAATAACATGGGCCACACCGTGCTCTACAGGGCTAATCTCATTAAATCCTCACAATACATTTATTAATACCTCCAAAAGAGGCAAATACATAAACTGAGGCTCAGAGGCAGTAAGTAATTTGCATAAGATTACCCACTTGGTAAATAGTGGAGCTGGGATTCTAACCCAAAGTCATTCAGATTACAGAGCCTGCGGCTTCTCTAGACTTTGAGGACAAATCTCTAAGAATGCTCTGGATGATGGCAGCAATTGACCAAAATGGAAGTAAGTGGATGGAGTCCAAAGGCACATTACGGCTACACCCACTGTGAGCAAAAGCTCCGTCACTGTGCTCTGTGTGAGAGCTGAGCATTAGCAGTAGGGCATACCGTCCTACCAGCTTGGCTAATAGTGTTTGCAGGTGATACAACAGGAGGCTGCATGGAGAAAGGGGCTTTTGAAGGAGGTAGAAGTTCTGCCCCTAGCTCTTACTAGCTGTTGTGATTTGGGGACACATATTTCACTTTTCTAACTTTCGTCTCTTCATCTACAAAATGAGAATTATTAATAATAATAATAATATTCATCTCATAGGATTGTGTCACCATTAAATGAGATGGTTCGTGTAAAGCACTGACAATGCCTGGAGTTAGTTATCAATACTTATTAACTCAGAAACTCTCTTGCATTAATATAAGCGATCATTTAGAACAGAACTTGAGTCAATCATTTAGAACAGAACTTAATCAAGATAGCGTAGCACCAAGGGAGAGTGTTAAACTGGGTTGTTTGGAAGGCTTATAAAAGTGAAAAAAGAATTACATTGGCAGGCCAATCTTGGCCACTCATTTAATCAATTCATTTACTTCTCACAGCCAAAACACGGCCATTAAAAGTGTTTACTTGGTGCTTTCTTTGTCTATATTGATTCCTTTTCAGTGAAAATATTGATAAGTTTGTATAGATCGGGACCTTAAAGTTACTTAATTATTGATTGGAAACAGTTGCTCAGGCTGAGCAGGTGGGTTTATACTTTAACAACTAGAAGAAACAAGCAGGGTTTCTGCAGGATAAAGCTGGCACCAAAGCCCCCGCCTGTGTGGACTAACCCTTGTCAGCAATAAGCCTCAGCTTTGTGAGCTGCAGGATCTACATCCCAAGATGATTGTTCACGTGTTTTCTGTTTATCAGCATCTGGGAGTAAATTAGACAAGCAGTACTACCAATAGTGATTAGACCCAACTCTGGGCTAGGCTGAAAAATGAGTATGTAATGGAAGTTTTTTTTTCCTGAGCTTTATGAGTCATTGTTTACCTTGATCAGTGCAGAGGCAATCCAGCAAATGCCTACTGGCACTTTAGGTGCCAGAGAGGACCCAAAAATCAATAAACTATGGCCCCTGACCTCAAGGAGTTGACAAAACAGTTACGAGTATGAGTTGAGACTTTAAATCATCAGAATAAGGGGTAGAAAGATATTAAAATACTCTTAAAATATAGTGTTGTGGAAGTTCAAAAGAGGCAAAAAATTAAAGGGAATAAAAACTGTCTTTGTGAAACCTGAATATGATTAAAAGGGGAAATGTTAGATTATATATATGGTAACAATAAATATTTTTTAGAAATCCATGGAACTACACTACACAAATAGTGAACCCTAAGTTAAACCATGAATTTAATTAATAGTACAGTTATGAAAATGTACTATCATCAAAGGTAACAAATGTTCCACACCAATGTCATTTGCTGTAGGTGGGGTGGTGTATGGAAATCCTGTATTTTATGCATGATTGGTCTGTAAATCCACAACTTCTCTAATAAAGAAAAAAGAATTAAAAAGTCTTTGTGGAAAAGCTTCATTAATTCATTTATCATGTGAGAAATATCAAACTAGATATTGTCTTTAGTTTAGTTTAAGATTCACTGCTCTCTGACCCATCCCAAGCCCAAACCATTCACATGTTATTACTTTCCTAGTTATTGCAGGCTTTTGAATTTGCAAACCCCTGTTGGAATTGGCTTCTCTAAGGAACTTATTGTCAGTGTGAAGAAGGAAAGTATAACAGTTATAATTGGCATGAGATATAGAAATCTCAAAGTAAAGATAGCTTGAGCAGGAGGGAGGCTTTTTTCCTTAGGCAAACAAGGTCATGAGGTAAACAGGCCAAGTCCTGTTGTGTATGGTGGTACTTTTTACCTTATCTCTTCACCATCTTCAATAGGTGGCTTTTCATCTCATAATCTAATATTTTTGCTTAAGCTTCCTTCATCATGACTGCATTCCAGAAAGTAGAAAGGCTGAAGGGACACAAAAGAACACACGGCCTCCTTTTGAGGGTATTTCCTATATGGTGCATACGGCGTGACTGCTTATAACACATTAGTCAGAACTTATCCTATGGCCACACACTTAGATGAAAAGGAGGTACGGAAATTCCATCTTTAGCCTCGAGACATCTAGCTAATGATTAGGGTTTTTACCACTAAAGAGGAAGCAGACAAGAGATATGGGGAGAGACATAGCAGTCCTTGTCACAGGGTGTTGCCAACCCATGAACACCTCAATACAGCACCTGCAGAATGCATTCGTGTTGCAGTCGAGGCACAGATCTCAGGCTGTGGGAGAAGAAAGAGAACTGCCAGGCTTAGGGAGGCTTCCACGAAGTAAGTGGCACTTTAGTAGGGGAAAACTGGGAGCAGGTCATTCTATAAACAGAGGCATAGAGACATAGAATCTCACTATGGGTTTAAGGAAAGACAAATGGTCCACTCTCACAATCTCAAAATATTTAGAAGGCCAGGGAAGCAGCAGGAGATAAGGAAAGACTTATGGGTGCCAAATCACACATACTGTCACTTGAGAACTTGGCCTTACCTTGTAGGTAACAGGGAGCCACAGAAACCTCCAGTTGTCCCCTTACATACAATCCCCCTTCGCCCTGAAAAAGACTGGATTATGGCAGACACCCAGCAGGCAGCTTTAGTTGCCCTGCGCCTCACCTTTGGCCGACCTTGACAATCCCTCATAGCTTTCTTTAACTGGAGTTTGATCCTCCATTTCTCCTCATTCCACGCAGCCACTACTGATCATCTGGATTTGGAATGAGAGATAAAACCTGTTTTCCACCTGAATTAGATGATCTTCTTGGTCCTTTCCAGATATCAGATGTCATCAATCTATAATTCTGAAACAAGATGTTAAAATGGATACTATCTGACTCAGTTTCAGCTGAAGACCATGGAATGGAGATTGAGAACAGAATACTAGGTGCCAAGTATGCCCTCATGCCAAAGCAAGAGGTTACCCCATGTAAGCAGTGTGCCAAAAAGCTGGTGTGTCCCAACCCTTAGCTTGTCACACACCTTGAAGGTAAAGAGAGTTGAAGTTGAAGACTGGGAGAAAAGCCTGTTTTTAGAAGGTGGTGGAGCTCTGGAGACCACTTGGAGAGCTTATTATTGTCTGTCCCATGGATGTTGGGGACAGAGACGCCTACTCCCTGGGAACCAGTTTCCTGAGCATGACTTAAAGAGGCCACAGGGAAAAACAAAGTAGTTTTCTGTTTGCATCTTATTGAGTACTGCCTATTTATGTGATGCTTCCAGTTCTTTGAATATTCTTTCATTCTATATTTGCTTATTTTCTATCACCTCTCCCACCATAATGGCAAAGACTTTGTTTAATTCAATGTGGGAAACATAGAAAGTGTACAATTGTTGAATCAATTAAAGAATTCCAAACATGAATCATAAAATAGAATTCAGTTTTGAAAATCAGATGATCTGGGCAATGGCAAATACGGATGGGTGAGGGGACATTTCAGTTCTTTTTTAATTGACTCAAGGTGAAGGTCCATTTAAGGAGACAGGGAGAGCAAGAGTGGAGGCTCATACCGGAAGAAACTTCTTGCCTTCACTCAGAGCGTGTACACAAGGACAGGATGGTGGAACTGAAGATCACCTTGTTTGGGTGGTGCCAAGTATAAAATGCTTGGCTTAATACTCCATCACAATCCTCAGGATTGGGGAATGAGCAATGGACTAGAGTAGGCCTACTTGTATTCTACTATAGACTTATTGTTATTCTAGCAATGGAAGAACTTTTAACATTGATGTGGAGGCAGTGGCAGCTGGAGGTTCTAAGAGGAGAGAGAGGGAAAATCAGGTGTAATATGGGGGCATTTTGGGGACTTGGGAATTGTCCTGAATGACAGTGCAATGACAGATACAGGCTATTATATATCTTGTCATAACTTACAAAATTGTGTGGGAGAGAGTGTAAAATGCAATGTAAGCTACAATCCATGCTTAGTGGCGTTACTCCAAAATGTGTTAATCAATTGTAACAATGTACCACACTAATGAAGGATGTTGTTAATGTGGGAAAATGTGGGAAGGGTAGGGAGTGGGGCATATGGGAATCCCCTATATTTTTATGTAACATTTATATAATCTAAGTATCTTTAAAATATATATATATTAAAAAAAATACCCCATCACAGCCTCAGTTATTTTCAGAGCTGGACCATAACTTTGAGAGCAATACAGCTTTCCATGAGCTTCCTAGATAAAGCAAGTTCCACATTCCTTCCTAATACATATGGGACTGGAAGACACTCATATATAGAGAAAAAAGGTAGAAGGGCTTCTGGATTATTTCCTTAGCATAACAAGAATAGAGATCCTTTAAAACTTTTGAGTATTACAAGGTAATAGAGGCCCAATGTTTGCACAGCAGTGGGAAATGAGTAGAGGACAAATAGCCCCATTTGTTTATTACAACTAAAAATAAAACCTAAGACTGAAGCAGACCCCCCAGCAGGAGCAACAGGCTTTTCCTTCCTAATCTGTTTCAGGTCCCAGGGGGTTATTAGGAATAATCATTTAGACTGCTTTGTCACTGTTTTCTTCCCAACGTTTACTTTTGTACTTTTTAATAATTTTGTTGAGTTGTAATTTGATACAATGTATTTGTTTATATATTTATTATATATTTAAAGTATGTATTTAAAGTTTTGACATATGAATGCTCCATCATCACAATCAAGATAAGCATCCCCAAAGGCTTCCTTGTGCCCCCTTATTTGATTAAAGAAGTTGTAGGTTTACAGAACAATAGTGCATAAAATACAGATTTCAATATACCACCCTAAATTAACACCTTGTACCTTGTGCCCCTTTGGTTCCCTCCCTCCTCCTCTTCTTCACACGTCCCCATTGCTCCAGGTAACCACTGACCCACTTTTTGTCCCAATAGATTAGTATGCATTTTCTAGAATTCTTGATAAATAGAATCATACAGAATATCATTCTTTAACTCAGTATAATTATTAAGGGGAATTATTAAGGGGCTGAGAGATGTTGTGTGTATCACAGTTCATTCCTTTTTATTGCTGAGTAGTATTCCATTATATGGGTAAACCATGATTTGTCTATCCATTCACCTATAAATGCACATGTGGGTTGCTTACCAGTTTTTTAGCCATTATAAATAAAGTTGCTATGAATATTTGCACACAAGTCTTTGTCTGGACATATGCCAGTTAAATGACTAAATCACGTTATAAGTATACAGTTAACTTTTTAAGAAACTGTGAAGCTGTTTTCCAAAGTGGTTTTTCTATCTTAACATACTTCTCAGCAATTCCGATTCTTCTACATCCTTGCCAGCTCTTGGTTTGGTTATTCTTTTTAATTATAGCCACTCCAACAGGTATGCTAATCTTATCTTACTGTGGTGTTCAATCTTTTGCCCATTTATTTGTTTCCTTATTATGAGATTTTGAGAGTTCTCTATTCTGGACACAAGTGCTTTATCAAATATATGATTTGCAGATACTTTCTCCTAATATGACTTGTTTTCTCCTACTCGTAACAGAGTTCTTTTTGAAGAGAAGTTTGTAATTTAAAATTCCTATTTATCCATCTCTTCTTTTATGGATCATGTTTTTATGTTCTCCTTTGGGGACTTCAGTT
The DNA here is from genome assembly GCF_030445035.2 of Dasypus novemcinctus. Taxonomy (NCBI): domain Eukaryota; kingdom Metazoa; phylum Chordata; class Mammalia; order Cingulata; family Dasypodidae; genus Dasypus; species Dasypus novemcinctus. Next base: position 36,047,335 of record NC_080681.1, on the reverse strand, counting down.
ACACACACATTGGGATACTTAAAGTTGTCCCATGGCCTACTGATGTTATTTAGTTATTTTTCTCTTTGTGTTTCATTTTGTATAGTTTTTACTACTGTGTAATCATGTTCACTAATTTTTTCTTTTAGAATGTCTAATTTGCCATGAATCCCATCTAGTACATTTCTCATCCCAAACATGGTAGTTTCAATCTGTAAAAATGTATATCCTCTAACTCTAGTTAACATGTCCAGTCTTTTTCTAGCTTTTTGAACATATGGCATACAGTTATAAGTGCTTTAATGTTCTGTTTTGCTAATTTCAAAATCTTTGTCAGTCCTGGGTTTTTTGTTTTTTGTGGTTTTTTTTCCCCCCATCTCATGTTTTATTTTTAAAATGTTCAAATAAATCACCCTGGACATCAATGCCAGGGTATACATACAGTGATTCCAAGACAGCCAGTACCAAGATGGCCAGATGGGTCGGGGAACTTGACAAGCTTGTTAACATATTTCACAGAAAAATGCGTGGTCACTCCTTCCCACCCCTTGCCAGGCCCAGCCTGACAGACACACTGTCCTTTAGAGGATGAATGGGAGTGTGGACACACAAGCCCACTGCTCTATTCACACATAGGCTAGAGGGTTCTGGCCCATTTGTCCCTACACCAGAGGGGTGGAGGTATAGATTAGGGAGGAGACTGAGAGGAGGGGGGAGTTTGGGCTGTGGGAAATGAGGTATCTTCTGCCCAGCATCCAGCTGCCTCCAACAGATGCCCCCCCTGCCCCCCGCCAATTGCTGCCCAATGCCCCCTGCTCCACTTGGCAGAGGGCCTCAGCTCCTGACTTTTGATCTTGGCTGAGGTTACCGAGAACAGCCGAAGAGGGTGGGGGTGGGGAGTGAACATGGGGCACCCCAGTCCTCAGGACCCTGCTCTGTAGCCTTCTCTTCTCTCCTTGGTTCTGAAGCCAACTGGACTCTGGTATATGAAAAACAGTCACTTATTAAAAATAACAACACAGAACACTCAGGGTGGGGACAGCCCTAGTGCAACATCACAGAGGACCCAGGAACTTAGGCAGCAGGGAGTTCTGCCAGCCCCTCACCAGAGTCCATGTGCAATTCCATGTTATCTTCCTTAAGAAACAAACACCACCCAAAAAAGAGTAGCAAGGGGTGAGGTCTGATTCACAGATCTGACCACTTTCATTTGTGAGCCAAGAGCCCTGTGGCCTGGTAGGGGCTGCTGGCCGTGAGAGGTCCTTGTTTGGGGCACAGGAAACGGGGCATCAGGCTGGGAGTGCAGGATGGGGAGGGCCAGATCCTGAGGCCAGGGGATGGGTGATAGAAGGTGGGGGTAGATTTATCCAGAGTTGAGCCTCTTGAGCGGCCCATGCTGTGACCCACACTTCATCCCACCATTTCCTGGCAGGGAAGGAAGTCTTGAATCTGCCATTGCTAAGCCAAATGGTATCTGAGATGGGGTGCTGGGTGCTGGGGTGTGGTGACTCTGCAAGCTATGGGCTGGGCCGGGTCTGAGTGAATCCACAAGGAGAGGCCCATACTCTGGGTCCCCACTCTGGGCTTGCTCCGAGTCCCAAGTATCACGAGTGTTTCAACACCTGTCCGTTTTGCCTGACTCCCTTCTCCTAGGCAGCCCCTTCTCTACAGAAGTTTGCAATAGTGGACCATCAGGCAGAAGAGGTGGGGTGGGGGAGGCTAAATGTGTGCCCCAGCCCTGACCCCCACCACTCCTGTGGTACTGAAATGCCCCAGTTCCCCCATTATAGTGGTAGCTCCCCAAACACTTCAGAGCTTGCAAAGGCAGGAACCAGGTCTCACGTTTCCCTCCTGTCCTCTCAGAAATGCCTAGTTCTGTTCTAGGGACACAGAAGGAGCTCATTAAATATTCATAGTCTATGACCAAGGTCTCCAGCTGCGATGTGCTCAGCTGACTCTCACAAGACCTGTGCAGGCTTCCTCAGGACCAGTCCTGCTGGCCCCCAGATGCCTCAGAAACATCAAACCCACCAGTTATGCTCAGGACAGATGCCTCCCACTGCCTGAGCACCAGTCCAGCAGGAGAGCAGGGGCCTTGTCCTGGGCCTGCCGTGTTTGAACGGTCACATCTAGCTGGAGTGGATGGAAGGTAAGGAAGGGCCCTGGCCCCTCACTCCCAGTTCCAGAGCTGTCCCCCACCAGGGACCAGAAGTCCCAGGCATCACAGGACACCCCAGGATGAGGAGAGAAAGAAGCCCTAGAAGGTGGGCAGGAGGTGGACCCATCTCATGGTGCCTTTGGGCTCTTGGCCTTATTGTACTGGTTCATAAGCTGTTCATAAGGAAGAGCTCAGACTCAGTGCTGGTGAAGGCAGACTCCTCTGAGGAGGGGAACTAGCCCAGGTTCAGGGGTACCTCATACTCAGCCCCCCCCCCCCCCGGGACTCTCCTCCCCAGCCAGGCTGTCTTCCAGGAAGACTCAGAGGTCTCCTTGACCCAGAGGCCAGCCTCCTTGTTCACAAAGGCAATGTGGGCCTTGTGGAAGACGAGCAGGTGGCAGCCCTGCACTCCCCATGGCTGCCCTCCTCACTGATGTGGTCCAGCTGGTTGATGAACACCTTGAAGTGAGAACCATCCATGGGGACCTGTGCCCCAGCGTCCTCACTGGGGGGTCTCAACACGTGACCTTTGATCCTCAGTATCTGTGACACCTCTTCCAGGATGGACACCCAGTTCTTGAAATAGACGGCCAGGGAGGCTGGGAGGGCCAGCAGCCCACCCCCTTGAGGCCCCAGCCCCAGTCCAGGTCCAGGTCCAGGTCCTGGGACCATCTCCCCACCCCCACTCGTCTTCACGGCCTTCATTCCAATGTGCTTGATGAGGTTGTTGTAGGTCTCCTGCTTTTTGTACAGAAAGCTGAAAATGTTGATGTCCTTGGAGGCTGCACTCCCTGCCAGCTGCAGGGCCTTTTTGGAGTGTGGGGAGCTCTCAAAGGACTCCTTCCACCACCTCAGCTTCTTAATGGCTTTGTGGACCTCCACAAACACGCTCACCTTCCAGGTGACAAAGAGGGACAGCCAGGCCAGCCCCAAATAGATCCAGAATTCAATAAGGTGTGGAAAGGGCGTGGTAGAATCAGTGGGGTTCACAGCAGCCACAGAGTCACTGAAACCAGTAGTGGAGGTGGTGATAAAGCAGTAGGAGGGGCTCACAATGTAGTCCCACTCCTCGGTCACCATGAAGACGAAGGGTGGATCACCAGGTGGACCAGGACGCCCCGCATGATGTAGATGGCTGTGCACGTGATCTGTGCCTTCCTCAGGCTCAGGCCTCTCTTGGTGAGGAGCTGACTCAGCCTTTTGGCATGTCCCCCGGAGAACTTGCCCAAGACACTGATCCATGTCTGGCTGAGTAGCGCCCGAAGAGACCACAGAAGATGCAGAAGAGACGCCCGGCAGGGGTTTCTTGGGAGCCAAGTTGCCATAGCTAACGGTGGTGATTGACGGTGGCTGGAAAACGACTGGGCCAGTTCCAGTTGTGGAAGGTCTGGTTCCCTGTGATGGCCACACCCTGTCCTGTGCCATCGGATAATACCTGCAGGATCCAGTCCAGGCGCTCCGGGCCCAGGCAAGCGTAGTCCTTAGCAGCTGCAGGCTATGTGTGTAGTAGTTTTTCTCGGCCTCCTTCCAGTGCGACTCCTCGAGTACCTGGAAGATCTCCACCTGATGCCGAGGTGGGCCGAGGGCGCCGGTGCGCCGTGGCTCTCAAGCGGCCGGCGGCAGGAAGCCTCCCCTAGCCCTCGGGGCTGCCTGTCCGCCAGTCCACACAGCCTCAGGAAACACGTTTGAATTTGGAGCTCCGCATGCGCAGTGCCCCATGGCCCCCGCGCCGCTCCCCATACAAACTTGCTCAGCCACATTGGCCCACGGAACGCGGGAAACTGCGCGGGGCTGCTCCCGTGGGCCGAGACTGGACCGACAGGAAGTGGGCCGAGGGGTGCCCTGATCAGCGGGGTCGGGAAGGGGCGGGAAAACTCAGGGTCCAACTCTGAGACAAGTTAACAGCCCTTCCAGGAGCCACAAGCAGTCTGCGGCCTCCAGGCTGAACCCCAGCGTGGGAGGGAGGGACGGCCCCCCGCGGCCCGCTGTCTGCGCCCCCCCCCCCCCCCGTTGTGTGTTTTTTTTTGTTTTTCTCTTCATTATGGATGGTGTTTTCTTGCTTTGTTACGTTCTTGGTAATTTTTGATTGAGTTACAGACATGGCTCATTTTACGTCATTGGGTGTGGAATATTTTTGTATCCCTGTGAATATTCTTAAGCTTGATCCTCTGGTGTCTTGCTTTTAAGATTTGTTAGGCGGGCCCCAACAGGTTTTAACAGGGTGAGTTATTCTCCGCTACTAAAGCAAGACTCCACTGAACCACTCTGTGCAGTTTATTTTGACTTTCTGGCCTGGCTAGTGGGAACAAGCTCTGTGTAATGCTTGTCTGAGCCCCCCAATATTGTTTGCTCCAATCATTTGAGGTAGTTCTTTCCCTGGCCTTGGGTAGTTTCCTCATCTGCAGGTACTGATCAAAACTCTGATTAATTCCTTAGGGGGCTCTTCTGTCGATCTTAGGAATTCTCTCTCTATGCAGCTCTCTCCTCCCTAGTAGCCTACCCTGAAAACGCTGCCTTCTCGGGCTCTAAGCTCCCTCTCTCAATTTAGCGAGTCCTCCAAACTCTGCCTGGTTTCTCTGTCTCCACAGCCTGGAAACTCTCAAGGAGGTATGCTGCGTCCACCACAGGGCTCAACTTGCTTGTTTCTTGTCTCTCAGGCATCTCTGTCCTTTGTTGCCTGACGTCCAATGCCTTGAAAACCATTATTTCATATGTTTTGTCTGTTTTGTTTTTTTTCCAGTTGTTTCAAGAGGGAGGGTCAGTCTCCATCTTGGATGAAAGCAGAAGTTCCCTTCACAGTGTTTTTAGGAAGCAGCAGTACCTCTCTTTACTTGATAGACCTTTCCAGTATTTCTCTTTCAGTGATTCTCAGACCTGTCTGGGCATCTTGGGTAAGGTCTCAAAAACTACAGCAGCGGGACTATCCATGAGATTCTGATTTGGTAAGCAAAGATTAGGCCCACACATCTGTATTTTAAAAAGCTACACAGTACTTATGGACGTGTTTCTGATCCATTTCTCTTGAATTAATGAGTGAAAGAATAAATTCCTAGATGGCTGAATAAATTGATACAAATTCTGCTTTCTGTACTCATACATAGATGAGATTAATTTACAATAACTATTGTATGAGTCAGTCAAAGGGGTGCTGATGCAAAATACCAGAAATTGGTTGGTTTTCATAAAAGGTATTTATTTGGGGTAGGAGCTTAGATATACCAGGCCATAAAGCATAAGTTCCTTCCCTCACCAAAGTCTGTTTGGAGCAAGATGGCTGCTGATGTCTGCGAGGGTTCAGGCTTCCTGGGTTCCTACGTTCCTGGGGCTTGCTTGACTCTGGTTTCAAGGTTCCTTCCTTCCTGGGGCTTGCTTCTCTTTCCTCTGCATGCTGACTTCCTGGGTCTTCAGCATCAAACTCTAACATCAGAAATCTCCAACCCTGTTCTTTGCGATGCCTTTTATCTGTGAGACCCCACCCACCAAGGGGTGGGGATGCAATGCCCTAATCATAACTCAATCATGCCCAGGTACAGATCAGATTACAAGCATAATGCAATATTTCTTTTTGGAATTCATCAGTTATATCAAACTGCTACAACTATATTAATTATTGATATAAATATGATTAGTGTCATTATCCTTTATATTTGTTTTTTAAAATATATTAACTTTTAGTACAATAATCCATTTATACTCTTAAACAACTTAGCAAATCCTTTTCAAAATAGTGTAAATGCAAATTTCAGTCCAACACCAGCAACATACTCATGTATTTGGATTTAGGAATGTAAAAAACAATAAAGCTTCTTTGAGTTTAAGAATGCTTTTATCAAGAAAAAAAAATCATCAGTTAAAGAAAAATTTAACACCTATGGTCAGTTGTAAACAGTTATTCTTTCTGATATGTTTTATTTCCTCAGCATTTCTTTTTGATGTGTGACAAATAATACATAAGTGACAAATATAAATATGTGAAAGATGTGCAGTTTATATTGACCATTTGATATATCACTGCAAATAAATTCTGAGCAGAGAAACATTTCTTGGCTACCAATAGATTTCCCTTTTTTGCACAACTTGGAGTAGTCCATAAACTAATAATTAATTCAGTGTTGTAGAAAATTCTTTTATTATCAAATTTGTTTCACTAAGAAGCCATTCTGTCTTCTGACAGGTCATCTGAGTCTGTCAAAATGAGAGAATAGGTTTAAGTTTCATAGCTGTGTGTCATAAAAGAGATGTAAATTAAGTCAATACTATAAATAAAGACCAAAGGATTTTAAATTAACAAGTGCTTATTTTCCACAATAAAGATACCTAAAGAGAACTCTGATTTAAAAAATACGATGACTATTCCTTTCAGCTAGTGAAATAAGGAACTTCTAATGTCTGTAGTATGTCTTTCTCACATTTACACAGGTACACACATCAGTGACAGGATATCATGGGCTGAGACACAGAATGATTGAATGTGGCTCAAGACAAAGCAGGCTACTCATACAACTGGAATACCCATGTTTCAATGGAAGAGCCTTTCCATTGACCTTTAAGTGTGTTCTTGTCCCGCTTTCACTCCTGAGCTTTCACTTCCAAGACCCAGTATACTGAATGGATGAGATAGATAGATAGGTAGGTAGGTAGGTAGGTAGATGGTAGATAGAGAGATGAAAGATAAATAAATAGATGTTGCTTAAGCTCTAAGGAATGTCTCTCACTTTAGCATCATTCTCCTTTTTTTTTTTCTTTTGGAGTTAGGCCAGTAATTTATTTAGGTAGGGAGGGAAGAGAAATGGGAGAAAATAACAGAGCACGTGTCCCAGGTAGAAAGGAGGGGGCTGAAAAGTAAATAAGAGGGCTGATTTACAGGCTACAATTTCCCGTTATAAGTTATAAATGCCCAGGTTTTACTTATATGGTGATCCAAGTGGGGGAGAAGGCAGCTGGAGTCCGGATCCAGAGGCAAGAGAGTATGAGAGCCATTCTCTTCTTGAGCGACACATTTCCAGTTGGATTACTGGATAACACCTCTATAAATATGTATTTTTACAATAATGTTTCCTCTTTTTTATTTGATTCCTTCCCTACTCTCTTCAATTGATGAACACCTTCTCATCCTTAAAGAATTAGCCTCTCCTCTTTGAAGCTTTCTCAGGCATATTACAGTCCATTGCTGTTATTATTGGTGTTTCTGTCTGCATTCTGCCTAGTCCAGAAACATTCACCCCTAGTCTATGTGCTTCTCACTGACGAAGGCTTCTTACTCTTCATCTCTTGATGTGCAGCACCTAGCATACTTGTGTGCATACACCACATGCATATACGCACACATGCTATTCAATAAATTGTCCTAGAATATATATTCCTGCACACACATATGTGTGTGTGATCCTAAATTTTCTTCTAACAATTTTAAGGTTATATGTTCCATTTTTAAGTCTTTGCTCCATCTGGAGCTAATGCTTATATAGGGTGCAAGGTTAAAGATTTATTTTTCCCACATTAGTATAAGTAATTGTCCTATCACCACTTATTGAATAGTATATTCGATAAATATACTGTTATATATATAATATACAGTTCCAAATTTGCAATTCCAACTCTATCCTATATCAAATTTGCATATGTTTCATGTCTCCTTATTTTATTCCATTAATCTATTTGTCTCTAACTGTGGTAACATCAAAACAGTGCAATTATTACAGTTTTAAAACAAGTCTTGATATTTTAACCAAGGATGCCTCGATATGAAGTCCCATGACAAATATATTTTTACTGGGAGTTCATTAAATCTGTAAGTTAATTTGGGAGTAATAGATCTCCTTATGTTATTGAGTCTCCCTATTTATGAACATGGTATATTTATCCATTCATCTTCTTTAATGTCTTTCAAATAAGATATACTTCTTCCATAAAGATCTTACACATAGTATAATATTTACTCCTATGCCTCTTATTTTTTATTGCTATTATAAGTAATATATTGTTTAACAGCTTTATTGAAGTTTAGTTGACGTACAAAACACTGCACAGATATAAAATAAGTAATGTTGACATCTATGCACCCGTGAAACCAACAGCACAATCAAGATAATGAATATATCCGTTAGCACCAGATGTCTCTCCATGTCCCCCCTGTAATCCTTCTGTATTAGTTTCCTATTGCCACTATAACAAATTACCAAAATTTTCTGGCTTAAAACTACACATTTCTGCTAGTCAGAAGTGCAAAAATCAGTTTCAATGGGCTAAGGTCAAGGTGTTAGCAGGGCTGGTTCCTTCTGGAGGCTTCAGGGGAGAAATGATTTCCTTGCTTTTTTCAGTTTCTTGAGACTGCCTGCATTCTTTGGCTCATGACCACTTGCTTGTATCTCTCTAACCCCTTGCTTCTGTAATAATGTCTTCTACTACTAATTCTGATCCTCCTTTCTCCCTCTAATAAGGACACTTGTGGCTACATTGGACTGACCTGGATAATCCAGGGTACTCTACCCACCTAACGATCCTTAATTGAATCACATCTCCAATGTCCTTTTTACCATGTGTCTAGTTTGCCAGGTAGCTATGACAAAAAACACACAATGGATTGACTTAAACAATGGGAATTTATTGACTCACAGTTTTTAGACCAGGGGTCCCAAATCAAGGCAAGTTGATACTTTTCCACCAAGGTCTGTTAAATTCTGGTGCTGGCTTGCTGGCAATCCTTTGCTACCTCCTCTGCCATGTCCATGTCCTCTCCTTTCTCTTCCAGGTTTGTTCAGTTCCAGCTTCTTTTGACTTCTGGCTCCTCTCTGTGACTTTCTCCAGCTATGTCTAATTTATTCTGCTTATAAAAGATTTCAGTAATCAGGATTAAGATTCATCCTCATTCAGTTGGGCCACACCTTAACTGAAATTATCATCTTCAAAAGGCTCTATTTATAATGGGTTCATACCCATAGGGATGAGAATTAAGATTAAGAACACATCTAAATTGGGCTACATAATTCAATCTACCATACCATGTAAGGTATCATATTTGTAAGTTCTGAAAATTAGGACAAGGGCATCTTCGGGAGACCATTATTTAGCCAACCACACTCTCTCCCATCCCTCTTGCCATCTCTGCTCTCTGGACAACTCTAGGTTATTTTGTATTTCCTAGAAATTTAAATAAATGGAATTATACAATATGTACTCTTTTTTGGGGGGTGTCAGTTTTTCAGATGTTCAAATAGGTGCTACACATTCCTTAAACAACAGGAATTTATTGGCCCACAGTTTTGAGGCTGGAAGTCCATAACTAAGGTGTCAGCAAGGAGTGCTTTCTCCCCAAAGACAGAGGTGTTCTAGGGCTGGCTTTCACAGTCCTTGGGGTTCCTTGACTTTCCCATCAAATGGCAATGTCCTCTCCTTTCTCTTCTAAATGCCATTGACTTGATTCTAGCTCTTGTAGCTTTCTCTCCTCTGTTTGAATTTCATTCTACTTATAAAGAAGATCCAGATTAAAGCCCAACATGATTCAGTTGACCACATCTTAAGTAAAAATTACATCTTCAAAAGGTTCTATTTACCATGGGTTCACACCCACAGGAATGAATAAAGATTAAGAACTTTTTTTTCCCCTCCCTGGGTTACATAATTCAATCTACCACAGGGCAGGTGGTCTGGTTTCTCTCACTTAGCTTAATTATCTTGAGATTCATATATGTTATTGCATGTATCAATAGTTTATTTCCTTTTATTGCAGAATGGTATTGTATTATATGGCTATACTACCATTTGTTAATCCATTTTCCTGTTGATGGATATTTGGGTCATTTCTGAGTTTGGCTATTCTAGATAAAGCTACTATAAACATTTGTGTATTTATATGGACCTATGCTTTCATTTCTCTTGGGGATGGAGCATATGGCAGGCATATGTTTAAATTTTTAAAAACTGTCAAACTTTTCCAGAGTGATTGTACCATTTTACCTTCCCACCACAGAGTATGAGAGTTCAAATTCCTCCACAACCCTTCCTAACACTTGATTTGGCCAATCTTTTTAATTTTAGTCATTCTAATAGTTGTGTAATGTCTCATTGTGGCTTCAATCTGCATTTCCCTATTGACTAAAAATATGCATCATTTCGTGTGTTTATTTGCTATCTATATATTTTCTTTGGTGAAGTGTCCATTCAAATCTTTTAACCATTTTTTTAAAATTGGTTTGTTCTCATTGAAATTTGAGCATTCTTTCTATATTGTGCATACAATCTCTTTATATGACTTCAAATATTTTCTAAGAATCTATGCCTTGTCTTTTCATTTGAAGCTGTGTCATTTGAAGATTAGAAGTTTTAATCTTGAAAAAGTCCTATTTATCAATTTGCTTTTTAATGGATTGTTCCTTTAGTGTTGTGTCTAAGAAATCTTTGCCTAACCCAAGATCGCAAAGATTTTCTCCCATATTTTCTTGTAGAAATCTTATAGTTTATGATCCATTTGGGGTTGATTTTTGTAAATCATACTAGATGTGACTCAAAATTACTTTTGAAAAAAATAACCTGGCTATCCATTTCTGGTGTATAGAAATACAATAGATTGTTGTGTATTGGTATTATATTCTGCAACTTTGCTAAACTCACTTATTAGTTCTAACAGTTTTTATATTAGAATCTATTCTCTTCCCAACATAGGTAATCATGTTGTCTTGATTAAAGGCCGTTGTACTTCTTCCTTTTATAACTTGGGTGCTTTTTAATTTTGTTTCTTACCTCATTATGTTGTCTAGAACTTCCAGTGGTGAGAATAGATATCTTTGCCATGTTCTGATATTAAGAAGAAAGCATTCAATAATTTACCATAAAGTGAGATGTTAGGTGTAGGTTTTTCATAGATGCCCTTTTTCAGGTTGAGGGAGCTCCTTTCTACTTCCAAATTGCTGAGAGTTTTTATCAGAAATGGATGTTAATTAAACCAAATATTTTTAGTTGGAGTTTTCTCTTTATTCATGGTAGAGAGTAATAAAATACACATTTGTACATTGATCTCATATCCGTAAACCATAATAAATTATATTTTTAATTCTAATATTCTTGTTTATAGATTATTTTGAGTTTTCTATTTATATGAACCCATTATGTGTGATTTGGTTTCTTCTTTTCCTAATCTTTCACATTTTGTTTTCCCCATTTTATTGCCAAGTCAAGCATCTCCAGAAAATAATTATACATGTAGTTAAAGCAGCATCCTTATCTTATTTCTAATTGTAAAGAGAATGTTTTAAATATTTCCTATTGATATGATATTCACTATAGGATTTTTGTGGATAACCTTATCAAGTTAGAAGTTTTCTTTCTCGTTTGATGAGTTTATTTTTATAATTAAAAAAAGGTCGTTATCTTTTTAAATTTTTTTCTGTGCCTGTTGAGAATATAGTATGTGTATTTTTCCCTTAAGCCTTTAATGAAGTGAATCATATATGTTGGTTTTTTAAATATTTTTTAAAAACTTACAATCCTAAATGTAACATGATCAAATTTATATCTTTGCATTAAATATTCCTAGATTTAGTCTACTAATGTTTCGTTTGGATTTTTTCCATCTATATTCTGAAGAGAAAGTGTTCTGAAACTTTTTTTATCTGCTTTCATTGCTATATTGACCTCATAAAATGATCTGGGGAATGATCTCTTTTTTCTATTCTTTAAATGAGTTTATGCTATATTGCAGTCATCTATTCCTTGAACATTTGTTAACACTCAACTGAAAATCCCCTTAAGTTTGGAGTTTTCTCTATCAGAAAATTTTTAACTACTGATTCATTTCCATTTTGTGTAGGACCATTTCAGTTTTTTTTTTAAAAAACCCTTTTTATTCAAATGTATTCATAAAGCATATAGTCCACCCAAAGTATACTATCAGTGATATTTGGTATAATCACAGAGTTATGCTTTTATCACTTCAATTAATATGAGGATGTTTTCATTACTCCAAAAACAATAATAAACAAAAAGCAAAATACAAACAAAAACCCTGTCCCCCATAGTAGTCTTCTCAATCTCTCTATCCTTCACCTAACATATGTAATTGCTATTCTATTTCCATCTCTCTAATTTGTTTTTTAACAAATCAATTTTATTGATACATATTAATAAAGCATAAATCCATCCAAAGTGTACAATCAATAGTATTCAATATAATCACATAGTTCTACATTCATCACTTCAATCATTTTTAGAGCATTTTCATTATTCCAATAATAATATAATAAATACAAAACAAACAAACAGCACTCATCACCTCTCAATCTCTCTATGCTTCCCTTGACATACATAGCTGTTGTTCTGTGTATTCATTTGTATAGGACCATTTCAGTTTTCTCTTTCTTCCTTAGATAATTATGGTAATTCATTTTTTTCTAGGATTTTGTGCATTTCACCTCTAAGTTTTCAAATATACTAGTTAACTTTGTTCATAATATTCTTTATTAGCTTCTAAATCTCTGCTGCCATTGAAGTTATGTTCCTTTTTTATTCTTAATTTTATTTGTTCATTTTTTCTTTGTCTTTTTTGTCCTTCTTCAAACTTCTTGGAAGTTTATTGAATGTATTAGTCCTGTTAAAGAAACAACTTTTAATTTGGTGGTATTCTCTATTACAACTTTGTCTTCTATTTCATTAATTTTGGCTTTTATATTCATTATCACCTTTTCTGTATTTATTCTATCTTATTCTATTGTTTTTCTCCTGACTTTTTTAGTTGACCACATACTTATGCTTTTCTTTTAGCCCTTTAAAATACAATATAATCATTTAGTGTTATAATTTTCTCTCCAAGTATCACTTTAGCTGCATCTCACTAATTCTGATATGCAGCATTTTAATTGCTATTTAGTTCTAAATATTATCTGACTTTATTTTGGTTTCTTTTTGGATGCATGAGCAAAGTAAAAGTGTACTTTTTAATCTCCAAATTTGTTTTTATTGCCAAAATTTGCATTAAGCCTAATCAATTTTTGTAAATATTCCATGTGTACTTGTAAAGAACAGGCATTCTCTAGCTTTGGGGAGCAGTATTTTAAATATGTCTATGTGAGTAAACCTGCAGCTTATTTCATTCAAACTACTGTTTCATGACTGCTTTCTTGACTGCCGGATCTATCAATTATGAAAAATCTTCCACAGTGATGATAGGGTTATTGATTTCTCTTCATAGTTCTGTCCATTTTCACTTTAAATGTTTTGAAGCTTCCTTATTAGGTGTGTAGAAGTTAGAATTATTGTAACTTCCTGGAAAATTGAAACTTTTAGCAATATATAGTGGTCTTTTTTTCCCTCTAGTATATGTATTACCTTAAAGTCTATTTTCTTGGATATTAATATAGCTACAGCAACCTCTGGTTATTAATTTTTAAAATATATTTTAATTTTCTAATTGCCTGTTTCTTTATGTGATACTGTGGCCCTTATATATAGCATCTGGATTTGTATTATTTCATATATTTAATCCAGTCTGGTAATTTGTCTCTAAATTGGAAATTTTAGTCTATTTACATTTATCATGATATCTGCCTAGTTTGCTAAGGGTTGTCAATGCAAACTATCAGAAATGGATTGACTTTTCTTTTTTCTTTTTCTTTTTTTTTTTTCCTTGTCTGGTCTTTTTTTTCCTTTCTGCTCATTGTCTGCTTATTGTTTTTGCTCATTGTCTGTTTATTGTTTTCTTTAGGAAGCACTGTGAACCAAACCTGGGATCTCCCATGTGGGACACAGGTGCTCAACTGCTTGAGCCACTTCCCCTGCTTGTTTGTTTTTTGCTCATTGTTTGCTCATTGTCTGCTCATAGTTTTTACCCATTGTCTGCTAGTTGGTTGTTTTCTTTAGGAGTCATTGGGAACTGAACTCCTATGTGGGAGGCGAGCACTCAACTGCTTGAGCCACATCCGCTCCTTGGATTGGCTTTTATAATGGGAATTTATTGGGGTAAATCTTAAGGTTCTGAGGCTGTGAAAATGTCCAAATCAAAGCATCATCAAGGGATGCTGTCTCACCAAGGGTTGGCTGCTGGTTGTCATGGGCTTCTGCCATGTGACAAGGCAAAATCGTGCCAGTCTCTGCCTTCTCCTCCAGGCTCAATTTCTTCCTGAGCTCGGCTGTGGGTGATCAGGCAGATTACTCCTCTCTCTGCTTTCTGGACCCTCTTTCTGTCAGCCTCTGGGCTGTAGGTGATCCTGGAGTCCTCTCTCACATAGTAGGATAAAATGGCAGCTCGCTTTCTCTATGTGTCTCTGCTTATTTCTCCTGTTTTTATAGGATTCCACCAAAAGGGCTGAGACACAAGCTGGGTCACACCTCACTGATGTAGTTCAAAGATGCCCAGCTGAATTCAAGCAATCAAAGGGTCCCACACCAACAGGAATGGATTAACTCCAAGAACATGATCTTTTCTGGGATCCACAAAAGCTTAAAACTGTCACAATTACTCATATATATTTAGATTTACCATCTGTCCTGGTTTGGGTCTTTTGTGAACCCCAGAAAATTGTTATTAAATTAACTCATTCCTGTGTATGCATTCAGTTAAGAGACCTTTTGGTTAGATTGCTTCAGTTAAGAGACTTTGATTAGATTGCAGGACCTAGGGCAGGTCTTAATCCTCTTACTGGAATACTATATAAATGGGAGAAACATTCAGAGAGACACAAAGAAAGCCACGCCATTTTTACTCTGCCATGTGAGAGGAGACTCCAGGATCGCCAAGCATGGCAGATAGACAGAGAAACCCCAAGGGGCTAAGAGAGAGGCTGGAAGCTGGGCTCAGCTGAGCTCAGAGGCAAAGAAAGAGGACCCCCAAGAAGCTCAAAGAGACGAGCCGCCAGGAGAAGAAGGGAGAGACAAGTCATGTTCCTGATTGTCCACAGCTGAGTTCAAAGAGAGAGTGAGCCTGGAGTAGAAGGCACATAGAGAGATCAGCAGACCCGCCAGTTTGCCTTGCTGCATGGCAGGAGTCCAGGATCTGCCAGCAGCTGACTTTGGTGAGAAAGGATATCTGATGATGCCTTGATTTGGACATTTTCACAGCTTTTATCCTAATAAATTCCTGTTACAAAGCCAATCCATTTCTGGTATATTGTTTGGGCAGCATTTAGCAAACTAAAACACCATCTTATTTGGTAATTTATTTTTTCTTGCTCTGAGTTTTTTTCTTTAAAACATATCTTTCTTTCTTTTTCCTTTATTTTGAATTAATTGAATTTTTCTTCCCTCATTTAATTTTTCCTTCCATTAGTTTGGAAGTTATTTTCTTTTTATTTATTTTTATTATTTATTTATTTATTTATTTACCCTTAAATTTTAAATATGCTTATATGTTTTAACGACATATAATCTCAATCAGTAGCCTTATCTTTGTTCCATACAATATAAAGAACTTTTTTAAACTCCAATACTTCCTTCCCCCCATTTATATACTTCTATTGTTTAGAATTTTAGGTCAATCTTGTTTCTTTACCCGAATCAGATATTATTGCTATTGTTTTATATATTGTTAACATTTTTAATATTCCCACCATTTCTTCTTACATTTCAGACCTTATTTCTGGCATACTTTTCCTTCTTCCAAAGTACAGTCTTTGAGAACTCCTATAGTTAAGGTCTGCTGGTAGTAAACTCTTTCATTTTGTTTGCCTCCCATGTACCAGAACCTTAATTGAATTCCTGGGGTTGGGTAGAGAGGCTCTGAGAAGGTAACCTTGACAACACAAAGTTAGTTTCTCCATGATTGCTTCTTGTTCCCAAGGCAGCTAACAAGATTCTAGAGAGAGATGCTTTTATTATAAATTTGGCCAGTACCCTAAAAGGCAGGATTTCTCAGCCTTGGTACACTTGGTATTTGGGGCCAGATAATACTTTGTTTTGGGGGCTGTCCTATACATCGTGGGATGTTTAGCAACACTCTTGGGCCACCATCCATAGATGTCCACCTGTGACAGACATGTTTACAAGCATTTCCAAATGTCCCTTGGGGGAAAAGTTTCTCCTGGTTTAGATCTACTGCTTTTGAGCTACATTGGGGATGCAAGTCTTTACTGCTTCCTCTCAGCTGTGCTTTCAGTTAGTTGAGTCTACAAGTTTAAAAAAATGTGTAACACAGAGTCAACACCATCTGCCTCAAAGGATTTAAGCCAAGATTATATCTATATGTCCGTGTGTATATCTACCTCCATCTCCATCTCTAACACTATCTGTATCTCTATCTTTCTGCCATCTCTATAAATCTATATAGAAAATGAGTCATACAGTCGAAGATTTACTAAAGTAAGGTAATGAGAAGCAAGGGACCAGGTGCAATACATTTGGTCACAGGCATTGAGTGAATGTGAGGACTGTGGTGAATTGAGAGCTGGTATCCCTCTAATGAGTATCTGCTGCTTTGCTCCAAGTCACTGTTGCCATGTAGGAATTTGACCCAGTGTTGATGAATACTATAATTTTTCAGGAAAAAGATATAAGATCCTCTGTGTGTGTGTGTGTGAATGTGGGTATGAATGTATATTGAAAGTTTCTACTTTTAAATATAAGTTTACAATTTATTAAAATACAGTGAAAGCAAACAAAGAAAACCCTACATTTATGGGCCATGTGTGGGTTGTTGGCCAACACATTGTAACGTCCGATTTCCACTAGGCATGTAATAGTTGTTCAATAAATATTAGTTCTCCACTCTCGCTCATGAGCTCTGGAGGTGCAAGGTCACCTGTTCAGTTAGATCCCAACAGCTTCTTGGGTTATCCTAATGTTCCTTAAAATACCTAGGAAAACAAAACTCAAACAAGGTTTCTGGGTTCTACCTGCTTTACCATGGCTTCTTTTTGCGAGGAGGAGTATTTTCTTTACTGAAGCTCAGCCAATGTTTAATTGATCTTTAGATCACTCAATACTCATACCCTTTAAGTACTGCCTGAGGAAAGATTAATTTTCAGCCCCAGGAAAGATTTAAAATGGGAAATTCTGGACCATGATAATGTGATTAAGGCTTTTCCTTAAAAGTAGCAAATCTGGAGAATTAAAACTGGACCTTATTTTCACAAAAGAAGCACAATAATGCTGTTTCTAAAGAGTGGCAGTTTTAAAACCAAAAGGAAGATATCCTGGTATAATACATAAGACTGAACAATACAAATAGTAAGTTAAAGTAAAATGTCGAGGGTGGAAATAGTGAAGAGGTATATAACAATGCAAGAAGGAATTGGGGCTTCAAACAGCAAAAGAAGGGCAAATTATTATGCAGGTTTGAGTGGGATACAAAAAATAAGGAAGGAAAAGAAATATTTTATGAGTGAGGGCCTATGGCTGTATGACAGCACCATGCTAGGTGCGTTAGTCTTATTAGCTCATAATGCTAATCCTCCAACTGCAAGGCAGATGCTATTATCCCTATGTTTCCAAAGAAGATCAGAAAGGTTAAGTAACTTCTTTGTGGTTACACAGCTAGCAGGTGGCAGAATTGAGAAGGTTAGAGCAAAAAAAATGTATTCATTTTGGGGAAGCAGATGTGGCTCAATTGATTGGGCTCCCATCTACCATATGGGAGGCCCTGGGTTCGCTTCCCAGGGCCTCCTTGTGAAGGCAACCTGTCCTGCGCCTGCGGAGAACTGACGGCCCGTGCCCACAGAGAGCTGGTGCAGCAAGATGACCCAACAAAGAGAGACAAGCAGATATAGAAGAATGCGCAGTGAATGGACACAGAGAGCAGACAGCAAGCAAGTGGCAAGGGGGAGGGATACATTAAAAAAAAATACATCTTTAAAAAAAATGTGTTCATTTCAGAGCAAAACCTGACATTGAAAAAACACTTAAGTGAAATTGATTTCAACTTCATCCGTTTATGCGCTCAGCCAACTAACTGAGAGCATTATTTAAGGCAGTCACATTATTTAAAATGACTTGAGCTCCCGAGTTCTGGGCAACCTGAAAGACATTTAATGCACACCTACCATATGCCACAATGAATTGAAATTTAAAACTGGGACTTATGGAAACCAGGTTTTTTGGCATGAACCACTACTCCTTAAATGCCTCACAAAAGGCTTCTGTTACCATTTATTGAGTATCTGTTCAGGAACACAAGGGGTACAGAGCAAGAGTTAACACACAAACATAAAAGTCATGGCTCCTGTCTATATGGAATATAAAATTAACTATGAAAAGAACTGTATGTCGGAAGGATATACTACCCAACTAGTTATCCTTGACCTAACAAAATAGGGGTACCAACAATATGCCAAAAACCATGTTAGGGTTTCTTTACAAATCCAATTACAAGAAAGGAATTCCATGAAACTCTGGTCTATGCTAGAGATCATCTATGATGTGAGCTGCAAAAGCCTGAAAAAGATGAACTCTTAAGACCAGCCTTCTTCCCTGTCCCAGGATGGGATTTAAAGTTAATTCATCCATCTACCCTGTTCTCTACCCACAGAATCTGGTAATCCTTTCTGACCTTGTTGCTAGGATAGGATTTAAAAGCAGCTCACCCTGCATCACAATGGAACCGGGAGGCTGTTCAGTTCCAAATATTGTCCACACCTGACCTTTACCTCCTCAGTCTTCCCCACCCTTTATTTGGGCAGAAGCCTGTCTCCCTTACAAGACTGAAGGCTCACCTGAGGGCAGGACTGCTATGCCCATCTTGGTACCCCTACCATTGTGCACAGTGCCTGGAACTTCGGAGAGGACCAACACTGCTTTAGTAAACTGAACCAAATTGTAAATGCGGCAGGAATAAGCACAGTATAAAGAAGCAGAAGACATCCAGGAAAAAGAAGATTGTTTTTCAAGTAGAAAAACTGAGCCTTAGGAAGATAAAATACAAATCCAAAGTCACTTGGTATCAGAATTGATAAAATACCCAAGTCTTAAAAACTAAGTCTGTACACTTAGACTGCCATGTTTCTGATCCACATAGAAAACCATCTACCTTATTTTAGGTTAAAAATTCTGCTTTTGAGATCTTAAATAGAAACTAATTATAAATACACAATTCTTGATGAGAAAGAGAATGAGACAAAATAATTGATAAAAGCAACATACTGGAATAATAATCAACTATGTGTCAATTTCAGTTCTCTCAATGACAGCCCAATCAATGAATCTGTCTTGGCACATAATTATTTGCAGTATCTTTAGTCCATAAGCAATCAATAAAGTCAAATGTCCAGTTGAATATTTTACAGCTAATGATTATACAATAACAGGCAGCAGAATATATACTGAGGGAGATTAAAGGAAGGATTTGACATGGCACCAATATTTTCCCTTTTAATTAGGGAAACTTTAATGCAAAATTTGAAACAGGCTGAATTGCAGCCTTTCTTTCTTAGTACTCTGCTAAATAACTGAAATTATGTTCAGAGATTTGGTTATTAAGCTACTAATTATCAGGCAATTCAAATGCTTCAGGAAATGATTTAAGCATCTTCCCCATTCTTCTGCCTGGGGACTGGCTTGGTGAGCCCACGTGGCTCTGCTTTTCCAGTAGGGGACAATATCCCATCTCCCCCAAGGAGGGAAAGGAGCCTTGTGCAGGGCCTCTGGCCTGGCTGTGCTGTTGGCCAGATGGCAGTATTCCCAGAGGAATTATAGGCTGGCTATCCTTGTGGTCAAGTTTCTCTGAGCCCTGCCATGAACTTGGTTTCACTAAAAATCCACCACAAATCAATTTTGTCAGTTTCCATTATTTCCTTTTTCACCAAGGAGTAGCCCAAGCCAGCATTGAATAATTCATGATGGTGGTGGTGTTGATCCTATTTTCTGGGTAGGAGAAACCTAAAGCCCCAGGAGCCCTTGGTCTGTGAGTGGTCCCCAGGCATTGGAGGGTCTGTGAGCGGTCCCCAGGCATTGGAGGACCTTCTTAGCACATGCTGCTGTGGGGGGAGGTTTAAATTCCTGTGCCCCTAGGAACTTCCTGTCTCTCACTGGTCCCTTTGTGAGCTACTTACATATTGGTAGACGTCAGGAAGGGGAGTTGCCAGGTTTGAACTTAGTGTAGCTTATTTAGGTCCAGAAAGATAATAATTAAATAGTAAGAGTCTTAATTGGCAAGGTCTAGGCAGAAATCAGATGAACAGTCTATATGTCAAGGTATTGGTAAGAAAGGAAAAGATACAGAAATAAGGAAATATATTGTTATTTAGGATATATACATGGGAATATATTAAACATAAGGTTTGCTGCCAGGCAACCCAAAATAGAAAAGAGTTATAACTGTGGCAAAGAATTCACAAATCATGAATAAGCAAACCCTGGACTGTGAGTTACTGTCTCAAAGACAGATTTCTCTGTTTTTAGGATAAAGGATGTAGGCTGCAGTGTTCCCTAGGAGCCAGCATTCTTACCTTACTGTCTTGGTTGAAGCCCGAAAGCCGGGACAGAATGGCAGGGAGCAAGGCTGGCTGGCTGCTCAGGCAGAACGTGAGGGTTGCGGGACTTGGGTGAAGCCACGTGGCCCGAGCCTGGCTCTTAGCTGGCAGGTCCAGGCTCTGTCCCTTCAGTGCACTCAGCAGAGAGTGGGCACCTTGGGGATTCAAGCCCTACTCGTGAGAGGCTTCCACATAAACTCAAGTGCCACTGTGCTCAGGTACAGGGACCTGTACCTACCAAGGGGCCTGGACCACAAGGGTCTGCAGGCAGAGTTTCTCTTCCCTGTGGACAGCTCACCTGTGGGGTCAACTAAAATCAGAAGGCTGGGTGGTGGGCACAGAGTGAGAGCAAAGGGAATGGAATGATTTTGAGGAGTAGTTCAGCAAGGCTCTGGAAATATCTGATAAAGTATCCCAGTTTCAAACAAGTTCATTCAAGTACATTTTTCCTCTATGACTAAATAGCTCTGGATAAACACTGATAGTCTGTAGCTCCCCCAAACTTTTTTTTCTATTTTTTTTTCTTTAATTTAGGAGGTACTGGGGATTGAACCCAGGATCTTGTACATGGGAAGCAGGCACTCAACCACTGAGTTACAGCCACTCCCCAGTCCAATCTTTTTGTAATTGAACTTTTAATTGTGAGATAATCATAGATTCACAGGTACTTACAAGAAATCATACGTAGATTCATCATTTCCCCCAAGGGTAACATTCACAAAACTATAGAACAATACACAAAAGAATATTGACATTGATTGCAGTAAAGATACAGAGCATTCCCATCACCCCAAGTTCCCCTCAATTGCCCTCTTACAGCCATACACAGTTCACTCCCAACCCAACCCTCCTTAACCACTGACAACCACTAATCTGTTCTTCATTTCTATAATTTTGTCATTTCAAGAATGTTATGTAAATGGCATCATATGGTGTATAGCTCTAAGGAGTGGGTTGTTTTTTTTTTTTTTTTACTCAGCATAATTCCCTGAAAATGCAGCCTAGTTGTTGTATGTATTCATAATTCATTCCTTTTTATTGCTAAATAGTACTCCATAGTTTGGATGTGCCACAGCTTGTTTTACCTGCTGAAGGACATCTGAATTGTTTCCTGTTTGGGGCTATAATGAATATGGCTGCTATAAACATTCATGTACAAGTTTGTGTGAACATAAACTTTTATTTCTATGGGAAAAAAGCCTAAGAATATAAGCACTGAGTCATATGTTAGCTGCATGTTTATATCTTTTTTTTTTAACTGCCAAATTATTTTCCAGAGGGCTATACCATTTTGTATTCCTAACAACAATGTATGAGTAACTGAGTTTCTTCACATCCTTTCCGGAATTTTTAATTTAAGCCATTCAGATTGGTATATAAAGAGAGCTCTTGGCTTGAATTTGCATTTCCCAAATGGTTAATGATTTTGACCACTTTTTGAAAGTAAGTTTCCATCTGTATATCATCTTCAGTGAAATGTATGTGCATGTCGTTTGCCCATTTTCTAACCAAATTGTTGTTGAGTTTTGAGAATTCTTATTACATGTTAGATACTAGACCTTTATTGGATATATGGTTCCCAAATATTTTCTCTCATTCTGTATGTTGTCTTTTCAATTTCTCCTTTTGATGAAGTCCAGTTTATCTATTTTTTTCATTTGTTTGTGCTTTTGATGTCATGCCTAAGAATTCTTTGCCTAATACAATGTTCTAAAGATTTTCCTCTGTAGAGTTTTATGGTCTTAGCCCTTATGTTTAGGTTGTTGATCCATTTTGAGTTAATTCTTCTATATAGTGTGAGGTAATGGTCTGATTTCATTCTTTTACATGTAGATATCCTGTTTTACCAGCACCATTTGTTCTTTCCCCTAATTTCTCTGGGTAGAAATTCCAGACCAGTGTTGAATAGCAGTGGTGAAAGGGGCATCCTTGTCTTGTCCCTGATCTTAGGGGGAAGTTTTAAGTCTTTCACTGTAGAGTATGATTGCAACTGTGGATTTTTTGTATATGCTGTTTATCATGATAAGAATGGGCCCTTCCATTTCTAGTTTTCTGAGAGTTTTTATCAAGAAAGGGTGCTTGACTTTGTCAAATATGTTTTCTGCATCAATTGAACAATCATGTTTTTTCCTTTCATTCTATTAATGTGATGTACTATGTTAATTGATTTTTCTTATTTTCTTATGTTGAACTCACCCTTGTGTATCTGGGATAACCCCACCTGATCATGGCATCCACTCCTTTTAATGTGCTACTGGTTTCAGTTTGCTAGTATTTTGTTGAGGATTTTTGCATCTATATTGATCTATAATTTTATTTTCTTATGATGCCTTTATCTGATTTTGGTATTAGGGGGTTGTTGGCCTCGTAGAATGAGTTAGAAAATGTTACCTGCTCTTTGAATTTTTAGAAGAATTTGAGAAGAATTGGTATTAATTTTTTTTTTTGGGTGTTTGGTAAAATCCACCAGTGAAGCCATCTGCTCCTGGACTTCTCTTTGTAGGGAAGTTTTGATCATTGATCAATCTCTTTACTTCTTGTTAATCTGATGAGACTTTCTACTTCTACTTGAGTCAGTTTAGATAAATTATACGTGTTTCTGGGAATTTGTCCATTTCATGCAGGTTATCTAATTTGTTGGTATAAATTGTTCATAGTATCTTCTTATAATCTTTTTTTCCTGGAAGGTCCAGAGTATGACTCCACTTTAATTTCTAGCTTTAGTTATTTGCATCTTATCTCTTTTATCTTTGTCAGTGTAGCTGAAAGTTTTGAAAATATTTTTCCAAAGAGTCAACTTTTGGTGTCATTGATTCTTTCTATTGTTTTTCTATTTCCTTTATCTCCATTCTAATCTTTATTGTTTCTTTCCTCTGCTCACTTTAAGTTTAGTTTGCTCTTCTTTTTCTAGTTCTTTAGGTATGAGTTAGGTTACTGATTTGGGATCTTCTCTTTTTTAGTGTTTATAGCTTGCAATTTTTAAAGCATCATAGCTATAAATTACACTCATCTTCAGTTATTTCATAATTTTCCTTGTGATTTTTTTCTTTGACCCTTTATTATTTAAAAGTATATTATTTAATTTCCAAATATTTGTGAATTTTCCAGTTTTTGTCCACTATTGATTTCTAGCTTCATTCTGTTGTGCCCAGGAAGATACTTAGTATGATTTAAGTCATTTGAATTTATTATTTTTTAAGGATTTATTTATTATTCCTTCCTCCCCCATTGTCTGCTCTCTGTGTCCATTTGCTATGCATTCTTTTGTGTCTGCTTGTTTTCTCTTTAGGTGGCACCTGGAACCTATCCTGGGACCATCTAGCATGGGAGAGTGGCACTCGATCTCTTGTGCCACCTCAGCAGGTCTGTTGTGTCTCTTACTGTCTCTCCTCTGTGTCTCTTTTTGTTGCATCACCTTGCTGTGCCAACTCTCAGCTTGGGCCAGCTTACCATGCAGGCCAGCACTCCTGAATGGGCCAGCTCTCCACTCGGGCAGCTCACTGCTTGGGCCAGCTTGCCTTCATGAAGCTCCCCAAATTGAACCCTGGACCTCCCATATGGTAGATGGGTTCCCAATCACTTTAGCTACATCTGCTTCCCCATTTGAATTTAACACTTGTTTTGTAACCTAACTATGGTCTCTTCTGGAGAATGATCCATGTGTCCTCAAGAAAAATGTACATTCTACTGTTGTTGAGTGAAGTGTTCTATATATGTCTGTTAGCTCAAGTTGGTTTAGAGTATCATTCAAACCTTCTGTTTCCTTATTGGTCTTCTTTCTAGATGTTCTATCAATTATTGAGAGTGGTGTGTTAAAGTTTCCTATTATTAATGTAGAATTGCCAATTTCTCCTTTCAAATCTGTCAGTATTTGCTTCATATATTTTTGGGGTTCTGCTGTTAGGTGCATGTATGTTTATATTTGTAATATCTTCTTGATTAATCAATCCTTTTATTAATATATATTATCCTTTCTTGGTCTCTTTTAACAGTGTTTGACTTGAGGTCTATTTTGCCTGATATTAGCATATAGCTACCCCAGCTCTCTTTTAGTTAGTATTCGCATGGAACATTTTTCCCCCATCCATTTGCTTTCAACCTACTTGTGCCTTTGAATGTTAAGTTGTCTCTCTTGTAAACAGCATATAGTTGAATTGTGCTGTTTCATCCATTCCACCAATCTCTGCCATTTGATTGGGGAGATTAATTCATTTACATTTAGAGTAATTACCAATAATGCAGGATTACTTCTGTGATTCTGCTATTTGGTTTTTGAAAGTCTTATAACTTTTTTGTCCTTCATTTCTTACATTGCTCCTACATTTGTGTTTAGTTGATCTTTTTAAATGAACCTTATAGAATCCCTTCTCATTTCCATTCGTGTATATTTTGTTGATATTTTCTTTGTGTTTACCAGAGGGCTTAAATTTAACATCCTAAATATACAACAACCTCATTTGATTTAATATCAACTTAATTTCAGCAGCATATGCAGACTATGTTCCTATACCCCTCTACCCCCTTCATCATGTTCTTGTTTCTGTCTCACAAATTTCATCTCTATACATTGTATGCCTAACACCATAGATTTGTTATTACTTTTTATGCATTTTTATTTTAGATCACATAAGTAGAAAGTGGAGCTACATTCCAAAACTACAGTGATCCTGGCATTTGTATTTACCCATATAGTTCTCAATCTTTATCTATTAATTGGCATCTTTAGACCATTTACATTTAATATAATTATTGATGTTAGGGCTTAAGTTTGCCATTTTACTTTTTGTTTTCTGTTTGCTCTCTATTTTATTTCTCTGTTTTCTTTTTCTGCTTTCTGGTGGGTTTCTTGAGCTTTTATAATTCCATTTTGATTTATCTTTAGCATTTTTCAGTGCATCACTTGATATAGCTTTTTTAGTGGTTGATTTAATTAAGTATCATATTATATGTACATAACTTATTATAATCTATTTGTGTCTTCATTTTATCAGTTCAATAAGCAATCTTATCTCCCTGCATTCCTTTAATTCTTCACCCATTTATATATAATTGTCTTAAATATTACTGTGTATTCATTTAGAACCACTTCAGACAATGTTATAATTTTTCCTTCGACCATCAAACATGGTTTAGAAAACTCAACAGAGGAAGGATCTATTGTATTTTACTTATCATAGTCTTCCTTTCTGATGTCCCAAAGTTTGTCCTTTTATCATTTCATTTTTGGTTAGGACTGCTTTTAGCCAATTAAATTTAGCTTTTAAGGTGTATCTTAAAATACATGAAGAAAAATTCTCTTACTTTTCTTTCATGTGACAGTGTATTGATTTCCCCCTCATTCCTGAAGGATATTGTTGCTGTATATTGGATTTTTGTTTCTTTTCTTTCAGCACTTGAAAAATGTATAACTTCCTTCTGGCATCCATGGTTTCTAATAAGAATCTGCTTTTATGCTCATTGTTTTCCCCATAATAGGTAAAGTGTTCTTTCTCTCTTACTGCTTTCATGAACTTTTTGTCTTTAGTTTTCAGAAATTTGATGTAACTTTTCATAGATTTATTTGGGTTTACCCTATTTAGGATTTGATCATCTTGAATCTGTAAGTTTAAACCTTTTGCCAATTTGGGGAAATCTTCATCCATTATTTCTTAGATTAATTTTTCAGACCTCCTCTCTTTCACCTTTCCTTCTGGGATTCTGATGATAAGAATGTTAGATCTTTTTAAAATTGTTATTGTCCTACAGGCCCCTTAGGCTTTGTTTGTTTTGTGGTTTTTCAGTTTCTTTTCTTTTTGTTTTACAAATTGGATAATTTCTATTGTTCTATCTCAACTTTCTCTGATTCTTTCCTCTGTCATCTCCATTATGTTGTTGAGCCCATTCATTGAGGTTGTTTTGTTTTTACTTCATTTATTGTATTGATTCTTTATATCTTCTATTTCTTTGTTGAGACTTTCTATTTCTTTGCTGAGATTATTTGTTTCCAGTGTGCTCATAATTTTTTATGAAAGACTTTTACTATGTCTGCTTTAAAGTCTTTGCCAGATAATTTTAGTACCTCTTTCA
The DNA here is from genome assembly GCF_030445035.2 of Dasypus novemcinctus. Classification (NCBI taxonomy): domain Eukaryota; kingdom Metazoa; phylum Chordata; class Mammalia; order Cingulata; family Dasypodidae; genus Dasypus; species Dasypus novemcinctus. The sequence continues at coordinate 36,020,746 of NC_080681.1, read as the reverse complement.
TCTCAGTATTGGCATCTATTATTGTCTTTTTTCATTCGGGCGAGGTCTTCCTAGTTCTTGGTATCACGAGAGATTTTTGATGGAAACTTGGACATTTCTGGATGTTATGTTATGAGATTCTGAATCTTAATTAAGCCTTGTATTTTAGCTTGTTTCTGCTGATACCACTCTGGCAGAGGAAGGAGCAGGTGCTACCTCCTTTCTTCCAGGCAAGTGTAGAAGTCCAGATTCCCCAAATGGCCTCCCTGGACACCAAAGTCAGATGATGGGTTGCTTATTACTACTGTATGAGTGTGGGAGAACTGGCTTCTCACTAGACTTTCACTGATACTTCTCTTATGTATCCCTTTTTCTAGTCTCCATGCAGATATTCTATTTTTTTCCTGTTTTCATATTTTGAAAATAATTGATTGGGCTATAACTTTTTTCATATGTAGTTATGCCTTGATTAAGTCTAGGGGAACCGCACTGCCTACTTTGACCCCAAAATGTTTTTTCATCTGCATGTAGCAATTCTTGCCTATAATATTTGGATTTTTGCAGTTTTCTAGGTCTTAAGTCTCACAGAGTCAATTTATCCCCAATTTCTGGACTAACTTATTCTGTCCTTCTATGAACTTTCTACAGTCTCCTGTCTTACATTGCTTGGTTGGTCTCTTGCCTTCCTTAAAAGTCATTGGTTAAAGAGAAAGTCAGAGTCAACTATCCAATTAAAGGTGAAATATCAAAATAAGTCTATTCTCAAAGGCATAGAGTATCTCAGATACACAGCCTATGAAAGGGTAGGAATGCATAGCTCATATCCCTTTATGAATAGAATCACTACTACAGTGTTTTCATCTGCAAGGAACACAATGCTTGCTGTGCTGCATGTGGGGAAGTCTCCTTTCTGCCATGGGTGCAAGACAGCCACAGTTGTCTCTAACTCCCTAACACTTAGCACATTGTCTAACAGTAAAAGCTCTTTTAATATGTGTCTACATTGAGTGCCAAAGTGCATAGCCCTAGGGAGGATGGGGCACGGAGAGGAGTGGAAGTAGTGTTAGAATGTAGGTGCTATTATTTATTAATTGCCTGTGAACTTCATTCATTCATCCATTTACCAAATATTAATTGAATATTGTAGCAGTTTGATATGATTGATGAATTTCAAAAAGAAATATTGGGTTATGCTTGTAATCTGATCTGTACCTGGGCATAGCTGAGTTATGATTAGGACGTTGAGTCCCCACCCCTTGGTGGTTGGGGATTCACAGATAAAAGGCATGGTGAAGAACAGAGTTGGGGATTTCTGATGTTAGAGTTTGATGCTGAAGATCCAGGAAGTCAGCACCCAATGGAAAGAGAAGCCAGCACCAGGAAGGAAGGAACCTTGAACCCGGAGAAAAACAAGCCCCAGGAACATAGGAACCCAGGAAGCCTGAACCCTCACAGACATTGTCAGCCATCTTGCTCCAAATAGACTTTGGTAAGGGAAGTAACTTATGCTTTATGGCCTGGTATCTGTAAGCTCCTACCTCAAATAAATACCCTTTATAAAAACCAAAAAGTTTCTGGTATTTTGCATCAGCATGCCATTGGCTGACTAATACAAATACCTACTGTCCACTAGACCCTGTGCAAGGTCCAGGGTGTCTTGAATTGCATTCCCTGGAAAACAGACTCTGTGTGTGTACAGGAGATTTGTTGGGGAGGGCTTTCAGGAACAACATCCATAAGAGAGTTGTGGAAGCAGAGCTGTGCAGAGGAGAAGTTGAATTGTGATGCAGCTGCAGCTGAGGCCTTGGCAGATACCAAAGAGATCTGGAACTGGGATGACCCTTCAGAGTTAGCCTGAATTAAGGCAATGGACTCACATTGACTTGTCACTGGATGAGGGCTAATGCTTGGGCAAGGCAGCTCTATTCAGCCAGGTGCAATTCCAGAAGAGAGACTCATCTGTGAACTGAGAGTTGGCAGCAATCCAGGCAGCTGGCGAAATGGGAGCATCTGGGTAATATACCACAGCACCCCCAACATGGAGCTACCAAGAGATGGGTAGGACAGAGTTTCTGCTCTCTTGAAGATGGCAGTTGGAATAGGTGGGACAGACATGTAGATAAATGATTATAATCAGCTATGATAAGTGTGAGGAGAGCAGGAAGTTAAAGTGCCTTATAAACTCACAGCAGGAAGCAATCACCTCCTCTGGGTCAGTCAAGAAAGACCTCTCTTCAGCAATGCCCTTGCTTTGCTTTTTTGTTTTGAAGAGAAAAAATTCCATGCCATCATATCTCACAGAGTAGGTAGTGAATTACAAAAGCTTGAATTTGCTTTGAAAGATGAAGTCTGTACTTTACCAAGTAAAGAAAAGTAAATTATGCAATAATGGAGCCAATATTTTCAGTGAGTTAGTGCCACAGGCACCCTGAGCTCAGATCTGGAAGAGAGGAAAAGAGAGCTTGTGGGTTACATGTAATGTGAGAAATAACCTTTTAAACTTTTATGCCCCTCTCTAGGGCAAGAATACTATTCTTTAAAAGGTTAGTCTACTACCAAAATAAGATAAAAAGAAAAAAAAAAAAAAGAGGTTACTTCATGTTTCAATCCAGAATCAATTTTTCCATTAAAAATAAATAGTACTTTAAGTAACATGTGATATGTTCAGCTAGAGCTAGAGGCTAGATGAAACTTTTATGTCTACCGTCCTGGTGATTTGGAAAGACTGTTGAACTATGAAGAACAAAATGTAAATGTCTCTGATCTTCTGAAACTTGGATTGCCCACCTAACCTACTCATAACAGAATATCACTTTTGTTTGATGGGCTTCAGCCCCCCAGTGGTTCCTTTGTGCCCAATGTTGTGTGATCATTAGCAAAGTCCAGAGCTCTTCTCCTTTTCATCTCCACTGACAGGGGTTCACTGCCCTTTAGGAATTTATAGTTCAGTTGGAGAGTCACAGAAACATGAAACAACTAGAGAGTGATTTGCAGACAACATAAGCAAGTGTGTGTGTGTGTGTACTACTGAGAGTTCTTGAAGAGTTTAGAAGAATATGAGAAACGAAGAACACCTCTTAAAAGAGGATGGTATGGAGCCACATTATGATGGAAGTCATGGATCTGTAGAGAGGATACGGGGACATTTGAGAATGAGACATAGAGGAACAAGCCCAGAGGAGGAAATGGCTAACATGTGTGCAGGATTTAGAATATCAGATTGTATCCCTTTTTGGAAAGTACAAAACCCATTGTAACAAGAAGGAAACTTATTACTCAAAATTACAGAGAAACTTACATCTGTGACCTTAGACACTTTTATCTATTTGCTCACTTTCTTTGGAAATTCTGAAGGGATTAAATTTTTGTTCTGGATAAAAATATTCTTGGCCATGTAAGATAGCACGAACCACCAGAAAGATGCCTTCTAATTAAGAGACTTTAATAGTATCCAGTACCAATATCTGTCTGATGCTTGAGTCTCTTTAGTGACACACCAAGCATAGCCAAGACTTCATTTAGCCTTTGCTTGCACAAATCTAGTGTTATAAAATTCACTTTCTCCTTTCCTTTTTAAAATGTATATATTTATTAGAGAAGTGTTGTAAGTTTACAGGAAAAAAAATCATGCAGAAAATACAATTTCCCATATTTCTCCTCCTTCCATTTTAAAACAGCTTGTAGTAGTATGGTATCTTTGTTATAACTGATGAAAGATTATTATTAATGTACTATTAACTATAGTCCATAGTTTATATTAGGGTTCACTGTGTTGTACAGTCCTATGGCATTTTTGGTTAAATTTTTATTCTAACATTTTCCCTTTTAATTGTATTCAGTGCTGAGAATTATGCTCCCTGTGTTGTGCTACAATCACCACCATCCATAACTAAAATTTTTCCATCATACGAAACAGAAATTCTGTACCAGTTAAGCATTAACTCCTCGTTTCCTATACATACACCTACTCTGGCCTCTGGTATCCTACATTCTAGTTTCTGACTTCATGAATTTATTTGTTCAAGTTATTTCATATCACTGAGATCATATGATATTTGTCCTTTTGTGTCTGGTTTATTTCACTCAATATAATAGCCTCAAGGGTCATCCATGTTGTCACATGTATCATCCTTTTTACAGCTGAATAATATTCTATTGTATGTATATATCACATTTTGTTTATCCATTCACCTGTTGATGGACACTTGGGTTGCTTCAATTTTTTGGCAAATGTGAATAACGCAACTATGAATATCAGTGTACAAATATCTTTTTGAGAACATGAATTCAATTTTTATTAATTCTAGGTGTATACCTAGAAGTGGGATTGCAGGGTCATATAGTAATTCTATATATACCTTTCTGAGGAGCTTCCAAACTGTTTTCTAAATCCCCACCAAAATGAACAAATACTCCTATTTCTCCACATCCTCTCTAACACTTGCTGTTTTCCAATTTTAAAAAAAATGTAGCCATTCTAGTGGGTATGAAATGATATCTCACTGTGGTTTTGATTTGTATTTCACTAACAGCTAATGATGTTGAGCATCTTTTCATGTGATTTTTTGATATTTGCATATCTTATTGGGAAAAATGTCTACTCAAGTCTTCTGCTCATTTTTAAATTGGGTTATCTTTTGTTGCTGAGTTGCAGGATTTCTTTTTACATTCTGGATATTTTCAGATATGTGGTTTCCAAATATTTTCTCCCACTCAGCAGCTTGTCTTTTTACTTTCATGATGAAGTCCTTTGATATGCAAAAGTCTTTAATTTTTATGAGGTCCCTTTATCTACTTATTTCTTTTGTTGTTTGTGCTTTTGGTATACTGTCTAAAAAACCATTACCTAACAGTACTGAAGATGTTTCTCTATATTTTCTTCTAGGAGATTTATAGTTTGGGTTCTTATATTTAACTCTTTAATCCATTTTGAGTTGATTTTTACATATGGTGTGAGGTCGGGGTCCACCTTCATTCCTTTGCATATAGATATCCAGTTTTCCCAGCACTATTTGTTGAAGAGATTATTTTTCCACACTAAGTGGACTTTACACCCTTGTCAAAAAAAGTTGACCAAAGATGCAAGGATTTATTTCTGAACTCTCAATTCAATTCCCTTGATCTATCCTTAGGCCAGTACCATGCTGTTTTGATTACTATAGCTTTGTAAAAAGCTTTAAAATCAAGAAGTGTGTGTACCCCAACTTTGTTCTTCTTTTTCAAGATGCCTTTGGCTCCTGAAGCGTCATTTACCCTTCCCTATAAATCTGATAACTGACTTTTCCATTTCTGCAAAGAAGGCTATTAGAATTTTTATTGGGTTTGCACTGAATCTGTAAATTGCCTTGAATAGAACTTACGTCTTAACATTATTTAGACTTCCAGGCCATGAATACAGAATATCTTTCCATTTATTATTTTTATTTATTTTGGCAAGGTTTTGTAGTTTTCCATGTGAAAGTCCTTTACATCCTTGGTTAAATTTATTTCCAGATATTTCATTCTTTTTTCCAGTTACTGTTGTAAATGGAGTTTTCTTCTTGATTCCCTCTTTAAACTGTTCAATATATAGTGTATAGAACAGTACTGAGTTTTGGGTATTGATCCTGTACTTTGTCACTTTGCTGAATTATTTATAAGCTCTAGTAGCTTTGCTGTGGATTTTTAAGGATTTTTCTATATATAGGATCATGTCATCTGCAAATAGGGAAAAATTTACTTCTTCCCTTCTGATTTAGATGTATTTTATTTCTTTTTCTTGACTAATTTCTCTAGCTAGAAATTTTAGTACAATGTTGAATAACAGTGATTACACTGTACATCCTTGTCTTGTCCCTGGTCTTTGAGGGGAAGCTTCCAGTTCTTCAACAATGAGTATGATGCTAGCAATGGGTTTTTCATATAGGTGCTTTATCATGTTGAGGCAGTTTCCTTCCACGCCTAGTTTTCTAAGTTTTTTTTTTTTTTTTTTTTTTAATCAAGAAGCAGTACTGGATTTTGGGAAATGCCTTTTCTGCATCAATTGAGATGATCGTGTGTTTTTTCCCCTCACTCTGTTAATGTGGTGCATTGCATGAATTGATTTCCTTATATTGAATCATCCTTGCATATCTGGGATAAATCCAGCTTGAACATGGTGCATATTCTCTTAATGCCCTGTTGGATTTGGTTTGCTAGTATTTTGTCAATGATTTTGAATCTATGTTCAAAAAGTATATTGGTCTGTATTTTTCTCTTCTTGGGAAATCTTTATCTGGCTTTGGTATGAGGATGTTATTGGCTAATAAAACAAATTAGGGAGTGTTCCCTCCTCTTCAACTTTTTTGAAGTGTTTGAACAGGATAGGTTTTTAATTCTTTTTGGAATATTTGGTATAGTTCACCTGTGAAACCATCTGATCCTGGGCTTTTCTTTGCTGGGAGGGTTTTTGTTTGTTTGCTTTTTAGAGCTACCCAAATACTTTTTTAATTGTTTGTTTTGTTTTTACTATGTCTTTATTTATTTTTAAAAGATACTTAGATTACATTAAATGTTACATAAAAAAATACAAGGGAGTCCCATATGCCGCACTCCCCACACCTCCCAATTTTCCCCACATTGACAACTTCTTTCATTAGTGTGGTACATTCATTGCAATTGATGAACACATTTTGGAGCATTGCCACTAAGCATGGATTATAGTTTACATTGTAGTTTACACTCTTTCCCACTCAATTCTGTAGGTTATGGCAGGATATATAATGGCCTGTTGTTGCAATGTCATTCAGGACAATTCCAACTCCTGAAAATGCCCACATATTACACTTCTTTTTCCCTCTCCCTAACTTCAGCACCTCCAGTGGCCATTGTCTCCACATCAATGACAATTTCTTCCATTGCTAGAATGACAATAAGTCTATAGTAGAAGACTGTAAGTCCACTCTAGTCCATATTTTATTCCCCAGTCCTGAGGATTCTGGGATGGTGATGTACATTCCACCTCTAACTGACAGGGGGCATCAATCCCATACGGCTGATGAATGGGATTCTCTTGCAGTTGTAGACTCTCTTGGTTCCTTGGTGTGTTGGTTGTGCATTCTAACCTCCTTGTTAGTTGTCCTGAGTGAGTCCAATAAACTGGAGAGTAGGTGTTACAACTCCACTGAGGCTTAAGGGCCAGCTGGCACATGGACAACCCAGAGATTCAAGTCTCTTGGGCGTACACCTACCAATGCCAGCACCAACTATAGGTTCAAATAAAAGGGATGGAGGAGGCATGTATACAGAAGTCACATCTGAGTCCAACTCTGTCACACTTGGGAGCAAAAACTCCAAAGTGGGGCTAAACAGCAAGGCACTAAATTCTGGAGCTATCTGACATGACTGTAGGACCTGGGTGTCTCCAGAGCTCTCAGGAGCCCCACTATTTGGGGTAGTATCTACTTTGGCAGTCTGTGAGATCCTGCTGAGATGTGCACAAGTGTTACCTCTCTGATGACCACTTGACTCACTTTGTTTGTTTTTTTTTTCCAAATTGTACTCAATTTATTCATTTTTTTTACAAGATATTACATTAAAAAAATATGAGGTCCCCTTCACCCCCACCACCCCCACCCACCACTCCCCCCACAATAACACTCTCCCCCATCATCATATCACATCCATTGCATCTGGTGAGTACATCTCCGGGCATCGCTGCACCCCATGTCCCATGTTCCACACCATAGCCCACACTTTCCCACGTTCCATCCAGTGGGCCATGGGAGGACATACAACATCCGGCAATTGTCCATGGGGCACCACCCAGGACAACTCCAAGTCCTGAGAATGCCTCCACATCTCTTCTTTTCCTCCCTTTCCCCATACCCAGCAGCCACCATGGCCACTTTTTCCACATCAATGCCACATTTTCTCGATTATTAACCACAATAGTTCATGAATAGAATATCATTGAGTCCACTCTGATCCTTACTGTATTCCTCCTTCCTGTGGACCTTGGTTTGGTTGTGTCCATTCCACATCTATGTCAAGAAGGGGTTTAGATTCAACATGGATATTGGATGCAATCCTCCTGCTTTCAGTTGTAGGCACTCTAGGCTCCATGGTGTGGTGGTTGACATTCTTCAACTCCATTGTTGGCTGAGTGGAGTAAGTCCAATAAATCAGAGTGTAGGAGCTGAAGTCTGTTGAGGTCAGGGCCTGGCTATCATATTGTCAGTTCAGAGATTCAAATCCCCTAGATATATCTTAAGCCCCAGCACCAACTACAATTCCAGTAAAGTAGTATGAAAGTCTTGTGAAAAGAGATCCTATCTGAGTCCAGTTCCATCACGCAGAAACACCAGCTCCAAAGAAGGGCCAACTGACGTGGCAGTGAACCCCATCTGCCATGACCATAGAATCTGTGGGTCTCTTTAGCCCTCAAAAGGACCAATACCTGGGGTTGTATCTACTTTATCTGTCTCTGAGACTCTGCTCAGATGTGCAATCCTTCTGACAACCTCCAGACCCTTTTTTAGAGACTCATAGCCATATAAACTCATTTGTCCTTTCCATTTCCCCCTTAATTTAGGTCAAACAGCATTTTTAACTCCTGTTATTATATGTAGACAGGGATATTCTGCTGGTCTGCATTGAACCTTTAATTCAAGGTCATTTTCTAGTTGCATCATCAGTTGGTACTTGGTAGTGGTCCCTTGGTGCCAGGGAGGCTCATCCCTGGATGTCATGTCCTACACTGGGGGGAAGACGTTTCATTTACATGCTGAGTTTGGCTCCGAGACTGGCCACATTTGAGTAACACGGAGGCTGTCAGGAGGGAACTCTTAGGCACAGTGCTGCTCTAGGCCTTGTTCTTATTTCAGGTGTGTAGGCTCACAAGCATAGTAATTAGTATCAGGGGCTCACTGTTGGACCCTCATTCCTTCCTGGTCCTTACTGTTGCACCTGGGGGACTGCCGCTGCCCCCCTAGGGACCACGACAGAGCCCCCCCCCCCAGCCAGGAACCCGGTTCCCCACCAGCTGTTGTTTTTAATTGTTTCCACTATGAGTATATCCAAACATTCCCATGCACCCTGGACACATGCCCTGTATAACTCCCTGTAAACCATATATCCCCTGTCAATAACATCCCATACCAGTAATCCTCCGCTGCCATTGTTGAACCACTCTGTGATCCAAAACTTCCTGAAAAGTGAAGCCCAGTATAATGTCAGGTTCCCTTACTAGTAAAATGGAATATAGCGATGAGTTTAAAGGTTAGATATAGAATACATACTGATTTGGAAAAGTTCTACATCCTATCTTTTTCTTTTCTTTTTTCCTAATTATTGAGCTTCTCTTCACAAGAGCCTTAGATCACAGTAACTCATATATACAATATACAATACTCCCACACATCCACCATAAACCTTTTCCCTTCCACAGTGATAATCTTTTAACTTATTCATATCATATTTACTGAAACTGATGTACAGACTCCGAGACAATAGCTTTCAAACAAGATGACCTCTGTGCTTACATTGTGGTCCATACTTTAGGCTATACAGTTTTCTAAATTTTTTAGTTATCCTATGTTTTACATTATGGTTTACATTATTAGTCTGTTGTCCCCTATATGTTTTTGGTGTAATATTACATGTTTTATATCCATCCTTGTGTACTCTCATGAAACTCCTCTCTGGCCCCACATTTACCTTGGTTCCATCCATTCTACATCCATTTCCCCCTCCCCTTGGGGCCTACAGTGACAGCCAATCTCCATTTCCTGAGGAGCCACGTCCAGCGATACTTGCAACCGTGTTCAGGGCCTGACTTGCTCAACTGCCCTAATGCCCTGGGAGCCACCCTTTCTCTTGAGAGATACAGTTCCCTCTATTTGATGGCATTAGTCCTCCCCAGGATGTGGGTCCACCCCCACTCTCACTATATGGGTCTCTACCCAATGGTACAACCCACCCGGGCAAAATGAGCATTCAGACATTCCCCAGGAGTCCGTCCTGCGTCAGACCATACCCTCCGAGCATCCTAAACAGGTAACCCTCCTAGTTATATTTTGATATGGTTTTCTCAGCATTTTACTCTCAACCAACACCTGACAATCTCCTATGTTCGTATGTTGCCCATCCCTCCCCCCAATTTTTTGGGCAATATTACCCATCCGCCCATCCCCAGCCCCCCTCAAACCTGCAAAGCCCCACCCAAAGGCAACCCCATGCCCCCATTTTATCTCTTCTTTGTGCTCATACTTACTGCCAGCTCATCATAGATTCCACCCCTGCAGACGTCAGCTCACATCCTTCCTCCACCCCCCAATTTCCTGTAAGCCTATCTTCCAGTCTCTAGCTCTCTGAGGCAGCTTGCTTATTTCATATCATTGAGGTCATGTAGTATTTGTCCTTCAATGCCTGGGTTGCTTCACTCAGCATAAGATTCTCAAGATTCATCCATGTTATCACATGTGCTTGTAGTGTATTTGTTCTTAAAGCCGAGTAGTATTCCATTGTATGTATATACCACATTTTATTGATCCACTCATCTGTTGATGGGCATTTGGGTTGATTCCAACTTTTGGTGATAGTGAACAATGCTGCTATGAACATTGGTGTGCATTTATCGGTTTGTGTCCTTGTTTTCAGTTCTGCTGGGTATATACCCAGCAGTGGAATTGCTGGGTCTTATGGCAAATCTATGGTTAGTTTTTTGAGAAATCGCCAAACTGTCCTCCAGAATGGTTGTATCCTTCTGCATTCCCACCAGCAGTGGATGAGTGTTCCCATTTCTTCACATCCTCTCCAGCATTTGTATTCTGTTTTTTTCATAGCTGCCAATCTTATGGGAGTAAGATGGTATCTCATTGTAGTTTTGATTTGCATTTCCCTGATAGCTAGAGATTTGGCGCATTTTTTCTTGTGCTTTTTTAGCCATTTGTATTTCTTCTTTGGAGAAGTGTCTGTTTAAATCTTCTTCCCATTTTTTAAATGGGTTGTTTATCTTTTTATTTTCAAGATATAGGAGTTCTTTATATATGCAAGTTATAAGTCTCTTATCAGATATATGGTTGCCAAATATTTTCTCCCATTGTGTAGGTTCCCTTTTTACTTTCTTGACAAACTCCTTTGAGGTGCAGAAGGCTTTAATTTTGAGGAAGTCCCATTTATCTATTTGTTCTTTTGCTGCTCGTGCTTTTGGTGTGATATTCATGAAGCCATTTCCTATTACAAGGTCTTGTAGATGTTTCCCTACACTGCTTTCCAAGGTCTCTATGGTCTTGGCTCTTATATTTAGGTCTTTGATCCATCTTGAGTTGATCTTTGTATAAGGTGTGAGATGGTAATCCTCTTTCATTCTTCTACATATGGATATCCAGTTCTCCAGGCACCATTTGTTGAATAGGCCTTTCTCTTCCAGTTGAGAGGGTTTGGTGGCTTTATCGAATATTATATGGCAATACATATGAGGTTCTATATCAGAACTTTCAATTCGATTCCATTGGTCTGTGTGTCTCTCCTTATGCCAATACCATGCTGTTTTCACTACTGTGGCTTTGTAGTATGTTTTGAAGTCAGGTAGTGTGATTCCTCCAATTTCGTTTTTCTTTTTCTATATGTCTTTGGCTATTCGGGGCCTCTTTCCTTTCCAAATAAATTTCATAGTTAGTTTTTCTTGTTCCTTAAAGAAGGTTGTGTTGATTTTTCTTGGGATTGCATTGAATGTGTAGATCAGTTTTGGTAGGATAGACATCTTAATAATATTTAGTCTTCCTATCCATGAACAGGGAATATTCTTCCATTTATTTAGGTCTTCTTTGATTTCCTTGAACAGTCTTGTATAGTTCTCGGTGTATAAGTTTTTTACATCTTTAGTTAAATTTATTCCTAAACACTTGATTTTTTTATTTACTATTGTGAATGGTATTTGTTTCTTGATTTCCTCCTGATCTTGCTCATTATTGGTGTACAGAAATGCTACTGATTTTTGCACATTGATCTTATAACCTGCGGCTTTACTAAACTCATTTATGAGTTCTAGAAGCTTTGTTGTAGACCTCTCAGGGTATTCTATGTATAGGATCATGTCATCTGCAAATAATGAAATTTTGACTTCTTCCTTTCCAATTTGAATGCCTTTTATATCTGGTTCTTGCCTCAGTGCTTGAGCAAGTACTTCCAAGACAATGTTAAATAGAAGGGGAGACAGTGGGCATCCTTGTCTTGCTCCTGACTTTAGAGGGAAGGGTTTTAGGATTTCTCCATTGTAAACAATGTTGGCTGTAGGTTTTTCATATTTACTCTTTATCATGTTCAAAAAATTTCCTTGTATTCCAATCTTTTGGAGTGTTTTTATCAAGAAAGCGTGCTGTATTTTGTCAAATGCTTTTTGTGCATCTATAGATATAATCATGTGATTTTTTTCCTTCAATCTGTTTATATGGTGTGTTACATTGATTGATTTTCTTATGTTGAACCATCCTTGCAACCCTGGAATGAATCCCACTTGGTCGTGCTGTATAATTCGTTTAATGTGTTGTTGAATATGATTAGCAAGTATTTTGTTAAGTATTTTTGCGTCTAGGTTCATTAGAGAAATTGGTCTGTAATTTTCCTTTCTTGTGGTGTCTTTGTTTGGCTTTGGTACTAGGGTAATGTTGGCATCATAGAAGGAGTTAGAAAATGTTCTTTCTGTTTCAATTTTTTGGAATAGTTTCAGCAGGATTGGTGTTAGTTCTTTCCGGAATGTTTTGTAGAATTCACCTGTGAAGCCGTCTGGCCCTGGGCTCTTCTTAGTTGGGAGGTTTTTAATGACTGATTCTATCTCTTTACTTGTGATTGGTTTGTTGATATCATCAATTTCTTCTTTTGTCAATATGGGCTGCTTATGTGTTTCTAGGAATTTGTCCATTTCCTCTAAATTGTCATTTTTGTTGGAATATAGTTTTTCAAAGTATCCTCTTATGATAGTCTTTATTTCTGTGGGGTCAGTGGTGACATCTCCTTTCTCATTTCTTATTTTGTGTATTTGCCTCTTCTCTCTTTTTTTTCTTTGTTAGTCTCGCTAAAGGTTTGTCAATTTTGTTGATTTCTCAAAAAACCAGCTCTTGGTCTTGTTTATCTTTTCAAGTGCTTTCTTATTTTCTATTTCATTTAGTTCTGCTCTTATCTTTGTTATTTCCTTCCTTCTTCTTCCTGTGGGCTACTTTGTTGTTGTTTTTCTAATTCCTCCAAATGTGCAGTTCTTCAATTTTTGCTCTTTCTTCTTTTTTGATATATGAATTTATGGCTATAAATTTCCCTCTCAGTACTGCTTTTGCTGCATCCCATATATTTTGGTATGTTATGTTATCATTATCATTTGTTTCAAGGTAGTCATTGATTTCTTTTGAGATTTATTCTTTGACTCGCTGTTTTTCTAAGAGTGTGCTGTTTAATTTCCAAATCATGGTGTGAAATCTGGGCCTCTGGCCCTTGCAAATTTCCAGCTTCACTCCACTGTGGTCAGCGATATTATTTTGTATGATTTCGATCTTTCTAAATTCATTAAGCCTTTCTTTGTGGCCTAGCATATGGTCTATCTTGGAGAATGATCCATGTGCACTTGAGAAAAATGTATCTTCTGCTGTGTTTGTGTGTAATGATCTATATATGTCTATATCCAGCTCTTCTAATATACTGTTCAAACATTTTGTTTCTTTAGTGATTCTCTTTTAAGATGTTCTGTCCAGAGTTGATAGTGGTGTATTAAAATCCCCCACTATAATTGTAGATGCATCTATTCTTTCACTTAGTTTTTCCAGTGTCTGCCTCACGTATTTAGAGGCACCCTTGTTAGGAGCATAAATATTTATGATTGTTCGATCTTCTTGACAGATTGTCCCTTTCACTAATATGTAGTATCCTTCTTTGTCTCTCACAATTGTTTTGCATTTAAAGTCTATTTTGTCTGATATTAATATAACTACTCCTGCCTTTTTTTGGTTATGTTTGCTTGTAAGATTTTTTTCCAATCATTTACTTTCAGCCTCCATGAGTCTCTGGGTCTAAGATGTGTCTCTTGTAGACAGCATATAGATGGGTCATATATCCTTATCCAATGTCCCAGTCTGAATCTTTTGATAGGTGAGTTTAATCCATTGACATTCAGTGTTATTACTTTCAAGGAATTATTTGTGTTAGCCATATTTTGATTGGATTTGTGTTTGTCATATTTTGTTTGTTTGGTTTTTTTTCTTCCTTTCTCTTTTTGTCTTTTTTGTTGCTCTTACACTCTCTTCCAACTCTGCCTGTCCTGTTTTTTCCTTTCTTCCTGCAGAACTCCCTTTAGAATTTCTTGAGGGGGAGGTTTCTTGTTGGCATACTCTTTCAGTTTCTGTTTATCTGTGAATATTTTGAGCTCTCCAGCATTTTTGAATGCTAGTTTAGCTGGATAGAGTATTCTTGGTTGGAAATTTTTTTTCTTTTAGTACCTTGACTATATCGTACCACTGCCTTCTTGCCTCCATGGTTTCAGATGAGAAATCAGCACTTAATCTTATGGAGCTTCCCTTGCATGTGATGGTTTTCTTTTCTGTTGCTGCTTTTAGAATTTTCTCTTTGTCTTGAGCATAGGATAATTTGACAAGTATATGTCTTGGGGTGGGCCTGTTGGGGTTTATGATGATTGAGGTGTGCTGTGCTTCTTGGATATGTACATCTGTCTCTTTCAGTAGATTTGGGAAGTTTTCAGCCATTATTTCCTGCAACACTCCTTCTGACCCCTTTCCCTTCTCTTCTTCTTCTGGGATGCCTATAATACGTATGTTTGAGCATTTTGCATTGTCATTCAGGTTCCTAAGTCCTAGCTGGATTTTTCCTATCTTTTTATCGACCAATTCTACTATCTGTTTGATTTCCAATGTACTGTCTTCCACATCACTAATTCTCTGCTCTGCCTCTTCTAGTCTGCTGATATTTGCTGCAAGTGTATTTTTGATTTCTTAAACTGTGGTGCTCATTCCCATCATATCTGTTATCTTTTTGCATATGTCTGCAATTTCCCCTCCAAGTGTTGTCTTCATGTTGTTAACCTCTTCCTTTACTTCATTAAATTTGTTGGTGATAAATGTTCTGAGATCTTTAATTACTTCTGCAAAGTTCTGCTCCCCTTCCTGGTTTTTAGTTTGTTCATTGGATTCAGCCATGTTTTCCTGATTACTGGTTTGGTTTGTAGATTTTTGTTGCTGTCTGGTCATCATTTTATCTTGACGGGCTTAATCAGTCCTTAGTTTCTTTGTCTAGTCTTGGGGATTAATTAGCTGTTGTTTTTGTTTTATATCTTCTCTTTGTCAATTTGTTCTTCTTATTCTAATTTCTTATTGCTGGTTGAGTTCACTTTAAAGGAAAGTATTAGGGCCAGGGAAAGGCAGTTGTGTAAGCAAGGAAAAAGTGTAAAGTAGTATTGGTGATAAATGTTAACAGAGCAACAATATGAGATCTGGGAGGATGGATATTAGATTCATGTATGTTATGTAGAATTATAGCAGTAGGTAGAGTACCTATAATGAGGTAGTCGACTGAATATGGGAGGAATATGGTATGAATTAAAAAGCTATTTTTTCGTGAGAGAGGGAAAGAGAAAAGAAAGGCAATAGTTTCAAGAGTGGATAAAAGACAGAAAACAAAACAAAGGTATTAGAAATTAAGAGTTAGACACTTTGGGGATCAAAGAAAGGGAGGTGGAATATAGGAGAGACAGTAGATGATGGGGGATATCAAGAGGTAGGGGAAAGGGGATAGTGTAGGTAGCCAAAATCAATTCACACAGAAATGAGGCAGTGGAGGATGAGGAAACCCAGCAAATGTGAGGTGTTCCCTGCAGCACCTCTTGTATAATTAAGATAAAATAAAATAAGAAAAAAATGAGGACAAGAGAGAGAGAGAGAAAAAAAAAGAGAAGAAAGGAAGAAAGAAAAAGGGGGTGGGTAAAGGGCGGGGAACAAGTAGGGAAAAGAAAAAAAGATATAGAACCACCACAATAGCAACAACAAAAAAACCCTCTAAATAACTGGAAAAAAAAAAAGACTTTGGGGGATACACTGGGAGAAAAGACTAGGAGATGATGCAATGTTAGCAATCAGGACATTAAAAAAAAATAAAAAATAAAATAAAATAAAAATAAAAACAAAACAAAACAAAAAAGAAAAGAAAAAACGCAAATGTTGAGGGCTAGGACATTCAAGGACCTCAGATGGACCTCAGGGCATGAGGGATTCAGGGATGGAAAGTCTGAGATATTGAAGACTCAAGAGGTGTGAGTCTCTGGGGTGTGGGCCACCAGGATTTAGAGGACTCAGACCTGGCAACCTCAAGTCCGGTTAACAGGGAGCCTGGGAGCACCGCAGTGCAACACAGCCTTCAGGGATCCCCGCAGCTGGGTGCCAACTCTATGGGTGAGGTCACATCCGCAAACTCTATCCTGTGTGTCTGAGCCCCGCAATTCACTCACTCACTGGGGTCTATTCTGTGGATGAATCACCAATTCAACTTCAGGACACCTCCCACCCTGTAAGCCCCCGGAACGGCCACCTGGGGGCGCCTCTACACTGCAGCCAATTTAATGACACAGATCAGTAGCCAGCCCTGGGGGTGGGGCTCCAGTTGGAAATGCCGATAACAGAATCCAAAACCAAAATTCCCACACTTCGCAAAATATTCCTCTAATCGGCTTCCAGATGTCTCCCACCCTGCCAGAACCTGAAACAGCCTCCTGGTGGCATCTCTTTATTGCTAGCAATTTAAGTCTGCTGCAGATCGGCAGCCGGGCTTGGGGGGGCGGGGCTCTAGGCGGAAGCACTATTATTTGTGTCCACAATCAAAAATTCTCCGCTTCACAATAAAACTCCCGTTTGTCTCTCCAAATCGGTCTGCAAAGGCCTCCTGTCCTGTTAACCCCCCAATAGCCTGTTCAGGGCTTATGAATTCCCCAGTACCACAGACCGTATCCAGAAATTGCCGCTGCAGCTCTGGTGCACGGCTTCACCCACCCCGGGAGGGAGCGTCCAGTGCACAGCTCCCACCTCCATGTAATAGAGTCTCAATTATATCCTATAGATGAATTTTCTCTGTTACCTTCCCACCAAATCGATGTCCAGACACCTCCTGCCCTGCAAAAATCCTGAAACAGCCTGGTCCCGAAGAACCTCCAACGCTGCCCAGCTGCTTCTTTGCAGGAGATATTAGGTATGCTCACTCAGCCCCACTTGACTCACTTTGAAGTTTCTTAGCCATATAAACTGATGTGTTTTTACCTTTCCCCCCTTTTATTCAAGGGCTTTTTCCAATTGCATCATCAACTGGTGCTCAGTAGTAATCCCTCACTGCCAGGGAGGCTCATCCCTTGGAGTCATGTCCCATACTGGAGGGAAGGTAATGCATTTATATGTTAAGTTTGGTTTAGAGAGAAGCCACATTTGAGCAACATGGAGGCTCTCAGGAGGTAACTCTTAGGCACCCTACAACACTAGGCTAAGTTGCAATTTCAAGAGTAAAGGCTCATAAGCATAGTCATCAATATTAAGGGCCCATCAGTGGATCATCCTTCCTCACTAGTCATTGCCCCTGTACTTGGGGGATTGTTGCTGTTCCATAAGAGAATGTGTCAGAGCTTTGCTGGGAAGTTTTGATTACTGATTCAATTTTTCTTTGCCAGTTATTGGTCCTTTGAGATCTTCTCTTCTCCTTAAGTCAAAATAGTTAGTTTATGTGTTGTTAGAAATTTGTCCATTTCATCTAGGTTATCTGATTTGTAGGTGTACAGCTGTTCATAGTATCCCCTCATAATTCTTTTACTTATGATTTTTTTCTGATTTCAGTTATATGCATCCTATCTCTTTTTTTTTTTTTTTGTCTATTGAACTCAAGGTTTATAAATTGTATTGATCTTTTCAAAGAAGCAAATTTTGGTCTAGCCGATTCACTCTTGCTTTTGTTTTTCAATTCTATATTTCATTTATCTTCACTGTAATTTTTGTTATTTTGTTCCTTCTGCCAACTTTGAGTTTAGTTTCCTCTTCTTTTCTAGATCCTCCAGTTGTGATGCTGGGTCTGTATGTGAGATCTTTCCCCTCAGCACTGCCTTTGCAGCATCCCATAAGTTTTCACGTGTTCTGTTTTCATTTTCATTTGCCTTTAGATATTTCTTAGTTTTCCTTATGATTTCTCCTTTGACCCAGTGGTTGTTTAAGAGTGCATTATTTAATTTCCACATAATTGGGAATTTTTTCAGTTCTCTATTTTTTGGTTTCTAGCTTCATTCTATTGTGGTCATAGAAGACACATCATATTATTTCAATATATTTTAATTTATTGAGACTCATTTTGTGACCTAATATATGGTCTTTTCTGGAGAATGATCCATGTGCAATAGAGAAGAATACGTATTCTGCTACTGTTGGGTGAAGTATTCTAAATATCTGTTAGATCTAGTTGATTTATAGTATCATTCAAATGTTCTAATTCCTTATTGATCTTCTATTTAGATGTTCTATCTTTTTTTGAAAGTGATGTATTGAGGTTTTCTACTATTAATATAGAGTCTCTATCTCTCCCTTCAAATATGTCAATATTTGCTTCCTACATTTTTAGTCTCTGCTGTCAGGTCCATAAATATTTATACTTATGTCTTCTTGTTGAATTGACCCCTTTACAAGTACATAGTGACCTTCTTTGTCCCTCCTAACAGTTTTTGACTTAAAGTCTACTTTATCTGGATTAATATCACTATCCTAACTCTCCTGTGGTAACTATTTGGATGGTATGTCTTCTCCAACCTTTTACTTTTAGTCTACTTATGTCTTTGAATTTAATGTGAGTCTCTCATAAATAGCACAAAGTTGGGTCATGCTTTCTAGTTAATTCTGCTAAACTGTCTTTTTCCTGGATATTTTAACCCATTTACATTTCAAGTAACTACTAATAATGCAGAACTTCTGCCATTTTGTTATTTGGTCTTTGTAAGTCGTATCTTTTTAAAATAAAATTTTATTGAAGTATATCATTCATACATGAACATTAACAATAAACAATAAGTGTATAGTAAAAGTTGTGAATTACAAAACATGCATATCATTATACAGGGCTCTTTTTTGCCCCTCAATTTTTCTAATGCCCATTTTCATATTTACTTGATTTTTTAATACCATCTGAGTCTTTTCTCATTTTTTCATGTAAGTATTTTTCATGTATTTTCTTTGTGGTTAACATGGTTTAAATTTAATATCCAAAACTGTAACAGTCATGTTTGGTTTGATACCAGCTTAATTTTAATTATATATACATATACTGTTCTTATCCCCTCTGCCACCCCACCTTTTTGTTATACTTGTTACACATTACATCTTTATTTATCATAACCCCCAAACCCCAAATATATTTGTTATTACTTTTTAGACATTTGAATTTTAAAACTTGTAAGAAGTAAAAAATGAAGTTTCATGTAAAAAATGGAATACAATGGTGCCAACATTTATAATTACCCATATGGTTACCTTTATCAGAAGTCTTTATTTCTTTATACCACTTAAATCCACTGTCTAGTGTCCTTTCTTTTCAGTCCGAAGAACTCTTTATAGCATTCTTTGTAGGTTAGGTCTAGTGGTAATTAAATCCTGCTGCTTATATCTGGGAATGCCTTAGTGTCCCCCTCATTTTTTAAAAACAGACTCACCGTATATAAAATTCTTGGTTGACAAATTGTTTTCTTTCAGCACTTTAAATATTTTGTCCCACTGCCTTTTTGCCTCCATGGTATCTGACTGGAAATTAGCACCTAATCTTATAGGGACTCCCTTTTGTACAACATGTTGCTTTCCCCTTGCAGCTTTCAAAACGCTCTCCTTGTCCTTGGATTTTGACAATTTGACTACTATGTGTAAAGGCTTTGTACACTTCAAGTTTTTCCTCTTTGGAATTTGTTGCACTTCCTAAATGTGCATTAACATGTTTGTTTGTTTTTTAAGTTTGGGAAATTTTCTCCCGTTAGTTTTTTTAATATTCCTTCTACCTCTTTCTTTCTTTCTTCTCTTTCTGGGACTTCCGTAATGCATATATTGGTATAGTGCTCATGTGCCCCAGGTTTCTTAGGCACTGTTGGCCTTTTATTTTATTTTTTTCCATTCTTTTCTTTTCTTTCTTCTCCTCAGCCTGAATCATTTCAATTGTCTTCTCTTTGAGTCACTGATTCTTTTATCTGCCAGTTCCAAGGTGCTATTGAAACTCTCTATGGATTATTTCATTTCAGTTATTGATATCTTCAACTCCAGTAATTCTGTTTGATCCATTTTTCAAAATTTCTGTCTCTTTATTGAAATTTTCATATTGTTCATTCATTGTTTTTCTTATATCATTTAGTTCTTTCTCTGTGTTTTCATTTATCTTCTTGAGTATATTGGGGATTGGTTTTTAAAAAATCTTTGTCCCGTGTATTCAAAGTCCAGTCCTCTTCAATGATGTTTCTTAATTTTTATCTTGTTCCTTTTGAATGGGACATCATTTCCTGTGTTTGTGTGTGTGTATGTATTAAACTTTTGTTGCTCATTATACATTTTCATATTTTAAACTATTAACAGTGGGATTTAGTCCTTGAGATATCTGTTCCTTAAGTTCCTGGCTTGCTAGTGACATGACAGAGATTTCCTTGAGTTCCAGTATCTAAAAAAAACAAAGAAATTTAAGTTAAAGAAAGCTATTTTCACATTCTTTACAAATTGGCTCTACTTTGGCTTGTAGTCTCCTTCAGAGCGAAGCTCTCCTATCAGGAAGATCATCCCAAGATGAATGAAAAATGCAGGGTATTCTCCATTGTATCTGAACCTGCGGAGAGCCTGCTCCTCGTCCTCCTATCCTTGCTGGTGGCCTTAGGAGTTCCCGTCTTTACAGAAGTTTGGATGCCCCTTTCTATTCCCTATGAAACAGACTTTCTCTCCCTCCTGGTCACTCTATTGTAAGACTTTACATGGGTAATCCTTTGTGCCAAGCTGCATTGGCTTAATTGTTTCTTACATTGCTTTAGCCTTCTGCAGGTTGCTTGTGCCTACAGGACAAATTCTGGCAGTGTGAGCTGTGAGCTGAGACAAATATCTTGGCTTGGTTTTACATGCTTCCACCATAGATTAGCACTGACATATAGAAACACCAGTATGTGCATAAGGTTTACTCTGCTCCCTTGGGTCATGTTCAGGGACCCACATTGGGAGCACATGCTGGCACCACACCATATCAAGAATGAGGTCAGAGAGAGGTCTGCAAGGATGTCATGATGTTCATCTACTGCTTTTAAAGATGTGTTTCATTGATTCTGATTTTGTCCAGTTACTGCCACCCTTTAACTATATTCTGGAGTTTTGAGGAAGATAGCCCTGCCAGCTTTTGTCAGTTGTTCAAAGATTCAGGTTGGGGGGCATTTTGGAGCATTTTACATTGCCATCTTGATCCTTTTTGAATAAGGATAAAAAGCTAAAATCTGTCACCTTGTGCCAGATCTTGTGGTCTGCCTAATCAAGAAATACTGAGTGGGCAGACCATGACCCTTATTCTAAGCTAAAGGCCATGTGTCTACACATGCAGGCAAATTTTCATCCATTCTTTTGGTAGAAATATTACAGTATGAAGTAAATCATGTTTAGTGTCCAATAAAAAGTCTAAGCTTGTTTTGTTTTATTTCTCTCAAAGTCTGGTGCTTATACATTGGGGTTTGTTTGGACTCAAATAAAGGAACTTATACTAATCTCTATTACATTCTATGACATTAGATTCTATCCATTTATAAACCTTTTCTTTTGGTACAAATTCTGTCAATGAATGTGTTTGCCATCTCTCTTGTCTTGATGTAATTTGCAGACTTATCAAACAGTTTTCATCAGTTAGTTGCTGCAATTGATAATCAGATTAGCCTCAAGGAAAGAACTTTCCAGGTAATAGAAAGAAGAATATTACCCCAACTGCTTACCTCAATCCTAAAGCTACAGGTGGGCGAATGGCTAATCCAGTAGGCATATCCCAAATGAGTTGGCCGAACAGGGTAGGAGAAATGTGAGCAGGTGAATTCTGTCACAGCTCTAATACTTCTCAGCAAGGAAGTTTGTAGAATAGGATAGCTGCTACTTATTGAACATTTACTATATTCCAAGACAGAGCTAAGTACATGTCACACTGTGAGGTTATTGTTATCACCACCATTTTACATGTGAGGAAATGAAATCTATAGGGACTAAGTCACCTATTCAATATCACAAGGTGGGAGGGGTCGGCACAAGATTCAAACTCAAGTTTGTTGACACCAAGGCATGTGCTCATAATTACTGAATTACTGGAAGGCACAGTCATACGAAGCTATATCCAGAGAACCCTTGGGGATTCCCAGAGAATAGGAGGATCCCTGGTTAATCCATTTTGAATGTTCTGAGGTTTGTAAATAGAGAAGGATTGCTGTCACTTCATTTTGGCTTCTAGTTGGCTTGTGCTTCTGCAAATTAGCTTTTTTTTAAAAAAATATTTTTAATTTATTTTTAAAAGGTACATAGATTACACAAAATGTTACATAAAAAGTACAGGGGATTCTCATATGCCCCACTTCCCATACCTCCCACCCTTCCCACACCAACAACCTCCCTCACCAGTGTGGCACGTTCATCGCAACTGACAACCACACCTTGGAGCACAGTCACACAGCATGGGCATAGTTTACACAGTAGCTTATACTCTCTCCCACTCTATTCTGTAGGCTATGGCAGGATATATAATGTGCTGTATCTGTCTTTGCAATGTCATAGTAATTAGCATTTGTTGTTGTTTTTTTTAATTTTTTTTCATTTAATAAATAAAGGAAACTTCTCATATCAGCTTAAACAGATCCCCCTGATTCTTTTTTTCTTTTCAATTTTTAAAATTTAATTGTATTTTTTAAAAGATTCATAGATCCCAAATAATATTACATTAAAAAAATATAAGAGGCTCCCATATATCCCAAACACCCCCACCCCCCACTCCTCCTACATCAACAACCTCTTTCATCATTGTGGCACATTCACAGCATTTGGTGAATACATTTTGGAGCACTGCTGCACCGCATGGATTATAGTTTACATTGTACTTTACACTCTCTCCAGTATATTCAGTGGGTTATGGCAGAATATATAATGTCCAGCATCTGTCCCTGCAATATCCTTAAGGACAACTCCAAGTCCCAAAAATGTCCCCACATCACATCTCTTCTTCCTTCTCTCTGCCCTCAACAACTACCATGGCCACTGTCTCCACATCAATGATACAGTTTCTTCAATTGCTAGAGTCACAATAGTTC
Source organism: Dasypus novemcinctus (assembly GCF_030445035.2). Lineage (NCBI taxonomy): Eukaryota > Metazoa > Chordata > Mammalia > Cingulata > Dasypodidae > Dasypus > Dasypus novemcinctus. The sequence continues at coordinate 35,997,456 of NC_080681.1, read as the reverse complement.
TATAGTAGAATATCAGTAAGTCCACTCTAATCCATATTTTATTCCTCCATCCTGTGGGCCCTGGAATGGTGACTAATTAGCTTTTGTTAGTAGGATTTCTCCATTCCTCAATGTAAGTCCTTATTGTATGATTAGAAATATCTTCAAATTGACTAACTGTGATAATACAAAGGATCATTTCACAGGGAGGGCCCTAATGGTGACTCAAATATCCCATGAGATGATAAAGAAACATGAACCACAGAGAAGCTACATCACTGACCTGGTTTCCATCCAAGTGTAGGATTTGCAAAGAACAGTGTTTCAAGGGCTCTTAAAGTTTCTATATCTCCCTACTGGGCTGGGTCATGGCTTCATATAAGTACTAACCCCAGAGGTACTGGGGCTTCTGCCTTAGCTTGACCTTCTTTTCTGGGGACTCCCAGGGTATTTTCTGGTGAGAAGACAAATGACATCTCTTCTTTTTCTGAAGGCTGGGTTGAAGGCTCTCCCCAGATTTTAAGCCATAGCCCTTGATTGACTAGTGTACAGAGGCCTTGATTGTATGTGAGCAACACCTGCAGAACAGTGCTGAAAAGGATATTCTGAGCAGTATCACTTCCCAACACACTTATCCTCCAGGCAGGGCCAATACCCAGCAGCCCATTTCCCTCTCTTTACCCTCTCATCTTGGACCTGTACCCCATCATTCCTGTCACTTCATTTTGGCCTCTAGTTAGTTTGTGTTTCTACTAATTAGTTTTGGTTAGTAGAACTCCATTCCTCACTGGAAGTCCTAATTGTGTGATTAGAAATAACGTCACAACTAATTGTGATGATACAAAGGATCATTTCACATTTATGAGACTTGGATTCTGTTTCCAGCTTTTCTATTAACTAGCTGTGTGGCCTTAGGTAAGTAAAACTCTTTGAACCTCAGTTTTATCATTTGCCATATTAGAACATTATAGTCTTCAGGGTCCTTTTCCAAGATACTTTAATTCTTAGATTCTTCTCCTGGAGTGATAAACACTTAGCCTAACCATATGAAATGACATAGAAATGTCTGAACCAAAGTATGCCTTCAGAGGAAAAATAATACTTCTTTTTATTTACAACTATAAAGGGCAGTTGTCTTGCCTCTGTCATTTCTGACATTCTATACCCTATTTGGGGTCCATCTAATTTATTAACCAAATCGGGACACTTCTGGGGATTGAAAGGCGATGCTATTAATACTTGCACCAGGACAGCAAGCCTTTCTCATAAGCAGCCTTTGCCTCTCTCCATGTGGGGCTGCTCCTCCTCCTCTTCCTCCTTCTCCCCTCCCCTCCCCTCCCCCTTGGGCTTCAACAAGAGCGAAAGGCGCCACAGACAGAGGTGTGAGCTCCCTCAGCCCTTTAATGGAGTGTTAACTTCAGAGCCAAGGTGTGATCATTTAAATGTTAACACTTTTAAGCAAGTTTGTCTGCAACAGAAACACTCTGTTTAAGGCTTATTTCCTCCTTCTAGTTTTTTAAGCCATTTTGCCTTGTTAATTTCCACCCCATGCAGTCAGTACCTTGATTATTAATTTCTTTCTGCGCTGCTTCATTTTGAACAGTTCTTTTGATTTTGTGGTGGGTTGGACAGACTGGAAGGATCTCAACCTCAGACCCAAACAAGAAGCAAATGCTTCGGGAATTTACTTGAGGGTAGCTTCCCCTGGGTACTGCCCCGGTGTTTGCTGGATGATCTACAAAATGTTGGGGGTCAGCCCATGGGTTTGTGAAAGTCTGTCAGCAGTTTGAAGTGGTTATGTTTGCAAACATGGTTTATGTGAACATTTTTTTGAAAGAAAAGTTACAGAATTCAGTGCTGTTTACCTGCACTTTACCTACTGACAATTAAATACAACTGTTTTCTGGGACTTCCAGAAACCATGGGCTTGATTCCTGCTCCGTAATTATTTTAAAATGGAAGATGAAGCCATTTAATTTCTTGGCTGAGAAAAAAAGCTGTTATCTCTAAATACTGTATGTAAGAGCCTTATAGTATCTACAACACACTTTGAATTTTTAAGCCAATTCTGTATAGAACTTGGCTATTTTATTTTAGGTGATGAAGGACCAACATTTCAGCAAAGGAGAAAAAGATATGGCTTTTTGCTACTAAAATAATTTAATAAATACAGTCCTTGTTGACTCATCAAAAAATCCCAAAGAATAATTTTTGCGTTGCCCAATTATAAGCCTCTCTTTAAAGGTTTTTCTACGTAGTCACCATTTTTAAAAAGCATAATGATGATTTATCTTTGGTGCTTAGATGAACAGTAAAATTATCTTTGAGATAATTGGTATTTCCATAACTGTGAACACAAGATTATTTTCTCTATTGTATGCAAACTTTGTGGAAATGTACACTTTAAAAAATGCTGTTTTAGCCAATGATTAAGTGCCAGGTGGAACATGAGTTGAAACAGTGTAAAATTAATAGCATTAAAAAGGCTTAACACTCAAATTTGTTTTCTCTTCTGTACGTAGTTTATACCTACTATTCTCAAGAGAATTGGGTGTGGTGGGCTGGGGGGACATAAAGACTGATCAGTAGCAGGTCTTCTGTTTCCAGGCCTTTGTCTTGATTCTTCATCAAAGCGCCAGGCTGCCTGAGGTATCAGGCTTGCTCTGCTCTCCACGTCCCTCCGCTGTCTGACATAAGATACTACTTCAGTCTCAAAAAGAAGAGATTTGGAAGAAATTAACATATTTCAAAAGTTTTATTTTTTCAGAACACTGGCCTAAACTCCCTCAGATTATTATGTTTTAAACTGTGGGATTGATTTAAGAAGGAAATATTAGTGAAGATATCTCCGAAAGTACAGATATTCATTGACTGCCAGGGTGGTGCTAACCAATCTGTAATGCAGGCACAGAAATAAGTAAATCACTTCAGGAGGCTGGGGTGCCACTCAGCCAGGGCATAGGAGTGGGGCACAAGGAGGGTGTGAGGTACAGTCATTGGTCCAGAAATTCAGGAGTGTCATTGGAGGTGACTGGCTCTTGGCACTCCTCCCACTGACCAGATCCTCAAGAGACTGCTATCCACTTCAGGATGGAAAATCAACATTTACATTGAGGACTATAACCCTAAAGGCAGGTCTACACAAGATGCCAAATTATGATCAGAAGTTGACTAATGACTGTGGATAGCACAAGCAAGGGAAGTGAGAGTTTAATAGTTAAGAGGTTGGGGATCAAATTCCAGCTCTGTCTCTGCCTTGCTGACTGACCTTGAGCAAGCCATTTGACCTCTCTGAGCCCAAGTCTATCCATCTATAAAATGGATAAACTCATTGAGATACTATGAGAATGAAATTATATTTTTGTAAAAAATACATAGGAAAATGGCTGTAATATGGTATGTACTTACTAAACTGATCACTGAAGGATTTATTTAGAAGGAACAATTTTGGTATTTTAATCAGGACATTGACTTCATGATAAAAAGGTCAGTTCATCCCTCTCACCTGGTGTCTATACTGACACAATTCATGACCACCACAAGAGCACAAGGCACTCACAGTGTTATTAATTAATTTGTAAATGTTGAATCCAAGCTTCGTAGCTCTGGCTGCCTGTCAGTGACTGCTCTTTAACAGACCGAGCTCTGGTGGTGTCGAGTACAAATAGGGAATTGCCTGATCCTGATGTTTCCTTCCAATCTATTCTCATTTCTTAGCAGTTATCTTCACAAATTAGAACCATATTAGAAAGTCTTGGTTTCTTTTACATGCTTGATTTCACACATGTTCACAAATCTGCTCTAAGAGTTAGGCTTTTTATTCATTGCTTATTATCATAGCATGCAAAGCCTGATATTACCCAGCAATGGCCAGGAGAGATTGGGTACAAGCAAAAATTAGTGGAATGGAAGTCCATTGTGTGAGACTGCTAATCATCCAATTTTTCATTTATTCAGCAAATATTTACTGGATACTTTCTAGGCATCAGGCTTTTTTCTAGGAGCTGAGGATTCAGCAGTGAAAAAGAGGATCTTGTATTCTGGTGGAGGAGACAGACAAGAAAGTAAGAGAGAGAGGGAGAAAGAGAAGAGAGAAAAAAATCAGAGTGTGATAAGAAAATTAAAATTAGATGATGAAACACAGAGTCCTGCCTGCAGCCAGGGGAGGCCTCTCTGAGGAGGTGATATCTATGCTGAATTCTGAGTCAAGTGAAGGGAACGGAACTCTAGAGACGAGTGTGAGCAACATTCCAGGTGGCAGGTGCCATTAGTGTAAGTGCACCCAGGGGGGCACTGGCTTGGTGTCCGTGACGACCAGACCAAGAGCCAGCGTGGCTGGGGTGAGTGTGGAAAAGGTCAGCAGGGTCAGGTCTTGGAGGGCTTTAAAAAATCCAAGTAAAGAGTTTGGAATGTTTTCTAAATGAGATGGGAGGCCATTGGAGGGTTTTAAACAGAGGTATGACATGCTCAAATTATGTTTAATAAAAAAGTCATTCTGGATGCCTTGTGTAGAAGGATTATGGGGACCAAGTGGGGGCCGGGAGACTATTATAGCCTCTCAGGCAAGAGATGCTGATGGCCTGGATAAAGACGGTGATAGTGCAGGGTGGTGCCTGGATTTGGGAATATTTGGAGGCAGTCTCAGGACTTGCTGATGGTCTGGATGTAGAGAGTGAGAAAAAGAGGTAAGTTAAAGATATCGCCTATAGTTTTGGCCTGAGCAACTGGGGAGATGGTGCCTTTTCCCGAGAGGGAAAGACAAGAAGGGAAAAATATCAAGAGTAATTGCTCTGGGAGCATTTTTAGATATAAACCCATGTTTTTGAGGAAATGCCCAATTGTTGACTTCTGATACATATGCATGTGCATGTGCGTGCACACACACATTCTGCCTCATTTTACCATGAAGCCAAAATGAAGCAGAAGACGCTCCCCAAACCAGAAAATCCTCAGGTGCGTTTAGCCTTTAGGTGAAAGAAGTATTTGAAAAAAAAATTATAAAGTGAAGTTCTATTTTTAAAAGCCAGTTTCCATTTTTAATGTCAGCTCAATCAACTCTATGTGTGTGTATACATAAATACATGTTTGTGACATAAAATTATATATGTATATATGTATCAACCAATACCATGTCACCTACTCCTTTTAATTACCTATTAATTCTCATTAATGTTATCAGTCACCTTCCATCATCTTTTTAAAAACAATATTATTGAGATATATTGACATATCATATAATCCATCTAAATGTACATTCTATGGCATTTGGTATAATCACAGAGTTGTGCTTTCATCACTGTAATCACTTTTAGAACATTTTCATTACTCCAAAAATAAAACCCTCCTACCCCTTAGCCATCACTTCTCAATCCCTTTATCCTCCCCCAGCTGTACCTAACCTGTTAATCTAATTTTGTCTCTGTAAATTCGTTTATATTTACAGTTTATCTAATACTTTATGTCTGGCTTCTTTCAATTAGCATAATTTTAAATCTTACAATTGATAGAAAGTATGAATATATTCCTATTCACTACAGTCCATCATTTGCTTTAAGTGTGTTTTTGCCCATATACCGCCCTATTATAAACATCTCATAATCAAAATAGCATACAATTCATGGAAGAATATTCTTATATTTGTACTATTGACCACACTCATCATCCACAACAGAGTTCACAATGTTTCATCCTCTAGCTTTCCTTCTACTGACATACACAACCCTAAACTTCCCTTTTTAGCCACAATCACCCCTACATATCAGCACTGTTAAGTACACTCACTATAATGTGCTACCGTCACCTCTGTCTGTTTCCAAACATTTACAATCAACCTTATTACAAATTACATGCAAATTTAGCATCAGCTCATCATTCCCTACCCTCATTCTTTCTTTTTTTTTTTTTTTGGTGACTTCTAGACTAGCTATTAACTCCATGAGTTTTTTCATTATCTTTAGTCCATAATAATGAAATCATACAATATTTGTCTTTTTGCATCTGGCTTACTTCACTTAACATAATTTCCTTAAGGTTCATCCATGTTGTATTATTCTTCACAATTTCACTTCTTACCACTAAATAATATTCCATTAATATGTAGACCACAATTTGTTTATCCATTCATCAGTTGATGGTTACCTGGGTTGATTCCATCTTTTGGCAATTGTGAATAATGCCACTATGAGCATTGATGTACAGATGTTTATTTGTTTCCCTGCTCTCAGTTCTTCTGGGTATATACCTAGTAGTAATATTGCCAGATCACATGGCAGATATATATCTTTAACTTCCTTAAAACCACCAAACAGACTTCTTCAGCAGCTATACTGTTCTACATTCCCAACAACAGCAGATAAGTGTTCCTATTTCTCCACATCCCTTCCAACACTTGTAGTTTTCTGTTTTTTTCATAGTGACCATTCTAAGAGGTGTAAAATGATACTCATTGTAGTTGTGTGTGTGTGTGTGTGGTTTTTTTTCTATCTGGTTACGTCATGGTCTTTTTGGTGCCTCATTTTGTCATGTGGGGGCCTGTGCTTCTCTGGGCAGCTCTGGGGCAACTTTTTCCTTTTTTTACCCTGATCTTGGGGATCAAGCCTGGGTCCTCCATAGGGTAAACAGGAGCTCAATTGCTTGAGGCATAGCTGCATCTCTCATTGTAGTTTTAATTTCCATTTCCCTAATTAATATTGCTTTTGAATATCATTTCATGTGTTTTTTTCACCATTTGTATTTCTCTTTGGAAAAATATCTATTCAGGTCTTTTGCCCATTTTTTAATTGGGTCATTTTGTCTCTTTATCATTAAGTTGTAGGATCTATTTATATATCATGGATATTAAAGCCTTATCAGTTATGTGATTTCCAAATACTATCTCCCATTGAATAGGTTGCCTTTTCACCATATTGACAACGTGTTTTAAGAGAGAAAAGTGTTGAATTTTGAGGAGGTTTCATTTATCTATTTTTTAAATTTGTTGTTCATCCTTAAAGTGTGAGGTCTAAGAATCTACCTCCTGTCACAATATTGAAGATACTTTCCTACATTTTCTTCTAGGAGTTTCATGGTCCTGGCTTTTAGGTCTTTGATCCATTTTGAGTTGATTCTTGTATAGGGAATAAGATAGGGGTCCTCTTCCATTCTTTGGTTATGGATATCCAGTTCTCCCAGCACCATTCGCTGAAGAAACTATTTGTTCCAGTAAAATGGACTTGGTAGGTTTGTAAAAAATCATTAGACCATAGAGGAAGGGTCTATTTCCAAACTTTCAATTCAATTCCATTGACGAATGTGTCTATATTTATGCCAGTATCATGCTGTTTTGACCACTATAGCCTTGAAATATGCTTTAAGGCCAGGAAGTATGAGTCCTCCAATTTTGCTCTTCTTTATTTTTTCTTAAAGATTTTTTATTTATTTCTCTCCCCTTCCCTGCTCACCCCCAGTTGTCTGCTCTCTGTGTCCATTCACTGAAGACACTGTGTTCTTCTGTGTCCGCCTGCATTCTTGTCAGCGGCACCGGGAATCTGTGTTTCTTTTTGTTGTGTCATCTTGCTGCATCAGTTCTCCGTGTGTGCGGCGCCGTTCCTGGGCAGGCTGCGCTTTTTTCGTGCTGGGCAGCTCTCCTAACGGGGCAACTCCTTGTGCATGGGGCTCCCCTCCACGGGGGACGCCCCTGCGTGTCATGGCACTCCTTGTGTGCATCAGCACTGCGCGTGGGCCCTGGCTTTGAACCTTGGACCTCGCGTGTGGTAGGCAGATGCCCTATCTGTTGGGCCAAATCCGCTTCCCTTTGCTTTTCTTTTTAAGAGTGTTTCTAGCTATTGGTACCCCTTTCCCTTCCAAATAAATTTGGTTTGTGACTTTTCTATTTCTATAAAGTAGGCTGTTGGAATTTTGATGTAGTTGCATTGAATGCAAATCAATTTGGGTAGAAATGATACTGTAACAATATTCAGTCTTTTAATCCATGAACATGGAATGTCCTTCCATTTGTTTAGGTCTTCCTTGATTTCTTTTTGACAATTTTATTGATCTTCTTAAAGGACCAGCTTTTGGTTTACAATTCTCTCTATTGTTTTTTCCTTTGTTTTTAATTTCATTTATTTTAACTCTAATTTTTATTATTTCTTCCCTTCTGCTTGCTTTGGGGTTAGTTTGCTGTTCTTTTTCTAGTTCCTCCAGATAATCAGTTAGGTCTTTGATTTTAGTTCTTTCTTCCTTTTTAATATAAGCATTTAGGGCTATAATTTTCCTTCTCAGCACTGTGTTTGCAGCATCCCATAAATTTTGGTAGGTTGTGTTCTCATTTTTATATCATATATTTACTAATTTTTCTTACAATTTCTTCTCTGGCCAAATGATTATTTAAGAGTGTGTTGTTTAGCCTTCATATATTTGTGAATTTCCCCCTTTTCTACCTATTATTGATTTCTAGCTTCATTGCACTATGATCAGAGATGGTGCTTTGCATGATTTTAATCTTTTAAAATTTATCTTGTAAAATTTGTGACACAATATGTGGTCTCTTTTGGAGAAAGATCCATGAGCACTTGAGAAGAACATATATCTTACTGATTTGTGGTGCAATGTTCTGTATATGCCTGTTAGGTCTAATTCATTTATCGTATTACTCAAGTTCTTTGTTTCCTTGTTGATCTTCTGTCTAGTTGTTCTTTCTATTGATGTGAGTGACTTACTGATGTCTCCAACTATTATTGTAGAGATATCTTTCTCTCCCTTCAGTTTTCCCAAGGATTGCCTCATGTATTTTGGGGCACCTTTTAAATGCATAAAAATTTGTGATTATTATTTCTTCCTGGTGAGTTGATCCTTTTATAAAAATATAATGGTCTTCTGCATCTCATAGAATAGTTTTTGTAATTAAAGTCTGTTTTGTCTGATATTAGTATAACTACCCCTGCGCATTTTTGGCTACTGTTTGCGTGAAATATCTTTGCCAGCCTTTCACTTTCAGCTTATCTGTATCCTTAGGTCTAAGATGAGTCTCTTGTAGATAACATATGGATGACTTATATTTTTTAATCCATTCTGTCAGCCTGTGCTTTTTGATTAGGGAGCTAAATCCATTATCATTCAGTGTTATTACTGTATAGATGTAACTTATTTTGACCATTTTATCATTTCCTATGGCATATCTTAATTTTGCTTGTCTTTTTACCCTTTTGGTTACCCTTTCTCATAATCTTCATTTATACACTCTTCTCCAAGCTTCTGTCCTTTTTTTTTTTAAGATTTATTTTTTATTTATTCCCCGCACCCTACCCCATTCCCTCTGTTGTCTGCTCTCTGTGTGCATTCGCTGTGTGCTCTTCTGTGTCTACTTGTATTCTCATTAGGCAGCTCCAGAAACCAATCCTGGGAACTTCCAGAGTGGGAGAGAGGCAATTACTCTCTTGTTCCACCTCAACCCCTTGTTCTGCTACATCTTCTTATTTTCTCTCCTCTTTGTCTCTCTGGTTGCATCATCTTGCTGCACCAGCTCTCTGTGTTGGCTGGCACTCCTGCACAGGGTGGCTTTCCCACACAGGGCAGCACTCCTGTGTGAGGCAACATTCCCATGTGGGCCGGCACTCTTTGTGGGCCAGCTCACTGCATGGGCCAGCTTGCCCTCACCAGGAGGCCCTGGCCATCAAACCCTGTACCTACTGTATGGTAGATGGGAGCCCATTTGGTTGAGCCACATTCGTTTCCCTGCCTTTTCTTTTCAGGTTGCAGAACTCCCTTTAATATTTCTTGTAAAGCTTACAAACTCTCTTAGTTTCTGTTTATCTGTGAATATTTTAAATTCACCCTCATTACTGAAGGATGATTTTACCAGATAAAGAACTTGTGGCTGGCAGTTTTTCTCTTTTAAGTATCTTAAATATATCATACCACTGTTGTCTTGCCTCCATGGAGGCTGCTGCTGGCACCAAGCCACCACCCTCAGAGCAGACAGCATTGGTTCCTCCATTCCCTGTTGGGCAACTAGTGACTGCACTAAGATTCCTGGACATCCCTTATATGTGATGGATCACTTTTCTCTTGATGCTTTCAGAAATCCTTCTTTATCTTTGGCATGTGACATTCTGAATAGTTGTGTCTTGGAGTAGGCCTATTCAGATTTATTCTGTTTGGAGTACTTAGAACTTCTTGGATAAATATATTTATGTCTCGCATAAGTGTTGGGAAATTTTCAGCCATTATTTCCTCAAATACTCTTTCTGCCTCTTTTACCTTCTCTTCTCCTTCTGGAACTACTATGGCATGGATGTTGGTGCACATCATGTTATCATTCATTTCCCTGAGCCCCTGCTTAATTTTTCCCATCCTTTCCTCTATATGTTCTTCTGTTCTTTCATTTTCAACTGCTCTGTTTCTAATCCCTCTGATTTCTGCCATTTCAAATCCATTGTTGTATGTCTCTAATGTATTTTTAATTTCATCCATTGTATCTTTTATTCCCATAAGCTCTGTTATTTTTCTATTCAAGCTTTAAAATTCTTCTTTGGCTCACCAGTATTTTCCTATTGTACTTTATCTCTTTAGCCACATATTCCTTCAACTCCTTGATTTCTTTTAGGAGATATGTTTGACTGTCCTTGATTAAGTTCACTAGTATCCTATGTCTTATCTGACATTTTGATTTGTTCCTTCGACTGGGCCATATCTTGCTGTTTCTTAGTATCAGTTATAACTTTTGGCTGATGTCTAGGCATCTGATTAAGATGGTGAGTTTACTGTGATGATCGATTTCTTTCTCTTCCCTATGATTTTATTGCTCTATGGTTTTGTATTATGGCTCTTCTTTGAGTCTTATTTCAATTTATTCTAGGTCTTTAAAATTGTCCCTGTTTAACTAATCAAAATAGGCCCAGGGACCCACTAATGGAGTGCAGACCAGTTTCTAAGGGCCTTGTGGAGAGGTGAAGACATGAAAAAGCCTTTTTGTGTTCCCAGAGGTGCAGTTTCCTGATCTCCCAGCTGATGGTGCTCTTCAGAAAACCTCTCTGCTCAAACCTTAGGGAAGAAAGTGTTCCCTGGAACCATGTCTGGGTGGGCAGTGATGACACAATGTCTGGGAAAGAACACCCTCTGGGCAGGCTATTTGGAGCCAAGCCTAGCAATTTAAAATTACTGATGCAGAGCCATACTCCTCCCTTGATGTATCCTCCCTTATCCTAGGGAGGAAAGAGATTTCCACTTCCCTCTACATTGGTAGCAGCTACTCCAGGTCTGTAACGGGGAGCATTTTCGAAGGCAGTCTATCCGTAGCTCTCTGTCTGGGTGAAGAAAATAGCACAGATGCACTCAGGAAGGGTAGAAACCATGGCTTCCAGCAGACCAAATTCACCAGCCAAAAGCTGGATCATCAGCTTTTGTCGCTCCCTCTTCCCTTTCCTGAGGAAGTGGGTCTCTGCTGTTCTCTCAGTCAGAAGTGGCCCAACAGTGAATGGGGGAACCAGTGCTGTCAGATCTGAGGTTGGCGGCCTGGTGCCAGCAGCAGCAAATGCCTGGGTTACTCACACATCTTTACCACAGAGTCTCCTGCTTTTCACCCCTCTCTTTTCTGGGTGCTACCCAGCCCTAGAACAGTTATTCCAGACAGTTCCTGCCTGTATTTTAGCTGTTTTCTGGGAGAGAAGTGAGCTCTGTAACTCTATTTTCCCAGAAGTCCTTTCCATTATCTTTTGATAATGGTTACCTCTGGGAGTGGCAAAAGGGAGAATTAAAGGAATTGAAGTCATTGCCTCTTTCCTTGATTAATCTTTAAGTGGTGGAATTATGAGTGATTTTTACTTTATCCTTTGAGTTTTCAATTTTTTAAAATAAAATTTTCTTAATAACAAATACAGCATTTAATATCCACACAAGGGTATAGTTCACTAAGCAAAGAATTATTATAAAATTTAGGACTGGATGAGCTCATAGAAAAGGAGGATCCCATTTTCTAGTAACACTGTTTGAAATCTTCTAATATGGAGGTGCTTACAGAATCCCAAGGAAGTCTATTCCTCCTTAGGTAGTGCCAAATGCTAGGAATTTCCTTTTAAATATTGAACAGAAAGCTGCCCCCCTGGAAAACTTTCATTATTGTTGCCAATTCTTATAAGTGACAATTCTTCAAATATTTGAAGTCATACCTCTCCTTGTTTGCTTCTTTTTCTTTTTTTAACCAAAACATACCCAGTTCTTTCAACATTTTATCATGTAATAGGATTTCTTGACCTTTCACTAGCTTAAAGTATGATCCCTCTCAAGTCTTTGTTTTTAATCAAAGATTTTAGTCTTAAGTTTAAAGACCATTGTCCCATGTAGGTAGGTTGCAGTCAGTTGGTGCTGCTGCTGAGAAGAGGGAAAAGCTACAGAAGGGCTCTTACATTTTTGCAATTACATGGGACATTGGGTCCCACCATCTATTTCTAGATTACTTTCAGTCTTTGGGTATAGGTGACCATAAAGAAAATCACAGCATCAGAAAATCTGTATTATAATGGAACACATTTTTCAGGATCAGGAACAAGACATGAATACTCACTTTCACCACTGCTATTCAATATTGTACTAGAAGTTTAGCTAGAGGAATTAGGTAAGAAAAATAAATAAAAGGTATCCAAACTGGAAAGGAAGTAGAACTATCTCTATTTACAGATGACATGATCTTCAGAAAATCCAAAGGAAACCACAAGAAAACTTCTTTTCCTTTTTTTAAAGATTTGTTTATTTATTTCTCTTCCCTTCCCCTGCCCCTCAATTGTCTGCTCTCCGTGTCCATTCGCTGTGTTCTTCTGTGACTACTTCTATCCTTATCATCAGCACTGGGAAGCTGTGTTTCTTTTTGTTGCATCATCTTGTTGTGTCAGCTCTCCGTGTATACGGCGCCATTCTTGAGCAGGCTGCACTTTCTTTCGCGCTGGGTGGCTCTCCCTATGGGGTGCACTCCTTGCGTGTGGGACTCCCCTACGTGGGGAACACTGCTGCGTGGCATGGCACTCCTTGCGCGCATCAGCACTGAGCATGGTCCAGCTCCACACAGGTCAAGGAGGCCCGGGGTTTGAAACATGGACCCCCCATATGGCAGGCAGATGCCCTATCCATTGAGCCAAGTCTGCTTCCTGACAAGAAAACTTCTAGTGTTAATAAATGAGTTCAGCAAAGTAGCAGGGTACAAGAAAAATATGCAAAAATCAATTGTGTTCATGTACACTAGCAATGAACAAATCTAAAGAGGAAAGAGAGAAAACAATTCCATTTATATAATATCTAAGAAATAAAATATCTAGGAATAAATTTAACCAAGATACGAAAGATGTATGCCCTGAAAACTACAAAACAATGCTGAAAGATATTAAAGAAGACCTAAATAAATGGTAAGACATCCTATGTTCATGGATTAGAAGAATTAATATTGTTAAGTCAAGATGTCAATATTTTCCAAAGTAATATATAAATTCAATGCAGTTCCTTTGAAAATTCTGGCAGCCTTTTTTTTTTTTTTTTTTTTCAGAAACAGAAAAAAAATCCTCAGATTTACGTAGAACTGTAAGGGGCTCCAAAACAATTTTGGAAAAGAAGAACAAAGTTGGAGGACTCACACTTTCCAATTTAAAACTGTACTACAAAGCTACAGTAATCAAAAGAGTGTGGTACTGACATAAAGATATACAGACAGATCAATGTAAAATTATTGAAAATTCAGAAATGGACCCACATATCTATCACCAATTGATTTACAACAAGGGTGTTAAGTACATGCAATAGGGAAAGTATAGTCTTCAGCAAATCGTGCTGAGAAAACAGGAGAGCCGCATGCAAGAGAATGAAGTTAGACCCCTACCACATACCATTACAAAAATCAACTCGAAATGGATCAAGGATCTAAATATAAGAATTAAAGCCATAAAACTCTTTGACAACAACCAAGGGGCAAATCTTCATGACCTGGGATTTGGCAATGGATTCTTAGATGTGATACCAAAAGCATGAGCAAAAAAATTAAAAATTGATAAATTTCAATTTTCAAGTTTCATCAAAATTACAAACTTTTGTGCATTGAAGGAAATTATGAAAAAAATGAAATAAAAAAACAACCTACAAATGGGAGAAAATATTTGGAAACCATATATCAGATAAAGGCTTAATATCCAGTATATATAAAGAACTTTTACAATGCAACCACAAAAAGACAAACATCCCAATTTAAAAATGTATAAAGAAGTTGAATAGACATATAGCCAAAGAAGACATACAAATGACCAATAAACACGTGAAAAGCTGCTCAATAACATTATTAGTCATCAGGAAAATGCAAATCAAACTCACAATGAGGTACTATTTCACACCCGGAAGGATATCTATTACTAAAAAATGGAACATTTAGTGTTGAAAGGATGCAGATAAATTGGAACTCTAGTGCATTGCTGGTGGGAATGTAAAATGGTACAGCCACTGTGGATGCAATACGGCACTTCCTCAAAAAGTTAAATACAGAATACTGTATAAACTGACAATTCCACTTCTAGATATACACCCAAAGAAACTGGGTATATATCTAGATACAAACAGATACGTGTACAGCAATGTTTATAGCAGCATTATTCACAATAGCCAAAATGTGGAAACAACTTGAGCATCCATCAACAAATAAATGGATAAATAAAATGTGTGGTACATACACACAATGGAAAATTATTAGGTGGTAAGAAAGAATGAAGTTATGAGGCATGCTGTGACATGGAAGAATCTTTTAACATTAAGCAAGGCACATACGGACAAATATTGTATTTGTATATTATATTATAAAAGATGACTAAGAATAGCAAATTTTCAGAGGTAGAAAGTAGATAAGAGGTAATTGGGGACTAGAATAGGGTGGAAGTGGAGTGTTTGTAAAAATAAAGACAATAATAAAAAAAGACAAACACATCAGTCACTTCCTACCCACTGAAGAATTCTCTCAACAAAGAGGTGAGGACTAAGTTGTTAAGCTTACAGACTCTGAAGGTGGATTGCCTAGATTTAATCTCAGGATTTACTTGGGCTTTGATTTCCCATCTATAAAATGGTGATAGTAGTCAGCCAAAGGGGTGCTAGTGCAAAGTACCAGAAATCTGTTGGCTTTCATAAAGAATATTTATTTTGGATAAAAGCTTATAGTTACAAGGCCCTAAAGAATCCAACACAAGGTTACTTCCTTACCAAACTTTGTTACCATGTGCTGAAGCAAGATGATGGGTGATGTCTATGAGGGTTCAGACTCCCCTTCCCTCTTAAGGCTCCGTGGGTCCAGCTTCTTCTATCTCAGCTGTAGGGTGATATAAGGCTCATCTCTCTTCCCAGGGCTTGTTACTTTCTAGGCCCAGCTTCTCTGTTCTCTTCACAAGGTCAGCTGTAAACTATCAGGCAAATGGCACATTTCTCTTCCTGGAGCCTTTGCCATGTCTATGGAGCTTTCTTTATTCTCAAGAATCAGCTTCTGCGTATTTATTTCTGTCTTCTTGATTGAGTATTCATTTATATAGCCCATAAAGAGGTGGGGACTCAAACTGAATCACCCTAATGATGTGTCAAATCAAAACCCTAATCATAACATAATTTAATCAAAGACATCTCAGCTGACTCTAATACAATCAAAGAGTATCATGCCCAGAGGAACAGACCAGTTTACAAACATAATCTCTCTTTTAGGAATTCGTAAATAATCTCAAACTGCCACAGTAGCATAACTTCTTTGTTGAGTTTTGTACAGTGCCTTGTATATAGTAAGCACATTAAAAATCTTAGCCATCATTATCATTGCTATTTTCATTAATACAGTATCCCCTGACAGATGTGAGGAAGCTTCTTACTTCCCAAAGTGGTTCCTTCTCATTATTGAACAACTTTAGTATTAAAATGTCCTCATTTAAATTTGGTTAAGATCTGTGTCCCGGTAAGTGCCATTCATTGGACCTAATTCTTCCCTCTAAATATCAGTTTAGCCATTACTCATGAGATCACCTGTCACATATTTGAAGGCAACATCTTATGTCATGATATCTACCAACGTTTACTGAGTATCTATCTGATAAACAAGACTCAAAGTTTCACAAGGGCAAATATCCTGTGGGTTTACTCACCACTGCAAAGCCAGCACATAGTACAGTATCTTGCACATGGTAGGTGTTCAAATTGAGTAACTGAGTAAATGAATGATCCCTTTGCAGTCCCTAGTAAGGACATTAATAAGAATTTCCTCAAAATCAAGGCTATGTTTTGGCTGAAGGAGGTTGTGACGAGTTAGGACATGGGCAATAATTCCGTTCAATTCATACATTTACTAAGGGTCAGACATATGCCAGATGCTGTACTAGTTTGGAGATACAAAGAAGAATGGGATATGTTTCTCCCTTTAGTGATGTATTTATCCAGATCACAAACAGTGCAGGGACCTGATGCAACTCCAAGGAAGTCTGCTCCAGGAATGCCTGTCCAAGGAAATACTGCTTCAAGGGAGAATGTTTAGACAAAATCCAGAAAACAGACCAGATGAGACACGACCTTGGTGACATGCCTCATCCTGAGACAGAGTAGGAGAAAAGCAAGAAAGATAAAATAAGTGTTAGAAAGGGGAGAGTTAGAGACAACGTAAGGGACGGATACCTTGAAAGCTGGCTCAGCAACAAATTCTGCTGAATCCAGGGTGTCCACTAGGTTATCTCTTGAAAATATGACTTGATGCTCTTGATAGGACAGGGGCTGTGTCACTTAAATTATCTTAGCCTGACCATATTGTGTGTTGTAGATTTGTAATTTTATAGTGTAACCTCACTAATCTGAGAGTTCAAACGAGGACATAAAACATCATTGATGAGCTTCACTCTTTTATTACTCTCTAGCTGCATATCGGCAGGACCTCAACATCCCAGGTATTTTATTTTCTGTAAAGAGACCTGCATGTGATTAGAAACATGTCTGCCCATGGGCATCCCCCTCTGTCCTCTGCATAGGCCTTTTGTTTTTTGTTTTTTTTTTAAAGATTTATTTATTTGTTTCTCCCCTCCCCGCCCTGGTTGTCTGTTCTCTGTGTCTATTTGCTGCGTCTTCTTCTTTGTCCGTTTCTGTTGTTGTTAGCAGCACGGGAATCTTTTTGTTGCGTCATCTTGCTGCTTCATCTCTCCGTGTGGGCGGTGCCATTCTTAGGCAGGCTGCACTTTCTTTCACGCTGGACAGCTCTCCTTACGGGGCGCACTTCTTGAGTGTGGGGCTCCCCTACACAGGGGACACCCCTGCGTGGCACAGCGCTCCTTGTGCACATCAGCGCTGCACATGGGCCAACTCCACGCGGGTCAAGGAGGCCAGGGGCTTGAACTGCGGACCTCCCATGTGGTAGACGGACGCCCATAGGCCTTTTGAAGAAGCTTCTCTCCACCATGGCTGTCAGGGCCTCTGGGAGAACCTGGCTTCCATGACCCCCCGCTGGACATTTCCGGTACTGCTGCCAAATATTGCTGCTCCCAGGTTCGCACCCCAAAAGGGTCAATGCCACTCCAACGCTTTATCATCTGGGCCCAGAAGCAACACTGTGTTCAAAGTCTTACAAAGACTATACTGAAAAGGGTCCCTCAGCTTTGGTCCACTGACTTTTTTTCTTTAGGAAGTCAAATCTAACTCTTTGGTCTGACTGAGAGTGGCGAAACACACACACACACACACCACGCATACCTTTCTATCTCCCAGGAATCAATAAGAGCACCAACATTGGTTTTTTAACTTACACCAACTAACCAAAGGCCTCATGCATTTTTATAGCACAAGTTGTTGCAGCCAGGCTCCAAGATGACCCCTCCAGGTTCCTGCCTCCTGGTGTTCACCTCTTATGTTGCGTGGTCCTCTCCCACATCGTATTAGGGTTGGTCTGTGTGACCAAGGTCACACAGCAGAAGGAATGGTGCGTTCTGAGTAAGATTAGGTTATAAAAGAGACTACAGCTTTTGTCTCGGGCTCTCTCTCACTCTCAGATCACTCTGTCTGGCAGATGCCAACTCCCTTGACCTGAGGACACCCAGGTAGCCTTCTGGGGAGATCCATGTGATTCGGATCTGAGGCATCTGGCCAACAGCCATGTGGGCGAGACTTCTTAGAAGCAGATCCTCTAGCACCCATCAGAGCCATGGGTGATGCAGCCTCGCCTGACAGCTTGACTGCAGTCTTATGAGGGTCCCTGAGATGGACCACACAGCGAAGCCACACTCAGATTCCTGAGACTCTGGAACGTGGTAAGTAGTGCTAAGTTTTGGGGTACATCAATAGATAACTAGTACAAAATTAAAGGAGTGACAATGGAGGTGAATTGTAAAGCTCCTCGGGCTCCGTAAGGACCAGGTTGCTATGCTGTTACCAAGTATTTGTGGTTGATTGTGTCCTGAAAGACTGATAATGTATTGGGGTGAAGGAGGCAAAATGGCTGAAACACCTTACTCTCAATAAGAATGCTCACACTATATAACTATGATTGTGGTGACAAGTCACTCCTCAGGAACTCAGAGCGCCCTATTGTATGATGGGGTACCTAATGCACACTTCCCATCATTTCTGAAGGTTAATACAAAAACTCATAGCATAACATGGATGCTGTATAAGTGCAGTGTGCTATTATTTTCCATTTTTAATGTGAATTGACAAGAACCAATTTAGTCTGTTAGCACTTCCATTCTGAAGAAGAACTCTGACATCTTTTAGTGCCCTTAGCAGCAAATGACTTATGCCAGAGCCTATTCTTCTTTAGACAAAAACCCAACTGACACCTGTTATGTCGTCTGCTAGATAAAGTCGTTTTTATACAATGTGGGTGAAATGGGAGCTTTGCCAACCGGAAGGAATATGCACCATAAGCCCTTTCTCTTGGCAGCTAAAGAAAAATTCCTGGTGGTCAGGAGAGCAGTTTGGTGCCTGTTTTCTCCTAGACTAAGGTGTCTGTGCCAACTAAGATGCCAGCTTACTCCTTCCTTATTCTCAGCTCTGCAGATACAGCTTCATTAGCACAGAGGCCATTTTATGAAGACTTTTTCTACCTGCATGTTGTCATTCTGAAACTTATTTACTAATCCCGGTCACACACTAAGAGCTTTGATTAAGCAGTTTGCTTTTTTCCCTTTGTCTCTTCCATCTCATTGAAAGATTACAGAGTTTGAGTGTGAGGTTAAAGGATTATATCTGAATCCTGAGAGTACCTACACTGCTCCCGCCTGCCTGTCATTTCCTGGTGTGGTTACTTATCTGTCAATATTTCTTCCCTTTTTTCCCAAGTCCCAGACCTACTTGATCTTGTCCGTTTGGCTCGGCTGGTGGAGGAATAACAAGGGTCTTCCCATCATGCAACGTTCTGGGATACATCATGACAGAGAAATCTCAAAGCCCAGGTCAATTATAACAGAAGATGTGCACCACCTCTGCCCCCTTCACGTCTTCAGGGGCTGCAGTTGTTTAAAACTAAGTCACCTGAAAAATGCAAGGAAATGTGTGTCTGCTTCCTGCTTGCCTTTCTGGTTGTTTAGCGGGATACAAGCAGCAGAAGACGAATACTCAGTCCGTGTGGTTTGTGGTTGGGAAAAGGGAATAAAGTTGGCAGCTACCTCATCGTGCTGTAATTACTTTTTAATTAGAATTCATTGGATACAGATGGATTCTTCTTGTTCTTTCACCCACTGATGTTTTTAATATTCCCACATCAGATATTATGAGGCAGAAGCCAGCAGTGAATTACATAAAATAACCCTGTAGCTGGTAGTGACTTACAGAAAGTAACCAACTTAACCATTTGTCTTAGATGAAAAATGATCTTACACCTTTTTGTGGATTCTATTGCTGGTTTCTTGATATAGTGTTTGTTTATTCTCATTCTTGCAGGAAAAAAATATCATAGTTCTTGTATCAAATTACTGTAACTGACTGGAACATTTTTATTTCAAATAATGTACCATCATATATTTTTTCATGGTGACACTGATAAATTTGCAGGATTTCCCATTTTTTCCTCTCCTACTAGTGAATAACTTGAACCTAAACGTGAATGGAATGCACAGTTTCATGCTGTTATAAAAAAATCATTGCTCATCACATTCTAATTTTAACTAAGTTTGAATCTGAATAGCTATTTGCAGTATTTTGATAGAAATAAGAAGAAATTTCCACTTTTTTGTTTTTGCTCCAGGGTCTCTCTGCATAAACTGACATATGATGCATTTTGAAGTCACACTTTATAATTTTCTTTTCATCATAAACAACCACACCCGTGTTGAAGAATGGATCTAAAATTAGGCTTACACAGGCCTATGTAATATACCTAAGAAACGTGATTTATTCTAATGTAATAATGGCATAGATTTATAAAGCTTGACTACTCCAATGCTCCTCGTTATGGTTGTAAAATATTTGTGGCCACTGTGGGATTTTCTAGATCATTATTTTAAAAAAGGAAAAACCCATTTTGACAGATGAACTGGGGCCATTCTGAGCAAATCACAGGTACTTCATATAACAAGGCCTCCAAAGAGGGGAGCATGCACTTATTACTATGGCAACCCAGATCAAAACACTATTTTAGTGGAGAGTTTCCAGTTTTACAATGCAATGATGATTGTTTATAGTACCACTGAAACCAGATTCAGCAAAGGTTTAAGAAATGAGCTGACAAGAGGAAAATCATTATAGATAAACTGGGGATACCTGAATGGGATAGCATGGAATCTGCCATTATTTGATCAAATACTGGAATTTATTGCCCAGGACAATAGAAATAATGGAAGAGGATCTAGATGATGAGAAACATCCTGAAGTTTCTTCGGTTACAATGTTTCGGACAAAGATCAGTGCTATCTTAAGTTCAAACTTCGAAAGCAAAGAGATTTTTTTTTTTTTTTGAAAGTACGGATTTCTCAAATCCCTTATTTTTCTATCTGCAAAATACCTACTTGTAACTTTAAAGTTGTGAGCTGACACTTCCTAACATATTTCATTTGACAGAGTGCAACACAGCACACCTCAAGAACCATCCCCATCACTCAGGGCTCTGTGTTTGCACATGTCTACACGAAGTGACAGCTGGCAGCAGCCCTGCTCCATTATTTTTATTTAGGTGGAATTTTTACACAGGAAGAGAAAAAAATGGTCAGAATCACGAATTATCCATTTGGATGACTCTTGAAGTATCTAAGGATACTAATGGGTGGACAAATTGCATTGAAGTGAAGGGTTGAATAAACAATCACTTGTTTAACAATTATTCATTGAGCCTCTACCATGTGCCAAATAGGTGTGTACACTAAGTGCACAAATTAGGCTTGGTATCTGGCTCTGTGGAATTCATAGTCCAGTGGCAGTTTGATGATAGCGCTCTAAAGAAATATTGAAGGAAGCAGTACTAGAGAGTAACTGGGTGGGGTGGAGTTTTAATCCATTCTAGTATTTAGTAACACGAAAGTTTTCTAGTCACTGGAAGGGAAAAGAAAACTGTATTTTTCAATATCTGCTTTGTGCAGAGCTCTGTGCTAGGAACTTTGCATAAAATTATCTCATTTTAATCCCAAAACAATCCTGAGAAGTAGAGGCTAGTAATAAATTTATTTTCCAGATAAAGAAACTGAGACTCAGAAAGGTTAGCATTTATTATGTGCTGGGCACTTTACAATTATTAACTCATTTAATCCTCATAATAACCATGTAGAATGGTATTATTTGTTATTTCCATTTTACAGAAAGGAAACTGAAGCACAGAGAAATTAAATGACTTGCCCTAAGTCACACAGCTAGCAAGTGACCCAGGCAAGCTATGAGCCCAGAAAGTCTGCAGCGCTACTGCTATTCAAAGAAGGCGGCAAGTTGTAATACAGATAGGATCTACCCTGGGTCTGCTCACTTACCACAGGCTTAGTTTGTTTTCAGCTTCCTTGCCTACATGTTCAGGTCTACACTGTAGCTACCAACTATTTCATTGATCAAGTATAAAATGCATTCTTTTCTTTACAAGAATTCCTTGTTCATAAAAAAAGTGATGCCTCAAAATCATTTCAAAGATTTCCCTTGTCAATCAAAATGATAGACTGCAAAATTGTACTTTGGTTCTGAGCAAGTGAATGTATACATATCTATAAATCAATTTTTGATTTCCAAGGGAGCAGCATCTATCTAAATGGATATGGCATGAATGGAAATATATATATATTGTCACTGTTTTTTGACGACCAGCATCTTTTCCCCTTCTTTCAATAGTGGTATCCTGAATTTCCTTTGGGGAGCTTCTCCTTCCTCCCCTCTGCCCATGTCTCATGTTTTTCTATTGAGAATGGATGCAAGGCTGCATGGAATCTCGTGTGAAGAGAAGCTTTCTCTTCATCTTTAGACTTCTCAATATGGACCTACTGATGGTCACCTTGTTACCAAGTGGGGAGTCTAAGAATGATGCCAATGTGGAGAGCAGAATCAAGAAGTAGGAAAAGGCTGGGCCCTGCAACATCGTTAGAACCCCCAGATGGGGCTGTACCTAAATTTAGTTTACCTCTGGACTTTCAGTTAAGGCAGTTGAACACATTTCCTTTAAAAAAAAAAAAAATCCAGTGTAAATTGGAATTTGTGTCAATTGACACCTAAAAAGTCCTGATTAATTTAGGTTGACACACTATTCCAATAAAATTGTGGTTTTTCCCCTTCATCACCTTCTCTCTTCCTCTCCATATCTAACGCATCATGAAGCTGCATCTATTTAATCTCTTAAATATTTCTCAAATCCTCCCACTTCTCTCCTCCTTCATTATTATCACCTTAATCCACCACCAAACCCATCAATTCCTATCTAGATCATTTGTGGTAACCTTTTCTCTGATTTCCTGGCACTAATCTTTCCAAAACACAAATCTAATTATTTCTCCCCTCCATTCCACTTTCACCTCCTTCCCTATGCTCAGGAGTGTCTTCCTACTAATTTTAGAGACCACGCCAAAATCCTTAACACTGCGTGCAGGGTCCTGCCTGGTCTGGTCCCTGCCATCCTTTTTGGCATCATCTTGCAGTTCTCTGTCTCCAGCCACGTTGGTGTCTTTAACTTCCTTGAATGCACCATGTTCACTCTCAACACAGGGCCTTTACCTGGATTGTCTGCCCCCTTTTCTTTCCCAGCTAAAGCCTCCAGGTGTCAGACAAGCATCATTTCCTGGGAAGCCATCCCTCAGCCTGAGTTAGGTTCCTTGATTACAATTATTGTGATTCCAAAGATGAAAGTGCTTTCTTTTAGGATGTTCCCTCAATTTGTCACATGCACTCAGTAGTGTGTTTAGTGCATCTGCCTCCCTCTTCCACTGAATTGTAGGCTCCAAGAGTGCATGCTCAACACTGTATCCCCAGAGTGCTAGCACACAGTAGTCACTCAATAAACAAGTATTTGTGGACTATGTGAAGCCATATTTTTTCTTAAGGTTAAAACAACATGAGTTTAAAACAAAAGTGAAAACTGATATTTTTCTATTTATAAAGGGGGTACAATAGCCTCGAGTAATTAAAGATGAATAGAAAAATTTTCTCATCCACTGACCTTTCCAAGTCTCTTAAGTGTACATCGCCTCAGTGTGCACATACAAAGTGTTCTGAGTGCCCTGACAATTCAAGGGCACTGACCTTGGAATCAGTAGATTGGAGTCTAGTCCTAGAGTTAATATACATGCTATGAATGAAGTCATTTGCCCTGGAGGGATCAGCTCTAGTTCTGGGCAGTACTAGAGTTACCTGAGCTATGAAGCAGCAGCCTGTGAACCTGAGGCTAGGTCAGCCCTCATTAGTCCTTGTGGCACCACAGTGGGGTCTCTGAATTTGCCTAAGTTTCATTCTTCATTCTAAATCCTAAGGAATCTCTCTTTGCCTGACTCCAGGGTTCTCAATACACCTGAGCACCTAGAAGTGGCATCTGGAATGTCCAATCTGTTTTCTGAGAGCAACTCCACTCCATGAGGTCTTCTCTCTCCCCATACTTCAAAAATTTTTTGGTTTTAACTAAAAGCTTTAAAAAATCTATTTTCTATTGATAAATGTCTCCATTTTTCCTTTCATTTTTCTTTCCTGTTTCCAAGTTTATTTTCTGATATGTTGACCTCTATAATTTTTCTGCTGTTTTTATTTACTCACTCACAATTTATAGTTGTTGGCTTTCTTTATATATTTCATGTGGTAAATTTTCAACAGATTCTTACAAACTCCGTGGAATCATTGGAATGAAGTTGTAACTCTGAGAAGCATGCCCCACCTCCCGCCTCTACCCGATGGTGTGCGTTAGGAAATACAACAGATCTTAGCAATTAAGCATATTTGGAGCTCTCTCAGCTTTCCCATAACCCTCTTCTCCAAAAGAAATGTCTCCAAAATAAAAGTATTGCATTCCAAATCGATATACAAATGGTTTGGCTTATTGTCTTCTCTTCAGGATTTTCTTCTCTACTGGTGAGAACTGAGGACTGACTCCATATTTCATTATTTTGGAACCCTTTGTTCAGTCTCTTTTCTTCAGCTTTAGAGTAATCCTTGGTTTTACCCAGGTCCTTCTTTGGATGTCTACTCTTCACACTCCTCTCCTCTGTTTATTTCATTTGCCTCTGTATTCCATGGATCACAACCTCTTTAGATCACTCTCCTCACACTAATTCTGTTTTCCTGTTTTTTTTCTTTTGTTCTCTTTCCTTCCCCATTCTTCTATACTAGCTGGTTGGTTCACACCAGGAGTATCACAGAATGGATTTCTCAAGAAAATGTGGTCTCTCAGCATCTATGTTGAAGTTACCAAATGAATTCTTGGGTATGTTACATTTTCTCATATTTGGCAGGATATAGGTATGGCAAGATTCTATTACAGAGGGAAGCGGATGTGGCTCAACCACTTGGGCTCCCATTTACCATATGGGATTCACTTCCCAGGGCCTCCTTGTGAAGGCAAGCTGGCGTGCACCCACGGAGAGCTGACAGCCCATGCCTGCGAAGAGCAGACGCAGCAAGATGATGCAACAAAAGGGAGACAAGCAGACACCAAAGAATGCACAGCAAATGGACACAGAGAGCAGACAGCAAACAAGTGGCAAGGAGGGGGGGGAATAAATAAAATAATAAATCTCAAAAAAACAAAGAAGATTCTATTACAGAATCAACATCTCCTGCAGCCAATCCCTTACCCAGGATTCTAAATGTAATCATGTTTTAAATATATAGTTAAACATGAGAGCAATGATTACATTAGAGCAAAGTATGTTCATGCACTACAAAATAACGAGGGCTGGATAAAACATTTTTAACACATAGCTAAATTATAAAGGTATTGTTAGATTTTTGTCTCAAGTATTTGGGGAGAGGCAGCATCATGTAGTAATAAAAGAAATTGCCTAATAATTCAGATGCCTGGCTTTGTTACTTATTAACTGTTGGGTGCCTTCAGCCTTTTAGTATAGAGATAAACTATGGGTTTCTGAGCCAGCCAGTCTGTATGAACTCCATTTCCACCAATAAAGTAGGGAAATAATACCTTCTTATAAGAAACTCTATAAAGCATAAAATACATTTATTGGCACATAGTAAGTGTCCATTTAATATAATTTCTATCACCTCTTCTCCAACTTGCATAAGTAATTTAACTTCTTTGGGCCTTGGTATTTATATCTAGGAAATGGATACAAAGTCCTAACAGAGTTTGAGTCCCTGGTTTTAGTCCTCTCTGAGACTTAGTTATACCAAAATTGTTTCCACAGTTGGGCACAATAAGCCAATGAATTCCCTGATTTGCCTAAGCTGTTTCAAGTTGTATCTGTCACTTGCAACCAAAAGAGAACTGACTCTTCAAGATACCACTTGCCTTTGCTTCTTTCTGTATACTGGCTTCCTTCTCTCCAAGTGGACTTCTCTATGAGATGAGATACATGGCTACTGGTGACACCTGCATTTATTTATTCCAGCTTTCCTATGAGATAGAAAGTTGACCATTTTCCTTTGTTCCCAAGAGAACAATCCTAGAGAAGAACTCTGTCCTGTCTTGGATCATGTACACTTCTATGTCCAGGAGGACATGGTTTTATGGTTAGAAATATGATTGGGTGAAAGGAATAGTCCATAACATGAGGGAGCACATTTCAAAAAAAAGGGTGGGGGGGCGGGAAGGGGCAATGTTCCACACAGGCAATATAATTGGGGTCTACCACACTTATACTAGTCCAATCTACTTTTGAGAGTCATTGCCAAATAATATATATGAAACATTTGGGAAAACATAGAAATGTAAAATATTATGATTTAATTGGAAACAAATTTAGGTTCTAGGCTCTATAGATGACAGGTACCCAAAACATCAATGTAACATTTTCTCTAGATTATATTTTTTTCAGACCAGAATATAGGCCAAGAAATAAAAATATTTTATTGCTCCATTGTCCCCACAGAAAAGTCACCTATTAGAGCAGAAAATGATTCTCTCAAGTACTCAAATCAACCTTAGAGTAATTGACTCTGCTAAACGCTAAGCTCTTCTTTTTCCACACAGTTCACTTTCTCCTACTTCACCCAGGAAGATGTTAAGATGATTTCAATGCCCTCCTGTTTCCAAGGCTGCCAAATAGCAGCCACTGTCCTTGAAAACAAGAGCAGACTCTGGGTCATGCAATACCCTCTTGGTCCTTTACCTAGTAGTGTTTGGTCAGGCCAGAAGAAAGGACCAGAGCTCACTGCTTTTTCATTTGTTCATTCACGCATGCAGTAAATGTCTATGGAGCATTTTCTTAAATATAGGATGTTTAGAATACTGTGCAAGTTAGCAGAGGAGGCAGCAAGAAACAACACTTCTATAGGATAGGGAGGCTTCGGGTTACATCTAACAGTCATAATGTGATAGAATCTGAGGGCCAAAAGAGAAGAAGAAGAATGGTTAAATATTTGTCAAGCACTTATTATGTTCCAAACTTACATGTAAGCTCTTTACATGTATTATATCACCGACTCCTTACAAGAATCCTATGAAGCAGATTATATTAATAACTCCATGTTAAAGATGAGGATGTTGAGGCACAATATCTCAGAGGCAACAAAGGTCTATGTCTCATTTTGAAAATCTGTTGTGAGTCTAAGTGACTCTCAGGACAACTGTTCTTCAAGAAATCCAGGCTAGCACAGACAACAGCATCCTGAAGCGATGCCATCTGGAACAACAGCCTTCTAAGTTAATGAAGCAGAGGAAGGGAGAAGGTGGAGGGTCTCAAGGCAGCAATTAAATGCTTTAGTCCAGCAGAGACATGCCACTTTTGCTCTCAGACCAATGGCCAGGAGTAGTCACATGGCCCTGCCCAAATGCAAAGGGGTTGGGAAGTACAAATCTCTGTGTGTCCAGGAAAGAGACAGTTAGGGTACAAATTAACAGTGTCTCCTACACCAAGGTCACTCACTTTCTAAGATATGGAGTTAGGATTTAAACTTTGCAGCCTCTTGCCAGAGACCAACTCTTACATGCTGCACTGTCCAGAGATCACTGAGCCCAGTTCCCTTGCTTTACAGATAAGACAAGTGAGACAAGGGCCAGGAAGCCAGAGGTGATATTGCTCAATGTTCTGCTTGCATCATTATGTCAGACCCTCTTTAAAACCTGGAGGGTACACGGGATAAGTAATAAAATCCCATTTTCCAGAAAGTGAAACTGAGCATTTCTCACAGCCATTTCTATGTTACTACGAAAGAAGGCAGTCAGTGAGTGCTCGCCCCTGTTTTAATGATACTGAGCTCTGGAGGAATGAGCATAAGCCTAGAAAAGTAATTAAGAAGGCAGAGAAAAGGGAAGTTCCTTCGGCTTGTACCAAAGGGAAAATGCACTTTGATGCAGGTGCACTTAGGCCCTCCTCAGTCCATGTATCTCCTATTTGTTTGTTTGTTTTTTTCCTTTTTTAAAAATATATATTTTTAAAAGATACTTAGATTACACAAAATGTTACACACAAAAATAAAATAAAATATAGGGGATTCCCATATGCCTCACTCCCCACACCTCCCATCCTTCCCCACATTTAACAACCTCTTTCATTAGTGTGGTACATTCATTGCAATTGATGAACACATTTGGAGCATTGCCTCTAAGCATGGTGTGTCCCCCATTCATAAAGTACAGGTGATCTTTCCTCTCCATGTCCATATCAGGCTTCAGATTGCTCCTTGGTGACTACTTTCCTCCTTCTAGCTTACCCATGATGTTCATTGTGATCTCATTGCACCTCATTGACAAGGCTGGGACTGAGGATGGAGGTGAGAAGGAAAAAGAAAAGGCAGCATGCACTGATTTGCCTCAATCTTGTCAACCTTCCCTCACTAAGGGAGATATCTTAGCCAACAAAGCAGATATCTTGGAACCATAAACTTTACCCAATAGGCTTCTTCCATTATTATTATTACTAGAAGGAAAGTTTTGAGCAAGGAGTAGATATTTCAAATTTTTACACTTAGCTGGTGGCAGGACTGAACATATTCACTTCCGGGCCATTACTACTAATAGCCAACATTTGTTGTGCATTTACTGTGTGTCAGGGACTATGTAAGGTGCTTTACCTACTCCATCATGTCATTTGTTCCACACATTGTAAGATAGGTATATCCCCATTTTACAGCTGAAGAAACTGAGGACTGTGAGAACTAGACATACAGCTAGTAAGTGCTGGTTCAGCAGATGAGCCTGCCCTTGAGCTGGAACCGCTCTGCTCTACTGCTAGTTCCTCCACTGACAGTTGACAAAGAGCTCACCCATCCCTGAACTGGGCGCCAAGTCAAAAACACAGCCTGGGCCCTAGTCCCGGCTTCCAGCTCCCATTTTCTACTCTGAACAGCAACTCTCTGGTCCGGCCCTTGTGCTGGAGGTAACGCACTGTTGCGTGCTGTCAGCGTGCCAGGAAACATTTAGCGGGGAAAAGGGAAGGGAAAAAAGTACAGTGAGTGTGTGTTGCCAGTTATTTAAAATAGGCCAATTACCTCAAACTGTAAAAACATACTCATGTTTAAATACCTACAAATCGCTTTAACAAATTTAGTAACAGAAAATTCTCACTGCTTGCTCTGTTTGTGCTGTATTAAAGGCAGCCTGTTGGGAAGCATGCGGTTGACTAACTGTGGGTTATATTAGCAACCCTTTCTCTCTTTTACCCATGTATTCATAAGTTCTGCAAATAGACAAAAGCAGTTAAGCTAGTGCAACCCAAATGTTGCTATCTTGTGAACGATGAAAATAAACGGCTTAATTTCCTGCCCTCTTTTCTGCATGTTTTGGGGACAATGTTTTTATTCAGAGTAGAGGGTTTTTGGCCAGTGTGACCTATGGGAGGCCTGTAGGTCCAGAAGTAAGATTGTCACTGAATCCTCAGAAGGTGTACTCTGATAGGTCAGGGGCGTGACCCACCCTGCACAACTAGGAGCCCATCATGAAGATGAAGGGGGACCCACAGGCCGAAGACCAGGCAGAGTCCAGGAGAAGTGGCCAACCCAATGCAGCCAGTTCCTTTCCCATTGTAGCCAGAGGGGAGTCAGTGAGAAGGAAGAATGAGCTTAAGCACAATTATGTTGTGTTCATTCTAGAGCAGTTATTCCATTTGGGGGTTAATTGCTGTGGTGTGAACCTAGACATTGTCTAATTAGGAATAAGCTTGTACTCGGGAACAATTACCAAGCTAATTGATCTCATGCATGTATAGCTCTAAAGATGGGGTGGCCAAAAACAA
Organism: Dasypus novemcinctus; assembly: GCF_030445035.2. NCBI lineage: Eukaryota > Metazoa > Chordata > Mammalia > Cingulata > Dasypodidae > Dasypus > Dasypus novemcinctus. The sequence goes on along the minus strand of NC_080681.1, from coordinate 35,967,733 downwards.
TGGTGAAAGATGAAGCATCCCAAGTGTGTTTCAAAGAAAGGGCAATGGAATGTGAAAATTGGAAGAGAACTCGGGGATCATTTAGGCCATAGGATCACTTTGCAAATGAAGCCCAGGATGGTGAAGGGAAGTACCCCAGGCTCACAGAAGATCGGCAGGAGAGCCAGAGCTGGAATGTGGCTCTCTCCTACACTGTAGCCCACGCTTTATTGGCTGATTCCCACACTGTTCGAATTCATATAAGTGGAAAAAAGTGGCACCGATTGGAAGTGGGAAGACAGACCCTGACCAAAAGGAGAGTTCAGAGGCCAGAAGGTGAGTTGCATGATGGAGCATCATCCCATTCCCTCATTTGATTCCAAGTTCTTGGAAGGGATGCAAATGAGTAAGGACCCCAAGGCTCCTCATACCTCCAGCTTCTTGTTTCTTACAAAACCATTCATACTGTCAACAAACGTTTACTGAGCCTCTAAGATAAGTCAGGCAGTAGACTCGATGCTAGGGATGCCAGTACAATAAGGCTGCTGAGATGAGGCTTATACTCCCATGATGTGTGGTGAGAAAGAACAGAATTCCCTAAGACTTTTCAGGGGAGAGCATCTTTCTTCTTTCCTTCTGTCCTCTGTCACTCAGGGTCTTTAACAAAATCTTAGGTAGGGAAAAAAAAGTTCCCATGTATCCTCCTACAGAAGTTAGGGATAACTTAAGTACAGGAAATTAGCTTCTGCCTCAGAGAAAGCCAGTGTATTTCCTTGTATTTTCAAAATATAATCAATAAATATCTTCGCATGGTAGGTGGGTTGTACTTCAGCTCACCAGGATGAAGAACAAACAGAGTCAAAAGCTGTGCTAGGTCTTTTTAAATCCCTTGACCATCTTGGGACACTCTATCCTTATTGGATAGAAGGTATCTTAAGAGAATTCTTTGTTTTTTACTATGAAAACTAAATTGTTCTAAAGGGGCTCTTCTCCTAGGAATTAAACCATACATAGCAACTGCATACATGTAAAAAGCAGTATGAAATTATGTACCTGCTGGGAGGTGGGGTAAGGAAAGACGTGTGGAGGATGTCTAGGGGTAGAAAACAATGAAGTGGGAGGTGACAGTTGACTAGCTTTACAAAAGGCTACTTCCTTAGCGTGATAAACCACTCAGGCCAGAAGACAGCCTTCAAATGCCAGTTCCTGCATCCATTCACTACTCATTTCTCAATCAGCAAATATTTGTTGAGTGCCTAAGTGTGCCAGACATATTGCTAGATGCTGAAAAAAAAAAAAAAGCCAGCAGAAACTGAAACAGATGTGATCCCGGCCTTCATGGAGTGCATGGTCTAGTAGGGGAGATAAAGGTCAAGTCAGTACATCTATCAATCAGCTTAGGCTAAGCTTTTGCTACAATTTACCACAATTTCTGATGGCCGTGCTGCAGCGCTGGAAAAGTTTCTATGAGGAAATAACACCTTAGCTCAAACCTAAAAGATGAAGAGAAGTTGTCCAGAAGATTTGGGAGAAGTATGTAATAGTTAGAGGAAGAGGCATATGCTAAGGTCCTAAGGCAAAAAAGCGCTGGGCTAACTTGACATTGGAGAGACACAGCACAGTGTAGGGGTCCAGAGCTGAACAGCCTGAATTTCAATCCTAGATCTACCCCTTACTAGCCATACATTGCTAAACTCTCTGTGCCTGAGTTTTCTCATCTGTAAACAGGGATAAGGATTAAGTGTGCTTGGCTTATGATAGTTTTTATTATCATTATTAATGGAAAGAAGACCATGGTAGCTGGGATGCGGTGAGTCAAAAGAGATGAGGCTGTGGGGAACAGGAGTCGTTCTAACCACGATGGCCTTGAAAGGCTTGCTAAAGACTTTGGATTTTAATCAGAAATATACTTTAAATAGGGGAGTCAACCTAGTTCAATGTATATTTTATAAAAGTCTTGTCGCATTCTGTGGAGTAAGACACTCTCCATCTAGACACCCATCCATTGCTGAAACGAAAGGGAATCCTAAAGAGAAACCAGAAAAGGGAAGAGGGAAGGTGTGAGAGAGGAGTGGGAGGGAGACAAGGAGGGAGAAAAGGAGGGGGAAGAGAGAGAGATGAATTTCAGACTAGGAAAGAAAATTGGGTGGAGAGGGATGACAGAAGAGGAAAAAGCACTCTCCTTGCCCTCCAAGTTTGCCCAATATGAGAAAGAAGGCATTTGTTTTGATAAGTATAGGGAGAAGGTAGAAGGGAGGCAAGGGCTAATCTGGTTAAAGTCTCAGCAGTCAAGCAACGTGCACAATGAAAGGCAGGCGACTGAGTGGCTGAGCTGCAGCCTGGCTCAGAGAGGGGCCCCCTGACCTCCATGGGGAGGGGAGGGGGCGGAATATGGAAATAGCTTTTACATGTAAGGAGAATCTTGTGGAGAGTGGCTCAGTCCTTTGGCCTCCTCCAGACTAGCACCTCCTCACATAGCCCACTTCTGGTCCTCCCTTACCTCCCCCTACCTGAGAGCTGCGGGAGCTGCTGGGACACAAGGGCGAAGGGCTGGACAAGGCTCCGAGTAGTCTCGTGGTGCGATGCTTTTGGGGAGATGGCACTGCTTCATCAGCTGGATGACAAAACACTGTTAATGGCACCAATAAAGAAGTGTGAATGTAATTTTCTCTTCCTCGTTATTTCCTCAGTATTTGGCATATTATTTAACAGATCAACCGGCCAGTCATGATCCCTTCTGAAGCCAAGTCTGAGTGTGTGTGTGTGCTGAAAGATTCCTAAAATGCAGTGTGGCCCAGATGTAAGCACAGCAGTTGGAAATGGGCTATATTCATTTGGAACACATGAGAGATACTGAAAGCTTTCTGAAGGGGAAAGGGGTTCTAAAATTTGAAACACTGGAGGAAAGAGCAGCTCAGGAGAAAGGGTATAACCTTACTTCTTGCACCACATTAAGCCATATATGTATGTTGACTTGAAGGAAATGTAAAGCTTAGAATACATGTGATCAGAATAAAGGAAGGCAGCTATTTTGGAGCTTTGGAACAACCAGACCTGGCTATGATAATTGTTACCATTTACTTTGGGGTTATGCAGAACCAAGCATTTGTTTGGTCACTTTGTTATATTAACTCACTCAATCCTCACAACACACCCATGAGGTAGGCAGTATTATCATTTCACTTCACAGGGGAGGAAGCTGAGATGTAGCTAAATCAGGGTCATACAGCCAGTAAGCCTGGACAATCTGGCTTCAACATGACACATGTAACCAATACACACACAGCCCCCCTGATATATAAAGAAATGGAGAGCGGCAGCCCAGACCCTGGTTTTCATATTTGACTATACCCCTAAATGCAAAGGAGAAGGGAAAAATCTATACATATAATTATATACAGCCACAGACATTTTCAGGAAGGAAAACCAAACTCTTTGATCTTTGCAGAGTATTACTGAATGGTCTTTATTTTTTTTTTTAAGATTTTATTTATTTATTTATTTATTTATTTATTTATTTATTTATTTATTTATTTATTTATTTATTTCTCTCCCCTTCCCCCCACCCCAGTTGTCTGTTCTCTGTGTCCATTTGCTGCGTGTTCTTCTTTGTCCGCTTCTGTTGTTGTCAGCGGCATGGGAATCTGTGTTTCTTTTTGTTGCGTCATCTTGTTGTGTCAACTCTCCGTGTGTACAGCACCATTCTTGGGCAGGCTGCACTTTTTTTCACACTGGGCGGCTCTCCTTATGGGGCGCACTCCTTGCGCGTGGGCTTCCCTACGTGGGGGACACCCCTGCGTGGCACAGCACTCCTTGCGTGCATCAGCACTGCACGTGGGTCATCTCCACATGGGTCAAGGAGGCCCGGGGTTTGAACCGTGGACCTCCCATGTGGTAGACGGATGCCCTAACCACTGGGCTAAGTCTGCTTCCCCCGAATGCTCTTTAGGGAGGTGGATTTTCACCTTATATCTTTCAGTCCTATTATAATTTTTTACCACGACCATTCCTTATTGTTACAATTACAAGTATTTTTTCATTTTGTTTTTAGATCGCTCTAACTTTTTTTTGTATACATTAACTAAGTCATGTATAACCAGAGGTATGTTGGTTAATTTTCAACAGGAGAAAACTTGGAAAGATACGCTGCTGCATCATTTTCGTATGTGCTCATTTTTAAACATCCAAGATGGTGAATGCAATTCCCAAAGTAGGAAACTACCACTTTGAAGTTTCAGGATTGTCTGTTCATTAATTTCTCAGGGAACAGGAGAAAGAAGATACCCAGTGTTAGTTCTCAAAGCTTTAGCATGCTTCTTCCCCTTTGCTTTTTCTTATACTCTTGCATTCACCCACCAGTCACTTCTCCAGTCTCACTTGGTAGAATTTTTTATTTTTAAAAAAATTCAAGAATTTTGAAGCTAATTATTTAGAGGCAAATTTAATAGAAAAATATGTTTGCCCATTTTATGAGTAATACTAAATATAATAATGCACTTATAATCAAATACCCTGAAAAATACATCTATCCAGAATAGCTTTCCAAAAATGTCAGGAAAAGCAATCTAAGAATGAACTTCGTAAAAACACAGTGAGGTCCATGCTGCCAAGGATAATTTCATTCAGGACACTGTTGTGTCTCTTTTTTTCTCTATCTTTCTTTTACCTTTGAGATCAGCCCTTTTTTCCCCACAAGAGATTGACTAGGTGGAGACCAGAGCAATTAGCCAGCTAAATTTGACAGTTATTTTAAAAATTGGCTCTTAATTTATGAGATGATTCTGACTAGGCATGTAGTCACCTTATGAGGGAATGTTCCCAAAGTGTTTACTTGTCTTTGTGAATTCCTGCTGTGAAACTAGTTGTAACATTGAGTTGGGCCAGAAAATAAGTCAGACTTGTTTTGTGTGAGGAAAATTCCTGCTAGATTCGGATCACCCTAAAATAATCTATCAGCTAAATGTGCAAATTACCACCTCATCCATCCAAGCTCAGTAAAACTGGCAAATTCCCCACTCTGTCCCAATTAGGAAACAAGCTCTGGGGAAAGTGTCAGATATTATAGTTATTTTAAATGTTTTATCCCTGTCTGTATGTTCATTTATATCCACAAGTATTGGCTGGGTTCCTGTAATGGGACAGATAACAGTTACAGAGACGGGGTGTTCAAGAACGAGGAAGGCATGAGGCTCCCTTCAGGGGTCTCAGAGTCTGCGTGCTGTGGGCGAGGGGCAGGGGGACAAAGGACAAAGAAACTAACGTCTTCCAGTCCCCTTCCTCATGCCAGGTGCCCTTCTTGCAGCTTTACAAACACCCTCTCATTTAACCCGCTCCCCACAACTCAGCCAACTAGGTTTTACTTCTCCATGTTATACCGATTCAAGATATGGAATAACTTGCTCTAGAGCACACAACTGGAGCCAGAATCTGAACCCAGCACTTCCGGACTCCAAGCCCACCATCTTTCCACTATTTCATGAGCCCCACAGACAGGAAAAAGTAACTTTCTTTTTTAACAATGTCAAAATTTTTCAAGCTTATTGTCTCATATGTTTTGCATCATATCCTTGGGAAGGGATCGGGTAAGGCATTGTCATTCCATACTATTCCCAGTGAAACTGGGCCTCAGAGAGGCTAAGCAAAGACCCCAAGGCCCCATGGCTGGTCAGTGGACTAGAATGAATAATTTATCCTTCTTCATGCCGCACTTTCCTCAGTACACAAACCTAAATATAAATGCTGAATTGAATATAGATTTGAGTTCCAAGAAAGCAAAAAATAAAAACACACAAGCCTGAATTGAGAGACATCCACAGGGAACAAGAGTTAACGGTGCTCTTGTTAGCTAAAAGCCACTGTTCATAAGGGATATACCGAACTGCAGTGGTATTACTAGCATGCATTACACATTTATTCAGCTGAAAAGGAGGTGAGGTGGTAGATGACCAGAGGTCAGGGAGAAGGACTAAGAGCCAGAAAGCACTGGACTGAATGCTTTATGCCCTTGTGTAAATGACTTGACTTCCTTGTCCCTCTATGTGACCTTGAGCAAGTCCCTCAACTTCCTCATTCATCTCAGCCAGTAAATGTGTTTGTGTGTATGTGCGCGTGTGTCAGGGTGTGGGCGAGATGTCACCATACATCAAATGCTGTGGCTCAAGTGAGCTCCTTGGGGAAAACGTATCACAGTATCCTTGCCCCCACCAGAAAGATTTTCTCACAGTGTGGTGAAAGGTGCCACTTTTTAATAACATCATTGGAATATCAGCTTCTTGCAACATGCAGTGGGACAAACTGCAGCGTGCCATTTTGTGACATGATAAAAGAAGAGAATCCGATGTGAGCTCCCAGGCAAAACCCCTTCAGGAAAGAGGGCCCTGGTCCTTTCATGATCACATGGGCAAGGTGCAGGCAAACTGGTGAAGGAGTGGAGATAGGAAGTTCATTATAACACAGAACACACACACAGACCTCTTGCAGTCTGAAAACGCCTTCACTTTCCACACCTTGGGGTGAGTTTTTTATGTGTCCCTTTGGATTACTCCAGTGGTCATTAGAAAGATGGGCGAGCACGCCTGTGAGCTGCCGGGGCCAGCCAGCTCCCTAGCTCAGAGCGCTGCCACTCCAATTCAAACGGAAAGGCATCCCAAAATGCAGGAGGGCAAGGGCTTGGCTTACTGGCCTCTTCTTCCTTTCTTTTGGGCAACAGTGTTATCTGATATCTGGGTAGCTGGCTATTCGTTGTTACCCAGGTGATCGTGCACAGTTACATCTTGGGTGCCAGCCACCTGCGGGGCCCATACTGCAGGAAAGTGAGCTGGGAAGGGAGATGGGAATGAACGGCATGGTGTCTGCGGCATCTGCTCTGGGTGGCCCCAGAAACAAAGACTGTATTCTTGTGAGCAGCACAGTATGGGGGATAAAGAGTATGGAACCTTATATCAGACGGCCTGGTTTTAAGCCCTGGCCTGGAAGGGGAGGTCCAAAGAGTTCTATTAGTTTCTTCACACTGGACCACCAGAGTTAGTTTGGCTCAAGTGGTGAGAGGGTAAGTTCCCTTCATTACTTTCATCAGTAACTGCCCTCCCCGGTAGAAAGGCTGGGCATAAGAGGAGGACTTTCCTAATTGAGGAGGGCCACTCTGACATCCAGGAGGATTTTGTTTCCTAGAACCCTGAAACTCCTAACTCAGCCCTCCATTTACAGGAATTCTGATTCATTGTGGGATCTTGGAGGAGTCTCTGAGCCTCAGTTTCCTCATTATAAGATAAAGGTAAGGACACTTGCCCTAGCCATATTCTTTGAGTGAAAGGATTGTTTGACCTGATAATGTGATAATGCCTGCAAACTCTAAAATGGTGTGCAAAGGTAGGAAATTATTTTACTGTTTTAATGTAGGAGAAATTTTTGGAAGGCAATAGAGAATCCTATAAACCAGTTACTATACCTGCCCTTGACTGAAGCCACAGGAGGCATTTTCTGGCCTTGTCCTGGAGCCTTTGGGGCCCTACATAGAGCTCAGCACTCGCCAGAGCTTCCATTTCTGTATTTATTGGATGTTAAGTAAGTGCCTTAGAATCACAGGCAATCCAACTTGTGAGGAACTTTAAAGATCACCCAGAAAAGTTCTCTCTGATGCTCAATTCCTCTCTATAACAAGTAAAAAAACATATATACCCCTATTCTCCCCACAGAATCTAGCACAGTGCTCAGGAATATGGCGGTCATACAATAGTGATTTCTTGAAAGAATGAATGATTCAATGAATGAAGGAAAGAAATAAGGTAAAGAGCAATGCCAGCCAGAAAGTCTTTATGCTTATTCACAGAGCATATACAGGAAGATAGCGATACCAATAGATAACATTGATAGCTACAAGAGTGATCACGATCGCTTCAAATATTGGTTTAGAAATCCTGCTAAGAGCTTTGCATAAAAATTTAATTTTTAGGAAAACCCATTGAGGTAAGACAATTCTTATCCTCTGCAGCTAAGGGAACTGAGGCATAGGGAATAACTTCAAAATCACCCAGCTGGTAAGAGGACACACCAAGACTAAAACTAAGGTGTGTCCTTATCTCTTTCTAAGGGTCTTTTTCACTACAGCTTACTTTCTATAATGTTCCTCCAGGGCATTATGATTCTTTTTCTTGGTTTCCAGAAAATTGGAATAAACTATAGCCATTGCTTTATTGCCTGGAGAGCAACAGGGGAGGAGACAGGACACCTTTTGGCTACTCTCCAATTGAGTTCTCGAGAATGTCAGTTGATCCTATCCTCAGTCATGGAGTCAATTGTGAATTTGAAAGAATTGTCCAAAGTCATACAGTTTTGTTTGTGCAGACAAGGAGAATTGTGACAAATCAGGGGGAAAAAAAGCTGTCATGGTCAGGTTGGAATAGGAATTGGGACTCCAGGGAATTCATTCCCTTCAGTGTCATCTTCCAGATACTACATGCCCTATCACTCTTGAACCCCCTTACCGCACTTTATTTTTCATTATAGCACTCCCTGAGAGGGGAAATGTTCTTTGGTTCGTGTGTTATTAGCTGCTGCCCCCTAGGAGACAGGGTCCAAGTGAGCACGGCCTCTGCTTTGTCATGGCTGCGTCTACCATGTGTAGAACAGCTTCAGGAAATAGGAGCCGCTCAGAAAACGCTTGTTGAATGACTGTCCTAAACTGTTTTAGAGAAATACATAAGTACCCAGAGTAGCAACTCTGTTCTTTATGGATTGTGAAATGATTGAAACAAAGATTCTTTTGGCTCTTGCCTTTTATAGGGTGCCTGATGGTGAGGGTTTCTTTTTGCACATCCTTCAGAACCAACTTCATTCTTAAGTTTCCTCACACTCTGGTTTGTCTCAACATGTGCAGTGCCCTAGGATACTCACATCTTGACATACAGATTATTTCTTGCAAAATCTTTGGAACAACATCACACATCATAGAGTGACATGAATTCCCACAGAATAGCTGGAATATGGGGGATACAGTCAGAAAATGCTCTTTTAATCAGCTACGTGTTCCCTGCTCCTTGAGAGGTATCATCAGGAACAGCCAACAGGTCAGGCAAAGGTTTTCTGTCTACTGGCAGGCACAAGGCCAGTCAAAGACAAGATCAGTGTTCACATGTACCTTCAGAAGAAGACATTGCCTTAGGTTAAGGGTTATATATGCTTTGCCTGAAGAGGTGGAAACAAGGGTTTACTGTCCACAGTAACAAATCCCCAGAAATGAATTGGTGATATTGGTCTGAAGGAGGCTAGCTCATTAATAAGATAAAAATATATAATAAATGTAGCTTCTCTTAGACCTCTTGGATCTAATTATAGAAAATCTTGTTAAAACAACTTGAAAACCTTAGGAAACTAAATAGTCAGTCAATTAAATAGATTACTCTAAAGCACAATGGAAAATGCAATCGTTTCTTCCCGAAGTTGAATTAATCCCACATTCCTATGCCCTCATCTCTAGACACCTCTTCTAAAAATCAGTTTGTGCTTCTTCCAATCCAGTGGTATATACAGACAAAGTTTTCTCTAGAATAAAATGCAAAAACCTTTAGAAATAATGCAGAAAAGCATTATTTTCTGTATTTCCCACATCAATTTGCCCTTTTCTCTTCCAACATTGGATAGAAGCCAGTTGTCTGTTTAATTGAAACTAATAACAAGGTTGTAGCATTTTCAGAAATTGACAGACCCTTTGGATTAACATTTTTCCATTACCCCCACTTAAAATATTTTAACTTCCCAATTCTGCAAAATAGCAGACCATTACAGGAGAAAATGGCTTATGCCCTTGGCCTGGATCAAAGCTCTATGCTAAGAAAATAGGCTATTTTGTTCTAAATCAATCACTCAGTCACCAAGTACTTTCAGAGTGCCCAGGTTAGATGACGCTGAGTAGACACAGGAAGGTAGAAGGCATAAGCCTGGCCAGTAACCTATTCAAATGACTATTAATCATCCCTCCAGAGCTAAGGTGTGTTGTACCAACAATACCATTTGTTAAAAGCTGGTGGAACTGCAGAATCGTGACCCAGAACAGACTTAAAATAGTAGAGATGCTTAAAAAAATAAAGGAAAAGTTCTTGCAAATTGTAGTTCACAGTTGCCTAGTGCTTACTTTAAAACACCCCTAAGCAAAAATCCGTAAAACCTCAGTGAAGTTGTGTGGCTTTCAGCTTCCCTATCAGCTTCCATATCCTGTAATCCCTTAGAGGGTTGCAGGAGGAGCAGCCACTGAAATAAACAGAAGCCTTTGCGATCACATGGCAAGTAAGTGTCACATCTCTTGAGCATCCCAGGTATCTGGAGCAGCCCCCTGACAATGGATGAAACAATATCACATCCAGCCAGAAAACAACCGAACAGAAACAGTGAGATGACACATAAACCCACAAGCTCGGTTTATAATGTGGAGCAACAATACACAAACACACCGTACTTCTCTAGTCACTCTAGAGAAAGAAAGAGAGTAAAATGTGTGAGAAAGCCACAGTTAAATTACTCACTATTAGCCCCTGCAGTGTGCTTCCAACCTATGTGGATATATATATAGAAAGAGCAGAAATAGAGAATGTCATAGTTAAATTTTTACTAGTATAATGAGGAAAGAGACCAAGAGAAGAAGCTCCCTGGGCTAATTTTCTAGCCAGCAGTCACTGCAATGCTCCCACTAGGAGAGTTGGAGGAATTGAGAGAAAAGTATAATAAATAATGACTGGTTCTGCTGGTCAGGAGAAATTATCACTATGCTTGAGGGATCTAAGCATATGCTCACCCAGGAAACGTATCAGGAGTGGGACTAAAGAGAGAAAGAGAAAAAACAAAATCAAAACTCTCTGGACAGATATCTGCGACATAGTCATGTAAATTAAAAGGAAATTTAAAAAATAAATAAAATCATCAGAAGTTATACATTATTAAACCTGAAAGTGGTCAAACATCCTAACTCCCTCAGATCTGAATTGCTTTTTAACTTGTAGTTTTATATGGTTTTGTAGCGGGAAGTCAAGCTATTTTACATTTTTCATAGACATCTGCTTCAATCCATATATATATTTTGTCTGTGTCTGTATCTTAGCACAGAAAAAACTCAGAATCCTTACTGTATGCTCACCTACAGAGATCTGCTTTGTGTAGTAGGAAAATAGAACCTAAAAAATTCAGAGAAATGCAGAGGCAAAACATTATCAGCTCAAGAAAGTCTGTTTTGCCCATGTTTCAGGGCTAAAATTTGCTTTGATGTATCACAAGCAAGTCAGGCTCAAACCAGGTGGGCTTGAATGCTTACTGGATAAAGGAAAATGCTAGATATTATTCATTGTCCATGAATTTCTTAGAAATTGAAAGAAATAAAATCTATAGGTTGAAGGTGTTTTACCTAATTGATAGTCTATGCCCAATGTGTGACCCTGTGCATGGCATTTAAAGAGGCTCACATGGACTGGCAATATATTCTTCAATTACCAGAAGAGTTACAGGGACTGGGATTTCCTTCCTGCTTGAAACAATGACAAAACAATTTGGACACCAGACAATGAAGAGGAGTGATCCCTTAGAGACAGGAAACAAAGGAGGTGAGTTCTAGGATTTTTCCAGCGTGGGGAGATGGGGAGAGGCTTAGTGGAGAGGATGGTCTCCCTAACTGAAGTTAGAAGGTTGGGAGTCCAGGCAGTCCAAGGCAGCTCTCGCTTGCAGGGCAGAGTACAAGAGAGAAGACAGCTGCACAGAAAGAAAGTCCACTCATTCTGTGGAAGGCCTCTCTTGAGCATTCAGCTGAGTAATGACCAATGCTTGCATATAAGGAAACTACCCAAGACCAGGGAATGAGTCGCTGAAAAAGACTGAAGGAACAATAGCTTGTAAGATGCAGAAGTAGTGCCTATTCCCAACAACCAAAATGGGACACATCTTAATTCATGGGATACTGACAGAATTATCAAGTGTTTTTCTTCAGTAGTGAGAGAAGAAAAATTAACCCTAGATTGATCCCACCTAACAGCACTTAAAAGCGAGACATAAAAGGATCAAACTGTCTCCAGTAACTTAACCACATCTCCCAAATGTTCTTGAAGACTTACAGGAATTCCAAATAAGCACCCAATAAGGTAAAATGCACAATATTTAGCATCCAATCAAAAATCAGTGACTCAAAAACTGACCCATAAATGATACAGATGAAAAAATTAATAGTCAGAACATTAAAATTATTATTTTAGTTATTAGTTTTTACTTTTTGAATTCCATATATTCAAGAAGCTAGAGTAAAGATGTGGAATATACAAAAAAGCCCCATATAAACTTCTAAAAATTAAAGCTGCCATGTCTGAGATGAAAAATATACTGGATAGGATTAATAATGGATTAGATATTATAGAAGAAAAGATTAGGGAACTTGAATTCATAGCAATAGGATCTATCCAAAATGAAACACACAGAGAAAACAAAGCAAAAAAGAAAAATAAGCAAAACATCAATAAAATGTAGTGCAGCTTCAAACATCATAATATTCATTTAACTGAAGTCCCTAAAGGAGAGGAGTGAAAGGAGGGAAAGGTCAAATAACTGAAGAAAAAAATGGCCCTAAATTTTTCAAATTGGAGGAAAACTATAAACTGACATTTCCAAGAAGTTCAAGAAACAAGAAAATCACACAAGGACACCTCATAATCAAATTGCTTAAAACGAAGGAGAAAGAGAAAACCTTTTTAAAAAGTTCTTGGAAAAATGTTGTGCACCACACAAACAACCAAATTTCCTTGTCAGTTATACTGTTTTGCTCTGAGGCTTTTCTGAAAGTACATGCAGGTACAGGTCAAAGTTTCATCTGCAGTGAAAAAAAAAAAGATCTTTACATGAGAAGCAAGGCAAGTATATAAATTATGTTCTACCTGTCAGTTACCATACCCTGATAAGAAGGTAAAGGTGAGACATGGTCAGGTGTCTTGAAAGACAGGGCATTTTGAACATTATATATCTATGGGAAATAAATGTGTCATTGTTGCTAAAAGTATGTTTTCTGGATAGATAGAGGCCCACACAGCAGCTAACAAAATATTAAACTTTTCTCCTGGGGAAGTCCCGGTACTTTCTTAAATAAGATGGCCAAAAGCTCTGGAATATATAAACCTTACCTAATAAAAGAAAGCAAGGTAATTTGCCAAGTCTGTGATGTTAATGCTTTCCTGTATGAACCTTATTCCTGTAATAATAAAATTAAGCCTAATTATAATTAATGCCTAAGAGTTACCTCCTGAAAACTTCCGTGTTACCCAACTGTGACCTCTGTCTAAACCAAACTCTGCAACTTAAAGTCATTACCTCCCCCCTGACATGGGACATAACTCTGAGGGATAAGCCTCCCTGGTACTGATGGATTATTACCAAGCATTAACCAGCAATGCATTCAGAGAAAGACCTTGATCATAAGTGGGAACTACTAAATAAAATAGAGTTTTTATGGCTAAGAGATTTCAAAGTGACTTGGGAGGTCATTCCAGAGGTACGCTTATGCAGGTCTCAGCTAGACTTCACAAACTGCCACAGTTGACAAAGTCTCAAACAAAGGTGCTCTTTAAGGCCATAGGGATGTCTGTACACTATAGACAAACCACAGAGCTTCATGAAATTACATTCCCTTGGCAGGCTGTATCTGGAATTACATAAAAATCTATTCTCCCATTATCAATAACTACACTAATTTATAAATCCCCTAATCACGATTTCTTTACTTCTTTTATTTGAAACTTTATTTTTCCATTTACTTGTTAAGTATATTTCTCAGAGACTTAAAGACTTTGGAGAGTTCCTATGCCAACTGAGTCCCAAAACCCAGCAGATGTGTGGCCAACTCCCACTCTCCAGACCTTTGGGCTTGCCCTGGATAACTAACTAAATGACGATGATGGACCAGCTCCATCCCCAAAGCAAGGAGTATCTTCAACTGCAAGCAAAACAACTCCATTCCTCTGCCCCATAATATCTATATCCATTCTCAGCCTGAAGTAGAGTATACATCATCCCAAATCCCTCAAGATTGAGGAATGAAAAAAAATAAGGGGGCAGTGTAAGCACTGACTAAAGCAGACTTATCGTTATTGTAGTTATTATTTTGTGTTAAGCTGAGTAACTTGTAACACTGATATAAAATTTAAAAAGAACAAAAAAGCAGCCAGAAAGAAAAGCCACTACATACAGAGGAACAAAGATAAAGATGACAGCACCTTTCTCATCTGAAACAATGCAAGACAGAAGACAGTAGAGGAACACCTTTAAAGCACTGAAAGAATAAAAGCTCTCAATCTAAAATTCTTTTCTCATTGAAAATTTCTTTCAAAAATAAATATGAAAGACATTTTAAGAAATATGAATGTTAAAGGAATCCTTAACTAACTACACTACAAGAAATGTTAACAAAATCCTTTGAATAAAACAAAAATAATATCAAGTATAGATTTTTGAACTAAACAAAGGAATAATGAGCATCATAAAATGTAACCATGTGGATTGATACAAAGACTCTTTTTCATGTTATTTAAATCTCTTTATTATAATCGACTGTTTAAAGCAAAACAATAACAATCAATTCTGTGGTTTATAACTTATGTAGGAGTAAAATATACAACAATAATAGCATATAGTCTTGGAGGGGCAAAATGGAACTATTCTGTTTTAAGGTACTTAATTGAGGTGAGGCAGGCTGAAGTCTGGCTGGCAAGCACAGCCGCGCCCAGTGGGGGATATGCGCAGCCCACCACTCGGGGGTAGGGCGGCTGGAACGGGTGAACTGCCCTCAGCCAAGGAACGGGCGCACTGCCCTCGGCCCCGCCCAGGCAACCGACACCGGCTTGCTGATAGCCAGCAGGAGCTGCCTACGCTCATATCCCCCCTCCCGCACTGTCAAGCCGCAGCACAAGCCTCACCATAAAAGGCAAGGAACTAGTCCCTACCAATCACTCCCAGCCCCATTCCCCTTTCCCGCCGGTGCCGCCCCTTCACCAACCTAGAATCTGCCTCTTCCCCCCACCAACTGCTCGCCACCGCCAATCCAATCCCCCTTTGGCCACAGCCAATCAGTCCCCTGCTCACTCCCCCATAACCCTATATAAACACATGTACTTCCCTTAATAAATTAGACCTGCATGCTCACCTCGTCTCCGTGGTGGTTTCTCCGCCGCGCGCTCTCCACGCCTGTGAGCCCCGGCAGGAGCCTAGGCCTCTCCTGCCCCGTCGTCCACCGGACAGGACATACCGACCGCACTTAATTATATATGAAGTGGTATAAACTGTGAAAAGTTAAAGGTGCATATTATAAACACTAAGCAATCACTAAAATAATCTCACCAAGAGATATACTTAATTTTCCAAAAAATGAAATAAAATGGAATCATAAAAAATATTCTATTAACCCAAAAGAAAAGGAAAAAAAGAGTAAAAAAGGAACAGAGCAGAGACAAGCAAATAGAAAATAAATAGAAGGATATAGTTTTCACTCAAACATATTAATAATCATATTAAATTTAAGTAGTCTAAATACCTCTATTAAAATGTATAGATTTCCAGATTGAATAAAAGAAGCAAAAGACCAAATATATACTACCTATATGTATCTCACTTAAATATAAAGATGCAAATAGGTTAAAAGTAAAATAATACCAATTAAAAGAAATCTTGAGTGCCTACATTAATAGCAGGCAAAGCACATTAGATCATAAAACTATTCCAGAAAGACAGAGGGTTTTTTTTTTTAATAAAACGGAGGTCAATTCGTCAAGATTTTATCATAATCCTAGATGTTTATGTATCTAAAAAGATGAAGCAAAAACAGATAAAACTGAAAAACAAAAATACAGATCTGCAACTAGATAGCTCAACACCCTTTCAATTATTGTTAGGACTAATAGACAGAAAATCAGCAAGGATGAAGAAAATTAGAGCAACATCACAGAACAGTTTGACTTAATTGATATTTATAGAGCACATCACATTCTTTTCAAGTGCACGGAAGCAAGATCAACCAGATTCTGAGCCATAAAACAAATCTAGATAAGTGTAAAAGGGTTGAAGTAATACAGAGCATGTTTTCTGACTAAAATGAAACTAAATTAATAATCAATAGCCAAAATGTATCTGGAAACTTGCAGATATTTTCAAACTAAATAACACACTTCTAAATAACCCATAGAGCAAAGAAGAAATCCAAAGGAAAATTAGAAACTATTTTGAACTAAATGAGAATGAAAACACGACCTATCAAAATGTGTGGACTGTTGTTGAATCAGTAATTAGAAGTAAATTCATAGCCCTATATGTCTATGGTAGAAAATAAGAATTGTCTCAAATCAATGACCTCAGCTTTGATTTTAAGAAACTTTTAAAAATTAGTTAAATTAAAAACAAAATAAACAGAAGAAATAACATAATAAAGATAAAAGCAGAAATCAATTGAATAAGAAACAGAAAACAATAAATACCAATGAAATAAAAAGCTGTTTCTTTGAGAAGAACAATATAACTAATACATCTCTAGCCAGACTGTTCAAGAAAAAAAGAAAGGAGAAGCAAATTACCAATATCAATAACAAAACAGATGACATCATTAAAGACTCTTCAGATATGAAAAGGGTAATACTATGAACTTTTACCAGTATATTCAACAGCTTAAAAGAAATGGACAAATTCCTTTGAAGATGCCAACTATCAAATCTCACTCAGGTTCTATGGTCATGGCAGATGGTTCTGGAGTTCAGTGCCATGTCAATTGGCCCTACTTTGGAATTTACTTTCCTGAGTTTGATGGAGTTGGACTCACATGTGACCTTTCTACACATGCATCTTCTGTCACTTTTACTGAACCTGTGGTTGGCACTGGGTTTCGTGTATACTCAGGGGACTTGAATCTCTGAACTGTCCACGTGCCAGCTAGGTCCTGAGCCTCAGTAGAATTACAACTTCTACCCTCTGGTTCATTGGACTTACCCAGGTCAGCTAACTGGGAGGTGAAGATGGTCAATCACCATACCAGGGAACCGAGAGTGCCTACAACTACAAGCTGGAGAATTGCACCCATCATCCATGTGGAATCTAAGCGTCCTCTCGATATAGAAGTGGAGTGGACATCACCATCCCAGGGTCTACAGGATGGAGGAATAAAATATAGATTAGAATGGACTTACTGATATTCTACTATGGAACTGTTGTGACTAGTAATGGAAGAAATTGTAGCATTGATGTGGAGAAAGTGTCCATGGTAGTTGCTGAGGGCAGGGAGAGGGAAGAAGAGATGTGATGTGGGGGCATTTTTGGGACTTGGAGTTGTCCTAAGTGATACTGCAGGGACAGATGCTGGACATTATATATCCTGCCATTACCCACTGAATGTACTGGGGGAGAGTGTAAACTACAATATAAACTATTATCCATGTGGTGCAGCAGTGCTCCAAAATGTATTCACCAAATGCAATGAAAGTGACACAGTGATGAAGGACATTATTGATGTGGGAGGAATGGGGTGAGGGGGGTGGGGGGTATATGGGAACCTCTTAATTTTTTGAATGTAACATTTTTTGTGATCTAGGTATCGTCAAAAAAAGACAATTAAAAAGAAAAAAACATTATGAACACTAAAAAAAAAAAACTCACTCAAAAGAAAACAGATAATCTGAATATCCCTATAGCTTTTAAAGAATTTGGATTAGTAGTTAAATTCCTTCTCACAAAGAAAACACCAGGCCCAGATGCTTCACTGGTGAATTCCACCAAACAATTAAGGTAATAATAGTACCAATCTATGCAAATTCTTTCAGAAAATTTAGAGAAGGGAAAACAATCTAACTCATTCTAGGATGTCAGCATTACTCTGATACCAAAACCAGGTAAAATGAGTACCTTCATGAATGAAGAAACATCCTTAAAATCTTTTTTAGCAAATTGAATCCAATAATATATACAAAGTCTTTTTTTTTTAACATATTGAGTATAATGGTATTGAATAATCATTTATATACTGAACCAAGTGGCAGTTAATTCTAGGAATATAAAGTTGGTTTAACATTTGCAAATCAATCAACATAATCTACCATAGTAACAGATCATTCCAATATGCATAAAGTGAATTTGACAAAAATCCAACACTTATTCTAATAGCAATTTAGTATATTAGGAATAGAAAGAAACTTCCTTGACTTGATAAGAAACATCTAAATAAAAATCTACAGCTAACATGGTATTTAATGGTGAAAGACTGAATAAATGCTTTCTCTATCGAGTCAAGAACAAGATTGTCCATTATCACCATTTTTATTCAACATTGTATGTAAGGCAGGGAATACAAAGGAATATGAGGAAGATTTTGGGAGGGATGGATAACGGTCATTATCTTAATTCTGGTGATAGTTTCATTGGTATATGCATATATCAAAACTTATCAAATTGTATACTTTAATAGGTGAAGTTTATTTTTCTCTTTTTATTTTTATTTTTAAAGGACATTTAGATTACATAAAAAATATAGAAGATTCCCATATACCCTACCTCCTCCCCCTCCCATACTTTCCCCAATTAACAACATCTTTCATTAGTGTAGCACATCTGTCACAATCAATGAACACATATTGGTTCATACGATGGTCTACACTTTGTACCACACAACCCTACAGATTTGACTAAATGGACAATGGCCTGCCTCCTTCATTGCAAACTATGGTGCACTATATTGTATGTTAATTATACTTAATAAATCTAGGAAGGAAAAGAAGGAGGCATAATTATTATTGTCAGGTAACTTGTTTGATAGTTAGGGTAATGTGTCAACTTGCCAGGTAATTGTGCGCTGTTGTTTGGTCAGGCAAGCCCTGGACTAATTGTAACATAAGGACCTTTATGAGCTTTAGTCATCAGTGAGTTTACTGCATAGATGACTGGTTACATCTATGATCAGCCAGGGAGATTGCCGTCAGCAATGAGTGACGCTTTATCCAATCAGTTGAATGCCTTAAAAGGGGAAATGATTTCAGCGTTCAGAGAGAATTTCCCAGCTCATCTTTGGACAGCCAATGTCTGGTGGAAACTCACCAAGGACCTTCCTTGTACTTTCATCAGAGCCTCTTGTTTGCAGTCTGCCTGTGGAATCTGAACTTGTGCATTCCCATGGTCACGTGAGAGAACCTTATAAAATATCATACTATTTACAGATATTTTCTGCAGATTCTGTTTCCCTAGAGAACTCTAATACAACTTGTTCATCACAAAGTATAAAGCTTTTATAAGACAATTTTAAATCAATTGAACAGAGTAAGTTCTGTCACCACACAGATATACACATATGCATGTGGCACATTTATTCTGTGGAATATTGCTTCTGTGGGATATTGTGAAATTATTTGCCATGGACAAATAATTTTGGCAATGCTGGAATTGCATAAACATGTTTCCCTAATAAAAGGCTTTTCAGAGCCTTTAATATAGTTTACAGAGTAAAACTTAGTAAAAGGAGAAAATAGTTTGCAGCATATTCATATATGTTTGACCATATTATCTCTTTTTAAAGGAGGACTTAAAATAGCTAGTGAGGGCTGCAGGTCACACTTTGGAAATACTTGTATAGACTGTTCAGTTACTCAGTTGAGTACAGAGTACCAATTCTGGACAAGTTGCTTGAACTGTTGTTACCAATGTCAAGACATTTTAACTATAACATCCCAGCACCAAGTTCAGCCTTCTCATATGAATTCTGCTTTGGAAACAGCCTCCTAACTTTTAAAATCTTTTACCAACCACATCTAGATTATTCAGACTATTACTCATGGAAAATACTATAGCTAAAGTTGGATAAAAATCAATCAAGCAGTAATACTATTTCCTTCCTTTGCATTTTCCAAAGCTTGTAAGGAAGCAAAGATCCCATTAATAAACAGTATGAAGAATCTTAGAAGAGAAGTGTTAAAAATAGTTTCTTACAGCAGCTATATACAGAGAGGAAAGCATAGGTAGATTGAGAGGTGAGGAATTTTCTTGTTTGTGTGATTTTTGTTCATTGTTATAATTATTATTTCCAAAATAATGAAAATGTTCTAATAGTGACTGAGGTGATGAATGTATAACTATGTGGTTATACAAAATACCATTGAGTGTACACTTTGGATGAATTGTATGCTTTATTAATATGTATCAATAAAATTGATTTGTTTAAAAACAGTAGTTTCTTCATCTTACATTTTAAAATGGATATTGAAGACAAGTCTTTTTATTATTTATAGGCCATTATCCACAATGGAGTATTGGAAAAAAATCTGACAAGTATCCTAATAACTACAACAACAATAATAAAAATTTTGTAGCATACCCCATGTTAAAGAAGCCCTTTTAAATGTCATATAAGTTCCTTAATTTTTGCCAAAATACCTAATCTGTTTAGATATACAAAAAACTCCTAGACATTATTTTTTTGTCTGTAGTAAAAAAGAGAGATCAAAAGATAATACCAGAATCAATTGGCCATGATCACTAACAACCTACAACCTAATACAGGTTTTAAGTATTATAATATTCCTTAATATAGGAGAAACTGTGGTATGAAATTTAAAAACCCTTTGAAGAAGTGTTTTGCACGGCAGTAAGAGTTTCTGCCAACAACCTTATCTAAATGTAATTTGAGACTTCTAATGTTGATTTCTTCCTGTGTAGATTAATTTGGCATGAATTTATAATGAAAATGCCTCCAGGCATAAGTCCTCATGCTCAAAAATGAATGCCCTGGGTCCTATAAATGCCAGGTTCCTGGGTCACATGTGTGGTGTTCTCAGGGACCGAAGGATGTCAAATGTGTTTTCAAACCCAGCAGGAAGGAGTTTATCCACAGGAAGAAAAGGATAAGTATGCAGGTGTCTCTCTCAACTCATCGGATTGAATTATCTGGACCCAGACTCTCTAGTTTCCCCTCAGAGAACCTCATGTTTTGTCAAAACATTTAGAGGGTAGAGGTAGAGAAAGGATCAGAATTTAAAGCAAAGTGTCTAAATCAGCTAGCATTCAGCTAAAGTTGAATAGACTATTTCCCATAGTCTAGGTAGAGCTCTCTCCACTTTATCCCCCATGGTCTTCGTTCTCTAAGACCTCAAGAAGAAAAAACTCAGAGGTCCAAACTATACCCTGCCACAAAGGGGCTGCCCCAAAGACCTAGAGACAAAAGCTGATGGTTTCTGGGTCTTAATCATTTCATGCCCCTGGGGAAGGTGAGGCTCGTGTTAGAAGTGGAAATTCTGAAAAAACTAAGTTGACGAGAGTTTTCCAAAGTGCTATAATTCTCACAGATCAGTATACAGCCTACCCTCTAGGAAAGATCACCTTTTCAATAATGCCAATTCCACAATACTATGTAAATAA
Organism: Dasypus novemcinctus; assembly: GCF_030445035.2. Lineage (NCBI taxonomy): Eukaryota > Metazoa > Chordata > Mammalia > Cingulata > Dasypodidae > Dasypus > Dasypus novemcinctus. The sequence continues at coordinate 35,946,364 of NC_080681.1, read as the reverse complement.
TTACATTATATTGTGAGCTATGCTATGGGGTCAACATGAAATACTACCCAAGCACATGGGAGGGATGATTAACTTAGTCTAAGGAGACCATGGAAGACTTCCTGAAAGAAGTGGTACCTCAGTTGAAACCTAAAGAAGGAGTTGAAGTTACCTGATGAAGGAACAGGATTTCCAAAAGCTAGAAGAAAGAGAAAGCTTAGCTCCTGAGGGAAATTGCAAGTATTTTGGTGTGAACTATTCCATTTCATCTTTACCAGGACTCTAGGAATTAAGTCAGGCAAAGTATTGTATTCATTCTACTGATAAGAAAACTGAAGCTTGGAGACAGAGCTTATAGAAGTGGTAAGGAACAGAGCTGGGACTAGAAAACCCAGCTCTCCTGGTATCCAGTCTGATGCGCTTACTCTTTGTGCAGCACCAAGCTCGTGCAGTATTTATTGAGTTGGCTACATTATTCTGGTGAAGACAAGTAACCCAGTTAAAATGTCCAAAGTGACCCAAAGAAGCCTGAAGATGAGGCTTGGGAAGATGGCTAATCTATTAGAAGGCCAAACCAATTCTAGAGAAAGACTAGGTGGTCAAGTCAGATCAGACCAATGTCATCATTGTCACAAATATATCTTCCCAGAGTGGCATCTGTGGACAACAGGGGTGAATGTTTCTTCAGAAATGTTTATATGGAATAAGTTAAAAAGCAGCTGTTTGTGGTATTTCTGTGTGGTTGCCAATGTCTCCACTGTCCATTGTTTTCCAGTACTTTTAGGAGGTCGGAAAACTGTTGACCCTTTGTGTGTCTCCCTAGGGGAACTGTATCAGACCTGATAGCAGTCAAAAACAAATGAGGGAAGCAGACTTGGCCCAACAGATAGGGCGTCTGCCTACCACATGGGAGGTCTGTGGTTCAAACCCTGGGCCTCCTTGACCCATGTGGAGCTGGCCCATGAGCAGAGCTGATGTGCGCAAGGAGTGCCCTGCCAGGCAGGGGTGTTCCCCGTGTAGGGGAGCCCCATGCACAAGGAGTGCCGCCCAGCGCCAAAGAAAGCGCAGCCTGCTCAAGAATGGCACCGCACACACGGAGAACTGACACAACAAGATGACGCAACAAAAAGAAACACAGATTCCCGGTGCCACTGATAAGGATAGAAGCAGTCACAGAATAACACACAGCAAATGGACACAGAAAGCAGACAACTGGGGGGAGGGGGGAGGATGGGGAGAGAAATAAATAAAAAATAAATCTTTAAAAAAAAACAAAACCAAATGAGTACTTAGTTCAGCTTACAAGAAGAGAGGTTTCCAAATTACTTTTGTTAAAAAAGATAAAACAGATTCCTGGGCCCACTTCAGACCTACTGAATGGAAATTTGGTATGTGTGTATTTAAATTTTTCTCTAGGCGATTATGATGACTACTCAATTGTGGAAACCTCTGACTAGATCAGATTGCTAATGAGATTGAGAGCATGTATCTGATTCCCGGTGCTGACTATTGAAATTGGCTATATTTCAGGGCCACAGACCCCCAACCTCATCTTACTAAATATATATATTTAGTCCTAGAAGAACATTAAGGAAGTGGTGATGTATTCAAGCAATCATTCTGCTTTAATAATTTAAAAAATGATATTTCTATCAATAAACTAATAAAAACTTATTGATGCATTTATCCCCATAATTGAAAATTGGGGCTTTGGAGTCACTTAGACCCAGTTCACATTTTAGCTGTTCCACATCTTGGATAAGTCATTAATTTCTCTAAATTGAGCTTTTCATGTACAATATGTGCATAATATCCCTTTCCTATGATTTTGATGTGGTATAAATGAATATAGATATAAAACTCTCAGTACAAAACCTGAACATGAAAAATACTCAATACAGAGTAGTTATAATAGCAATAATAGTAGAATTATTTTGAATGCTGAGCACAAGTTATGGGGAGAATGTAGAGAAAACACGGGCCTTTCCTTTCAGGGACTTATAATCATATTATTATGTGCGGGTCACCATATTACCATCTGTAGCAGTTTGACATTATTGATGAATTTCAAAAAGAAATATTGGATTATGTTTGTAAACTGATCTTTTCCTCTAGGCATATTAGATTATATTGGCTTTATAGATTTACTTAATTAAGTAATTATGTAAACCTCTTGTGCCAGTACAGAGTTAAGGGTTTATGATGTTGGAGTTTTAATATGCGAGTTTGATGCTGAAGACTTAAGCTGGAGCTCCAGGAAGAGAGGAACCCTAAGCCTGGAAAGAAGCAAGCCCTGGGAAGAGAGGAACCCAGGAAGCCTGAACCCTGGCAGCTGTCGGCAGCCATCTTGCTCCAACAAATAGACTTTGGTGAGGGAAGTAACTTATGCTTCATGGCCTGGTATCTGTAAGCGCCTACCCCAATTAAATACCCTTTATAAAAACCAACCAATTTCTGGGATTATGCATCAGTACCCATTTGGCTGACTAATACACCACCCTTTTACTTTCTTTTCTTAAGAGCTTTTAGGCATAATGTGCTTTCTAAATTTCAAATTCAGAGAATGTTTTATCACCTAAACAGTAAAGAATCAAGGACAAAAAAACACATTTCCCTTAAGTCAAGGAAAATGATCTTCACAGAACACCTATAAATCCTAAGCCCAAAGTCATGGAAAACATTCTTTTTTAAGTTTTTTAAAGTTACTGCAACAACCCCCTGACGTTTTAAAATAAGCTGTTGGCACCTACCTTATGTGACAGGCTGCCTTTCTTAGCTAGGCAGACCCTAACCTAAGGCCCAGATCAACCCCAAGAAAAGAACTGCTTGAACAACTGCCCACCTTAAATCATTCTGTCCATCCGACACTGGTCTAACTTGGGCCTCTGTGCTGACCACTTGACTCGAGTTGTTCCTTCCTAACTTCCCTCCGCTTGCACCTGCCCAAAGCCCCCCAGTGCCCAGTTCTTACACTGGGCTCCTGCATTGCCCTCAGGCTCAACTATACTGCTGAACAAATAAGGGCCCAGGCCCAGGCTCTTATGGAGTGCTATGTTGCTCCCCAGAGCATGGTCCTTGCATACATCCTATTTATGGACATGGGCTTCTACTTTCCTCTGTCCCGAGGGCACGTGTCAGCCATTGCCCAGGCTTTGGCTCATCATCATTCCCTTCTCTAGTAACTGAGCTGTCCGTAAATTCTGTGTTAGTAGCTGGCATCTACTGCTGTGTTAGTTTCCTATTGCTGCTGTAACAAATCACCACAAACTCAATAGTTTAAAACAACATATATTTATTCTCTTTCAGTTCTGGAAGGCAGAAGTCTGAAATGGGTCTCATTGGGCTAAAATTGAGGTACTGGCAAGGCTAAGTCCTTCTGGAGGCTCTGGGGAGAATCTATATCCTTGCCTTTATCAGCTTTGAAAGGTTGTTTGTATCTCTTGGCATGAGGCTCCTTTCTATATCTTCAAAGCCAGCAGCACATCTCTCTCTGACTCTATTTTCCTCTGCTTCTGTCATCAAATGGCCTTATTCTCCTCTGTAGTCAAATCTCCCTATGCCACCCTCTTATAAGGACACTTGTGATTACATTCAGGACCCACCCAAATAATCCAATTAACCTCCCCATATCAAGACCCTTAACTGAATCATATCTGCAAAGTCCCTTTTGCTATAAAGGTAACATATTCAGTTTCTGGGGATTAGGACATGAGGAGGGGTGGTGGCCATTGCTCAGCCTACCGCAACTTGCCCAAAGACAAAGTTCCTGGATGTCTCTCTAGACTTATGAGTACACTTCACCATGGAGGACCCAGCTTACCTGTTGGGATAGTCACACTTCATCCTGGAAACTAGAGGCATTAATTTTCTGAATTAAGCTAGTGATTGTAGAATTTCAAAGCTGTTGTTTTCTTGTCTGAATCATTACAAGAAAACGGTTCTTGTCTGAGCCTCCCCCAGGTCCTGGCTCTAGTGGTGGGTCCTATAACTTACTACAGGTTAATGGGTCAAGCCTAAGGTGTGATGCCTCCATCTCAACGGTGATTCTCAGCACATAGCATTGTCTTCAGGAGCTATAGGAAATGACTGATATGCTAAGGCTGATTCTATGCAGTGCAGTTAACCAATTTGTTACATTCTCTAACCAGTCAGAGCTATGGAATCATTAAGTCACTAATCAGTTCATTTGTTCATTCACTCATATGGAATGAAATGTATATACAATTAGGTTGAACCATATGCAATTGCTGCTTCTAAGGTACAATAGCAGCAAAATGTCAGCAACTTCCACATGGGTGAAACCAAAGAAAGATGTTTTGAAGCCAGTCATTTTGACACAGAGACAATGAAACTTTCCAACAGGAAGAAGAGGAAGCCTCCACTGAATGAAATGAAGACCTTGAAAGAAAAATATTTTTCAGAACTTATCCGTTCAGAACCTATACACCAGCCTCACTCTTTATGACACTTTCAAGGAAATAACAGTCAAAAAGCAATATTGTCAATCTGCTGCTTCAGATACTGAATATTGTTTCTCAATATGCATTCTCCCTTCTTCCTTTTAGAAAAAAAGAATCACTGCATTTTAATTGAGTACATGGCTGCCTGGTTAGACTCTACATTTCCCAGTATTCCTTATGCTAGGTATGGATCATCTAACTAAATTTCCACCCAGGGAATGTGAGCAGAAAATATGTGTTGTTGGTTGAATAACGGCCCCAAAGATATAGAGTTCTAATAACTGGAACCTGCCAATGCTACCTTACATAGCAAAAAGATGACTATACCCTTATATGGCAGAAGATATGATCAATTTAAGGATCTCAAGATAGGGAGATTATCTTGGATTATCTGGGTGGGCCCTGAATGTAATTACAAGTATCTTTATAACTAGGAGACAGAGGGAGATTATTACCACACAGAAGAGAAGGCAATGTGACAAGGAAACACAGATAGCAGTGTTGTGGACACAAGCCAAGGAATGCTGGCAGCTACAGGAAACTGAAAGAGGCAAGGAATGGATCCTCCTCTAGAGCCTCCTGAGTGACTGTGGCCCTGCCAACACCTTGACTTTAGCTCTATGATACTGATTTTGGACTTTGGACCTCCAGAACTATAAGAGAATAAATTTCAGTTGTTATAAGTCACTAAATTTGTGGTTATTTGTTACGGCAGCAATAGGAAACTATGCAATATCCTGGTGAAAGTAATTCAGATGTATGGTTTGGATGCGTAGAACATAATTCTAAAATCGTGGTCTCTAAACCAGCCCCATTGGCATCACTGGAAAGTTTGTTAGAATTATAGAATCTCAAACCACATTTTGAGACCTACTGAATCTGAATCTGCATTTGAGCAAGAGTCCCAGGTGAGGCCAATGAAAATTAAATGCCCTAAGGGATGACAAAGCAACCAGAGAAGAGAACTCTGGATGCCCTTGTAGAGCCACCCTACTCTTGGAGCATGTCCCAGCTCAGACTTACATGTGAAAGAAATAAAGGCCATATTTTATTTAGGGCATTTTAAATTTAGGTTGCTAAAATACCTGAACCAATATCCTACCTAATATACCATCTATATGTAAAACATATCAGGCAATGGACAAATGACTTGAATGAGTCCTTAATATTCAAACATTTACATGTAAGGCAGGCAAGTATTTCGTTCCACATGCACATGGAAAAATCATATTATTCATCACAAAATGCTATGCTGTTTAACCATCATTATGATTAGGCTACTCAAAAGAGCTACACTGATACTTCCCCTGGGGTAGTATGGCTAATCATTTTCAGAGTTTCCTACTTACTGTGGCCTAACTACACAAACCAGGCCTTCGGCAACACAGCCACTGTAAAGTTTCATTGTTCATACATTGTAAGAGGCCAATTGTATTTGGGGGCAATATTTTTAAAGATTTGGCTCATTTTGGTTGGATTAATTAGGGGATAAAGGCTATCTATGGGCTTTGTAATAATACCTATGTCATAAACATATAAAACATATATGTGTGTGTTTGCTCTGAGACTTTTAGTCCATTGGTCTACTTTATATCAATGCTATACTGTCTCATAATGTCATTTTTTATGTCTTGATATCTAGTAGTGTAAGTTCTCCAACACTGTTCTTCTTTTCCAAGATTGTTATCTCTAGGAGTTGGCAAACTATGGCCAGCAGGATTGCCAACCAGTTTTGTAAATAAAGCTTTATCAGAGCATAGCCATGCCATTTCATTTACATATTGTCTATGACTTTGAAAAAGAATCAAAGAGATACGTGGGATTGCACAGAATTTATAGTTCAATTTAGGGGAGATGATGTGTTGCATTATTGAACCTTCTGATACATATTTTGCACATACTTTGTTATATTTTTTCTTGGTATTCGATTTGTAATAATAGTATAAGTATGCTTTAAAATGTTCATTTTCCAGTTTTTGTTGCTTGTACATAAAAATACAATTGATTCTTGTATATGGACCTTCCTTTCTAACTTTATTTATTAATATTAATAATTTGTCCATTGAGCACTTTTATCAGACTGGGTGTTGACTTTTCTGCATCTATTGAGATGACCATATAGTTTTTCTCTTTTATCCTGTTAATGTAGTGAATTATGTAACTACATTTTGAATGTTAAATCAATCTTTCATTCTTGGTGTAATTTCCACTAGGTCATAATGTATATCCTTTTCATACATGGTTGGATTTTATTTTCTAACATTTAGGTGGGAATTTTGCTTTTATATTCATAAGATACATAAGATACATTGTGCTATGATTTTGCTTTCTGGTGATGTCCTTGTGAGGTTCTATTGTCAAGGTTATGCTAGCCTTATAAAAGGAGTTAAAAAATTTTCCCTCATTGTCCAGCCTCTGTAATAATTTGTAAAAGATTAATACATTTTTATAACAATATTTGGGGAAAATCACCAATGAAACCATCTGAACCTGGAATTATTTTTATGTAAATATTTTAAATTACAAATATAATTTCTCTAACATATGCAAGACTATTCATATTTCTGTTTCTTCTTGTGGGACTTTGGTAAATTGTGTTTTTCAAGGAATTTACTCCTTTCATTTAAATTTTCAATTGTATTACTTTAAAGTTGTCCATAATATTCTCTTATCATTCTAGTATCTGTAGAATCTATAAATTTATCTCTTAGTATTATACCAGAAAATGGCAAACAATGTCTTCACTCTTTTTTTCTTGAATAGTCCTGCTAGGAAGCTTACACTATTTTTTTTTTCTTTTCTACTTTTTATTTATTTTTATTAGAAAACTTGTAGGTTTACAGAAAAATCATGCAGAAAATAGAGTTTCCATATACCTCCTTCACACAGTTTTCCCAATATTAACATTTTACATGAGGATGGTGACTTTGTTACAATTGATGAAACAATTTTATTAGAATTACACTGTTAACTACAATGCATAGTTTACATTAGGGTTCACTGTTGCTTTTTAAAAAAAAAATATTCTAGTAGCATATACAGCCTAAAATCTCCCCTTTTGGCCACATTCAAATATATAATTTAGTGGTATTAATTAAATTCACAAGGTTTTGCTATCATCACCCACCAGCCATCACCAAAACTTGCCTGTCATCCCAAACAGAAACTCTGTATGAATTAGATATTATTTTTAAAGTTTACCTAATATTCCATTTAAGCATAAACCATAATTTACTTATTATTTCCTCTATTATGAAATTTAGTTTGATGCCAGTTTTTCCTGTTGTAAATAACTCTGAGATAAACAAATTTAGTATGAAGCTTTTTTGTATTTTAGATTATTCCTTTAATTAAATATCTTAAAAATGGAATTGTATTTCAAATAATGTGAACTTTTTGTAAACGTCACAAAAGTATTTTCCAAAATGGCTAATATTAATTCATATTCTGTCAGCAGAGATTTGCCTATTTCCAAATCTTCATCAGCTCTAAGTATTTTTTTAAAATCTGCTAATTTGTGCCACCTATTTATCATCTAGCATATTCTACAAGGACCTTCTTTCCCAATCACAGCTGGCCACCTACCTCCAGATTAGAGGGTCAGGTAATTATTTAGAATTTAGTTTTGGATTCACTTTTAGAGCTCTTGAACCTCCCACCTCACCTGTTGAAAAATGCCATCCCATCCACCTTGTGTACTATAGTCAAAATCCTCTAGGATGACCCTATTATATTGGCACCCAATCTTCCTTCTACGACTCTTTTATTATTATTTTTAATTCTTTAAGTTAATAGATCACAAGGGATGTTACATTAAAAAACATAAAAAAAACAAGAAATATACGAGGTTCCCATATAACCCACTCCCCGTCCCCCCCCCCATCATTTTTGTAAATTATATTTTTTTTAAGATACATACATCACAAAAAAAATGTTACACTAAAAAAATATAAGAGGTTCCTGTATACCCTCCACCCCCCACCCCACTCCTCCCACACCAACAATCTCCCTCATTATTGTGTCACACTTATCACACTCGGTGAACACATTTCTGGGCACTGCTGCACTGCACAGATAATAGCTTACCCTGTAGTTCACACTCTCCCCCAGTACATTCAGGGTTATGGCAGGATATATAAGGTCCAGCATCTGACCCTGCAATATCATTAAGGACAACTCAAAATCCCAAAATTCCCCCATGTCACATCTCTTCTACCTCTCCCTGCCCTAAGCAACTACTGTGGCCACTTTCTCTACCTCGATGCTAAAATTTCTTCTCTTATTCGTCACAATAGTTTTATAGTAGAATATCAGTAAGTTCACTCTAGTCCATATTTTATTCCTCCATTCTGTGGACCCTGGGGTGGTGATGTCCTCTCCACCTTTAGATCAAGAGGGGGCTTAGATTCCACATGGGTGATGGATGTAATTCCTCTGCTTACGGTTGTAGGCACTCTTGATTCCCTGCTGTGGTGTTGACCATCTTCACCTCCCTGTTAGCTGACCTGGGAAAGACCAATGAACCAGAGAGTAGGAGTCACCACTCTGCTGAGGCTCAGAGCCCAGCTGGCACATGGTGGGCTTATAAAAGTATTAGTCTTTAAAAAAAAAACAACTTTAAGTTCCACGAATACTCTCTTTAGAATATTTCTTTCCTAATTAATTAGTATCTGCTTATTTTTTTAATTTATTGAAGTATATTACTCATACATAAATGAACATAAACAAGTGTATAGTAATAGTTGTGAACTTACAAAACAAACATGTATAACACTATACAGGACTTTCATTCCTTACCCTACCACCATTACCTTCCATTGTCATTAAACGTTTTTAACTAATGATTAAAGAGTATCATCAAATATTACTAACTGAAGTATTTCTCCCCCAAACCACCCTATTATTATTATATCTTTACATCATGTATATATGAACATACATAAACAACAAATCTATAGTAAAAGTTGTGAATGTATAAAGCAAACATGCATAACATCATCTAGGGGTTCCACACATCTACCCTCCCCCAATACCTTCTATTGTTGTGGGACATTTGTTACAAATTCCAAAAGAATATTGTCAAAATTTTACTGCTAACTCTAGTCCTTTTCTTACATTTGGTGTATGTTATCTTCAAACCACCCTCTTATTATTTTTTAAGTATATTTTTATGGCAGAAGTTGTAAACTTATAAGACCATCACGCACATGTGCAGAATTCCCAAACAACACCCTTCGATTAACACACCACACCATGAGTGGAACATTTGTTACAGATTATAAGATAATACCACCCGATTGTTATCAAATCCATAGTGTACATTTTGCACACATTTTCCATACTGCCCCATTATCAATACAGTACAGCTTTGGCATAGATGGAAGAATATTACATTATTCTGCTAACCACAGTCCATAGGTCATTCCAGTTGTATTTTTCCCAAGTGTCTCCACATTCCCACCACTTTGTGGTAGTGGTGTAGAGTTGCCCTAGCTAACAAAGGACACTCTTGCATCTGTACCATCAACCACAATTCTCATCCACCGCTGGTTTACTGTGCTATTTAGTTCCTAGACTATTCTCTAGCATTCTGTCAATTGGCATTTACATACCTAGACTACAATTTTCAGCCACATCCCCATTTATAAACTACCTATTAGTCACTATGTGTTACCATCCATTCTATATATTTCCACACTTTTACAGTAAAGCTTATTAAAACTTCTACATACATTTATTTGTATGTAGTATAGTTCCTCTCAATCCTCCTTTTATCTCCTTTAAGAATCCACTACCTACCAACAGATCTTGAAAATATTTTCCTACATTTTCTTCTAGAAGCTTTATGGTCTTGCTTTTATATTTAGATTTTTGATCCTTTTTGAATTAATTTTTGGATAAGGTGTGAGATAGGAGTTCTCTTTCCTTCCTTTGGCTATGGATATCCAGTTCCCTCAGCACCATTTTTTGAATGGACTGTTCTGCCCAAGCTGGGTGGGTTTGACAGGCTAGTCAAAAATTACTTGGCCAGACATGTGAGGATCTGTTTCTGAACAATCAGTTTGGTTCCATCAGTCTATATATCTGTCTTCATGCCAGTACCATGTGGTTTTTACCACTGTAGCTAGGTAATATGATTTAGAGTGGAGATGAGTGTCCTCCAACTTCATTTTTCCTTTTTAAGATGTTTCTGGCTATTCAGGACCACTTACCCTTCCAAATAAATTTGATAATCATGTTTTTAATTTATTTTTTAAATGCTGGTGGAATATTACCAGGATTGCATTGTATCTGTATGTCAATTTGAGTAGAATTGACATTTTATTGATATTTAGTCTTTCAACTTGTGAGCATGGAAAGTTCTTCCAATTTTTTTGGCCTTGTTGGATATCTTTTAACATTGAGTTGTAGTTTTCTGAATACAATGCTTTACATTGTTGGTTAAGATTATTCCTGAATGTTTGGGTTTTATCTGTCATATTTTATTTTCACTTCTCGTTTGACACTTTTAGTTACTTCTATTGATATAGTCTTCATTTCTAGACTCTCTTCCAGGCCTCTCTCTCCTGTCTTTTCTTTTCACGCTCTAGCACACCCTTTAGTATTTCCTGAAAATCCAGTCTCTTGGTTAGAAATTCTCTGTTTCTGTTTATCTATGAATATTCTAAACTTGTCTTCATTTTTGAAAGACAATCTTGCCAGATATAAGATTCTTGGCTGGAAGTTTTTCTCTTGTAGTATCTTAAATATATCAGACCACTGTCTTCTTGCCTCCATGGTTTCTGGTGAGAAACCAGCACTTAATCTTATTGGGTGTCCCTTACATGTTATGCATTGCTTTTCTCTTGCTCTTCTCGGGATTCTCTCTTTGTCTTTGGCATTTGACGTTCTGATTACTATATGTCTCAGAGTTAGTTTAATTGGATTTTTTTGGGTGGGAGTACGTTGTGCTTCTTGGACATGGATATCTATATCTTTCCATAGCATGGGGAGATTTTCTACCATTATTTCTTCAGATATTCCTTCTGCCCCTTTTCCCTTCTCTTCTCCTTCTGGCATACCCATGACATGTATGTTTGCACATCTCTTGCTGTCATGTATTTCTCTGAGACCTTGATCAATTTTTTCTACTCTTTTCTTCATCTGTTCTTTTGTATGTTCACTTTCAGAGGCCATTTCTTTGAGCTCACCAATCCTTTCTTCTGCCTCCTCAAATCTACTATTATATGATTCTGGTGTATTTTTTTATCCCCCTCTCTTTGCAGCTTTTTGTGTGCCCTCTACTCTCTCTGTCCATTCGCTGTATGTTCTTCTGTGTCTGTATTTATTTATTTTTATTTCCCCTCCCCCCTTGCACCTTGTTTGCTGTCTGCTTTCTATGTTAACTCACTGTGGACTGTTCTGTGTTCTCGCTTGTCTCCCTTCTTTTTTTGTTTTGTCACCTTGCTGAGTTGGCTCTCCGCAGCATCTGTGGACCAGGCAGCGCTCCACAGCATCTGTGGGTTGGGCGGCACTCCGCAGTGCTTGTGGGCTGGGTGGCTCTCTGTGGAGTGCAGGCAATCCTGCCTTCACAAGGAGGGCCTGGGATGTGAACTGAGGGCCTCCCATATGGTAGACAGGAGCTCATCTGATTGAACCACAGCTGCTTCCTGATTCCACTGTATTTTTTATTTCATTTATTGAGCCTTTCATTCCCATAAGATCTGCTATTTTTATATGTATGCTTTCAAATTCTTCTTTGTGATCATCCAATGTCTTCTTAATATCTTTAATCTCTGTAGCCATCTCATTGAATTTATTAGGGAGAATATCTTAATATTCTTGATATTGCTTGAATATCTGTGATTAGTTGTCTCAAATCCTTTATGTCATCTGGAGGCTTATCTTGTTCCTTTAACTGGGCCATATCTTCCTGTTTCCTGGTGTGGATTATAATTTTTTGTTGGTGTCTTCGCATCTGGTTTACTAGATTATTTATTCTGGGTGCAGTTTGTCTCTTTAGTTTAGGGCTTCCTATCCTTTCTCCCTTGCTGGTTGTGCAGTAGGAGCCAAGGATGTAGTTGGTGCTATAAGCTGTGGAGACTTAAGGTGCCCTCATTGCCCCAGGAACTGATGAAGCTACTCCCAACCTTCCCCTTTGCCAGGGGTAGGGACAGAGTCACAGCTGTGTAGAATAATCCAAGTTGTGCAGGCCTAGACTGTAGTTGCCCAGAGAGACTGATGAAGCTTCCCACCCCTTTCTCCCCTTCCTGGGATGGGGATGGAGCTGCAGGTGTGGGCAGCAATCTATGCAGTGCAGGTATGAAATGATCTCAGTTGCCCCAGTAGGCTTCCAATACTCAGTCTGTGTCAGCTGAATATACCTGCTGTTACCCAGAGAGGTGGTGCAGGGCCTGCCAGCTTCCTCCCTGCCAGAGGCACGGCTAAAGCCTAGGCTAGGGCTGCAGGCGATCTGGGTGAAAGAAACAGGTCCCTACTGTCACTGTGATTTTCGATCAGCCCGGATTCCCCTCACACTGGGGGTGGAGTGAAAATGACAGTTACCAGCCTCTTTCTGACTTGGACATGTTCAAATTTCAGCTGTTCTTAGGATTATACTTTAGCCAGCTGAGTTTACTAATCAGTAGCTGATATCATCTCTTCCTCCCTGCTTTTGGGAAATGGAGCTTCCAATTCCAACCACAAAATAGCTCCTGGGTCGGCTTGCACTGCCAAAGTAGGATGATCACTGCTCTCCGTGATGTGCCCTGTAATTTCCTGGAGAGACCTGGCACAGGTCCCCCCAGCTTCCTCCCTGCTGGAGGGAGCTGAGGCTTATGCTAGAACTGCAATCTGATCTAGATGGAAAGAAGCCAGTCCCGACCAGCCTGTGATTTTCAATCTGCCCTGCTTCCCCTCATGCCAGGTGTAGAGTTAAGATGGCAGCTAATAGCCTCTTTTTGACTTGGACAGGTTCAAACTTTAGCTGTTCTTAGGATTATACTTGAGCCCACCAAATTTAATAATCAGTAACTGAAGTTGGTGCCCAACTGTCTCTTCCTTCCCCATTTTTGGGAAGTGGAGCTTCTAATTCCAGCCTCAGAATAACTCTCGAGGTGGCTTATGCCTCAAGTGGAGGAAGGGCACCAGCCTCCGTAGCATGGAGTATTCTACTTATGAATAATCTCTGCAGACAGGCAATCTCTCCTTCCATACATTCAAGGATGTTGTAGGACGGTCTTCTGGTCTCCTGGAGCCCCCAAACAGGTGCTTCAGATAGTTCTGGGTATTAACTAACTGCCCTTTAGCAGGAGCTGACTCTAGGAGCTCCTTCCTGAGCCACCATCTTGCTGTTTGTGCTCAGTATCTGCTTATTTTTATTATTTCATTCCTCTTACTTTCTTTGGGTTTAATTTTCTGATATTTCCCTAATTATTGATATAGATAATTAAAATATATATTTCTGTCTAAGCATGGCTTTAACTACATCCCACCCAGTTTGATATGTCACATTTTTATTATATATTTAATGATACTTGCTAATTGCAATTTCTTTTGTCATTTTTGAGTATTAAAATGTGTTTTTCTTACTTTCCAAACTTTGGGGGAATTAGTAGTTTACTTTTATGTTACTGAGTTTTATCTCTACTATGGTGAGAAAATATATTTTGAATGATATTAATCCTTTGAAGTTCATGAAACCTGCTTTATGCCCTAGAAAATAGTATATTTTGGCAAAAGTTTCATGTTTGCATAAAGAAGATATATTCCATAGCTGTGGGTATAATGTTCCATGTATGTAAATGAGAGAGAAGTTTTGAGTTCAAATCTTTTATGCTTTTACTGATGTTTTGTCTTCTTGTTCTCTTGAAATAAGTATATTTAATGCTTCACTATGATTGCAGCAATCAAGAGACGATAGTAATTTTAGAATAAAAAAAGTTGAAAGTAAAATGATAGAAGATATACCATGTAGACACTAAAAGAAAGCTGTTACAATTACACTAATATTACATGAAGTATACTTTAAGGCAGGTTTCTTTTTTATACTTTTTTTAAATTAAATTTAATAGATCACAAAGAACATTACATTAAAAAATAAGGCAGGTTTCGTTACTACAGACAAAGTGGGAAATTTCATAGGTTTATGTACCATTCTTTAACTTTTAAATTTTTTGTTTAAATTGAATTAAATTGAATTAAGAATACATTTGTGATTAAATCTATCATATTGTTTTTCCTCTCTTTGATCCACCCTGCTCTATGTTCCTTATTTCTCTTTTCTTAATTTCTTGTGGATTACATAAGTATTATTTTATTTTATTTTCCACCCCTTTAATATTTGGATGGTTTTAATTTTTTTACTCTTCTTTTAGTGGTTGCCCCAAGGATTATAACAAGCATTTTTCACTTAGCTTCATTTACTTCTTCCTGCCCTTTGTCTTTTCATAGCCAGGTATTTTAATATTTTAAATAGTAACCTTATTTTAAACCCCACGAGACATTATCCAATACTGTTTTATAAACCAATATTCAGTTAGTTTCCTCACATATTTTATACTTTTCATTTCTCTTCCTTTCTGCATTGTATTATTTCTGCATACTAACATGTTTTTTTCTACCAAAATAACTCTGTGAGTATTCCCTTTAATAAGTCTCCTAATAACTAGTTATCTCAGTTTTTGCTTGTCTGAAAATATCTTTATTTTGTCTTCATTTTTGAAATACATTGCAAGGTACAGACTTGTAGGTAGACAGTTATTTTCTTTCAATACATTGAGGACGTCATTCCATTATCATCTGACATCCTTTTTTTTTCAAAGATTTATTTATTTATTTCTCTCTCCTTCCCCACCCGCCCCCACCCTGGTTGTCTGTTCTCTGTGTCTATTTGCTGAATCTTCTTTGTCCGCTTCTGTTGTTGTCAGCGGCACCGGGAATGTGTGTTTCTTTTTGTTGTGTCAGCTCTCCGTGTGTGTCACACCATTCCTGGGCAGGCTGCACTTTCTTTCGCGCTGGGCGACTCTCCTTCCGGGGTGCACTTCTTGCTCGTGGGGCTCCCCTACGTGGGGGAGACCCCTGCATGGCATGGCACTCCTTGTGTGCATCAGCACTGTGCATGGGTCAGCTCCAAACGGGTCAAGGCAGCCCAGGGTTTGAACTGTGGACTTCCCATCTGGTAGACAGATACCCTAACCACTGGGCCAAGTCTGCCACCTGACTTCCCTTTTTTAAGAAGTAATCTGTAAGCCTTATTATTGTTCTTTTGAAGATAATGTATCTTCTCTCTGATTACTTTTAAGATTTTCCTTTTTGTCCTTGCTTTGTGTGTGTGTCTGTGTGTTGTTTATGTGTGGGTTGTTTATTTTTTTTCAGCAGTTTTACTATGCTGCTTTTAGGTATGGTTTTCTCTGTCTGGTTTGGAATTTGGAGAGCTTCTTGAATATGTGGCTTGTTATCTTTTATCAATGTTATAAAATTCTGACAATTTATTTAAATATTGTGTCTACCCTATATTATCTCTCTTCTCCTAGGGCTCCAGTTACACATCTGATAACCTTTTTTCATGAGTATCAGTAGTACTTTATCGTTCTTTCTTAGAATTGGCTTCCTTTTATAACTCTTGTTTTAGACTAGAATTTTGTCTTTATTCATTTTTTTAAATATTACATTAAAAAAATATGAGGTCCCCATATACCCCCCACCCCCCTCACCCCACTCCTCCCCCCATAGCAACATTGTCCTCCACCATCATGAGACATTCATTACATTTGGTGAATACATCTCTGAGCATCGTTGCTCCTCATGGTCAATGGTCCACATCATAGCCCACACTCTCCCACCTTCCATCCAGTGGGCCATGGGAGGACATACAATGTCTGGTAATTGTCCCTGCAGCACCACCAGGACAGCTCCAATTCCCAATAATGCCTCCACATCTCTTCTCTTCCTCCCATTCCCCACACCCAGCAGCCACCATGGCCACTTTCTCCATACCAATGCCAAATTTTCTTTGATTACTAATCACAATAGTTCATGAATAGAATGTCAGTAAGTCCACTCTCATCCATATTCTATTCCTCCATCCCGTGGACCTTGGATTGGTTGTGTCCACTCCACATCTATATCAAGAGGGGGCTTAGATTCCACATGGATGCTGGATGCAATTCTCCTGCTTTCAGTTGTAGGCACTCTTGGCTGCATGGTGTGGTGGTTGACCTTCTTCAACTCAATGTTAGCTGAGTAGGGTAAGTCCAATAAACCAGAGTGTAGGAGTTGAAGTCTTTTGAGACTCAGGGCCTGGCTATCATATGGTCAGTCCAGAGATTCAGATCCCCTGAGTATATATTAAACCCCAGCACCAACTACAAAGTAACAGGAAAGGCTTATGAAAAAAGATCACATCTGAGTCCAGCTCCATCACACAGAAATACAAACTCCAAGGAAGGGCCAACTGACATGGCACTGAGCTCCATCTGCCATGACCATAGAACCTGTGGGTCTCTGTAGCCCTCAGAAGAACCAATACCCAGGGTTGTATCTACTTTATCTGTCTCTGGGACTCTGCTGAGGTTTGCATAAGGGCGACCCCTCTGATAACCTCCCGGCTCTTTTTTGGAAACTCATAGCCATATAAACTCATTTGTCCTTTCCATTTCCCCCTTGATTCAGGTCAAAAAGCATTTTTAACTCCTGTTATTATATGTAGACTGAGATATTCTGCTGGTCCGAGTTGAACCTTTTATTCACGGTCCTTTTCTAGTCACATCATCAGCTGGTACTTGGTAGTAATTCCTCGGCACTAGGGAGCCTCATCCCTGGGAGTCATGTCCCATGCTGGTGGGAATGCGATACATTTGCATGCTGAGTTTGGCTTCGAGACTGGCCACATTTGAACAACACGGAGGCTCTCAGGAGGTAACTCTTAGGCACGCTGCAGCTCTAGGCCTTGTTCTTATTTCAGGTGCACAGGCTCACAAGCATAGTCATTAGTATCAAGGGCTCACTGTTGGACCTTCATTCTTGTTTTGGTCTTTCCCATTGCACTTGGGGGATTGTTGCTGTTCCTTTAGGGACTGTGATAGAGCTCCCCTGGCTAGGAACTCAGCACTCCCTCAGTTGTTGTTTTTAATTGTTTCCACTATGAAAATATCCAAACATTTTTATGGACTAGAATTTTTTACTGACATATCTTCCAGGTCACTAAATCTTTCTTCAACTCTTCTCTTAAACCTATATATATTGCTTATCTCTATATATTATTATATTAATCTCAGTTATTATATTTTTCAAATATAAACATCTTATATAATTTATTTTTATAAATTCCATTTCTTTGCTGAGTTTTAAAATTTTTTTTCTATTTTTCTGGAACTTGTGAATCACAGTTATTTCATTGCCCCATGAGATAATGCCAATAGCTGGATCTTTTGTGGTATATTTATATTTTTTGATTTTGCCTCTTAGTTTTTAGTCATTTGTTCTTGTCTTCTAATATGCCTCATAATTTTAAAACTAAATTCTGGATATGGTGCAAGAAAAATTATAAAGAAAAGTTTAGCCTCTTGGTAATGCTATCTTCCCCTAGAATAATAATATGTGTTTGCTTCTGACAAATAATTTGGCTTGGGGGAAATCTCCTTAATCCAGTAAGGGATTTGAAGTTGGGTTGCAGTCTTCATGAACTTTGTCTTCTTCAGCTTTGCCCTACCCCTAAGGTATAGGCCTGGAGATATCTGTAGTGTCACCCAAATATTACCTACACTGTAGTGGATTCCAAACCTAAATTTTTATCTCTTTAATCCCATAAGACTGTAGACTGTTGGTCACTACTTAAAAATTGAAAATAAAAGCAATGCTGTAGTTCAGTCTTACCATTTTGTACTTTCCTTTTTTCAGGGATCTTAAATCTTGGTTGCCATTGTGGCTCTCTGATATCTTCAAATAGATCTTTTAAAATGCTATATACAGTTCTATTTTGCTGTTCGCAGTGAGACATGGTAATCAGAAAACCAAAAGAGAAACATTCACCCTTAAACATTTTAAACCTGTATCACATCTTTATCCTTTGCATTTGTTATCCCCAAAATCAGAGCTTCTCTGGTCCAATTTATCCAGAAAAGTTTTGGAAGTAATGGAAGGAATTTAGATGGCATCTAGTTCAAACTGCTCATTTTAAACATGAATTAAAATCCAGCAGCTGTAACCAGACCATTCTACTCTAGGAGCAGGGAATGTTCCTTGATTAAGTCCTGGTTCACCTTCCTGGGAGTAGCCACTCAGTTTATTGTTCTCCACAGCTCTAGGCTCCATCCTTGTTCTTTGCTATTCTTTTTGAAAGGTACTTCCTTTTCCATAAGAAATGGCCTGTGTTATTAGCTGAATAGATTTCTCAGCCTGCTTCTTACCTATACTAAATTGGGGGCCAGAGCCTTTTTGCAGTTTAAGCCATTGTCCCTTTTAGTTCAAACTAAACAGCTGAAAATAGCCATTTTAGTGGTACAATTTCCTTGGAAACTTTGTGGATTTTTTACCTGTTAGATTATAATGCAAAATGCCATGCTCAGTTCTTTTCTAGACATACTTCTTTCTTTAAGTCTTTTTCATACCCTTAAGATCTTTAGACTCTCTTTTGTCTAGTGGGGGGGGGGACGTCAACAATGTGTTCCTTGTCAGAGGTCTTAATAAAGGGTCTTACACTGATACTTTTAATTTTTGGTTTCAGGCCACTCTCTCTTTGAGAACCTTTTAAGGATTGGGGGAATTGGAACCAGAAATAGTTTTATTTTCCAACCCAGCAAGCTCCATTTCCTCTTTAATTCCTTTTAATTGTGCTTACGCACAAACAGTTCTTTCTTAAGTTTATCTCTTGCATGCCTCCAAAGGAAACCAAAACTCTAACTCTCATGGTCAACCTCTTCCTAGAAATCAATCTGCCAGGAGCCCAAGTTCATTTTCTAATTTCCAAGTTACTACAGGCTAGACAACAGTTATGCCAATTGCTGTGCTATTTTATAACATGAATTGCTTTTTTTTTTTGGTTTCTATAGCAGTTTCGTTGACATTTTTCTAGCCTCCTCTATTTCAGTGTTGTTTTTCTAGCCTTTACCCACTGTGCAATCCCAAAGCCAAAGCCAAACATTTTTTGGTTTTATTGTGGCAGTTCCCCACTCCTTGGTACCAGTAACAGTTTTTGTTATGTAACAAGTACTCCAAAACTTAGTGATTAAAATATTGATTTAGTAAATGATTCTTAGAGATGGTTGAGTGATTTCTCTGGCCTGGGCTTGCTGATCTGTGCTAGGCTTTCTCACACATCTGCAACTAGTTTACAGGATGACTGGTAGTTGGAGGATATAGGAGGAACTCATCATTTGTCTGGCAGGTTTCTTGCTAAGTAACTGCACTAACTGCAGGCTAGTCCAGGTTCTTTTTCTTGGTGGCAGAGACTCAAGAAGAGCAAGAGAGCACGAACTCCAATGTGTAAGCAGTTTTTAAGTCTCTGGGTCTGTCACATTTGCTGTAGCCCATTGGTCAAAGCAATTCACACTCAGATGACCAAGCCCAGAACCAGTGTGAGAGGGGACTATATAAGAGCAAGGATACAAGAAGGCATGAACAAAGTGTGAGCCCTTACCACAACCATCTACTAGACTTGATAGCCTAATGTAATGAATCTTCATTGTCCTTTCAATATTCAGGTATTGTTTCCAGAGCATGACCGCCAGGACAGGTAGCAAAGTCCAATGAGGTTTCTCACTTCAGTTACACACTTTTGCAGAAACAAACCCTGTTCTTTTCTTTCCTGCTCTGTCCCAATCTAGAGGGCCCTGACTTTGAAGCTCAGTCATCAACCAGACTTCCCTCATTGTAAGATTCTTTCCTAGGGATCTTGGTTATATTTTTTCCAACAGAAGATTTTAGTTTGAACTGTCTTATTCTATCAGAGTAGTGCTAATAATGCTGAACATCCAGAAGGAAGAAAATTTGACCCCATGCAAAGGTGCTCATCTATTTAGATCTTCACTCTTAGTTACTGCTTTTCTTGCAAGCAGAATTTCAAGTTCTGCTTTATCAGACACCTTGAAGTAAACACACACATAATATATATAAACATCAATATGAACAGTGGTTCTTACTCTACCTCAACAGCACCAGAACTCACTAGAATGCAAGTAAATCTGAACATGAATTTTCTGAGCAATCACACACATTCACCTACAAAAAGATAGTTACAGCTTAATGGTTAAAAATGTGGGGTCTGGAATCAGACTCCATCCTTTCCTGACTCTATGACCTTAAGCAAATTAAATAAATGCTCTGTCCCTTAGATTCCCCATTTATAAAATGATGATAATAGTAGACCCTCTGCGTGGGATGTGGTGATAACAATGTGTGTAGAATATTTGGAACAGAGTAGCTTCTTAAGCAAGAGCTAATCCGATTTAGTCAACTATTCAGGGACTTGGAAAGGCCACAGGGTTTCAGCAGGCCAATTGAGAGGGACACTAGCTTCTCTTACTGGGGTAGATGGCTGAGAACCTTTCTTTGCAACAATTATAACCATACTTTATCATAAAAGCCTCTGAAGGCCAGCAGAGAGTTAACGCGTATTTATTTAACAATACCTATTTTACTATGTGTCACGCCTAGTTCCAACCATTTTACAAATATTACCTTCCTCAATCCTCATAACAATCCTATGAAGTAGGTGCTATTATTATCCCCATTTTACAAATGGGGAAACTGAGGTGGAATGAGGTCAAATAGCTGACCCTAGTAGATAGAGTAGCAGAGGCAAGCAGTCTGGACCAGAATCACTGCTCTTTACTAACCCATAATGCCTTTCTTCATAAAAAGTTATTATTTATTAAGCAATTTCTATGTGTGTGTACCAAGCGAAGGACTTAACATTCATCATCTCACTTAATTTTACAAAAAGTGATGATTATCCCAATGTGTAATTGTGAAAACTGAAATGGATGCAGGTACAGGGACTTGGCCAAGCTCTCATAGGTGATTTGTAGCAGAGCAAAGCCTATTCTTGTAACGCCTGCCCTACCTCACCTCCCAAAGAAGTATTTGATAACTGAAAAACACTGTTACACATGCTCTTGCCCAGAATGCAAAACATACTGCTTTTCTTCCTACTTCTTCATGGCTTTGAGTAAATCAAGCTAAATTTAGTTTCCAGCAAATTTTATTTAATGGAAATATCAGGAAATTAGAATAGACACATCATTTTTGTACTTATTATTCACTCATTTACTTAATGAGTGAATAAGTAAATGACTGAATAATTTCACAAAAATTTACTTAGTACTCATGTGTGCTAGGCCCTGCATGTGTTTGACGAAATAGTTGTGCCAAAGACACTCAAATTGCAGGGCTCTTTTGTTTGATGGTGATTGCAAATGTGACTCCAAAGGTACATGAGTGTGGGTATCACATCCTAGTTAATTCTTTTCTGACTCTTTCGTTTGCATTTGTGCAGACTTATCCAGAATAGAGACACTGGCTCCTGTCTCCTAAAGGACACACAACAGATGGGCTGAGTGAGGTTCTCACTGGATTTAAAAGAGCTTTGGTTGATACCTGCTAGGAAAATTTACTTTACACACTCAAGCCACTGTGCTATAAATCCATATTCTTTAGCCGATTACAAATTTCATAGGCATTTAAATTTGCTGTCCACTCCTGGAGAATAATTACAGCTATTTAATTGTATTCATAATTTAGCCTACACCTGAAAAATATGCTGTGAAATATCGGGGGGATCTTTTAATACTGGTGTTCCATTTACAAATTGTCACATTTATAATGCGTCTTTAATCTTCTAGGGTCTGCTAGAATTTTTTATTACAGTCTGCTTTGTGCTTCAAATATTAAAGATTCAGCAATACTTCAAAAGGTGATAATGCTTGATGCTCTGATGGCGCTTAAACCTCAACAGCTAAAATGCATTGAGGAATGTTCAGTGGCCTGGCTTAATTAAACATGCATGTGTATTTTCAAATGCAATATTTTTCTGCTTGTTAGGTTTCTGACAAACCTCCAAACAGGTCCAGGTGGAACAAAGCATGTAAACAGACTTGTGAATGGAGCTTAAAGCGCTCAAATTAGCACCTTCCCACAATTAAGATGCAAACCTTGGAATCTCTGCAATTGATAATGCCATTGAATACTATTTGTAGCTTAACAGTGTATTCTTGTCATTTGGCTTTTCTAAAACACGTCCAGTTTAATTTTTCAAAAAGACATTGGTGATGGCTTTTTAGCCGATGAAACGCTATTTGTTCACAACAACTTACTCTTTCTTCTCTGTGGAACATGGCATACTACAAGGCAGTGGTATTATATGTGCCATTAGTTTTCATTATGTAGCACTTAAAAGGTAGCCTTCTTCTAATTCAGCAGGCTATGTAAAAGCAGCCAGAGTTCTTATAAGCTCGGAGACCAAATTACCTGTGACTGTCGATACTTGAAAATTACATAGGCAGCTTTTGCAATTAAAAATAAGAACCATGTTAATGTAAAATCCTTCTATATCATATTGAAAAAAAAAAAAGACTTCATTTGGCACTTGTCACACTTTGGATTTCTCTAAAAATCTTGTTTCAAAGAAATTGTGTTTTTGAGTATGCACGTTTAAATTTTTGTTCACAAGAAATGAAATATTAAGCTCAGATTTCTAACCCAAGACTTCCAGGCATCTTTCCATACAACCATATAATACCGCCTAATATTAAAATCCCCAAATAAATAACACTTTGAAGAGCTGCTCATCTATTTGGAAATATTACTTACGAAAGCTACCCAAAGAGATTGGCAGTAGTTTGAAGAGGGAACAAGATGTTTTACAGATGAGCAAAAAGACTGGCTTTGAATGATTCAATCTGCGGTAGAATCAACACATAACCATTGCCAGACTAGATGTAAAATATAATAAAAATATGTGTGGAGGCCTCCAATAAAAGTTCAATTATTATTCTGTAATAGGTAAGCTTGTGGAAAAAAAATTTAAAAAAAAAAAAGGTCTGCCATCCGAGGCAGTATTAGAGCAATTTTCTAGGTGAGGCAGTGCTAGTGGGATGTGACAGGTGAGGTATTATTATTATAATACCTAAGGCAAAGCAGCAACCACACAAAATGATAGACAAATCTGAATTAATATGATATGATCAGCGAGGTGGCATTTGAATATAATCTTCCTGTATTGTGGAGAAAGCTGCATGCATATTATACAACAAATGAATTGTACAGAAGAATATAAACAGACAACTCAGTGGGGGGAAAGACAAAATATAGGCAAGATTTCAAACGATATTTGGGCTTTCCTGGGTAAGGAGCTCACTTCGAAAATGGATTTGTAAACAAATTAAAAGCCTGATATCTTTTCCTAAAGCAGCCTTCATTGAGTGTTGACAAGAAATACTTAACCCTGGTAATTGGAGGCCTTTGAAATAAACAATTAGGGACAAAAGGAGAATGAGGAGCAAATTTTAATTTTGCTTCCTGTTTCCATAATCCCATAGTTAGTGTTTCTATACTTCATCTGGGAGCCAAGTAGCCATTTTAGATCCTGAGATGCAAAAATGTTGACTTCCCCGATGAGCTGAGCCATCGTCTGCTTTCTTGATCTAGGACCACCCCACCTAATTAAAAGCCTTAGTAACACCCAGCCCCAGCAGCACAACGGAGAGCACAGCTCGCTGAAAGGGTGCATTTTGTTAAAGGACAGAAACTCTTAGAGATGTGAGCCTGCAGAAGCTGCTTGCGTGATCTTTAATGGATTTTTAAAGATGACAAGAAAGGAAATGGGGAAGTAAAGCAATGGAAGGTAGAAATTCCCTGAAGGAGCGTTCTGAAGTAAAATCAGTACAACTGAAAAAGTGAACTCCTAGGGCCTGAGGGGCTCGCCCAGGTTTTGCAGCTGGACACTTACGGCCTGTTGGGTCCCTGAGCACCTCTGCTCTGGGCAGACTTTGACAGAGCGAGTCACAGAAAGATGAACGACAGCACCTGAAGCGCTGTTTGCGGGGCAGAAAATTGCTCCCTTTGCACGCTGGGCTGCCTTTGCTCTGGTCACATGATACACTGCAGCCTCCCCGTATAACTGTGCCATTTATGTATGTTAACTTGGCGAGCCGTAATGGGCTTCTTCGTCTCCTTTTTCACTGCTGCTTGGGCAATTAAAAACAAAGGAAGCAAATGAGGTCAGCACTCATAAAATCGGAGTCTATAGGTGACAGACACCCCGAGACCAAATAGCCTCAGATGGTGCTAGAGTGTAAGGAAATCGTGAGCAAGAAAATATGCCGGCTTCCTGGAGCTTTTATTTAGATATTTATTTTTCCAGGGCAGAGGATGATTTCAGGTTTTTTAAGAAAATCAGCCTAACTAAGGTACATTTCTAAAAGAGTTTTATAAATGCTGCTAAGACAATTACGTGCCCTGTATGGAAAAGGAGCATAAATGAGAGCTCATCCTCTTTAATCTTGTAGCACAAAGACCAACATTTTAACCACTCAGTAGAATTTTATCTCCAGCAGCCCCTGAAATGGCAGCTCTATTGATGTCCCACAATTACAGTGAGTGTTTTTGAAATGTTCTATGCACAGGTACACAAGGATATCTCATCCTATTTTTCTGATCCCTGCCTTGTGATCACAGTGATTTTGAAAAATTAATTAGAAGAACCTTCCTTCTTCCCCTAGGCCTGATTTAAAAACTGTACTGGTTCTTATTCCATACTTTTTGGCTCCTTCAGTATGTATACTAAACATATTTTGGCATGGGAAACGATTTCTTAAGGAGAGAAACAACTCTCAAAATGAGAGTTGACTTATACACTACTATGACTTTACTGCAATAGCTTGGCTACTATCAGTGAAACCAGCAATAGCCCCTGAGCCCTTTCCAAACTTGAGGCTTTTTGGGTGCACACGTAAGAGGCGCTAAGAAGAGGATGATGTGGAGGGAGGTACCTGGTAAGCACTATCTTCCATTAGCTACTGCAGGGGGTTCAGTACTGAAGACTTCAAGTTGACCTAATTATTTATATTTCCTTCCTGTGTTAGAATATTACTTCATAGATTTTAACTTTGAAAATATAGATAGTAACAACTCTAAACATGACCCAATTATCCAAACGTCTCTAAAATCCCTGGGATACATGACCATTAGTTTCTCTTGGGCAGAATTCCATATGGGACCACTACAGGGCATCAACAATGGTCAAGAAGGTACAGAATTCTACTGTAACATCTGAGTGCAGTTTTCTGTCTCAGAAATTAAACTGTGCTTGCCATCCAAACACACACACTTGAGGAAAAGTGTGACAAATAGCCTTGCTTTTCACATACCAGGAGAGGAATATCAGTATTTTTAAATTTCTGGTCATACCTTGGGTACCATATTTATTGGTCTAATGATAAATAGCTTTCTGTTTTCCTACTATTTTATTCTGTATTGATTTAGTCCCAAACTGCATTAGAAGCTCTTTGAAGGATGAAATCTTGCACTGCTCTTGAGCCTCTTGCTCAACTTTATATATTAGGGCACACACAGAGTGCACTTAATACATTAATGACGGATAGGTCTGGTAGCAATGTGGGCCTCATTCTTGCATAAGTTAAAATGCACACAGCCTCTGCTCTAATGGCCAGTACATATATTTGCAAATAGCAGAAACCTAGGAGGGATCTCACAGCTTAAATTACAGTTCCAAATTTTAAAAATTAAAAAAATATCTTAGTAAATTGGCATGATGGACTGAAACTAATGACATAGCTGAACAATTCTGGGACAGCCTTACTTGGATATCTCAAAGGAACCCCAATTCGACATTCATCTTTTTAACAAACATTTATTGAGCACCTACTATATCCTGGGACCTGTTATATTGGCACACGGTTACAATATGGAACAAGATAGATAGTTCCTTCTCTCATGGCGCTTACCTTCTAGTGGTCCATACGTTTTTCTTTTTTTTTTTTTTTAAGATTTATTTTTTATTTATTTCTCTCCCCTTCCCCCTCCACCTTCTGTGACTGCTTCTATCCTTATCAGCGGCACCGGGAATCTATGTTTCTTTTTGTTGCTTCATCTTGTCATGTCACCTCTCCATGTGGGTGGCACCATTCTTGGGCAGGCTGTACTTTCTTTCACGCTGGGTGGCTCTTCGTATGGGGCGCACTCCTTGCGCGTGGGGCTCCCCTAAGCAGGGGACACCCCTGCATGGCAGGGCACTCCTTGCGCACATCAGCACTGCACATGGGCCAGCTCCACACGGGTCAAAGAGGCCTGGGGTTTGAACCGCGGACCTCCCATATAGTAGGCGGATGCCCTATCCACTGGGCCAAGTCCACTTCCCTATACATTTTTCACTATATTTCCAACACTCCCCCCAAAAATTAGGTGCTCAGTATATGTTTTCCTCTAGTACCTTTCTTCTGGCTAAACCTCCTGAAATCCTGAAAGTCCCCTCAGCATCCTCATCATTCTGAAAATATTGCTCTAAATACAAATGTTGGCCTTTATTCTAGACTGAGATGAGGTGATTGGGATTTCAAGTTATGGTAACTGCTTGAACAAAGGCAAAGAGGCATGAAACCTCCTGAATGTTAAAAGGAAAGGAAGTGACCTAGTACTCCAAAAGCAATAATTCCAGTCCTGGCTGTGCATTAGATTCACCAGGCGAGCTTTAAATAACATATAGATATCTAGGGTCCCCTCCAAAGATTCTCAATTAGTTGATCTTGGGTTGAGCTTACACTTTGGTATTTTATAAAATCTCACCAAGAGGGTCCCAACGTGCATCCAGGTTTTAGAACTACTGATCTAGACTAGAGCAGAGGTTGCCTAGAGATGAGACTGGAAAAGGCAAACCAGAGTCAGATAGGGAGAGCCTTGAATAGCATGCTAATGAGTTTGAACTCAATTCTGTAAAAAAATAAATAAATAAGGGGCCAAAAAAGGCTTTTTAAAAAATTAGATAAGTTCTAAGATTACAGAAAAATCATGCAGAAAGTACGGAATTCACATATATCTCCCCACACACAACTTTCCCTACTATTACCTTTGTTACAATAGATGAAACAATATTATTATAATTATACTATTAACTTTAGCCCACTGTTTCCATTAGGGTTCACTGTTTGTTCTGTACAATTCTATATACTTATTTTAAATATGACAGACTTTTTAAACATGGGTGACATGCTCATATATGTCTTAGAAAGAGACTATAGTGACAGATGGAGGTTAAATTGAATGAGGAAGAGATTACAGGAAAGGAAACTTGTTGGACAATATTTACAACAGTCCTACTGAGAGATAATTAGGCCTGAACAGAGGCTGTGGAAGCCCAGGCAGAGCGGCCAGAACAGCCTTCTTGAGAAACCCTGGTCGATAGAACTTGCAGCACATGGTGACATGACTATAGAGGTCTGAGAGAAGAGCAATCAAAGTTGATTGCAGGGTTGTAACTTGGATGATTGGCTAAGAGTATGCCATCATTAACCAAGGGATGGAAGTCTCCCATCACTGCGAGTAATTCAGGTTGGCTGACCACTTGATGGCGATGTTGTAGGAAAGAGTAAAGCCTCTAAAGAGAAGAAAGATTACATGCAATAATCTTTAAGACCCTTTTCAAGTTTGAAATTCTACGGTTCTATTGCATAAGGTTATTGACTCATTGAAGGTATGGTTTGTGTTCTCATCTTTATATTCCCCACAATGCATGATGTAGGGGCTCAAACATGTCTGATGAATAAATGAATATCAAATTAAAAGGCCATTTCATTTTTTTTTTAAGATTTATTTATTTATTTATTTCTCTCCCCTTTCCTCCCCCCACCCCAATTGTCTGTTCTCTGTGTCTATTTGCTGCATCTTCTTTGTCCGCTTCTGTTGTTGTCAGCGGCACGGGAATCTGTGTTTCTTTTTTTTGTTGTGTCATCTTGTGTCAGCTCTCCGTGTGTGCGGAACCATTCCTGGGCAGGCTACACTTTCTTTCACACTGGGCAGCTCTCCTTACGGGGCACACTCCTTGCACATGGGGCTCCCCTACACAGGGGACACCCCTGCGTGGCAGGGCACTCCTTGCGCGCATCAGCACTGCACATGGGCCAGCTCCACACAGGTCAAGGAGGCCCGGGGTTTGAACCACGGACCTCCCCTGTGGTAGACGGATGCCCTAACCACTGGGCCAAGTCCGCCACTCAAAAGGCCATTTCTAATAAGCTTCCTGACTGCAGGAATGTTTAAGCCTTCATCCTATGGTCCTATTTAAATTTATTTTACAGTAATGTGAGTAATGTGCATAATTTCCATATAACACTATTGCTTTTATGATCCAGTGCACATACCTAAGCACCCTTTCTTCGACTATAAAAGTGAGCTAATAATAATAGTAATAATAATAATGATAATAATAGTAATATCTTCCTTACAGGATATTGTGAGACCAGGCAGTTGCCAGCACCCAAGGGATAAGAAAGTGAGGGAACACCTGAGAGCCATATTTCAGCCAAATTTTTATGATGAGATGGCCTGGCCACACAGAGGGTTCATTCCCTCCTGGAGTAGCCACATAAGCTCAGAGGTTTGGTATTTGCTGCTCTGAATGTGCTGTCAATAACCTAGCGGGCCAAGTTAATATTAGCTTGCGCTGGGTATATGTGGATATTTTGTTGCTGTTTGGAGAAATGACCGGTTTACTTGGTTATATTGACAGCTCTACTGTAAAATTTGCTGGCTTTAAAGGTCAAAAAGACCCCGTTTTCCCCTGGTTACTTCTAGCCAAAAGAGAATAAATCTGGGAGTTGAATCACTTCTCCGACAATAATTTATGAATCATGCATTGACCGTGTTTGAATTGAGAAAGGCTTTCATATCCTTTCCATTAGCTCGGATTAAGTTTTCATATAGATGCTGGGAAGCAGGCTAGCAATATCCTTAGCTCATTTTTATGAAAATTTTATCAGTGCTTTTTTCTGTACTACACTCCAATTGGGATGTCTCAGAATCTAAAGCTCAGCTTTGGACATGAACTTCTCTCAACCTGGCTGGCTGCTGCTCTAAAGGTTTCAATATTTTATGGGCTCTGGCTAACTCAGCCGTGAGATTCAAGCTGCAGAGATTTAACTCTAATGTAAAATCATGAACGGATGAAAACTGGGATGTCATAAGTAATACATCTACAAGAGCAGGATGCAGTTACCATTTTTAAAAGGGCTTTAAAGAGAAAACAACATTCTCTGTTCTGCCTTTATGCCCCCAAATGAAAAGCCCGTGAGCTATTGTACTAACACAGGGCCATCTTTTTTGCCTGCTTTTCTCCAATTGCTGCTTAATTGTTGTGGGGGGCTGGAGTTTTCTCCCCGAAAGGTCCCCATCCACATGAAAGCCTCTAATGTCTGCGTTCCGGAGATATGGGCACTGCATGGTCAAATGTGTATAGGCCAAGTCCATTTCTTAGCATCTTCCTCTTTTTGTCTCAAAACTGATTTAAAACATTTGGAAAATCTATCTATTCAACCAAAGTGTTCTAGTGCACGCTTTCCTAGAAACAGTGGGGTCACATGTGATCCATCTGATGGACTTTTCTGCTGCAATCTATAGCCATTTCCCCCGAGCCCCGCAGAGCCTGGCAAAGCGAGAGGAGCTCTGTAATGGCTCCAATAACAATGCGTTCTTTGTGTGAAAGAATCCAAGGGAAAGAGCTGGGATAGGCTGGTCAGTAGCAAAAAACACCATCTTTGCACTCATTTATTTCTTCATTATGTACTCCGCCACTAAACAACTTTTTAAAACAGTAAATACACCTTCCCATTAAATGTCGCCCAAGCATTAAAAGAACAAATACCAAAAATTTAATTTTTAAGAGGCTGCGGTCATTATTCCTAGTTACTTACATGCTTCAAATGGGAGCGCCGACGGCGGGAACTGCATTGCATGTGTTTGAATTGGTAATGGAAGAGACAGTTCTAAATGGAGTTTAATTCATCTGTTCAAATATGTCACCTGATGTATGCATTGGGATAAAACTCTCTCTCTCTCCAATTCCAAAGATATCGCAGAGTCTACACAAGACTGAAATAACTGCAGGATCCCAGCACTGAAAGAATCAGGCGGCCAGTCCCTTTCTCTCAGGGGCTGACTCGCTGGCCACCCTGGGCAGAAAGGTGACCGTCCTGGTCTTAAGAGCTTCGGGGACTCCAAGATATCCCGTGGAAGCCCTCCCAGCGTTTCAGCCTGTCCAAAGTCTCTGTCCTGCCCCTGGATTCAACAGAAGTCTGTCCCACTCTAATGTAAGCCCTGCTCCTCTTTTTTAGTTAAATCATATGCAATATGGAAAACAGCTTTTTGAAGACAGGAATGAAGTTTTCCCCTTTTACTTTATCTTCTGTAGGAAAACACCCAGCTTTTTAAGCCTCGTACATATAAGATATATCCCTTTCCAGTTTAGTAGGCAAAATGTATATGTATATACACACACCTGTTGGTGAGGGTGAGAAATGAGACCTGCAGACCTCATCCTAGGCCAGGGGAGGAGGCCTTGTTCTGGTGTAGGGGACAATTCAGCAGCCCTTTGATGCAGTAACTCTGCTTCCAGAATTCATCCCAAGAAAATAACCAAGGATATGGTAGGAATTAGGCTTCAAGAATGTTTATGAAAGTGTTATTCGCAACTGTGAGAACTTGAAAACCGACCAGCTCTCTAACCACAATAGAAGGGTAAAATAAACGATCATGGTCATATGATAGATTTTGAAAGGATTAGAAAGGAAGTATTAGAAAGACAATGCAGGCTATGAAACTATATATATAATATAATACACATTTTGTTAAAAATACAATAGCCATTTTGTTAAAAAAAGGAACTAACCAACATTTATTGGGTCTATACTATGTATGCCAGGAATCATGCTAAGCACATTGTGTGTGTTAGCTCATTTAATCCCCAGAAAAATACCTTATGGCTTTCTCCTCTTCCTCTTTATTCTTCCTTTTCCTATCATCATCACCATCAGCAGCAGCGGCAGCAGCCCCCATTTTATGAAAGAGAAAATTGAGCTTATAGAGTTTAACCTTCTCAAGGCCAAATAGGTAGAAAGTGGCAGAGGTGGAACTTGAAACCAAGTCTATTTAATGGCAAAGGTTGTGGTCTTTAATACTGTATAATACTGTTTACATAAACACACAAAAGGACTAGACCTTAATAATCCAAAGTGTTAACAATAGTTACTCCTGATGGTAGGATTATGATTGACTTTTTTCTTCAGGTTTGTTTTTTGTGATATCTAAAATGAACATGTATTTCCTCTTTAATTGGAGAAAAAGATGTATAATTTGATGCTTATCTCACTGATCCTTTCCTCATGCCCCCTCTTCACGCGCGCGCGCACACACACACACACACACACACAATTTTTCCTTCAAACACAGAGTTTCTTCAACCACAAAACTTTTGCCCTCACCATCCTCTCCATGGTGTGTGCTGCTCCGAAGGGGCTCTGAAGGAAGCCACTGACAGTAGGAGAGGCCCAGTCTTTGCCTTTGAGGGTCATTTCTACGTTTCTTTTCTTACTCAGGTGCCAATTAACACAGCTCCATTACAGACCATTACCACCAAAGCAACGATAGAGCCTTCAGTCTTTGTTCACTAGAAAAAACTGTTCCTGTAAATTCATTCTTGTTTTCAAGCCTCATTCAAAACTTCTCAGGGTGTGAGTGCAACCTCATCTCTGAAAAATGAGGTCCATTTTTCCCTTTCTATACTTCATCCATCCTTGGTAGTAAGGACTTAACAACAGGATGTTTGCTGCAATTCTGGGGATGATGATGACGATGACAAGATGATGATACTTAAGACAAGCAAAGCCAGAATTCATTCTATCATAATCATGTTACCTACAACGAAATGCAGCATAAACTATTTTAACTTGAAAGGAAGTAGATGTTTATGGTGGGAAAGTGACACTTTTATATCCCTAGTCTTTCAACCAACTTTTATTGAGCAAATACTATGTCAGGCGTTACACTAGACGTCTAGTCTACAAAGATGAATAAGACCTCATCTCGCCCTTAGTGGACCTTATAGTCTCATGGGGAGATAGACTGAAAAATAATTGGGGGTGTCATTGTGAAGGACCTTGTCAGGGAGTTTTGACTTTTCTCTTGGGTATGGAGAGTCCTCAGAACGTTTTAAGTCAAGTCAAAACATACTCCGACCTGCTTTTAGTAGTACTATGTTTGAAGTGTAAAAATGGAGAGGAGTCGGAGAGACTGTCAGAAGCATGTAGAATAGTCCAGGGAAAAATAGCACCAGTCTGACCTAGGGCAGTGGCAGTGGGGTGCCGATACATTCTGGATGTTGGCTTGATAAATCTTCATAAGCAGCTGGATTAGGAAGGGATACGTGCAGTGAGTAAGTAGGATAAATCTGGTTGGCTTTGATGTTTTTGGTTTGAGTGATCAGTTAGTAGATAGTGACACCATTCACCAAGATAGGGGCTACAGGAGGAAGGTGCGCAGGTTGTTTTTAAAAATGTTAAGTTTGATGTTTCAAAAGGTCACTGTGGTTCAAGGTTTTTAGAAAGCAATTGGGAATGTGGGTCTAGAATTTATGACAGAGGTCAGCAGTGTGTTTGCTGTGATTCTGTCATACAAACGTGAGTTCAACCATCAGGGGGGGTCCAGTTAGCACTGGGTGGCGTTTTTTTCCTTCTGAGTGAAAGAGGAATCCAAAGTAAATTTTTGAGCATGCAAATCCTTTAGAATCTCCATGCTCCTACCCTAACATGCTGGTATCACCTGGTTTGGTTTTCTAATTGTTTGTTTAATTGCAAGCTCCTCAAGGTCTAGGCTCAAATTGTGTACTTGCCAAATGAATTAATGGTTGCCTGGGGTGAGGAAATGGGAAACAAAAATATTATACAGTCTGCTTTTCTAAGTGTTTTTTGAGAACAGTGCAGTAGCAAGTAAAGGAAGTGTGGCCTACAAATATCCTCATATCTGTGGGAACAGTGAACCATCTTCACAGCTTTACTACACCACAGCTCCATCCTTGACCCTTGGTTTTGTCCTTTTTCTAATCCCCCAAACCAACCTGTTACCAGGTCCTATCATTTCCCCCTCTCGATGGCTCTAGAATCCATGCATGTTCCTCTATCCCTGTTGTCATTTTCTTCGTTCAGGTGGGCATCTCTTCATATCTGCATTATGATAGCATCAATGCAATAGTACATCTCCAGTCTTGTATCTTCTATGTCATTATTCATACCTCAGCCAGGACAGTATTTCTCAAACATAAATATCATATCATTCCTTTGTTCAAAATGTTTTAATGGCTTCTATTGAAAGTAGAGGCAAATCCAGACTTCTTAGCTCCTATTACCAAAACCCTTCTGCTTACATCTCTAGTTCTAACTTTATCATCCTTTCTCTCTGTCTCTCTCTTCTTTCCCCCATACTCACACTCTCTAGCCATGCTAAACTATGTGTATTCCCCATATACCTTCTGCTTTCTAACCTCAAGCCTTTTGCACATACTATTTCCAGAGCCTGGAGCCTGAACCTTTCCTCTTGTGCCCTCAGCCTGACTAACTTCTGCTTAGCCTCCAGGTCTTCCCTTAGTTATCATCCCTGCAGGAAGCTTTTCCCATACCTCAAGTCTTCATTACATATCCTTGTGTGTCCATCCATAGAAGTCTGTGTTTACTCATGTAGTATCACTTATCACTCTGTACTGAATGGCCCATGGAACTTCCTTCCTCAGTGAACTGTGAGCTCTTATTCTCTGTTGGTTCCCCAGTATCTAATGCAGTACCTGGCATTTAGTAAGCCTTCTTAAAATACCTGATGAATGAACAAATGTCCTTTGGGGAGAGGAAAATATGAACCTGTGGCCTGGCAAAAAAAGGCTTCATGCTTCCTTTATATGCTGTCTAGGTTGAGTCTGAGTCTGCAAATGGGGTCAATGTTTAATCAATTGGTTGACTAAGTGCTGTTAAACTGCGGCTTCTCATGCAGAGTCAGAGATGAAAGAAAACTGAAGTTGGAATTTTCCTCAGAAAAAGAGCAGCACTGATATTTCAAAGAGAAGATGCTTAGATGAAACATACCCATCTCCTGGTTGTACTGGCAGGTGGGATGTTATTAGCATCCCTGATAAGCAACGAGATGGAGCCTAAGGCCTCTCTCTCTCTCTGTCTCTCGCCTCTCCCTCTGCCCGAGCCAGTCTTAAGGAAAGTGCAATTACACAGTGCCTGTTTAAAATTTAAGGGGACAAAAATGAGTTGAGGGTTTTTTTCCTTTTTGCAGGAAACAAATTAGCCCACAGTAGACTTGTGCCTGCAAGCAGCCCATTTAATTTGGTTATTTCCTACGCCTTGAGGCTAGCTGTTTCCCACTAATTCTGTCAGCCTCTTTCCATATCAGGGCTTATCTTCTTTCTGTATCCAGAATTATATGACAAGTGAGAGTCCTATTTGTACTTTATCTATTTAATCATCCCACCATCTTATTCCATAAAGACTCTAAGGTGATGAGTCATTTTTATAAGCCCAGTCTTTTCCCTAAATTGATGCACAAATGTTTCAACCAGTGGTTACTAAAATTTTAAACCTGCTCCGTTAATCATATAGTTAGAAATCAATTTAAAAATTCATGTTTCCAATATGTTTGGGAAAATGCCCACATAGGGAGTGCCTAATTCTGGCTGCCCAACTGCAGATGATTCCTGGGCACAGGTACCTAGCTGGAGCTAGCAGAGGAATTTGGATCTCTCCATTCTGAACTCAAGGCCCATGTATACAATCATCTGTTGGAAATTTCCATTCTATTTGACAACTGCACAGTCATCCTAAATTTGAGATGCTCCAAACTTATGCCCAGTTTACTGTAGTGACCAAGAAAATAGAATCTGGGAAGCGGACTTGTCCCAGTGGTTAGGGCGTCCGTCTACCACATGGGAGGTCCGCGGTTCAAACTCCAGGCCTCCTTGACCCACGTGGAGCTGGCCCATATGCAGTACTGATGCACGCAAGTAGTGCCCTGCCACGCAGGGGTGTCCCCCGCGTAGGGGGGCCCTACGCACAAGGAGTGTGCCCCATAAGGAGAGCTGCCCAGTGCGAAAGAAAGTGCACACAGAGAGCTGACACAACAAGATGACACAACAAAAAAAAGAAACACAGATTCCTGTGCTGCTGACAACAACAGAAGCGGACAAAGAAGAAGACGCAGCAAATAGACACAGAGAACAGACAACTGGGGTGGAGGGGAAGGGGAGAGATATAAATAAATAAATCTTTTTAAAAAAAAAAAGAAAATAGAATCTGGACCTACACTGGGTGAGTTCAAGCTCTGGCTTTACCACTTGGCAACTGCAAATGGAAAAAATATTGAACCTTTCTTTATCTCTAAAATGTGGATAACATTAGGGCATATATCACAGGGTTATTATAAGGAATAAATCAAAGTGCTTAAAACAGGGAGCGGCACAGGGTGTGGTGTACGTAGGGCTTGCACGTGGTTGCTGTCGCTGCTGTTTTCCCGGTGAATTCACTCCTTCCCTGGCATCCCCTATTTGGGAATGGCATCACCTTCCACCTATTCTCCAGGAAATGTAAAGTCCAGCTCTGCTCTTCCCAGTCCCACAATTCACCAAAAATTTGTCTCCAATCTCTGCTAACATTACCTTTCTAACCTCTCCCTAATCCACTGCCTTCTGTCCACCCCCAGGGTGACTTTCTTTTGTTCTCACCCAGATCAATACAGTCATCTTCTAAATTGTCTCTGAATCTCCAGAGCAATCTACTAGTGTCACGGAAAACCCTCCACCCAAATCCCAAATCTGCTTGTGTCACTTCCCCTGCCTAACTCTTTATAATATCTCTCTGAGGAGGGTCAACCTTCCCCAACTTGCTGTTTCGGTGTCTTTCAAATTTGTCTTCATCCCCTCAGTCTCCTTTCCCACTCTCCCAACAGCCACCCCAAGCTCCAGCTATATGGAACTGTTGGTAGATGACTAGAAACACAAGAAGCCTCCCTTCCTCTGGCATTTGCACAAGACACTGTGTTCTGCTGATACGCCATTCTCTGCATTCTTCCCTGTGCAGTTGAGTTCACTTTCTATGTCCAGCTTTCCTCTAAACTCTATGGAGCCTGTGTATATCTCAGTCACAGCCTTTATCGTATTGCATTGCATTTGCCTCTTGGCTTTCTCCTCTACTCTGTTGATTTCCTTGATGAAGAATTGGTATGGTTGAATTAGGATGAACTCTACATTCTTCCAGCTTTAAATCCTGGCTCTACCCTTTCCTAGCCATGTGACCTTGGACAAGTTACCTAACCTCTCTATACCTCCATTTTCTCATCTGTAGAATAAGGGTTATAAATGTACCTACCACATAAGCCCATTGTGAGAATTTAATGAGTTACTTCACATATAGTGCTGGAAATTGCTTCTGGTACATAGTGAGATACAAACAAATAGAGGCTATTATTATTATTCCGCTTGTCCTAGTATTAACTGAAACCACAGACAGTGTCTAGAAAAAAGTTGTTAACCTAAAAACAGGTTTTAAGATAAAAAGACACATGTCCCTAATTGAGACTGGTTTAGCTACTCATTACTAGGCAATGAATGTTCACAGAGTACTTAATTGTCATGGCTCCTACTGTTCTGCCAGGGCAGAATTCTCAGGGAAACTGTCACAGGCTGGTTCCCAGGACACTGGGTGATTCACGTAGAAGAAAGAGCATGCACTTTGGAGCCAGAAGTCCTGGCTCTGCCTCCAAAATGCCTCAGTACTCCAGGTAAGCTACTTTAAGTTTTCTCATCTATAAATTGGAAAATCATACCTACTTTGTAATGAAATGTGCTGGCATGTAGCCGATATTTCCTATTACAGTTAAAAGAGACTTTTCCCACCATTATTGCAGAATCATTCTAACTAGTCAAAAGTCACACACAACTCTTACAGAGAGGGTAGGTAAAAGTAAAATATTGGCATAATGTTAAAAGGGAGGGAAACAGGGATAGTGAAGGGAGCACCATCTTGAAGATGAAGAATCCATGTAAAATAAATCCTTTTTGATCTTTGTTGGATCCATGACACTGTGATCCTGGCAAGTAAGATCTTGAACAAGGACTGCTGTGTGTGAGAGCACTGGTTATTTAAAGCTTGTTCTGGTATCTGTCTTCATCCATACTGGCCTTCCTCATAAAATAGACAAATTACACATACGCTTCTGATTCCTAGACATGCCTTTACTCCCTTTCCCAGGCTGGCCAAGAGGCTGGTTCCCTGCTATCTCCCCAAAGCCTTACCCAGTACCTGACACATAGGTATTCAATAAATATTGCTGAATTGTTAACAAATATATCTTCTTAGCTTGAGCAGAGGGTTGTTTGGTCTCAGCCAGAAGCCACAGTTCTCCTCATCTGCCATTCCTGGGAAATTACTTCCTCTTCACTTGCTAGTCAAAAAGGGCTTTCCCCTAGGAGGGAATTATTCTTTACGTGTGTGAACGGCACACTACTCAGATGGGTCTCCTATGTTCTTGTGGGTCATCAAGATCTGGCCACAAGAAATAAATTTAGCTCTCTTTCAGTTAAAAAAAAAACAAAACTACAAACAAAAAACAACAGTGGCTCCACAAATAAATTTGCTAATAGAAAAGACTGTGGAAAGAAGGGCATAAAGATGGTAACAGACATTTTATTGCAAATTCAGAGAGAATTTGACCACTCTGGGTCTGAGAGATAGCGCTCTCCTTCATTAAGAAACAGAAAACAACAACAGAATTCTTAGTAACAAAATCCAAACTCAACAACCACTGAGTATTTTCTGGGCACAAACTCCTGGTAAGAATTCCAGAAGACAGACACTACTTAATTCTAAACGAGCCCTGCCTTCTCCAAGTCTCCAAGGCAGTTTTGCTGAGCCTTACTCCAGCCAGGGACTGAGAATAGAGAGATCACCTTTCCCTGCCCAAGGCATCATTCACACAACCATCAAGAGTTTTGGACATCACAGCTACATCCCTCCTGGGCTTCCATCTCATATCGAAGTTATCCTGTTGAGCAGGTCATGGCAGCCTGAACCTGGTATAAAATCAAATCTCTTTAAACTGTGGTTTATTTATTTATTTATTTTTTACTTTAGACTGAGACCCTAGTGTAGCATACAAAGTTCTGGTCTTGGAGTCAGGAGTACTGGGTTCTAGTCTACCACCTAATTGTGGAAATTTAAGTAGATCATTTTATCCTCTAGACCTCCATTTTGTTCATTTATAAAATGAGGGAAATTGGTCTAGATGATCTCCAAGATCCCTTCCAGGATAAGAAAGTAGTTATTTAGGACATCAATTTTATCATATCTTATTGCTCTTGAATTACTAACATAATATATCCTAACGGTTCCAATGTGGAAACTAAATTAAAGGGTACTTCCTTAGCTTGGAAATATTTTTCTAGATTACTTTTCCAAAGTATTATATAGGGTAAAACAAAAGTCCCTGTTCATCTATATTTAAAATGCCCACAAATTTGTGTGTATCTTAACAAATATGATACAAACTGTAAATGGCATCTACAAGCAACTGGGGGATATTTTCAACAGTTATTATGACATAAAAAATAAGGATTCTGCTAATGTTTGTGTGTGGAGAGTCACTGATAACTCATCTTGCATGATAGATGCATAGTGATGCTGGGCAGATTCTGCACATAAAAGTGAAGCATTAGTTACTAGAATATCCCAGCAGTTAATATAGGAAACCAACCAATCATGAATGTAAAAGTATTTTTTCTTTGCAATGATGATTTCAACTCACTGTAGGGCAAAATATAAGATGTCAAGAATCAAAGTCCCTTCCATTTCTTCTTGACTCTATTGCCTTATAAACATTTACTTATCCTCCAGTCTCAATGGTAGTAGTCTGTCTCTAAAAACTCAGTTTCTGCCCCATGTACTGTAAATTGTATCCCTCCATGCTCGATCCTTGCCTGATTCCAGAGGACATGCTCCTTCTCTCTTGCATATATCCTCAATCTCTCCCTTCCACTGGTTTCTCCCTCCCCCCTTGCAACACACACAAATATCCCCCGCATTTAGAATAATCTACTTGGCCCTAATGTGAACTCTGTTAAAAAGCCCTTCTATTTAATAATAATTTGAAAATTTATCCATATCTGTCATCTCCATTTCTCTCCATTCTTCAATTTCCTAGCCTCTTAAAAGTCATTCCTTCCCAGTCTTCTAAAACAGCTCTACAAAGAATCCCCCCAAAACCTCTTCCCCTTCTCTACCATCCAGACTCAGTAAAATGGTGCCAGTGAATTACCAGTTGAACTTTCCTGAAATCTTGGAGTCATCTTATGCCTCTCTTCTGATCTCTGTTTACATATATCTTGGTATCTACTCAATATTGTTGCTTGTAGTCAAGCAACAGTCAAGCCTCCTGCGGGTAATAGATGGCATCTCCAAGGGGTATCTGAAGAGAGTTTTATGATTGAAGGCACTCTTTATAGACAAATAGGCAAGGTTAGGGGAAACAAAATGTATTGATAAAGCACTCATGAAGCCAGAAAGAGCAAGGAGTCATTATCATCCTTAGGCTTAAGGAGGAAAGGGAAAAGAGCTGCTATAGTTATAGTTCTAAAAAGAACTATAGCTATGGAAGAGGGGCCATCTGAAAGAGGTAGAATGCAGGCACTGCTAAATTGTAGCATAGCAGAGAAAGAACTGGAGGAATATTCCCAAGCCTCTCTCATCCATACCCCTGATCTGCTGTCTCTCTTCATTGGCCTAACCAGAAGATAAGGGGCAAAGGAGATTGGGTGATGTAATCTGTAGCGGTCAGCATCATAGAGCCAAAAAACACAGGGATAGTCCTTCTGGGGGGTGCAAATGGAGAATATTTGGCAAATATGTCTAATATTTTTATCAAATGTAAGATGTCTAAAACAAAACTATTGTTTCCCACCAAATCCGCTTCTCCATTAATTGTCCATTTCATTAAATGTAAATCTGTTCTTCTAGATGCTTCAGTCAGAAATCTTGAAACCATCCTTGACTCCATCAGCAAATTGTGTTTGCTCTACCTTAGAAATATTTCCAGAATCTGACCACTACTTATCATTTCCAGGGAAATGTTTGTCTCAACATGACCTCTTGTTCACTGTTCTGTCTGTAGCCATTCTCTCCATCACTCCCATTCCATGTTCTATCTTCCAAAGTACTGTGTTTGAGTGGAGCTCCCATTTTCATTAAGCATTATCACTAGAGTAACTCTTTCAAGCCCAACACCTCTATAAGTCTTAGGTAAGCCACCTTAGGCTAAGGTTACTCTTTCCCTTACCTCCAGAAGATAAGACTTCCATTCTCTCTTTTTTGGAAGCTTCAGCCTAGTCACTTAATGGGCTTCCACATTCAAAGCACAGTAAATTTGTCTATTTCACCAAAGAGTTCTATTAGTCTTGCTTCACATATTTTGCAG
Organism: Dasypus novemcinctus; assembly: GCF_030445035.2. Taxonomy (NCBI): domain Eukaryota; kingdom Metazoa; phylum Chordata; class Mammalia; order Cingulata; family Dasypodidae; genus Dasypus; species Dasypus novemcinctus. The sequence goes on along the minus strand of NC_080681.1, from coordinate 35,905,433 downwards.
CTCTGTTTGATGCTTATATATTTAGGATTTTATGTCTTATTGGTGAACTAATCTTTTTATAATTATGTCCCTCTCTGTCTCTAATAATTTTCTTTGCTCTGAAGTCTAATTTAAGTGATATTAATATGGACATTTTTATTAATGTTTGCATTATATAGTTTTTTCCAATTTTTACATTCAACCTAACTATATCAATATATTTGAAGTGAGTTTTTTACAAACATCATATATTTGGGTCATATTTTTAATTTCCTTTGCCAATCTCTATTTTTTAATTAGTGTATTTATATCTTTTATATTTAATGTAATTATTCATAAGTCAGGGCCTAAGTCTACAATTTATTTTTTGTTTGTTTGTTTGTTTTCTCTGATTTTCATTTCTCTTTTTTCTTTTCCCCATCTTCCTGTGGGTTACTGGGACATTTTTTAGAACTCTATTTTCATTTATATATATCATTTTTGAACTTATCTCTTTGTATAGCTTTTCTAGTGATTGTTCTAGATTTTACATAATATACACATAATTTATCACAGTCTACTGGTATAAACATTTTCCTAGTTCAAGTGAAGTATAGAAATCTTACCTCACTTTATGTCCTTTGACTCTCCCGCATTTTAATGTCATTATATATTAATAACTTAAATATTTATTCTGCATACATTTAAAATCACATCACACATTTTTATAATTTTTGCTTCAACCATAAAATATAATTTAGAAAACTCAAGAGAAGAAAAATGTAATATATTCATGCATATTTTTCTCTTTTTTTTTTTTTTCTCTTTCTTGATATTCCAAGGTTCCTTCTTTTATTATTTCCTCTCTGTTTTGAGAACTTCCTTTAGCTTTTCTTCTAGGCTAGGTCTGCTGGTAATAATCTGCTTAGTTTTCCTTCATGTATTATTAGTATTTCCTTTAATTTCTGAATGATATTTTCACTGGATACAAAATGCTGGGGTGACAGTTATTTTCTTTCAGCATTTGAAAAATGTTGTGCAATTTCCTTCCGATCTCCATGGTTTCTGATGAGAATCCATTGTCATTCTAATTGCTTTTCCCCTGTAGATAAGCTGTCAATTCTCTCAGAATGCTTTCAAGATTTTTTTCTTTGTCTTTATTTCTTTGATCATTTACTATGATATATTTTGTTGTGGATTTCTTCAGGCTTATCTCATTTAGGGTTTGCTCAGCTTCTTGAATCTGTAGGTTTATGTGTTTTTGTCATATTTGGGAAGTTTTAGACAATATTTCTTTAGCCTGCCCTCTTTCTCCTATCCTTCTGTGACTCTGATGACATGTGTATTAGATATTTTGTTATACTTAACAGGGGTCCTGAAGCCTCTGGTCATTTTTTCAGTATTTTTTCTCACAGTTGTTCAGATTATGATATTTCTATTGTTCTGTCTTGATATTCACTAATTCTTTCTTCTGTCCCCTCCATTCTGCTGAATTCCTTTGAATTTTTCATATCAGTTATTATACTTTACAGTTCTAAAATTTCCATTTGGTTTTTCTTTATATCTTTCTTTGATGAGATTTTCTAACTCTTTCCATTTATTTTTCATTGTTTCAAATTTGTTTATAATTATTCATTGAAGAATTTTTATGATGGCTGCTATAAAATCTTTGTCAGACAACTAATATCTCTGTCATTTTTGGTGGTGGTGTCTTTTGATTGAAGTTGAAATATCCCTGACTCTTTGTATGATGAATGATTTTTGATCAAAACCTTGACATTTTGGTTATTATATTATGAGCCCCTGGATCTTACTTACATGTTCTTTTTTAGCTGGCTTCCTTTTATACTGCTCCAGCACAAGAAGGAGAGGGTGCCTCCTCATTACTAATGGTAGGGTAGAAGTCCACATTCCCCATCTAGCCTCTGTTGGCCCTTGCAGGGAGAAAGGAATCCTCATTACTACTATTTGAAGGGTAGTAGTACCTTATTTCTGTTCCCCACATGTGCCTCCACTGACACCATATGGGGAATGAAGGTGGTCTCATTACTACTGGGCAGTGGTAGAAGTCCTGACCTCCTCTTATTACCCCAGAAAGGGGTTAGGAAACCTATTTTATAGCCTGGTGAGAGTGAAAATCTAGGCCCCTTAGCTGGCCTTTGGTGATGTGGGTGGTGCTAGTGCCACAATTTTTTTCCATGAAGTTTGACTGGAGTAGCACATCTATTACTTAAGCATGTTCTATATTGCTAGGCTGCTTCTTTCTTGGTCCTTTGACTAGGGAGAACAAGCTTTTGTTGGGAATTTTTTTTTCTGCATCTGTTAGAATTTCTGGAGTGCTGATTTCAGCTACAGGCCTTGGATATATAAGGTGCAAGGTTTCAAGTTGGTCTACTCTCTTCTCTCCACCTTTCAAATTCCTCTTATGTTTGTTTTATTTATAGCACCCAGGGTTTTAGTTGTATTTAGAGTGAGGAACAGGGAGAAGCATATTTATTCCTTCCTCTTTGAAGATGTAGTCTCCCCATGTTTTCTTTTATTCAATTGAAAATACTGGGACATTAGTTGAAATTATATTTAATTAACATATTTAACTTTAGAGAAATTTGAGTATTGTTAGGAAGAAGAAATGGATGCTGTAAGCCACAAGGTATCACAGATGCTCTGTATGCCCTTCCAGTGCATAACACAGTGCTGAAACATACTAGGTATGCCCATTAAATCTTGTTGTTTAACATATTAGTTCCTGCTCATTCCGGCCATGCTTCTTTGATGACTCTTCTACATTAATGTTCTCTGAGGAGTTCATCTCTGAGGAGTACATAGCTGCTATTTCTGCCTATTCTTGCACAATTACTTATTTATTTATTAAGCAATTCTATTGGGATATGTTCACATACTATACAATCTATCCAAGTGTATAACAATGGCTTTTAGGAAAGTGGACTTGGCCCAGTGTTAGGGTGTCCGTCTACCACATGGGAGGTCTGCGGTTCAAACCCGGGGCCTCCTTGACCCGTGTGGAGCTGGCCCATGAGCACAGCTGATGCGCACAAGGAGTGCTGTGCCAAGCAGGGGTGTCCCCCGCGTAAGGGACCCCCACGTGCAAGGAGTGTGCCCCGTAAGGAGAGCCGCCCAGCACAAAAGAAAGTGCAGCCTGCCCAGGAATGGTGCCGCACACATGGAGAAATGACACAACAAGATGACACAACAAAAAGAAACACAGATTCCCGTGCTGCTGACTGCAACAGAAGCGGACAAAGAAGAAGACACAGTGAATAGACACAGAGAACAGACAACTGGGGTGGGGAGGTGGGGGGGGGAAGGGGAGAGAAATAAATAAATGATAAACAAATCTTAAAAAAAAAAAAGAACAATGGCTTTTAGTATAATCAAAATGTTGTACATTCATCATCACAAAAAATTTTAGAACAATTTCCTTACTCCAAAAAGAAAACCTATACACCCTTTAGCATTCCTTCCCTAGTCCTACATAACCACTAATTAATTTCATCTTTACAAATTGATTTATATCTACATTTTATATAAATGGAATCATACAATATATAGTACTTTGTGTCTGGTTTCTTTCACTTGGCATAAGGGGTTTTTTTTTGGTCTAATATTAACATTTTGTAGTATTAACATACATTTCTTCAGCTTCATAGAAAAAGTCTTATACATGCAATTTTACCATATTCATATTTCACGTGTGGTTTTACTAGGCTACACAGTTCCATGTTATAGTTTTTAGCTTTCCTTCTAGTAATATACATGACCTTAGACTTTCATATCCACATAATAGTACTGCTAGTTATAAATATTATGTTGGGCTTTCATCTTTTCTATTCATTTCCAAAGATTAACACATATCTTTTTTACCAATTCTGCACAAGTTAACCCTCAGCTTTCCATTTTCCAACCTCATTCTATTTTCTGGTGACCCATATTCAAGTTACTAACTCCATGATATTACACAATATATTTACTTCATAGTAGTGCAATCATTCAGTATTTGGCCTTTTGTGTCTGGTTTGCTTCACTCAACATAATGTCCTCCAGGTTCATCCATGTTGTCATGTGCTTTATGACTTCATTTCTTCTTAAAGTTGCCTAATATTGCATCACATAAATATACCACAGTTTGTTTATCCATTCATCAGTTGATGGACAGCTGGGTTGTTTCCAACTTTTGGCAATCATGAATAATGCCTCTATGAACACCGGAGTGCAGATGACTATTCGTGTCACTGCTCTCAGTTCTTCTGGGTATATACCCAGTAGTGGTATTGCAGGGTCACATGGAAAATATATATTCAACTTCTTTAGGAACTGCCAAACAGTCCTTCACAGTGGCTGGACTGTTCTACATTTCCACAACAGTTAATAAGTATTCCTATCCACCACATCCTCTCAACACCTGTAGTTCTTTTTTTTTTTTAAATAGCAGCCATTCTGATGAGTGTGAAATAATATCTCATTGCAGTTTTGATTTGCATTTCCCTGACTGCTAGTGATATAGAACATTTTTTAAGTGTTTTTTTGTTTTGTTTTGTCGTTTGTATTTCTTCTTCGGACAAATATCTATTCAAGTCTTTTGTCCAGTTTTTAAATTGGGTCATTCGTCTTTTTTTTTTTCACTCCCCCCTCCTTGCAGATTGCTTGCTGTCTGCTCTCTGTGTCCATTCACTGTGCATTCTTCTATGTGTCTGTATTTATTTTTATTTATTTCCACTCCCTCTTGTGGCTTGCTTGTTGTCTGCTGCATCCATTCACTGTGTGCTCTTCTGTGTTTTTACTTGTCTCCCTTTTCATTGCATCACCTGAGTCGGCTCTCTGTGGCACTTGTGGACCAGTAGCTCTCCACAGCATGCAGGCGAGCCTGCCTTCACAAGGAGGCCCTGGGACATGAACCCAGGGTCTCCAAATGGTAGATGGGAGCCCAGCTGATTGAGCCACAGCTGCTTCCTTTGTTTGTCTTTTTATTGTTGACTTGTAGAATCTCTTTAAATATCATGGATATTAAAGCCTTATCCTACATGTGATTTCCAAATGTTTTCTCCCATTGAGCAGACTGCTTTTTCACCCATTTGACAAAATTCTGTGAAGTGCAAAAGTGTTTAATTTTGGGGAGGTCCTATTTTTCTTTTTTTTCCTTTTGTTGCAAGGTCCAAGAAACCACCACCTACCACAAGGTTAGTAAGATGTTACCCTATATTTTCTTTTAGTAGTTTTATGGTCCTGGCTTTTACGTTTAGGTCTTTGATCCAATTTGAGTTGATTCTTGTATAGGGAATGAGATAGGGGTCCTCTTTCATTATTTTGGTTATTGATATCCAGTTCTCCCAGCCCATTTGATGAAAAGTCTGTTTTGTCCTATTAACATGGACTAGGAAGGTTTGTCAAAAACCAACTGGCCATAGAGGTGAGGGTTTTATTTCTGGACTCACAATTCTGTCCCACTGATAGATGTGTCTATTTTATGGATTGATATGCTAAAATCATGCTGTTTCAACCACTATAGCTTTGTAACATGTTTCAAGGTTCAGGCAGTGAAAATCCTCCCATGTTGCTCTTCTTTTTTAGAATGCATGGCTCTTTGAGTGCACTTTCCCTTCCAAATGAATTTGGTAATTGCCTTTTATATTTCTGTAAAGTTGGAATTTTGATTGGCATTGCATTGAATCTAAAAATCAGTTTGGGTAGGATTAACATCTTCATGATACTTAGTCTTCCAAACCATGAACAACATAATCACTCTTCACACTCCTGAGCAAAGACCCTTTTACAGAGGCCTTAGCATGTGCAACATCTAGTTTGAATCTCTCTTCCACCCATAAAATGCAACTCTCATGCATCAATTGCCTAGAATGTGGAAGCCATCACTTCACTGCTAGTTGTGTGTAAGTTTTAAAGTATTAATTGGTATTAACTGATAGCAGGTCATCTTGGCGTTTGTTAATACTGTGCTCCTGTTCTTTTTGCCATAGAGAAAGCACTGTTATAATTGAAAGGCAGCTCCACAGTTTCTCAGGTATGGATGAGAGAAGTATTGCTAATTTGCTCAGTGTCACACCTGCCTTGTTCTTCATTAGATAGAAGGGAAAGGTCACAGCTCCCACGCAGCCTGCAGGTGGAAAGAAGCCTGCCTGGTGCCAGGTGTGGCCTAGGAGCCCAGGCAATCAAAGAGGGCAAAGGACAGTCCTCTGCAGAAAAACTTCATAGGAAAGTGCAATCAACTCTCTCCTTGTGCTAAGAAGCTGTTGTTGGAAACTTACTTATTCATTAATCCATAAAAATATTATTGAGTACCCATGATGTAACAGGTACTATTCTAGGCACAGGGTCATAGCCGTGAACAGGAGAAATAAGGGTCCTGTCCTCAGAGAATTTACACTCTGGTGAGGGGGATGGATATGAACTGTAATAATTTCAATTATTAATTGAAATGTGCAATGAAACATATAGCAGGGTAAGGTGGCAAGAGTGGGGCAGGAGAGCTATTTTAGATAGACTGGCCAGGGTGGCCTCCTCAGCAGAGACTTGAATGAAGTGAGGGAGCCTGCCGTGCAAAGCTGTAGGGGCAGAGATTTCACGAGGGACTGATCAACAAGTATGATGGCCACGAGGCAGGATGTTGTTCAGTGTGTGTGAAAAGCAGCACAGCCATTGCAGTGCTCCCTTACACCCAGGCAAGAGGGCTACTGCCCTCAGCTCAGCTCTACAAAGCCTTGCACGTCACAAGACACACACAAATGGAAGACCACACAGATGCCTCTGCCACGGGGAAGCTGGTGATCCGCCCTGGGTACAGCATAAGCCATCATTTTAAACAGCCACTCTGGTGACTTGCTCCATCCGGCTTTGAGGGTTATGGTTCTCCATATCTCTTGTCCTCAAAAAAAAGATAACTGTGGCCGAATGTGAAGGTTTCGGTGGTTTGCTGCATTGACACACAGCTTCAAAATGCAATGGAGGGGAGTTTGAGACGTGGAAGCACTTTATTAAAAAAAAAAAAAGACTAACTGGTCAGCTCCTTTTTCTTAGAAAGCATGAATACAGTCGATTTTTTCATAATGAGGCATTGTTCCTTTGCAGTGCCAAGCATCCATTTTTCTTATTCCATTTTGTGGCTCTAGTAGTATTCACAAATTAATGTGGTATTTGGAATGGTTGCATATGGCAACGGAAGAACACTCTCCAATATTAAACAATACGTATTTCTCTTAAGATTGTATACATCTAAGTCTAGATGCAGCAATTTTGAAGTCTGATCCTGGAAAAACTAGGTAGATGATGATTTCTAGAATCATGAGTACTTTACACTATAAAAAATGAGTATAACAATTAAATTTTTAAAAAATTAAATAAAATTTTGATTTTATTTAATAATTTGACTTAAAATTTTGGTATTCATTAATTACCATTTATATTTGTCTTCGATCTTAACAGATACTTTTGAGTATTTTAGAAGAAAATGAACCTTAACATACAGAAAATTATTTTAATCTTTTAATTTTATTTTTACAAAATAAGCAGATAGGTGCAAAAATAATTAAATTTAATTGTCTGATATTTTGCATACCTTCAGTTATAAAAAAGCCATAGCTTCACACATTATTTCTTGTCATTAAGAAGATATGTTTGTCAAGATGGGAGAACATACTTTATTTAGCCATTTATTAGCTTGATGTATAACTTAAAATATTTAGTTAGTTATATGGAATGTGGCCTTCAATTTGTGCCTCTTGCCTGGATTCCACAAATGTCAGGGGTGGGTCTGGGTTGATGAACCTAGAACCTGGTGAAAGGTGGTAAAAGCGATGCATCTGGAGAGGTAGGCTAGGGCAGGCTCAGGAGGGAGCCGTAAGCTCTAGTGAGGAGTTTGGATTTTCTCCCAGTTTTGAAGAGAAGCATTTCAATGGGTCTGAGCTGGGGAGCAGTACACTGGAGGCTCATTCCTGTTTCACAGGATCAATTCAACCTTGATTTGTTGGAAATCAAGGGATCAGACCAAGAAGTTCTCCACTACTTCCACCTGCCCCCCTCCACCCCAAATTGCATACACTAGAACTGGTTTACGTGTCATTGGGATCCCAAAACCATTTTTGACCACACCATCATCACATTCTTGTCTAGCTCAGCCAAAACATTAAGCTCAACTTAAGTGCTGCTGAGCCTTTTTTGGTAAAGAAGTGATTTCCTTTAACTAGGGAACCATTTCCTTCTGGGAGGCCCTGACTTTGCTCACACAAACAATGAATAAAATGGATTAATTTTCCAGGATGACCAATATACTCTTTTTGACACAGTATATTCTCTACAATCAGACTGCCTGTTTGAATCCTGGCTTCTCCACTTTCTAGCTTTATGATCTTGGACAATTTATTTGACCTTGCTCTCTCCCTAAAGAGGTGAATGATAGCATCTGCCTCCTAGGATTGTTGTGAAGATTAAATGAAATAAACTACATGCAAAATTTATAAACTGGCCCAGCATTTATTAGGACTTAGAAATATTAATTATTTATCATTGTTGTCATCTTCTTAGTATCAAGTGATAATACTGTAAAGATCAAAATTCAATTCTGTGAGTTTTGGTTTTGTTTTTTTCTTTTGTTTTGGTTTTGTAACTGAGAAATTCATGAAAAAGTAGGCTTTCTGCAACTGGCAGCATTCAGGTTGGGGCTGAATGGCTCTCTGGATGGAGTGTGGTAGAGGTAATTGCAGCTGAAGAGGGAAGTTAAACTTCATGAGCTCTCTTCTAATCTCAAGATCCTATGATGCTAACTATGAACTCAGCTTCCTGTGGATGTCTCAGCCTTGTAGGATCTATAATCTCACTGGAAAGATTAGAATGACTTATACAATGCAGATAACAATAAAAGTGAGAGTGATCCTGATGAGCGATATTGAAAGTGAATGGTTCAGTGAAGGCGTCACTGCAGGAAGCAGACAGGAAGACTTCATGGAAGAGGTGGAATTTTCCTCTTATACCAGAGACACTGGTTGGGTAGAGAGGAAGGGAAGGGTGATCCATGAATGCCTGTGTCAGGGCCTCCAGTCTGTCCCACCAAGCCAACACTTCATATCCCCTCTCATGGCTGTATGTGCAGAATTCAGAGCCATTCCATCCTGTAGCACTCAGAGGAATGGGCCTGGGCTTTGAGGAGCATCTGCAGATTCCCAGCAGAAAGCAGAAGGGGAGTAAATGTACCCTTCTTCATACCTTCACACTGGGTGATGAGCTGTTCCCCATTGCCCACACCTAGTGAGCTGGTCCAGTCCATTACTGACAATGCTGCACAGAACTTTGTTACTCAAAGTATAACAAACACTTTTGATTTTTGGATGTAATTATGGCTGAAATATGTAGTCTAGGGAGATTAATGTTAGTTGGAGGACAGCTGGCAGATAATATTGGGAATGCATGATGACGATTTTGGAAGTAGATGAGGATTGTTGTTAATAATATAAACACAGGAATGTTCTACTACAGGGTGTTAAGAATGTGGTGATATATGGGAAAGTTATAACTAATGTACTTTATGGACTACAGTTAACAACAACATGGCAATGTTTTTGTAGCAAAAGCAAAGTTGGAACTATATTAATTCTAAAGGTAAATAAAGAATATGGGGTTTGGTGTTGTGAGATATGAATACAATTAAGCTTTTTTTCTCTTCTTCATTTTTTTCATTAATAAGGAGACCTTGACTATGTCACTTAACCAATCTGTGTTCACCTGTGTACCTTTCGGAACACTAGAGAAACAACTGAGTTGGCAGTTGTAATTAGATGAGATAAAAGTGACTGAAAAAGAACTTTTTAGGAGTAATATTTCCATAACTTGTTGAGTTGCCTTTTTCTGTTCTTTTATTTTTTGTGAATTTTAAATAAAGCTGTTAATAAAAAAGATTAAAAAGTGTGGTCCAAGAACCAGCAGCTTTCATTTATTAGAAATGTAGAAACTCCAGCCTGAGACCTATTGAATCAGTATGTACACTTTATCAAGAGCCCCAGGTGATTTGTATGCACATTAAAGCACAAGAAGCACTTTTAGAAGAGTGGTTCTCAAATCAGCAGGAGTTGTAAGAAGGTCCACCTTGGGAAGCTGGGTTGCCAGCCCCCTCCCCAACTCCTGAATCAGAATCTCCAGAGATAGGGTCTTGGTATCTATGTTTTTTAAATGTGTAATTTTAAAAATCCCCCAAATGTGATCATTAATCAGATTTAGGAACCATCCAGGTATAGTTTAGGTGCCCAGAGTTCATAGAATCACCAACTAAGTGTGGGAAAAAAATGTTAAGTCCCAAATACTTATGGAGACCTGCAGAAGTTTTTCCTGTCACCCTGAGGAAGCCTCCTTATAGGTCCTCCCAATTCATTTTCCTCATCTGTAAAGTGGGAATATTAAAGTACCAGCCTCATAGAGTTGTTAAATATACACACACAAACACACACACACACAAACATACACACATACAACACAAGTAGTCAGCGGAACAAAGCTCTTAAATTCGTGTTAAAGTTGAAAAACTGGGCACAGTCGTTGACACCTACATGGAATGATCATCCCCCAGATACCCCAAGGTTCACCATTATATCCCTTCAGCTCTGCCCAAGCATCATCTCATCCCAGTCAGGCTCTCTCTGACTACCAAAATAGCACAATTTGCCACCACCATCATCACTGCTCTCTATTGTTTTACTCTACTGTTTATTCTTTTTCATAGCATTCAGCCTTCTCTGACATTACTTGGTAATTGTCCAATTCTCCCCAATTAAAATTTAATGTCCATAAGAGAGACTTTATCTTTTTCTTCACTGGTATATCCCATTGCTAAAACAGTGTCAAGTATACAGGAAGCATCAATAAATACATATCAGATTATTGAATTTAATGAATACATTTTGTTCCTAATATTCCTTGACTCCGCAAGCACTCCTGATTAAAAGCTAATGGGGGGAAGCAGATGTGGCTTAGGTGATAGGGCCTCCACCTACAATATGGGAGGACCCAGGTTCGATCCCTTGGGCCTCCTGGTGAAAAAGAAAAAGAGAAAGTGTGCCTGTGTGGCAAGCCAGTGCCCATGTGGTGAGCCTACTCTCCACACAGCAAGCCAAGTACCCATGCAGTGAGTCAAATGCCCATGTGGGTGCCCAGGCAAAGAGGTGAGTGCCCATGTGGTAAGCTGAGTGCCCATGCGAGTGCCCACATGGCAAGCGCAGTGCCCCCGTGTGGTGAGCCAAGTGCCCGTGCAAGTGTGCATGTGGTGAGCCAAATGCCTGCTTGGTGAGCTGAGTGCCTGTGTGAGTGCCTGTGTGATGGGCCAGTGCCCAAGCAGTGAGCCAGTGCTTGCACAATGAGCCGAATGGCCACATGGTGAGCCAGTGTCCATGCAAGTGAGTCATGCAACAAGATGATGATGCAACAAAAGAGAGACAAAGAGGAGAGTCAAGGTGAGGCACAGCAGAGACCAGGAACTGAGGTGGCACAATTGACAGGGAATTCTCTCCACATCAGAGGTCCCCAGGATCGAATCCCAGTGAATCCTAGAGGAGAAAAAATGAGAATAGAAGACAAAAAGAGAAATAGATACAGAAGATCACACAGTGAATGGACACAGCAAAACACCAGGATGGGTGAGGGGAGGGGAGGGGAAAAAGACAAAAAAGCCAATGGGTCTCTTAAAAATCCTGTTCATGTACTGCCTTCTATGTGATGCCTTCCTGACAAACTTCTCCTGACCCAGAGAAAATTAATGACCCCTCCTCTGTGCTTCCTTTATTCTTTTCATAGTCTTTCTTCCTATTATTTATTAGTCTGCTGCTTTCAATTTCTTTTTAGACTATGAGCTCCTTAAGAACAGAGACCATTTCTAAACTAAACTCATCTTCATACCACCAGTCCTAGTGTTTGTTGAATGAACAAGTGAATTTTCTCACCTCAAAAGATGAGCACCACATATCTATTCAACAAAAGATGCTTTCTGATTCCACAGTTTATAGCTGAGGGGAAAAAACCAAACAAACAAAAAGACAAAAACAAAAACCCAAAACCCAGATCTTCTTAAAGAGCTACTGGTTTCCGTTCCTACATTCACAGTCCTAGACCACATCCCTCTATCAAGATCAAAGTGAAAGCTCATTGTCTTAATCAAGAAGAATGATGTTAAAATGGCCTGTGAGTGTATTCAAACATATATTTCTGTATCCAACTTTGCCTAGTTTCTGGAAAGCCAAATGAGTGATATAGACTCTGTAGGCTTTGTATATTCAGGAAGGATGTAAACTGAATGTGTATTCAAGCTTACATCCAGACAGAATGCTAATTCAAGCTTGCCTGATATTCACACAAACCCCTAAACCCTAAGAAATTAACAAAGAAAGTCCTTTCTGCACCAAAAGCTCTGCTTGACCCCCACTCCTAAAACGTGTGTATAAAAAGACCTGGAAATCTTGCTCAAGGCACGGTTATTTTGTAAAGAAGACCACAAGGCCTGGCTGGTCATAATAAACCTTCCTTCTCAGAAGAATCATTCTGGCCCTCAATCTTGCACCAGCTTCTCTCTGTTGCTACAACATCTCTGGGGGCTCGTCCAGAATTGCTGCAAAGGCCAGAGATGGCAACAGTTGGTTGCCCCTCTTGGACACCTCTGAGAAGGCTGGGAGGGCCCAGGCGAACCCCAGCCCAGGGCATCCCTGGACACCGCTAGTCCAGAAAGAAGTTGTGGACTCTGCCAGAGCCCTCCCGGAAGAAACCAGAGGCACCAGAGGGTTCAAAAGAGACCCTGAGAATGAAGCAAAGGAGCTCCACATACCAGACAGGTAAGATCCCTGGGGGCATAGTGTAGGGAAAGTCTAACTCTGAAAAGTTAGGAAGGGAGCCTGATCAGCTCCCGAGAAGACCCTAGTACTCCCAAGGAGAAGGGAGGAAGCCGTCTTCTTTAGGTCTGAGAAAGGAAAGGAAAATGGGTGGCTTTGTGTGTGTGACTGTGGTGACTGAGTGATACGCAGAGACATACTTCTTTGGGGCAAGAGTGGAGTCCAAAGCTGTGGTTCTGTGGCGACCCCATCTGGCCAAGGGCAGTGAAGACACCCTCCAGGGCCCTTCATCCAAGTCAGGGGTTTATACCGACCTGCTAAGGCTAAGAGGCACCATAAGTTCCTGCAAGGGGCATGGTCAGAGATGGATGAAGCAAAAGGCTGAGTGAGTGTTGTGCAGCACCAACGCAGGGTGGAAACATGAAGAACACACAAAGTAGGACCCCATTAGGTGGTATGCTGAAAAACTCTCCGCAGGCATTCCATGGAGATATATATGGCATAAAGTTTCAGCCAGGGAAGCTTAGAATGCTTTGTGAATTAGAATGGCAGCAAGGACCCCTTCACTGCCCTAAATGATCTGTACTGGATTTGTGGGAAAGTTGCATTCCAAGAACTTCCCCAAAATTGTTGTGGTACTTTTATGCTCAGTACAATAAAACCGTCCTTCTTCCTCATTCCCTTAGCAGAAGGGAAAGAGCTGAGCCAACCAGTATATCAAAACATAAGAGAAAAAAGTGCTTTTGCTACCTGGGCAGATGATGAACGGCCCCCTGAGCATTTAGACCAGTATTATGGGCCAGTAACTTGGGCAGAAGATGGCATGAGGGGTTATCTAACCCCTATCTATATGCTAAACTGAATCATCCACTTACAAGTTGTGGTAGAAATAATAACTAATGAAACCGCCCATGCTCTAACCTTACTAGGCCAACAGCAAACCAAATTCAGAAATGCAATCTATCAAAACCATCTCACCCTAGACTATCTCTTGGTTGCTGAAAAGGGAGTTTGCGGAAAGTTCAATCTCCCTAATTGCTGCCTTGAACTAGACAGCACTGGAAAGGTTATTGATGAAATTATAAACAAAATGGTAAAAATTGCTCATCTTTCAGTGCAAACCTGGAATGGTTGGAATTTAAGTAATCCCCTTGGAAACTGGCAGTCAATAGCAGAAAATTTCAAACTTCTGGTGGGAATAATTGCTTTCCTTGTAGGAGGATGCACCATACTCCTTTGCCTCTTCCCTTTCATCATAAGCAGGATACATGCCCTAATAAATAGTACAGTGAAAACACAAACAGCCACCCATCTCATGGCTCTATATATGTATCAATAAGTCCAGAGAGACTCGACAATAGTGATGCTGAAGCTTAACAACCTTAAGCAGGCATTAAAGGGGGGAATAATACGGCCTGTGCATGTATTCAAACTTATATAACTCTGTATCCAACTTTGCCTAGTTTCTGGAAAGCCAAATGAGTGATATAGACTCTATAGGCTTTGTATATTCAGGAAGGATGTACACTGAATGTGTATTTGAGCTTACATCCAAACAGAATGTGGGCAGTATGTTAATTCAAGCTTACCTGGTATTCAAACAGATCCCTCAACCTTAAGAAATTAATAAAGAAAGTCCTTTCTGTGCCAAAAGATCCACTTGACCCCTACTCCTAAAACCTCTGTATAAAAAGGACCTGGAAATCTTGCTTGAGGTTTGGTTATTTTGAGAAAGAAGTCCGCCAGGTGCTTATTTTGGAAAGAAGTCCACCAGGCCCAGCCAGTCATAATAAACCTTCCTTCTCAGAAGAGTCTTGCATCCTGGCCCTCAATGCCACAATCACTGATTTCTCTGTGTTGCTACAACAATGCCAGTAAGCTTAGAGCAAGGCAGGAGAGACCTAGTGCTGCCAAGAGAACAGCAAAGTCCAGAATCAAAGAGAGGCCAGCAGAATGATTCCCAAAGCAAAATTGCAGCCCTTCAATCTCCTGTATAAGGGGGCCAACTGCATCAATCTTTCAGCAGATCTCCTGTTCAATCTGTTAGGAGAAGCATGCAAAGTACACTTATTTTCAAGTGTCCAAGCTGCTGCACTTAATAAAAAGAAAAGGAGAATGGAGCTAGAGAATTCTGTTGCCCTTTGCCTGCAGGGCTGGTCAGCACTTGCTGCACAGGCTGCTGAGACTGTTCTCACCTGGCTGGCTCTCAGGCCAGGAAGCCTGTTTTTCCCAGGGGCACTTGGTTTTGGCAAGACAGTACATAGTACCCGGGCCTTCAAACAAGTATGGATACAAAGCTTTGTATTTCAGTATCTGGTGGTTTGGTGAAAACCTAGTCACGTTGTTTGAGAAATTGACTGTACTAAATCTTTTTGTTGCAAAAACTAGCATTTTCTCTCTTCTTAAAATTTTGCTTTTAGTGAATTAAAAAAAAGTCCTTTGCATTCTTACTAAAAGATTTATAGTAAATGGATTGTTTCTGTCTTACATAAGATGAAACCAGTTTCTTCCATTTTTTCATACAATCGATGTTTAGAGAGTACCTAGGTGCCGAAACACTACTGAAGCATAGGCAAAGTGGCATTTCTTTCTAGTGGGGGAGACATACTAATGCAGAGAAATAAGGATCTACCAATACAGCTGTGATGGGGAATCTAATGCAGAGAAAAACTAAGAAAAGAAATGCACATCGTCCAGTTACTAATTCCAAAACTCCACCCAATTACTGTTTGCTTCTACTGTTTAGGTATTTGGTACATATAAATCTTTTCTGTTTGGTCATCGCTAAATGTGTCCCAGATACAAGTCACAAAATAAGCCAGTTTCAAGTCTGAGTGGGAGATACAGCCTCTGCCCCGATTGCTCGCAAATGATCTGATGCACATTCAGTTGCTGCTACCCTGTTTAATTAATTCTGATGGGCTATTGATGTACCACAACTGTTTGTTCTAATAATGTGCTCCAAAATTAGAATGGCTGCAACCCATTTAGACAGCTGCCACAGAAAATAAGCATTTGAAAATGCTGTTGGTCAAGGCAGTGGGGTAGAAATGGCTGCAGTTCAGCAGTAAATTCAAATGATTATGTCACATGAGTTTTATTTTTCCATTTCAAGCATAGTTAACATATCAGCAGTGATGACCGCAAGAATTGTTACTAGCTGTAGAGTGAAGAGTGCTGCTTCATCTCAGTGTAACAGGGATAAATAAGCAGCCTGAAGTGTGCTAGCCATGGACTAAGTAAAGCAACAGGCATTGGACAATTTAGGTCACTTCCTTGCAAGGTTTAATTAGACTAATATATCTGTTTGCAATTGATAGCAGATGTGACAAGCTAATGTGTCCATGTACAGACAAATTAACCTCTACACTACCCATCAGCTGCTAGGATCCATGAGAAAGCTGCCATGTTCTACTTCTATCATCTGAGTCCACATACAGCTGCAGGATAATTATAAACAGAAATGTTAATAGAATATACACTTCACATGAAGCACTGCTCATAGGAAACCATTTTTTTCCGGCAGGCTGCCACACTCTAAGATTTTCAACAACCAAAATGAACATTTACATTGCCCTTTACATTTTATAAAATGTAGTCACATACATTATGCTTTTAGCTACCTGGTAATAGAAATGATTTGGTAACTTTTCAAATATCGGAAAAGAGGCCTATCTGTTCCTAATACTTTTAAGTTTAAATCATTGAAATTTGGTGTTATCCCCTCAAAAGAGAAATTTCTATAATATGTGTGGAAACAATGCCCACTTCCCTACTTCGGTTAACTACCATTGCCCCATTCTGAAGAGAGAACTCGGAGAACAAGACAAATTTTCACAGAACAGGACTTTTATTTTCTTTTTTAAAAGAAATTTTAGATTTTAGAACATCCAGTGGCCACTGCCTCCACATCAATGATGAAAGTCCTTCCATTGCTAGAATCGCAATAAGTTATAGTAGAATAATAGTGCGCCCACTCTAGTCTGTTGCAGAACAGGACTTTGGATAGACAGAGCCTCCAGTGTGGACATTGTTTGGTTAGCATCTTAGTTTCCTAAGGCTGCCATGACAAAGTACCACAACCTCAGTGGCTTCAAACAGCAGAACTTTCTTGCTCACAGTTCTAAAGGCGAAAGTCCAAAATCGACCTGTTGGCAGGGCTTTGCTCCCTCTGAAACCTGCAGGCCCTTCCCTTCCCCTTTCTAGCATCTCATGGTTTGCCGGCAACTCTTGGTGGTATTCCTTGGCTTGCAGTTACAGCCCGCAAGCTCCATCTCCCTGGACACATGGTGTTCTTCTCTCTGTTTGTCTCCTCTCCTTTTTATAAGGACATCAGTGGTATTGGATTAAGGGCCCGCCCACTATTCCAGTATGACCTTCTCTTAACTAATTCTATCTGCAAGGATCCTATTTCCAAATAAGGTCACAAGCTGTGGTACTGGGAGTAAGGACTTCTACATATCTATTTAGGGAAACAATTCAACCCTTAACAGTCAAAGGCTGGACTCCACTGTCAGTCATTGCTACTCCCCCCAGTCTCCCTTCAGAAAAGGCATGGGTTTGTCCAGAGGAAATGCCCAGGTTCCCATAGAGTTGGCTATCTAGCCTTTTGGATTCTTGGTCTCTGAGCCTGTGGTATACAAGGACTCCACAGTGCTTGCAGGACTTACCAAGGATCATTTCTCAGTTGCAACTGGGCTGGGGTTAAAGAGGCTTTCAAAGAGAACTCAAATTTTCCTTCCCTACCTTGTAAGCTGGACCTACTGGCATGTCTCATGCTCCTTGTCTTCTTTCCACCAACTGTTCCAGTCAGTCCATACTATTTAGGAAACGAGGGGTGGTGTGGGAAATGGCCCCATTATATTTCCACAGAATCCAATGGCATACCCCACTCATTTTCACAATGTTCAAAAGCAACCAAGGGCAGCGGACTTGGCCCAGTGGTTAGGGCGTCCATCTACCACATGGGAGGTCCACGGTTCAAACCCCGGGCCTCCTTGACCCGTGTGCAGCTGGCCCATGAGCAGTGCTGATGCGTGCAAGGAATGCCCTGTCACGCAGGAGTGTTACCCATGTAGGGGAGCCCCACACTCAAGGAGTGCGCCCCGTAAGGAGAGCCGCTGCCCAGGAATGGCGCCACACACACGGAGAGCTGACACAACAAGATGATGCAACCAAAAGAAACACAGATTCCCATGCTGCTGACAACAGCAGAAGCGGACAGAGAAGACGCAACAAATAGACACAGAGAACAGACAACCAGGGTGGGAGGTGGGGGGGAGGAGAAAGGGGAGAGAAATAAATAAATAAATCTTTAAAAAAAAAAAAAGCAACCAGGTAGATGAAGTACAAAGAAACTGAGTTTACGTTGGTGCCTGCCCCTTCCCCACCAAGTCAAAACTCCTGCCACATCCAGAAGCCCAGCCTGAGACATCAAAAACTCAGAAGTATTTAGGGGATGTGTGAATGCAAAAAGGATAAAGCTCCTGGGATTATTTAGTCTCAAGAAGAGAAGGAAATGGGTCACTTATAGTCTCTTTAAATATAGGAAAGATTACTATTCAGAAGCCGTATCCGGATGTATGAACATTTCTCTACTGAGGATAGAACAGGAAACAATGGGCTTTAGCCAGAAAAGGAAAGGATATATATGTATAAGGAGGGGCTTCCCAACAGTGTGGTTATAAAGCATTATAATGGGATACGAGAGAGGCTGTCAAACCCACTTCCCCACAGAATTTTAAGAACACGACAGACACCTCTCGGTAAAAATGGTTTAGGTAAGCCCTCCCTGGAGGTTGGAGGATGGAGCAGATGACTTCTCAGGGGCCCTTTCAGCCCTGTGTGTTTATCATTTTAAAGCTGGGCCTATCTGGTAAACTAGAAGCTTTATCATTTCTTCTCCCCACCCCCACCCCCTGTCTAATCTCATTTTCTCTGTTTATCCCTTGCTTTGCTGATGCCTACTTGACACCTGCTCTTTGGATATTGTACTCTCGCTGCTGTGGCATGCTATGAAACACACAGACAGTATCAAAGATGGATGTGACATTTGCAAGGACAGAGAAAAGACGGTTTCTCAGGCATTACGTAAAGGCGCTCTAGGACTCACCCTTGGACACACGCTCTCCAGCAAAGCCGGCCCCTCTTTTAACAATAGATTTCCATTGACGTAGACTCTGTTCCAGATTTCAAACCATTTTCCTTTCAGGGGGAGTCCTCACATCACAGCACATAGAGTTTGCTTTCCTCAGCCGTGGTGTTCCTTTGAAGCCACACGTCCCATTCACTCCCCGGGTCATCCTGTGCTGGAGGAGACCTGAGGTGGCTGTCGTGGGCTTTGTCCTCCATCACCGAAGGCAAACACGAGAGCACGTGAATGATGCTTCACGATGTGAAGGGCTCTTCTGAAACCCCGCACTTTTCCAGTTCCAGATGGTTGCCTTTCCTCTATAATTCAGAGTTTAACTAAAGCATGTTGGCTTTCCAGGACATATCCTAACAAGCGAAGGTTGAAAATTAAGAGTATGAGATTTGCAAAACCAAGAAATTAGTTCAGTTCACCTGAGAATTACTCAGTTAACGTCATTTGAAAAATAATTCAATACCTAAGCTGATTTGGAGCAGAAGAAACTCTGCTGAGCACAAGCAACAAAACCATCAGCTTTAAATTTAAGTAAAATCTCCCGCATGTGAGATGTGAAGTACTGATATGCATAGCAATGCGTATACAAATAAATAAACAAATTCATAAAATAAGTCACACTTTTATTATGAGGTTGTAGGTAAAAACCTCAGCTCATGCATGCCTGCATGCATTTAATGTCGTATTTTTAAAATATTTCTATTAATTTCTAATTTGAGCCCCCAGTTGGTAGCACTTGGGAAACAAAGTCTCAGGCATTACCGGTCTCCTTCCGTATTTCCCCTGGAGACCAGGAGTTCCAGGAGACTTACGGGATGTCGATGCAGCATCTGGGAGCATCTGCTCCTCTGAGTGTCACCAAGTGACATGTCTGCTGCCCCCTTGATCTTTCGTTTTCCCTCCGTGCCTGCATCCTTGTCCCCACTACAAAGCCTCCTCAGGCCTGTCAGCTGTCTCTCAACCATGTCTCTCCCCTCTGGGTGGGTGTGAAAGACCATCATACTAGTTCAGTCTCAGAGTTGTTTTAGGCCTCTTTGCACAGACAGAACTACGTAATGCGTGGGGCCTGGTGCCAAAGGAAAATGCGAGGGCCCTTGTTTTAAAACTATTAAGGATTTAAAGATGGCAATGGTAGAGCATCAAACCAAGCACAGGGCCCTGGACAACTGCACAGGAGGCCCCTCGTATAGATTCCCGGGGCCCGAACACCATCCTGGGGGCCAGGAACAAGGTGACGCTTCCTCCTACGCCACGCACAGGGCCCTCTCTTTTTAGTAACTTGGTCTTATCTGGAGATTCTGTCTCTCCCACCAGCCCTCAGCCTGGGATGACAGAGGCTGGTCCACGGGACACAAGACCCCTTCTCAGACCCACAGAGACCAAATTGTCTTCTTTCTCCTTCTTATCTCTCTCCTTACACATTAGCAAACGTGGGGACTCCATCAAATCTGGGAGTGTGACAGCCTGACTTTTTTCTGTTTTCAAAATATTGTTTAAAGGAAGAGGGGGGGTGGAGGAACTCCTTCATGCCCCGAGACCTTTAGAGCTCAGACTTTTGAAACAAAACAAAATGAGTAGGCTGTGTGAACTCAAAGCCCTTTTCTTTCAATACTACTCTATCTGCCTTTTGCTTTAAAAACCTATTTTGAAACTCAAAAGCCCTGTTTTGGTCCTTTTACTCTCTTTCTATGATGGCATCCCTTCCTGGTATAAACAAGCATGTAAACATTCCAGATGCTAACCCTACTGGGAAAGAGTCGATGGCTAACAGAAATGGGGAATAACATCGGTCTTTAGTTTACCGATGAGGGAGGTTAAGTATGTTGCTCAAGGTCACACAGCTAATTAAGTGGCAGAGGTGGGATTTCAACTGAGCCTGGAATCTTAATCATAATGTGCTACTGCTTCTTTTAGTAGGTACCAATAAATGACAACTTTGGTATTTAGTATGATAAAGTAGCAATAATTAGTTCTTTAGATTTCCCAGAAACAAAAGAAATGCAGATGATTAAAACAAATAAATTTATGGTACAAGAAAGAAACATTTGTTTAGCTTGACATTTATTAGCTCGTCACCATCTTTAACAAAATACCAAACGACAATAGAAAATAGCGACCAGGAGGAGCTAACCTGGGTTCTCTCACTTCTTTTTTTTTTTACAGACTGACCTCTCACTTCTTTTTTAATGGGGCAGGTAGATCACAGAATAATGTAGGTAACAGAGGCCATTATATTCAAACAAGATTCTCATCTATAAAGTTTTTCAGCTACTTATATTTGTAAAAGTCTACTTGTTTTCATGATAATTCAAGACCACAAAGCTTAATGTAAAATCTTCAGGTTTCATGGTAATTCTTCAGGTTTCATGATAACTCAAGATCACAAAGCTTAATGTGGAATTGTCCAGCAGGCAGGTGGCATTCCACGGGTCACCTCTGAAGATAAGCTTAAGCATAGGCCACTTCAGAGGCATAAAGAAAGAACATGAGTTGCCCTGGCTTAATCACTTTCTACCCCTGTGACCACAGATGAGTCACTTAGTTTCTGAGCCTCAAAGGTAGTGTCTACTAACTCGATGACAGAACACAGTAAGTGTTCAAAACATAACAGTTGCATTTTTTCCCGACTTCCTCAATTCAGGTGGTTACAGCACGAATGTACATTTTTAGCCAACATCCACACATTGCTTTTCGTGTGGCAAACACTATTTAAAGTACCTGACGTCTATTAACTCACTTAATCTTCCCAACAATCTCATGAAGTAGGTATTATTTTTAACCCTATTTTACAGATGGGGAGACTGAAGCACAGAAAGGTAGAGTAACTTGTCCAAGGTCACACAGCTAGGAAACAACCTAGACAACCTTATTCCAGAATCTACTCTCTTAAAGCAAGTAATGCATCGTTTTGTTTGTTTGACATGGAGATTTTATTTCTAGATGACTTTTGTCCTCCTGATATTTAAAGTAATTCATTCTACTAAATAAAAGTATAGAGAATATTTTAAAAATCTTTGGTAGGTTGTCTTTTCTAAGTAAGACAAAGAAGCTATAACCCATTAAAAAAAAAGATGGACAGACTGTATAAAATTAATAACTCTCAATAATCACAAGTCAAATTAGAAGACAAGTGACAAACTGGGAGACAAGACTCAAACAATAGTCACAGAGCTAAAATCCATAATATAAAGGCCTTCTATAAGTTAATAAGAAAAGACAAACCACTCAGTAGAAAAATTGGCAAAGAATATGAAAAGGTAAGTCACACGAAAAAGAAACAAATGAAAAGTAAATATGGAAATATGGTCAATCTCATCAAAAACAAAGGAATTAACAATTAAAACAATAAGAAGATATTACTTGTTCTCATTGGATTGTGAAAAAAGAGCAAAAAGGAATCATAGCAGGGTAGTAAATGTGTGAGGAAAAGAACATTCTCCTATGGCATTGTAGAAATATAAATTGGAACAGTACTTTCGGCAAGAAACTCAGAAGTAGCTATCAAAATTTAAAGTATACATGCCCTTTAACTTAGAATTCAAATTCTAGAAATCTAAGCTATATACACAAGGATGTCCACTGCAACATTGTTGGTGATCCTTAAAAAACAAGGAAGGAAGGAAGGGGGAGGGGAGAGAGAGAAACAGAGAAGGAGGGAGGGAGGGAAAAAGAGAGAGAAAGAAGGAAAGAAAGGAAGGAAGGAAGGGAAGGATGGAGAGAGGAAGAAAAAGAGGCAAATCAATCCAACAAAAGGGACTATCAAAATAAATTCTGATACATGTCTTCAATTGAATACTATGAAGGAGGTGGAACTTTACACACTGACATGGAAATATCTCCAAGAGAAATATCTCCAAGAACATTGTTAAGGAAAAAGAGCTAGCTGCAGAATAAAATGAATGGCATAATTCCCATTTATAAAAACCTACACTTCACATATGCACATATATAGAGAATACAAATTTATAATATTATAAGCATACCTTATATAAATCACATAAGCAGTAAGTGGTAGACAGATCCTAGACTCAAATTCAGATCAGTTTACTAAAAGTGTTCTTTCCACTGTGTGTTGTTGCCTTACAACCTTGTAAATACACATGTTCAGATATGTGCATTACCCCAGAACCTTACAGGAAAGGTGCACTTGTAAATTAAGCTGTTTCCTGTCTGCTGTGAAAGAAGCCAGTACGTGCCCTCTACCTTGCTCCAAGAATCCTAGATGGATTCTCACACTGACTAATGTGCTTTTACACAGAGCTCTTAATCAAGGTTCCTTAGACAAGCTTTCAGGGGGAGACAGGGAACCCACTAAATAGTATGCAAAAGTTTTTATGTATGTGTATATGTACATTGTTTGGTAAAAAGGTTTGCAATTTGCAACAGTTTCTTAAAGTGTTCTTGTCCGCCTTCAAAAAATGTTAAGAACCATTGCTCTACTGATAAACCCTACTCTTAGGCCACCTAGCCTGCGACAAGCAATCTAATTAAGCAACCTGTATATACTAATGGAGCACAGGCAGGGAAAGCCATGGCCGGCATTTACGACCAGTTTAGGAAACAGCAGAAAATACTGTGATCAACGTGTGGTAGGGAGAACCCTAAAGTTTTTGAGAGGAGAAAAGGGACATCGTGGTTTCCTCAGGGAAGGCTTTAAGGAGGTAGGTCTGGAACTGCAACTTGAAGGAAGAATGCTTCCAGGATTTTGCTCTCAGGTAGAAACCAGAATGAAAATCCTTATCTCCTGGGGTCTGAGTAAGTATCAGTGGGTAACCAGGCAGCTGTGGCCACAGATTGCCATGAAACGCACCTTGGCTGCTGTTATGCTATTGGGTCATCAGCATTCAGCTAGTACCAGAGCATAAAGCGGGGGAAGGAGAGCTACATTGAAGAGAAGATAAAAAGAACACAGCAAGCTGAAAATAAAATGCCTTGAGTCTATTTTGCAGACTCAAGCCCACTAATCGATCTTCCTGACTCTAAGTTGAGCAACTAACATAGGATATAATATACAGCCAGGACAGTAGTTGCACATACGGGTTTTGACATAATCTGGTGATGGAAAAGAAATAAATTTTAAAGAAGGCATGAAGTCCTTTGGCTAAAAGAACTGCCTGCCAGTACCCATCTCAATTGCCAAAACCTGAGTCCAAATCTGGTCTCAAATCTGAATTCCAGTCTGTGCTGAAACTAGACGCATTCTTTCACTCCAAATCAAGCAGGTCCACTTGATATGTAAAGCAGGTTTTCTATTTTTAGTTGACTGCTGAACATCTGTCGGCCTCTCTCCTTAATAGCCTGCTCAGTAGAAGAGAAGGAGAAAAGCAATATAAAATCGTTTTGTTGTTCAATACCATGATTAGTTTTCTCAAGTTGACAGCCAGCCTTAACAAGATTCTCCTCTTCAGGAAAGGTTCTTTTGATGAATGGTGTCCCTGTGGCTCCAAACTGAATAGCAGAAGCAAGAAGGGGGTGGATTCTACAGTTGGAGAGAATCGTTTTCCTGCTAACTCAGGTGTAATTGATAAAACCCCATACCTCACATTGCCCCAACGTGCATGTCACCTCACATGCTTCCAAGGTGCCAGTCTAAGAGCAAGGACAGGACTCTTTTGAAATTTGTTCTTCAACTGAATTATCCCTGGTTCTGCCCCTTTTGAACATGAACTTGGTTACAAATAATAAGTTGGGGCCAGAGCCAAGTTTAATATATCACTATACATTTTGACAGAAAACAAAACAAACCCAAAGCCCTCCAAATCACCATTAAAAACCAAAGCCAAAACAAACAAAAACCACAGCATGCTGTCTAACCAAAACAAGAGGGTGCAGCACTGGTTGAGAAATCCAGAGATTCAGGAAGGTATATGGTTCCTGATTTGTAAAAATCTCATTAGCTAGCAAATCGTCTCAGGAAATGTCCCACTTTTTCTCAGTCAGAAATCTGGAAAAAATTAAGAGAGACTAAAACTCAAATTCCTCTATAAAAATATACCATGATCTTGCCAGGAGAGTGAGGCATTTTTCCTTTCTAATTAGGCCCTTGGGCCTTCGAATCATCTAGCCAGGATCTGTGTCAGCCCCACTCTTTCGGACTGTGGGAGGTGGGATGAGTGGACATGTCTTTGAGAGAAAATATGGGTGACAGTGAAAAAGTTTGCCTAAGATGCCAACCTGACACCATTTTATTTAGGATTTTATTGACATGAGTAACCCTTAGGCTGGAAGATAGAGCTTTGAAAATTGGGGAGGGGGGAATCCCTCTTTATTTATATTAACATATTTATACTTAAATATATACATATGCAAATATTTTTATTTTATCTATAAATTTTATACATTTATTTATATTCATTTATATCCATTATATTCACATTATGGGATCTATAATTGTATCCATGACATCATCCAAGTGTAAAATCTGAAAGGCTCTCATCATGCAGACTAGGACACTGCAGCTTTAGGAAATTTGAGTCCTGTGATTTTCTATTTGGGAATGAGCATGAATTTAAAGGCATAGCTTCAATAGAACTAATCATAAAAAGAGAAAAAGACTTGAAATTTGAAACAAAAAAATAAACTATACTTAAGCCTCTCAACAAAAGGTAGAATTGAGGATGGGGTAGAAGCAGTTATTGAGGTATTAAAAGGAATTTGTAATTAGGTTACCTCATATTAAGGATATTCCCATGCCGTGGTTTCTGGAAAAAATGAAGTTGAGATGGCTGCATACATCTGACAATCCCATCCCATCACTTATCATTTCAGGGAGCATTTATAGAATTCCTACTATGTGCCAAACAGAATTGTATCCATTGGAAATGTAAAGATGTGAGATGTGAGATGTGAGCAATACTGCTTCATCATTACAGGGAATTCTCAGTTAGTTGACTGTGATGTCTTTTCTCCCAGAAAGTGTGGCAAACCCTTCCTGTTCTAACCTCTAAAGCACATGATCAGAGTACATCTGATAGGATGCAAAACACCAGGAGCAAGTGCATCTTACAATCATCAAAAATTATTTTAATTGTATAATAAGTTCAGAGTAACAAATGTTTTCACAGACATAGAATGAAATACTCTCAAAATAAATTGAGCTAACTCTCACATCCTGTATATAGTATCCATTCCAATACTCTCTCAATTTGAAGCCATTTATGATATGTTTTTATATTTGGCACATAGCTTAATGACAGGTACCATTGTTTATCATGTGCAGGGGTGGAGGATGGGTGGTGCTAGATTGGGCACTTAAACACAGTGTCTAAGTTAACCTCACAACAACCACTTCCAGTAAGTACCATCATACCATTTGCATATAAAAACTATTCTGAGGCCATGAGAGGATAAGTAATGTGGCAAAGGTCACCTCGCTAGTAAGTGGCAGAGCTGGGATTCAAACACTAGTCTAAGTGACTCTGAGTCTAAGTGACTGGTCTAAGTGGTCCTTCTACTCTGTGCTATAGTTGCACACATCTCATCTTGCACCTTGTCTTTTCAATACGATCAGGATGTCTGAAGCATCAGTACCCAGTTCTGCCAATTCATATCATTACTTCCCCTTCAGCCATTCTATGCAGGTTATCCCTGCCATTAATCATTCCCCACCATGACAGCTTTTCCCTGACTGACCCAGAGTCCACACCAGCAGGAATATTAGGCCACTAAGATAGTTTCCGGGTACTGAGAAAAAAATGTTTAATAGGTTGGTGTGACAATTTGAAGTTCTTTTGTGAGTCCCAAAAGGTGATGTTCTTAGAACTAATCCATTCCCATAGGTATGGGGCCCTCTGATTGGACTACGTCAGTGAGGCGTGACCCAGGTTAAGTTTCTGCTCTCTTGTTGGGGTCTTATATAAACTGAGAACAGAAGGCAGGAACACACAGAGAAAGACAGCTGCCATTTTTGCCCTGCCATGGGAAAGAGGACTCTGGGATCAGCTATAGCTGAAAGAGAGGCAAAGAGAAATGCTGAGAGGCTGATGAGAGGTTGGAAGCTGGAATCTGCAGAGCACAGAGGCAGGGAAAGAGGGCCCTGAGAAGCAGGGCCCCTGGAGCAACTCAAAGCTGAAGAGACCAGCCATGCCCTGTGCTGGACTGCCCACAGCTGAGCTTGAGGAGAAAGTGGACTGGAGGAGAAGGCAGAGACCCAGAGAGAGAGCTGCCATTTTGCCTTGCCACGTGGCCAGACTCCAGGATCTGCCAGCAGCTGACCTTTGGCAAAACAGCATCTCTGATGATGCCTTGATCTGCACATTTTCACAGCCTCAGAACTGTAACGTTTTACCTTAATGAATGCCCATTATGGAAGCCAACCCACTTCTAATAATTTTTGCATTGATAGCCTTTGGCAAACTAAAACAGTTAGAAGAGCATTTTCTTGGTAAACTTCATTTACATGTGTAGTGAGTAAAATGAAACAACCAAACTTCAAATGGCATGTGATTATTTCATTGACTCATAGTCTGAACTTGCAGGCTTCACAATTATTAAATGTTTTAAATGTTACACCCTGGTAAAAAACAAAACTAAAAAATTTTCCACTTACTAAAATACTTATGAGCCAGTTACAGGAAATGTTCATCAGTTAGGTATACAATTGAAAATAGACAAGGTAAATGGGTTGGGAGGCATATCGTCTACATCCTCACCAGCAGGGATTTTTTTAAGTGATCGACTATGAATTGTATAATACCTCATTATTGCACACATTCAGTAAGTTATTATTAATATAACTGGTTGTCCATTTCAACTTTTAAAATGTGGCTGGGTTATAGAACATTATAGATAGAGAAAAATATCTCATTTAGATGAAAGGAACAAACTTGATCATAGTTGATTTACTTAATTTTTCTCTCAATGTATATAAATAACAAACCAAGTTTTGATGAAATACGCATTTTTTCTTATTAAAAAAAGATAGCTATTTTAAATAGAAATGCCATCATTATTTGAATTTATTCAAGCCACACTACCATTGCAAGGTGAAGCTCTTTAGAGAGAAAAGACAATTCTTTTCAGTACGCAGCAGACATGATGGTTGAAATTATCCCGATTGTGTTGACTCTACATTTATATAACCAGTGAATACGAACTTCTATATGGTACAATTTCTTATACAATTGCTAAATTAAAAAAAAAAGATAAATGAAAGGAAATTTATTAATATTCATTTGAATCCAAACACATGTAATTTAAAGGGGAGAATAAAATGCTAGCCTGTTTAAGCTTTCTGTTTTACTCTGAAAGAGGAGGCTTTAAAATGTTTCTTATTGTGCCCCTTAACTTTTACATCTCGTATTGAAGGCTTTTTTTTTTTCATTTTCTCTATGGTGATATAATCAAAGGAGAAATATATGAGAAGATGGATAATTTCAGAGTCTTCATTTCAAACCA
Source organism: Dasypus novemcinctus (assembly GCF_030445035.2). Taxonomy (NCBI): domain Eukaryota; kingdom Metazoa; phylum Chordata; class Mammalia; order Cingulata; family Dasypodidae; genus Dasypus; species Dasypus novemcinctus. The sequence continues at coordinate 35,877,107 of NC_080681.1, read as the reverse complement.
TTAAAGCTGAATTGCATGCAATCATTTCCTTTCTAAAGAATGAAGCTCTCCAAAAATGAACAGATGAAAGGTCTTAGCTTTCTAGGATACTTGTTCATCCACTTATACAAATAACATATAATCACATGCATTCTAAGACTGGTTATTTTTCCTTTAGTATCTCAAAACAATATGAATTGATGCAGTCTAGATCAGCTATTAAGCCCCTCCATTGCTTGCCCATCAGTCGCAGGGTCAGTACCAGAGGTTTATAGAGCTACCTTGACAAGCCACAGTATAACAAAACAATGATCATCATACGAAATTAGATTCTCCATCAAAAAGAAAATTTTTGTGGGCTGAAATTATGATTCTGGGTGCAGGTCTCTAGCTCGAGCATCAACATTGATGCAAAATTGATGAAACTTCCAAGTGAAATTGCATTGTTTGATCTTCACAGCCCTGGAATAACATAGCCTAAAGCTACAGTTTCTGTAAACTTACTTTGCACAAACGACTTAGCCAGTACGGCTGTATTGACATAGAGTGCCCATGAATGACATTAGGGCTACTTAGAAAAGAGACAAAATAACAGCAAAAGAAGGCAGCAATTGGTTCTGAAAATTACCTTTTTCCAGTGAACCTCTCTGAAAAATTACCTTTTTCTGCTGAATCTCACTCAAAAATTACCTTTTCCAATTGAAGCTCTCTCAAAGTGCCTTGATGTTAAGCAATATAGTTTTAAGTTGAAAATGTCACAAGGCCATGAAAAGAAATTGATAGAAAATTTCAGGGTTCCTTGTTGATATTTGAAGGAGCCTGCGGATTTTTGTTCTTTAACACAGATCTGCTCTGCTGTGCTACCACTTTGATTTCTGTGTTGCCAAAAACAGCATGTTTCTAGGCTTAATGGCTTCACAGAGAAGAGTATGGAGGTGATTTAGTTATTGCTGCTGAGTTCTGTTTCCTGAAGGAAATTGGTAAACAGATGTTTTCAAAATCCTCTCCATTCACTGTGGAACTTTAAGTAAATAAAATTTTGAAGTTTCTTTATCCTTTAAAAGAAACTATAATTCTATTTACTACAGTATCCTTCTAGAAATTAAGCACTTGAGCTGAGTTTCCTTTTTTTCTTTTTTCTGGATGGAAGGAATTTTTACTTCTTCAGTCAAAAGATGCAGGACAGGCATCGTGTGTCTTGGAAGCATCACTGGACTAGACATCAAAAGACCTGAGTACTTCTCTTGAGTCTACTTCTTGCAACCCCATGACTTTGGGCAAGTCCTTGTGGAATAAGGGGATGGACGGGATGATGTCAGTGGTTTTTCCAGCTCTAATGCTTGACTGTTTTCTTTCAGTCCAGTATTAAAGATGAAATATCTAGCAGACCTTATCATTTTTTTATTATAGTTGTTGCTAAAAGAGAAGTATAATTTTTTTGCTGGTTTCGGTGTATAAGAGAGTGTGTGTAACCTGTAAAGACCAAAGAAATGCTCCCTCATCTGGGATGCTTTGAGTGTGATCTCTTATAATAAGAGGGGGATGACATAGGTGGATTAGAGCAGTTAGAATATCTTGGGAAACTGTCAAAGTAACTGATCCCTCCCTGCCATATAGATGAATTTTTTTTCTTCACTCTCTTGCCTACCTTTTCTTTCTTCCCCCCCTTTTTTCACCAGAGTGGCTACTTATCTGCCTCTTCTCCAGCCTCTATTACCCCTCTCTGACCTATCCTTCCCTTTCTATCTTCTCTATTTTCTTACTATTTTAACTCATAAGCCTTTAATGTCTCCTTAGTATATGCCAAAAGGTCTGCCTAACTCTCCTGGTAGAAATCAAGATTTAGAGTGATATGATGAATTCCCATCCTGGGGAGCTCTGTCACATTCTCTAATGGGACAGCAAGAGTCCCCTGAGTACAGGGGCAGTGCCTAGTGAAGGAGGATGGACCATTGTGATGGGCCCTTGATATTGCTGACTGCACTTATGAACCTTTTCTTTTGAAATTGAAACTTAGCCTAGTATTATTGGGTGTCTAAGAGTTACCTCCTGAGAAGCTCCTTGTTGTTCAAATGTGGCCTCTTTTTAAGCCAAACTCAGCAAATAAATGCATTATCTTCCCCCCCCCCCCAGAGTGGGACTTGACTCCCGGGGATGACCCTCCCTGGCACTGAGGGATTATTATCAATTGCCAATTAGCAATGCACCTGGAAAAAAAGCCTTGATCAAAAGGGAGAAAGGGTAAATATAAATGAGTTTTTATGTCTAAGAGATTTCAAAGTGAGTCAGGCAGTCATTCCAGAGGTTATGCTTATGCACATCTCAGCAGGATCTCATTGACCATCATGGTAAATATTGCCTCAAATAGCAGGGCTCATGGGGGCTCTAGAGAAATCCAGACACTATAGGCAGGGCAGACAGCTCAGGAGTTTGGTGCCCTGCCAATGGGCCCTACTTTGGAATTTATACTCCCCAGTGTGACAGAGTTGGAGTCATTTGTGGTTTCTCTATACATGGCTCTTCTGCCCCTTGTATTTTAACCTATAGTTAGTACTAGAATTAATAGGTGTATGTCCCAGAGACTAAAATCTTTGGGCTGTCCAGGTGCCAATTGGGCCATGAATCTCAACAGAGTTGCAGCACCTACTCTCCAGTTTATTGGACTCACCCAGGACAACTAACAAGGAGATGATGATGGACAACACCTATCCCAAGGAAGAGAGAGAGTCTACAACTGCAAGCAAGATAACCCCATCCATCTGCCACATGGGATCTAAGTCACCTCCAATTAGAGGTGGAGTGGGCATCAAAATCCCAGAATCCTCAGGGTTGGGGAATGAGTGATGGACTAGAGTAGACTTCCTGTTATTCTAACAATGGAAGAACTTCTATCACTGGTGAGGAGACAGTGGCCACCGATGGTTCTGAGGGGATAGAGAGGGACACAAGTGTAATATGGGGGCATTTTTGGAGCATTGGAATTGTCCTGAATGACACTGCAATGGTGGATACAAGTTATTATATATTTTGTCATAACTTACTAAATTGTGCAGGACAGAGTGTAAACTATAATGTAAACTATAATCCGATCTTAATGGCAATGCTCCAATATGTATTCATCAATAGTAACAAATGTACCACACTAATGAAGGATGTTGTTAATGTTGGAAAGTGTGAGAGTGGTAGGGAGTGGGGCATATGGGAATTCCCTACATTTTTTATGTAACATTTATGTAAAGTTTTTTTTTTAATTAAAAAGTATTTTTTTAAAGTAATATGAATCTTTATAATACAGGAATTCTTAACAAGGGATCCATGAGCTTGAATTTAAATTTAAAAAAAGCACTTTTTATAGGGACATGTTGGTGCAGGTGTGATATATCCATTAAATAACAAATATATAGTGTGGACTTAGTAAGGTGTCTGTTGTTTTTACCTGACTGGCAAAGGTGTCCATGGAACAAAAAAGTTTAAGAGCCCCTTCTACAGTAGGTTAATCTTTAATTTTTTTCAAATTCATGAAATTACTAGAATTAGAGGTGCATCAAATGACTATTTTGGCTAAGGGCTTAATTGTCAACATTAAGAAGAATCAATATTCTGCCAAAACTGAGGTCAAAGCCAAACATCACAAAAATAAATTTTGGAGTAAGAGACTAAGTCTGAGCTTTTCTATTTAAAAAGTAATTAGAATTAGAATTTTATTATTAAAGTTTTAATAGTCAAATTTTAAAGTTTAGAGAATTTAATGCAAGATCAGTAATTTGTTCATTTGCTCAATCACTTAAGTCACTCTTTGTCTCAACCCTGCATATGTGTGATACTAAGTAGATACTCTCTTTCAAGTGGCACATTTAATATTGAGATTAACCGTTTCATGCAAAACAAAATATAAATCAGCAAAAATGCTTTCACTAACATTTTCTAGAAGAAACTATGTACATAAGTCTCATAACCTAGGCAACTCTTAAAAAAACCTTCATCTTCAATTACAGTAAATGATTGGCTGTTGAAAGTAATCATTGTAGCAAGATTTTTGCTTAAATTTTTGGTCACCATAGATTAAAACGGGTAAGAAATTGTTTTATTGAAGAATTTTTGTATAAGCCCCTTGCTTTGAAGTTTGATTAGCTAGAATAAAATGTTAGTGACCTCATTTTTTCTCTAATATTTTCTTCTTGCCTTATGTCTTTTATATTATTGATTTTATCATGAATGTTGTTATACATTATTTTAGAATTTTTCTTTTCTCATAAAGTTTCGAGATTGAAAAGATGATACCATGCTTTTAATTCATTCTTCCAAGATATGATGAATTCTGAAATATAGCTTCTTCTTGAAATACTAAATAAAATTTAAATATCTAACTTTAAATACAGCTTTGGGGAGGGCTGTGGGAGAACAGACCCTCTCACACATTGCTGTGAGAAAGTAAAATGATGCAACCTCTAAGGAGGGAATTTGCCAATATCTAACAAAACTACAAATGCATTTACCCTTTCTCCCAGCAATCCTACTTCTAGTTTACCCTGAAGTTACACCCCCAATAATATGAAAATGCATATACACGAGGATATTAATTGCAGAATTATTGGTAATTTCAAAATACTGGAAACTTCCTAAATGTTCAAACATAGGTTATTGGTTGAATAAACCATGGCACATATAAATAGCAGAGTACTATGCAGCTGTAAAACAAAATTAAGAGGATCCCTATGAACTGATAGAAAGTGATTTCCAGGAGATACATTTAAATGAGGAAAGCAAAGCACAAAACAGCTTCTTTAGCATGTTACCTTTTGTGTAGAAGGGAAGACAGAAAAGGCATGCAATTTCTGTTTGTCTTTACAAAAAGAAACAGAGGGAGGGTACCAGAAACCAATGAAATTGGTTGCTACAAGGAGTCGGGGAGGGAGGAATGGGTGAAAGGGTTATAGGAGGAAGAGAAACATTGCTGAGTATATTTTCTGTAAAGTTTTGACTTCTGGAAATGTGTTAATGTTCTATATATTCAACAAAGTAAAATGAAAACAGTAAGAATGGGGGGGGGGGTATGTTAACATGGAAAACAAGTTGAAACAAACGATTGCAATTGTATTTCTAATGATTACCACAATCACACAAGAGGAGGGAAGGAAGGAAGAGAGGAGGGAAGGAAGAATCCAAATAACTCACTGACATGGATTTTGACTATATACTCTCACACTTGAATAAGGTGGGCAGATGGGTGGGGATGGGATAGAACAGAATTTCAAAAAACCATGAAATATTTTTAATAGGTTTGTTTATTACAGTGGTATAGAAGAAGCAACTCTGAGACTACTTTAGATAGTTGAGCAAATGAATATATGTGTTGATTTTGTTGGGAGCCTGGGTTCTCGCTGTGGAAGAAGAGACAAAATTAGAATAAAGAAAGAAAGGCAAGAAACCTGTGGGGATGGTTTGGAATCAGTAGTATCATAATTTCTAAAATATTTGTGTAAATATGCATGTATATGTGCAAAGTGTATGTGTGTGTGTGTATTTGTATGTATGTCTTTGTTTAGTGCCCAGATCTTGGTCTCTAATACTATTCCCTCCCCCCTCAAAAAGGCATCAGGGCTCTTCAGATAAGTGACTGATTTAAGGGCGAGGCACAATAGATACAAAATGAGCCTGGGACATCTTGTTATGGCAAAATACCAGGAAGTATGCCAGGAAGTACTAAAAAGAAATGAGGGCACATCACAAGGACATCGGCTCCAGCTTCCAGGGGCACCCACTGACCAGATCTGGAACAATTTGAAAGCCAAAATAATTAAATACAGTAATGAATTGTAAACATAACAAAATAGGATTTCACGAGTACCTGTAAACATTAAATAGATGAATCAAAAAATTGGGAGAATGAAGTCTTCTTGCTGAAGGCCAAATATCAACTAGTAAATGTGGAGATCATGCTAGAGTTGGACAATATCAACATTCTGAATCTGTCATAGTAGAGATTGTATCGGGAAAAAATCATTAATGGACACTAAATCTATGGAACATTTTTATGAGGAATAGGATGTTTTCATGGTCTTAAAGTGTCTCCTGCAAACTACCTTTTTGTTGTTATAAAGTGGAGAAATAGGCAACACTTTAACCAGATGATCCTGTGCCTCCAGGTATGGTACTCCAAGAACACATATCACCTATGTACTATTCTAGCTGAGAATGGATAAGGTAAATTTATTTATTTTAAAAAATCAGATAAACCCAAACTGGAGAACATTCCATTTAAAAGGGGAAAGGGAAACATATTCTTTTAAAAAAACAATATAATAAAAGACAACTGAGGCTGTAAAAAATTATCCAAATGGAAAGAGGCTAAAGAGATACAACAACTAAATGTTTAACACCTGACCAGACTCTGAATTCTGTATGGGAGTAGAAAAAGCTATAAAGAATGAGGTCAATTGACAAAAATTAGCCTCAATTTTTTTAATTGATAGTTAAAACTATAATATTAATGTTAAATTTACTGAAGTTGAAAACTGTTATATATGATAATATTCTTATTCTTGAGAAATACGCACTGAAAAATTTTGAGTTACAGGGCAATGATACATGTAATTTACCTACAAGTTGTTCAGAAAAAGTTATATACATACAGACATACATCTAAAGAGAGAGAGAGAATAACAAATAATAAAGCAAACAGAAGACAATGTTAAAAAATATTTGAATCTGGGTATAGGAATATTCTTTGTATTGTTACTTTGCAATTTTTTTTCTTTATCTTTTTCTTTGCATACCATTGTATTGAATCACTTTTTATAAAAAAACATATATTACTATTATAATTTTAGAATAAACATCTTTTGGTTTTGTTCTTGTTTTATCAGACAGGAGGTCTTCGGAAAACTTAGGTTCAATCTCAAAGGCTTATGATTGCTTTCCAGTATGGTATGGAGGAGAATCAAGCTTGAGACAGGAACTGATCTAGATGACTTTTAGGGTCACTTCCAACAACATGATTCTATAGTCTGCAATTCCAATAGCTGTACCTCTGTCAATTTTTCACTTTAATAGGAAAAAAATTACATAAATATTCCTGTGGTAGACACACTCAAGGATCCACCAAAAAGGCACGTTGCTTTTGATAACCATAAAAGCATATAATTTCTATAGGTTTCTTGAGAGATTCCCTTAGATCCCTCTATGTTTTCCTTGGGAACCGGCCGAATATTAGAATATATTATTCTCATGGTTAAATAAGGATATGTCTTAGAGTATTTTCTAATTCTGGAATTATATATTGTTAATTTTAATTTAGACAAGTATAACGACTTGGTTTTGACAATGAAAATATTTTACATTTTAACATCTTAAATTGAGGACTATCTTTCCTTATAATGAATGATGTCTTTCAATTAAAATTTACTTATCATCTTAAATCCTATCCTACATCCAAATCAAAATTGATACTTCTATCCCTTAATCCTTTCAACTAGAGAGTCAAACTGGAAGAACCAAGTAAAAAAGCCTTGAAAAAATTAACTCTCCAGAGAATACTACTGAACTGTAAGTGTTCAATTTGCTGTAGAAAACATAATAGTAAATATGGTTAAATAAAACAAAATTTCACATAAGATCATTTTATTTTTTCAGTGTTTTAATTAAAACTTGATTAACTTTTTATTATTTGAAAATAGTAAAGTAAAATCACCCCATTTTCTCCAAAAGTATAGATGAAATCCAAAATCAAAAATATATAAAGAGTTGCCAAAATACGGCAAATCAGTAAAGAAGCAGAGAGATCACCATGCCTTCAGATATCAGAAAGCATTGTAAATTACACTTCTTGAAAGTGAGAAATATATCTTGAGGGACAACACCTAAATCACCCTTTTTCAGTAACAGGAAAGTTGTGTTCATGTTGGTGCAGGAGCTGAATGTTGCTGAGAAGTAGAGAAGGCAAAAATAAATAATGAATATACCACTGAGCTACATATGAAGGAAGCAGTCTAAATCTATGACCTTGGGGAATGAGTAAGGGAAGGAGTGATGTTTTGCATTGTGTAAAAACCCACAATGGTCTCTGCCTACTGGCTGGGAAGATGTTAAAAGCTAAATGAATTCTAGACTACACAGTAGTTTTTTTCAGCAAGCCTGGAACATGACTCTAGCCCCTCCTCAAAATGAACCTCTTGGCTGGCAAATTAGCCAGTCCAAGGAAACATCATCTACTTTGAAGATAAGTAATCAAAAAGGAACAAGCACAGAATGTATTCAAAAATACTTCAAAGGAAAATGAGAGGAAAGGGACAGGAAAATACAAGTGGAAGACAAAGAAAATGCATCAGAAATGTTGTTTAGAGAAAATTAAAATTGGGACCAATACTATGAATTTTAAAATAGCTTTATGAAGTAACTATCTACATAAAACAAGAATACAAAGAAGATATACAGAGTCTCAAAAAAAAAGTCAAAAGTAGCAAATGAAATGCAAGCTGGTAAAGCTCAGAAAGAAGTGAGATTAAAAACAAACTATCAGGGAAGCAGATTTGGCTCAACTGACAGAGCATCTGCCTACCATAGGGGAGGTCCAGGGTTGAAACACAAGGCCTTCTAACCTGTGTGGTGAGCTGGTCCATGTGCAGTGCTGATGAGCGCAAGGAGAACTGTGCCACGCATGGGTATCCCCTGTGTAGGGGAGCCCCATGTGCAAAGAGTATGCCCTGCAAGGAGAACCACCCTGCACAAAAAAAGCTCAGCCCGCTCGGGAGTGGCACTACACACATGGAGAGCTGATGCAGCAAGATGACACAACAAAAGGAGACACAGATTCCCAGTGCCATTGACAAGTATGCAAGCAGACACAGAAGAACACACAGCGAATGGACAGAGAGAGCAGACAACAGGGGGGTGGGAAAGGAAGAGAAATAAATAAAAAATAAATCTTTACCAAAAAAAAAAAAAAATCATAGAAATGAAAATGCATTGCTTAAAATACAGTCAAGATGATGGAGGGGAGAAATCAGAAAACTAGCAAAATAAAGGAAGAGTTCAAAAAGTTTTATAGAGAAAATAATAGCTATGGCAATCAAGCAAAGGAAACCCAAACATACAGGTGTTTGGCATTTTTGCAAAAGAAAATTGATATAATCGAACAAAATAAAAATATAAAGACATAACTCAAGAATTAAGGGAGTTAGGTAATAGGGATGAGTCTAGATCAATTCCCTCATCTTTTCTATCTTTGTCAAATAATTCCAATATTTGTATCACATTGTTGCTGGGAATCATTGTCTTTTTTCATGTGAGGCAAGATTTCTTCTGGTTTGTCATGTACTATGTGAGTTTGGATTGACCCTGGACATTTTTTATACTGCGTTATGATATTTTGGGTCTTGCTTAAAACCTATTTGAAAATGTTGGTATTTTACTATAGCAATCAATTGACCAGATTGGATTCAGGCTGAAAATATGAACTTGCTTTCTAGGGGCTGTGGTTCTGATTTTTCTACATCTCTATTGATTGTTTTGTATACTTGCCTTATCAGTTCCTACAAAAGGATATTACACTTCAACTGTGATTGAGAATTTCTCTATTAATTAATTATTTCATTTTTTTGCTTGTGTTTGAACATTTGTTATTAGGTGAATAGACATTTATAATTGTCATGTTTTCTTGGTGTATTGACTCTTTTATTGTTATAGAATATTGTTTATCTTTAGCAAAAGTCTTTTATGTTTATTATGTCTGATATGTTTATTATTTGCATAATATATCTTTTTCATCCTCTTTCTTTATATCTCTATGTTTATTTTTATTTAATGTTGCCTCTTGTAGACAGCATATATTTGGGTCTTGATTTTTTTATTTAGTTTGACAGTCTTTCTTTCATTTGGAGTTTTTAGATCACTTTATTTAAAATAACTGTTGATATGACTGATAGGTAGAATTGGATTCTACCATGATATTGTATGTTTTTAATTTGTCTCATCTGTTATTTTTTTTCTCCTTCCTCCTTTTCTACTCTCTTTTGGTTAATCAAATATTTTTAGTAACAGACTTTAAGATACTGTTTTGCATTTTTAGAGTGCAAATTGATAGGCACAAATATAGGTGCCTTCATATCTGTCCTAAAACTTTTTCTAACCTTTCCCTCCATCACCCTTCCTAAATGCTCTCCCTATGCCCTCTATAATTTGTCCACTTTAAACTTCTCATTATGCCATTTTATAACTTTCTCTGGTTATTTAACCTTCTCAGTGCCATAATATTCTCATCAACACTAATGATATTATTAAAAGTAAAGCCTTAGCCACTGAAACTAGTATAGGACATGTGATGATATGACATAGGAACCAAATATAGAGTAAGGGTTTTAAACATTTTGTCCTCTTTCTACCTTACCTTCTTTATCTCCAGATATTGGTGGGAAGCTATTCTTGAGCTATTGCAACACAAGTTTTTGCAGAGTATACATAGAGGAAATTCATACTCTGCATAGATTGGTGCATATATATGTAAAAATAGAAATAGCTTGTTAAGGCTTTTACAATTAAGACTTTTTATCTTCAAGTGTAAATTTTGGTCATCATAAATAATTGGCAAATCTCAGGTGAATCCATTTGGATCAGGTGAACACAGAAGAAGAAGAGGAAATACCAATGATGAGATAGCTAAAAAAAATCTAGACATGACCAAGACAGAGACATTTCTCTTAGCTACTTCTGAATAGAGGTTACACTAATTCCCTATTAAAAAGGATAGGAGGGAAGTGGATTTGGCTCAACTGATAGAACGCCCACCTACCATATGGGAGGTCCAAGGTTCAAACCTAGGGCATCCTGACCCGTGTGGTGAGCTGGCCCACATGCAGTACTGATGCATGCAAGAAGTGCCATGCCACACAGGGGTGCCCCCCACGTAGGGGAGCCCCATGCACAAGGAATGCACCCTGCAAGGAAAGCCACCCCATGTGAAAAAAGCACAGTTTGCCCAGGAGTGGCGCTGCACACAAAGAGAGCTGACACAGCAAGATGACACAACAAAAAGAGACATAGATTTACAGTGCCACTGACGAGAATGCAAGCAGACACAGAAGAACACACAGCAAATGGACACAGAGCACAGACAATAGTGGGGGGAGGGGAGAGAAATAAATAAATAAATCTTTTTTTAAAAAAAGGATAGGAGAAGAAGCAAATTTTATTAATAGCATTCCCTTCATTGTAGATTGTGCCTGTATCTATATTTATATCCATATCTACTCACTTAACTGTTTATTAAATTGGATATAATTCTTTCCATAGTGTGTATTGAGATCTTATCAACTAATTTTTTTTATTATTATTATTTATAGTCTCAAATTAAAAGAATTTTCTTAGGTTTTTGGTAAGTTTAAGATGAAACCCCTAAATCAAGTGGACTCACTTATCAATGCTTTCACATTATATTATTCATGCTGAGCAGATCAGTTAACTGCATTATATATATACAATTCCTATGTCACACATATATATATATGAGTTATTCCTCTTCAGGTATATCACACTTTATTTTTCCTTATGGTGTCTTTCCTGCCTAGCCAGCCTTTTCTCCACGTCTATAGCTGGACAGCCTCTTTTCATTTTTCAAGGCCCAGCTTAATATTATTGCCTCTGTGAAGCCATTCACAGAGAGTTTTTAACAATTTGTTATTTCTTCTTCCATTCTCCCATAGTACTGTGTTCTTACCTCTACCGAAGGACTTACAATTGTATTAGATTCATCCATTTCTGTGTCTATTTACTCCTCAGTCCATGAATGCCATGATTGCAGGGAAGAAAGGAAGAATGCCCTATCTTGTTCAAATAAAAATGAGCACTCTTTTTAACATTTTAACATCTCTGGAATGCAACTATATTTTGCAATCATTTGTCCCTTGGAGTCACGATCTAGGCCACCATCATAACTCAGTTGCCATGTATGTGCATGAACTTGGTCATTATAAGTAGTATACCTGAACAACTGCAAACCTGTTTGAAGCCCATTTCACAAGGAAATGCAAGTCCTGATTTTGTCTGAACACCTTCGGTTGTCACTTTCTGGTAAGTTAAAGAAAGGCTCAACATCAAAACTTGCAGAATTCATACTAGTAGCTTGGATGAAAATCCCAAAGACAACAACAGTAAGCATTATTTTAAGACATACTGATTTACCAATGCTCTTGATAGAATATTATGTGGATAAGCACTAATATTGATTTTAAAAAGTCAAATATGCCTCTATATGTGAAGTTTAAGAATACCTTAGCCAATTTATTTCATCTATATTTTCTTCTTTGGGTAGTCACAAGAATAATATGTGACTTAAAAATATATATTGTATGTCCAACAAGGTTTTAAAACTCTTTTGGGAAGCATAAAACAAATATTCTATGAATTGAGAATTTGATCCCTGTTCAATTGACAACATTTTTTTCACATCTTACAGTCAATGGCAAGATAGATTCATTGTAGTGCATACATTGTATCAGTTTATGAGGATTGGTTTAAAAAATTAATGCTAAGGGAAATTTGCAATTTTATCTGTCATATTTGGGATTCCTGAACTCTTCAGAGACAATTCAAACAAATTTTGAGTAAAATAATTTCTATTATTATTTCCAATACCATCTTTTATTGAACCATGTAGGGAGTCAGAAAATAATTTTCTAGAGAATGCATAACTGCTCTGAAGAGTTCTTATGACAAAGAACATTTCAAGATTAGCTAAGATTGTTGAATTCTCAAGAGGACAACATGACAGCTAAGAAGATAATGCTTTTGTTTCAACTATTAGATATCCTGAGCTGTTCTTATTTATGTTAAAAGTCATATCTTCCTCATAGCACCTACTTTATTGAATACCTCCCATTTTAATTTAGTGAGAAGAAATATGACAAACACCTGCCTACAGTAAACACTTAAATTAGTGGAATGGACAAATGATTTGGTTGTGTCAGCTGCATTTATAAATATAACAGCCATGAGTAGGGATAATAGAAAGAAATGTATTAAATTGAAGAGTCTTTCAAACAAGAACAAAATCCATACACTACTTAAATTTAGCACTATTTTAAGGAAAAACATTTGGACCTAGGTGTTTACATCCAGTCTTCCTTGAAATAATTAATATATTTTTTGAAATCACTTTTCTTTTCAATTTTAACTAACCATACCTCTTTTCCTCCTCTCTCCAATACATGTCTAATTGGCAGTGTTAAAAGTCCAAATGCAGACTTCTTCTTCTGACCACAAACAATTAGAAAACTGGACATAATATATGAAACAACTGTAGTCCAGCATTACTTAGCACATAGTATAAGACTCTTATTCCTGAGAGAGAAACAAACAAGGCAAGCCATGTTGCCACACTGGATGACTGACTCAAGGCAATTTTAAAAATAATCCACGTATCTAAGAAGTAATTACAAGTGAAATGAAGAGATTTTTAGCTTAAAAAAATCAATATATCAAAATTTGTGTGACACAGGCAAAACCATGCATAGTATGAATGTTATAACTTTAAATGATCATAAGAGAAAAGAACGAGAATCTTTAATATATACTTCTATCCTAAAAACCTAGGAAAAGATCAACGTAAACCCCAAGCACAAAAAAGGAATCATAAAGATAACAGCAGAAATCAACGAAATTAAGAAATGGATAGACTATAGAAAATAATTAAAACCAAAAGCTGTTTCTTTGAGAAAAAGAAATCAAGAAAATGAATGAACTTCTAGGTAGCACCTATGAAAATCCTACAACTATCATCATATTTCTAGTAAGATCAGGAATAAGGATACCCACTTTTATCACTTTGATTCAACATTATACTAGACCAAGGGTTCTTAACCAGGGGTCCATGGACCCCTAAAGGTCCCATAGAAAGATTTCAGGGGGCCTAGGAGCTTGAATTGAAAATTCAAAACATCATTATTTTTGTGGGGACACATTGGTGCTGGTGTGATATATTTATTAAGTAATACAAGTATAGTATGGACTTAGTAAGGGGTCTGTGGTTTTCACCTGACTAGCAAAGGGGTCCATGGAACAAAAAAGGTTAGGAACCCCTCTACTAGACATTCTAGCCAGTTCAATAAAGCAAGAAAAGAAAAAGAAGACATTCATATTGGGAAAGAGGTAAAAATGTTTTATTCACAGATGACATGATCAGACATAGAAAATCCTAAAGAATCTGAAATAGATAAGTAGATAAATAAATATGCTGCAAGGTGTCAATAAATAAAAATAAAAATTATGATACAGTAAAAATTATTTTATATATAAGCAACAGACAATTAAAATATGAAATGTTTTAAATATCATTTACAATAGCATCAAAATTATGGAATACAAAGGGATAAATTTAGCAAAATGTGAGACCTGTATACTGAAAACTATAATAATACATTGTCAAGAGTTACTAAAGAATACCAAAATAAATAGTTTTATTGTATTCATGGACTGGAAAATTCAGTACTGTTAAGAAGTCAATTCACTATTTATTCAATACAATCCCAATCATAATAGCAGCAAGCTTCATTTATAACACTAACAAGCTTTTTATATAGAAATGCAAATAACCTAGAATAGTCACATTTTTGTCAAAAAGAACAAAGTTTAATAAATTACTCAAATTCAAGACTTATTATAAAGCAATAGGAGTTAAAACAGTGAGAAAAAGGTATAAGGATAAACAAAGAGATCAAGGGAGCAGAATAGAACTCTCATATTCATGATTATTTTATTTTCCAGCAAAGACAAAAAAGGTAATTCATTGGGGGAAAGGATAATCTTTTCAACAAAATGTGATAGAAAACTGAACATACATATACAAAAAAATTTTTTAAAGCCTCCATCCCTACCTCACACCATACACAAATACTAATGTGAAACAGATCATAGACTTAAACATAAAAGCTAAAACTGTAAGACTTCTGGAGGAAATTACAGGAGAAAATCTGCATGACACTGAGACAGATGAAGACTTCTTTGAAAGGGCACACACACAAAAATAAAGCATACATGAGAAAAATGAAAAATTTAATTTCATCAAAATTTAAAACATCTGATCTTCAAAAGATAGTTAAGAAAACCAAAAGTTAAGCCTCAGACTGAGCAAAAATATTCATGTATCCAGAATATTGTATCCTTTTGCATAATGAAAAGACAAAAATTGGGCAAAAGATTTAAACAGAAACTTTGCAAAAGAAGATATATGATAGGCCAATAAACGCATGAAAAATATTCAAAATCATTAGTCATCAGAGAGGTGAAAATTAAAACTAATGAGATTCTACTATGCATCTATTAGAATGGCTTATTTTAAAAATACCAATGATATCAAGTGTTGGTATGGATAGAAAACAACTGGAACTCTTATATATTGTGGTAGGAATAAAAAAATTCACAGTCACTTTGGAAAAGGTTTGGCAATTTTTTATAAAGAGACATACAGAATTACCAAAGAACCCAACAACTGCACCCTAAGATATTTACTCA
Organism: Dasypus novemcinctus; assembly: GCF_030445035.2. Classification (NCBI taxonomy): domain Eukaryota; kingdom Metazoa; phylum Chordata; class Mammalia; order Cingulata; family Dasypodidae; genus Dasypus; species Dasypus novemcinctus. The sequence goes on along the minus strand of NC_080681.1, from coordinate 35,861,627 downwards.
ACAGAAATAGAAATCTATATCAACACTAATACCTATAGAAGAATGTTCATAGCACCTTTATAATAGCCCTGAACTGGGAACATGTCATCAACAGGTGAACAGATAAACACATTGAGCTATATGTATACAATGGAATAATACTCCACTATTAAAGGAATTCATGATGGACACACTCAACTTCATGAATAAATAAAATACATTCTGCTGAACAAAAGAATATTCAAAAGAGTTTAGGGCATATGGCTACATTCATATGCAACCTTAGAAAGGCAACCAAATTTACAGTGACAAAAAATAGATCAATTGTCTGGAGCTGATTGTGTGGGGCAATTGGCAGAGGACACAAGGGAATTTTTGAGGTGATAGAAATATTGTACAATTTGATTGTGGAGGTGATTGCATGAGTGTATAAATTTGTCAAATTCATTTCTACTTAAACTAGTTAGTGTGGCTTTTGCTACTACAATTGAACACTGACTGAAAGAGTCTTGAAAAAAGAACAGGAGGCTGCCTGGCAAAGCAGTAGAGAAGGGTTTTCGAGGAGAAGAAACAGCTCATAAAAAGTTACTGGAGTATGATGAAGTGCACACATTTGAGAGGCATTACAAATTAGAAGAGTTCATGCCTCATAAGAAAATGTACATCTTCACATAAAGACTATTTTCTTTAGAGTACGTCTAGAATGACTTATTATTTTTTAATACCATAGGGAGAAGACATTTTCCAAAAGTTCTCCCCACTTGAACATAAGGAAAACCGTGTTTAAACAAAGCCAAGGGGGAACAATGGGAGTTATTTTCTTGGATGTTGAAAAAAATATATTTTTAACCAAATTTATAGGTTGAAAAACTCAAACTGTTAACTTGCCACTATCCCCAACATCACATCAGTGTTTGGATTCAGAAGTCTTTTAAGCCTGTGTTTCCATAGCAGTAAAGGTTCACAAACCTAGAAATATATATACTAGAAACTTCTAGTGTGTTCAGTTATCTCCTGAAGAATATCTGTAACCCAGAGGAGAATTGGAGAAACTCATCATGGGAATTAAAGTATGCATTAACAAAACAGACCTTATCCCTGTGAAGGAGTTTGGCTGCATAAATTTAGAACATAACTCATCATCTCTGGAATCAGAAATTAAAAGATGAAAAACTCATACAAATGAAATACAATAGTAAATAACCAGGAGAAATTGTTCAACCGTGATAGTAATAGAAAAGTATAAATTAAAATGAGCCTTTTTTCCTTAAATTAATGATAAAATTAAAAGATAATGCTTTTGTGTTTTTTGAAAAACTTATTCCCCCCTCCCTCAGATAGTTCTCTTGTCTGTCTGCTTACTGTTTGCTCACTTTCTCTAGGAAGCACTGGCAACCAAACCTGGGACCTCCCATGTGGTAGGCAGGCACATAACTGGCTGAGCCATATCTGCTTCCCAGATAATGCTTTTAAGTCTGGAAAGGTATGATCCAACCTGCCTAGTTTCAGTACAAATTAATAAAACATTTCTAGAAAGAAATTTGGCAACATGAAACAAGACTCATATCTTTTTTTTGCCAAGGGTCTCACTTCTGAGAATTTTTCCGAAGGAAAGACTGAAAGGGGATAGATAAAATACTGTTAGGTTAGGTGAAGGTTTTGTGAATACTTTTTCTATGTTCTAGGCTTTCTGTAATGTTTTCTTGACTTTATAATAAACTAAAGAAATAAATGGATTTTATTGTGAGTTATGAAAGGATAAAAAGAAAAAAAGAGTAAACAAAATACTAATAATTAAAAGCCTGCAGAAGAAAACTTACATTTCATTATGAGAGAAGTAATTGGAACTTGACCATCAGAAGAACGTTAAAATTGACTAATCCAGTAGAAATGTTAAAATGCAATCTCTATTTTTGGACATCAGATTCAACCATAGGAAAGAGAAAGATGTCATGATCCTCACCCAAAAGAGCTGGACTGGCATTCTGGCTTTATCACTTAATTCATGTGTAACATCAGGCAAATCATTCAACTTAAAGATGTGTTTACTTATGGGTACCAGGAGGATAATGTTAATGCTTCCCTGACTCACCACTTAGTATAACTGGTAGAATTATATGGGATAACACAAGTGAAATTCTTTTGTAAGTTTTACAGAGCATCTGGATATTATTCTTGTTAATTACACCAAGAGGTTGCTCAAAGAATGAATATAATCAATGATTCACAACCTTGTGGTGAACTTTGTAAAAATCCTGATGCCCAGGTTACACTTTGGACCAATTTAAATGAAAATCTCTAGCAGAGAGGTCTAGGCACCCTGATTTTTTAAAGTTCCTTCCATGATTCCAGTATGCAGCCATCATTGACAACGGTCAGTGTAAAGGTTAAAGCCATTAAAATTAAACTCTTCATCTATGCAAGAATTTAAAATTCAATGATTGTCATCAGATCACAACGGAGAAAAAGCATTAGCTATTGGCATTTGTCAGCATTCGTTGTATAGGCTGTTTCCCATCACACTGACCTCTTGAGAAGGCTGAGTTTGAAATAATCTCTTTAGATATTCTGTGGTCTTAGAAGAAAGTTTAGGGAGACTGATTCAGATCCAGCATCACATCAAACTGATCCAGTCAATCACAGGAGTCTGGGATTTCCCTGTATGATCATTATGAAAAGTGAAAAAGAAGACCTGAATGCAGCTTTCTAAATTTTCTATGAAGAGAAAGATGAAGAAGACAAAGTACTTGTATTGAAAATTTTAAAAGTGACAGATAGTCTTTAGAAGAAAGACGAACCCTTAATATTGATAACCAAATTTCTCTGAGAGGTGGATGCCTACCTGGCAATGATTGAGGACTGTGGTCCAACATAACTTCCTGTGGAAGAGGGTGGTCCTTCTTAGTTGTAACCTGGGCAACGATGCCGATGGCATACAGATGTGTGTTAGCAGCTGTGCAGAGGCTCTCAACAAATGTTGAGTAAATGTCGAATGTAGAAGACAAGCAGGGCTGGGCTTCCCAGAGGCCCTTTTAATAATACTCTTGGAAAAAAGAATCTTGAGAAATTTTGTGTAGCTTTCTCCTGAAAACTTTTTATTCTGCCTGCTACTTGAGGGAAAGGTTTCTTCTACTAACTGATGTCCAGTTTCAGTAGTATCAGTAAGGAATGTTTAGTAATTCTGTAATGTGGCACAGCAACCACACTGCTACCTAAAGAATTCTCCTGGTTTGAGTTCATAATTGATTGCCTCCTCAGTTGGCAAGTAGATTTGATAGTTCCTGAAGTCAGACTAATGACTTCTGACTTGGTTGCCAAATATTTTCAGAAATTCTCAGTTAAATTTTGTAACAAACGTTCTTAGAGCACTTAATTTGTGCCAAGCTCTACTCAGAGTACTATACAAATATTCACTCATTAACTCCAACAGGCCCTTCTTCCTGTGGAGTCCTGGGGCCGTCCGCACAGAGTCCCGCTGTTCAATGGCCTCCTGAACTGGAAGCATTACCTCGTCTAGTCCCCACCAGCTGCAGATGCTCCCCAGTGTGTTCTCCAGGGCTTTGTCCTGACAGGATGTAAATGGCTTCTATCACTTCCCCAGGGAGGCTGGCCATTAGGAAAGTTTTCCTTTGCTTGAACTGATCCCACTACTGGCAGTGAGAGGACATTTGCCCACCTTCCTCTTTTATCTCATCGCCCTCCCTGATGTTTCAACCTTTCTGATCCACACACCTGACAAGCATATTGTAAGACAGACACTCTACTCTGTGAGATAGATGTCTAGTTTTCAAAAATCTTCAATCATATTTTAGTCCCTCAAGCCCTCTTTCTCTGCTTTCCATTCTTTCTTATTGCTTAACACCTTTCTAATAATCAGGTGTCCAGAACTATATCATCTTATCACTTTGCAGGTTCAGCTTCCAGGTGCTGTTTACTGTGACTCTAGGGCTTTTGAGGCATTTCTGCCTTTCACTGGATATCTCTGTTTCCAATCATTTATCTCCAGGCACTTAGCTCTTTCCTATTTTAAACTTAAGTTATTTTCTGCTTCACATTTCTCATCTTACTGGGTTTCTTTCTGTTATTTCTTGTCAATCGAGCATGTGTACAACACTTCCAGACTTATAATGTCCAGATAATTTAATTCCTATGCTACTTAATTCATGCTATTTCTTAATTCTATGCATAATTTCCTGTGCTATTTAATACCATTAAAAATGTTAAGGAATGTCAACAACAGTTAACAGTATTAATTTTAACAATAATAAAGAATTAACATTATTGAACACTTCCCATGCGCCAGGCCCTTGCTAAGCATTTTTATGTATAATCATATAATAGACCATATCCTGCAGGTACTATTGTCATCCTCTTTTTATAGATAAGGAAACCTGAAGTTTAGAAAAATTAAGTAACTCGCCCAGAGCCACAAGATTACTAACTTAAAAGACCAGAATTTGAACCAAGGTTTTGATTTCAAAAGCTTGTAGAGGGGAATGGATGTTGCTCAGAGGTAGAGCGCCTGCTTCCCATGTACGAGGTCCTGGGTTCAATCCCTGGTATCTCCAAAAAAAAAGGCTTATAGAAAACAACAGTAATAAAAAATAGAAAGAAAGCTTATGGACTTAATCATTAAGTTGCATTGCTTTCACCTGTGCTAAATGAGGACCCTATGGAAAGAGGTTTCATTTAGCTTTTGTTTACTATTTTGAATTTTAAAAGGTGCAAGCTAATTTCATTGTTTTTAATAATGAAAAGGAAACCTTGATGATTAGCTTAATAGCTTAATCTTTTAAAAGTATATGTCAGTTATTAAATGGTAGAGGATTAAGACACAATTACTTCAGAGAGACAATCAAACCTGAAAACTGAAAGAGATTTCAGAGATTATCTAGTCCAAATATCTCATTGGAAAGTAGATTACCCAGAAGCACAGTAACATGACTTGCTGGAGGTTATGTGATTAGTTAGCCCCTAAACTGGAGCTCGGATTCCAGTGCACTTTCCACCACAAGTCCGTGCCTCCGTGGAGAAGAGAAATGTCTCCCCAAGAGCCATCATATTGTATGACTTTCTGCACCAGTGGACCAGAACCCACTATTGCTGTGTCTAACCCACAAATGAAGTCTAAATTTTGCTCTTCCAGGGTTGCCTCTGCTGTCATCCACCTGCCTCCCTTCGTTTGTGCCTCGGCTAGCAACTTGCTGTGTGTGTGGCCTGACGTTCATTCACGAAGGTCTACAGAGGCTTCCTATGGGCTTCCCTGGTCTGATAACCAACACAGCTCCATCATTCTTTACTCCATCTCCTCCGCCTGGAGTGCTCTCCCCTCCACTCTTTGTATTAAACCATCAATCTCCCAAGGGCCTGGTCATCTCCCAGATATTCCCTGAAGCTCTTTCTAACTACCTCAGGCCAAAATGATCCCTCCACCGCTAAAACAGAGCCCTCATACTTCCCACACCGCTCATTTACCACTTATCATAGGCTGCCCTGTATTGTCTGTTTGGTATCTTTTTATCTAAGAGCCTGGCCTGCCTGGAGGGCAGACATCATATCTTATTCATCATTGTATCTACCACATTGCTTAGCCTAAGGCCCAGTACAAAATAGGTGTTCTATAAATGTTGATTGATTTATTGTAAGTGAAAATGAAAATGACTTCTTTGCTTCTATGCTGACCCAAGAAAAGAAAGTAACTTTTCTGAGACCTGTGATCAACTGAGAGAATACTTTCAGAAACTTCAAAAGAAAAGTAATTTGAAGTACTTATAATTAGATGAACAAGACTGTGTCTATGAGTTGTTAAAACAGCTTGAAATGTTATGCTTATCTGGTATCAGGCAGTCAAAAATAAACTAATCACTCTACAGATTTGGACATTTGAAGATATTTTTCATTGAATACTTTTGAACCAGCTATACATTATACATATAAACATTACTTGCAAATTAGACTGGTTGCTCACCATCACATTATTAAAACTAAGGAAAACTCAAAATTGCGATCCTGAAATATGAAGTCCTCTTATTTTGTTTGGTTGTGATGGGATGCATCAGCATATATTCATTCCTTCTTCATTGTGGTAACATCTTTCTTTTAAAAAAAGATTTATTTATTTTTTTCTCTCCCCTTCCCCCCACCCCCACCCCAGTTGTCTCTTCTTGGTGTCTATTTCCTGCGTCGTCTTCTTTGTCCGCTTCTGTTGTTGTCTGCAGCACGGGAATCTGTGTTTCTTTTTTTGTTGCTTCATCTTGTTGTGTCGGCTCTCTGTGTGTGGCACCATTCCTGGGCAGGTTGCACTTTCTTTCGCGCTGGGCGGCTCTCCTTACGGGCACACTCCTTGCGTGTGGGGCTCCCCTACGCGGGGGACACCCCTGCGTGACAGGGCACTCCTTGCGTACATCGGCGTTGCGCATGGGCCAGCTCCACACGGGTCAAGGAGGCCTGGGGTTTGAACCGTGGACCTCCCATTGGTAGACGGACGCCCTAATCACTGGGCCAAGTCTGCTTCCCTGTGGTAACATCTTGAATACTGAGAAACCAGGGTTCTGGATTGTTCTACAGTAGACATAATCTAACTTCTATTAGATAAGGCTTTAATTAAGGAAATAGAATGTTTTACTTGCTTTCTTCAATGGCTTTGATTTATTTGTATCCTTCTAAAATTGTCGAAAACCTTTTGACTATCTTTTTCTGCTTTCTCAATAATATTTTTCAACAGACTGATCATTTGAGCTGAGGCCAGTAGGTCAATATACCACACTCTATTTTGGTATGCAACTATTGAATAAATAGGACCTTACTGCTAGTACACTTCCTATTCAGTATCATAGAAAAGTAGAAACCTCAACCTAGAAGGGATTATAGAAATCAACTAATCCTGTTCTTGAATTTCACAGCAAATGGAAAGCAAAAATAATTAGAAGACTTGCCCAAAGGCACACATTTTTACTGACAACAATGCAATAGTTTCTTAAAATTATAGAATGGACTCTTTGTCACTCAGCAATGAGCCTAACAGGTAAAAAAAAAAACCATACAAATGTTTTTAAAATTATTTCTCTGGTGTAATTTACTTACTGATCTCTACGTAGAATACAGAAAGAATCTCAATCTACAGATAATGAAGCTCATTAATAAAGGCACCTTTTAAAGTGTGGTTGGAGGGGGTGGGGCAGGGCCACCTGATGGCAGGGGCTTCCCTGCTGTGTAAGAGAAAGGACCAACCCCTGTGCAATCAGTTTGGTTTGTTTTCAGCATTCCCAATCTCCCCTCTGGGGGTCCCTCCCCTCTCACTGGCGACTCCTCCCCTCCTCACCACCTATTCCAGACGTTTTATGCACAGCCAACTTCTTCCCTAATCAAAACAGGAGTTAAATGTTCACTTATTTAGATGTAGTGTAAATGATTTTCTATTATCCTGATTCAATTTCTCAAGTTATTTTTATCTGGTTTGGCTTATTCAGAGACACATTCTCATATGTCACTCATTGGCTCTCCTCAAAACACTGTAACCATGTGGCCCAAGATGCAGATAGGAAAGAGGCAGGCACAGAGACATCATGGGCACTCTCCAGACTTCTCAGAGAGACCTAAATACACCTTCTATGAAAGTCCTGTATCTTTAAGAAAATACAAGTTTTGTGACCTGCCAATGAAAAGCACAATTTCCATTCAAATATCAAGTACAGCACATGGCATCTAGTCCCGAAACAAAGCAGACCAATTCCTCTCTGACAAGATGTATTAAATAGATTTTTTTCCTTATTGTGTGAACTCACCATTAGTATTCTTTAGATTGAAAAGTACAACTGTACAAAGACAATATGCTGGAGAAGAATTGTCAGATCTTTCCAGTGGTGGAAATAGACCCATGCATAATATGTGAAGAACATAGTTTTTAAAGCCTGATTAGGTCAGTAAACTGCAAAGAGAAGCTTGACAAGTTTACTATAATGAATCTACTAAATATGATCATTTACTGGAAGATTCTGTAATGAAACCATATAACTGAACACAGACTCATTTTTTAATTTATTTTTGACACAGCATCAATAATACATGTAATAACAAAAGGACTGATGTACTTGAATCAAACACAGGGTAATTAGTGAAAAGTATTTCATTATCAAATAAATTTATTGAATTATTATATGTACCTGGCATTCTTAAGTCTGCCTGAATTCTATATGTTGTGTTTTTATTTCTTCACGGATACTAAGGAATGAAAAAGCCATTAGTTTTGGAGAAAATGGGTTAATTAATCAAGAATAAAGTGTTTTCCTATAGGTAGAGACTATGGGATCCTGGATTCAAAAGAGTACTCCTAAATCCTAAGTTTGTCACTAATAAAATAGCTAGAAATTTAACTTTCCCAACTATTAAAATGTTTTTAGAATTCCATTGATTGTTCTCATGAGACTGCTCCTACATTATGAGCTCTTCTTTTAGAAGTATGTCAAATAATATTTTCAATTTAGGTGAGCCCATTTTGAGAAAAATCTGAAAGATTAAATTTTGTATAAAAAATTAGTTATGTTAAAGAGTATCTGGATTTGAAAGGAATTTTTCACTTGGCAAAACAGCACCCCTTAGTTTATTTGAACTAAAATCACTTAAATTTAAACTTGCAAAACTAATATTATAACAGAACATTATCAGGACTTAATTATCTTATAAAATAAAGTACACATATTCATTTATATCCACAGATTTGGTACAATCCAAAATGTTTTTTAAAAAAGAAGGTGACGCATTTTTGGTATTCTCAATATGGGAAAAGCCTGTTCTTTCCCAAGTCTTATAATATTGAAAAATTGCAGCTAGATGAATATTTAACTTAACCATTTCCAGAACTGACATTATAAGCAGAACTAGTTCTTCTCACTGATCTGATAAGGTGGGCTAAGGCAAAGCACCTCCTATCAAAAAGGTGTAGTGCTGTTTCTGCTTGTTTTTAAGGTGTAGTGTTTTGATGTTATCGATTCATGGAAGTATGTTAAAATATGGCCTACGAAGGAAAAAAGTTGATATATTTATAAAATGTTTTATTACTCTCTTGCACATTTATTCATTCATTCAATAAGCATTTTCCAAGCATTTGCTCTATTCCAGACACTGTTTCAGCTAGAGATGCTGGGGCATAATACTATATCAAATTCACCAGTGCAGTGACGTTTCAGGACAATGGAGAAGGCAGACTATTGGAGGAGACATGTAAATTGTAACTGCCTGAATAAGGAACGACAGGACAATGGGACAGAATACAAGTAAGTCTGCATCAAGGAGCCAAGGACACCTGAGAGGTGGTGATCTTTGCGATGTGTTTTAAGGGATGAGAAGAAATTTTCTAAAGACATATAGAAAGACATTCCAGACGGTGGGAACAGCATGTAGTACAGAGGCACAGAAGTGTGGAAGGGTCTAGAAAATGAAGTTCTATGTGCCTCAGATGAGATGTGGAGTTTAAAGAAGAAAATTAAAATAAAATAAAATAGGGCATAAGAGGTGGCTCATCAGATGAGGAGATTTCATATATCAAGTTAATTTGACTTTGTTGTACTTTCATGCATCAAGAAATGATCAAAATTCACCCTGAGGCAAACAACGAGTGGGGAGAAATGGAGGGGGTAGGGGATACAGTACTGCTTTATCATTTCCTTCCAGGTTAGAAGAGCAGGGAACAGGGCTTTGCAGACCAGGCCCTTGGTGATCAGCCATTTGGCAGAATGCATGGAGGCTCTCTCCCCTCCTTGATGCTCTAACTCCTACTGCCATATTTGGTAACCAAACACATATTGTCATTTGATATGTCTTCTATTATTGTCTTAAGTTGTTATACAAATGTAATATTGTCGTATATCTTGGTGTGCCTTTCTGTCTTCCCATTTATTATGTTAACTACTTGAGGGCATTGACGGCCTTATCCTATTTTTATTTTTCACAGCAACAAGTACATTTACATCTGAACGTGTCAGCCTCATCATTTCAAGTTTGCATCTTATATTAATTGGTTCTAGAAGAGTGACTTTACCAAATTTTAGAATCTTTATATTTAAAACTATTTGATTCTTTAAATTGGGAGCTTGCAGCAAAATAAGTGATAATATTAAATTACAACAAATGGATATGGATAGAAAAGAAGGAAAGGAGGGAGGGGAAAAGAAGAGAGAAAAAGGAAGGCAGGGGGGAGAGGGAAGGGAGAGAGGCAGGGGCAGCTCTTTCTTGCAGTAGAATTCCAATTAACAAATTAGAAGGAATGATGGAAGTAGGAAATTACCATTAGACAAACACCACCAAAATAACTGTGGCATACAAGAATCATCAATGGATGCTAAAGTTTGTGGCAAAAGTCTGATGGGTATTTGCATAGTGTAAGAGTATCTCCCCATAAGATACTTACTGATTAAAAAGAAAAGAAAAACAGTAATCTTACAACGGAAAAACCTGGCAGACACCACCTTTGCCAGGTGACCCAGGTCACCAGCACCAGTAAGAAGCCATACAGGCATCATGCACCCTGAGATGATGCCCTGAGAAGGGCACATCACTTGTGGCATTCTTGCTGAAAGTGCACAACCTCATGCTAATCTTGAGAAAACATCAGGCGAACCACAATCAGAGACATTCCACGAAATGACTGACCAGTACTCCTCAAAAACATCAAGACAGAGACAGAGTAACTGTCATGGAGTGGAGGAAACACAGGGGATTCGACAACTAAATGCAATGTGGCAAATGTCCAGAGTAAGGACACTAGTGGAACGATTGGAAAAATCCTAGTTGTCTGAATAGGTTTGAATAAAGTCTAATAAGGTCCTTTCAAAACATTGTATAAATATTAGTTTCCCGATTTCTATAATTACACTGTGTCTATGAAATATGTTAACATTAGGGGAACCTAGATGAGAGGAATATGGAAAATCTCTGTCTTACTTTTGCTACTATTTTGTAAGTCTACAATTATTTCAAAATAAAAAGTTCTTTAAAGAAAACTCGATGGGCTCTTAAATATTGAACACAAACCCTCAAGCAGCTATATTTCTTGGCATCTGCAATTTGATTCTCTAACTTTCACTTTGCAATTCTTTTAGCTGAAAGTTTTACATTGATCAGTATCAGTGTTGAAATATTTTAGATATAACAATAATTGAAATCCTCCATAGAAACAGAGTTTTCTAGTTGCAGATTTAGTTCTCTTGCATTACTATTGAAGATGGTCGTGGTTAGTGTAATATTTACCATTTAGGGGGAAAAAGTAAACAATAAAACTTAAACGATATGAAAGTCTATAAATGAAAACCATTTGCAATTTGCAAGTATTTATTGAGTACCTATATGCTAATTAGTTTGCTAAGATAAAGAAGCAGAATACATAGTACTTGAACTTGAGACTTTTAAAATTTAATTCAAGGGACAGGATGAACATTTATGAAGCAATATCTCATGAGAGAGTGAAAGTTTTTCCTCACTCCTGGCATTTCCACGTGGAGGCATCTCTACTGGAGTTAAACTCTTGGAAGATTTGGAAGAAGAATGGTAAGTTTCAGAGAACAATTGAGTAAGTGTGGCTCAGCCCTGCCTTCCTCTGTTCTTACCTCTGCCTGTCTGCAAGGGAGATGCATTTTCATCTGCTCTCTTGCCCAAGTCGTAAATCTAGCAAGATAGTATGTGCTCATGCCAGGGAGGAAAAACCCAGACACCAGTTAGATATGTCTAATAAATTTAGGGTAATATATTAGCAAACCCACTGGGTTAAAAGCTCTACCCAAATAAACTTTTGTCAGTTAAAAAAAGGAAGTTCAGATTTTACCTCAACCTGAATTTTAGTGAGGAAAAGAGGTATTTTCTTGGCCCTTTTAGTGCCACAATATCATATTTATATTTTCTCCCATGTCACATTTTATAATAAATACAAGGCAGCATAATAAGAATGGTTCTTAAAAGCCATTCTGGGGCAAAGCAACTAAATACCATTTCACCAAAAATGGGTTTGTAAAATTCAGTGTTTTATTTTGACAAAACTGATGATCAAGTAATCATTCCATTTCCAATGAACCAAATTTTTTCACACTGGGCTATTAATTTAATATTAAAGTCATAAATAATGAAGCAGATATTCAAATTCATTGTTACCACAGTTTTTATTTTATAGATGCAAATGCTAACATGGCATGACATTTAGGTGCTACTTCAGTAGTTGTATTAGCATACCTAGCTTTATATATTTAGCATTAATTCTATAAATCAACATCAGTAGTTTTCTCAGGATTACAGATATCAAAAGCAAATGAACCTTTTCTGCAGTGGTGACATAATCAGAATTGAGAAAGCAACAAGAGAAACAAGTATAAGCTTTATGCACAGGTTTGTATGCTTTTTTATTTAAAATAAAAAACTTAAAATGGAAAATAATATCTACTTAACTTATTTAAGATGTTAATGTCCTATATTACAATTTTTAGAACTTTATAAATCATAAGTATTCATAGTAATATGCTATGTAATTTTCACAAGTCAACTAGATTTTATCAGACTAATCCATGTGGACAGCCATACAACACAATCTATTTCTGAATTATCCATTTGTTAGGGTTCAGAAGCAGAATCTTTTGGAAATAATTAACAAGGTATGCCCATGCATATTAGCACAAAAAGATTAAATTTTTAACACTCAACTTTGTTTCATGCTGAAACAAATCCTATTGTGCTAACTCTATGCTAACCTATGGCATCTCATCCATTACCTAATTAACCTACTAATAGTCACATCATAGGATTTTGTGCCTTTAAGTATTTTTATTGGTTAAAAAAACTATTAAGGAATGTGATCATACTGATTTCAAAAATCGATCTGGGAAACCAAATTCTTGTCATTTGTGCAAAGGAAAATGCCTTGCCTGTTGGATATCATTTGTTGCAGCATGCTATTCATTTCTTAGAGGATCTCATTTTTATCTACATATAACATTCTGAAACTGCAGGCTGGAAAGAGAATTAATAAGACAATATTCTTGGATATCTCAGAGCAAAAGAAAAAAACGTGGTAATAATTTTATAAATATAAAATATTATTGTTACATATGATCTTATAAAAAATAATCCTGCCCAAGTATAAGTAGAAAGTTTTGAAAACAAAACTCTGAGAATATAAAAAATGAGGATCACTTATAAAGTCCTCCACAACATACAGCATGAGGTCCAAGAAAGAGAAGTTATCCATGAGACTCATGTAACATTGTCAAAATTCAAAACTTGTTGATTTAACAATAATTTGTAGAATATATTTAAATTTCTTCCAGAGTTCTTTTCCACTCTTATTACAGATATATACCATTTACAATGTTTAAATATGACTGATGAGCTTGTACTTTTTTCCCTAAAAAATTTTTTGGGACAGATGGCCAGTTTTCTGTTTCCCCAGCAGTGTAATAAGGCAAAAACTATCATCCCTGAAGAAACAGACTGGCAAAGGGAAATTCTAACAGGAGCCTCAGTGAGTTGTTGCTACTGCACAGCTTACCACTAGATGTCCTATGGACTAAGCAAGAAGAAAACTGGCGCATACATTTGCATTCTTATCCCAGGAATGACTGTTTCTGATTTTAATAACGTAGCTCTGGATTTCCAAAATAGCTGGTCAACCATTTTCTGCTACAATTCCTGTTGACATAGGCCAAATAAAATATGGTGATGTTGGTTATGTAATGAAGCCCAGCATGCCCTTTGTCTTGCTTGCAAATAATTATACAAGTATGATTGAAATATTTATCTCAGCATCTTTCATAATGAGGAACTAAGAGTATACACACACGCACACAAATATATTTCCTTTATTGCCTAGATAGATCTTTTAATTAAGTTTCATTTTTCTCATTTAGCAGGCTCAACAGGCTGTCTTGTTATAGATTCCTTCCTCTTCTGAGAAGGGTAATACATGGGTGTAACAAAACAATTATAGCTTATTCAGAGGAACCATTCACACTGTGTTATCTTCCATGATTGCTAAGCAAATTAAAGTTGAAATTTTACTGTCTGTCAATTTGGGTGATTATTATGATGAATCTGTGAAGTACAGAACGTATTTAAAAGCAGTGTGGCGCCTTTGTAAAATTCCACCTCCTAACAAGGCATAAAAGTACCTGCAGATACCAATCATGTGTGCCAAAGTATAATGGGAAAGAGTGTCTTTAGCTCCAATTGTCTGAGTGTGGCACTCAGTGTGGGGAGATCTGGCAACGCATCCACTCAAATCCAGTGTTGTCAGAAAAGGAAATGGAGGAATAAGCTGTTCTCAGTGGTGCTCGGTGAGAGTCCCACAGAGATGAGGGCAAACAGCAAATGCCTTCCCTGGCAGTGCTGTGACCTGCTGGCAGGACGGGAGTCTTGACATGAATGCCAAGGCTAGGGCTATTCGTCACCAAGGTCTATAATGCCTCAAACCCACTCTTTTCAGACTTCGATTAAATGTGGTGAAAACCATTTCTGAGTGGACTAATAAAAGCAAAGGGAAATGATTTAAGAATCTCAAAAACATTGTTATAGCTTATTACTAAATACATTTTTTTAATATGTCTGCTATATTAGGACAGTGCAGAATTATCCCAGCAGACATAGGAGGACACAAAACAAAGCTTGACAATGAGATTCCAGGTGAAAGTAACCCTGCAACCTCAGGAAGCAAGAGGTCTTTGTTCTTAAGTGAATGGATTAGAACTCTCCCAAGAAAATTGCCTTTGTTTTCCCCTTTGGCTAGCTTGCTTTCACTGTAGCACCCTTAACTATCTCCATGGTAGTCACAGGCAGTGACAAAGAAAAGTGACATGATGAACTGCAAACTTTCTCAGCTTCACTGAGAAGTACCTTAGGAACCAGAGGGTGATCCTTCTTTAGCATAACCTGAAGCTGCCACAAATTAGGTACCTTCCTTTGGGACTGAAAGATTAAGAGGTCCTGCTTTTCTTTTCTGAATCATTTTCCTGCTTCTAAGACCCTTGAGCCGCTGATTTCTCAGAACCAGAGAGAAGAGATTGGCAGGGAGGGGAGGAGAGAATGGGATACAGAGAATGATTCTTTTATTCATGTATTGGATGAATATTTACTGAACACCTAGATGAAGTGCAGTGCATCAAAGATGATTCTATACTCCCTTGCACTGGTGTAGGACAATTAGAGGAAAATCTAACAGGCAATTTTAAAATTTGATAAAACCAGGAGGATAAGGAAAATACTGCGATATCTGGGGTGGATAAAGGTCTTAAAATGTTTTATTTGGCTGTGTGCCCAGTCCTGAGTCATCGAAGTGGATAGTCACTTTCTCGCCTCCATTCCTTTGTCATGATGGTGAGCCATCTCCCCGGACGCCTCCGTGTTCCAACCTTTGCATATTGAAATTGTATCTACTTTTGAGGCCCACTTTGCATGCTAGTGCCTTTGTGCAGCTTTTGCATATTTACTCATTTGTTACATGATGTATAAACCATTGGAACAATGATAATTCCTAGTTGATACTTCTTTATGACTGATTTTATTCCATCATATTGTATTAGTGAAATTATTTAAAGACAGGTTAATTTTTGCAAACATTGGAGTACCTCATATTAAATAAAGTCTTGCCGAGTATTTGCTGAATTAGACGTGTTTACTTCCTCATGGTTTCACAGATAGTCGCAACAACTGAGGGCACCTCCAGAAACCAGGCCCCAGGCCTCAGAGCTCCCTCTTATTTGCTCTGCCAAGTCCATCACTCTGTTCTTCAAGGTAATATGCAAATAACTACCCAACATTATAGCCAATGTACTTTTTCAAATGTGAGATTTAAATCCATCTAAATATATAAATTAAATTCAAACTATCCACCTAGAGTAGAAAAGCAGTTCTGTCTTTGGGGTACTCTGAGGTGATTTCCAAGATGCATCTTTAAATGGTGAGTAGTCCAAGTTCTAATTTTCCAAATAACAATACTTTTACTTAGAGTAAAAATCAAATTGTTAAAAATGGTGAAACTTAAAAGTATCAGGAAACGTTGATTCAGGCAAGAAACACTCACAAAATCTGTTAAAATATTTTTTAACTTGACAAATAGTTCTTAGATCAATGAGTGATTAGTTGGTCAGATTATACCATGATTAGTTTCTTTGATATGCTAAGACAATTGAAATAGTCAGACACAATAATTATTTCAATTATTTGGTCAAATATATTTGAGTGATGATGCATTATGCTGCTCAATTATTAGCCTTCTGATATACCATGAATTACCCAATTTTGAGTGATTTGAAGGAATTTCAAGTTTTAATAATAATAGCACTTTATTTCCTTCATAGAGCTTATTGAAACTTGCTATTTTTTGTATGTATCACTTCCTTAATTAGACTGCAAATTCCACTAAGAGTGGGGACCTTATCTGTTCCCTCATTGCTATTCCCTCATTGCTCTCTATAGCACATGGACAATAGGTATTCAGTTACTGTTCTGTGAGTGAATATGGATGGATGGATGGAAGGATGGGTGGATGGATGCATGGATGAAATAAACCTTTGGAAGCTAAAACTTCTATATAGACTCATTACATGGTCTACATCTATCAAATGTGGGGAATAACAGTAAAAAGTGAAAAATTCAGTCAATCAATCATTTTATCATCACTCTAACAAATAAATCATTTAAGTATTTTATTGGATTATCTCATTTGAGTTCATATCAACCAAGTCCATGGAGCAATGATCCTCCAGTAAGACAGGCTATATCTGATAACATAAATGGCAAGACCTTTTAGAAATTTTAATGCAAACAAGATGTTCTCAGAGTCATATTGGAATTTTACGCTTTATAGCAAAATCAATATTTCTGCATTTAAAAATTCCATCTTCACTTAGTCTATAATCTCCATTACAAGGATTAAGTAAATCTGAATCAATAAACATAAGGAATCACTTGATACTATAAAACCATTAAATAGTTCAGAATAAGGGGAGGTAAAAGGAGAAAATAGCAATACATACACACACACAAATGGACATTAGCTTGGAATATATAGGTAGTGAGGTGAGCAATATAAAAACACCTTTTACCTTCAATTAAAATGACATTCTAGATTCTGCAGTGCAGTGAAACAAAGAATCCATTTTAAAAAGACAAAAATTTCAGATATGCCTGTGGTTGTTTATTGGCTTACTGTTTCATATTTATGGACTGGGGAGAGTTCATTAGAACAATGCTTAAATAGAATACCATAAAATAGATGCAGCACATTTAATTCCACACTTCAAAACAGTCATCTAGTTCTAAATAGATAGTGGAATATTTTCTATACTATTAATAGAATATCTAACAGAGAAGCTATTAATAAACAAGGTTTGAATATTCTGTTTTTCCAAAGAAGAGGTTTTCAGGTTTTTTTCTTTCTCTCTTATAGAGAAGAGAAAGAAAGCAAAGCATAAAACTAAAGCATAACCTTTGTAACATGAGTGGCTAATTCTTAGTATTCCTTTTATGCTGTCAGGCTTTCCAAATGTGCCCTTATCATTTTTAGCAAGTGAAAATTGGGAGAAAAAATAGAAATGTAATATGTACTATTATATTTTAATGTGATGCCCTGCTTTTCTGTTTGTAGTTATTGAAGGTTTTGTCTTAGTTCATTAAACATTTAATAAATCACCGCCAGTTTTGTGACAGATTTTAACCATAACACAAACAGCGGGAGGTATAAGCCCAGTCAGTTCATATAGGCATATAATATCAGTGTCTACATCATTATGCCCACAGGTGTATTGGCAGAACAACCAATGGATGGTAAGCTCTTTTCCGACAAAGCTTCGAAAATAAAGTTTCCTTCTTTTATCTTACTACAAATCAATTGGAGCCCTTACAGCAAAATCCTATAAAATAACTTCAAACACCACTTCTTAGTCTAAAAATTTGTATTATGGCTATAACTCTTTGAAGTTTTATGACTGAAGTTTGGAGAAAAATGATTTAAGTGCTATCTGCGAGACATCAGAGCTTCAAAAATTCTCTCAGTTTTTCTTGACACATAAATTGCTACCCACTGTATGTTTTTAGGATTTTTTTTTCTCTTGCTTTTAACTGCCTAACCCAGTTTGCTTGATAAAAGTTTTTTTTAACTGCAGTTTATCCAATTGAATTAATACTCTTTAAAGGTTCACCAACTTGCAATTTATTATTTTACTTTTGTCAAGTTTTTTGTTTTTATTCTACTAGAGTTTTGTGGTTTTGCTTTGTGAGTGTGCTTAGGGAGAACTTTCAGAATCTCAAGAATATTGGTTTTAAATTCAGTTTAAAGTTAAACCATGGGGGTTAAGGGCAATTCCCGCTTGGAAGCTAAATGTTAGAAAGAGAAAGCTGAAAAGTTTTCTGATAGAAAAGCCTCCCCTACACACCGAGGCTGATGAGACCATGACGCCTTCTGCAAAGGGCATGCGACTCATCAGGCCTCCTCCTGCAATGGGTAAAAAGGTGTTGTCAGGGATTCAAGTCACTGCATGCTCGCTGACATCCATCAGAACCTGCAGCAGAGACGTGGGTAGTGCAAATTTCTTTAAGCAAGACACAGAAAAAGTTTAGTTTGAAAAGAAGAGGATTCCTTATGCAGGTAACTCTATGAAACGGTATGCTGGGTAGCGGTGTACATAACCGAAAAAAATAAAATAGAGGCCCTGACCTCTACATGCTGCCTTTGATACAATCAATGTCTTTGTTTAACATACCCAGCTTCCTTCGGCTGTATATCCCATACTTCCTGAGGAATGGGGTTAAGTCTTTTTAAAAAGAAAATGATCCTTTGTCTGTAAATTAATATAACTATTATAGGTTCTTAATCATCATACCATATTCATAATGGCCTAACTTTTGTGGAAAATTCTGGAAAGCAACAGACTTACACTACATCATTGCTGCTCAAAATGCCACTCTGCAAAAAGATAAGGAATTTTCAACATAGTATAAATAAATGCACTACTTCCTTCATTGAGAAAGTTTTGCCAGCAAAAAAAAAAAAAAAAGGCAGGATAGTGATGTCATTGATTTACATTTTGGTATCTCATCTCAGACCAGCTTGCCCATGAAGTTTATTTTAAAGACTGTTCTCTTTATAACCCATCTTAGATTAATATTTATCTAGAGCAGAAAAGAAGCTGCAAATCAGAAAGTATTAATAGAAACAAAAGCAAGAATTACTGAGAAATAGATGTTACAGGGAAAAGTTATAAAATCTAGGAAATTGAGAAGGAGTGGAGGGATTTTGTTTTACAATCCTCAGTGGGGTGCTACTTAAAAAGGGTACCTTTCTGAATTACTTGAAGGATGGTCCCAGAATGAAAACAAAACAGCACACCTTGCTATTACTAATTTTTTTATAGTGCATCTACCACCTTCCCCCACTCCTCTTGTTGCATTTATAGACATGCCAAAGTCTCGACAATAACCCAAGAGCACGTAAGAAGAGGTAAGTCAAAAGCTCAATGATCATTCAAGAGTATCTAACAAGAGACAAGCCAAAGGTTCAATGATCACCCAAGAGCATCTAACCAGAGATGAAGCCCAAACTACATCACCATTCTGCACATGATCAGCTAAAGTGTTGATGTAGGGAACTACAAAGAGCTTGATTAATATGGCTGCAAAATCTGAAAAATGGAATACTAAGGAATGGCTAGCATGCAACGAGCTCATGCTCTCTTTGATCCCATCAGGTAGCAAAACTGAACAAATACAGACATCTCTAAGCAGTGTAAAGACCAAACCCACAGAGCTGCTTCAATGGGAGTCTGTGGGAAATATTCATCACATATTAATGTTACTCCTCTTAACTGCTGGAGAACTCATTCCCTACTGATTAAGTGACTTGATTCAGGGTGCTGCGAGAGTAGGTAATGTGGATGCTTCAAAGAATTTAAAAGAACTAGGTCACTCTTAAACCATTCTATTTCCCCAGCTTTTCCCCACTGCTTCTCATAGGCCAGCTACCCCTGTGGCTTGACCCTCCAGCTGCAGCCTCTGAGTACTGCTTGTTATATGCTCTATTCTTTCATATTACCCCATCTTCTCCAGCATGCTCTTTCCTTATGAAAACATTTTTTTTTGAAATCCTACTGCCTCCACAGATTTTTCTTACAGGACTACTCCAAAAAGAGAAAAAAACTTCCTTCCAACCCTGTCTCTAAACCTAGTTTCAAACGTACTTCATACTTGACCATGTTAGATTGTCAACAGTCTACATTTCTCCTATGTGCCTATATGGCTTCAGTATGTACTTATCTGAATCAGTGTCCGTCCATTCTTATTTAAAGTACCTAGAGAGCAGAGGCAGCACTTGTGTGAGTCTCTTTTATACAGGTAAGATTATTTATGTATTTGATATTATAATGACAATGGTGGAAGGAAACAAAGAATTCCCAATGTTAGATGTAGCAGATAGGTAGAATAATTTAATTAAAATCCATTCCAGCCCCCTTTCAGTTTGCATTCTTCTACTTCAGTGCCTTGAAAGCTGAAAACTACACTTTTCCAAATTCTTTTGCAGCTATAGTTCAGACATATGTTCCAGGTTCCAACAGAAGGCAGAAGCAAGCAACATGAAGAAATGGTTGTGTGTGGGAAGATAGGCTCTTCAAGCAAGCAGATGCTTTCACACTTTATGGACCCCAGAAAAGTATATTCTTAGAGTTAATCATTCCTGTGAGTGTAAACCTATCTTATGTAGAGTCTTTTAATTAGGTTACTTCAGTTAAGGGCCATTTGATTAGGCTACTTCAGTTGAGGCATGACCCTGAATGGGTCTTAATCCTCTTACTAGAGTCCTTTACAAGAGAACGAAATTCAGACAAAGCCACAAAGGAGGAAGCTGAAGGCAAGGAAACCCGGAAAAAAAGAGAGAGACCAGCAGATACCACCATGAGCCTTGCCACATGACAGAGGAGTCCAGGATAGCTGGCAGTTGGTCTTTGGGGAGAAAGCATCACCTGATGATGCCTTGATTTGTACAATTTCACAGCCTCAGAGCTGTAGGCTTGTAAGCTAATAAGTCCCCATTGTTAAAAGCCAAGCCATTTTTGGTATATTGACTTTGGCAGCTTTAGCAAATTAAAAAAAGGTTGAATCTTTCATGGTGGCTGTGACAGAACTTCTGGTGTCTGGTTCCAGAACAATCAGTGTTCAGTGGAGTTTAAAACTGCCATGGTGTTTGTTCTGGGTTGCTTTGTCTCTCCCCAAAAGATATGCTCAAATCTTAACACCTAATTCCATGAATGTGATCTTTTTTGGAAAAAGAGTTTTGAAGACAGGATGAGGTAAGATAAGGCCAAACTGGATTGGAGGGCTGAATTCCAATATGACTTGTGGTGTCCTTATAAGAAGAGGAATCTTGGACACACAGACAGACACAGAAGGGAATCCCATAGAAAGACAGAGACAAGAAAGATGACCATGTGGAGATGAGGCAGAGATTGGAGGGATGAATCTACAAACCAAGGAATGCCAAGGATCTCCAGCAAACACCAGATACTAGAGGAGGCAAGAATGAATTCTATCCTACAGGTTTCCAAGGGAGCATGGCTCTGCCGATACTCAATTTAGGACTTCCATTCCCCACAACTGAGAGACAATGAATTCCTGTTGTCTTAAACCACACAACTTGTGGTGATTTGTCACAGCAACCCTATAATACTAAGGCAGAAATGTATGAGAAAGATTCCAAATATGGCTGCATATTTTTTCAGACTGCATAGTTCTCCAGTCTTCCCAGAAATTCTATAACCCTCATATATTTTAATGGATCCCTTTCTGCTTTAAGTAGCCAGAGTGAATCATGAGGCTTGTAGCCAAAAACTATTACTAACGTTAGGCATCTGCTTTCTTTCTAGATAAGCAACCTATATGGCTCCTGTGTCACAACTGCATATGAGCTGAGAAATAAGAAAGAATCAAAGTTTCTAGGTACAGAGAAATAGTTTATATTGTAAGCCTTAGACCAAACTCAGCAACAAAACCTTTTTATCTAAAGGATTTTGAATATATATGAGTAAGAGGGCAGGGGTAAGGGGAGAGCAGTAGGAAAGATTTGGTCAGGGTTGCCTGGCCTAGATTCTGCTTCCTCTAGTTAATTAGGTTATAGCCTTGTTAATCCTGAATTGGTTCAAGAATCAAGAGCTCTGTGTTTATAAACAATTTCTTTCACAGAAGCACATTGATTAAAAGGCCCTACATATAAAAGGGCAGGGTTGTAGCCGGAATTTGGCAGTTTTCTCAATTTCGGGGGCACGAATCTGCCAAGAAGAGAGTTACTAGAAACGATGTGCCCCATTAGGACAAGAGACAACCCTTAAGACATCAGTGTTTGCTCCACGTAGCCCCTCACTTCTGTTAATCCTATACCATCACCTAAATAAATTTAAAAACTTGTATTACTAATCTGTAAACTACCTGGAATGCTGCCCTAGACTCCTGGATAAAATAAGGATACAAACTGTGGCCTAATCCAGAGGTGGGTAAACTTTCTCTGTAAGGGGCAAATGGAAAATATTTTAGGCCTTGTGGGCCAGATGGTCTTTGTCACATCCACTCAGCTCTGCCCTTGTAGCGTGAAGGCAGTCATAGATAATACATGAATGAATAAGCATGGCTATATTCCACTAAATTTTATTTGTGGACTTTGAAATTATAACTTCATGTAACTTTCACGTGTCACAAAATATTATTCTTCTTTTGACTTTTTTCAACCATTTAAAAATGTAAGTCATTCTCAGGTCATTGGCATACAAAAACAGGCAGTGGGACGGATTTGACCCACAGGTCACGGTTTGCTAACCCCTGGCCTAATGCATATGCAGGTAGCAGTTGAGTCCCTAGTATCTCAACTTTCACCCCCACAACTTAGCACATAGACGTTCATTCATTAGTTCTTCGTGAACGACGTGGTAAGTACTGCTGTGGACTGAATCATGTCCCCCACAAACAACATGTTCAAGTCCTCACCCCAGTCCTGGGGGTGTGAACCTATTTGTAAATAAGATCTTTGAAAATGTTATTATTAGTTAGTGTGGACTTATTTGTGAATAGGATCTTCAAATATCCTTTTCAGATTGAGGCCGAAATAAATCAGGGTGGGCCTTAATCCATATCACTGGAGTCTTTATAAGACAAAAGAAATGAACACAATCAGAGAAAGACCCAGAAGGAGACCGAGGAGTCAGAATGCCATATGATGGAGGTAGAGATGCAGCACAAAGAACCCAAAGGATTTCAGCAACCTAGCACCAGAATGCTACAGGCTGCAGGGGAAAGCATGGTCTGTCAAGACCTTGATTTTGGACTTCTAGCTTCTAAAACCATGAGACAATAAATTCCGTTGTTTAAGTCAACCAGTATATGGTATTTGTCACAGCAGCCCTGGCAAATTAAGACAGGTGTCAAAGAGCAGGAACAGAAAAGTTCTGTGGTAGATTAGAAGTAGAAAAGATTCCATCTGTTTGGGGGGATCAGCAAAGCCATTGGTGACTTCTGTGATTCTTCCAAGTGAAAGGCCCATCTGAGCTGAGTTTTTGAAAACCAAGCAGAATTTAGATAAATGTAAGTAGAGAGCGAAGAGTAACACAGACCCAAGAGTCAGCATGATTAAAGGTCTAAAGCACATATGGGACAGTAAATAGGTCAGTTTGGATGGAGCAATACAAAAAGATGGATATAAGATTGGAAATTTTACTTGGGGTCAGATCAGAAAGGCTTTAAATGAAGAGAAGTTTGTATGAAAACGCAAAAGCATTCGTAGATCAGGGGTAGAGTTTCTTATTATTGCTATTTTGCTTTTGTTTTTCTTTTTTTTTCTCAAATAGAAGAGCCCTGGGCACATTTTTAAGTAAAAGATCAAATGGAGAGAGTTTGGAGATAGCAGGGAAGGAGAATAACTGAGAAGACCTTCAGCTAACTATAACCCAAAAGGCCTAAAATAAAGTCAGATAATATATTTGGATACTTACAAGCACTAAGCATAAGGAAACTGTTTATACAGAAAATCATAGTTTGGGTTCAGTCAACAAAATAGTAATCTGTACTTTCCCAGTATGTTTTACTTAACGAAGACTCTCTTTTTAGCAGTTTAATATATGCTGCACAAACTGGTTATATAAGGCAAGGCACGAGGCTGGAGGGCTCCACTCCAATTTGACAACACCATCTTGTCTTCACACCACCTGTCACATCTATCAACATTTTAACTAATGTCAGAGTTCTTCTTTTGCTAATGAGCTGCTACACAGAGAAACATTTCTCTTCTCAGTCCGCCAGCTACAGTATAATGAGATAGAGTGAAAGGCGTGATCTTCCTCTCAGAAGCCCCCTCTTTGCTTTAGAAGACCATCACTGTTCTTTTTCTCTTTTGTCACAGACCCAAATTTAGTTATATGAGATGTGTTTTGCTTTGATGCAATAAATAACTCTCCTCTCTCTAAAGGTCACTCCCAAGGTTGAGGTTGGCAGTGATAATCTTATAGGTGAGTGAAATGGCTGCACTGTACCCCAAGCACTTTCCCCCACAAAAATTAAGTCTCTTGATCAAAAGAGGTACCTTTTCTTATATACCTCTCTCTTTAATAAAAAAAAATCAAGTGTTTATAGTTCTCCAATGTCCCTCAGCCATGCTTACAGTCAGTATGTTCTACCTGGAAATTATGCCCCTACCTCCCACCAGGTTAATTCCTCATCTTTCTCAGGAGTAAGCTCTGGCATCACCTCCTCACAAAGTCTTTCCTGAATGCTCAGGCTTGACGAGGTGCCCTTCTTTGGGCTTCTATTCTGTTTGTTCTCCCAATTGCCTCATTATATTGAAATGAGTGGCTTTGGTGTTTGTTTCTCAAATTAGATCATAATTTCCATATATGCAGAAAAGTTACATTGTTTATTTTTATCCCCAAAGCCTAGCATAGTGAACTGGAGTTGCCACAGAGATGATTCTGTCATAAACATGATGCCATGCCCATTTACCTGCAATCACTTAAACTGGTTTTCCCTTCATTAGCTAGCATTTCCTTACTTGAAGTCCCCAACTAAAGTAAAGTCAGATGAAATGACAATATTCTAGATATACAAAATCAAAAGACTTACTACATTAGTCTTTCCCAAACACTGGTCCCATGATGAGGTCACAGGACTCCATGTCCCTCCTGCTATACGAGCACTTAGACATTCATAAGGCACATTAGATATAAAAGACTCTGAGATGTCCTACAGTAAATACATTTGTCCTACTTATTTTAACTCAGTGTTTCCAAAATTAATGTGACCAAGCAATCCTCTCTTTTTTTGGGGGGGTGGGGGGGAGGGGAAGCGGTTGGATGGTGGGGAATGGGGTAGGTAAAGAAGCACAGCACCTCTTAATATCTCAAAGACCCAGTGCTCCTTAAAAAAATGTTTTGAGAAATACTGCAGTATTTATCAGTGCCATCAGTGCTAATAGAGCCACTCATAAGCATGCTGGGAAAATCAGAGATAGATTCTTCTTAAGAGACTCTTAGCACCTCTGACTTGTTTCCTTTATTTCTGAAGGAGACTTGTGATTTTAACTATAAGCATTTGAAAGAATGGTTATTTTAAAACACAAAAGCTGTTTAAGAGAAGAAAACCTTTTTGTGATTAATGTTTCCTACCACCACCTCACAGGAATTGTCCAAATATTTCTGAAAAACCGTGGGAAATAATTTTTTAATGGAAGCTCCTCACTCTTACCATTTGTAGTGAGACATCTTGAAACTTATTCATTTTGGGTAAAGGTTTATAGACTTGAAGTATTGTTAGATACACCCACGAAAACATTCACACTTTCAACAAAGCCATATTCTGCATAATCCCTATCCCATCTCATGGGCACAAAATCATGTATAGGTATACATACATACAGATCCTTTTATCTGCCTATCAGTTAGTTAGCAAGACTAAAATAAGCACCTAACAGTCTTTACTTTAGTATATCCAAGCCGTTGCCCTCTCTTTATCTTAAATTGGCATCTTCTGTAAAAATCATTCTTGAGACTATTACTGCTATCTGTAGTAGTGCTTCATAGATGGAAGAGATATATTTCCACTTTTATTACACGTAAGACTTATGTTAATCTAATGAATATTTACTAAGGCCTACTATTGGCAAGTGATTCTGTATGACCCTATGAGGACTACAAGTACACATTTTTTGTTTACCAACAATATAGACAGGTTGACATCATTCTATGCTTATGCCTAAAATGTGGTGTTTGACTCAGATTGTGTTGTTCAGTATGGAGATTGGGTGATGGCTGTGCTAATCAACAAATTCAATTTTCTGAACTAGAAAGAGATGGTATCAAAGCTTTATGGGAATTGTTTATATAATCTCTTCTAATTCAATAAGATAGTCTCAAAGACCTTCTTAAGACAATGGGATAAACTGAACAATTATGAGGTAATTATGCATATACATACCTTAAAGTTTTAAGTTAAACTCATTTTCCAACCTTACAACAATATCCTGGAATTTCTAAAGATATCTATGTCAATAAATTCAAATTCAACAGCCAAGTACAACAGTCTTTTCTGACTCCTAAACTACATTAGGCCTTTTATAACACCCTACACTTACCCATTCATAAAACTCACAACAACACACAATTGTTGTTACTTCTTTTCTTTTTTTTTTTTTTTGCTAGCATTTATGCTATGTAAGTCTTATTCAATTCTCAGTGCCTACCTCTTTTCTTACCACATAGAAGATATGGAATAAATCTTTGTGGAATGTAAACCACTGAATGGATTGGGAAAGAGTGTAAACTACAACGTAAATTATAATCCGTGCTGTGTAGCAGTGCTCCAAAATGTATTCACCAAATGCAATGAATGTACCATAATAATGAAAGAAGTTGTTGATTGTGGGAAAAGTGGGGGGGTGTGGGGAGTGGGGCATATGGGAATCTCCTATATTTTTTAATGTAACATTTTGTGTGATCTGTGTATCTTTTAAAAATAAATAAAAAAGTAGTTTAAAAAAATCTTTGTGGAATGAATGAATATTTTCTATGTGTCAAACATTGCCTTCTCTCTTACAGAGCTAAACTGTGAGACATTTTTGCCTAGCGTATCTTTTAATTTCACTGAATTGACATTTAGGATTTCACATTTCTATGCTCGTACTGCCCTCCTACAATAAGTCTCTCGAGGTCAACTCTTAACTTGCCTTTTATTCACATCATTGGACATCCTGCCTAGTGCTTAGAAGGTAAATGAATAGTTTGAGTGAAGGGATGGATGGAGTGACATTTACAATCTTGTGAGGTAGACAGACAACACAAATAAATCTAATACAAAGAAAACAATGACAATGCCATTATAGTGTTAGCAGAAGACATCATTGAATGTTACAATAGAAATAAAAAATGCTAAGCAAGTACAGGGACTAGTGAGATTGATGTAGATTAAGCAGGAGAGATGTATTCAGAACTAGTAAGAAAGCAATATTCTAATGATATTGTTAAAGAATTTAAATGACAGTAGAAGGAATATGGGATGGAATTTTCCCTATTGTCTAGTATTATCAGATAAGACCACAAAACTATGAACACTGGGTAATAAACATGCTGCATTTTAAAGTGTGGTGCTGTATACATTGATGTAAAACTTATTCAGAGACAACCAAACTAGTCTTTTGACTTTCACCATCAACAGCTTATATAATAGACGACTAGAAATTTATTGAGAATATTCTTTGATGGGAGGGAATTAATAAAAGTAGAGAGTGCTATGACATTTTCTCTCTTAGCCTACACCAATCTGAGGCCAAGTGAAGGAGTCCACAAGAGAACTTCAGAAGACCTGGACTTTCCTGCTAGAGAAAGGACTTTATTCTCAAACCTTAGCCAGGGGCTTGCTTAGAGAAAAGAACTGGTAGGACTTCCCAGGGCTGCTAACAAAGCAGAAGTCAAAAGAGGTCTAGGGAAAGCTTCAGACATGTCTCTAGGAGTCTGGAGGCCACATGATGAAGACAAGCTGGTTCGTGTTTGGAGCTGCCTAGAGGTGCCAGTGTGGGCAAGGCAAGAAAAGGGGAGTAGGGGTTAACCAGGGGCTCCCATTTGAAGTACAGTTTCCCTGGGCCAAATGAATGCTAAAGAAAGAAGCCTGGCTACAGTCATCTCTAATAGACCCTACCCATGAGGGATCCTTGCTGTGGAGAGGAGACCTGAGGAAAAAGATGCAGAAGGTCTATGATGGGAAGGTAAGAACTGAGAGGATCAGCATCTCCTCAGGCGTGGGATAGTACAAGGCAGAGGGCCAGACAGAGTCTTTCAAAGAGATGCAAATGTGCCCCTGATGATAAACTTAATGTTTAGACGTGACCATGACAGGGCATTCCACTTCCAAGAGAGCTGCAGTCTTACCCCTTTCCTCTCTTCTTTGTTCTCCACGTGAATCCTGGAGGCTCCAAAGGGGAAAAGAGAATTTTGATCAAGAAAAATGAAAGGCTATGTCCCCCTTCTCCACCACTGGAGAACAGAGGAGGGGAGATGTTTGAATTAAATAGAAAATGGAGGTTTGGAGGTATATTGGAATGGAAACAATAATACTGAAAACAAGGTTTTTCTAATGCCCCCAAAGTAACAGAAAGCAATGGAATCTGCCAAAAATAACAAAAAGTATGTTGGCGATAGTGGGAAAAAAATTAAAGCTATTACCTAATGGTTAAAGTCCGTCTAATAAATTATTTATTAGAGGGTGAGTAGTTCGGATTTTATTCTGTTTGTGATGGAAAGTCAAGTTTGCTTTTAAGGAAAGAAATGATATAAACTGATGTGTGCTTTAAAGATAAGCTTTATGACAATATGTGGGTTATTCAAACAATGGCTACTTGCTACTTACTATGTCAGAGCTTCATAGACTTCAACTATACAATTATATTTTCCCACAGGGTAAAAGTAAGATGGCATTGTGGAAATGAAATATATTCTTTTCCCTTCACACTAATTCCAAAAACAGGGTAGGATGAAAAGACCTTACTAAATGATTAAAAATGCCCAGAAAAAAATATTAAACGTGCCACTGAACTTTAAGGTACTCAATGAACATATCTGTTTTAAGATGTGGAAAACCTACCTTTCAGAATATAGAGCATCTCTCTTTTTTATTCATTTGTCTCTGAATCCTGGAAGTGCTTTGTACTTGAAAGTATCTCTTGAGAAGGTGCTTTAGCGGGTGCACATTGGCAAAGACCAGGTGAATCCATAGATTGACTTATGCAGCAGCTCCCTTCCCCCCGAGGCCCCTGCTCTCTGCTTCAGGAGCCTCGCATGCAGAACAGAGGACTGTGGATAGTAAGTAGACTCTTTGGTTCTGTTCACCAGTGTATGAAGATATAAAAATAAAACTTAGACAAGGCAATAGGGAATTTGATATATTTAGATGGTCACAAGCTGAATTTTGCTCGTCACTGCTATAAAGAGGTGAGGAAAAGCTTTTTTAAAAACTGTTTTTAAGATGCAAGGTGTAGGGAGTTAAGATCATCCCTATAACTTGCTAAAACTGATTCTAACAATATACAGTGCCACTTTTAATCTGTTGGACTCTTATGCAACCCCACCATCACTGGCAATGAGAGCTGGGTCAGGACCGATAAACTTTCTTCCAAACCTGTATCTGCAAGGCCTGCACAAGCCCCCGCCTCCCCAGGCGCCAATACTCCCAAGCCTCTTCATTCCACCTAAAGCCATCTCAACCTCAGGCTCAGGGCCCACCTTTAGGGGTCTCTTCTTATTTTTTCTCTTATTCAAGACTCATTTGGTACGAACCACAGTCTCTCCCTATTTTATCTTGAATTCTCTATGCCAAGAGAAAGAAACTGTCTGAATAACACTATGTAAACTATGATAGAACCATTCTCAATAATCCAATACAGTCAAAACAATCAGCTGTGAAGGTCAGGGCACAATATCTTATGTTTCTAGGTGTCTGGAAATCATGCTGCCATTCGCATCTACCAGTGGACAATTCAACGGAGAGTTGTAGTTCAAATGACTCGAAAAGGAGTCAATGCAAAACCAGGATTCTGGATTTGGCTCCATTATCCTAAAGACTTTCTATATCAATATCCCAAACAACATGCGTACAGGACGTGGTGAGACTTGGTATTCATTTCTGTCTGAACACCTTCTTGGTTTTTAGTTTACTGCCTTGCTCTAACCTATGGCACCTGAATACATTCAGGCTTTTCAAGTCAGACGCAAGGCAGGCAAAAACCATGAATTAATAAGAACCACAAAGGAGGCCAGAAGAATAGCTGTAAGAATACCAAGGAGCCCTGGATACCAAGTAAACCTTCTGTTTAAGCCCCACGTACACTTCTTGCTGGAATAATCAACAGTAACAAGCCCTAGCCTACCAGGGAAGAAGCCACAACATCTGGAAATCTCTGACATAGATCGCATGCCTAACTTGAATTTGCCACATCATGGGATGGTGTAATAGAAACAGGCATTTATTGCCCCTACATCCAATTAATTAAAAAAGGTATCTTTATGAAAGTCTGTCACTTATCCCCTCAATTGTATACTCTAAAGATAAGTGAATATGACATATGAAAAGCTCAGAGCATATATATAGAAAGAGGGACTCTGTACATTTTATTCTAGCATTAGGTGAAATACAAAATAACAAGAAATCAGATACCGGTATCATTTCCTGTGGTAATGACCTTAAGTTCAACATGATAGTAGTCAAACCACTGAATCTGAGGATATACTAGATTTTGATAGTGTTTTGATTATAGACGTGTAAGTGCATTTCTATAATGCCCTGCCATTATGGTACTTACATTCAAGGTGCGAAACACAACAAACATAACAAAGAAGTATGACAACGTTAGACTGTGAAACCTGCTATGGAACTAATTAAAAAGGACAATGTGGTAAGAAGGAAATATGCCCCTGAGAAAGTGACATTATAGCTGACAGTGAAAGAAGGGGTTTTGACTTTGTTTCCTGAGAATCCCATAGTGCCTAGAAAGTGGTACCTGGTAAATAATAAGTGTGTGTTGAATGAATGAATGACAGGACAAATAAAGAGACAGATCTATATATGCTAAAATGTGCATGAGACTTGATCCTGTATTTTCTTTTCTATGAATGACATTAGTGGGACAATTGGTAAAATTGGAATAAAGTCTGTTGATTACATAATTAAAACAAATTGTGCCTGAGATCAGAAGGGCTGGCATACTGAGTTGAGTATCACTTCTAGGTATTAGAGAAATAGAGAAGGCTGCAGTGGCTTCAGCATAATGAGCAAAGGAAAAGGTGGCAGGAGATGATGTAGGAGGGGAAGGCAGGGGCCGGATCATCTTTCTTGTTAGACGCTAACACCTGGACTTATCAGCAACACTTATTTATAAACAATCTTGTCAAGCCACCTCTGCAGATGGCTAACCTAAATTTGCCTCCAAACTCTGAGAGTGCCTCTTCTCCTTTTTTCAGTTTCTTCTACACATTGAGATTCCTTCCCACATGAGGGTCTTCACATAAGCTCCAGCATCTGCCTGCAGAGCCCTCCCCCAGTCTTTGTCTACCTACCCCTCACTCGTCCCTCAGCTTCCCTCTTACATTTTGCTTTCTCAGGGATCCCTTCTCCCCAAACCTAAATCATGTGGCTCTGTGACAACCCCTCACTGCACCCATTGCTTTTCCTTCTTCACAGTTATGCCTATTTTTAAATTTGTAGAATATTGTCTGTCTCCCAACTAGACTGTAAACTCAACGAGAGCAGGGATCATGTCAATTTGCTCCTCATCTTTGGACATGGTATGAACTCTGTAAATATTTCCTGAATGAATAAACTAACTCCAACTCTGACTTATATAAAAAGACTAGAGGGAACATCTTGAAGTACTCTCCCACTCTGGGGATTCAGCAGCAGTTAACTGGATAGTCTCCAACCTTAGAACGACATTTTCTAGAATAAGGCAAATGTGCTTGGCTCTTTTCCTGACTTGGGCAGCATGTGACCTTGGGCAAATCATTTAACCTTGCCTGTGCATGGGGGCAGGGGGAGGGGAGGAGGAGGGATGGATAGCCTCCTCCACTGCAGGAAGGGGTGGGAAGAGAATGAGGAGGGAAGCTGGGAAAAAGAACTGCCTAAAGTTGTCTGGAATGTTTTAGTAGCATGTCCTCTATATCTCCAAAGGATAACCACGAAACATAGAGGCTTATTTGTGCATGGAGGCCATTTTAGGATGTCGGTTTTCTGTTTGAGAGCAAAACGAAAAGAGCAATTGCATGGGAAGGACGGTCTTTGGTTGAGATAAAGGTCAGCCATGGAGAGAAAGTATGCATTCACGATTTAATCATTGCTTATCAGGATAATAGTTTTTAATTAAATCTTTAAAATTGAGAGGGATAGATAGAGAAGCATTTTACATGTGTATTTTTTTTCTGACATCAATACCGCCATTGATGAGCAGACCCAATTTCGTTTCAGTCTGAGAGAGTAGACAATGGTCAGTTTTCCTCCAGCTGGCTTATTTTACAAGCATTAATGAACAATTAACCAACACTGGCACTCTTTCCATCTGTAATCCTGTAGTAGGATCACTAATCTCTACCACTAGCAGCTAATGATGAAGGTCTCTTAAGCTTTACTTTTTATCTCAGCCAGTTCTTAATACTTGCATAAGTATGCCTTCTGAGGAGGGGGCCCCCTACTGCTATGCAACCCGAGAACAAAAGCCCAGAGACATTTTTGAAGGGGTTTCTGTTCAATAACACTTCTATGCTTATGTTTGCTTTCCTCCTACAACAAACACCAGTGATCAGCAGAGGGCTCTGGGGGTCACGAAGGGCTCTGTGTTTCCATACTTCTTCTAATACTTATAAGAATGTGTTCAGACCGCATTATACATACCCCTCCTGCCAAACTGCATAGGCAGACACCCTATAGGGGAGAGGGAAATGTGGACCAAATAGAATCAAACAGTATTTTTCTCCATGAGTCAGCTTTGATTTGGTATTGAATAACATTACATTTGAAAAAGCACTGTCATTAAAAATGTATATGGGAGAGGCTGATTTTATCTAGAAAACCCCACACAGGATAGAGCTCCATTTCTCTGAATTTAATACAACTTATATTTAATTGTCTCTCTCTAGTGGGGCAGAAACCAATCCACCATTTCATTGGAACTCCTCTGTAGGGTCAAGATTTTAAAGAAAATGCAGGGTCAAGAAAAAAAAGAAAAATCCAACTGTAGAGTGCCACCAATGTAGGATAAGAGCTTAGCAGAAATGGCAGAGCTTACATTCCAAACTACTTTTCAGACTCTTACAACTTGCTGGGAATATTATTATTTCAGGGAAAATTGCACTCAAGACTTGAATCCCAGATTAACTTCTTAGAAAAGGTTTTGTGAACACAAATCTTGCTGCCCTTCTGAGACAGAAGGACAATGGGAGGAAACCATGACAGCAGTTGTCAGTTTCTGTATTTATTGTTTTTGCATCCAAATTCAAAGACAAAGCAAACAACAGCACATGTCCGTTCAGGGCTAAAACTACTAACTTGGCACTTCCTATAGGTCTGGGCCCTTGGAAGACCGTAGCAAATTATAAACACTGTTCATCTGGACACAGCAAAACTACCAGGCAGACACTGAGGGTGAGCTGGTCAGGAGTAGCAAAGCTCTGTAATGAGCATGAAGGGGATGACGATGAGGTGAGGAAATCTGCTGTGTGAAGAGGAGGAAGGCAGAAAGGAAGATGAATAGAGCAATCTGACGCTCATCACTCATTTCTTGGACTTTAACCTTCCCAGTGTGCTAACTACGCACTTCACCTACAAGGAACCACAATTTAGGGTCTCAAAGATGTACGATGTTTTATAAAAATAAGTTAAACCATTCTTCTACTCTCAACTGAAATGAAATGGATCTTTTTCATAAGCCAACTCAACTCACTTTTTTATGTATCCATTTGGAAAGTAAAGCAAAACAAAACAAAAAACTACTTTCTCCGTCTAATGTTCAGAGCTGCCTGAAATGGAAAAAGGGGTTTCATGGACAGAGCCCTGAACTGAAAAGTTTGGAAGTTGAATTCTATTCACACATAGCTACTGACCCCTTATGTGATCTTCTACAAGTCACTTAACCTCTCTGCCCTTCAGCTTCCTCATTCATTCCACAGAGACAATGCTACCTGCCCCTCCCTACCTCTGTGGAGCTGTGAGAGTGAATGAGCCACAGTCTGCAAAGCATTTGAAAACACCACCAGTCAGTGCATGGCTCAAACAGGGGAAAACATTGTGAAACGCCTGCAGTATTTTAACACACACAATGAAAATAAATATAGATTATAGATAGGAAAACATGAAGGTCAGGGACATTTGCCACTGGAAATTTAGTAGTCCTGTGCTTTGAAAGCCAGTCTCAGTGACAAGATGTTTACTTGATTTGTTCTTTATGAATCACTGCACTGAGCTAATTAATTTGAGTGTTTGGACAGGAGTAGTAAAGTTTAAAAGGGGGTGAAGTTGTGGTACCCTGAAACTCTCAGATTGCTGTGTATTAATTCCCAACTAAGAAGAATCAGTTCAAGATTATCTACTAATCTCACTCTCAGAAATGTATTGTCTTTTCTAACCCACGAATACACTGTACTCATTTCTACTCCTTATTTTCCACATATTGTATCCCAACTTCTGCCTTCTACCAATTTAATTTCCACCTCTTTTTCAAGTTTCACTACCTCCTCCATTGAGTATTCAATAACAATCCCAGCCCACACCGACCCCCATAAATATCTCATACAATACTATATATAAGCTAAAAGTTCAATAAACACATAGCATGATGTGGTGAAAAGCAACTTGCATAAACAATCAGTTCATTAAATACACCAACAATTCCTTGCCTCGGGACCTTTGCACAAGCTGTCCCTTATTCCAGGCACCTGTTCTCTTCTCTGTCTCAGCTTGAGTTTAATCTAGTCATAGAGACCTACACTGATCACCCAATATAAAGCAACCCTTCAACTTGCTAGTCTCATATGTACAGACCTTCCTTCACAGCAGTTATCACAATTTGTAATTACATGTTTCGTCATTTCTCTTTTTACTTTATTATCTGTCTTCACTACTAGAGAGTAAGCATCCTTTACCTTTAAGACAAGAAGTATATCTCTTTTGTTAACCACTGTTCACTAATTGTTTGTTGAATTAATTAATCAATGATGTCCACCTAATTTCCTGTTAGCCATGTCTTCCCTAAGGTAGAAAGTTCTCTTTGTGCCAATGTCACAACTCTCTTATCAAGATCCCCCAAAAGCAGCCCAATATTTTCAGTATCTGATAGTACTTCTGGTGTTGTTTCCTTAATTAAACACACTCTCAATTTCTTATCTCCTGGGCTCTCAAATTTGGGGCAAAAACCTATAGGCTGGGAGGAGGAAAATGAAATAACACCATGTCCAAAGGATCCCATCCCACAGAAAATTAGCCCGTGCGCAGGACAGAGCCCAGGCATTTCACTGTCTGCCAGTAGGGACCAGTGTCCTGCTCACCCAGGGCCTTTCCTGAGAAACTGGAAGTGCCTTGGCTCTGTCCTTTTTATTCCCTTGCCTTGATTTTGGAACCATTCGTTCCAATCTACTTTTTCTTGATTCCCAGGAAAGCCATCAAGTTTTCAATAAATAGCACCCCTTCCACCTCAGATTCCCCAAGGTGGACAGAGATTGCTGCCTGCTCAGGGACCCATGATGCACAGTAATATATTAGCAGCCCCGTCTCACCAGGTGAATATAACACCTAAAGAAATAAGAGCTTTGTGCAACCTGGTAACTGCTATTCAAATGTTAGCGTTTTTTTCTGTGACAACAATGCTGCAAGGATGGTGGTCGCATTAGATCTACATGGCTAAACAGCTACTGTGATCCCACCACCTTAAACAATCCTTAGAAACAGATATGGTGAAAAAATAGCATCAGTGTTTTGGGTAGAAGCAACAGAAAGCTCAACTAAAGGATGCTTAGACATAGCAAGAAATCCTGAGGTAGGAAGTCTCCAGGATTAGTTAATTCAGAGACTCAATTAGTTCATCGAGGTCTCAAGTTTTTGTTTCTGCTCTTCTACTTTTAATATGTTGACCACCAACCTTCAGGGCCACATTTTTGTAGGTATCACATCCTCACGTACCAATATCCAGAAATCCCCAGCTAATTTTCTTTCCTATTTCATTGTCTAGAACTAGGTTAAATAGGCAACCCTAGGGAAGTAGACTTGGCTCAGTGGTTAGGGCGTCCATCTACCACATGGGAGGTCCGCGGTTCAAACCCCGGGCCTCCTTGACCTGTGTGGAGCTGGCCCACATGCAGCGCAGATGCACACAAGGAGTGCCGTGCCACGCAGGGGTGTCCCCTGCATAGGGGAGCCCCACGCACGAGGAGTGCACCCCGTAAGGAGAGCCACCCAGCGTGAAAGAAAGTGCAGCCTGCCCAGGAATGGTGCCACACACATGGAGAGCTGACACAACAAGATGACGCAACAAAAAGAAACACAGATTCCTGTGCCGCTGACAACAACAGAAGCAGACAAAGAAGAACACGCAGCAGATAGACACAGAGAACAGACAACTGGGGCGGGGGAGAGGGGAAAGGGGAAGAGGAGAGAAATAAAAAATAAATAAATCTTTAAAAAAAAATAGGCAACCCTAAACAAATCACTTACTTGGGAATGGATTTATCACAACTGACCATGAACCAATCAATAAAAACCCCACTCGAACTGGAGGTAACTTCAGCCAATGCATATGAAAAATGGAGCGCTGCACAAAATCAGAAGTGCAGAGATTCACTGCGGGTAGGCAGTGAGCGGTCTATTGACAGTGACATATTGAAGGAAACTGAGATCTTAATTGTCCACCAAGCCAAAGATTATTTAGACACATTCATGTCCCTGAAACATTTCCTTGGAAATGGATGTATTTTGAAGCTACACACACTTTCCTCGGGTACCACTCTTGCCCTAAAACTGGCCAAAAATTTTGCTTCTCCTATAGACCTGGAAAACTGTTGTGACTCTAGTTAAGAAAGGAATAGCTGCCAGCTGCTAAGTAATGGGGTGACTAGATTATGCATGGAGAAGATTCAGTTACAGACAGACATCAAATAAAATAAAAATAAATTTAAAACACCCGCTACTGGTAGTTTCCCTGCTCTTATATTGTCAGGTGGTCAAAAGCCCTAGGACTCTTACCTTATTTCACCCAATCTGCACATTAACCAGCCAAAATACATATCTTCATATAATGCTCACTGGGAATTGAAACATTTTTAAATGCACATCTAATCTTGTCAATTCACAGCTTAAAAACCCTTCAGTGGTTCCTGATTATGCTTGGGATTAAGTCCAACTCCTAAATGTGGACCCTGCTCACCTCTGCAATCTCCTTCTTGCCACCCTTCCTCTCCCAACTCCCTTTCCTTGCCCACCTACCCACTCTAACCTTTGGCTTCATTGAACTAGTTATACTTCCAAGCCCCTGTCCTGCTTCCTTTACCTTCCAGGTCTTTGCACAAGGTGTTTCCACTGCAAAGCTTTTCTCTGCCTCTGCCTGCAGAAATTCTATTCCTTCTTTTGCTTACACAGTTCCTCATCTAAGAAGTCTCCCCTAATCCCCTAAGACTGGACCATCCCAACACCCTGGACTCTACTTCTTTATGTCAATAATCACTGCATACTCTCATTGTCTATTCCTTAATGACAGGAACAGTCTTCTATAATCCCAGCTCCAAGCATGGTGGCTGGCAGACAACAGGTGCTCAGTAAGTGATTGTTGGATGAATAAATAAATGAATTTGCATCTAGAAGGGCCTAGAGTGCATAGCATTATGTTGCCTCATAGATCTTCTCTGGGACACCGGGTTCTAGGTAGCAGTCAGCCCTGTATTGTGCCGATAAGCCATATCAAATGTACTGTTTAAGTCTCAGTTACCAGCTCTGCGGATTAGCTGATTTCCTTTTGCAGCCCAGAATCCTTATAGGCTACCTCCCCTTACTACTCCACTGGGTAAATTCCACTGCTTCCATATAAATTAGAGCAACACTTACATCTATTAGCACATCTACCAAAAGTTCACCTAATGACTTCTAAATAACAAAGAAAAAGAATCTGGATAAGCTAGGGTAAGCCATCTTCTATTATGTAACATCAAGTTCAACTAACAACCAATATGGGACTTTCACCTATATTCTTACTTACTCCTCCCAAAAACCTTGTGAATTGGAGAGGCATTGACCACTCTCATTTACAGATGAGAAAAAACTGGAGCTCAGGAAGTTTGGAGACAGACCTATAAGTTCAAAGTAGGTCTGTTTCTGAAACCTAGCTGTCACATCCATTATATTTGTATCTAAGTTATAGCAATACAATCATTACATATAGCATATAGTACATATTACATATAGCAATACAATCATTGCATATTTACCTTAAAAATTGTTATAATATTTGGAAAAAAGTTTAATGGAAATAAATGAAATGTTCAAAAGTAAGGTATGGGTTAAATAAATTATGATATATATATATATATACTATGGCTATAAAATAGCCATTTACAATGATCATGCTGTAAAATACCTAATGATGTGGAGACATGTTCATAAGATATTGGTAGGTGGAGCAGATTATTTAAAAACTAGACAAAAGTGTGACCCCAATTTATAATATATAGAGAGACATGCCTAGGAAAAGAACTTGAATATTATATGCAAAAATGTTAGCAGTGTTTATTTCTAGAGTGTAAGAAAGCGGACAATTTTAACTTTATTCTTTGGGCTTTTATCTGGTTTCCAAATTTTGTGTAATGAATATATATTACTTTGACAATCAGAAAAAAATTACTCAAAAGTTGAAGCACACAAATATATTGTGAATGCAACCATAAAAATATGCAAATCAATGTTCCTGTCTCTTCAAAAACAGTCTCACCTTAAGCCTCAATTCCTATAGCCCCGCCCCCACCAATTCTCTACCCACACTCATATTCAAAGAAGTGCGTTAGCAGCACTTAACCTCTAGCTGTGGTACCATAGAGAATATCAGCTTAAGAAAAATCAGGGCCTAGAATTTAACAACTCTATGTTTCCAAATTTGACAGAGAAGGTAGTACCTTGTTATACCTTTCTTATGGTAAGTATCATACTATTCTTTGACTTATAGCTACTAGATTGCTTCTAGATTATAGCTGCTCTAAAGTCAGAGACCACAACTTAGTTACCTTTGTATTTGCTGAGGCATATAGTGATGTGGGCTATGGGTGGAAGGCTCTTTGTCTCTTCAGAGATAACTAAGTTGTTTGACTTGTGGGTGTGGAACGGTAAGAGGCTGCAGTCCTGCCCCTAGGAACAGTGGCAGCGGCTCCAGTCCCAGGAAATGTTTAACAATGCAAGGGCTATAAACTTTAAGTATTTAGGGGAAATGCAAAAAGTAAATATGCTAAAAGCTTATCTAGACTATTTGGAGTCCATGCTAAAAGCTTACCTAAGATGTGGAAGAGATATATGCTAATTGAAGCCTATTGAGAACTGAAACAAAGGGACCATTTGGCCTTTCCTCTCTGTATAAAAGACGTTTGAAAATCTTGTTCGGGGCTCGGGATTCAAACAGAAGTTCCCGAGTCCGGCCGGCCATCAATAAACCATTTTTCCTTCTCAAAATCATTCCTGAGTCCTGGCCTCTCTATACTCAAATAATTGAGCTTCTTTCTAATTCCACAACAATAGCACAATGCCTTGAACGTAGTAGGTGCTCAGTAAATACACTTAAATTAAATACAAGTGATCAATCAATTAATAAAATAGGTTATTGATTAATAAACCAACTGATTTTTAAGCAACCATATGCCCCAGAAACTGTGCTAGGTCCTGTGTTAAGAAACAAAAGATCATTAAAAAGTGGTCCTGCTTTCAAGGAACTTTTGACCTGATGAGGAAGGCAAAGCGATTGCATATAAGTCAAATAAGTGTTAAATTGTGCCATAGTCCTAGAGCTAAAATAGAAATTCAGAAAAAAGAAAGAAGAGCATAGACAAGAATACAAAGCAAAGGTTTTCTGCTTCCAACTCTAAAATAGCATCTCCCTTCTAACTGCAGACCAAGTCCTCAAGGTCTGCCCATTTGTCTTGCCCTACTCCAACCCAGTCAATCTGGCATGTTTGCTCCATCCAGTTCAACCCATTTAGCTAACCAATCTATTGACCCCATATACAAAATGGTTCCCACACAAAATATACTATACTTACTTAGTAAAAGCATAAAAAAGGAGCAGATGAGAATTAATGTACAAGATATACAGAGAAGAGATCTAAAAGATCTTTAAAGGACCTTGAAAGACTATGGGATCTCCAAGAATGTTGGAACCAAAGCCAAGTAAAATCAGACATCATCACCATGATGTGAAAGAAGAGATAGCTTGGAAATCAGGAAATCTGAGTTCTAATCTTGAATTTGCTACCAGTTAGTTGCCAACTAGTTGGTTGTGAATTTTTTAATATTTTAAATAAGTGTTTAGATTATCTCAAGATTTTATGACAATCTATATACTCAAATCAGCTTCTGCTTTGTAGCACTCCTTTTCTGAAAATGTTTCTTTTTTCCCTTCCCTTCATTCACTCACCTAACCAGCCTTCAATTCCACAAATAGGAGACATCAGTCTACAAGGAAAAATAAAATGCATATATACATAATAATCAAAATGAAGTGAAAGGTGTTAATTGCCTTGTGAGAGGTGAAGATGAATTACTATGAGACATATTCTAGCCAGGAGAGATCAATAATAACTCCATCAACAAGAAATACTATGATCTGGAACATGAGGGAAAAACAGCATTATCAAAGCTAAAGTTGGAAAAACTAATGTGTATTCAGAAAAGAGCTAGAATAGTTCAACTGGCTAAGGGGACAGGTGTTTTGGAGTTAAAGATAGAAATGAAAACTGGGAACAGAAGGTGCAGGGAATTAGGCTGAACTATAGGGATAATAGGGAGCCAATGAAAGCTTCTAAGGAGAGAAGTGACAGGCTACCACACATATTTCAACTGCATGTGCTGAATAAGAGATATGCCCACCAAGTGAATTTACCTATTCAGAATTGGCATGTTTTATAAGTATAACCTCCAAGGAGTAACTTTAATTTTCATTTCCATTGTCTACCTTCCCTTTTGAAAGGAATTGTATTGCTTTTGCTGTGGTACTA
The DNA here is from genome assembly GCF_030445035.2 of Dasypus novemcinctus. Taxonomy (NCBI): domain Eukaryota; kingdom Metazoa; phylum Chordata; class Mammalia; order Cingulata; family Dasypodidae; genus Dasypus; species Dasypus novemcinctus. Next base: position 35,820,387 of record NC_080681.1, on the reverse strand, counting down.
CCAGAATGTTCCCACTCTATCTTGGCTTGTGTCATGCCATCAACCTAAAAATAGATGCTAATTAACAAGGTTATTTCTAACTTACATTGTTAAAAGAGAGGAAAACAGTGATGAAACACATATAGAGTATCAAATTAAGGATGGAACTAAATTCTAGTTCAAAATTCCCACCTCAGAGATATTCAATTCACTAAATAGTCTTTTTTTTCCCCCTAAATCAGATAGTCATTATCCAAATTTCCTATCCCTGATGTGATAATATAGTGTGATGAGACATGCCCCAACAGAACACAAATTGACTTTGGGAGCCTAGATGCTATGTGGAGTGTGTGAATAGTAAAGCAAATATCTCACTCTATTATCTGTTGTCTCTGAACCAACAGATTACATGGTTCACTGACTAGCTGAATAACTTTTAGACAGTTTGCTCATGTCTATTTACACATATTCCACAGAAATATATTAACAACTGAGGAACAGTTGTAAAAATTATATAGCAAGAAGGATAGATGAGAGCGACAATCTCTCTGTGTACATTTCTGCAGAGAGGAAGGTTTTTCAAGGTAAAGGAAATGGGGAAAAACACAGATATATACATGTATATGTTGCTGCTACTACAGAGTGTGAATTCCATACAGTAATAGAGGCAGCACATCATGTAATCTCCTGGAAGCTCCTTATATCTATCTGGGATAGTGTTATAATATCTGTCTTTATAGCAATGAGTTTAAGATTTGTATTTGTGCTCTAAAATATTCTACTGAACAATTGTATTTTTTAATAAGAAATCTACTGTTCACATTCATTTGATAGCCATCATAGTAATGAAAGTTTTCTTGTGTACACTTTTACTTAAATATTAAAATGTTTATTCTCAAATCAGAACACAATTTTAATCAACCCTCCAAGTCACACATATCTCACATAAAAAGATATCATTAACAGATATAAGAAGATTCTCCTATCTGTTACAATAACACTGGTCTCTAAGTAGTTTGCTTTAAAAATTAGTAGTAGTATTACATAAAACTGCTTATCACTAAACAGAATTTTCCTTTATATTAAACAATGGATGATTAGATGACACTGGCATTACGTTGCCCTCATATTCAGTAGCAAAAAGGCTCACAGATATTTAAGTTTGAAAAACTACGTTCTATATCTCCCTTCAAAGGCTCAAGTATACCATTCCCTCCTTTTAGAAGCACTGTCTTCCTTGATTCCCCATTTGCCTGCTGCCCTCCTCTCTGGCAGCCTTTCTCAATCTACTTTCTAGCTTATCCTCTAAAGGCCATGAAATAGAGTTCTTCAAGGCTCAGTCTCTGACCTTTTGCTTTCTAGTCTCTGTCACTAACTAAATTTACCCATTTCCACTGCTGCCTCTTAAATATATATCCTACATCAGCTGACATCTAAATATGCCTTTGCTTGGAGGGTCAGACACAGATATATATTTGCCTACTGACAGCTCCACTTAAACATCTCATCCAATTCAACGTGTCTAAAATCATCCCCCCAAAGCCCTACCCTGGCCCGCACACCTTCAATTCTCTATTCCAGGATGGCATCATCATCCTTCCAGCTGGACAAGCCTGAAGAACTTTAATCAATGTCTTTAGCACCTCAACCTTTTTTACAATATCCAGTCTATCTCACGCACTGATGATTTTTATTCTTTCATTTCCGTCCACTTCTGACTATTGCCACCACCAGTGCCTCTGTAGTCTACCTCTTACCTGGATTTCTGCAGTAGCCTCACGACTGGTTTCCCCATACCCATTCTGGCTCAATGCTTTCTCTGTAGTGTAATAAAAATACTTTTCAGATGCAAATCTCACGCACTCAGAACTCTTCAAATGCTTCCCATGGCTCATAGGATAGAAACTAAAATCCTGCAAATGATTTTGATTGATCTTGTCCCTGCCTCTCTCTCCAGCCTTATCTCATGCCCCACTTGCAGCTCTCCAGCCCAGCCTTCTTTCAATTACTTAAACCTGTCATGGCCCCATTGCTTAGAAGCTCTGTATGTACTGTTCTCTCTGCCTAGACTACTACCTCCACCTTTGTCCTTTCATTTTCTTTATTTCTATTCATCCTTCAGCTCAAGCATCACCTTCCACAGGAAAACTTTGCCTGACCATCTCCCCTTCCCCTGACCCCATGCCAGCAAATTCAGTGTCCCTCCTTAAGCACACTGAGAGCTCCCTGTGTCACCTTCTTAGAACTCATTGAGGTCAGTAATTATATACTTATCTGTGCTATTATTTGATTAATGTCTAACCCTTCCTCCATTTTTCTATAAGCTCTATTAGGTCAGAGACTACGTCCTTTTTCCTACCACTGTATCTTTAGTGCTTAAAACAGCAGCTGGCTCACAGTGAATGTGTGCATTTAGTGAATAAATAAATGAAGCAACAGGAGATGAGGCTAGAAAGACAGAAGAGTTTATGAATAGATAAAGCTTCCTAACTGAAGTTATTATTTTTTGTCTCTTCCCAGTCTCCATATTGCCTCTAGAATGACCATTTTGTGGAAGAACTTTGTAAGTTGTAAAGCACTCCCATTGTTATTATCATTATTATGCTGGTCAAAAAGCTTTGACTTCCATGCCAAGGTTCTCTGTGATTTCACTCACCCCTTTCTTCCAGCTTTTTCTCACACTATATCCCATCATAAACACAATGCCTCAGCTATACTGTGATATAGTATATAAGATGCAGCGCTAGGCAACGGACACAATGAGACATAGCCAGCCTCCATGTCTTTGTTCCCACTGTTTCCTCAGCCATAATGCCTGATATTTGCCAAGGCACAGTTCAAATTCTACTTCCTCTACTAAGTTCTCTACTTTGTATTAATTAGAATTGACTTCACATATTTTCTTTCTCCTCTTCCGTATTATAAACCCCTTAAAGGGTATATCTAAAGACTATTTTATTCATCTTTATACTCCCACAATATCTAATTCCTTGTTGGACACAAAGGTGGCTCTCTTAAAATGAGCTTAGCTAAGTGTATCCTGAGACAAACTAAGTCCCCAAGAAGAAAAACACGGGGGCCATTTCATATTACTTGAATTTCCCAAGGTTTAAAGTTTATTTATTAAACTAATCCAGTACTCCAAAGGTCTAGGTCAAATAACAGCTGCCTCTACTGTTAGCTTTCCAGTTCTACTCAGTATATTTCAAACCATTTCTAAAGTAGTTACATTTTTTCTTTAAGCCTGAATACCAGTGAAATTTTTCTTACTATAAACAGAAATCATACGAAGAACGTTTTCCACATGTCACCTGAAAAAATTATTTCAGTGCATACAAACATTGCTATCTGATGCTAGCCTAGTTACTAAAAAACAAGTTTTAAAAGCAAAGTCCAAGACTAATTACCTTTGCCTTTTGCTGCTCTGCTGCCAAAACTGCAGTCGCTAAGGACAGTCTTCAGAAGCTTGGCTTTTGTTGCCAGAGCAACCAACCCAACTTTGAGTATTTTTAAGTATATTCTTCTGGAGTATTTTAACTAACAATAAAATCTACCTAATCTAGTCCATTGTAGCAAGTGCTAAATTCATTTTTATAATTCTGATCTAGGTATCAGAACATTAGGAACCTAGTCAAGCAAGGGTTTGAAACAACAAACACTCTTTGTATGGAAACTACTGGAAACTGCGTGGCATGGGCCGCCTTCAGGCCAGAATCCATTTCTCCAAGGTGAGTGGTCACAATCAAAAAGAAAAGACCGACAAGAAAATTCCTGCTTCTTTCAGCTCAGACCCTCTAGCATTCTCAGGATTTAAATGCATCACAGGCCAATTCTACAATGCCCTGAACTTCTGTTTGCTTGCACAGGTCAGGAGATAAGCAGATTTGGAATCTTTTCACAATTTTAAGAAATTAGAACACCTGCATCCAAATACTCTGGATAACTAGTAATATCAAGCTCTGTGCTATCATTAACTGGTTTTAGTTGGTTTTTTATTTATTTAATTGATCTATATTGTACTAAGAAGCCTAATATACTTTTTGGAAGTAGGGTAGATATTAATTCTACATATTAACAAACACATCACACAGAAAACATAGAGCTCCTACATAATTGTGCAATTCTAATAACAGTCATCTTGTATTTGCTACCTACTTTCTACACAGACTACAAACTATTTTAAAACAGGGTCCAAAGAATAGGTCCCCAAGTATACCTGTAGTTTCCACTGAGAATAGATAGAAAAGAGACTAGGCACTTTTATAAATCAATCAATCAATCAACCAGTCAGTCAAGGAGTATTTATCAGATACCTAAACAGTATTGGCAACACATAGACATACATAAACACATTTTTGCCTCAAGTACTTAACAACAATCTAATGATTTTGTACAGGGCTACTGAATGAAGTAGGAGAAACAGAACAAAACAAAACAATGTTTATTGAGCTTTGGATATTCCAAGGAACAGAGGATCGTATTATTAGCAGTCTGTTTTAGAGATGAGGAAATAAACTCTGCAAAGCAGACTCACATGCATGGCTGCTGTTTGAATAAACCTGTAAAATAAAGATGGTTGTCTCTGCTAACACCACTTTTCCTAAACAGTTACAACATACTGGCTTTTGATCCTTAGAATGTGGGTAAATTGTTGAGATTATTAATAATACATTATGATTACTAGAAAAGTAGTTATTAAATTTAACTTTTCATTGAGTTTTGCAGTTTCCATTTGCTTGAATTCCAACAGTGTGAGTTAAATATTCACTCCCAGGTGGCTCTTTAATGATGTGTTTCAATGATTCTTCCTTCAAGGAGATCTAGTTTTCTTGAGATGCTAAGTGTAGATGCAATGTGGGTGCTCTTCAGTGACTTATATGATGATTGTAAATGTACTATGAATCATTAAAGACAACATACACTTATTTTTAGTGGTAGTTTTTAAATGCATAGCTGTCAAACAGTTCTCACTATGGTGATTCTGTTTCTCTGAACATAAAATTTGGCCTCTGGCACTCTCATCCTTCTTACTTTCTGTGGATGTGTGCTCAGATGTTCCCCTCACCTAAGAAACCATTTTACTTTTGTCTAAAATCAAACAGAAATTCTGCAGTTAATGCCAAACTCAGTTTAATAAAAATATCAAAAAACTCCACTCTTTGCAAAACCACTTCCTAAGAAACCAACCCACAATTACCTTTCCCTTTGCAATAACAATGTAGTAAGACCTGTTCTGTTGTCATTTAGCAGTTGCACATATGGATATGTATTATCTCTCTAACTAAATGCTATGCTTCTAAAAGGAAGGGACTTTTTAATTTTGTTTATATCTGCATTGCCTATGATATGTTTGGGAACAGATTATATGTGTTGAGGGCGCACGGCGGACAGCGGGCGGTGTCAAGGGCGGACGCACAGCGGCGCGAAGAATGCTGCGGAGACGGAGAGTGGTGGCAACGCGTCTGCTTTATTGAGGAAGACAAGCGTTTATATAGGCTAGGGCGCTGGCGGTAGCAAGGCTGAGCCAAATAAGGCAATGTATGTGAGGGGAGGCCGCTAATTGGCTGGGGGACGGTTGGGGGTGAGGTACGAGGGTAAGGGGCGACGTGTGGGGTGCGGATTGGCTTAAGCTGAAGGCGACCTCCGCTTGGTTGTTGGAGGCTGTTGCTAGGTAAAGGGCAGAGGTGAGGTTATCATTCTGGCGGGGGGTATAAGGGGGCTAGGGCAGAAGATAAGGGGAAGTTGTGGGTTGGGTTCTGGTGAGGCGCGGGAGAGGCAGGCCGATTACCCTAGGGCGGCCCCTATGGAGCTGGGTGGAGAGAGAGGAGGCAGCCCTTACGGGCAAGAGTAGCAGGGGGGCGACAATCTACCCGCGCCAAGCACTCACCCAGCAGGAGACGAGGCCTCATCTCAGCGTGCTGGGCCTGCCCAACGATGGTAGCAGGCTTGTTACCTCAATGTGTTATAAGTGTTATTTAAGAAAATAATATTACAGATGAAAGTCTTGTAAGGTGAATTACTTAAATTACCTTTATATTTGTGATTTGTTACAAAAAAACTTGGTACGTAATACTTTTACATAATTAAATAGGTGAATCGGTCAGTTATTAAATATTTATTAAACGTCTTCTATGGGTCTGAAACTATGCCAGGTGTTACAAATAATATAAAATTATTAATAATACATGGTTTCTATCCTCAAGGTGTTTGTAATCTAGAAGTGTCTAATGGCAGATTTTGCTACTATTAGATGAGAACAGTTACAAGTTAGTGGAATGATTGAACATCCTGGCAGCCTCAGAAATGTACAATCCATATTTTAAAATAGTACAGTTCAGGATGCGAGATACATTAAATTTCAAATGCTATGAAAAAAGCAAAGTAATTAAATAATAAGCACTTAGAGTGAAACTTACAATACAAAATAAAATAAACTTCTATGAAATTATAGCCATTGATCTTTGCTTTCTATCTGTTTTTATCTTCCATATCAAATCAGCATCAGTCTTATCACTTATTCTAAAAAAAGGAGGGGGGAGGGAAAGACCTTCCACAATCAGTTCTTTGCTTTCCATCTAACTGCTACTATCTTAATTTAGACTCTTATTATTTCTCACCTGAATTTATAGCTTCATAATTGCTCTTCCTATCCCCAATCTCAGCATTGCTACTATAGTCTCTAAAAAGACACAGGTAACTATGTTATTCTCCTGCTCTAACACCTTCAGTGGCACTGCCTTGCCTAACTCATGGCATGGTTTATAGGATCCTCTACAATCTGGCCTTCCACTACTACCATCTCTAACTCCCCTCTGGACCAGACACAAGAAATTTGCCAGTCCTCTCCCTTCTTGATTATTGATTAGTTCATTCATTCTGTCAGAAAATATTTATTTATTTTTAAGATTTATTTTTATTTATTTCTCTCCCCATCCCTCCACTTCCCCCCATTGTTGCTCTCTGTGTCCATTCGCTGTGTTCTTCTGTGTCCGCTTGCATTCTTGGCAGCACCGGGAATCTGTGTCTCTTTTTGTTGCATATTTGCAAAACCATTTGCTAAGCACTGGGAACATAGTAGAGCTCATAGTCTAGGGGCCAAGACAAATAAGTAATCAAACTGTCACTAAGCAGCAGTAGCAACTACTGCTGCTGCAAGGTTGGTTTGTATACTTCCAGAGCGTCATAAGAAGGTAAGAAAGTCCAAATGGATTCAGACAGATTATTATTTAGACAGACAGCCAAAGCAAGTCCTGATGGTGTCAACACCCCATATCCCTATTCCCACAAAAAGTCACTAAAGTGGAGAGGCCAGACAAGAGATGATAGTGGTAGGGTGCTATGCTTTGAGGTGCCAACTCTACACTACAGGTAGCAGTCTTACACATTTATATAGAAGCTTGCAGCTGTTTCCTAAATGTACAGGGGTGGAAAAGTCCTGCACTCAACTGAAACTCGAGGATGATTGAGAAAAGCCTAGTGGCATTCTCCTCCAAGACATGAGAAATTGTCTTGTGGTGGCTCCTCTCCAGGGTTATCTCCCAGTACTCCAAGAGGAATCACAGAACTCTTCACAAGATTCAGACCAGATTGTAGTGGAGCCTTGCCAACACGGACTATGTGCAGGGCAAGGTGACCAGGTGTGACGATTTGAGGCTGTATGTACCCCAGAAAAATATGTTCCTAAAGTTAATCCATTCCTGTGGGTGTGGATCCATTATAAGTAGGATCTTTGGTGAGTAGGATCATAAGTTAAGATGTGACCCGCCTCATTCAGGGTGGGTCTTAATTCTGTCACTGGAGTCCTTTATAAGAGAATGAAATTAGACGAAAAGAAAGCCAGGAAAGCAAGAAGCTGGAAGCAACACAACCTGGAAGAGAAGGAAGATACCAACAGACGCCGCCATGGGCTTTTTGCCATTGGATAGCGGAGTCCAAGATCACCAGCAGATGGTCTTCAGGAAAAAGGTATCATCTTGATGATGACTTGATTTGGACATTTTCACAGCCACAAAACTGTAAGCTTGTGAGGCAATAAATTACCAATATAAAAGTCAACTCGTTTCTGGTATATTGCTTTCAGCAGCTTAGCAAACTAGAACCCAGAGTACTATGACTGAACAATTCTACTAAAAGTGCAGTATCTACAATGCTAGAGAAATGTTCACTGTACTCCAGGAGCAATGTGCCTTTTAACATACTTGATCTAGCTGAATTTTCCTCTCTTGTGATAATTTGTCCAACACAAGCCCAGGGTGAAAAGTTTCCACTACTTCCTTTGGATGCCTTCTTCCACTATCCTAGGCTGAATAAATTGCTCTTTCCAATGTACTTTAATAGTTCTTAGCTCATACCTGTGCTTGAATTGCCATAAACTATTCATCCATCCATTCACTCATGGATGGACCAGGCACTGCCACAGGCACTGTAGATACTGCAGTAAACAAAACAAGGCAAAGCCTTGCCCCCAGGGGGCTTACATCTGCTCTGTCCATTCTGCTCTGTCAGTAAAAATGTGAAACTTAATAAATAATCTGGCATCCAGGATCCCTTGAATGGTTAGAACATTACTTCCTTTCTTATTTTGTTGTATTTAAGCTCTAGTATAAGAACAAATCTAACAATGAAAATTTTCATTTATACAAAAATGTAATAAAATTTCATAAAACTCATAAAAGCTCATGAAGAAGAAAAACAGTACACAGGTGAAAGATATGCTCAGAATTATATGAAAAAGATTCAAGTCTAGAATACATGAAGGTGGGTCAAGTCAACTTGTAGCTTAAATTCAAAACCAAGTATTGGAGAATTTTCCTCCCCAATTTATAACATTACTAGGAATTACCTTTTTTCTCTTATTGTAGAGCCTTTTAATTCTTCAATCTGAATTTTGGGAAAAGCAAGCTTTTACTTAAATTGGCTTTTACTCAAAAGTCTTTTTCTCTGATTAGCAGGAGTGAACAATCACCTGGTGAACTTCTCCATGTCAATACCTAAACTTACTGAAATGAGTCAAATATCAGTCCTTCAAAGACTAGAATTTTATTCTCAATGGCTATTCCTAACTTCATAAAAGCAAATTTTTGATAGAGTTGTATGATAGAGGCCTCTCCTCATTAAATCATCTATCCCCAGGCTAGGGGCATTCACTAAGCTGTATATTAGGATACCAGGAAATGGACTCTGTCTCCCTGAGGATAAAAGCTGTGTCTGCCGTGTTTACCACTGTAGCCCGAAGTCTAGCATCCTGTACAGTGTAATGACTAGGAGCATATGGTTTCAAGTTAGAAGCCCTGTGCATGAATTCTGGCTCACAAACTGTAAGATTTAGGGCATGTTTACAGAAGGTTTCTAAACCTCCATTTCTCTTTTTAATATTGGGGTAATAAGATTGATACAGGGATTAAATATATAAAGTGCTCATCAAAGTACATGGCACATAGTCAGAACTCAATCGATTTTAGATATTATCATTATATGCTCAGTAAACATCAGTTGACTGAATGAACCTCAATGAATGACTAAATACCTTAACTAATTTCTCAGCTTAATAAGTATCCATCTTTGCATACCTCATCTTGTCTCCTACTGTACTATTTCTAACAAGTGCTTACTTCTCCTGTGTCCTCAGGCTAGGGAAAATTTAATAATAACAGACTCTTTGCTCCTACTCTTCAAGCTTTTCCTAAATATTGACTAAGCATTTCACCTTCAAATACATCTCTTCTTTTTATTGACAGACTGAAAACCAACTTCCCACCAACTCCAGCTTTGAAACAGGCATGTGCACATGCCTGTAACATGTGTGTACACACACACACACCATCCTGACCACAGAGTGCAGCCTGTGAACACTGGCCCCATTCTTGACCAGCTCTGAGGACTTTCTTGAATAATGGCTCCAACATGGAAAATGCCATAAACCATGAGCCAGACAAAAAGGACAGATGATATTTTGTTTAGAGAATCATAAAACTGACAAAGATAGGAAAAAACAGTGAAGGGAGACTTTACCTATAAGGACATTTGCTGGAAGTCTCTCTCAACTAAAACACAATGACTGTGTAAGTAATTAATTCACCTTGATGCCAATGTCCTTTCTGAGAACATAGAGTAAATGACAAGTAAAACAGTTTATCTAAATTGATTTGTAATCCACCAAGAAAGAGGTGATTAAGTGTAATTAGGGTCTGTCACAGAGAAAAGGAAGAAAGGTTTGACAAAACTGTATAAATACTCTGTTTAAGGAAGGTATAAATAACTTAAGTCTTAAAGAAAGCAAACATGATTCCATTGCATGGTTCCCAAAAGAAGTAACTTGGAGACTGTAAAAAAGGAAGATAATACAAGAGAATTGGGAAGATTTCCAAAATGAGCCTCTTATCTCAATGAGGAAAAAATACAAGAAGAGCAATATAGGGAAGATTTGTCGGTTCCCTTTCCAAATTCCATTCCAGCCATCTCCTGCAAACATTACCTAGGTTTTCAATTGTGAGTATCCTCCCTCCTCCCATTCACAGACATGTGGACTAGGACTCCCAAATATTACCAAAGAATAAAAGGTATTTCATAATGATAAAAGTGTCAATATATTAGGAAGATACAACAGAAGGCATAACTGTTATATATGCACTTACCAATAGTGCCCCAAAATACATAAAGAAAAAGCTATCCTAAATGAAAGGAGAAATGAGCAATTCAACAATTATAGTTCAAGATTTAATTATTCTCTCTCATAATTGATAGAACTAGACAGAAAAGAATTAAATATATGAAAGACTTAGCCAAAACTGCCAACCAAGTTGACATGACTGGCATGTAATAGAACACTTCACTCAACAACAACAAATTACTCATCCTTTTAAATCACACTTGTACTACTCTCTAGGATAGACTATAAAACATGTCTCAATGAATTTACAGGGATTAAAATCATACAAAGTATGTTCCTTGATCTCAATAGAATCAAGTTAGATATAAATAATATAAGGAAATTCAGGAAACACAGAAATATTTTGAAATTTACCAACACACTTCTAAATGATCAATGAGTCCAAGAGGGAACCATGAGATTTCTTCCCAAAAAAATCTTTCCACAAAAAGAAAGCCCAGATGGTTTCAATGGTTAAGTTCAATCAAACATTTTCTTTCACTAGTTCAGTAAAATTTTATTTCAATAGAAATACATTGGCTTTTAAAAGTTCCACCATAATTTTATCATGAGTATTGCATTGAGCCATCATTTACTGCTCAGTCAAATATCTTATTCATTCATATTTGTTTTGATCACCTTTTTTACTTTACTTTTTAACTTTTATTAATTGAAGTTTATCATTCATACATGAACATCCATAAACAATAAGTGTACAGTAAAAATTGTAAACTTACAAAGCAAACATGTGTATCATCATACAGGGTTCCCATACATTACCCTACCACCAACACCTTACATTGCTGTGAAACAAATGTTATAAACTATGAAAAAGCATCTTCAAAACATTACTACTAACTATAGCCAATATCTTACATTTGGTATATTTTTTTCCCAGCCCTTCAAGTTAATGACACCTGTAAGGAAGATAATACAATCCCACAAAGACTTTCAGAAAATTAGGGAGGAGGAAACACTTCTCAACAATTTTATGAGGCCAGGATTACCCTGCTATCAAAGCCAAATAAAGACATCACAAGAAAATAAAACTACAGACAAATATTCCTGCAAATATAGATGCAAACACTACTCAAAAAATATTAACAAACCTAATACAGCAACACAAAAAAAGATTATACACAATGACCAAGTAGGGTTTATCAAAGGAATGTAAGGTTGGTTTAACATCCAAACTTCAGTTAATGTCATATACCATATTAATAGAATAAATGACCAAAAATGCACATGATCATCTCAGTTGACATAGAACTTGACAAAAAATCCAACACCCATTCATAAATTTTAAAAAATCTCAACAAATCAGGAATAGGACGGAACTTACGCAATTTGATAAAAGGCTATATGAAAAATCTTAAGAGTGAGACACTGAATGCCTTCTTCCTAAAATCCAGTACAGGAATGGAAGTTTGTGCTTACCAATTCGATATAATATTATAGTGGAGGTTCTAATCAGTGAAATCCTGCAAAGAAAAGAAATCAAAGGAAATTAGAAAATAAGTAAAACAATCTTTTCATAACATGGTTTTGTATAAATCCTGCAAGGAAAGGAAATCAAAGAAAATTAAAGGAAAATTAGAAAAGAAGTAAAACAGTCTTTTTATAACATGGTATTATATATAGAAAATCCCAAGAAATTTACCAAAAAAAGTCTACTAGAACTAATAAGCAAGTTTTATTCAAGGTCTTAGGATACAAAATTGTACACAAAAAATAGTTGTATTCTTATATAATAAAAACTATTTGAAAATAAATTTCAGGAAATGATTCTATTCACAATAGCATAAAAAAATGCATAGGAACAAACTTAACAAAGGAAGTGCAGGATGTGAATAATGAAAACTACAAAATATTGCTAACAGAAATTTTAAAAGATCAAAATTAAAGAAGGGATATACCATGCCTAGAACCTAATATTAGGAAAATGGCAATTCTTCCCCCAAATTGATATTTAGATTACATGTAATCCCAATCTAAATCCCAGCAGGAATTTTTGTAACAATTGACAAACTTAATTTATATGAAAATATAAAAAACCTAGAACAAAAAAAAATTAACTTTAAATAAAACAGAAGATAGTTAGGATAATGACACTACCAGATATCAAAATTAACCATAATATTAGAGTAATCAAGACAGTGTGGTACTGGCATATGGATAAACATAAAGATCAATGAAACAGAGTATCCATAAATAAATCTTCACATTCATGGTCAACTGATTTTCTACAAAAGTGTCAAGGCATTTCAATGGGGAAAGGATAGTCTTTTCAACAAATGCCTTGAGATAATTGGATATCCATATAGAAAGAGGGGGAGTAGGAGAAGGAAAAAAGAGAAGAAAGAAAAGGAGAAGATATTCAGACCTTTACTTCACACCATACACAAAAATTAATTTTAAGATGGATCTCAGACTTAAACAAAAAATTAAAATTAAAGTATCTCAAAGAAGACATAAAAGAAAATCCTTGCCACTTTGAGGTAGCTATAGCACCAAAAGCAAAACCTATGCAAGAAAACATTGATAACTGGGGCCTCATCAAAATTGAAAACTTTTTTTGTTTTCAAAAGTTACCATTAATAAAATGAAAAACTAAGCTACAGACTGGCAGATAATATTTGCAAATCATATAGATGGTAAGACTTTTATCTAGAATATATAAAGAACTCTAACAGCCAAATAATAAGACAAGCAACCCAATTTTAAAAATGAGAAAAGACTTGAATAAGAAGATATATGAATGGCTAGCAAGTGCATGAAAATATGCTCAACATTATTAGTCACTACACAAATACAAATTTAAAACACATCCGTTAGAATGGTTACAATCAAAAAGTCTGAACGATAACAAATTTTGGCAAGAGTATTAGTCAGGGTTCTCCAGAGAAACAGAGTTAATAGAATAGACACATAGATATAGATGATATAAATGTATAGATAGATTATAGATAGAGATATAGATGTAGATATATAGATATAGACATAGATATAGATAGACAAAGATAAGATAGAGATAAAAATAAAGAGATAGAGATTTATTATATGAATTGGCTCGTGTGATCATGGGAATTGAAGAGTCTGAAGTCTGTAGAATAGGTCACAAGATGGAAACTTGTGTGAAAATCAAGTTGTATTCCCCAGAAGTTGGCTGGCTGAAAAGGTAGAAATTTTTCTTTTCTGACTTTTGTAATCCTCAAGTTCTGGTTTTAAGATCTCCAAATGATTGTGTGAGGAGACTCTCTCATTGCTGAAATCAGTCTCTTTTGTTGATTGTAGATGCAACCAGTCTTAGGTGCAACCAACTGACTAATGATGTAAATGCATTTATGAAATGCCCTCATAGTAACAATCAGGCCAGTGTTTGCTTGAACAAACAACTGGACACTACAACCTAGCAAGCTGACATATTAAATTAACCACCAACTATGAAGTGAAGAAACTGGAACCCTTATACATTTCAACTGAGAATATAAAATGGCATGGCCACTTTAGAAAAGTTTGACAGTTTTTTAAATATTTAAAAATAAGCCTACCTTATGACCCAGTTACCATTCGTAGGCATTCACCAAAGAGAAATAAATATTTATGTACACACAAAGCTTCTATCATTAATGTTAATACCAGCATTATTTATAATAGTCAAACACTGGAAAACAACCCAAATGTCTATCAATTGGTGAATGAATAAAAATATGGTATATTCACACACTAGAATACTACTCAGCAATGACAAGGAATGAATTACTGACAAATGGATGAATTTCAAAAACATTATGCTGAGTGAAGAAAATTGAGACACCAAAGACTAGATATTGTATGATTCCATTTATTAAAACAATAGGGATAAAACAAAACAATAGGGATAAAAAGCAGATCATTTGTTGCCTAGGGCTATGGGTAGGATTGGCTTCAAGCAGACACCATAGAATTTTTGGATGGTGCAGTTTTTTAAAAATCTGGATAGTGATGATGGTTGCACAACTGTATATATTTACTAAAAATCATCGAATTGTAAAGCAATGATCAAATTTTATGGTTTGCAAGTTACCTCTCCATAAAGTAGGAAAGATAAAAATTTGTGCCAAGGTTAGGACAAAAGCTCTAGAAAAAATAAATATAGGCTCAGTTGTAAAGAAGAGATCTAATCGTTAAAATTGAGAATTTTATTAGTCTGCCAAAGGGGTGCTGATGCAAAGCACCAGTAATCTATTGGCTTTTATAATGGGTACTTATTTGGGGTAGAAGCTTGCAGTTACAAGGCCCTAAAGTATCCAACTCGAGTTGCTTTTTCACCAAGTCAGTTGACACATGTTAAAGCAAAATGGTTACTGATTTCTGCCTGGTCTCTCAGGGCTTCCTATAGCAGTCTCAGGTATAGGAATTGTTTCTTTCTTAGCTGTATTAGTCAGCCAAAGGGGTGCTGATGCAAAATACCAGAAATTGGTTGATTTTTTAAAAGGGTATTTATTTGGGGTGGGAGCTTACAGATACCAGGTTATTAAGAAAAATTACTTCCCTTACCAAAGTCTATTTCCATGTGTTGGAGCAAGATGATTGCCAACATCTGCCAGGGTTCAGGCTTCCTGGGTTCCTCTCTTCCCAGGGCTTGCTTTTCTTTCCTCTGTGTGCTTACTTCCCAGGGCTCCAGCTTAAGACTTAAGCATCAAACTCCAACATCAAAACTCCGACATAAAGAACGCTCCAGCTCTGTCCTCTGCCATCCCTTCTATCTGTGAGTCCCTACCCACCAAGGGATGGGGACTCAATACTCTACTGGCACAAGTACTTAATCAAGTAAACCTCTGAAGCCAATATAATCTAATATGCCCAGAGGAAAAGACCAGTTTACAAACATGACCCAATATTTCTTTTTGGAATTCATCAATAATATGAAATTGCTACACTTGACCTTCTCAGCTGCAAACTCTTAGGTGAATGGCTCATCTCTCCCAGAGCCCCAGGATCAACAATGACAGAGCTCTCCCTCTTCCTGTGTGTCTTTTTGATATAGGCCTACCAAAGGGGCAGAGACTCAACCTGAGACACGCCTTACTGACATGGTTGAATCAAAACCCTAATCTTACAGGTAATTTAATCAAAGATATCTCAGGTGAATCTAATACAATCAAAAGGTATCACACCAGAGGAACCAATGAGTTTATAAATATAATCTTTCTCTTTTTGGGATTCATAAATAATCTCAAACTGCCACAAGAATGGAAAGGGCTTCCTTGTTAGTAGTGAGTTCCCCATTACTAAAGATAAGCCTGCATGGCCTCACCAACCAATGGCAAAAATATTATCATACTGGTGATTCAGGCAGAGAATTGTGATTAGACTAAAACATCTCTAAAGTCTCCTCAACCTTGACAGTCTACAATAGTTGAATCCAATATTTGCAACCCAAAACTATTCATTTAATTCTGATATTTATTAAAACTCTTTAAGATCCCATTGTCCAAAGAACGTCATATTTAGGCAGCTGTTCTACCCATTTATGGGTCTCTAAACATGCCTAGGAGTTGGGCAATCATTTCCCTGTTGAGGCAGGATTAGAAGCAATTGGTGCCACATATTAAGCAATTGGTGGCACATTTCAGCTCACAGTTTTTTTAAACAATAGGTTCTTATCATGCTGTCCTTTCATCATTGTTAAGAAAAGGTACATATTTTGTGTATGCACATTGAAATGAATAATAATAACGATCATTATGAATATTTAAGACTTCACCATTGTACAGAAAATTTTTAAATAAATATGTACTATCTAATCTCAAATGCTTGAAAGAAACTCACACAGGAAAAACTAAACACTGGATAATTTATGTAGACTTTTTATTAACAATAACTGTGTTTGAGGAAGTTTTGTTTTATTATGCCTATTTCAATGTGTCTTTTATTTTGTATTTTTCTGTTACATTTATCATAGTCACATTTGAGTTGATAAAGCAAATAAGTAAAGAAGAGGAAAACGTGGAAAAGATAGATGAAAACAGGTGACAAAAATTAAGACAGAAAGGAAAGTGGTAAAGGCCATGGTCAGGAGAGGGATTAACTGCAACAAGGCAGGTCAGAATATCTGAGGTGAGAGTGGCAGACAGGGGAGACCTGAGCCCTAACCCTCTGAAACCAGCCAGAGTCATTTCCAGGGAATGGTGCCTTAGGGATAAAATCAGCAGGGCAAAAGTAGAAAGCTCAATTTAAGATTGAAAATATCCAATACGCTGGAATTACCCTTTCATTCAAGATAATGATGGTAAAGACAATAGAGATGAGTTGCCATTTATTGAGTGCTGATTCTGTGGCAAGCAGTGACTCTTCAAGGCCCTTTAACAACATCATATTATTTAACTCTCACAACAACCAGAAATGGCAGATCATAAGTTGCTTCATCTATAAAATGGAAATGATAAACTCACAAAGGTGAAATAACTTTCCCAAGGTCTGGCAACAAGCAAATGGCAAAAACAGGATTCAAACCCAAGCCCTTGCTTTTACCTGCTGAACATATTGCCTCATTCCACAAACATACATAAGGGACCTACTGTCTTAAAAATCAATGAGGGAAAAAGATGTGGCTCAACTGATAGAGCTTCCGCCTACTATATAGGAGGACCTGGGTTCGATCCCTGGGGCCTCCTGGTGAAAAAGAAGAAGAGAAAGCATGCCCGCACGGCAAGCTGGTGCCCAAGCGAGTACCCACATGGTGAATCAGTGCCCCACGCAAGTAAGTCTCACAGCAAGATGATGACACATCAAAAAGAGAGGCAAAGGGAGAGCCAAGGTGAAGCACAGCAGAAACCAGGAACTACGGTGGTGCAGCTGACAAGGAACCTCTCTCCCCATCAGACGTCTCCAGGATCCAATCCCAGTGAATCCTAGGGAAGAGAAAATGAGAAGAAAAGACAACACAGATGGCAAAAACAGCAGGGTGGGAGGAGAGGAAGGGCAGAAATAAATAAACCTTAAAAAAAACAAAACAATGGTCCTAATTAAATTGTTGTAGTCATCCTTGCTCTTATTGTGGAGAGCACAAGATAGGAAAACAAACTGCTATTTGGGACAATTCTGAGGAAAACCTACCTTCAGTCCATATTGCCCCAGCATCCAACTTCCTTTCTTACTTCATGCCCACTAGAATCCTTCATCTCAAGATTTAATCCCTCTTCTCTCTAATAAAACAAGAGGTGCCCAAAAAGCCCACCCAAGACCAGCATTCATGGAGGAAAATTTGGCACAGAAACGACATGGGTGTGGGGAGAAGGTGGCTGCATTAGATGTTGTTAACTACTTCCTAAAGAACACTAAGGTAGGGGAAAATGAGGTATGAGTTAGCAGACTTAAAGTTTCAAATGGAAGCACATTAAAGCCCATCATTACAACTCACAACCTTGTCTACATAAGTAGGAAAAGCAACAAATCCAATAGGCTCTTATTACCAGGAGATAGTACTACAGCACTCTCACGTGCATGCTGATTGAAAATTCAGCTGCATAACCTTCCATGAACTGCTTATCTTATGTACTTATTTAACTAACATTCAAACTGACAGGGCTTCTATTTCTGGGCCTTCTTTTTATACTTTCATATATGAACAATCCGATGAAGCTCAGATACCACAAACTTTGCATGTTTTTGATTTTGTGTGTAAACTGAAGGTTAGGATTCTAGTCTGTGTCCTCAGTCATTCAATTCTCTAAGATCTTTGAACAAGACTTCAAACCCTGCCAAAGTACAACCCAAATACAGCCTTGCTTCTATGTCTGTACAAATATGTAAAAAGAAATGGGTATGTCAACTTTCAATGGATACCAGCCTAACTGAAGCTTTTATTACTGTCAGGGAACAAAGACAGTCAGAGCTAACTAAGTCTGCTTTGTTCAAGGGTAAGAAGACATTCAGAAGAATGAGGGTAGAATAAGTGCAGGTAGCACAATGGAAATAAACCAAAACCTACACTGACCATTGCAGTTCACCCCAACTTCTCCCTACTGTGGCTTCCTATTCACACTTAAAATACCTACCTGCATCTAACATTTAATTATGCACACTTTATAAAAAAGAATTAGTCTCCGTATTAATCAGCCAAAGGGGTGCTGATGCAAAGTACCAGAAATCTATTGGCTTTTATAAAGGGTATTTATTTGGGGTAGAAGCTTACAGTCACAAGGTCATAAAGCAAAAGTTATTTCCCTCATCAAAGTCTTTTGCCACATGTTGGAGCACGATGGCTGGTGGTCTCTGCAAGGGTTTGCTTCCTCTTCCTCCTAAGGCTCTGTGGTCCCAGCTTCTTCCATCCTCAGCTGTAGGATAGGGGGGCTCATCTCTCTCCCCCCAGGGCTCATTTCTCTCTGGACTCAGATGCTCTGCTCTCTCCACAAGGCCGACTATAAACTATTGGCAAATGGCTCATCTCTCTTCCTGGGGCCTCTCTGAGTCTATGGAGTTGTCTCTATTCCTCTGTGTTCTTCTCCCATGTATTTACTTCCCAGGGCTCCAGCATCAAAACTCCAACTTCCTCCTCTACCTTCTCATTTTCTCTGTGAGTCCCAACCCCCTTGGTGGGCTTCTGATGTGGCCCAATCAAATCCCTAACCATAATTTAATCAAGAAAAAGTGAAAACTCTAAAGATAATACAATCTAATATGCCCAGAGGAACAGACCAGTTTACAAACATAATCCAATATCTATTTTTGGAATTCATAAATAATATCAAACTGCTACAGTCTCTGTTTCATGCACATCAGTCTTATAAATAACAACAAAGTGTTATAGTTGTGTGACATTTCAGCACATGCATACATACTATCTCACTTTATTTTCATAATGACTCATTGAGCCAGGTTAAGGGAATGGAGGCTGGAAATGTTACTTATGCAACATTATTTACTCACTAAGTGGAGAGCTAGGGATTTAAGCCAATCTTCAGGCTCCACATCAGTGCTCTTTTCCTGATATTGCACCATATTTTCTTGAGGGGAGAGTGACTTCTGCTTTTCCTTGTAACACTGAACTGGTCAGATACTCGCTAATTATTTGCTGACTTAACTCCTATCTCTACTTCTCCATAGGCAAGCAATTGTGGCAGAGGAAATACACATTTTTAACCATGCTATGAGAGTCCACTAGACATTCAAGGGTATGGGAATTGGGAGAAAATATAATTTTTCAGCTTTAAGGCAGAATAATGATTCTTCAGAATTCTTTAACTTTTCAAGGAATATACTATCTTAATTGTCCGTGTGTCATATTTAAACCATATCCTTCTGTGCTGCCAACTCACATATGGTGATAGACCACTAAATGCCAGAAGTCCAACAAAAGTAGGAATCCAAAGTCCAATACAGGCAGTATTATTTTCATATAATTATACGTTTAGCTCCTGTTCCGATTTTTCCACAACCTTTCCTAGACAAACTATTTTGTTCCTACCCGCCAATCTCTCTCTCCTGAATGTTTTTCCTCCCACTGGTTCACTCTGGAAATATTGTAATAGGTGTTATAACAGCTTGTTTCCATGGCATTTCACCCAAGCAAAAAAACAAATAGTCACTGAGTTCAACACACAATCAACCTGACTGGAATCATGTTGGCTGGCCATTGGTCTGACTCATCCACCCTTCCTCCATCTGAAAAGGCAAAAGTATTGGATTTAACACAAACAAGAGCAAAAGTGGTGGAGTATGTTTAAGAACAACTCTGTTATGTTCTGAAAACATGTTACAAGGTCAACATCAAGTGACCACAGTTGTGCAGGATCAAAAACAGAGTCAGAGATATGTAATATCCGAAGCCTTCTCATTCTGGTGTTCACTTCTGCACCCTGGTTTCTAAATGCAGTGGCTTACAAGGCCTACCCTGTGGATGGTACCACACATTTCACATCTTCTTCCTTCACTCATAGCCTCCAGTCAAAGGCTCTCTATTCTGGACCCTGCCCTCTCAAGGAATTGCTCTCTGCTACTTAATCTGAAAAGTACTAAGGCATTTTTGTGTACAAGGTATGCCCAGGTGAATTGAGGGTGCATTCCAGGTAACCATGTGCATTTATTTTTAAGATTGATTTATTTATTTCTCTCCCCTTCCCCCCCCCCCCCCACCCCGGTTGTCTGTTCTCTTGTGTCTATTTGCTGCATCTTCTTTGTCCGCTTCTGTTGTTGTCAGCAGCACGGGAATCTGTGTTTCTTTTTTTTTTTTTTTTTTAGTTGCATCATCTTATGTCAGCTCTCTGTGTGTGTGGCACTATTCCTGGGCAGTCTGCACTTTTTTTCACACTGGGTGGCTCTCCTTCTGGAGTGCACTCCTTGTGCATGGGGCTCCCCTACGCAGGGGACACCCCTGCATGGCAGGCACCCCTTGCACACATCAGCACTGCGCATGGGCCAGCTCCACATGGGTCAAAGAGGCCCGGGGTTTGAACCGCAGACCTCCCATGTGATAGGCAGATGCCCTAACCACTGGGCCAAGTCCGCTGCCCCATGTGCATTTTAACGAGCCTTTTCTAAAAGCTATACCTTTACACAAAGGCATGGATTTAATGGAGAGAATTTCAAACAATAGGGCAGGGGAGCTTCCCATCACACCGTGCTTTCACGGCAACTATCGCTTCCACGGCAACTATCGCTTCCACAGACATTGGCCATAAATTTCAAGCTATTCAAATGCTTATAGGTTCTCCAAAACAAGTCATTTTAGATCAAA
Organism: Dasypus novemcinctus; assembly: GCF_030445035.2. Classification (NCBI taxonomy): domain Eukaryota; kingdom Metazoa; phylum Chordata; class Mammalia; order Cingulata; family Dasypodidae; genus Dasypus; species Dasypus novemcinctus. The sequence goes on along the minus strand of NC_080681.1, from coordinate 35,799,040 downwards.
TGGATAATCATATGATTTTTTTCCTCTGGGCATTTTTTCTGTTTTAAAGTCAAGGTGGACAAATTTAAGGTAACCCATTGGGAAATTACTGAGCATCTTTTTTGTGCACCATGCTAGAGGTACAAAAATCGACCCAGTCCCTGCTCTCAAAGAGATCAATATTTGGAGCTACTTACTCTTCCAGGACCTCTAGTATACTTTTTAAGTTAGCATATGGTTTGGGTTCTTTATTGAAATTAGAAAACCAAACTCATCACTGCCTTCAATTTACTTTAGGTTCCCTTAATCCCAATCAATTTAATAAACTTGCCCACATTCTGAGTGATAAATCAATCCCAAGAGATGGTGTATGGAAAAAGTGCAGTTGATGATATATACAGATTGATACTATCTCTTCCCTGAACAATCCCTAGAAATCAGATTTTTACACTATCCAAATTAGAAAAGAATTATACAATAAGAAGTAGCAATTACATATCAACCATTATAAAGCACTGTTTTGATCTGGCTGAATTTCATTTCTTTTTACCAGTATTCAAAATTCCTATGAGATGGCCCCCAGTGCCTATAGTCCAAGAACAGTAGTCCCATAGTAACAGAAAATGCACTCTACATTCTTAAATCCCTGCATCAATAATGAATCTGTGAAGATTCTTCATAACTATTTAAGTACTCTCTCTGCCCTCCTTTTGCAGCATTATTTCTTTTCCTTTTTCTTTTACCTACAATGAAATGTCTTCCTGCCATCCTATTTGGACCTCAGGACCATTTTCTACTTAGAAGTCGATAGGTGGGACCTGGTATCACAGAATATCTCTTGGGGTCTCCAGCATGGCTTGACACAGTTCTTATACCAGCCAGGGATTTCAGAAGCAATAGACTAGATCATTGTTCCCTTCCCCTACTCCCTCAAAAAATAAAATTTCACTGTTTCAGACTTTACTATTGTACAGTGAGCATTATTTAGCACTGATATTAACATATATTACTGCTAAGTTTAAAAATTTTTAGAAAACATAAACTTTAAAATCTGCTTAAAGGGGAGCAGATGTGGCTCAAGCAGATGGGCACCTGCCTCCCACACAGGAGGTCCTGGGTTTGGTTCCCAGTGCCTCCTAAAGAAGACAAACAAACAACAAGCAGACATCGAGCAAAAACAACAAGCAGACAATGAGCAAAAACAATCAGCACACAAGAAACGAAAAAAAACAAAAACAATGAGCAGACAATAAAAAAAGCAAATGAGCAGGGATCGGATGTGGCTCAAGCAGTTAGATGCCCACCGCCCATGTGCAGGTTCCCAGGTTCACTTCTCAGTGCCTCTTAAAAAAGAAACAAACAGACAACAAGCAAAGAAAAACAAAAAACAACAAGCAGACAATGATCAGACAACAAGCAAAAACAACGCGCAGACAACAGTGCATACAATGAACAAAAACAACAAGGAAACAGATGAGGAAGCCATCTCTGGGGGGGGGGGGGTCAGGTTGGGAATCTGATAAATATGATGTCCTAGACACAAGACAACAAAAATACAAATAGAAATAAAAACAAACAGAAATACAACAGAAATTAAAACAGAAGTGCAAAGAGCAGCATTTTTATATTATTTGAGTAACAAAGACTCAGATGGAACAGATTTTTTTATAGCAGTGGCAATCAAAGAAGAGTGTTTACTGAAGTCCAAGTAAACCGTCACTGAGGCCACTGCCTGACATGGGTTGTGTACTTAGTCTTGACCAGCCTGTCATCCCACTTTAGCTTAGCCATATAGAATAACCAAGGGAGTAAATAAATAGGGGGATAACAACCACCTCAATGAACAATTCCTAAGTATTTCTAGAAGATACCATTCCATTAGGATGTCGTCTACACCTTATATAATCGAGCAATTTGCCATTCCCATTCACTGAAGAAGTATTTAAGAAGAATATCATAGTATTGATAATTGTTCATACTGCTAATGCATTGGTTGGTTTCAAGCAAAATAAAGGAATCCAGACAGAAATATCATTAGTTTAACACTCCCAAGAATGTTCAGGAAGAAATTATAAATGATTCCTGTTATAATTTTAAAAAGCATTTATTAAGTTTCTAACTGCACCAAAGACTGGGCTTATGCTATCACAAGTAAATTGCATGGTCCCAACAACTGCTTTCTAGAAACTTAGACTCCAGTCAACATATTCTACACAAAGATCCAAAATGTACGAACCTATTTTAAAAGCGATAGAGTTTCTTAAGTTCATTGTCATCTTTGTTGTATTTTTTTTTTACCTACTTCTTATTAGGTAGTAAATTCCATGAGGGCAGGAACTATGTTTTATTGGTATTTATATATTAATTGGTATGTAATAAATATTTGCTGAATGAATAAATGCTTATTAGAAGACTTTCTAAAAGTTTTATAATGATATCTTATGTGGGAGTAGAGATTTATAGTTTATAACTTACTCTAAAATTCATGATATCACTTAATCCTTCCAGGGAAGCGGACTTGGCCCAGTGGTTAGGGCATCCGTCTACCACATGGGAGGTCCATGGTTCAAACTCCGGGCCTCCTTGACCTGTGTGGAGCTGGCCCATGTACAGTGCACTGATGTGCGCAAGGAATTCCATGCCACACAGGGGTGTCCCCCGTGTAGGGGAGCTCCACGCGCAAGGAGTATACCCTGTAAGGAGAGCTGCCCAGCGTGAAAGAAAGTGCAGCCTGCCCAGGAATGGTGCCACACACACGGAGAGCTAACACAACAAGATGATACAACAGAAAGAAACACAGATTCCCACGCTGCTGGCAACAACAGAAGCAGACAAAGAAGACGCAGCAAATAGACACAGAAAACAGACAACTGGGGCAGGGGGGAGGGCAGAGAAATAAATAAATCTTAAAAAAAAAAAATCCTTCCAACAGATCTGTAGAGCTGCCACTGAGATGACCATTGCACATAGTAAAATAAATGCTCATAGGAGTTTTATGAATCATCCTTATCACCAAGCAGCTAAGGCAGAACTAGGACTCATCAGGGGTATAAGACTCTACATTAAGCGCTCTTTCTGCTCAATGAAAAAATCATTAAATTCATGGTGGAATGGTTTCATTAGGCCTTTGGCGCCAAGTCATAGTTTGGTATCAGATGAAATACCCATCGGGTGATACATATAGGCCCTCCTTTCTCCAGTGTTACACAAAGCCAACACAGTAGTACCCTTGGACCACTGATCCTGGCTGGATCTAATGGCTGATCTTGGTTTGGATCACAGACTAAAGTGGAATGAGCTACTTCAGTAAAAGAAAAGCATATCTAATCAAGTGATTCATATTCAGAAAGAAAATTGTCACTAAGTCTGACGTTTCCATGTGACCTGTGCAATACAATCTTGTAGGTCCAAAAGGAATTCCACAACAAAATTGGGCTCCGTCCATACTAATGGCCTCTCCAGGCCTTAAAATCACCACTGACTGCCCCAACTCAACTGGGTATAACAGATAAACTCTAGGGTTTCCACCCAGATTCAAAACTCGGTCATTCTAGCCCTTCTTCAGCCGTCAATAGATATAAGCTGCTTTTTAATGCTTTCCTTGTACTTGCCTTGTCTCCCGTCAGCAGCTAGAAGTTTGGTTTTTTTTTTATCAGGAATAAGATTCAAAGAGCCTGCCCTGCAGCAATCCCATACTGCTCTTCTTTGTCAGAATCCTAATGACGAATTCTAAATACATAAGAGACAGTCTCCAGATGTAAAAGTGAAGAGCTTCCGGGGGTCTGCCGAGTTCTCTGACCCCAGACCTATTTTTATATTTTGATCTTGGGGACCGTGCCTCCTGACTTTCAGAACCCTTGAGTTATCCCCGGGGTTACAGAGCATAGCTTAACCAGTCCTAGCAAGACTTAAAACAGGGCAGCCAGGATCAAAGCGGCCAACAAGCTAGTGCATTAACCACTGGACCAGCCCCGAGAGGGCCACATGAAGATACATTGTGCAAGTAGTTAAATTCTTCTCATGAAAACATCAACACTCAAAGATTTTGATTGCATAATCTGAATAACTATTTTAACAGCCGTCCACTTTTTGATATAAAATGTAAGAAAGGTAGTTTAATGTTCTGGTTGAAGTAGAGAGAAAGCAACACAATTTCGATTTATTTTAAAGTAAAACAGTCTAAAATGCAAAAGTTTAGTTTTCCTTGCTCCACTTTTTCCTCAGAGTGATATTAAAAGGACTATTCCTTTTTCAAACAGTAAGCATGGATGAGAGAACTTTTTTATTATTATTATTAATAAAAGAACAGAAAAGAAACCTGAAGAGTCTGGATTACGAAGAACACAGCACAGAGAGGTTCTGTCAATGAATTGACACTTCATTTTTCCTCCCATTGTCTGCTCAGCCGAAGAGCAGACCAGAATCTGGGATGATCACATGAAGGCGGGAAAAACACAACTGTCAGGCTCCAACGACAAAGCCTACTCTTAACAATACCATTCCTTAAAGCCAGACATTAGAGCCGGAGGAATGAGAAAAAAGCAACTCCCTCACGGATAGCTTACTGAGGATACTGCAAAAGATTATGCTAATCTTCACTCCATTGTCCTTTGCAAAATGTTTTCATATCAAGCCTTTTATCTGGAGGAGAAGAGATGCCCAACCTCTCAACTCAGTAACAGCCAGCACTTTCTGTGTGGTTTCTGCGTAATTAACACCAGCACTAGACCTTTTCATTTGCGCAACTCAAGCTTAGGGCCTTTTGAGAGTGTCCACAGGGGAGCGGCCCTCACCCTTTGCCTGTGGCCCGGGAGCCACAGCTTATGCTTAGATCTCCGTGCCATCTGTTAATGGCAGAGGGAGCAGAACTTGAGCTAACTTTTCCTTTACTTCCAGAGAGTGTAAGAGACCAAAGCCACCAACGCACGATGAGCAAATTATTAATTATAAAAAATATCTAACCTAGGAGCTCAGGCCAACTGTCTGGGTTTTCACATTATATTTTTGCCTCATTATAATCTAACTTTCCTTCAAGATTTAAATGACATGAGAGCACTAGCTTAGGTGGCAACTTGAATGGACCAAAGGGACACTTCTCTTTTTTCTTTCTTTTTTTTTTTTTAAGGATTGAGATTTCAGCATTCACCTCATTTTATTTCAGACGTGTCAGAAATAAGTCAAAGGCAAGCTCTTGGCAGTCCAGAGGCTGCGGGCAGGCCCCCACCAGAACCTAGGATGTAAGGCTGAATTTTCCATTCTCATCAATTTCCTTAGCTTTTATTGGCTCAAATCAAACTCATATGAATATCATAAAAGCCAATCTTCATAATTGGTGAAAACAGCCCATAATGTTTTTGTTTGTTGTAACTGTACGTATGAGGATTTAGTCAATAGGAGTTGCCCAACAACATTTTAAAGGAAAGATTAATTATATATAAAAAACATTTCCCTTCAAATTCCACTACTCTAGAGGTGACAAACTAGTGCCACAGTTTTCACTTGTTACCTGAAAAACTTTGATTAGACTTAACTAGACAATTCAACTCTCTCAGAACCTGGATTTCTATTCTACTTTAAATTAACCCTATAATCTTAGACAGAAAAGTGAAGAAAGCCCAAATTCCTCATTGATATAACAAGGTCAAATGAGATCACAGGTTCCCAAACTGGAGCCCCCAAAATCTCCAGGAATTCCCCTCCCCGCAAATAGTAATAGCAACTTTTGAATTATTTGTAATTACATTTTAATCTAATAGAAACCAAACTCAAATAGAGCTATGCAGACTCATGAATAAAATCTTTTAAAATATACCATAGAGAGAAAATAATAAAAGTTCTCAGTGATGCGTTTGGGGAACCACAAAACAAGAAAATCTCTAAAGTCTCTTGGAGCTTTGTAATCCTATGATCTGAGGAGGGTCCCAGCCCAGATGAGGTAGTAGTCTTGGTGGGAAGTTCATGATTTGGTGCACCATATGTGGTTAATATGTACTGCTTGGTAATACAGTGCTCTCAATGAATTTTTGCTGGATTAATTCAGCCAAATGAGTTAGCAGGGTTCCAATTAGTTGTACAGCACTGTTTGCTTCCAAAACATAGTATTAGATCTGAAGAGCTATAAAATGCCACTCTACCTAAATAAGTGCTGCTAAAATGAATGAGCTTGCTTTGGAAAAGCAAATTGGGAAATTGGATAACAGTCTGTGCGCCCCTTATTGAAGTGACAGCACTAAGTCAGTGCCAGAGGGTTTGCCCTTGGTCCATCCCAACAGTCTCTGATGGGGGACCTATGCTGGTCATGACAAATGTTCTATCTTTTAAAAATGGGCTTTTCCTGATTTTTGTTTATTTATTACTATTTGTAACAAATGGCTACTTTCACAATGCCAAACAATCATACTGTGGGTTCTTAATTTTTAAAAGTTTTTGGAGGAAAAGCAGGTGAAAGGGGATAAAGAGCAAAGCTATGAAAAATATGCTGAATTATCTTCCTTCGAAATATTTAGGATTCTGGTAGATTGTATTTCAGATTTTCAGAATTTTACAAATCCAACATGCAATTATAATACATCTTTCTGCATAATTACATTATAGGCAAGAATATTTTAATTCACATAAAAGACCTCTCAACCCTAGGTAAATCTATGCGAGAGATGAGATGATGACAAAGAACACAATAAAAATCTTATAATGTGTTACTTATTCCTTTTATGGGAAAAATATTACCATCTTTCTATAGTATCTAACCTTGTAACTTACTGGTGCTCTGAGGAATAAAAAAGGAATGGCTGGATCATGTAAATTTACTAGAGTGAACTTATAAATCTAAAAGTCAGGATACCCTTTAACAGCTAAGGCATCAAAATGCAAAAGGCCACCTGTTTCATTCAGCAACCATGCAATTTGTTGGAATTAAACCATTTCAGAGCAGTTCAATCTTGGAAAAATTGCATAGCTGTGAAAACACCATTTACTAACGACTGAGAGTTTTACTTAGTATAAGCTGTTTAAACCACATGAAATCTGCAATACACTGTTAGATCTTTACAAATTTCATGAAATCTTTTTCGGATATCCAAAAAAATCCTGAACTGCTTGAATCTTTTGTATCTCAGCACTGGGGACTGACCCATAATCTCTTTCCCAGCCAGGATACCAAATCTATATCCAACCTTGTCACTGACTCCAGCAGCTGCTTAAATTCACCAGAGGGGATGGCAGCAATCCTACTTCTAAAAGAACACCACAAGAGCTTACGCTTACGATGCCTTGAAGAGAGCCTGAAAGGAAGGTCAAAGGTGAAGAAAAGATAAAGTGCCAAACAAGGAAATCAGTAATGGAGGGTCTTCTTGGTGAAATCCTAATGTCTGAGTCTTCAGGATGCAAACAAAATGACTTCGTTTCAAAAAGAGCTTCAGTTTTGTTGGAGTTTGTGTGTGCTTGTGTGTTTCTTTGTGGGTTTGTGTCTGTGTTTGTGCGAGTCTGTGTGTGCAGTATGGGTTTGGTTTTGTTTTCAGGTCAGATCACTGGGCATCTAAAAGCCTTATTCAGTTGTCCTTGTCACGAGTACTTTGTCTTACACAGGCTGCTTTACTCTTGTAAACAGAGGCTGCATCAAAGTGAGAGCAGGGAGAGTCACATCAGTGGATTAGGGCCTTCTGCATGATAAAGTAGCTACCTAGGGGGGGATAAACTTAATATGTGAAAGAATGTTATTGAGGGGAATAAAGTACCAAAACTCTGTTATTCTCTTCCTAATGTCCTAATCTAATGCCTGACACTGAGGCCCTAGGCCAGGGTTAGTGTTAATCAATGAAATACCCATCTGTGTTCCTGTCCTTATCGCTATTTAAAACTAGCCTAAACTCAATTATTGTCCCCTAGACACCAAGATAGGATATTAGGTTGATTGAAAGGAATTGTGTCCCACAAAGAAATCCTAGCGTTAAAATGCAGAGGTGTCAACATTGCTAACTAAATTTCAGTTAAACAGAGATTAAATGCTAGTTCATAGAACGTGAAAAAGTTGCATAGATTATATCTGGCTAAAAGTCCTTATTTGAAAACAGCTAAAGGTTAGCTAGCTACAGGATAATCAATCTGTAGGACAAAACAGATTGTTTATGTCTCCGATAACATTTATAACACAATAAATGTGCAAGGGGGATATTACGTTCACACAAGTATTCAGATATTAGGTCAAAGGAGATAAGAGAGCAACATTCCAGGACTCATAATGATTGTTGGAATCATTGTGGTAACTGGAATGATGTGCAGCTTATCCCTTGAGTAACAGAGAGTCATCATCTAAAACTACCTTATTTGTAAGAAGAAAAAAAAAAAAAAACACGATAAAGGTGTGTTTAAAAGGGAATAAAAGCAAGGAGGGAAAAACAGAGGGATAAAATCATCATAATAAAATTATTATGCTCCTAATACTTAAAAATGCTTATTAAGTGTACATATAAAATGGCAGCCTTTCCCTTTATTTATTCTTCTCCACTGTGTGTTGTGCCTAAATTTAATGACAAATAACTGTTAGAGCTAATGCTCTAAAACTGTATTTCATGCCATGGATATATAATATGTATTGAACATCCTTTTGAAAAGTTTTGAAATAAATCAACAAAAGAATAGCTCTTTAAATATGTAAGAAAGTCTCTTTAAAACTAACTGAATGAATATGCTTTTATTATGCTTCTTGATCCTACATATGTGTTCAAATGCAAATGGGTTAATATGATACCATTTCATAAGTTAATAATAAAATTATAACTAAGATGTTTACCTGTATTGTAACTACAGGTACAAAAGAATCTTCATTCTTGTTGGAATAGTAGCCCTGCTGGATGTTAATTAGTGCCAAGTACTAATGCCAATTAAATTTGGCATGGTTCCAACATATTAACCAACTCACAATTTAATGAAACAGAATAGATGGCTCTGAAATACATCACATGAGTATGTAATAAATGATGAAGGAGATACCACTGATCAGTAGAAAAGAGGAATACTGACTCAAATAGTGTTATTACCCATTAGGAAAATGTCATTTTATTAATTATCTTATACCATGTATACAAATAAATCCTAAGTAAATAAAAATGCTCAATTGCTTTTGAAAATTAATCTATCAAAATCTAGAAGAAAATAATATCAATTATCAAAGTTTTAGAGAGAGGACATTCTAATTCTAAAACAGTGAAAGAAACCACAAAGAAAAAAGGGTTTGACTTACCTACATATAAAGTTGAAACCACTCAAAGTAACTAGAATTGAAAGGTAAACAGCAAATTTGGAAAAGAATTTAGAGCAAATATTATATAATATAAATAAAAGAGTTAATATCTTACTCATTGATGTGAACAAAATATAACCTTCTATAGAACACATTATTGTGGCATCATTTTTCAGCTTTCTAATTATATCCAGCTTGATTGGCTCCAGAAGCTGTCCCCAGAGTGTTTCTAAGTCTAGGATGTGAGAAGGGAAGGGGTCAGAAAGGAGGGCAAACAACTTGGGCTAAGCTGAGAGAGTATGTGTATTGGCCAATTTATCTTCATCCCAAACTCATCCATTTTGCACAACATGGGAGACCAGAAACACAGAGGATGATAGGTAGTGAACACAACATATCCAGATCTGCAATTTCCAAATAACTGTCTTCAATAACTGACATTGTTCTACATGGCAAAACAAAACAAAATAGAGATATCACTACTGCTGCTCTCAGCAACCTCTATCAGGTAACCAAAAAATCTTTCTATGTACTTCTGCTATTTTCAGACACTTATGGTATATAATCATAAGAGACCATTCCTATGGAAAATTTTAGATTGTGTGTTTCTAAAATAGTCTATGATATTTACTGAGTACCCATTGTATATAAAAGGTAGTATTACTATTTTAGTCTTTCTTTAGCACTTCTCTTCTATGGAGAAACATTCCTACCTCATCACTACAATAATAATACTTTATACTAGTTAACAATTTTAGATTTTCCCCACCAAACAGTTTTACACCTCATACAAAGTGGAAGTCATTTTCATGGAATTCAGGAATTTTTAGTGAGAGTTTGGCAATCTGAGAAGTAGAATTCAGATTTTCAAAGTACAAATTATTTGGTTTCATGAGGGTTTCAATTAAGTAGCGTGAAGTCAAGATGATAGAGCTCTTCAAAAAGGATTATGAAATCTAAAATTATGTTTTGAGAATTTTTACAGTTCACAGAAGATAAAAATGAAATGATATAAAAACTTCAGTTATTCTTTTAGCTGACAGCAGATCTGGGGGGTAGGGGTGGGGAATTCTTTACAAACTGCTCGTTGCATCAGCCATCCTTACATTTACAATACATTGATCACTTGCAATGTCCCCAGCCCAATGCAAGAGTTTATATACCACATTCATTTAATACTCACAACAACTCTGCAAGGTAAGTACTCTTATTCCCAAAATGTAGATGAAAAAACTGGAGTCTCTGAGAATCAGGTAGTAAATGGTGCATCAAGGGTTCACACAGGGAAGCAGACTTGGCTCAATGGATAGAGCATCCGCCTACCACATGGGAGCTCCACGGTTCAAACCCAGGGCCTCCTTGACCCATGTGGAGCTGGCACACGTGCAGTACTGATGTGTGCAAGGAGTGCCGTGCCACACAGGGGTGTCCCCTGCATAGGGAAGCACACGCAAGGAGTGCGCCGCATCAGGAGAGCCACCCAGAGTGAAAGAAAATCCAGTCTGCCCGGGGGTGGTGCTGCACACACAGACAGCTGATGCAGCAAGATGATGCAACAAAAAGAGACACAGATTCCCATGCCACTAGCAAGAATAGAAGTGGACACAGAAGAACATACAGAGAATGAGCACAGAGAGCAGACAACTGGGAGGGAGGGGAAGGGGAGAGAAATAAATGAATAAATAAATCTTAAAAAAAAGAGTTCACACAAAGGGGATGCTTCATTATTGTCTTGAGAAACTAAAGCTTTCAGAGAATTATGCATAATAAATTATTCTTCCAACATCTTTTAACTCTTTCAAACATTTACAAAAAAAAAAAAGATTTTAATCTTTAAATCAGGGATTTGGACAAAGGGTGATTTTGATGTTTGGCATTGAACAACTCACTTGTTATGTTTAAAAAAAAAAAAAAGACAGGTAACATTAGATAGTAATGGAGAAATCAAAACAAGGTTTCAACTATTATTTCCCCAAATCTAACAATAAAGAAATAGCAGAGCGCGCAAATAAAACTTAAAATACAAATTTTATTTAGAAACCTTTGACTACTCAGAGAATACAAAGTTTGTCAGTTCAACTTTTACTTAGAGTTCTCTATTCTAAAGGCCAAAACCCATCTGACTGGATATCAGCACCCTGGGCAGACACAGAATAGTTTTGGGGGGTCTTGTTTTCTGTGATCACATAGACAATCTATGAACTCAGACAATAGCCACCTAGGTTGTATGCTACATTGTACCCCTATCTATTTCCAACAGTTCAAGAGCATTTCTCCCCAGCTTTCCATTTTTAACTTTGGTCTGTGCTAACTAATATCTGACTCTTAAGTGTAGCAATCAAAAGCCGGCTTTTGGGGTAACTTGCACTTTTTCAGAGGGAGATTGAGTTAGGGGAAAGAGTAAGTAGTAAAATGACACTTGGAAATTTTTCTTAACAGCTTGGCATTGTGAGACTTTACCCATAAGGTTCCGGGAAGTTCAGCTAAGTCTCCTTAACCCCTTGCTTCAAATAAAATGTCTCGCTCACATTCACTCAAGTAGTCAAGCACTGGGAAAGTCAAGAAAAGTAGGAAGCATGTTCCAATGGGCTGATACTAACATACAAAATCATAACTCAATTATTTTACTATAATTCCAGAGAACAGTACATAATAGGCTGATCTTATTTGCTTATAACAAATAGGGAAATGGCCTTTGTAAAACCTAGTCATTCAAGTACAGCTGATATGAAGGCACAGCACCATGTGTCAGAGCCAGAGAGGCAAATGGTTCTGAAGTCAAGAGCATCTGAAATAGCCTCTAAATGTCAGACTGAAAAAAAAAAAATGAAAGAAAAAGACTGTTATCTTTCAGGGATTGAAGTGGGAGCTGAAGTGCTCTCCCTCAATTAAGCAAAGTGTGGTGCAACTGATTAACCTGAATGTTACCTTGGTAACCCAAGAAGTATACTGTAAATGAAATATGTCCTGTGATAGGTGCCTTTAATCAGACAAGAGCCACATGAACATTTTGAGCAACTGAGCCATAAATCTTGGGTTTCTAGCACTTTAATCATTTATGAAATAACGATTTTTGACAAGAAGCAAACATAGCCACTAATTATTAAATGAGCAGTACCATACGTGTTTTAGTAATCATGAAACATCCAAGGCGTCAGTCCAGTCTCAACCATAGAATATAGTTATCAACATATTGATTAACATATATAGCAGAGATGGCAAAAATACCTTGTGATTTTCCAACAGGGCCTGCAGTTTTAAAAACTATGCTGTAATCAGTTGAAAAAGATATTGCTTTTCCTTCTTTAAAATCCTGCATTCAAAGGGATAAACTGGCATTTTCAGCATTGCCACTCTTTCGCTGCATATTACTCATCCCTCCAAGACGGTCCACAGAGCAGTGCAAGTCCTGCACTGTAAGTGTGTGTGTGTGTACAATTTTCCCCCTATAATAGAACCAGTGTTGTAGAGAAAATATAATTAGGTCCTGGGCCCCACTCCTTTCTTGTGCTTCTGTTGAATTCTGAAAGTCTCTCTTGGCCTTCTGTGGAGCTAGGAGCACCGATAAACATTTGAAAACTAAATGAAGCTTTTAAAGTGCTCAAAATGGCCTCAGGGACATGCTTGTAACCATCATCTTGAATTCAAGTCTAAAGAGAAAAGTCCTAGGGCCATACTGAGAGCTTTAAAGACACGTTTTAAATTGATGGTGAGTCTTTTAAAACCTGTGATCAGGTGAGGGGAGAAAAGGTCAGCCATTCATGCCTCTTTCGGGCTGTGCCTCTGCCAAGGGGCATCCCTTTCAAATACCTCACTGCCATTAGTCCTGCCAGATGGCCAGAGAGCTAGCCAACAGACAGACAGACATGTACCTTAGTCCCCTTTTCTCTTTAGCATTTTTATATTCTTAATTTGACCCTTAATCATATATTACCCTAGGGCAGTGTTTTTCAAAGTATATTCTGGAGAATTCTCTGTGAAAGATTTATAAGATATCTTCATTCTTCATCAAAAAGGGTTTCGTGCCAAACAAAATGCTGGGTTAAACAATGTTTAACATGTTTGGAGACTTTTGTGCTAATATTTTTTGTTCTCCTACTAGACACTGGATATCCACTGGAGAATAAAATAGCCATGGCCCCTGCTTTCAGGGAGAAGCATTCCAGACAACCCAGTAGACGGTCATCTTCCATTTTATTTAGCACCTTTTTTTCCAAAGGCACTTTAATATCATCATTTGCACATTAGACCTGGGATGTTGTCAGTAGTATCTCCAATTATCTCCACTAATTTGCTTGTGTTTCTCATCTTAACTGATGGCATCATCTACTCAGTAGTTAAGACTTTAAACTTTTGAACAGTCATCTATTTTTTCTCTTTCCTGTCCCCTACCCCCTGCCCAAAACCTACTGTTATCAAAACTTCTACTTCCATGCTTTGTCTTAGTTGGCGCTCCTAATTCTTCCATCCAGTCTTAGTTTAAATTATTAATTCTTCTCACTGAGACTGATAAAAACCACTTTTCCACTAGTCCCTTTATCTCAGGGAGCACCTCCCCATGCACATACCAATACACTCTGCTCTCATATACAGCAATCCAAGATATCCTGCACACTGCTATCAGAGACTTCTGAGCTTCCTACTTTAATACGCAAAGACTTCTACAATTTAACTCCAAAATCAATGTTCCCAGGCTTATCTCACAACAACAGTTCTGTCCTCCCTCCCGCAGCCTTTACACTGTAAGTTTCAGCAACACCAAACTACCAAAGATCTGCAAGAAGTTCTTTCTTGCCAGGAAGAGCCTTTGCCCTAATGAGATACCATCCATTTTTCCAGTTTAAATCCTACAACCTCCATCAAGTCTCTTCTGACCCTCACATTCAGAATTCTTTTCTCTTCATGGATTCCTATAGCACTTTATTTGTATTTCTAACATAGCACTTATCACAGTCTAGCCTGTATTCAAAGCTTGTTATGTATTTGTCAGTCTCACCTCCTACCTTGTGAGACACTGACAGAGACTGTACCTTTTTATATCTCCAAAGCACTTTGTACTAGACACATAGTAGGCACTCACCAAACATTTGTTAAATTGACTTAAAACAAGTTAGACTGGAAAGACTTTGGTTCAAAATGGGATTTGTAACAGAGTGGCAAGCAGTCATCATTAATATGAAAACAACTTCTACACAGTGGATCACTAGACATACATGGATAAATTCAATCACAGTAGGGGGACTAGGAAGAAACTTCAAATGTCCTTTAAAAAAAAAAAAAAAACAATGCCTCTCCATAAAGTTAGTGTACCTAATTTCAGCTGGAATAGATATCTTTATCACCATGTATTCCTCAGAAAACACTGGGGAAAGGAATAGAAGCAATGCATCAACAGCCAATTGAAACGATGTTTTTAACAACTTACACTTGCAATAATGTATTACATAGAGGGTCTTTGTTTCCCTCTGCTTTAGCTATTTAGGAATTGAGATAGTCCTTCCCTTATAAAAAGATTCTCCACGTATATTGAGACAGACAGCTAATTTTCCCCTATAGCCAATCTCCCTTTCTTTTTATCAATAAAACCTCCTCTGGAATTTTAGCTAGGGACTACATTTTCCACATTTCTTGAAAATAGGTATAGCCTTGAAGTTAATTCTAGCTAAAATTATTTAAGCAAAAATGATTTGCACAACTTATAGGTTATGCCCTCTTCAGTAAACTGCTTGCTCTCTCCATGTTCTCTTTCCCAATCCCTGTAGGATGAGGCACTGGTATCGTGGTGGTCAGTCTGCCTTGAGATAAGGTCAACAGCCTAGAGGATAATGGTATAGAATAAGAGAATGAATCTAGGTGTTTGGGCTACCTCATGAAGTAAGCTACCTTAGTCCCCTGGAGCAGCTACCAGTTCAAACTTTCACATAGGAGAGAAGCAAATGTATTATTTTGCTTAGCAGTCATTATTTAGTCTCTGATAAAACAGCCTAACTAACATCTGACCTAATAAATACCCATTCCTCTTTCCATGACACCTAAAAACTCCCTAAAAGTGATGACTGTTACCTAGAAGCATAAGGTATGAACACACTGGTGGCATCTATTAACCAGTTTAGTCAGTATCCCCAAAAGAGATAACAAATCCCAAAAGAGTAACACATAGAACAGGTATATGTTGATGCTAGAAAGGAAAGTAGAAAATCTAGAAGAGTGGAATCCTGTGCAGGCTGCTCTGTATGGCACTAATCTCTCAAAGAAAGACATGGATGAAAAAAGCAGCCAGGATAGAAAAGTTGGAAATAAGAAAGTTGACTTATTTTAGAGTTTTATCAAACAGATGGCCATGCACCTGTTCACTAGACTCAGATCATTGAAGTGAATGGTCCTTTTTTATTTCTTCTAAATTTCTAGTTTGTTGGAGGCATACAATGTTTTTCCAAATAATAGAATAAATGAATGAATTACTACCAACCTATAATAGTTGTTAAAATTTCTATTTCAACACCTAATTTCCAATTAATCATTCAACCATCATAATTATACCAACAGGTATAACTTACAAAAAAATATTATGAAATAATTTCAAACTTTCTGCATTCCTGGGTAGCAAAGAAATCCTCAAGTGCCTACCTGACAGAGTGATATTAGGAAGCAACAGGGAGCAGTCAGAAAGGCAGGTAGCAGATGCCAAAATTAGGAGACAGTTTACACTCTTCTGGAGGAAGAAATGTAAAAGGAGTGATGGATTGCAGCACAAAGAGAAACCTGTAACTAGGTTTTGCTCAGCATGGCATCATCTAAGTAGCATCAACTGAATTCTGTGGAATAAAAAAAAAAAGTGTCTATTGTGAGATGTCAGGCTGTAAATGTGTCAGTCTCTAAAATAAATCAAGTAGCAAATGGAAAACATATAAATAACTATACTTGATGCCAGGAGCACTAAGAAAAAAAAAGGAAAAAAGCCATTTTGAAGGAATTTTCTTTGTTAACCACACAGTCAGTTGGGCTTAGCAGGAGGGTTTTCTAGATTAGCAAATAAAGTTCTCTGGATTTATAAAAGGGAGATGATGGTTGCAGGGTCTGGTGGAAAGACCACTGATAGGAAGGGTCAAAATCTAGGCTTTTGCCTTAATGCTGTTATTATGAAACAACCTGTGTCAAGAATGATTTTTATCTCACTTTCAGTTTCCTTGTTATGAAATGGAGACTGGGAACTTAGATCTTTTCTCTGCTTTGCTATACCTCATCATCTGCTCACATAATTTGAAAACCTGCTAACTGACCAAGATGGTGGCATAAGATTCTACAGGGTGCTCTTCCCCCCTGCAGAATCTTTAAACAACTAGCAAAAAATGAAAGAACCATTTTCCTTAGAACTCTGGAAAGAGTTAAAGGGTTGCAGTTAAGTAGGTGAGTGACAAGTTAAGAAAACGCAGCTTTAAAAATGGTATCGTAAGCTTTGGTACCCTTGCTGGTTCCTTCCCAAACCGACCCCAGTGCAGTGTGGAGCCAGCCTGTGTTCCCATTGTAAGTTCCTGTCCTGCTCCTGAGCGAGCAAAGAAAACCCTATGGGCGTACTGCAGTGCCTGTATATTGATACCAATCTATCCAGCAACAGCCTGAAAGGGTGAACCATGAAGCTTGTCTGTGGCTTACCCTCTAGCATATATCCTGCAGGCAGAAGCAGTTTGAGGACAGCCAAAAGAGGGTAAAAAGCAATTAGGACAAGGCAGCCCAAGGCAAAGGATTACTGGCTTCAGGCTATATCATGGAGCTCCCAAGAAAGGGTGAAAGTCTATTTCATAGGGAATAGAGGGGACATTCAAATTCCTGTAAACTAAGGAACTCCTAAGGCCATCAGCAGACAAGGCCAGGACAAAATTCAGGCTCAGAAAAGACACAGAAGACCCTGCTCTTCAATTTCACCTAAGCTCTAAAGGAGAGCACCAGCCAAGGAAGAGCCAATTTGCAAAGAGTAAAAGGTGGGGTTTTTTGTTTTGTGTTGTTTTGTTTTTGCATTTGGTTTGTTATTTATTTTTCCTGGAACTGAAGAGAATCCCTGTCACATCACCATCTGTATACAAACTTAAAGAACAGACTGCTCAGGGATGACTAAATTACACCTAAAGATGTTAAAATGTATAGTGTGCAACAAAAGATTAAAAGACAAATAAAGAGGAAATGGTGACCTATCCAAAGGAACAAAATAAAAATCCAGAAATCATCAACAAAGAAGGACTGAACTGGACACACTGGACAAAGATTTTTTTTTTTTAAATAATCTTCCACATGTTCAGGAGAAAATGGAGAATGAACTAAAGGATATCAGGAAAACAATGAATGATGAATATGAGAATCTCAATGAAGAGAAAATTTTTAAAGGAACTATGGTAGTTTGAAGGTGTATGTGCCCAAGAACAAAAACACGTCCTTAAATATAATCCATTCCTGTGGGCATAAACCCATTGTGGGTAGGACCTTTTGATGAAGTTACTTCAGTTAAGGGAGGTCTTACCTCATTTAGGATGGGTCTGAATCTTGTTCCTGGAGTCTTTTATAAGAGAATGAGATTTAGACACAGAAAGAGGGGGAAAGCCATGGAAGCAAGAAGCTGAAATCAATGAAACTATCAGAGTTCTAAGAATACACCACCATGTGCCTTGCCACGTGACAGAGGAGTTAAGGATCACTAGCAGCCAGACTTCGGGAAGAGAGAATCACCTTGATGATGCATTGCTTTGGACATTTTCCCAGCCTCAAAACCATGAGCAAATAAATTCCCATTGTTTAGCATGACCAATTTCATGGTATGTGTTTTGAGAAACCTAGAAAACTGAAACAGACTTTGGTATCAGGACAGGGGTGCTGCTATACCAAAAAATGTGGAAATCACTTTGGAATTGGATAATGGGAAGAGGCCAGAAGAATTGTAAGGTGCTTGATAGAAAAGGCCTAGATTACACTGAAGAGACTTGGTAGAAATATGGATGGTAAAGGTATTTCTTTCAAGGCCATAGATGGAAATGTTGAATGTGCCATTGAAACTGGAGAAAAGGTGATCCTTGCTTTAAAGTGGCAGCGAACTTGGAGAAATTGAGTTCTGATGTCAGGTGTAAGGCAAAATTTGAGGCTTATGAACTCGGATATTTAGCTGACCAGATTTCCAAGCTAAGTTTGGAGAGTGCAGCCTGGTTTCTCCTTGCAGTTTATAGTGAAATGAGAGAGGAAAGGGATAAGCTGAGAACTGAACTTCTGGGCACAAAGAATCAGAAATTAATGCCTTGGGAAATTCTGACCTTCTGGAAGGTTGCCACATGTTGAAGCAAGATGGTCATTGATTTCTTGGAGGGTTCAGCCTTCCTTTCTGGGCTTTCTTTCTCTCAGCTGCAGGCTGGCATAGGGCTTGTCTCTCAAGGTTACCTCTCTCTCCTGACATAGGGCTCCTATCTTTCCAGGCCTTCTATATCAGTCTTGGCTCTATTCCCAAGGTTCACTGCAAACTATCAGGCAAATGGCTCATCTCTCCCTGGGACCCCAGGATCAAACGTGACAGATCTCTCTCTCTTCCCATGTGTCTTCTTGAGTGAGTGTCCATTTATATCAGCCCACCAAGTGGAGGGAGACTGGACCTGAGTCACACCGTACTGATGTGATTAAATCAAAGCCCTAATCTTAACAGGTAACTTAATTAAGGGCCCCTTAAGTGAATCCAATATAATCAAAGGGTATCACACCCAAAAGAATAGATTAGTTTACAAACATGATCTTTCTCTTTTTGGTATTCATAAATAATCTAAAATTGTCACAAACTTTAATGGAGTATTCCATGCAGGGCTTCATAATTGTTTGGGATCCCTGAGCATGTTTTCCTTTCAGTTTCTTCCTTCTGGAATGAAAATGTTTGTTCTATGCCCCTTATTTGTATATTGGAAGCAGATAACTTGTTCAATAGGTTTCACAGGCCCACAGACAGAGAGGAATTATGCCCCAGGTCAGACCAGACCCATAATTGAATTTTATGAGACTTCGTACTAAACATTGTGTCTGAAATGATTTAAGGCTTTTGGGATATTGTGATGAAATTAATGTATTTTTCATATAGAAAAAGCATGTCTTTTGTGGGTCCAGAGGTGAAGTGTGGTGGTTTAAATCTGCATGTGTCCCAGAAAAAAAAAATGTTCTTAAGTCTAATTCATTCCTGTGGGTGTGAACCCACCATGAGTAGGACCTTTTGATGAGGTTACTTCAGTTAAAATATGTCCCACCTCAGTCAGGATGGGTCTTAATCTTAATCATACTAATAGAGTTCTTTATAAACAGAGAATGAAATTCAGACATAAAGAAAGCCATGGAAGCAAGAAACTGAAATCAACAAAACTCAGAAAAGACGGGAGAGACGAGCTTACCACCATGTGCCTTGCCACATAACAGAGGATCACCAACAGCAGGTCTTCAGGAAGAAAGCACTGTCCAGACAGTATCTGGATTTGGACATTTTCCAGCCCCCAAACCACGAGCAAATGAATTCCCATTGTTTAATCTGGCACATTTCATGGTATTTGCATTGAGCAGTCTAGGAAATGAAGACAGGAACCAAACAAAATTATTGGAGTTAAGTATTACAATAACTGAAATGAAAAATTTCTTACAAAAGTTTCAACAGTAGATTTAAAATGGCAGAAGAATGAGTGCATTCAAAGAAAGACAATTAAAATGATTCAGGTGGAGAAACAAAAAGAAAAAAGAATGAAAAAAATTGACAGCATCTAAGAGACTTGTGGGACACCATTCAGTGTACCAATATAGGCATGATGGGAACCCCAGAAGGAGAAGAAAGAAGAAAGTGGACAGATGGAATATTTAAATATATGGCAGAAAACTTACCAAATGTAAGGGAAGGCATGAATATGCACTTTCAGGAATCCTAACAAACCACAAACAGGAAAAATTGGAAGAGAACCACACCCAGACACATAGTAGTCAAATCACCAAATGCCAAGGACAAGGAAAGAGTTCTGAAAGTTGAAAGAGAAAAGGAGCACATTATGTATAAGGAAGACCCAATAAGATTAAGTGCTGCTTTCTCATCAGAAACCAGGGAGGGAAGAAAGCAGTGGGATGAAATAGTTAAAAGTGCTGAAAGGAAGCAAATGCCAACCAGGAATTTTATATTTATTGGGAATGTCTTTCAAAAAAGACGAAGAGTTATAACATTCCCAGAAAAACAAAAGCTGAGGGAATTCATCATCACTAGACCTTCCCAACAAGTAATGCTAAGGATAGTACTTCAGACCAAAAGGAAAAGAAACATTGCCTAGTGGATCAAAACAGTATAAAGAAATGAAGACCTCCAGTAAAAGTAAAGTGAGTAAATATAAATGCCAGTATTATTAAGTTATAGTTTTTGGTATGTAACTCTACTTTTTTTATTTCTTACAGGTTCTAATATGCAGATGCATTAAAATAATGATAAATCTATGCTTTCAGAAAAACAATGTATAAATATGTAATTTTTACCTAATACAATAAAAAGGTTGGGAGGTAGGGGAGTATAAGAACAGTTCATATGTGGCATATTGCAGGAAAGTTGGTATTAAATTAAACATTATTGATAAGATGTTAAATACTCAAAATGGCACATATAAGAAATCCAATATAAAAGTAGGCATGAACATAGTTGTAATAAATGTTTCACAACAATGTAAAGAGTTGGTGGAGGGGTGAAGTATGAGATCCCTGTGTGATGTGATGTATGTTTATTTTATAAGTTCACAATATTTACTGTACATTTATTAGTTATGCATGTTCAAGTATGAATGATATACTGCAATAAAAAATTAAAAATTAAAAAAACACATACATTCACTCAATTAAAAAAAGGCATGAACAGAAGAATTGAAGGACAAAAGAGGTGTAAGACTTAGAAAAACTAAATAGAAAAATGACAGAAGAAAGCCTGCATTATCAGTAATTACTTTAAATGTAAATGGGTTGAACTCTCCAGTAAAAATACAGAGATTGGCAGAATGGATAAGAAAGCATGATCTAGCTATACCCTGTTTATAAGAGACTTGCCTTAGATTCAAAAACACAAGTAAGTTAGAAGTGAAAGGATGGAAAGAAATATACTATGAAAAAAGTAAACAAAAGAGAGCTGGGGTAACTATACTACTATCAGATAAAATAGACATTGAATAAAAAATGATTGTGGGAGAAAAAGAAGGCCACTCTATGTGGATAATAGGGTCAATTCAACAAGAAGACATAACAATTATAAATATATTTGCACCTAATGCTAGAGCTCCAAAATATACGAAGCAAATGCTGGCAGATTTAAAGAGAGAAATTAATGGGTCTACATTAATGGTAGGAGACTTCAATTTACCACTTACAGTAATGAACAGAACATCTAAACAGAAAACCAATAGAAATAGAAGATTTGAGTAATACCATAAACCAACTAGACCTAACAAGTCAGGTAACAGCAGCAGAGAACACATTCTCCTTTGGGCCACATGGATCATTCTTCAAGATGTACAATATATTAAGTCACAAAAAAGTCTCAATAAATTAAAAAATACTGAAATCATATAATATGTCTTCTCTGACTACAATGGAATTAAGCTAGAAATCAATGACAGAAGGAGAACTGAAAAATTCACAAATATGTGCAAATTAAACAATGCACTCTTAAAGAACGAATGGGTCAAATAAGAAATGCAAGAGAATTTAGGAAACATCTTGAGGTGAAGGAAAATGAAAATATAACATATCAAAACATATGGTATACAGCAATGGCAATGCTGAAAGGGAAATTT
Source organism: Dasypus novemcinctus (assembly GCF_030445035.2). Taxonomy (NCBI): domain Eukaryota; kingdom Metazoa; phylum Chordata; class Mammalia; order Cingulata; family Dasypodidae; genus Dasypus; species Dasypus novemcinctus. The sequence goes on along the minus strand of NC_080681.1, from coordinate 35,777,008 downwards.
ATAGCTCTAAATGCTTACATTTAAAAAAGAGGATTGTGGGAAGATGGTAGAATAGGAAGCTCTAGATTCAGTTCTCCCACTAGAATGACTATTAAACATGCATTTACTGTATGAAACAACTATTTAGAAACTCAAGTGCCAGTAGAACACTATACAGCAACCAGGGAATAGCGGGAGGAAGAGGCTGGTAAATTGCTCTAAGCATTAGTTATAGGCAGTCAGCACCCACTCATGCAGCAGGCTGCAATGGGGTACAAGCTCACTAGTTGACTGGAGACCAAAAGGGACATAAAAATCCTGTTCTCCAAGATCAGGTGTGGGCACAGCCAATCACTGATCACAGCATTTTTTTAAAAGATTTATTTTATTTATTTCCCCCCACCCCCACCCCATTGTCTGCACTTGCTGTCTGCTCTCCGTGTCCATTCACTGTGTGCTCTCTGTGTCTGCTCGTCTTCTATTTAGGAGGTACCAGGAACCCAGCCTATGGGAGAAAAATGCTCAGTCACCTGAGCCACCTCTGCTCCCTGCTTTGTTATCTCTCTCATCATGTTTCCTCTTTGTATCTCCCTGTTACGTCATTTTACACATCTTCTTTTGCCCATTTTCTTGTGTGGGAGGAGGGATTGTGTGTCTTTTTGTTTTTAAGCTGAAAGTTTTAAGGTTCAGTTCCTTCTAAAAAGAAGACGAATAGACACAGACGGCACACAGCAAATGGACACAGAGAACAGACATTGACTGCAAACAATGGGGGGGGAGGATAAATAAATAAGATAAATATTTTTAAAAATAGTACAAAAATATTTCATTAAAAAAAAGAATTGATAGAAAAAGGGTTCTATTACACAGGTAAGATTCTTGGAGAGAATGTTTTTTCCAGTCACATGTTGGGACTGACTGAGCTTTGTCAAAGAGGAAATTTTGCTCAGCTGCAGGTGGATACAAGGAGAGATAATCTTATCTTTATTGTGGAATCAAAAAAACTTTGTATATTTCCTTAGCTCTGCATATCAGCAGTTGGATTCTTGCTTTCAAATGTTAGAGCTCCTTGGGATCCTCCACAGTCACTGTGAAAAATTATTCAACTTTTATTTACAAGTGAGTTTCTTCAGATTGAGCCCCAACTTTTGCCCCATCTCTTTTCAGCTGATTACTTTACCTCTGAGGAACTTTCAGAAACCATGTGGCTACCATATTTGAAAGGGAAGATTAGGGGTTCAAGAATGGAAAACGCTTATCCACCATCTCCACTCCCTCACTCTTCTTAAGAAATCATATTTGTACATGTTCTTTGAGTGCCTACATTACATAAGACTTATTGAAATGTCCACTTTATGGTATGAATTCATGAGGAATTTCCTCCTTATGATGTATATCTTAAATATTTACCAGTATTTGAAAGAGGAATTTAGGTTTAAATTAGCACATGGCTATTTCTGAAAGTCATACCTATATTTATTCCTTCCTCTTTATTTAAAAATACATATATTTTTACAAAATTATCAACTCCAGTGATCCGATCTAATTCTGTCAAATGGCATCTATTATGGAGTTTTCCCTTCAGGATCCCTTAATTGTCTCCTCATTCTCTGCCTTGGGCCTTATCTTGGACTAACAAGCCAAACAATTATAAAATTTTCTAGGTTGGATATTGCATTAGTTGTAAAGCTACCTGCTGCATTTAAGGTAATTAAGGGTGAATAATACAGCTGGCTCACGCCAACAGTTTCCTCAATAGCATTCTTAATTTTCTGGCAAATTAATGTCTTCTTTCCTACACATAGATTTTCTGTCATGTAAATATTCTTCCCCTAGTGCTGTCTCTATCGTTCTATCACTGAGCAATTCTCTATAGAGAACAAGAGGCCAATGTATTATGCATGTTCTAGTGCTCTAGTAAATAAAAGGATTAACTTGTTTACAGCTGCCAGTGTGGCTGTTAATTTGGCATTTTATCTGGCTATCTTTGATGGCAGAGAATAAAATGAAGCCTGCCTTCATTTTTCTTTTTTTTTTCAGAAAAATAAAATGAGCTGGCTAATTTTTCAATTCTTCAACTTTGATACTTGAAATGAAAAATATGAATGAATGTCTTTACTTTGTCTTCCTAGTCCATTTTAGTATCATTGCTGGGGTTTGAGGTTTTTCATGGCTTAACAATATCTTGACTAATTATATGATCACTCACCATGGTGACTCTCACAACTTGGAGACAAATCCTTTACTTAGTAAAAGAAAATAAAAAATAAAAAGGATAAAAGTAGGAGTTAAGGACTGAATCATATTTCCCAGAAAGACATGTTCAAGTCCTAAACCCAGTCCTGCAGATGTGAATCTATTTGTAAATAGCATCTTTGAAGATGTTATCAAATAAAGTGAGGCCAAACTGTATCAGAGAGAACTTTAAATCAGTCACTAGAGTCCTTATAAGTGGATGAAATTTGGACACAGTAGGAGACAGATGGGGAAGGAGACAGCTTTGTGACAGCGGTAGATGCTGAGTTATAGATTATCAGCAAGTCTTCACCAGAATGCTACAGAGTTCAGGGAAAGCATGATCCTACTGACACCTTGATTTTGGACCTCTAACCTCCAAAAGTGTGAGACTGTAAATTTCTACTTTTTTTAGACAAGTCTGTGGTATTTGTTATAGCAATCTTGACAAACTAAGACAGTCCTTAAATTATAAATATGCAATAGAAGAAAACTTTCCAAATTTAACTAAAGACATGAATATGTGCATTCAAGATACCCAACAGACCTCATACAAGATAAATTCAAAGAGAATCATTTCTTGACACAGAGTAATCAAATTATCCAATGTTAAGGACAGGGAGAGAATGCTGAAAGCTGCAAGAGAAAAGTAATGAGTTATGTATTCATTCAAGGGAATCTCAATAAGATTAAGTGCCAGTTTCTCATCAGAAACCATGAAGGCAAGAAGGCAGTGGTAAAAAATATTTAAAGTGTTGAAAGAAAACAACAGTTGGCAACCAAGATATTATACTCATCAAGACTTTCTTTCAAAAATGAAGGAGAGATTAAGACATTGCCAGATAAACAAAAGGTGCGGGAATTTGTCACTACTAGATCTGTCCTATAAGCAATGCAGAAGAAAGTTCTTCAGACTGAAAGAAAAGAACATTAGGCTGTGGATCAAACAGCATAAAGAAATAAAGACTGTTGGTAAGAGTAATCATTTGGGTAATTGTAAATGCCAGTATTATTGTATTGTATTGTTTGTTATGTAACTCCACTTCTTGCTACATACAGGTGCTAAAATGCAAATGCATTAAAAGTATGACACATTGATAGTCTGGACATACAAAATACAAAATCATAATCTGTAATAAGTACAAAAAAGCAGGAGGGTAGAAGGGTATAGGGACAGTGTATGCTATTGAAAATAAGTTGGTATCAAATCAAATATGATTGTTATAGAGTTAGGATGTTAGACCTCAATCCTGTGTTAACCATAATACATGAAGAATTTATTTAAAAGGAAATGAGAGAAAAAAAAAAAGAAAAAAAAAAAAAGGAAATGAGAAGGGTCTCAAAATGGTACAATACAAAAAGCCATATAAATATAGAAATAGGCATTAACAGAAGAATTGAGGGTTTGAAAAATGTGTAAGGTTTACAAATACAAATAGCATAGTGGCAAAAGAAAGTCCTGTATTAACAGTAATTACTTTAAATGTAATTGAATTAAACTCCAAGGTTAAAGGCAGAGATTGGTAGAATGGATAAAAATGCATAACCCAACTATATGCTATTTTAAGAGAATAATCTTAAAATCAAAACTTAAGTAGGTTGAAAATGAATAGATGGAAAAATATATACAATGCAAGTAGTAAGCAAAAGAGAGCTGGAGTAGCTATATTAATATAAGATAAAATAGACTTTAAGTCAAAGTGTTGTGATGGACAAAGAAGGTCATGATATACTGATAAAGGGTATATCATGATAAAGGAGTCAAATCAACAAGAAAACATAACAATTATAAATATATATGTAGGGAAGTAGATGTGGCTCAAGTGATAGAGCTTCCACCTACCATATGGGAGGACCTGGCTTCGATTCCTGGGGCCTCCTGGTGAAAAAGAAGAGAAAGCATGTCCACGTGGCAAGCCAGTACCTGCACAAGTGCCCGCACAAGCACCCACATGGTGAACCAGTGCCCTGCGTGAGTGAGTCACACAGGAAGATAATGACGCATCAAAAGAGAGACAATGGGAGAGTCAAGGTGAAGCGCAGCAGAAACCAGGAACTGAGGTGGCACAATTGACAGGGAACTTCTCTCCCCATCAGAGGTCTCCAGGATCAAATCCTGGTAAATCTTAGAAGAGAGAAAATTAGAAGAGAAGACAACACAGACAGCAAAAATAAATAAAAAATAAAAAAGCAGGGCAGGAGGAAGGGAAGGGGGAGGAATAAATAAATTAAAAAAAATATATATATATATATGGACCTAATAGCAGAGCCCCAAAATATATTAAGCAAATAGTGAAGGGAGAAATTGACAGCTATATGTTGATAGTAGGATAATTCAATTTACTACTTTCAATGAAGGATAGATCATCTAAACAGAAGATCAATAAAGAAATACAAGACTTGAATGATAATCCATACCAGCTACACCTAACAAATATATATATAGAACACTTCATCCAATAGCAACAGAATACACATTCTTCTCAAGTGCACATGGATCATTCTTCAGGACAGACCATGTATTAGGTCACAAAATGAGTCTCAATAAATTCAAACATATGGAAACCATACACTGTATCTTCTCCAAACACAATGGAATGAAGCTATAGATCAATAACAGGAGGAGAAATGGAAAATTCACAAATATGTAGAAATTAAACAATGTGCTATTAAACAACCCATGGGTCTAAGGTCTAAGCCCCTTTTAGTCTGAAGTAGGGTGGGCATCAACAGCCCAAAATAATCAAGATTGAGGAATGAACAAACATAAGAGGGGAATGCAACCATGGACCAAAGTAGATTATTATTGTAGTAACAGAAGAACTTGTAATATTGAACTAAATATAATAGTTACCATAGATTCTGAGGGGAGGGTGAGGGAAGAACAGGTGGAACATAGGGCATTTTTAGGGCATTGAAACTGTTCTGCACGATTTTACAATGACAGAATCAGCCATTATGCATATATAGTACAAAGCGTAAACCATAATTTAAACTAATGATTATGGTTAGTAGCAGTGCTTCAATATTTGTTTATCAATTGTAACAAATGTACTATACTCACATAAGATGTTATTAATAGAGGAAAATGTGAGAGGGAGAGGGACGGGGTTTATGGGAATCCCCTATATTTTTTATGTAACTTTTCTGTAACCTAAAACTTCTTTAAAAATGAAGTTAAAAAAAAAAAAAACAAAACAACAACCTATGGGTCAAAGAAGAAACCACAGAGTAAATTGGGAAATATCTTGAGGCAAGTAAAAATGAAAACACAATATACCAAAATTTATTGGATGTAACAAAGGCGGTGCTGAAAGGGACTTTTTAGCTCTAAAAATTCACATTAAAGAAGAAGAGAGGGCAGTGGATGTTGCTCAAGCAGTTGGGCCTATGCCAACCACCTGGGTGGTCCTGGGTTCAGTTACCAGTGCCTCCTAAAGAAGACAAGCAACACAGCAAGCTGACGTGAAGCTCAAGACTGTGAGCTGAGACAATAGGCTGGTGGAGAGAGCTGACATAAGATGATGCAAACAAGAGACACAACAAGGAAAACACGATGAAAGACACAGCAAGCAGGGAGCAGACGTGGCTCAATGATTGGGTGCCTCCTTCCCACATGGGAGATCCCAGGTTCAGTTCCCAGTGCCTCTTAAAAAAAAAAAAAAAGATGAGCACACAAACAAACAGACACAGAGAGCAGACAATGAGAACAACCAGGGATTAGGAGAGATAAATACATACATACACACGTACACACATACACACATACATACATAAGAAGAGTGATCTCAAATCAGAGACCTCACCTCAAAACTAGAGGATCTAGAAAGAAAAGAAAAAACTAAGCCCAAAGTGAGCAGAAGGAAGAAAAGGATTAGAACAGAGATAAATGAAATACAGAATTTAAAAAAATAGAGGGGATCAACCAAACCAGAAGTTGATTCTTTAAAATATCAATGAAGTCAACTAAAGAAGAAAAAAAGAGAGAAGATGCAAATAAATAATTTAGAAACAGGGGTGGGGGGGCATTACCACTGATCCTGCTGAAATAAGGGAGGGCATAAGAGGATAATATAAACACCTGTATACAACAAACTAGACAATGTAGACCAAAGGAAAAATTCCTAGAAACACATGAAGAATTGCATATATAAGACCATTTTCCTCTGAAACTAAACAAATGTAGATTAATATTATAAAATGTTAATATCAGACAAATAAAACATTATACTAAGTGAGGGAGACTAGACATAGAGTATTACATATTGTATGATTCCATTTATATAAAATGTAAATATATATCAATTTATAAAGATGAAATTAGATAGTGGTTATATAGTGTTGGGGAAGGAATGCTTAAGGGGTGTGGAGTCTTTATTTTTGGAGTAATGTAATCACTCTAAAATTTTTGAAATGATAAATAGATGACATTTTATATATAATTATATTAAAAGCCATTGATTATACACTTGGGATTGATCATATAGTATGTGAATATATCTCAATAAAACTCTTAATAAACAAATAAATAATTGTGCAGAAATAGCAGCTATGTATAGCAGGGCAACAGAGACACTGAGAGGTAAGGAATTTTCTTGTTTGCTTGGCTGTTTGTTGTTTATTATTGTTATTACTGAAATAATGAAAATGCTCTCATAACAATTGAAGTGATGACTACACAGCTATGTGATTATACCAAATACCATTGATTGTACACTCTGGATGCATTGTGTGCTTTATTAATATGTATTAATAGAATTTATTTGTTTAAAATATATATATATATAGTTTCAAAAACAAAGCTTGATCATAGTCACTATCTTAATAGCTCCTTGGAAGGCAAGACCTCTTATTCTAGGTCTTCTAGAAAGCAGAGGCTGCTTAGGCTATCTTCAAAACATGCTTATGAGTGGAGTGTGTGCAACTCAGTCATTGAGCATGCACTTTACATGTGCAAAGTTGAGGGTTCAATCCCTGGTACCTCCTTTAAAAATATATATATGTATGCTTATGAAATGTAGTAATGTTATAATATTCATCCTTGAAGTCTTCAAGAAACTTCCTTTTGCAATCTAATTTGAATATAAACTTCCTTCTTCTGTATTCTAATTGCTCAAACATATTATACTTCCTTATCTTTTTCATCAATCATTTTCTTTCTCCATTTCTTAATGAAAGTTCCATAGACTTTCTTATGCCACTAAACATACATTTTAAAATTCACAGAGTAAACCATCTTCTCTTCTTCATATAATGCCTTAACACTTCTCTCATGATATCTTTAAAAAAAAAAAAAGCCACCTATAACAAGAATAAATGACCCATCATTTTTTTAACCAAGTGTCTATGATTTTTTCAACCAAGGGCCTAAGTTTTTTATTCCATTTACATGCCTAGACCTTGAACTAGAGCTGTAGCCAGTGGGAACAGATAAGAAGAGATAAAAAAAAACTGCTAAAATGAAATTTACCAAAAAAACTAAGGGTTACCCCAAATGAGCCACTTCTAACATAGAAAATTAATACCATATTGGCTTCATGCACCTACACTACTTTCCAAAAGGCAGAACCACCAACAAAGGTCAGCATTTATACTCCTTTGAACTGCTTTGCATTTGGCATGAATCTTGAAAAGCTCAGCTTCCTAAAATATTTATAGGAAAAAAGTAGAAAATAAATGTTACATCTTTTCTACAAGCTACCTAACACTTTGAGCATTACAAACTGGGTTAAGGGATATACAAGAGAAGGATAAGAAGTGACCAGCTGCTCACATCTGACACAAGCTAACAGGGGTAGTAGTGAATGCTCACGGTGTGACAGACATAAGGCCAAGGGCTTCCCAAAAATGATCTCAAAACCACCTGGTGAGATGGATGTTGTTGTATCCTCATTTTACAAATGAGGAAACCGAGAATCAGAGAAGCTCAGTGATTTATGCCAGAGGTGGAAGCGAAGCCTGCCTCTAAAGCCAGGCCCGTCTCCTCCAGAACCCATGCTTTCAACCTTTCCTAAAACTCAATGAGTCTAAGGTTAGAAGCCAACCAACTTCCAAAGTATTACGATTCTATCCTAACTTTTAGCAATGTTAATCATGCTAAAAGGTCCCCAATCTTTCAGCTTCGATTAGAACCCAGTGGGTATCTTATGAATTAGAACATGATGATGCCTTCCCCCCAGAAGTGCCAAAGGAAGCCCAGCATAAGCCCAGCTGCCAGTAATATTACACCACCAAATAAATTCAACACCAAGCATGATCCTCATGTTTTGCCAGCCAGGTGGCCCTGTACATATGGCAGTCCTGCTCTCTAGCAGGAGAAAAAGAGGAGGAAACAACTTGAATTATGAGATCCAGCAGGCATTTAAATACTTCCACTCAGACAGCAGGTAGCTTGTTACCTAAAATGCCCAGGATCCATCACTTGGTAATGAGAACACAGATACCAGATGCTGATTTCAGGAACACAGCGAAACACTACTGTGTACAAATTCATGGTGCAGGAAGATATTTCTCTTTCAGATCTGGAGGTCTCTGTAGTGCCCCACCTGCCCCCCCATCTTATATCTCCCTATGGCAGTTTAAGATTATTTTATGACTCCCCAAAAAAGAAAGATTATGTTTGTAAACTAATCTATTCCTCAGGGTCTGATACCCTTTGATTGTATTAAATTCGGTGAGAGGCATCTGATTAACTTTACTTGCTAAAATCAAATGAGGGCTTTGATTCAACCAGGTCAGTAAGGCATAACTCAGGGTGAGCTCCTACTCTCTTAGTGAACCAATAGAAATGGACACTCACTCAAGAAGTCACACAGGAAGAGGAGAGAACTTTGTCATTTTGATCCTGCCGTGTGACAGAAAGGAGAAGGCTCAAACCACTAAAGCTGTTTGCCTGATAGCTTACTGCTGACCGTGGGAAGAGAGCTGGGGCTGATACAGAAAGCCCTGAGAGACCAGCCCTAACCAGAGAGAGAGGACTGGAAGCCCAGAGAGAAAGGAGAGCCAGGCAGAGATCAGCCACCATCTTGCTTCAACACGTGGCAACTGACTTTGGTGAGAAAGCAACCTTGAGTTGGACTCTTTAGGGCCTTGTAACTGTAAGTTTTTACCCCAAATAAATACCCTTTATAAAAGCCAACAGATATCTGGTACTTTGCATCAACACTCTTTTGGCAGACTACTACACTCTCTTAAGCAAACAATGAGCTAAGAACTTTTCTCAAGAAATCTGAGTAAGTCCAGAATCCTCTCTCTCCTTCCACTTAGAAAGATGAAACAAAGCAGGCCTAAGGGATTCTCAGCAAGCAACAGGAGCATTGTTGATGTACTGACATTTATGTAAGGCTGTAGGAAACCCCTGACTTAGCACACCAGTTCCCCAAGGGACTGAAGGAGGGCATTGCTATGTGTGACAATCTGCTTGTTAACCAGAAAATTTGACTAGCAAGAAACTTAACCTGATAATTTAGGGAAAAGTAATGCCATAACTCAATTAGTTGTTCTTTCTTTCTACTCTAGCATCATCCCCCTCTCTTTCTCTCTCACTCTCCCCATCTTCTTGTCCTTCCCCCTCTATTTCTTTCCTTCTATCTTTCTCCTTTTCTCTCCCTTTCCCTCCCTTTCTCCTTTGGGCTGGAACAGGGCCTAATCAATAAGTTCTCCTACTTCTACAAGGAGTCTTATGAAGATAATTAGAAATCACTAAGACCTCAGACAATATTGTCAGTTCACCCTCCACTTTCAAAGGATTTGTAGATTGCTCACTTGAGTAAAGCTAGCTGAGGACCATGAGTTCAGGCACTCTGATCTATAGCAGAGTTACCAAAAGCAAAGCACAACAGCATAAAAAGGATGGCTCCTGCGAAACATCCACGTCTTCTCTCACTGGAGAGATAAATGCAGCTGGCTTTGTAACAGGTGCTGTGGAATGCTGGTTATTTCTTTAGGGGAAATTGCAAAAGCAGTTTTGATTGGCATGAGCAAACTGGCTCAGGGAAATGGGAACATGACAAGTAAGTTACTGTAAGGATAAACTGGAGCAATAACAACAAAGAGGGTGAACTTTAAGGAATCCAGGAACTGAAACCAGGATCACTGTGGGTCGTTCCAGTTCCTGGGCTCTAAGGAACAGCTCACCTCTTCACTTCTCTGGAGCAGCTTCACCGTCAGGTCACTCTCCTCTCTCGGTCAGCTTGCTTGGCTTTCCTCAACCTGCGCATGGCCCATCATGGCTCTTCTGGCCTGACTCTTCCTCATGATGTCTCTTAATGCATCCTTTCCTGTTCTACCTCCTTGCCAGCCACTTGTCCAATTCCTCTAAAGAATCCGATTGGCCCAGTACCTCTTTCAGGCCTGCCCTCAGTTCTCTCCCATGATTTCTCCCCTGATATAAGGCAAAATAAATCTGTCTCCACCATAAAACACAACTGGTAATTATTAGTCAGATATTTGCTCGGGAGATAGGGGACTGGCAAAAGTGAGGGGTCCTACGAGCATTCCATTGTCACTACAGACAGTTTCTTTTTTTCCTTTGTAGTCCTACTAGATTTTTTACTTAGGTTGGTAAATAACCTACAGGATAAATTCAGAATGGGGAATTACATTTGACCCTAATCTACAACATGGAACAAATAACTTTAGTGAGCCTATCTGGGAGAATAATCCTTAGCTCCTCTCTCTCATGAAGTGGCCAGGAGCTACAGTGAATTGGAAACAGTCCCTGGAGAATCTCAGGTGAGACTCTTTCCATAGGTAGGAGGGAATAAGCTCTACTCCCATATCACCTGAGGTGGGGGTTTTCTGGGATCATAGCTGCCGTTCACTTCTTCTATCATTGGCAAAGCCCCATATCTAAGTATACGTGGATTGAAAATCCACTTCCTGACAGCTGCCTGAATGGACTCCCAAGATAAGTGATGAACATGGAAAATGGTATGAGCCCCAAATATACCTTCTCATTTATCTAATTATTCCTTCTTTTGCTTGTTTAATTTTGATGTGGGAAATCATTTGGAAAAACTATGCACAGGGGTTTCTGAGATTTCTAAGTTCAAATGAAGTAGACACAAATAATTAGAACATTAGGTAGTAATTCCAGGAATAAAATCTGTACTTGAATCTCAGTGACAAGTTCAGGAAGTATCTATCCAATACTTTGATTATTGGTATCTTGGCTAGAGAAAGTAACTGCTGATAAATTAACTGAATGCTAAATGGTAATATTGATAATAAGGCCTTTCACTGATTTTGTGCCATAGCCTGTTCAAAGTCCTTTCAGGACCATCAATACGTAAATTCTCTGGAAAGAAAGAGACATGAAATGTTGGGGTTCTAGTGTAAACATAAATTTTTCCTTTAACTCCTCCACTTTCTTCTGCACACTGCACAACTTTTGTATAGTAATGTGTTCTATAAATGAAAAAGCTTATTAAGAGCATTAATTTAAAATACATATTCTATGCAAGGTAAATGTCCACAAAGAGAGCCAGTCTCCATTCTATAGCAGAAGGCTTAGGATTCTATAAATTATCCAGACCATTACCCTAAACCATCCCCATTCTGTCCTCATGCCTGCTTTTGTGTATATATCTAGTCCAAAAATGAATGCAAGATGAAGACTGATAAAGGTTATTTGATATCACATGCAAGAGTTTTAAAATACTGAAATGCAAATCACTATTTTCAGGACCAGAGAGTTATAGAAAGTTTGAAGTTATTAGACAACAAAGAAAATAAATCAGCAAGTATTTATTGATTGCTTGCTATATTTACATAAATGGGCTGAGCTATATGAAATATACAAAAGATATGAAAATAAAATTTTATGAGCTCAAAAAAAGAATTTTTTATCATAGTTGAATATCCCAATCAATGAGGAATATATTTATTTGCACACATACACACACACAGTCATTGACACTTAGTATGGGCATACAAATGCTGTTTTTAATTTCCAATCCATTAACTTATTTGAACTGAAAAGATAAAAATCTTAGCCAAAAAAAAAAAGGAAAAAAAATTCAAAGAGAGCCACATAACTTTCCTCTTTGAGAGAAGATTTATAAATGTTTTTCTTGATCATATTTGATCCCCAGAGCCTAAAAGCCTGTAACCCAGTGCCAATTAGTTGTACTGTAAGAAATGAAGGAAGGTGGGGAGATGGAGAGGGAGGTGGAGAGCGATGAGGAAGTGAAGGAAGGAAAAGAGGGAAGAACAAAGGAAGAAAGGGAAGACTGGGAATTCCTAGAGGTAACAACATTTCTATTTTCACCCATAATATGCGTTCAAATGTTTCATCACATTATTTTCTGTATCCCCCTGCTGTTACCATTCTTAAGTCTTAACATTCCACAATTCAAGACATGACATCTGAGACCGCTTCCACCTGCTCCTGGTCAAAGTCACAATTGCCCAATAAAAATCACTTGCAGCCATTGTCCACTAACTCAGAGATTTCTACCAAGCTCCCACTCCTTATCTTCACTCTAAATCCTCAACCTCTAGTGCAGGGCCTCAGGTTCAAGTCCTGTTACCTCCACCTTGCATTTCTCTTCACCAGCCTCCTCAGACTGACACCTCTGCCAGGCTGCACACCTAGCTTTGCGGGGGGGGGGGCGGAGGCGTATCATCCTGCCTCCATCACGAGGCTGCCTGGTCTGGACACTCTGGCACTCCTACCCGGAGGCTTTACAAACCGGCCCTGCCTAGTGTTCTAAGTCCTCCCGTGTTTGAAAGCAGAGTTGCAACACCCTGGCGTTTCTGAGAACCCCACGGGCAGGGCTGCATTCAATAAATCGTGCCCCATGGGCTTTGTTGCTTGACTTGTGAGATTTCCCCACTTCAGTTTCATCATCTGAAGAAAACAGAAATAACATCCATATCACAGGGCTGATCTAACTACAAATTAAACTTTTGGGGGGCAAAGGGCTTTGTAAATTGTGAAGAGCCATACAAATGTTACTTATTTTTCATAGTACCCATGGGATTATAGCAAAAAAGGGGGGAAATGAAAAACCTTGGCCCTGTAATGAATTACATCCCATACCAAAATGAGAACAGCTTCTTTTGCCAGTGTTACAACATAATGTAATATTTCACCTGTAGTGTTCATTACAAGATGAACTGTTTCTTGTTTGATTATTTATCTCATGCCCAACAGAAAAACGACTGTGTGCTTTCCACTTTTATGTTCACTACTGTAGTTTGACAAGAGGCCAGAGGGAAGTTTTGAAAGAAAAGGACGACGATACTGTAAATCACATGGAAATGACTCCCAGAGAGTGCCTGACACTCGGTGGAACTCTCGGCATAAGTCAGCCACCAGGGCACCCAGCAGCCCTGGCTCCCAGGCAACAGGAACTCGGGCCTCCACACAGCCCCGCTGACCATCACATTAAAACCTGTTGTGTGGTCAGTGAGGTTTCCCAGTTTCCTACGAGCTTTCAAAAAACAAAAACAAACAAACAAAAAACCACCTAAGTGGGTGCGGGGGTATTTTTTGTCAGTTTTAACATCACTAGGTAGTTAAAGCCACTCTTCAGGAAGCCCTGACAGTTCCTCAGACCTAATTTTAGGAAGAGAAGAAACTCAAGAGTCCATTATTTCAGAGAGAAAACCTGCCTCTGAGAGCACTCAGCACCATCCGTACAGTTATTTCTGAGGTTAAACCAAATAAAACCTTCAAAAGTGTGAGTAACTGCCCTGAAATTTCTTTTCCTGTCTGGAGTACTAATACTAAATTAGATTTAGGATTGCAGATGCAAGAAATCACTCCGGAAACTTTTCCCTCCTTTTCTTTCTGTATCCACGAAATTCCTCATGAAGACTCTTAGATTAGCAGCATTATGCCATTTCTATTACAGGGTCCTCAAATTAGTTAAAACTATCAAAATGTATAGTGTTTAAAAGCAAGCAGATAGTTTCCATTTTTCACAGTTAGTGTCAAAGGAGTAGATGCTAGTATGATAGTATAATACTTAGCTAACATCATTTCTCAAGTGAAATCTTACTAGGTCTACAGTATAAGATATGATGTCAGTTCATGTTATCATACATGGTCTTCATCAGTGAGACCAGCAATACTTTACTTTGCAACATTTCCAGGGTGTAAAGAATATGCATACGAAAAAAAAAACCCACGATAAAAGTGTGTGCATCCAACAAGCATTTAAAGAGCTGAGTGAGGTGCACAGAAGTTAGGTGGTTTGCCCAAGGTCCCGCAGTTAATAAATGACTGGGCAGAGTCTCCAGCCCCGAAATCTAGGCTCTTTTTGCTGCACCATACCACTGACCTCTCAGGGAACTAAAAATTCTAAACGGAGATAAGACAGAGATGCCCATTCATTGAACATTCTTTCATTTGTTCAACAAATATCTACTGCATATTGACCCAAATGACAAGCACTACCTGAATCTATAAGGGAGAGTGGGATGTTGGCCAAAAAGAACAAGATGTTATAGACAGTCACACAAAGAATCACTGTAATAAATTTGAGTAGGCTTTAAACAGAAGGTGACAGTTGAGATCCTTCTGAAGCTAGGTGAGTAAGTGGACATGGACCAGTGGATGGCTTTCTTTTAACTGAAGTGAAGGGCTGTTTATGGGGCTTCTAGAGAGAGGAAACTCTAAATCCTATCACATGAATGCGGGGTAGGCAACCTATTGAAGCCGGCTAGTAAGATAGGGAATTAATAGATGGATCTGGAACCTGACAGAGAGTCCACGTGGCATCAGTAGCCCCAAGACGGCTGCTGGAAGACCCCCATCCCCCAAAAATTCCTCCATTCAGAACAAGATTTCCTCCAGAAGCCAGGAGAAGCCCCGGGTATTCCCCAAGGACATTATCATTGGGCCCTCATGGGGGATCGGTCAATCAAAACAGCAAACAGTGGGAACTCCACCTCTACTATTAGCAAATGGGTGAAATAATTAATGGTTCAAAAAGCAACTGCAGGCGGCAGACTTGACCCAGTGGTTAGGGCATCCGTCTACCACATGGGAGGTCCACGGTTCAAACCCCGGGCCTCCCTGACCCGTGTGGAGCTGGCCCATGCGCAGTGCTGATGCGCGCAAGGAATGCCCTGCCACACAGGGGTGACCCCCGTGTAGGGGAGCCCCACATGCAAGGAGTGCGCCCCATCAGGAGAGCCACCCAGCGCAAAGGAAGGTGCAGCCTGCCCAGGAAGGGCGCCACACACATGGAGAGCTGACACAACAAGATGACGCAAGAGAGAGAGACACAGATTCACGGTGCCGCTGACAAGAATGGGAGTGGACACAGAAGAACGTGCAGCAAATGGACACAGAGAGCAGACAACTGGGGGACGGGGGGGGGGGGGGGGGGAGGAGAAAAAAAAAAGAACACTAGTAGAAAGGAAAAGATACAAAGAAGGGAGAGTTACATGTAGGCGTTGTGGTGGTTCCCCAGTGGAGACAGCTGCCGCTGCAGGGAATCATCCCCACTCCCTCCTACTGATGCCCTCCTGCCCACTGCATGCACTGAACATGTATTCAATCATCCTGCAAACGTATGGGCAACACTTTTGTGGCTAGGTTGTGGGATTTACTCCTTGCCCTAAGAAGCCACAGATAACATCTGCCAGTATACGAAAGGAGGAATGGAGCCGCAAAAGAGAATGAGGCTAACTGACCCTAACGGAGATGAAAACTATCACTGAGTCTGGTAGCCTGAACCAAGTTCACATTACTCACACCAGACTGAGGATGGAAGGATAGCTCAGGCAGGCTCACATCATTCCCCCTCTCCTACAGCAAAGAGTGAAACCCTGGGCCATTGCATTTCTATCCCGAGAGAGAGGCAGACAGGGAAGTAAAAAAAGTATAGTCCCACTTCTCTTTTCAGTAGCTTATTTCGAGAGTAGGCCAGACAGTGGTGTGCAGAGAGTCTTAAGCAATAAATGAGTCAGTAGGGGCTCTAACATACCAACAACAATTTTATCCCGATGAAAAACATTAGCTTACATAATAAAGTTGGGGCAGAATTGTTCTCCGTGGTGTGAGTAGAAATGTTTTGCTGACTGCTGTTGAAATGGGTAACAGACTTTGCATATTATATCACCATTTTTTGTTGTATTTCACATGCAGTGTTTTTCTGCTCTTGACTTTGAGGTGTGAGGGGGAGGCTCTAATCATATGGCCTTGTGCAGATGCTCCATTTGCATTTCTATTAATCCAGGCCCTCCTGGAGATGCTCGAGCAGAGACACAGCATGCTTTGTGTTTGAACTTGTGAGAACCCATACCACCGCTTAATAACTTAATACATATGTATAGCCTCCCTCAGACAGCCCACTAGGAGGCAGAAGCAGGAGGAGGTGCTACCAGCTTGCAGACTGCAGGGCTCTACGGAAATGTGTTCTGACAGGAAGGAGCACCTTGCTCAGCAAAGAATCCCTGTGCCTTAATCCTAGCCAGCCGACCCACCTGCCTGGCTGGGGGGAGCCTCTTTTTCTAAGCTGGTATCCAAAGAATTAGTTCTCAAGCAGTGGTGAGAAATACTCATGTATTTCTGTTGATTGGCCCTTGCACTATTTAACTGTCCGATATGGCAATGCCTGTTCCCTTGCTTCTGGCATGAATTAGGTGATAGAACAATTAAAGCATGTAATATCAGGAAGCAAGATGATGTAGGGTAGAAAGCATGAATTTTAGAACCCAGCGGACTTCTTGAGTCCTAGCTGCACGTCTTATTTAGCAGATGCCTGAACTTTTTTTTTTCTCAGCCTTGGTTTTCTCATCCAACTAATAGGGTAGTAACTGTCATGTATGGTTACCATGGGGGTTAAAAGAAATACTGCACTTGAAGCACCTGGCATAGATTGGGCATTGAATGAATTGTAGCTGTGATTGTTGTAGCATTCGACTGCTCGTGCATAATAGCTGCCAGACATTGCCAGCGGAGTCGTTCAGGGATTGCTTTGCAGGATCACGTGAGAGAAAGGTAGGATGGGCAAGAGTGAATGGTTGTATTTGGGGACTTTTGTCCTTTCAGAGTGACAAGGGAGTCAAAAAAATTTTACAACCATACATCGTCATGTTTAAATAGATTTAGGGCTTCCTTCTGTCTTTTGAATTTTATGTTCGGGAAAGTCCATGAAATTGGCAAACACGAATGACAATTCGTCAAGGTTCTTCCAAGACCCCTTCAAAGGAAGCCCAGCAGAGCAGTTTCTACAGCAGTCCTTATTTCTGCTAAATACCACAAGAATTATTTTCAACTGATGAGATTATATAGCATTCTAGAAGGAAATCTCACCACCTGTTAAGATTACTTAATAAGTTAATTAAGTTAATAAGAAGAGATCCTACTTTTGCCTTTCTTTTTCCACTGAAATAAATGGGAGTTCGAGTTCAGAAATCAGAATTATAGATTCTCATCCCACCAATTTTTTTTCAAATTTTTGTGCCATAATTTTAGGGTCCGAAACATCATCTACACTTAAGCTTAGGCAGTGAGCAGAATGATGGAATGATGGTGGAGATGGTATTCTAAATGTGCAGATTAACACCTGCCTAGGCCCTCTTAGTAGATGCCTGAAAGAAGGTAGAGAAGAAAGAATTTTAATGAAAATTAAATAATTGGCTTATGGACTTCTTCAGGTGACCCTCAGATATAGGAGCATTGCTAGTATTATGAGGGATGGGTAGGGCTAAGGGAAATCTTGACTGTCTGGAATTTTTAAATCCTTACCTACAAGGATCACTGTGTTGGTCTCATGATTCCACACAAGACCTTGTACATAGTCAATGTTTGGTAAGTATGAAAAGGGTAACGATCTGTTTCTAAAAGGTCATTTCTTAAAATCGATCCAAAACAGAATGAAATCCCTCGAAAGCAACTGGTTATGTCAGTACATAACAATCAACCTTGTCAAAGGATTAGGGTTGGCAACTAATGGTCACACCATCATCACCACCACCACGCAGCTGAGTCTGGAATGCCCATGTGCACATTCTACTCTCATTTGCTCTACTTCTTCCTGGCTTTGAACCCGCTTCCCTTCTTGGCTTGTACCAACCTCTGCTTTATTAATACCAGCTTTACGTTTGGTGATTCACTTCCTTTGGTGTCTGTAAAAATTTTCAAACTATCCAATAAAGAAATGAGTAATCTCATTCCTTCCCCTGGTAACTAATCATAAAAAAAAGAGAGAAGTTGGTAATGAAGAATGATCCAACGTTTAGGTCCACCGTTATCCAAATGCCAGAGATTTCATGGTTCTTTCCTGATTTTTGTTTCATTCTGATTTCCTGGAGGTCATCACCTTTGTACTGATAAACAAAAATGAGTGTCCTTTGCATAATATTACTATATTCTGTCAGGCTGCAGAATCCTGTTTTTGCCCTACTTTCTAGCATAATTTTATTTCTACAAAAAAAAAAAAGTTAAGCTAATGGGGCAGTGACTGTACCTACAGAGCTCTTTTCTTAGATTAACTTTAAAAATCCTAAAGGAAGAACACAGCATTCAGCTTTGGAAACTGCAGCCAAACAAGGCATATGGTAGAATGACAATGACCAAGGTCTCTCAAGACAGACTACCTGGATTCAATTCCCAGCTCTGCCATTTACTAGCTGTATTTAAAATTCAGTGTTGGGCAGCAGATGTAGCTCAAGTGATTGGGTTCCCATCTACCATATGGAGGGCCCCAAATTCGGTTCCTGGGGCCCCTGGTGAAAGTGAGCTGGCCCATGTGGTGCAGAGAGCTGGCCCACACGGCATGGAGAGCTGGCCCATGCAGAGAGCTGGTGCAACAAGATGATGCAACAACAAAAAAAGAGACACAGATGAGAGACAGTGCGAGACACAACAAACCAGGGAGCTAAGGTGGCTCAAGTGTTTGAGTGCCTCTCTCCCACATCAGAAGGTCCCAAGATCAGTTCCTGGTGCCTCCTAAAGAGAAGACAAGAAGGGAAGACAAGCAGACACAGAAGAACATGCAGGGAATGAATACAGAGAGCAGACAGCGAGTGCAGGCAGCAGGGGAGGGGGGAATGAATAAATGAATCTTTAAAAACAAAACAAAAAAACTCAGTGTCTTTATTCATAAAATGAAAATAATAATTGTAGTTAGTCCATAGAATTGTTGTGAGCATGAAATAAATTAATATGTGTAAAGCTTTTGGAATAGTGCCTAGCACATAGTAAGTGTTCAATTAATATTTTCGATTATTATTACAATTATTTTAAAGGTATTTATTGTTCCTTCCCTTTTCTTCATATTCTTTATTTTTCAAAATTTTTTAGGTGGTACCTGGGAATGAACCCAGCATCTCACACATGGAAAGCAGTCGCTCAACCACTGAGCTACATCTACTCCCCAATGAGAGTTGGTTTTTTCATTTCATTGTTTTGTTTTGTTTTAGGAGGTACCAGGCAAGGAGCTCAGAACCTCATACATGAGAAGCAGATGCTCAACCACTTGAGCAACATCCACTTTCCCCTTTTCTTCATATTTTAAGGATGTTTTCTTGCCACTCTTTGATGCAGTACAAATTTATTTTGTGGTCTTTTTGTAATAACCCACAGTCATTATTGTTATCATATTTATTTCACATGTAAGCCATATTTCAAATTTTTAAGTTTGTTTTCTTTATACTAAGGTAAGAAGATTTGGATTCCCTAAAGTTGGTCTAAAATACCCCAGTCTCTCCCTGTGCCCCTCACACTCACACACATTGAATTACTGGTGGTTCTTATTACATACCAGGATGGATGAGTTCAAATTTGTTGTGAGTTTTTGATTAATATATTTAGTAAACTATTAAAGGAAGTTCTCTGGGGAAGCCCATATGGCTCACGTGATTGGGCTTCCACCTACCATATGGGACAACCTGGATTCAATCCCTGGGGCCTCCTGGTAAAGGTGTGCCTGTGCGGCAAGCCAGTGCCCGCGTGGCGAGCCAGTGCCCGCGCACGAGTCATGTAGCAAGATGATGATGCAACAAAAGAGAGATGAAGGGGAGAGTCAAGGCAAGGCACAAGAGAAACCAGGAACTGAGGTGGCTCAAGTGACAGGGAAACTCTCTCTACATCAGAGGTCCCCAGGATCGAATCCCAGTGAATCCGAGAGGAGAAAAACAAGAAGAGGAGAAAAACAAGAAGAGAAGACAAAAAGAGAAATAAACCCAGAAGATCACACAGCAAGTGGACACAGACAGCAAAAGCAACAGGACGGTGGGGAGCAGAGGGGGGAAGAAAAAAAGAAACTCTGTGGATAAAAGCTGTCAATTAACCAGAATCTATGTTTAATGCTCTACTTGAGGAGTGGGAGAGGAGAGAGATCAGTGTATCTTAATCCAATGGATGGACCTGGGAAATGATATCAGAGGATAAGATCAAAGCTGAACCAGGAGAGAAGATATTCAGAGAGTAGACAAAGCAGAATGGGGCTGTAGTTTAAAGTGGATGGTCCTGTGAAAATGTCAGGTGAACAACATTCTAATGTTGACTGGCCGTTTCAGAAGGTCTGTTGAAAACTTTTGAAAACTTAAATTATTTATTGGTTATTTGACCTAATCCCAGGGAACCAAGGATTTGTTAGGAAAGAAGGAAGGAAGGAGGGAGGGAGGGAGGCAGGGAGGGAAGCAAGGAGGGATAGGGGGAGGGGAAATATTCTAGCACATATCTGGAGTTTGGTACAATTTCTGTCTAATCTGCCATGCTTTCTACATCTATAATTCATAATGAAAGTAAAATTCATTTTCATGATGATATCACTGAATCACAGTGATACCTTCCAGAAGTGAATATTAAAATGAATCATGATGTGAAGTTTAAAATGTGCTTGCCATACCCTACTAGGGCAGGAAGTGATCAAAAACATTTCTGCCACAAAAGTTGAAATAGAAAAGGTTTTTGAACTAATTTAAATAACCCAAATTTCACTAATTAGAAATTAGAATAGGATGGAACCAAAACCTTATCTCACATACCATCTGCAATCTATTGCTATTGACTGCCTGGATTTCTGGGTTGAGAAGGATTCTGAGGCCATATCCAGACTGAACAGAAAAGAGTACTGTGAAAATAGTAATGCCTGCCTTGGGAGATATTTGAGGGATATATTCTTCATTTTTACTATTTTGGACTATGCAAATGCCATTCTCTGAGAATTCTAGTTAAATTAAAGCTTTATTGTAATTGTTACAACTAATGTTAACCAGACAGTTAACATCCACCATTAGTCTAGAGAGCTTCAAAAAAGTTAAGTTCCAGAAAAGTCTTCCTTAAAACAAGACTGCCTCCATAGTTGCATAATGCATTTTTCATAGTTTAATGACTTTATCCTATTTTCACTAAAGTTGGAACAGTAGGCTAACCTTCATGGGCATTAGAAGTTTGTGAACATAACCAGACAACCACAACTACCACAAACAGATATTTCACTAACTCCATCAACAACCACAAAGTAAAAGTTTCTGTTGCCTCACATTCGTGACGATATAATCTAAAGGAGTTTGCACTTTAGGCACATCCTGCTTTAATTAATGAAGGTTCTGAAATTCTAAATGCTGGGATCCAAATCATTCTAACTTACTCAGGGGTATCTAATTCCACATCTCAGAGATAAATCATTTTATCATTTAAATTAGTAGCCCTTAGCTTTTTGACCTTCTGTGCATGTTTAAGTGTCTTTTCAGTTTGGCTTCTCCTTAATTAGAAGAAGCTGTGTTGTATTTTAAGAATGTCACTGTTTAAAACAATGTGAATTTTACATAACACATTTGCCTTGAAGCATCTGAAATGAACTCATTTTTATAAATCAAAACAAATATGAATTTAAAACCAACCAACTATTAAGTTCCATAGTCAAAAATACATTTTTCTTGACCTTGCTGGTATGCAGAATTCAAATTCCTTTGTTGAAGATTGGCCCCTGCAATAATATGATTTTCACAAATCTCTTTATTTCTGGGCAGTTTGAAAGGAGCAAAACCAAATTTACAAAAAAACACCAAATTAGCAATTAAAGTCTCTAATATAAGACCTAAACTGTAAAGTCCCAGCCCCAAAAATTAAATATTAAGCCTTTGGAACAATTTATTCAATTCCATAGAACAGAAAGGGCAGCAGAGGAAAAGTGCAAACTTCAACATTAGTTACTGAGTTTAGTGTTGCTTACAGTTTTCTTCTTTACTCTCAATCCTGTTACAAATAATGCAAACCTGTTTTTATTAATTTACATTAAGTTCATTTAACACTGGTGAAACAGACCAGAAATGTATAATGAGGAACACTTAACAAGCTCCCGCATTAGGGCTAATCATGCTCTGTTTACGAGAGCTTATTTCGTTCTTGGAAAATATCCTGGTAAAAAGCTCCATCCTTATTTAACAAGTAAAAGGAGAGAGTCACCAGCTACTGATAACAAAGAAATGAACAAGCTTAATAATCTCCAATTTGGTTTTCCACTCCACTTAATGATGGAGGCAATGTGAGCTCTGTGGCCAGAGTACATGAGGAAGCATCCACAAGTACTGAAAATTTAATTAAAAGTCAAAAAGCCATTGCAATGAAGACTCAGCAGAAACCCATTTATTTTTAAAATCTAATATATTCTTCATGACTAAAGGCTAAAGCACATGCTGACTTACACATTTAGCTGTAACTGATTTAAGCTACTTGATGATTTTTTTCCTTTTTTTTTTCTCACAGGGTGGTGCTCAATTTGCAATGGAGGAAATTGGCAGAATTTAATTTGGTGGGTTTTTTTAACTCTCTAAAAAGAATCCTCATTAAAGTCATACGATCAGCTGTATACTTTTTTCATCATTAACTAGCCTAACTGCAGGTAAAAGAGATACAATTATGGATTTATATAAATCCTATTGTCAATTTACAGCTGAAAGACTGGTGAGTTACCTCATTTTAAATGGGTTATTTTTTCCCCTTAACCTTTCTTTGTTTTAATGAGGATTCAGTTTGTCACTGTCTGAGAAGTCTGCTAGCAGGAACATTTCTCAGAAATTATAAGGAATAAAAAGTAGGAATGGTTAAGATACTTGGCTAAGTTTCAAATTTGCTAGAAAACTCAACATTTGAAATTCAACTCCAGAGCAATAAATATGTCTATTGTCCACTGGGTCATAAAACCCTGTCCTGTCGTGCAGGAAGCCAAAACAATGAGAGCACTTAAGGAAGGGCTTGAGAATAAACGGGAGCTAAGAGAAATTTCTCTAGATGTTCTAAGTGGCAGAGTTGCAAAGTAGAACCTATGCTCTGGATAAAATTGTGCCTTCCATATGACCGTGATATGAATATATTTTGACTAGTTATTTTACCTATCCTTGTTAAAATGTAAATTTAAAGAGGCTTTGAAGCAGCTAGCAAATCAGGACAGAATATACTTATTCTGGATCCTCAAAGTGAAACTTCAGATGCCAAGACCTCCCACCACCCAACAGATGTGACTGGGGCCTCTCTACCCTTGAGCCAAAAGCCCAACATCTGGCTAATGTTGCTGCTAAAATGTACACTCCTTTTGGGTGAACTTAACTCCATGGAACTCAGTCAGCATCCTTTTACTCTTTTCTCTGGGATCCCAGATATTGGGGCTTCTGAAATCCCAGGCATTCTTGGCCCTTTTTCTCTCTAGTCTAGATTAAATTTAAAAAGCATGTTCCTTCATTTAGTTAAAACCAGTCCACTAGTATTGATTAAATTGGGGTGACCTCCAAAGTCTTGTCATCTCATTTTACCATTGACACTTCCTACTGAGAAGGCAAAGAAGTGAGAATTTTCCTGGGGAGAGGGCCAGCATAATCTCCAGTCTTTCTCCTCCCATGCAAGAACATCATTAGAATATCTGATGGTTGTTTTTATCTGTCAATGGAAACATGGTACATGGTTTTGATAAACTGACCTTCACAAACAAGGTCAGCGAAAACACTTTAAGACCTATTTTCTTGCATCTTCCGCATTTAGGCATTAACCCAGAAGAACCAGATTGCCAGATACCTTTTCGCATGCTCCTAAATGTGACCATTGCAAACTTTTTCGGACACCACTCATTTCTTTTCTTAGACACAGTTGGGGCCAAGACTCATGAAATTATGATGTATATGTATGGAACTAACAAAAAACCTAGCCAGGAGCAGAAAGAATAATGTTTGATTCTTTTTCCATTTTAATTTCTAAATTATCTGAATCCTGCCAATATGTGCAATCAATGGTGATTGATTAACTTCCAGAATTTTCTTGATGATGGTCCCTCCCTGGAGACACTGAGAGTCAAACAACTTCTCATGGCTGGTTGGATCCAGTTTCTCTTATAAAAATCAACCTTTAGGCTTTATTTGACACTGCCCATACTCAAAGAGTCTCCTACACCTACGTGAGCTACATAGACAGGCCTATACCGGATGCTAGGAACTGACTTCAGGCCAATGAAATGCCTTTTAAAGTTTTCACAAAGTTACATGGTACTTTGGGTAGTTGGTACCCAGAATTATGTGTATGAGTGCATTCTAATTCCTTGTAAAGCATGAAGCTCACCACAAGGACATAACTAAAGGACTCAAAGAGAGCCTTCAGTACCCTGCAGTTCCCTTGGTCAAACAATGTTACAGAACTTCATAATCACCTCACCACATACTAGTGCCATGTTGTCATATTGTAATATAAAAATCCAATGGCACAGGATTTCTCTTCCATACGAACTGCCAAAACTACCAAAACAGACTTTAAGGCAGGAGGATTGCATCCAGTATCCATATGGAATCTAAGCCCCTCTTGACATAGATGTGGAATGGACACAACCAAGCCAAGGTCCACAGGAAGGAGGAATACAGTAAGGATTAGAGTGGACTTAATGATATTCTATTCATGAACTATTGTGGTTAATAATCGAGAAAATGTGGCATTGGTGTGGAAAAAGTGGCCATGGTGGCTGCTGGGGGCGGAGAATGGGAGGAAGAGATGAGATGTGGAGGCATTTTCACATTTTCGGGACTTGGAGTTGTCCTGAGTGGTGCTGCAGGGACAATTGCTGGACATTCTATGTCCTCCCATGGCCCACTGGATGGAACGTGGGAGAGTGTGGGCTATGGTGTGGACCACAGGCCTTGGGGTGCAACGATGCCCAGAGATGTACTCACCAGATGCAATGGATGTGTCATGATGATGGGGGAGAGTGTTACTATGGGGGGAGTGGTGGGTTGGGGGCGGTGGGGGTGAATGGGGACCTCACATTTTTTGAATGAAATATTTTTTTTAAAAATGAATAAATTGAGTAGAATTTGAAAACAAAACAAAACAAAATAGACTTTAAGGAGCCTAAGTGTACCTGATAAATGAATGCCATGGCTCTTAGTTCATTTCTCTATTCCTGAAAAATTCTTCAGAGGCTTGAAAAGGATTATTTATGAGAAAATAAAATAGCATTTTCACTGAAACAATTCCCATCTTCTGAATTTAAGTTTCTTTCCTTTCCATTAGCAATTTTATTACAACACTGCCATCTACACCTTCTTCCAATCACTTTGCTCTACTCTATAGTCATATACCCCAGTATTTTCTAGACCCTACTTCATAAGTTATTACCTATGTGGCATTTATTCTCTCTTTTAGTGGCCAAGGGAGAACACAACAAAGTATACTAACCAGCACCCCAATCTGGAAAGAATGCATTCACATAGGTGACTTGGTATGGCACCTCAAAAGAGGTGAGGACAGTCTTGTCAGTTTATTCTCCATCACCCACAAGATGAACCCAGTGGCATTCCGAGGGTGATTTTCTCATCAAAGTCTTTGTTTTATCAGTTGTTCTGATAAAATTTAAACTGTCCCCAGCCCTTAAAGGCAAGCACATTGAGAATGATCCAAAGATCACATTTGTGTTTTATATAGCTCACTCTGGCTGCAGGAGAGCAGATATGAAAGCAGGAGCATAGGAAAGTACGAGCATGGGGGAAGGAGAGGAAAGTGTGTGCTCTCTAGACCATGGTGCTAGAATATCAATATTTGCATGGTTTTGGTTACTATTCCTAACCTGGGACATTAGTAACTCCTGTTCAATCTCCTTCTACTCATGATTTTTCATTGTTTTTATTTTATATTTTGATAAATATTTTGCCCCTTCTGCTCCAGGAAGAACCAATAGAATCTTAAGATGGGAATTCTATCATGCTTTCAACCTTACCAAAAAGAATAAATGTGTCTTTTGGGGTTGGTTGGGGTCCCTGAAGAGCCACCATGAATATGGGTTCTGAACGCAAAAAAAAGTTGAAAGACATATGAGGCTTAATGAGCATCTTAACTAGTGTACTAGTCAGAGAAATAGAGGAGGAAAAATCAATTAACAAATTGAAGATCTGTTTAGATGACAAAGTTGGGCAGAACTTGGCTATTGATTGTAAGTGGCAGGTTTCTAACTTGATAGCTAACTGGGCAATGACAGCACCAATTGCAATATATAATCTGGGTTACAAAGGGGAGATAGAAGAGATTGGGCATATTCAATCTGAGGTACCTATGGAAAAACTTAGGCATCCACCGAAGGGTGGTAATTGAAGTAATAAGAAAGGATGCTATTACCTAGGTGGATTACATAGAAATATAAAACCAGCAGGCTGAGATTTATGAGATGAAATAAAAGGAAGAGGAACCCAGAAGAGATATTAAGAAGGGTCACCTTTACCAACCTTAACCTGAAGCATATGGTAGCCTTAAAATAAATAATGACATGTATCTGTGTGTGTCTATTCATAAGGATTATATGACAATGGAGAAAAGTAATGAAGGATATATACCAGATTGTACATGTAGTTTAGAGTGTTGGGAGAGAAAAAGAGAGAAGAGAGAAAGGAAAGAAAGAAGGAGGCAGACAAAGAAAGAAAAAAATCAACATGTAAGAATAGTTTCTATTAAATTATCTCATTTCTGGAAAAAAAAAACTGTGTGTGTATGTGTGTGTACATAAAGTATAAAAAAATGAAGTTGAGTTAGAGCTGTGTCAACTCTGTCAGGATTTTCCAGGTTATACTCTCAAGTGAAAAAAAAAAGCAAAATCCAAATTATTGTGCATAGTTTGGTCCTATTTCAGCATAAATTTTAAAAATTGTATGTAAGGATATATGTTTGCAATGTATGTAAAAGAAGAGAGCAATGTGTGGAAGCCCCATACCAGTCTGCCAACACCAAATCCTTCAGGAGCATAAGACTGCAAATAAAAGGGGTAGTGATAATTAGTGTTCTCTGTATACATCTTTATATAGTTTCATTTGTAACAACAAGAGCAAATTACTTTGTACTTTAGAAAAAAATAAATAAATTTTTGAAAAAATCAAAGTGGTAATCCACTGAAATTCAAATTCAGCTGCAGCAGCCAGCACCTCATCAGGGAGATCACCACATCTTTTCTTTCAAATGCTCTGTTGCTCTTTACTAAGCAAAAGGGGGTTTTGTTCATGGTGCCTTCGGCTACTATATTTTAGAAACCCTACTCATCATCGCCCTGTCTTGTTATACACCTTATCTGTTCATGAATCTTTTGTTTTTCCTCCTCTGTTTCAAATGCAGTCCACTTCATATATCAACTCTTACATACCTTTGGCATCTTAAATATTCATTGCTCTTGGAATTTTTCAATTTATGTGAGAAAGACCTCTCTGTATTATCTTGGGTACAATTAAGGAGGAGTTAATTAAATGTCAAAATTAACCTTTGTTAAGTTTGTTTAATCATACCCATTTTATCAAGGTAGCTAAAATATCTTCAAATTCTAAGTGATGTGGTATTATTTTTTCAATCCATAATATGGATTACAGAAATGTATGCACTAAAATATTTGAGAACCATTTGACTATACTTCAATGGTAAGTCAGAAATTTTAAAATATCTCTTAGAGATTTCCAGGATCAGGTTCCCCAAAGAAAACACCATATAAATAGCTAAAGAACATTGCCACAGGGGACAACACATCCATATATCCCATGGCAACCAGCTCTGATTGAGGTCAAAAGCAAGATTTAACAAATTATTTAAATTACATGGTGGAGACAAACATGTCTGCCTAATGCTTCACGTTTTTATCCCCTGCAATGAGTGACATCAACTTTTTCACTTACTATATTAGAAAGAGCAATTAATTCTAGGTGAAATTGGCTTTAATAAGCTAAAAAACAAAGTTTTTAGATTTTCACACAATGCTAAAAAGTGATTTGGGGGAAAAGTTTGCTGTTCTGATCTTTTCCCACCTTAGGAGACTGAGAAATATATATATTATACTCCAGTTTTAAGTGCATGACAAATGGTTCATTGTTGGGGAAAAAAATGCACTGGTTCGATTTATGGTTTGATATAATATATATTGATTGGGTTCAAACTGAAGTCCAAGAGAGGCAAATACAGTTAATGGTTTAGCGTAAGTAGCTAAGAAAAATACAGGTAAGAATCCGGTTTTTAACTATTTTTCCTTCTGCTGGGGTGATGTTTAGGATTCTTTTTTCCTAATTAAAAAAAAAAATTATAAGTGTTATATGTTTACCTAACAATGAGAGACTTTACTTCTACCAACCCAAATCCTCCTTCTAGAGAAGATATGAGTGAAAGCAAGGGGCAGCCTTGAGTGGATGAGCTGTCCTGCCCACGAAGCATCTTAACATATATTTTGTTGGGTTGTCTAGCTGGGAAAAAGGAACTTTGGACAGGCAGAACAAGGGGGTGTGGAAGATGGGATCTAATCAGTCAAGATGACTCCTGCCATTTGACTGGCAGAGTTCAGGATTTCATGGCAGACTGAAGGTTGTACTGCTTCCTGAAGCCAGTTTAATAAATAAGAAGGTGTGAGTATGCAATTGTTTGGGCATGCAGAAATTTTTGTTGATACATTTTCCTGGAACTTCAGCACATGCTTCCCTTTATTAACATGCAGGTTACTTCTTGTCAGGATCACCTATCAGCTCTGAATAACCTAGGTTACAGAAATCTACATCACACTCCTAATTCTTCAGTCTTGGATTTTTTTTCTTCTCCCCTTGATTTAATTGTGTAGAAGTAAATGCAACACAAGCAATGTAAAAATCAAGTCTTGCTAGTTAAATATAAGAACACAGAGCAAAATATCTGAGAAAGGTTGCACCTCTTTAAAGATGCAAATTGATAATGGAGCTCAATATCAAAACAACAGAGCGCTGTTAATTTTTAAAAAGGTGCAAATTGCTAATCTTACTTAAGGCTTTTTTTTAAATTGCTTATTAAGAGTCCTAGCACACAAAAAAATTAAACAAAATAAACTCTTAAAAACAGGGGGAAAAAGCTAAACATGAGCTACTTGATAATCCTTTTTCTTCATTTTTGGACTTCTTGGTTTCAAAAAGAGTTGCTGAAGTTTAGAGGTTTTGTATTATTTACTCCAGGGTCAGTATAGAAGTCCCCACACTTGGTTTATCAGCATTATATATTTCCACAATAGTGTTGCATAAAAATTAGCTCCTATCATGAGTAGCATACAACAATAAATATATTTAGTTCACAAATTTGGGGTGTCAGCTGATCTCGGCTGGCCTTGGCTGATCTTGTCTGGCCACAACTCATACATCTGCAGTTAGCTGTGGATTGACTAGGAGGCCCTGCTGATCTTAGCTGAGTACATTCAGTCTGGGATCAGCTGTTTTTTGACTGGGATGATAGAGCGACTGGTCTCTGCTTCACGTGTTTCATTCTCCAGCAGACTAGTCTAGGCATGTTCTCAAGCAAAGTGGAAGCAGAAACTTTTTCAACCATCTACAAGTATCACATTTGCTTAGTAGTTACCCTACAAAAATGAAATGGACCCTCCCCCCCCCAAATAAGTAAGTCAGATAATGAGAATGATGACAATTCACACACAAGGAGAACTCAAGAATAAGTTTATTACACACACAAGGGACTTTTGCGGGTGGAGGGAGGGATCAGGGTAGGTACAAGGCAATCCAGAACGGCAAGAGAACAGAAAGTGGATTGGACCTTCATAGTGGCTAGGGGATGTGGTTGGAGAAGGGTTTACCATGCAAGCTAAGATGTTCAAACTTCCCATGAATGACAAGAGTTCAGGAGGTGCATACAAGCTTCTTTGTCTAAAATACTAGATGTATGGTGGTGGGAAAGGAACAGTGGAGTCTAAGTGCTGTCAATTTTTATGTTTATAAAAAACAGAGTCAGATTCTTTATTACAACATTCTATTGACCAAAGAAAATCACATGGCCAAACTCAGGGTCAAAGGACAAAGAAATCAACTCCAGTGATGACTTACAAAATCATATGCCAAAGATCATAGATACAGGAATGATGTAGAATTGGAACAGTTAGTTCAATCAATCTAACACACTTAATGAAGATGAAGACTCATGACCAAGGCATGCTGCCCCCAGAAAAAAATTTGAATACATCTGAGGAAATAATGGGTTACCCACCTTGCAGAAATGTAGGGAGAATGATGAATCCAAAGAGTTAATGAGTTTGATGTGACCCTCCAATGAGGAATAAGTAAAAATTTCAAATTAATCTAGCAAATTGTGGGGTGGAAAGACTGCTGGATCACAAATTTGATGTTTGTCACTTCTCAAGCCATGATGGAAATTTAGTGCAATTATCCCTTCGTAAATCTTCCTGAGAAAGAAGAATGCTAACCTGGTCACAAGTCACCATGCAATTTATCACAGTTGGACATCTCCTTCTCCTACCCCATTATTTAAATTTGAGAAATAGAAACCAATTTCAATATGGGTCTAATTAAAATACAACAAGAAGGAAAAGTCCCCGCAGTCCCTCCTTCAAGTCTTCCTCCCCCTACACCATAATTTAATTTATAGATAATATAAATTAATTTTAAACAATTGAAGAAAAGTTAGAACAAGATTTATTTCCCCCTCAATCCAACAAATGTCTGCAGGGCACCTGATCTGTAAGTTAAGTAGGTAGAGTGCTCTTTGGTTTCCCCCTCAATCGGACATACCATAGCACACTGCCCTGCCTCATCTGCCTTCTGTAGGAGCTTGAGAGTAGAACTGTTCATTATCCTCAGAGCCACCAGTGCTGGACAGACATCAGCCCAACCTAAGAAAGGTAAGAAAACAGAAATTTTATTGCCAAAATTTATAATCCTTTCTCTAGTAACTAAGTAGAAACTTCAAACTTTAGATTCTTTAAGAAGATAATCCCACTAGAAAAGAAGTCTATGAGATAGAAAATAATAACTGATGAGAATTTGAAATCCTAGGGAACAAATATCCCAATGAAAGCAAATCTATCCTCAATGCTTACTCTCCTTCATCCCATCAATCACCAGGTTTCTTTCCCATCATTCTAATCTCATCTCTTACTAGTATATATGCTGCATCGCCCATCTGTATTTCTCTGGACTCGCCACATTCATTCAAGCCACCATTCTTTCATAAATCATCTCTCTGCCTAGAATGCCCTTCAGTGACTCAAACAACTTCTAACGGATAATATCCAAATAATGCTTCAAGATCCACTCCAAATAAATGCCTCATTTACTGTGAATTCTCTCCCATCTTATCCAGATGGTTTCAGGCTCCGCATTCTCATAAAACTTACTTAAACTCTCTCTACTGCAGCCCCTATCATAACTGTATCATAATGGTTTCTTACCTTCTTTGTTTCTGGTTAGATTATGAGCTCCTTGAAAGCTGAGACAATCTCATTCTTCCTTGTATCTGTCTGCCTCCAGCTTTAGCACAATAATGGTACGTAGCAGGCACTTAGTGCATATCTGATTTAAATGACTGCCCCTTCTTGGCAGACCTCTTACCTCCCACACACCACCAGAGTGGTATTCTGATGATGGTTACTGGGAGAATATTAACCATGGATCCCTCAATGAGCAGTGGCTCCCTACAAACTTCTGGGAAGTAGGACCTAAAAGATCACAGCAGCTGAAGAACCATAATGGAAGATATATATATAGAGAGATATAAAGACAGAGAGAGAGTGAGTGGGGGGTGGGGGTGGGGTAGGGCTGAATGTTAAGAATGAGAAGAGATTACAGAAGTAACATATTAAGAGTTTGGATAGGCAAATAGAAGAAAGAAAATAAAGGTAAGAGTTGTGACAGAAAAAAGAGAAAGAGGGAAACGGACTTGGCCCAGTGGTTAGGGCGTCCGTCTACAACATGGGAGGTCCACGGTTCAAACCCCAGGCCTCCTTGACCCGTGTGGAGCTGGCCCATGCGCAGTGCTGATGCGCGCAAGGAGTGCCCTGCCACGCAGGGGTGTCCCCCGTGCAGGGGAGCCCCATGTGCAAGGAGTGCACCCCGTAAGAAGTGCCACCCAGCAGGAAAGAGAGTGCAGCCTGCCCAGGAATGGCGCCGCCCACACTTCCCGTGCCGCTGACGACAACAGAAGCGGACAAAGAAATAAGACGCAGCAAATAGACACAGAGAACAGACAACCTGGAGGGTGGGGGGGGATTAAATAAATAAATAAATCTTTAAAAGAAAAAAGAAAAAAGAGAAAGAGAGAGATGGAAAAGTATTGCCCATAGAAAAAGCAGAAGAAGGGGAAAAAAAACTAAGGAAATTAATGAAAAACCAATTAGAAGAAAAGTGAAAAAACTTATTCAGAGTATGGTGATAAGAAGTAAATGAAGTGGAAACTTTTTTAAGTGTTAAACTCTACCCACAAACAGTATGAGGGAAAAATTTCACACAGTGAGACTTTAAACAAGTGAAGAAAAATTATAACAAGTCTTTTGCTTGTGTTTAGATCGTATAAAATACTAAATCATAATTAAACACTTTACCAACACTACTTAAGGTATGTAGGTCAATATTATTGCCCTGTTTTTTAAGGGAAATCAACCCTTGGAGCTAGAAAGATTAGGTGCCTCAACAGGATCACATACTGGGTATGTTTCTCAAAAAAGGATAATTAAAATTTAAAAAGCTATGTAGGTTGTATTGCACAGTCAGAGTTTTATAAAGAAAAGGAGAACTTATGAGAAACCTCTCAGGACAGAATAAAAGGAAAATACAAAGGAAAAAAAATGGGAGATGAGGCATGTGAAATTTATTAATAGGTCTCCCAAAAGGCCCAGCGCTTTAGATATACTACCCTGTGTCTAACAAGCTATCTCAAACATATGAAAGAGAAAGACTTCCACTCAGCAGCAAAATATAAGCTCATTGGCTCTCTGACTTAGAGGCAGGGCCAGAGATACAAGGAGAACCCAGAAGGGAGGTTTGGCAGAGTCGGGAATCCCATACTGGAGAAGGGGAGGACACGCCCAATATCTTGTCTCCTCTTGGCTCCACACTTCCTGCAAGTTACGCACCCAACACATATGGTAGGGTTTCCAGCCGTATCACTGAAACCCCTCATGACTTCTGAGTCGCCTGCGCCCCCGTTGTTCTCTCAGAGCTTCTTTTCACTGGATTGCAGCCACTGGTTTACCAACAATCTCCCCTGCTAGACTCTTGACGCCCTGAGGTCAGGGCTTGTGTCAGCCTTATCTCTGCATACAGAGCATCCACTGAGATGCCCAGCAGGAAGTATGTGATCAGCAAGTAACTGAAAGAATAGATGAATAAATGAATAAGCAAATTATGAATGCTGCTTAGTCTTTAAACCAACCCCCCCGTGAGGGTTTGTGACAATTCTCTGGGTACCTGGCTACAATTTAAAATTATAACCACTAGATGGCACTATTTTAATTAGGTAGTAAAGCCCTTACTCTGGCATCCTTATTATTCTATAGAGGTATATGTTTCAGTCAAGGTATTAAAATTATTGTTCCAAAGGTGGAATTTTCTAACGCTGGGATTTTTTTTTAAATTTCCGTAATACTCCAATGTTTTATTTATCAAAAAGAAAGTACCTTACAATAAATTCTTTAAATTCTTACTTTCCCAGTTCCCGATGTTACTGCCACATAAATCACCATTAGAAGATTAAATACTTTCTTTCACAAAATCCCCTGGGTAACTTGTCTTAGTTATTCTTATAGGTATTTTTCTTAATGTGCAATTTGCCTCAGATACAGAGGCTTTAAAATCACATGCCTGTGAACAGAAACAGGCCTAGATAATAATGACCTCAACAGCCAGCCACCCGTCCTGTTTTGAGTTTTGCAAAATTTGAACTCCTAGGCCTTTGTCACCTGCCAAGGAGAACAAGGCTTAGTGGCAGCAATGGGTCTGTCTCTCACACTACCAGCAGGCTCCAGGAGATAGGAAACCCAGAATGTGTCACTGATGAAAGTGGGGCAGAGGGAAGCGGACCTGGCCCAGTGGTTAGGGTATCCGCCTACCACATGGGAGGTCCGTGGTTCAAACCCCGGGCCTCCTTGACCCGTGTGGAGCTGGCCCATGCGCAGTGCTGATATCCGCAAGGAGTGCCCTGCCACGCAGGGGTGTCCCCCGCGTAGGGGAGCCCCACAGGCAAGGATTGCGCCCCGTAAGGAGAGCCACCCAGGGCGAAAGAAAGTGCAGCCTGCCCAGGAAGGGCGCCGCACACATGGAGAGATGACACAAGATGATGCAACAAAAAGAAACACAGATCCACGTGCCGCTGACAACAACAGAAGCGGACAAAGAAGCAGCAGCAAATAGACACAGAGAATAGACAACTGGGGGTGGGTGGGAAGGGGAGAGAAATAAGTAAATAAATAAATCTTAAAAAAAAAAAGAAAGAAAGTGGGGCAGAAAAGTAGCAGGTAAGGAGGAGGGCAATTTCCCCAGGCTTCCCCCACCCACCAAAGTGGTGATTCTTCCTAGGGGTCAGGTCATTGAGTCCCTTTCATTTGGGTTAAAAAAAAACCACCACTTTCCTCATGAAAAGCAAAACTGGATCAATTGGTGAAATTGTTTAATTCACGTATATTAATATGGTCATTACTGCAAAAATTTATACCTACTATACCAGTTTTATTCATTTTTTTCTCAGAGAGGTCATAAAGGGTCTGCTGACCTTTAGACTTTCAGAATATCCTCCGACAGCTGCCTGCACATTCCAGCTTGCCACACTCCTTCTGTCCTTCCGTGTGTTGTTGCTCACATTGCTACTTAGTGCCTTGCTGTCATCCCCCGCTCAACTGGAACTCTGGAAAAAAAAGACCATGTCTTTTGCGTTTTTTTAGGTTTTTTCTTTGCCTAGTACAAAATCCTGTTACATAAATACCAGAAGGAGGATAAACTAGCCTGAGTTTGAGCTAGAACTCAGCAGTTAAATGCCTCTCCATCAGAGCTGACCAGGCAGCCGAACGTCTTCACTGGCATCCAGCATATTTAGATCCAAGCTCATCACAACTGCCTTCTGTCCCCAGCCTCCCTTCTCTCCTCCTGTCATCCTCCTTTCTGTTAAGGGTATCACGGTTCTGTTAGCAAGCAATCTGAGCTCAAAGCCTTGCAGTCCTCTTTGCCTCTTCACCCTCCTCACCTCATCCCCATTTCTATCCATCCCCTCCTTTGCATCTCCATAACCATTAGCCTAACTCAGGCCCTCCTTGTCCTCTTGCTTTAGAACTCGTCTCTCTGCTATAATACCAGGTTTTTGAGGACAGGATCCTCTATTTGCACACTTGCATATTTTCCTCAAAACCTTTCAAAATGAGGTTCTCAATCTACTTATTCATTTACTTGAAATTAAGTTAGATGCCATCAATAAAAGAGTAAATAAGATAAGAGGTCTATTTACATACACACAGAGATACTATAATGAATATCAGGAAATTTAAGTAAAAATTAAAGGTTGACCTTGAACCAACCCATACCTACTTTCCAAAAGTATCACTCATTTAGAGAAAATTTTTTCTTTTATTATAAAATGTGAAATCCTGCTTAGAGTAGAACATAAATTACTTTCACTCAACTATAAAACCAGTGAAAAGAAATGAAAATTGCCCAGTTTTCAGTGTGGATAAGAAATTAGCACAATGTAGTAATGAACTATTTTTAGAGGGAAGAGAATACTCTATGCTTCAAATCTTCCCTGGCTTCCTGCCTAAACAGGAGACCTGCCGGTTTATAATTTCAGGAAGGATGGTAAAGGGTTGATACACACTGCCTCGCAGATTTCATTTGCATTTTAATGGTTTTCAGTGCCTCTGTCTCCAAGGGTGATGCACGGTGCACCCTTCAGGTGCCCAGGAAACTGCCTCAGGAGGCCTCGTCCTTACCCATCAGCTTACATCAAGCAGGCAGGGACAACCCCAGGACCACTATCCCCACCAGAGTGTCACAAACCATTGAATACGACACTGGTCTCCTCCTTCCCTGAAGGGATGGTTGCCAGAAATCTCAGGAAAACAATACCGGTCAACAGTCATAGTTAGTGGTAAATAGTCTGATTATGTTCTTTCATAATTTGTAACAAATGTTCTACAACAATGTAAAGTATTGGGGAGGTGATGAATGGGAATTCTGCACATTATACCCGATTGTTTTGTTTTTTTAAAGATTTATTTATTTATTTATTTCTCTCCCCTTCTCTCTCACCCTGGTTGTCTGCTCTCTGCATCCATTTGCTGCATCTTCTTTGTCCACTTCTGTAGGTGTCAATAGCACGGGAATCTGTGTTTCCCTCTGCTGCTTCATCTTGCTGTGCCATTTCTCCACGTGGGCGGCACCATTCTTAGGTAGGCTGCAATTGCTTTGGTGCTGGGTGGCTCTCCTTACAGGGCGCACTCCCTGCGCGTGGGGCTCCCCTATGTGGGAGACACCCCTGCGTGGCAGGGCACTTCCTGCACACATCAGCACTGCGCATGGGCCAGCTCCACACAGTTCAAAGAGGCCCAGGGTTCGAACCGCGGTCCTCCCATGTGGTAGACGGACGCCCTAACCACTGGGCCAAGTCCACCGCCCGATTGTTTTGTAAGTTCAGAACTTCTCTAATTTATATATATAGTCAAGAGCACAGACTTTAGTGTCAGAAAGTTCTGTGTATTCATTTCCTAGAACTGCTGTAACAAACTACCGCACACTGGGTGGCTTAAAACAACAGAAATTTATTCTCTCCAAATTCTGGGGGCTAGACCACCCTTATCCAATATGGTCTCATCTTAGCTTGACTGCCTACGGGAAGGTCCTGTTTCAAAATGAGATCCCGTTCACAGGTACCAGAGTTTAGGACTTCAGCAAAACCTTCTGTGGAGTGCAGCTAAACCCACAGCAGTCTGAAAACTATGGTTACGATTGTTTGTGCTGCTGCCGTTACTACCACTGTATTTTTTAGGATTTGGAATTTCCCTAGATGACACAAATCCCAGCCTATATCTAGGGTGTTATGAGGAGTCACCAACCCTATCTCCTCAAATGTTGGCTCTGAGTTCCAGGGCATACCAACCAGAGATATTGAGCATCTGAAATATTAGCTAGCTAAGACAGATGGAGGGCTCCTAAGCATTCAATTAATTGTCCATATTCCTTCCAGCCTCTGCAATACCACGTCACAATCCATGGCTAATAATTATTGTGCTATTTATTGTATGCCAGGCAGTAGTCTCAGATCTTTATACACAGATCTTTATACCCCATCTAATCCTCATAACAACTCTATGGAGTAAGTTATATCATTATTCTCATTTCCAGAGGAAGAAACTGAGGATTAGAGAGGATACCCTTGCCACAGGTCACACAACCAGTATATAGTGGAATCTCTCTTTTCACTCTTTCCTCCAACTTTTTACAAAGACAAGTCCTCTTTTGTTTTATTTCCTGTTTTTAAGTTTCTGCATTGATATTCAACCATATCCTTTCAGTAAATTAATACCTGACATTTAAAGAAGAGTCATTCACGTAGGTACAATTCTAGGTCCATGAGCTAAATTTGCCAATATTCCTAGAATAGGGGTGGGGGAAGGGAATGAGTATATTGACAGAGTGAAAAAAAAACTACAGATAAATGACACCAAGGTTGTTATTTTACAGATAAGAACAATAAAGCCCACAGATGAAATATGACTTAACCAAAGAGATGTATCAGGTAAGGAATCCAGGGTACTTCTGTTCCCAAACGCTGAGCTCGCCTTCCAGCACTCACTCAGAACAGGATAAAATTGTTGTGAATAACGTATCTTTCTTATATGTAGCATTTTATAGTAGTTTAGAGCAGGGGCTTTGGAATCAGACCAAATGGGCTCAATCCTGCTTCCATCATTCTGTGTGACCTTGGGCAAATAATAGAGTCTTAGAAAAGATTTGAAGGATGAATTCGATTTTGCCAGGCTGCTGGGCAGGAAAGGGCATTCTAGGAGGGGAAACAGAAGATCCAAAGTATGTGGCATGAAATATCATGGGATGCTCAGAGCAGTGTACAAGTAAGGTATTACTAGAGCATAAGGAAAGACCAAGGCACACGGTAGGGTGATGAGGCTGGAGGGCTAAGAGACCAGTGATAGGTCAATCTAAGGAGCTTGTACTTTATCCTGCAGGTGATGAGAAAACCCTAATGGGTTTTAATCAAGCCAGAGATATGGTCAGATAGGTCTTCTGGAGATCTATTCTACCTGCCTGGAATAACACTTGTACCTCCTTTTCTCTAAGCCAAATTTCAAATTATTTTCAAGATCTGGCTCAGGATTCATCACCATTGGAAAATTTTGTTTGACACCCCCATCCCATGGTTCTTGTATAGATTGAATGGTGGCTGCCCAAAAGACCCCAAAAGGTCTTTGCACTTGTAATTAAGTTAAGGATCTTGAGATGAAGGGATCATTCTGGATTATCCAGTGGTCCCAAATTCTAATGACAAGTGTTCTTAAAAGAGACACACAGGGGAGATTTGACAGAGAAGAGGAGAAGGCAAAGTGACTACCGAGATAGACTGGATTTATGCAGTCACAATCCAAGGAACACTGACCAAAACCCAGAAGAGTCAAAGAGTGGATTCTGCCCTAGAGCTTCCAG
Source organism: Dasypus novemcinctus (assembly GCF_030445035.2). Classification (NCBI taxonomy): domain Eukaryota; kingdom Metazoa; phylum Chordata; class Mammalia; order Cingulata; family Dasypodidae; genus Dasypus; species Dasypus novemcinctus. The sequence continues at coordinate 35,737,930 of NC_080681.1, read as the reverse complement.
AGACAGGGCTGACACCTTGATTTCAGACTTCTGGCCTCAAGAACTGATAGAATGAATTTCTATTGTTTTAAGTCACCAAGTTTGTGATGATTTGTTACAGCAGTCCTAGGAAACTAATGTGCATTCCCTCAGCAAATTTGACCAGCTCTATCATGACTCACTGGTTAGCAGCTTGGAACAGTTCTCCAAACCTCCGAAGGCATTGCTTGTGAATCCACCAGATGGTCATTTCTTTCAGGATAGAGTCCTGTATGTATTCTACTTTGGAAATCCCTTCCAGCCTCAGAGAGGGACTGCTGCAGCCGGCAGGGAAGTAACAGATAACTTATTCTGCACATACTCCAGGTACTCAGAAAACAGATATATTTCCTCTGAAATCCTGCACTTCTCCAGATTAGAAGGGTTCCCAGGAAAATTTGAGTCGTGTGATTCTCAGTTCTCCAGGGGCCATCTTTCCACTAGCAGAAACACACATGCCTGCTACCAGGGCAAAGCTATTCAATTAGCTCTCATTGAAGGTTCTTCTTTTCCCACAGGTGTAAATTGGATGCCTTGCATGTTGTTTTGAACTCAACTCAACATAAAAAGATATTTATTTCCAGAGTGTCCCTGGCTCCAAAGAAGGAAGTAAAGATATATTCGAGGTCTACAAAGTTTATCCCGCATGCCCCAGGCTTCTACCTGGGGAGAACATACACAGGCAGGTTTTGGCTAAGCAAGTTACAGGGTAATTCATTCTTCCTGGGCCTGAAGAGAAGAGTGTAACAGACAGTATCTAAGGTATTCTAAAAGTGATTAAATATGTAGACGGCAGAGAATTGCCATGTACTGAAGTAAATTCTCTCAGGAAAAAAGAGCAATTGTACAATCAGCAAAAAGTGTAAGCTTTTCAAAAGAGTTTGTTCTAAGGATGTATCCAATATTCTGGTACAACTCTTACCCATATATGATGAAACAGAACATGCTTTCTCCAGTTTCTGCTTCAAAATAATTTCACCTACTTTCACCCACAGTCATTCCATAGCTCCCCTATATGTACAGCAGATAATGCTCTTCGTGATCTCACCTTTGCCTACCTGACCAGTTTCATCTCCTGCCACACCCCACCCACACAACATTTAACCTCAACTTTTGCCAGATGGATCTCATCACATTTCCTCAAATCATTCATCTTCTTTTTCATCTTTATTCATTTTCCCATGCTGTTCCTTCTTGGAATATGTTTCCACACACATCCCTTCCCTCAATTTTCTGGGTAACTCCTACTGCTAGGTTCAATAACCAAAAAGTACTAGTGCGTCAAGCACTCCTGGCATTATATTAGGCATTAAAATAATAAACATAAATAAGAAGTGCCTTCAAAATCCAGTTTGGGCAGCGTCTTATCCAGAAATCACCCTAACCCCTTGCTCTTCAGGAATCAGTGACATTTGCCTCGTTTGAACTTTCCTCTGTTCTAGAGCTTATCATACTCTACCATAAACAGTTATTTACTTATACTGTTTCCTACCATATTAAGGAATGTCTAGAAGTCAGAGACAGTGTCTTCCATTTCTATCCCCACCACCACTGTAGGGACAGCCTGTCATTTAGCATGTGTTTAGTACAATTTATCAAATGAGTTAACTACTCTGACAAACTTTGCATTGCAATAAATACACCTGGGTCTGGAAAGGTAATTATGCATGTGTGGATTTAGAATCCCAGTCACATTTTCTGGTTGTAGCTTGAAAAAGTTACCAAACTTATATCTTCATCTATTCAACAAAAGGAGAAATGTTAAGATGTAACAATGAATTAGATTGATTTATTTACTGCCATCATGGAACTTATAAAATAGAAGGGAAGATGACTTAAAAAAAAAAACAAAAAAACAAATGAACAGACAACAGGTATTGGGCATTGTAATAATACTATAAAGGAAAGAACAAGGGATTGAGATTACATTGAGAGGTTTTAGGAGGTGAGGCAAGACATTTCTAAGAAAGTAACATTTAAATAAAACCTACCAGGAATTGAGGAACTAGCCAGGAAAAAACTGGGGGCAGAGAATTCAGGTGAAAGCCCTAAAGTTGGAAGCACTTAGAGTCTTCAAGATCTAAACCCTCTTCCGTGAATTGAAGCATGGTGAAGAAGAGGAAGAGAGATGACAGTGGGTTGGAAAAATTTGCAAAGGACAGGTCATACATGGCCTCGTACGTGGACCCTAGTAATCGGATATTTTCTCAATTACTCAAATACAATGGGAAGAGCCTTCAGCAGGGAAGTTACCTGGTCAGGTGAGATCTAAGAAGACCATTTTTTTCTGTCAGACGGAGGAAAAAATGGATAATATTTGGGCTAAGGTACATCCCTAAATTATTCCTACAAATTCTTTTTTGGAAATAACTTCATCATTTAACTCTTTTGAACAAGTCAGCAAACTTTTTCTTTAGAGGTTCAGATAGTAAATAATTCAGACTTTATGGTTTATATGGTCCCTTTCACAATTACTCAACTCTGCCATTGTACCACAGAAGCACATAGTAAATAAATGAATGAACAGGATTGTGTTCCAAATAAATTTTATGTATAAAAGCAGGTGTCAGTCTGGGTTGGGTCCCTGGCCATATTGTTGACCCCTGCTGCAGAGTTTTGTTAAATAGTCTTTAAAATGTTTCAGTAGTTTCCATTTATTCTTATTTTGCTTAAAATATTTATTAAGAATGGCTGCTGAATTTTATCAGATCTTTGGTATCTATTTATTTAATTATGCAATTTTGTTCTTTTAATTTGTGAATTACATTGAAAAATTCATTTTGTTGAATTGCACCCCTAAAATAAACTCCACTTCATATTGGTATTCTTTTGATGCATCCCTGAATTAAACTCGTTGAATTATTTTTTGAATGTTTACCCCTATGTGAATGAAAAATTGGTCAATAATCTTATTTTTTAGACATTGTCTTTATCAGGTTTTTGTTTTATGGATGTGCTAACACTGTAGGAGTGTGTGAATGACTTCCACTTAAACATCTCAGATTAGACTCTGCTCCTCCACACAGAACAAGAGAGAAAATGACAACTAAGGAAATTAATTACTTTTTTAAAGATAGAAAAAAGATGGTTGAGTGCTAGCTAGTTCAGTAAAGAAGGAAAAATGCCTGAAATGTAAACACTGAAGGAAAGGATAACAAAATGAGATAAATTGACTCAATCCTGACCAGGCCTAGGAATTGGAACCAACATGTACATCCCAATTAAATGGTGAAAAGGTTGACAGAAAGCAATACTTTGTTTAACGGTTTGGTTAATAAAAGGCATCCAAACTGGAAAGGAAGAAGTAAACTCTTCCTTATTTGCTGGTGACTTTATCTTATATACAGAAAATCCTGAAAAAAATCCACAACAAAGATCTTAGAGCTAATAAATGAATTCAGGAAAGTGGCAAGACACAAAATCAACACACAAAAAATCCATAGTGGGAGCAGATGTGGCTCAAGCAGTTGAGCACCCACCTCCCCCACATGGGGAGGTGCTGGGTTCAGTTCCTGGTGCTTCCTGAAAAAACAAAACCAAACAACAAGCAAAACCAATGAAAAAACCAACTCAGGGAATTTCATCTGGCTCAGTGGTTGATGCCAGCTTCCTGGGTTCAGTCCCTGGCCTCCAGTACCTAAAAAAAAAAAAACAAAAAGCAAAAGAAAAACAACAACAGTAGTATAGCAACAAACAATTGGAAAAAAAGGGATCAAGAAAAAATTACATTTACAATGCCAACTAAAATGAATCAAAGATCTAAAAATAAACCTAACCAAGGATTTAAAGGACTTGTATACAGAAAATTATAAAACATTGCTAAGAGAAATCAAAGAAGACTTAAATAAATTGAAGAACATTCTGTGTCAATGGATTTGAAGGCTAAATATTGTTAAGATGTCAATTCTACCCTAAGTGATTTACAGACTCAATGCAATCACAATCAAAACTCCAACAACTTTCTTTGCAGAAATGGACAAGCCAATCATCAAATGTATGAGGAAGGGTAAGAAAACCAAAATAGCTAAAGCTATCTTAAGAAAGAAGAATGAAGTTGGACAACTCACACTTCCAGATCTTAAAACTTATTACAAAGCCACAGTAATCATACAGAGTGATACAGGTACGACAGATGTATAGAACTGTGGGACCAAATTGAGAGCACAGAAATCAGCCTTCACACTTATGGCCATCTAATTTTTGAAAAGAGGGCAAAGACCACCAAATTGGGAAAGAATAGTCTCTTCAATAAATAGTGCTGGGAAAACTGGATCTTATTTGCGAAAATGAAGGTGGACTCCCTACTTCACACCATACACAAAATCAACTCAAAATGGATCAAAGGGAGGAGTTCCAGGAAGATGGCATTAGAGTAGACATGTAGGGCTCAACTCTTTCACCTAAACAATGGAGAAAGGGCCAAAAGCTGTCTGAGGGGCCTGCTTTGAAGGTCAACAGGCACAGACAGTGCTAAACAGCACCAAAGAAGGTGAAGGACAGAGAGATGAAGAACCCCAAACAACAAATGTGACTTACCAAACCCCAGTAGAGGCTGGGAAAGGCTCCCCTCCTCCACCCCTAAGATATAAACCTGGATAAAACCCTTGACTCACCGCAGCTGACTGAGAGTGGAACAGACATCTTCTTCCCTGTAAGCTGTAACAAGGGAAAGGGGGAGGGGGGGCAATCAAGGGGCTTCTCTTCAGTGAATTCAGCCAGCAGAGCTCTCTTTGAATCTTGGCTCCAGCCAGACCAAAACACAGAAAAGTGGAAATTGAAAGAAATACCTTCATAGAAAGGTGAAATGAATGCCCCTCAGCTAGCTGCTCTTGAAATTGCACAAAGAAAAGCCTGATTTTAGTATCTCTTTATTTTTATTTTTATTTTTAAAGACGCTTTAGATTATATGTCTTACATCAGATATATAGAGGATTCCCATATTCCCCACCCCCTCCCTCTCCCATACTTCCCCACATTCACATCTTTCATTACTGTGATACAATTGTTACAATTGATAAACACACATTGAAGCATTGCTACTAACCATGGAATATAGTTTATATTATAATTTACACATTGCCCTGCATAAATTCATAGGTTTGACAAAATGTGTGATGGCCTGTATACACATTGCAATATCATGCAGGAAATTCCAAATGCCCTATGTTACACCTATTCTTCCCTCTCCCTCCCCTCAGAACCTCTGGTGATCACTGCCTTTACATCAATGTTATAAACTCTTCCACTGCGAGAATAATAATAAGTCTACTTTAGTCCATTGTTCCTTCCTTAATCTTGAGAATTTTGGGATGGTGAGGTCCACTCTCTTTCTAATTGAGACAGGGCTTAGGTCTCATGGGGCAGATGGGTAGAACTGTTTTGTTTGCAGTTGCAGATACTCTCTGTTCCTTGAGATGGGTGTTATCTATAATCATCTTCTTGTTAAGTTGTCCTGGGAAAGTCCAATGAACTAGAGAGTAGCTGTTGCAACACTGCTGAGATTAAAGGCTCAACTGGCATATGAACAGACCAAAGATTTAAGTCTCTGGGACATATATTTAACAAGCATAGTGCTAAATACAGGTTTAAGTAAAAGATGCAGAGGGAAACGGACTTTGGCTCAGTGGTTAGGGCGTCGGTCTACCACATGGGAGGCCCGCGGTTCAAGCCCCGGGCCTCCTTGACCCTTGTGGAGCTGGCCCATGCGCAGTGCTGATGTGCACAAGGAGTGCCGTGCCACACAGGGGTGTCCCCCGCGTGGGGGAGCCCCACGCGCAAGGAGAGCACCCATAAGGAGAGCCGCCCAGCGCGAAGGAGGGAGCAGCCTGCCGAGGAATGGCGCCGCCCACACTTCCCTGCCATTGCCGCTGACGACAACAGAAGCGGACAAAGAAACAAGATGCAGCAAAAAGACACAGAAAACAGACAACCGGGGGAGGGAAGGGGAATTAAATAAATAAAAATAAATAAATCTTAAAAAAAAAAAAAAAAAAGATGCAGAAGAGCCATGTGTAGGGAAACTAAATGAGTCTAACTCTGTTACACTAGGGAACATAAATTCAAAGTAAGGCCCACTGACAGGGTGCCAAATTCTTAAGGCTGTCTGCCCTGCTTATCATGTCTAGATGTCTCAAGAGCCTTCAGGAACTCCACTGTGGCAGTCAGTGGGATCCTGCTGAGAGGTGCATAAGCATAACCTCTGAAATGACCTCCCAACTCACTTTGAAATCTCTTAGCCATAAAAACTCTTCTGTATTCAATATTCCCCCCTTTTGGTCAAGGTCTTTTTCCGGATGCATTGGTAGTTGGTGCTTGGTGTTTTTAGTCTCTCTTAACCCAAACTCCTGGGAGAAAGCCTGTGTCTTATTAGTGAATCCCTAGCGCAATTTTGATAACTTAAACTGGACAATTTTAAAGAGCTAGAATGAGTTGAACCAATTATCAAAGAAGAGCTATGGGGAAAAAGTAATAGGCAAGAGAGAGAAATTAGCCATCAGAGTAAATTCACCACCATATTCAGATGCCTAGATTTTACCAAAAAATTACAAACCTTACTAGGAAATAGGAAGAGATGGTCCAGCCAAAGTAACAAACCAAACATCCTGGAGAGCTATAGAATTTAAGATAACTAATCACTGATAATCACACAAATCTATATCAATTCAAAGAATTGAAAGAAAATATGACTAAAAAGATAAAGAATATTAAGAAAACATTGGATGAGCATAAAGAACAATTTGAGAGCCTGGAAAGAAAGTAACAGACCTTATATAAATGAAAGATATGTTGGATGAGATTTTAAAATGCATTAGAGGCACAAGAGAGCAGATTTGAATTGCTCAAAGATAGAATTAGTGATTTCAAAGACAGAACACCTGAACTGGAGAAGACAGGAAAATAGAAAAAGAATGGAAAAAATGGAACAGGGTCTCAGGGACTGACAATGCAAAATGCACAACCATATGCATCATCAGTGTCCCAGAGGGAGAAGAGAATGGAAAAGGGGCAGAAAGAATATTTACAGAAACAATGACTAAAAGCTTCGCAACCCTTATGAAAGACATAAACATCAATATCCAATAAGGACAACATATCTCAAACAGAGTAAATCCAAATAGACCTACCCTGAGACACCTACTATTCAGAATGACAAATATCAGAGCTAGAGGGTTCTGAAAGCAGCAAGAAAAAAGCAAAGCATCACATACAAGGGAAGTTCAAAAGATTAAATACTGACCCCTCATTGGAAACCAAGGAAGTGAGAAGAAAGTGGTATGATATATTTAAGGTACTGAAAGAGAAATACTGCCAGCCAAAAATTCTGTGCCCAGCAAAACTGTCCTTCAAAAATGAAATTGAGATCAAAGTCTTCACAGACAAACAAAAACTGATAGAATATGTTTCAAAAGACCAGAATTACAAGAGATAATAGAAGGATTACTGCTGTCTGAAAGGAAAAAACAAGAGCAAGATACTTAGAAAAGAGTGTAGAAATGAAGATTATTAAGAAGGTTAAATTAAAGGGTAAAAAGACAGACAATAGTAAGATATGACAAATGAAAGTCAAAGGACAAAATGGATGAAGTAATGTCTTTACAGTAATAACATTGAATGTTAATGGCTTAAACTCCCCAGTCAAAAGACATAGTCTAGGAAGCTGATATGGCTCAAGCAATTGGGCTCCCATCTATCATATGGGAGGCCCAAGGTTCAATTCCCAAGCCTCCTGGTGAAGGCAAGCTGGCCTGCACCATGGAGAACTGATGGCCCACGTTGTGGATGGCTGATAGCCTGTGCTGCAGAGCTGATGGTCTGCACTGTGGAGAGATGACAGCTGTGTCTGCAGAAAGCTGACACAACAAGATGATGCAACAAAGGAAGATGCAGAGGAAGAGATAGTGAGGAACACAGCAGACCAGGGAGCTGAGGTAGCTTAAGTGAATGAGTGCATTTTTCCCATGTTGGATGTCCCAGGATTGATTCCTGGTGCTTCCTAAAGAGAAGATGAGAAGAGAAGACAAGCAGAGACAGAAGTACATGCAGCAAATGGACACAGACAGCAGACAGCTAGCACAGGTGATAGGGTGGAGGTGGGATAAATTTTTAAAAATGGACACACATTTTTAAAAAAACAAAAAGGCACAAACTGATAGAATGGATAAAAAGTATAAGCCAATGATATGCTGTCTACAAGAGAATCACCTCAGAGGTAGGCACAACCAGGTTAAAAGGGAAGGGTGGAAAAAGATATTCCATGCAAATAGTAACCAAAACAGAGCTGGAATAGTGATATTAATATCAGACAAAGTAGTTTTTAAATGCAAAACTGTTATAAGGGATGAAGAAAGTCATTATAAATATATTTTTTGTTTGTGTTTTTTTTGGTAATTATGTATTAGTAAAAGGGGCAATTCACCAAGAAGAAATAAATACCCTAAATATTTATTCACCTGACCTGAGTGCCCCAAGATACATGAGGCAAACACATTGACAAACTAACCTGAAGAGAGAAATGGGTGTCTCTACAACAATAGTTGGAGACTTCAGTACACCACTCTCAGTAATGGCTAAACTATCTGGACAGAGAATAAATAAAGAAACAAAGAGCTTATATAATATGACAAATGAACTAGACCTAACAGACATCTATAGAACATTGCACCCCAAAATATCAGGATATACATTCTTTTCAAGTGCTCATGGATCCTTCTCCAGGATAGGCCATAAATTGGGTCACAAGACAAAATGCAATAAATATAAAAAGATTGAAGTTATATAAAACACTTTCTCTGATCATAACAGAATGAAGCTGGATAACAATAATGGACAGAAAAAAGGAAAATTCATAAATATATGGAGATTAATCAATGCACCCTTCAATAATCAGTGGATAAAAGAAGAAATAACAAGAGAATTCAGCAAATAAATTGAGACAAGTGAAAATGAGAACACAACATACCAAAACTTATGGGAGACTACAAAGGCAGTGATAAGAGGGAAATTTATAGCCCTCAATGCTTACATTTATAAAAGAAGAAAAGAGCTAAAATTGAAGATCTAACTACATACCTGGATAAACCAAGCTGAAAGAAAGAAATAATAAAGACCATGTCAGAAGTAAGAGAAACTGAGAAGAAGAAGAACAACAAAAACAATAGAGAGAATCAACAAAACAAAAAGTTGGTTCTTGGAGAAGAGCAATAAAATTGGCAAACCCTTAATGAGACTGACAAAGAAAAAGAGAGATGGCACAAATAAATAAAATCAGAAATGAGAGGGGGGACATTACCACAGAAATAAGAGAGATCAAAAGAAGATACTATGAATAACTCTATGCCAAAAGAAACTAGACAACGCCAAAGAAATGGACAAATTCTTAGAAACACATGAATCACCTACACTGACCCTAGAAGAAATAGAAGACTTCAACAAACCAATCACAAGTGAAGAGATTGAAACAGTCATCAAAAACCTCCCAAAGAGAATTCCAGGAAAATGGTGCTGAAGTAGGTAGGCAGTTTGACCCTCTCTCTCACACACACACACAAAAGTGTAGAGAATGCAGAGACCTTTCTAAAGGAGTTTTGGGGGAGGGGGTTTATATATATAGAAAAGGAAGATGCTCTGAGTCATCTAGGAGTGTACTGACAAGATAAAGAAACTAAAGGAAAACCATGAGTTGCTCACCCCTGTGGCTGGAAATGGCATATAAACCCTGCCCTCATAGCAAACCTAGGAAGAGCCCCTGGGTTACTTCTTAGGACGGAATGTGAGGAGGCATTCCCTGGGAGGAAGAGGGGTCTGGAAGGGTGGAGAATGGCTTCTTTACAGTGAATTTGGCCAACTGAGCCCCCTTTGAATTCCAGAAGGGACCCCAATTTGATGGGGAGAGGGGAGGGATGATCACCTCAGGCAGGTAATCATGCTCAGCTGCCTGGGTAAAGAGAAGAATTAGATTAGAGAGGGAGCAGGGACAGACAGGTGCCTAATCATCAGGACTCTGGCAAATAGCTAGAAATCTAACATGCATGAGGGAAAGGAGGTTGATAGCTTTCTGAAAGGCTATCTAACCTAAGGAGACAGTTTAGCTCAGTGGAGGAATTCCTGCTTTGCATATACAAGGTCCCTGGTTTGATTCCCTGCTCTTCTTAGAGTAAGAAGTGATCAACCCAGTTATCAGGCACCCAGCTGATACTTTATGACAAGGAACATATAGATTTTTTTTGTATTAGCCTTTCTTGGATCTCTTATCTCTTTTTTTCTTTCTTTCTTTCTTATTTTACTCACTAAAACCGAGTTCAAAACCTACAGAGGGCAGGCTGCAAAATGATTGATTGATGAAGACCAGCCGGCTGAGAAGTTCCTTAGGGGACTAAAATGGGAAGGATGTTTTTCTTTGTTTGTGTTTTTTGTTTGTCTTTTCTCCTTTTTAAAATTAGTTGTTGCTCTTTTGTTTCTTGATTGTTGTGTTTCCTATTTCTTTGTTTTCTTTTTTTCCTTTTACCAATTTTTCAACCCATACTATTTCTTTTCTTTCCTTCATTTTCCTATCTTCTGTTTTCTGTTTATATTCTTTGATTCCACCTCTTTTTGTTTGGTCTTCAATTTTTCTTGTTCTTATTTCTCTCTCTCTCTCTCTCTTTTTTTTTTTTTTTGGTTTGTTTTTCCTTTTTACTTTCTTTTCTTTTTCTTTTTTCTTTTGCTCTCTTTTATCGTGCTGTCCTTTTAATTCATTCTATATATTTTTCTCTATTTTGTTTCTCATTTCATTGTTTCTATTCCACTTTTTAATTGTTATTCTTCTGTACTTCTTACTTGTGTTAATTATTCATTTTCCTAAGTCTTATATGGTTCCTCTTCTACTCTTTCCTATTATCATTACTATTATTCTTTTTCTCTTCTTATCTCTTTCATTTTCTCTGGTCCCAATTTGTTTTTGAGGGAACATAGAGAACAGCAAGGAAATGGAATAAAAGGAAAGAAGTGTTGAAGTAAAACTTTATTGCACACACAACAACAACAACAAAATAAAACCAATCAACCAAATAAACCCATTAAGATGAATAGATGCTTTGACAAAAACTATAACCCATCCTAAGAAACAGGAAGATATGGTCCAGTCCAATGAACAAACTAAAAAACAGAAGGAGATGCAGAACATGGAACAATTAATCAGAGATGTCCAAACAAATGTCATAAATCAACTTAATGAAGTGAAGAGATTAAGATATTAATAAGACACTGGGAGAACATATGCAAGAAATTGTAAACAAACATAAAAAGAAAACAGATATGACGGTGATGAATGGCACAATGCAAGAAATCAAAAATATACTGGAAGCACAGAACAGCAGATTTGAACAGGCAGAGGAAAGAATCAGCAGTGTGGAAGACAGTACAGCTGAAATGAGACAGATAGAACAGACAGATAAAAAGATAGGAAAAATCCAGCAGGGATTAGGGATTTAAATGACAACACAAAATGCACAAACATATGCATAATAGGCATCCCAGAGGGAGAAGGAAAAGGAGACACAAGGAGTGTTGGAGGAAATAATGGCTGAAAATTTCCCTACCCTATCAAGGGACATGGACATACATGTCCAGGAAGCATAGACCACCCAAACAGGATAAATCCTTACAGGCCTACCAAAGAAGAGCAGGAGTAGCTATACTAATATCAGGCAAAATAGACTTTTTTCTTCCCCTCCCTCTCCCCTGCCCAGCTCTTTTTGCTTTCTGTGTCCATTCACTGTGTGATCTTCTGTATCTATTTCTCTCTGTCTTTTTTTTTTTTTTTTTTTTTTTGTCTTCTCTTCTCAACTTTCTCCTCTAGAATTTACCAGAATTTGATCCTGGGTATCTCTGATATGGAGAGAGGTTCCCTGTCAATTGTGCTACCTCAGTTCCTGGTCTCTGCTGTACTTCACCTTGACTCTCCCTTTCATCTCTCTTTTGTTGCATCATCATCTTGCTGCATGACTCAGTTATGCAGGCACTGGCTCACCACATGGACACTTGGCTTGCTGCATGAGCACTTGACTCACCATGTGAGCACTGGCTCATCATGCAGGCACTCACATGGGCACTTGGCTCACCATGTGGGCATTCGCTTGCCATGCAGGCACTAGCATGGACACTCAGCTCACCACATGGGCACTGGCTCATTGCCCAGGCACTGGCTCACCACACAGGCACTCTTTCTCTTCTTCTTTTTCACCAAGCGTCCCCAGGGATTGAGCCCAGTTCCTCCCATATGGTAGGCAGAGGGCTTATCACTTGAGCCACATCTGCTTCCCCAAAATAGACTTTAAATGCAAAACTATTGTAAGAGACAAAGAAGGACACTATATATTAATAAAGGGGTAATCTATCAAGAAGATAGAGCAATCATAAATATTTATGCACCTAACGAAGGCAGCTCAAAAAACATGAGGCAAAAACTGGAAAAACTAAATGGAGAAGTGGATACCTCTACAATTATAATGGGGGAATTTAATATACCATTATCACCATTAAACAGAACATCTCAACAGAGAATCAATAAAGAAACAAAGACCTGAATAATACATTAGAGGATCTGGACCTAATAGACATATACTGATTGCTATATCCAAATACAGTGGGATATACATTCTTCTTGAGGGCACATGGATCATTCTCCAGGATAGACCACATGCTAGGCCACAGAACAACTCTCAATGAATTCAGAAAGAATGAAATTATACAAAGTAATTTCTCTAACCAAAATGGAATGAAACTGGAAATCAGTAAGAGCCAGAGAACCAGACTGGACAGAAAGATATGGAAGTTAAATAACACACTCTTAGACAAACAGAGGATCAAAGAGGAGATCACAAAGGACAGCAGTAACTACCTTGAAATGAATGAAAATAACAATACAATATATCAAAACCTATGGGATGCAGCAAAAGCTATATTGAGAAGGAAATTCATAGCCATAAATGTATATATTAAAAAAGAAGAAAGAGCTAAAATCAAAGACCTAACTACACCCCTGGAGAAATTAGAAAAAGAAAAACAAACTAACACCAAAATAAATAGAAAGAAGGAACTAACAAAGATTAAAGCAGAGTTAAATGAAATTGAAAATAAGGAAGCACTAGAAAAAATAAAACCAAATGCCACTTCTTTGAGAAGATTAATAAAATTGACAAACCCTTAACTAAGCTAACAAAGAAAAAAAGAGAGAAGATACAAATAAATAAAATAAGAAATGAGGAAGGGGATATCACCACTGACCCCACTGAAATAAAGAATATCATAAGAGGATACTTTGAAAAATTGTATGCCAAAAAGAGGGATAATTTAGAGGAAATGGAAGAACTCCTAGAAACACAAAAGCAGTCTATTGATGAACTCAACAGACCAATCACAAGTAATGAGATAGAATTAATCATCAAAAACCTCCCAACTAAGAAGACCCAGGACCAGATAGCTTCACAGGTGAATTCTACCAAACATTCTTGGAAGAACTAACAAAATCCTTCTTAAACTCTTCCAAAAAACAGAAGTGAAGAGAACATTGCCTAACTCATTCTATGATGTCAACATCACCTTAATACCAAAGCCAAACAAAGGCACCACAAGAAAGAAAAATGGTAGAACAATCTCCCTAATGAATCTAGATGCTAAAATCCTCAACGATATACTTGCTAATCAAATTCAACAACACATAAAATGAAATATACACTACGACCAGGTGGGTTTCATCCCTGATATGCAGGGATGGTTCAACATAAGAAAATAAATTAATGTAATATACTACATAAACAGGTCGAAAGAAAAAAAATCACATAATCATCTCCATAGATGCAGAAAAAGCATTTGACAAAATACAGCACCCTTTCCTGATAAAAATCACTACAGAAGATAGGAATAGAAGGAAACTTCCTCAACATGATCAAGGGAATATATGAAAAACCCGCAGCTAACATCATATTCAGTAGTGAAATACTAAAAGCTTTCCCTCTAAGATCTGTAACAAGACAAAGATGCCCTCTTTCACTGTTCTTATTTAACATTGTGTTAGAAGTACTTGCTGAAGCACTTGGGCAAGAAAAAAAGATATAAAATGCATCTGAATTGGAAAGGAAGAAGAAAAAATTTCACTCTTTGCAACTGACATGATCTTTTACATAGAAAGACCTGAGAAACCTACAATAAAGCTTCTAGAGTTTATAAATGAGTTCAGGAAAATGGCAGGCTATAAGGTCACTGTGCAAAAATCAGTAGCATTTCTGTACACCAATAATGAACAAACAGTAGAGGGAATCAATTTAAAAATCCCATTTACAATAGCAACTAAAAGAATCAAATACCTAAAGAATAAATTTACCTAAAGATGTAACTGATGTATGCAGAAAACTACACAACACTGTTAAAAGAAATCAAAGAAGACCTAAATAAATGGAATTATATTCCCCATTCATGGATAGGAAGACTAAACATCATTAAGATATCTATCCTACCCAAATTGATTTACAGATTTAACACTGTTCCAACAAAAATTACCACAGCATTTTTCACTGAATTGGAAGATCTAACTATGAAATTTATTTGGAAGGGTAAGGGACTCTGAATAGCCAAAAACATATTGAAAAAGAAAAATGAAATTGGAGGAATCATACCAACCTGACTTTAAAACATACTACAAAGCTAGAGTGGTCAAAACTGCATGTTATTGGCACAAGGGTACACATATTGGCCAATGGAAGCAAATAGAAACTTCTGATGTAGATCCCCACATACACAGTTAACTGATATTTGACAAGGCCACCAAGCCCACTCAACTGGAAGAGAATGTCCTCTTCAACAAATGGAGAAGTGGAGAACTGGATATCCATATCCAAAAAAGAGAGAAGAGCACCATCTCACACCTAGTACAAAAATTAACTCAAAATGGAGAAAAGAGCTAAATATAAAAGCCAAAACCATAAAGATCTTGGAAGATAATTCAGGGAAGCATATACAGGATCTTGTGTTAAGGAAATGATTCCATGAACTTTATATCTAAAGCATGAGAAACAACAACAAAAGTTAGATAAATGGAACATCCTCAAAATTAAAAAGTTTTGCATCTCAAAGGAGTTTATCAAGAAAGTAAAAAAGACAGCCTACTCAATGGGAGAAAATATTTGGTAACTATATATCTGATAGGGGCCTAATATCCAGCATATGTAAAGAGATCCTACACCTCAAAAATAAAAAGACAAACAACCCATTTTAAAAATGGGCAAGTGCTTTGAATAGACACTTCTCCAAAGAAGAAATACAAATGACTAAAAAGCACATGTAAAGATGCTCAACATCACTAGCTATTGGGGAAATGCAAATCAAAACCACAATGAGATATCATCTTATATCCATTAGACTGGTGGCTATTAAAAAACAGAGGGGGAAGCAGGTGTGGCTGGACCCAGAGGAGGTTAAGAATGTGGTTAATGGTACAAATGCAAGAGAGTCCTTCTGTGAGCTAGAGCAGATGTACATCACTATTGCAGGGTGATGGGAATATGGAGAAACATGGGAAAACTACAGTTGGTTTGACCTATAAACTGTGGTTAACAGCATTACTATAACATTCTTGCTTCAATGCCAAGCTGTACTGTGTTGATAATGGAGGTGTATGGAAGAAGTGTGCCAAATGTATGCTACAGACCATGATTGGTGGTAATAGTCTGATGATATTGTCTCATAATCTGTAACAAGTGTTCCACCAGGGTGTGTAGTTGTATGGGAAATCTACACATCTGTATGAATGTTTTGCAAGTTCACAAATCTGTAACAAAAATAAAATTTTTAAAAATAGTATGGGTTGGGGAAAAATACACCAAATGTAAGATAAGGACTATAGTTGGTAGTAATATTTTGATGATGCTCTTGCATAGTTTGTAACAAATGTTTCACAACAATGCAAAGAGTTGGTGGAGGGGTGATGTATGAGACCCTTGTATGATGTTATGTATGTTTATTTTGTAAGTTCACAATCTTTACACTTATTGCTTATGCATGTTCATGTATGAATGATATACTTCAATTTAAAGAAATATAGGGGATACTAAAAAAAAAAACAACAGGGTAAAGCAGCTGTGGCTCAGTCAGTTGGGCTCCTGTCTACCATATGGGAGGCCCTGGGGTGCAAACCCTCCTTGTGAAAGCAGGCTCACCTGCATGCTGTGGAGAGCTGGCGGCCTGCAAACACTGCAGAGAACTGACTCAGCAAGGTGACACAAGAAAAAGGGAAACAAGTGAAAACACAGAGGAATGCACAGCAAATGGACACAGAGAGCAGACAAGAAGCAAGCTGAAAGGGGAGGAATAAATAAAAATAAATACAGATACACAGAAGAACGCACAGCGAATACATACAGAGATTAGATAGCAAGCAAGCCACAAGGTGGAGGGAGGATAAAATTTTAAAAAAACAGAAGACTACAAGTGTTGGAGAGGATGTGAGGAAAGGGAACACTTATCCACTGCTTGTAGGAATGTAGAATGGTGCAGCCATTGTGGAGGACAATTTGGCAGTTCCTCAGGAAGCTAATAATAGAACTGCCATATGATCCAGCAACCCCACACTGGGTATAAACACAGAAGAATTGAAAGCAGGGACATGAAGAGATGTATGCACACCAATGTTCACAGCAACATTATTTACTATTGCCAAAAGTTGGAAACAACCCAAATGTCCATCAACAAATGAATGGATTAAAAAAAATTGTGGTATATATATACAATGGAATATTACTCAGCTGTAAGAAGGAATGCAGTATTAACACATGGGATGGCATGGATGAATCTTGAAGACATTATATTGAGTGAAGCAAACCAGGCACTGAAGGACAAATATTACACGACCTCACTGATATGAATTAAGGAAAGTGAGCAGACTCACAGAGCTAGAGTCTAGAAGATAGGTTTACAGGAGATGAAAAGGGAAAAGGTTGTGAGTCAATGCCTATTTGGGCAAAATCTATGATAAGGTAGAAGGGTGTGGTTGTACAGTGGATGGGCATGACAGTGGTGCAATGATGCTATTGAGTTGGGCAGTGCTGGTCTGGGGGGGGGGTGTTGTACTGTCCATGGAACTGGGGGGAAGGCTGGGGGAAGGAGCAGATGCGCTCTGGTGATTTATGGATATGTGGTTGAAACTGCAACATTAGAAATGTTCTTTTGGTAAATATGGCAGGGAAGGATTATTGGTTTAAGGTGTTGGATGTAGGGGGTATGTGGGACAGGGTACACTGGGGGTAGGCTTCTAGGGAGTTTGTAGTGTTCATCTTGTTGTAGTGGCTTGTATTGGTGGGAGGAGACTCACATAATGAGCAGGAAGGTGTTGGACTCCATCCTGGGGAGTCTTGTTATGACCTCAAATAGAAGGGTGGGAGTCTCTTGAGAGCATAGTAGTGCCTAATAGATGAGGATAGGCCAGTATGTCAAGCCTTCAATGTTGTTGCAAGTAACTATGAATCTTGTCCTTCAATGAGCCCATCTTGATGGTTACTGTGAGTCCTGGGGGAGGGAAGAAGAGAAGAAATGGAATATGGAGCATTTGGGGGGTGATGGATACATGATCTTATAATGATGGATATAGACCATCTTAAACGTCATCAAAATCTATAAAAGCGCATGGTCCAAAATGTAAACCATAATGTAAATCATTGACCATGGTTAGTAGCAATGTTTCAATATTTGTACATCAATTGTAACAAATGTACCATCCACATGTAAAAAGTTATTATTAGGGGAAAGGGGAAATGGGAAGGATGTTGGGTATATGGGAATTA
Organism: Dasypus novemcinctus; assembly: GCF_030445035.2. Taxonomy (NCBI): domain Eukaryota; kingdom Metazoa; phylum Chordata; class Mammalia; order Cingulata; family Dasypodidae; genus Dasypus; species Dasypus novemcinctus. The sequence goes on along the minus strand of NC_080681.1, from coordinate 35,720,102 downwards.
TGTATATTCTGTATGAGACTTTTCTGTAACCTAAAGCTTCTTTGAAGACAAAATGAGAAACAAGACACTGGGGAATACAAAGAAGAAAATGTCACTGTACATAAAAGACAACAAAGCTTATAGTGATGAAAAATACGTCAAACTTTTTAAAATTTTATATTGTTTATTTCAATTTTTAAAAAATTTTTGTATTTTATTTGTTAATTTTAAAACTATCATTATTAAATCATTTTCCTATTAATTGTATCCAGTTATTTTGTTGGTTTCAATTTTGAAGAAGTTTTGGATCACAGAAGGGTTACAAACATGGCAGGGGAGGATTACTCATGTGGGGTATCAGAGATGGGGGATGCATGGGAGGAGGTTCACCTGGAGCATACCTATAAGGCATATGTATGTGTTCAAGTGCTCATGGGGCATTGTCACAGTGGTTGGAGATTCGCACAATAATCAAAAGAATATCAAATTCCCATTCTGGGGAGCTCTGCCACATTCTCTAATGGGACAGCAAGTATCCCTCGAGTACAGGGGCAGAGACTAGTGAAGGAAGATGGACCACGGACAGGTCCTTAATAGTGATGACTGCACTTATGAATTTTCCTTTTTTTTGAAGCTGAAACTTAGCCTGGTATTATAGGGTGCATAAGAGTTACCTCCTGAGAGTCTCCTTGTTGTTCAAATGAGGCCTCTCTCTAAACCAAACTCAGTTATAAATGCATTACCTTCCCCGCAGTGTGGGACTTGACTCACAGGGATGAACCTCCCTGGCATCAAGAGATTACTACCAAGCACCAACTAGCAATGCAACTGGAAAAAGACCTTGACCAAAAGGGGAAAAAGGTAAAGACAAATGAGTATATATGGCTAAGAGACTTCAAAGTGAATTCCAGAGGTTACACTTAGGCATATCTCAACAGGATCTCATTGACTGCCAAAATAAATATTGCCTCAAATAGCAGGAGTCTTTAGGGCTCTGGAGACACCTAGACACTATAGGCATGGCAGACAGGAATTTGGTGCCCTGCCAGTGGACCCTACTTTGGAATTTATGTTCCCCAGTGTGACAGAGCTGGACTCAGTTGTGGTTTCCTTACAAATGGCTCTTCTGCCCCACATATTTGAACCTATACTTAGTACTAGACTTGATAGGTGTATGTGAAAGAGACTTAAGTCTTTGGGCTTTCCATGTGCCTGTTGGGCCCTAAATCTCAACAGCATTGCAACACCTACTTTCCAGTTCACTGGACTCACCCAGGACAACTAAGGAGATGATGATGGACAATGATCATCTCAAGGAACAGAGAGAGTCTGCAACTGCAAGCAAGATAGTCCCATACATCTCCTCCATGGGATCTAAGTTCCCTCTAATTAGAGGCAGAGTGGGTATCACAATCCCAGAATCCTCAGGTTTGGGGAATGAATGGTGGACTAGAATGGACTTACTGTTATTCTCCAATACTTTTACTGTGATTCTAGCAATAGAAGAACTGTTATCATTGATGTGGAAACAGTGGCCACTGAAGGTTTTGAGGGGAAGGAGAGGGAAGAATAGGTGTAATATGGGGGCATTTTCAGGACTTGGAATTGTCCTGAATGATATTGAAACGACAAATACAGGCCACTATGTATCTTGTCATAACTTACAAAATTGTGTGGGAGAGAGTAAACTACAATGTAAACTATAGTCCATGCTTAGTGGCAATGCTCCAAAATGTGTTCATCAATTGTAACAAATGTACCACACTAATGAAGGGTGTTGTTAATGTGGGAAAATGTGCAAGGGGTAGGGATTGGGGTATATGGGAATCCCCCATATTTTTTATGTAACATTTAGGTCATCTAAGTATCTTTTTTAAAAAATGAAAAAGTTTATTGTAAAAAATAAAGAAAAGAAAAACATGTTTTTAAAAACTTCCCAAAAATGAAAAGCCCAGGACAAAATGGTTTCACAAATGAATTCTATGAATCATTCAAGGACAATCTAGTACCAATCTTGCTCAAGCTCTTCCAAAAAATAGAAAAAGAAAGAATGCCACCAAACTCATTCTATGAAGCCAACATCACCCTAATACCAAAACCAGATAAAGATACTGCAAAAAAAGAAAACTATAGACCAATAACTCTAATGAAATAGTTGCAAAAATCCTCAACAAAATACTTGCAAACCAAATCCAAAAGCACATTAAAACAATTATATACTATGATCAACTGGGTTTTATCCAAGCTATGCAAGGGTGGTTCAACACAAGAAAATCATTTAGCATCATAAACCACATTGAAAAATTGAAGAAGAAAAATCACATGATCCTCTTGATTGATGCAGAAAAGGCTTTTCACAAAATGCCTTGATAAAAAAAAATCCGAAGATTGGAATAGAAAGAAGCTTTCTCAATATGGTAAATGGTAAAGTGGATACAAGAAAAACCTACAGCTAGCATTCTACTGAATGGTGAAAGACTGAAAACTTTATTAATATGTATCAATAAAATTGCTCTTTTTTAATGGATCAAAAGATTTAAGGGCAATTTCTGGAGAAGATGGTGGAATAGGGAGCTCCAGGACTCAGTCCTTTCACCAAAACAACTATTAAACTGGCAAAAACTATCTGAAACAACTATTTTGAAACTCCAGAGATCATAAGAACACTGTATGGCATGTAGGGAAGAGTGGGAGGAAGAAGCTGGTAAATTATGGTGAAGAACTGTAAATCGTTTTCTCTAGCTACCAGTGCCCACCCCCACTCTCAAGGCAAACGGTTGTGTGGTCAAGTCCCTGGCTAGCTACTGGTAAAAGAAAGGGACATTAACATCCTCCTCACCAAGAACAGGGGTAGGCATGGCCAATCACTGATCACAGCTTTAAATTATCAAATTCAGATTGCTGGGTCCTGGATCTGAGGACAGTTATTGTTTCAGCCCACCCCAGACAAAGGTGGGAGCAGCCATTGTCTCAACTTTCCCCAGACAGGGGCAGAGGTAGTAGAGATTTAAAGATGTAGCACTTTTGCAGAACTGCAGGGAAAAGTTAGACTAAGGGCTGCATTTGTTGGGCAGGCTGGGAAAGCTCAACTCTGGGGAGATATATGACAAGTTCTAGCACCCTTCTTGACCCCCTCCACTGTCAATAGTGTGAGATTTTGTAAGAGTCTCTCACCTGACAATGAGGATGCACAAGTCCAGGTTCCACAGGCAGGCTGCAGACCAGGGGCTCCCATGAAGATCCTTGATCAGTTTCTCAGAGACATTGGCTGTCCAAAGTCAAACTGGAAAATTCTCCCTCTGAATGCTGAAATCACTTCCCCTTTTAAGGCATTCAACTGATTGAATAAAGTAGCAGTCATTGCTGGTGGCAATCTCCCTAACTGATGTAGCTGTAATCAGCTATCTATGCAGTAAACTCATTGGTGACTAAAGCCCATAAATGCCCTTGTATTACAATTAGCCCGGTGCTTGCTTGACCAAACGACTGGGCACAATTACCTGGCTGAGTTGACACATTAGCCTAACCATCACACCCTAAATTGACTACACTATAAAATGCAAAGGAAAAGGAGAGAGATCTGAAAGCTGCAAGAGAAAAGCAATGTGGTACATACCAGGGAGTCCTAATTACATTGAGTGCCAAATTTTCACCAGAAACCATGGAGGCAAGAAGGCAGTGGGTTTAAATCCTTAAAGTACTGCAGGAAGACAGCTGCCAGCAAGAATTTTATATCTGGTGAGACCGAATTTCAAAAATAAGGGAGAGGGAAATGGCTGTGGCTCAAACATTTGGGCTCCCGTCTACCATATGGGAGGCCCTGGGTTCACGTACCGGGGCCTCCTTGTGAAGGCAGGCTGGACTGCACACTGCGGAGAGCTGCTCAGCCCACAAGCACCATGGAGAGCTGACTCAGCAAGGTGATGCAACAAAAAGGGGAGACAAGAAAAAGCAAAAAACAAAAAACACAGAAGAGTGCACAGCAAATGGACACAGACACCAGACACAAGCAAGCCACAAAGGGGGAGGGGAAATAAAAACAAATAAAATAAGAGAGAGTTTAAGACATTATCAGATAAACAAAAGTTGAGGAATTTCATCGCCACTAGACCTACCCTACAAGCAGCATTAAAAGGAGTTCTTCAGACTGAAATTAAAGGATACTAGACCGTGGTTCAAATCAGCATGTAGAAATAAAGACTGTGCTAAAGGTAACCATTTGGATAAACATAAATGCCATGTTTAATGTATTGTATTGTTGGCATGTAACTGCACTTCTTATTTCCTACAAGTGCAAAAATGGAAATCCATAAAAATTAATGATAAATCAATGGTTTGGGACATACTATGTACAAAGGTATAAGTGGTAACAAGTACAAAAAATGGGAGGGGGGACAGAGGAGTACAGGAAAAGTATGTGTATATGCTATGAAATTAAGTTGATTTCTACCTAAATATAAGTGTTATATATTTAGGATGTTGAATTTTAGCCCTATGGTAACCACAAGGAAACATATGAAAACTATACCCAGGTAGAAATGAGAACGCACTCAATACGATTTAATACAAGAAAGCAAATAAATATAAAAGTAGAATTTAATGGAAATGAGAGACCAAAAAATGAGAAAGTCCTATATTATTAATGGTGTATTTAAATGTCAATGGAATAAACTCTCTAGTCAAAAGGCAGAGATTGGCAGAATGGATAATAAAGTATGACCCAACTATATGCTATCTGTAGGAAACTTACTGTCAAGTCAAAGATACAAGTAGATTGAGGGCAAAAAGATGGGAACATTACCATGCAAGTAGCAATCAAAAGAAAGCTGGGGTGGCTATATTAATTTTGGATGAAATAGACTTTAAGTCAAAAACAGTTACAAGGGACAATGATGGTCATTAAATACTGATAAAGGGGATAATTCAACAGGAAGGTATAAGAATTATAAATATATAACAGCAGAGGCCCAAAATAAATGAAGCAAACACTGACAGATTTGAAGGGAGAAATTGATGGTTCTACATTAATAGTAGAAGAATTTAACATACTGCTCTCAATATGGGCTAGAACATCTAATCAAAAGACCAATAAGATAGTACAGGACTTGAATGATACACAAAACCAACTAGACCTAATAGACATATATAGAACACTGCACCCAATGAAATTAGAATGCATATTCTTTTCAAGTGCACATGGATCATTCTCCAGGATAGACCATATGTTGGGTCACAGAACACATCTCAATAAATTCAAAAATATTGAAAACATACATGGTATATTCTTTGACCGCAATGGAATGGAGATAGAAATCAATAACAGAGGAAAAGGGAAAATTCAAAAATATCTGGAAATTAAAAGACATAGTCTTAAACAATGAATGCATTAAAAAGGAAATCACAAGGAAAATTAGAAAATTTCTTGAGGTGAATGAAAAAGAAAATACAATATACCAAAGCTTGTGGCAAAGGCCATGCTGAGAGGGAAATTTATAGCTCTAAATGTTTACATTAATAAAGAAGAAAGACTTCAAATCACAGACTGTAATGGTTAGGTAATGTGTCAACTTGGCCACGTAATTGTGCCCAGTTGTTTGGTCAAGCAAGCACAGGGCTAACTGTAATTCTAGGGCATTTATGGACTTCAGTCACCATTGATATACTGCAGTGGTAAATCATAGATAGCTCATTACAATTACATCAGTCAGGGAGATTGCCTTCAGCAATGAGTGACACTTTATCCAATCAGTTGAATGCCTTAAAAGGGGAAGTGATTCCAGCATTTTGTGAGAATTTCTCAGCTTGTCTTTGGACAGCCAACATCTCCCAGGACTCATCAAGAACCTTCATTGGGGGAAGCGGATTTGGCTCAACTGATAAAGAGTCTGCCTACCATATGGGAGGTCTAGGGCTCAAATCCAGGGCCTCCTGACCCATGTGGTGAGCTGGCTGGTGTGCAGTGCCTATATGCTCAAAGAGTGCTGTGCCACGCAGGGGTGTACCCCACATAGGGGAGCCCCACACATAAGGAGTGTGCCCCACAAGGAGAGCTGCCCTGCACTAAAAAAAAGCTCAGCCTGTCCAGGAGTGGCACCGCACACACGGAGAGCTGGTGCAGCACGATGATGCAACAAAAAGAGACACAGATTCCTGGTGCTGCTGGAAAGAATGAAAGCAGACACAGAAGAACACACAGCAAATGGAGACAGAGCAGACAATGGGGGGCGGGGTGGAATAAATACAAAATAAATCTTAAAAAAAAAAGAACCTTCATTGAACTTTCATTGGAGTCCCTGGTTGCATCCTGTCTGCGGAACCTGGACTTGTGCATCCCCACAGTCACGTGAGAGACTCTGATAAAATCTCTTACTATCGACAGATATCTCTTGTTGATTCTGTTTCCCTAGAGAATCCTGACTAATACACAGACCTAACCTCAAAAGTGGAAGAACTAGAAAAAGAAGAGATAACTAAATGCAAAGTGTAGAGAAGGAAGGAAATAGCAAAGATTAGAGTGAAGATAAATGAAATAGAAAACAAAGAAAGAAAGAAAAACAATAGAGATAATTAATCATACCAAAAATTGGTTCTTTGAAAAGACTGATAAAGTTGACTAACCTTTAGCTAGACTGGCAAAAAAAGAAAGGATAAAAATAACAAAGCCTAAATATTATTAAGGTGTCAATACTACCCAAAGCAAATTATAGATTCAATGCCATCTCAATCAAAATCACAACAACCTTCTTTGCAGAAATGGAAAAGCCAGTCATCAAACATATATGGAATAGCAAGGGATCCCAAGTAGCTAAAGCCAACTTTAAAAAGAAGACTGAAATTGCAGGACTCACACCTCCTGATCTTCATAAGTTATTACAAAACCACAGTAATCTAAACAGCATGATATGGGCACAAGGACAGACAAAGAACTGAGAACTTATAAATCAATCCCACTTTATGGCCAACTGATTTTTGACAAAGAGCAAAAACCACCCAATTGGGGAAGAATAGTTTCTTCAACAAACAGTGCTAGGAAAACAGCATCTCCTTTGGCAAAAAAGAAAACAAACAAACAAACAAAAAAAAAAAAACAGAAGAAAGAAGAGGAGGAAGAGAAGGAGGAGAAAGGAAGAGAAAGAAAAGGACTTCTACCTCACACTTTATATAAAAATCAACTCAAAATGATCAAAGACCTAAATATAATTGCCAAAACTATCAAACTCCCATAAGAAAACATAAGGAAGTATCTTCAGGACCTTGTGTTATTCAATGATTTCTTAGAGTTTACACCCAAAGCACAAGAAACAAAAGGAAAAAAAATAGGTAAATGGGACCCCATCAAAATTTAAAAATTTCATTTCTCAAAGGACCATATCATGAAAGTAAAAAAGACAATCTACACAATGAGAGAAAATAGTTGGAGACCACATATCCAATAAAATTTTGATTTTTTTTAAGATGTTTTTTCATTTCTCTCCCTTCCCCCCCCCCCCCACCACCACCCCAGTTGTCTGTTCTCTGTGTCCATTTGCTGTATGTTCTTTTTTTGTCCACTTCTGTTGTTGTCAGCGGCACGGGAATCTGTGTTTCTTTTTTTGTTGCATCATCTTGCTGTGTCAGCTCTCTGTGTGTGTGGTGCCATTCTTGGGCAGGCTGCACTTTCTTTCACACTAGGCAGCTCTCCTTAGGAGGCGCACTCCTTGCACATGGGGCTCCCCTATGCGGGGGCACCCCTGCATGGCACGGCACTCCTTGCGTGCATCAACACTGTGCGTGGGCCAGCTCCACACGGGTCAAGGAGGCCCGGCGTTTGAACCGTGGACCTCCCATGTGGTAGACGGACACCCTATCCACTGGGCCAAGTCCACTTCCCCAATAAAGTTTTAATATCCAGTATAGAGAAAGAAATCCTCCAGCTTAACAACAAAAAGCAAAACAATCCATTTTTTAAATGGGCAAAAGATTTGAACAGACATCTCTCCAAAGATAATATACCAATGGCTAGAGCACCTGAAGAGATGCTCAACATCATTAGCCATCAGAGAAGTCCAGCTCAAAATGACAATGAGCTATCATTTAATAACTATTACAATGGCTGCTATTTAAATACAAATGAAAATAACAAGTGTTGGAGAGGTTATGGACAAATAGGAACACTAATTCATTGCTGGTGGCAATGCAAAATTGTGCAGCTGCTCTGGAAGACATTTTGGCTGTTCCTCAGAAAACTAAGTACAGAACTACCATATGACCTGGCAATCCCACTACTAGGTAAATATCCAAAACAATTGAAATCAGGAGCTTAAATAGATATTTGCACACCAATGTTCATAGTGGCATTATTCACACTTGCTAAAAGATAAAAGCAAACCAAGTGTCCATCAACCAATGAATGGATAATAAAATATATGCATACAATGGAATATTATTCAGCCATTAAAAATGAAGTCTTGATACACGTAGCAAAATGGATGAACCTTGAAGATATCATGTTGAGCGAAATAAGCCAGACAAAAAAGGACAAATATTGTACATCACTGATTTGAAACAATTAGAATAAGCAAAGTTACAAGGTCAGAAGCTGTCATATAGGTTACCAGAGACTAGGTGGGGTAGTGAATAGGTAGTTAAGGCTTCAGATGTTCAGGGCTTGTATTTTGAATGATGGAAATGTTTTGGTAATGGATAGTGGTCATGTTAGCACAACACTGTGAATGTAATTAGCAGCATTGTCATATATATCTAAATATGATTAAAAGGGAAAATGTTAGGCTGCATATAACAACAGTAAGAAAAATTTTTTTTAATCCTTGGAACTACATTAAACATCAACCCTAGATTAAACCATGGACTTTAATTAATAGTACAATTATAAAAATTTGCTATCTTCATTTTAACAAATTTTCCATACCAATGCAAGTTGTTTTTGGTGGGGTGGTATATGAGAATCCTGTATTTTATGCATCATTGTTCTGTAAACACACAGCTTCTCTAATAAAGAAAAAAGAAGCAGTTAAGTGGCAGATTGCACTCTTGGTCATGATAGATCATTTCTGAAAGTCAGAAGACAATGGGGGAAGCAGACTTGGCCCAGTGGTTAGGGTGTCCATCTACCACATGGGAGGTCCATGGTTCAAACCCCGGGCCTCCTTGACCCTTGTGGAGCTGGCCCATGTGCAGTGTTGATGCGCGCAAGTAGTGCCGTGCCACGCAGGGGTGTCCCCCATGTAGGGGAGCCCCACGCACAAGGAGTGCACCCCGTAAGGAGAGCCGCCCAGCGCAAAAGAAAGTGCAGCCTGCCCAGGAATGGTGCCACACACCAGAGAGCTGACACAACAAGATGACACAACAAAAAGAAACACAGATTCCCGTGCCACTGACAACAACAGAAGCAGACAAAGAAGACGCAGCACATAGACACAGAGAAGAGAAAACCAGGGCGGGGGGGGGGGGAGGGGAGAGAAATAAATAAATAAATAAATCTTAAAAAAAGAAGAAGAAGAAGACAATGGAACACCATCTTGAAAGTATCCAAGGGGGAAAAAACCTTATCAACCTAAAATTAAATATCCAGGAAAAATGCTATTTTTAAAAAGTAAGATTTATGATCCCAACAAGAATCGCAACGACACTTTTCTTCCTGCTCAGCCTCATTAAGTACAACCATAAACCCTGTAAATAATGCCAGAGGTAATCAAAGGAGAACTCTGAAAGGTGGAAAGAGAAAGATGAACTGGTTTGGACACTAGGACTCTCTGGAATTGCAACATAGTTGCAGGCATCTTACATGCTTCCCCACACACACCCAAGTGAAGATGGTGACCCAGGCCTGGTGTATCCTGATCCCTGACCTAACAACAGAAGGTGGTACACATAAGTGAAGTCCTCCCCCATATCAAACCTGCGCTCTACTGACAATACCAGGTGAACCAGGTAGCACCTGCAAGGGAGACTGCTCTGGAACCTTGCTGAAAATAAGTGGTCAGAAGAAGCAAGTTACTTCCCTTAGAATCCCTTTCTCCACAGAATGTACCTGGGTGGCCAGCCAGCACCAGCAAGGAGAATACAACAACAGCAAATACCCAGTCCAGAAAGACTCTTTATCTTTACAGGCTAGGGATTCCCTTATCCCCATCTAGATAATTAGATAACCAGCACATGAATACTCTATCTTTCCCTTCAGGCAGCACAAGCAGGAACCAGTGGGAGCCCCAGCAGCATGAGACAAACCAACAGACCAGATAGCACCATATATTATCTCAAAATCAAATTGTTATTGGGATCATAGCCCATGGAAGTAAGCCAGGACCTGTACATTAAGCTTAAACAGGAATACTGCCTGCTCAAATGGAAGATAGGATCAACACAGTAACACAGTAACAAAATTGTCCAATGCACAATAAAAAATTACCCATCATATCAAAAATTGGGAAAATCACAATTTGAATGAGGAAAGACAATCAACAGATGCCAATACCACTATGAATCAGATGTTGGAATTACCTGAGAAAGATTTTAAAGCAGCCATCATAAAAATGCTTCAAGAAACAATTACAATTTTCTTTAGAACAAATGAAAAAATATTAAATATCAGCAAATAAATAGATGTTATACAAAGGAAACAAATGGAAATTGAAGAATTGATAAATAAAATAACAGAAATTTTAAAGCTTTCTAGGTGGACTCAATAGTAGAGTGGAAGTGCCAGAGGATATAATCAGAGAACTTGAGAACAGATCATTAGAATTTATGCAATTTGAACAACAGAAAGAAAATAGACTGGAAAAAATTAACAGAGCCTCAGAGACCTGTGGGACAAAAACAAAAGATTCAACATTTGAATCATCTGTGTACCAGAAAAAGAAGAGAAAAGAGGAAAGAGAGAAGAATGAGGGCTGAAAGAGTATTTTTTAAATGATGTCTGAAAACTTTCCAAATTTGAAAAAAGACAAACAAACAGATTCAAGAACCTGAGTGAGCAACAAACAGGATAAACTCAAAGAAAACATCAAAATAATCTTTTGAAAACCAAAGTCAAAGAAAATATTTAAAGCAAGTAGGAAGAAATGACCCATTATTTATATGGAAACACCATTCAGGTAATAGTGAATTTTCTCATTAGAAACCATGAAGACCAACAGGAAGTGGCACAACATTTCTCAAGTCCTGAAAGAAAAGAACTGTCAACCATGAATTATGTATTTGGCAAAATTATCCTTCAGAAGTGATGAGGAAATCAAGATGTACTCAGATGAAGGAAAATTAACAGAAATTGTCACTAGTAGACCTATCCATAAAGAATGACTAAAGGAAATTCTTCAACCATAAAGGAAAGATTAAAAAAGAAATCTTTGAGCATCAGGATGGAAGAAGTGACAAAAGAAAGAGTAGAAATAGGGATATATATATATATATATATATATATATATTAGACTATCCTCCTCATGAGTACCATAAATAATATTTTGTAATTGATACAAAAACTATTACATCATTAGAAATATTTTAAAATGGAGAAAATAAGGGATCTAAACTTTGAAGTGGTAAAATGTTGATACTAATAGATTGTTACAAATCTACTTTGTATATGGTAATATACAGATCAGCTACTAAGAAAGTTATAAAGAGGTACACTCAAAAACACTGTAAATAAATCAAGATGAATCCTTAAAAATGTTCATGTATCTCACAGGAAGGTAAGAAAAAAGAGAAACAGAAGAAAAAGAAATAGAGGAGGAATGATGTCATGAGCATGGTGATGTAAGAAATCCCCTGGAAAAGTATCCCCTCAAAATCAACTAATAAAGGACAAATCCAACTCACTTAGAAATTTGGAGGACAATAGAGTCTAGAGAAGGACTTGACAAATGCTGAATCAAAGAAAAAGAATAATAACCTCTAAAATCAGATAGGAAATTTCCCTCCCAGACCTGAAAATCTGGAACCCTCTCTCTGACTTGATCCCATGCAATTTGGGAGTTGCACAGAGGTAGCATAACTTGGGTCTCTCCTGCCATGGAAACAGACTATAAAACCATATGCAGCAGCATGTTAGAACCCCACGCATATCCAGATACAGAGACCCTGCTCTTCAGAGAGCCAGTTGGAACACAAAACGCTGAGGAGTGCTGCAAATAAAAGGGCCCCAGTGGGGATTGAGAGAGAGAGAGAGAGAGAGACTAAGTACAACTGTAGGCAAACACTGAGCACCCTCAATCCAGTCTCAGTTCACTTCAGTTCACTTCCCCAGAAATGATGGGTCTTTCTGTATTGACTCACTTTTTTTAATCAACTCTGTCTATGTCCCAGAGTGGGATACTCTAATGGGGAAGACTGGAGCCAGAAAAGCCTCATATGAAAAAAAAAAAAAAAAAAAAAAAAAGGTGGAATTGAACTTCTGCAAGACAGGATGGTTTCAGAACTGGAAAATGTAAAGAAAAGAGAACAATGAGTGAGGGAAAGAATTTGAAAAATCAAAGGAGCTGGGGAGAAAATTCTGCACAAAAACAAACAGAACATATGAAATTTCTGGAGAAGTTTTCTCCTGGAGGTGAAATAATTGCTCAAAATTTTCAATCTTAAAAATTGTACTGCATATGCAAGGCAAGAAGCAGAGAAGAGTTGAGAAAATCTGGACAGTCAAACATGGGATATTCTAATGGTCCAAATAAGTTAGAACAAGCATCAAAGAGCCTCAACACAAAGCCAATCAACAATAATACCCTAGAAAAGAGGAAGAAAATTATCTTCAAAGTTAACACAAATAATCAGATTCCAGACATCAGCAAAAAATTACATGCCATATGATGAAAAAGTGAAGGGAACAAATTATAACTTCAGAGGAGACATAGAATTTGGAACAACTAATCAAAGAAGTTCAAACAAATCTCCTAAATCAATTCAAGGAGATGAAGGAAAATATAGATCTAATGGATATTAAGAAGAAAATGTGTGAACATAAAAAAGAATTTGAGAATTTAAAAAGAAAAATAACAGAAATTATGGGGATGAAAGATACAAGAGTATGGATTAAGAATACACTAGAGATAAACAACAGCAGATTTGAACAGGCAGAAGAAAGAATCAGTGAACTAGAAAACAGGAGCATCAAAATCACAATCAGTAGAACAGATAGAAAAAAGGCTAAAAAAAATTGAGCAGTTCTTTCAGGGATTTGAGTACAGCATGAAGCACACAAGCATATGCACCATTGCAGAAAGAGAAGACAAGGGAAAAGCAACAGAAAGAATATTTGAGGAAATAATGGCTGAAAATTTCCCAACTCATGAATGACATAAATATATAAATCCAAGAAGTACAGCATACTTCAAAGAGACCTACTCTGAGACACATACTAATCAGAATATCAAATGTCTAAGATAAAGAAAGAATACTAAAAGCAGCAAGAGAAAAGTGATTGTCACATATAAGAAATCCACAATAAGACTAAATAACAATGTCTCTCGAAACCATGGAGGCAAGAATGTAGTGATATGATATATTTAAGGTACTAAACGAGAAAAACTGCCAGCCAAAAATCCTTCATCCAGCAAAACTGTCCTTCCAAAATGAGAGTTTAAAGCACTCACAGATAAACAGAAACTAAAAGAGTTTGCCAACAAGAGACCTCCCCTATAAGAATTACTAAAAGGAGTTCTGCAGGTTAAAAAGACAGGAGAGAATAAGATCCCATATAAACCAAATTTTAAAAGGCAATGCATTAGAAAACTGATCAAAGGCTTTGGTCACAGGCAGTTCATAGGAAAACTAATACAAAAGGCCTATGAACATAAAAAAAGATATGTTTGATGTCTTAAATTTAAAGAATTATAAATCAAAATGAGATACCATTGTTCATCTATCTGGAAAAAATTTAAAAGCCACAATAATCAGTGCTGGTAAGAGTCTGTAGAACTGTGAATTTAGTAAAGTTCCTGGTGGGACTTCCACTATTGGTGAAAAGGTATAAATTTATATAATATTTCTGGATAACAAAAAGTTTAACTTTACTTTTAATTTTTTTTATTTTTAAAGAAGTTTTAGTTTACAGAAAGTGTCTAATGCAAGCAACACAATTCCATCCATCTGCCCCATGGGATCATGCCGCCTCTCAATTAGAAACAGAATGGGCATCACCATCCCCAAATCCTCAAGACTGGGGAAGGAACAATGGACTAAAGTAGACTAATTATGATTCTATTATAGATTTATTATTTTTCTAGCAATGGAAAAACTTTAATCATTGATATAAAGGCAGTAGCCACCAGAGGTTCTGAGGGGAGGGAAAGGGAAGAATAGATGTAATATGGGGGCATTTTGGGAACATTGGAATTGTCCTACATAACACTGCAATGATGGATACAGGCCACTATACATTTAGTCATAACATATAAAATTGTGCAGGTCAGAGTGCAAGCTACAATGTAAACTTTACTTTTATTTTAACCCAACCATCCTATTGTTAGAAATTTTTCTATGAACATGTGTATTCAAAAATATATGCAAAGATACATCCTTATAACTATTTGAAATTACAAAAACAGGAAACAATCAAGATATCCATCAATAGGAATAAGTTAATATACTCTGGTACATTCAAACAATGGAATGCCATTGAGGTAGATTTGTACGTGCTTAAACGGAATGAGTTCTCATATACATTACTATACTTTAAAAGCTAGGTGGACAATGGTGTGAATAATATGATCCCATTCATGAAAATTAAAATTATATATAATCATATATTTAAATTATATCTATAAAATGTACATATATGCATATACTTATATATATACACAATATATATTTCTATAATAGAGGTATATTCATGAAGCCTTTTTCTGGAAATATGTATTATATAAAGAGAGCAAATGAGGAAGAAGCTATTTTACCTTTCATTTTATACTTTTCTGTATTCTCCCTTGACATTGAAAGCCAATAATTCCTACTAAACAATTCCTGACAAAATCCTATTTTATTTAAGCTTATAACTTGGTTCTTTATGGACAAAAAGGCTAATTCAGAATCTTCAAATGGAAAATTCTTATAGGCCTTGAGATCTTCAGATGAAAAAGAATAACTCAGTGTCTTAAAAGGGAAATTTCCTAGAGAGAAGTCAAGACAATTAAATCATCTTCTTAACTTCATTTTTTCTTTACTAAATAGAACCACCTTATTTAAATTTTAGATTTTTAAACATTTTAAACTTTTCATCCTAAATTCTAAATATTGGCTTTGCTGTCATTTTTATTTCTTATTGGCTTTTTTCCCCCAGATTGACTTAATACAAAACAAATGGAAAAAAATACCCTCAGGGGAAATCCTTTGATTATCAATATAGAAATTTTCACTCAGAAGGGTTCATATTTTACTGATTCTTCTACATTAGCTCTTTGAGGCAAGAGGAACAGTAGCTAAGACATCCCTTCTGAATAAACGAACAAATAAGCAAAACTCATCAAAGGAAATACTGCACTTAGAGTCAAATGGTCAGGCCCAAGTGTGATTTCAGTAGTACTCAGTACCGGAATCAGCCCAGTTCCTAACACTAGAACTGTCACTGCCAAGATCTGGGCCAGATTCCAAGATAGAACCCCACTTCTGAGCACTCTTTTTTTTTTTTAAGCAAATTTTTATTGTCTTTTTTTTTAAAGATAGATCACACAAAATGTTATATTAAAAAATATAAGAGGTTCCCTTTACCCCACTCCCCACCCCACCCCCACTCTTCCCACATTTTAATATTAGAAATATCTGTAAATCCTTATTGCCTATACTTAGTATTCCTATATGTTGCTAAACAGCTACCATGTTGTTTCCCTACAGATACATTCCTGTATACTCTTACCTATTTCACAGGGCTGTTGTAAAGCTTAATTAAGTAATGTTTCCTGAGTGCCTTGAGGTTTTCAGATGAAAAGTGCTAGGTAGAAGTGTAGAGAGTCTTATTAAATCTCCAGTTTTATCCTGGAGATTGAAACATCTCACCTGCCCTTGACTTCTGGGAGATAAGACACATTCTAGTCCCATGAGCCTTATTTATAGTCCTGGGATCATGGTGAAATTTGCTCTAGCTATCAGGGCTATAGGCCAAGACCACAGTCATTTCCTTCAACCAGTCGGTGTGATTAAGACAAGAATGATTTTCTCACAGTGGACCACAAAATAACCCTGTCAGAGTATTTTGAAGGACCCAAAAAATTTTTTCTGCTTAGGAGAGAAAAAATATGAAGGATTTCAGGTGAGCAAAAGACAATAACAGTCATTTCAAAGAAGAAAAAACCCAAAAGGCCCAAAATTACATTTAAAAAGGTGTCCACTATCATGAATAAACAGAAATGCAAATTAAAATAACATTAAAATCATATTCCCCACCTGTCCTATTGGCCAAACTTACCATTCTGAGCGAGGATGTAGAACCAAGAGAAATTTCATAAACTGTTGATGGGAGTATAAATTGGCACAATAACTTTAGAAGCAATCTAGTGAAGTTAAAGATGTGACCACCCTGTGATCCATAAATTCCACTTCTAGATAAAGAAATTCTCATACATGCACATAGGGAAACATTTAAAATATTATTAGTAGCCTCATTTTCAATTGCAAAAGAATGGGAAACAATCTAAATTTTTATCAACCCTAGAATAAAAAATCTTATGGTATAGTCAAATAAGGAAATGCTATATAGCAGTGAAGATATATGAACTGGAGTTATTGTATCTACATGGATAAATTTCACAAATACAAGGTGGAGTGAAAAAAACAAGTTGCTCACCTATAGCAGTGATGAAAGGCAAAATGTCAAAAATAAAGCTTTTTCATTCTTTCATTTTTTGATACCCCAATTTATTTTTCCTTTAATTTTTCTAAATTACTATGTATTCTATATCTAACCTTTAAACCCATCATTATATTCCATTTTACTATTAATGGAAACTGGCAATATATTAGGCTTTCTTTTTAAAGAAGTTTTGGACTACAGAGAAGTTCAACTATGGCAAGGGAAGAACACTGGTGTGGGGTGTTATTCATAGGGGGCACATGGTTGGGAGGGAGTTAGCCAGGGTATGTATACAGGGTACATAAAAATATTTAGATATTTTCATAGTGGTTTCAGTTAAAAATGACAACTGAAGGAGTGCTGAGTTCCTAGTCAGGGGAGATCTATCACATTCCCCAATTGAACAGCAACAATCCCCCAAGTTCAATGGCAAAGACCAATAAAGATGGTTGGTCCAACAATGAGCTCTTGATACTGATGACTGTGCTTATGAGCCTGTGTGCCTGAAATATTAACTAGGCCTAGAGCTGCAGGGTGCCTAAGAGTTACCCCCTGAGAGCCTCCATGTTGTTCAAATGTGGCCACTCTCTAAGCCAAACTCAGCATGTAAATGCATTACCTTCCCCCCAGTGTGGGACATGACTTCTGGGGATGAGCCTCCCTGGTGCTGATGGATTACTACCAACCACCAGCTGATGATATAACTAGAAAAAGACCTTGAATAAAAGGGTCAACTCAGACCAGCAGAATATCTCAACCTACATGTAATATCAGGGGTTAAAAACTGCTTTTTGACTTTGGATAAAAAGGGAAAATGAAAGGACAAATGAATTTATGTGGTTATGAATATCCAAAAAAGAGTCAGGAGGTCATCAGAGGGGTAATACTTATGCACACCTCAGCAGGGTACCAGACACAGCCAAAGTAGATAGAAACTCACATACTGGTTTTCCTGAGGGCTACAGAGACCCACAGGTTCTGTGGTCATGGCAGATGACTCTGGAGTTCAGTATCACGTCAGCTGGCCCTACTTTGGAGTTTGTGTTCCTGAGTATGATAGAGTTGGACTCAGATAAGACCTTTCTACACATGTCTCTTCTGTTACTTTTACCAGCCCTGTGGTTGGTGCTGGGGTTGGTGTATACTCAGGAGACCTGAATCTCTGGATTGTCCATGTGTCAGCCAGGCCCTGAGCCTCAGCAGACTTGCAACTTCTACCGTCTGGTTTATTGGACTTACCCTGGCTGGCTAACAGGGAGGTGAAGAAGGTCAACCACCAAACCAGAGAGCCAAGAGTGCCTACGACTGGAAGCAGGAGAATTGCATCCATCATTCATATGGAATCTAAGCCCCCTCTTGATGTAGAGGGGGACTGGACATAACCATCCCAGGGTCCACAGGCTGGAGGAATAGAGTATGGATTAGAGTGAACTTACTGGTGTTCTGCTGGGAAACTACTGTGGTTAGTAATGAAAGAAATTGTAGTATTGATGTGGAGAAAGTGGCCACGGTAGCTGCTGAGGGTAGGGAGAGGGAAAAAGAGATATGATGTGGGGCATTTTCAGGACATGGAGTTGTCCTGGGTGGTACTGCAGGGATAGATGCTGGACATTGTGTGTCCTGCCATGGCCCACTGAGTGGGGGAGAGTGTAGACTACTATGTAGACCACTGTACATGTGGTGCAGCAGTGCTCCAAAATGTATTCACCAGATGCAGTGAATGTGCCATGGTGAAGGAAGAGGTTGTGGATGTGGGAGGAGTGGGGCGAGTGGGGTGGAGGGTATATGGGGACCTCATATTTTTTAATGTAGCATTAAAAGAAAATAAAGAAGAAAAAGAAAATTGCTATAGAATACAAAATGTTTGGCAGGGAGTTCTCTAGGGCATATATCCAGGGTACATAAAAATGTTTGGATATTTTCATAGTGGTTGCAATTAAAAACAACAACTGAGGGAGTGCTGAGTTCCTAGCCAGGGGAGCTCTATCACAGTCCCTAAAGGAACCGCAACAACCCCCCAAGTGCAACGGCAAAGGCCAAAAAAGAAGGAAGGTCCAACAATGAGCCTTTGATACTAATGACTATGTTTGTAAGCCTGTGCACCTGAAATAAGAACAAGGCCTAGAGCTGCAGGGTGCCTAAGAGTTACCTCCTGAGAGCCTCCGTGTTGCTCAACTGTGGCCAGTCTCAAAGCCAAACTCAGCAGGTAAATGTATTGCCTTCCCCCCAGTGTGGGACATGACTCCCAGCGATGAGCCTCCCTAGCACCAAAGAGATTACTACCAGCTGATGATGTAACTAGAAAATGACCTTGAATGAAAGGGTCAACACGGACCAGCAGAATATCTCAGTCTACATATAATACCAGGAGGTAAAAATGCTTTTTGACCTGAAAAAAAGGGGGAAATGGAAAGGACAAATGAGTTTATATGGCTATGAGTCTCCAAAAAGAGCCAGGAGGTTATCAGAGGGGTTGCCCTTATGCACACCTCAGCAGAGTCCCAGAGACAGATAAAGTAGATACAACCCCAGGTATTGGTTCTTCTGAGGGCTATAGAGACCCACAGGTCCTATGGTCATGGCAGATGGAGTTTGGTGCCATGTCAGTTGGTCCTACTTTGGAGTTTGTGTTTCTGTGTGATGGAGCTGGCCTCAGATGTGATCTTTGTCCACAAGCGTCTCCTGTTACTTTTAACAGATCTGTAGTTGGTGCTGGGGTTTAATGTATACCCAGGGGACCTGAATCTCTGGACTGACCATGTGATAGCCAGGCCCTGAGCCTCAACAGACTTGCAACTCCTACACTCTGGTTTATTGGACTTACCCCACTCAGCTAACATGGAGGTGAAGAAGGTCAACCACCATACCAGGAAGCCAAGAGTGCCTACAACTGAAAGCAGGAGAATTGCATCCAGCATCCATGTGGAATCTAAGCCCCCTTTTGACATAGATGTGGAGTGGACACAACCATTCTAAGGTCCACGGGATGGAGGAATAGAGTATGGATTAGAGTGGACTTACTGATATTCTATACATGAACTATTGTGATTAGTAATCGAAGAAAATGTGGCATTGGTGTGGAGAAAATGGCCATGGTGGCTGCTGAGGGTAGGGAGTTGGAGGAAAAGATGTGATGTGGGGGCATTTTCGGGGGTTGGAGTTGTCCTGGGTGGTGCTGTAGGGACAGTTACCAGACGTTGCATGTCCTCCCATGGCCCACTGGGTGGACTGTGGGAGAGTGTGGGCTATGGTGTGGACCGTTGACCATGGGGTGCAGCGTTGCTCAGAGATGTATTCACCAAGTGCAGTGAATGTCTCCTGATGGTGGAGGAGGATGTTGTTATGGGAGAAGGAGTGGGGGAAGGGGTGGGGGATATATGGAGACATCATATTTTTTTAATGTAATATTAAAAAAATAAAGACAAAAAAATACAAAAAGGTGATACATTTTCTATAAAAGTAAAAGCATGCAAAACAATATCATCCTGTTTTGGTATATGTTTATTTATTTATGAAATAAAACTTTTAAAAATACATAGGAATAACATACCTCAAATTCAGGAAATGGGGTGATAGGGTACAACCAGGATTAAGGAAGCACACACACAGGTCTTCAACTTAGTGGCTGATAGGGATTAAATAAATTATTTTATATCTTTCTATCTTTGTACCTGTTATATACCTGAAATAATTCTTAATATTTCATTGTTAACCTTTAATAAATATTTGTATGACTGAAGAATTTCATAATAATTTCATATCTAAGAAACACCACTAGAAGAATTAGCCAGAAGGGCAAAGGAAGAGACATGAGTAAAGGAATTAAGTTGAAATTTTAGGATATCAAGTCCCCACCTCCGTGATGTCTGTAAGCAAGCATAATACCTGTATGTAAACTTGCTTTAATATGCTTTCATGTACCTAACTCACATTCTAAGTACTGGGCAGAAAGCACAGTTTTTGTGAAGTCTCTTATTGCATAGTTGATGCTACAGCTACTTTGGACTTGTGTTGGGAAAGCATATTATTCATTAAAAATGGGGAAAGAAAACAATTCCTCCCCCCTACCCTTCCCCCAAGCCCTATAGCAGTGATTTAGAAACATCTTTTAGGAACCCAAATAAAATCTTATATAGAACTCAAATGCATCAACTGGTAAAACTGCATTTTCTCTGAGTAAAGCTCAGGTGGAAGCTTGCACTCCTACAATTCTTCTGCCTTCTCTATGTCAGTCTCTAAGCACCTCTGCAGGATCTTAGGACATCATAGAAGACAACTGGAATATCATTACTCTAAAAAAGCACTTTCTGATGTATGTTTTGTAGAAGTATCAGTCATGAAAACTGTTATATTATTAGGATTCCATGGTCATATATGTTTGAAATATGCTATCCCTCTTATTGGGAGTTCACAGTGAAAATAAAGTCCCTGAAAGATGCTGCAACAAAGAAACCTGCTTAACTTTGACTCAGCGTCTAAGTGAGCACAGGACACTCTCCCTCACAAAATAGCTTTAGACCATAAAACAACTGTTTTTTCCAAGAAGATAGTCAATATTTAGTTCATTTTCAAAATAATGAACTAACAATTACTAATAATGATTTAACACTGCCCAAATCCTAATTTTTTTTCAAATGTGTTTCTGATACTTTCTCAAATAAAAGTCAGGTTGGTCAACTACTTACTTATTTGTTGAACAAATACATACTGGTCCTATAGAGCAGATTTTAAATGCAAGAATGAATAAGATGTACAGTATATTCAAGGAAATAAAAATGCACATGTTGCATTGTTTTAAAAAGGCAGGTATATTGATGACAAAACAGTGCAAATTCTTCAAGTAAATATTGAACTTAAATGAGTTTGACATTTCTGCAACATATCAAGAACCCAAAAACTTTATAAGCTGATATTTGATGGAAGTTTAACAAAATGCATTTATAATGATAGATAATTAATATTCATCAAATTAATGAATGAGCAAACACCCTGTATAGAGTAAACACAGTTAGAAACCAAGACAAATCTGAGCCAGAGACAGAGATTGGCAACACGGGAAAGGTCTAGCAAAGTTGGGGAGAAAGGCAATATGCACAAAGCATTTTAACGAAATATAGTTTAAGTTTCCATTCTATTTATAGGTTTTAATTACTCTCCCCTTTAAAAGAGAGCTTATATTAAAAACAACAGCAACAAAAAAAACTAAAAAATTCTTACACGTGCCAGAGTTTACCATGTCCAAATAGTAACTTGAGAGTTTACTAGAAATTTTTAATTAGGATCTCCTTTTGTAAAATATTTGTTGCCAGATTTATAGGGCCCCAGTATAAGAATTTGTTTTTTAAGTAACTAAAATGTGAAAGTAAGATTCTTTTAAAATTTTCCGTTGGAATATGGGATTTCCCATCATTTTTAAGATAAGAAAACTCAATGGTGCTCCAATACACCAGCAATGAACAATCCAAAAAGGAAATCAATGAAACAATTCCATTTACAATAGCACCTGAAAGAATAGAATATCTAGGAATAAAGTTAACCAAGGATGTAAAGAACTTTTACACAGTCAATGTTAAAACATTACTGAAAGAAATTAAAGAAGACCCAAATAAACTGAAAGATATCCTGTACTCATGGATCGGCAGACTTAATATCATTAAGATGTCAATACTACCCAAAGCAATCTGCTGATTCAATGCAAACCCAGTCAAAATTCTGAAAGTCTTCTTTACAGAAATGGAAAAATTAATCGCCAAATTCGTGTGGAATGGCAAAGTTCCCAGAATAGCCAAAACAATTTTGAAAAAAAAAGAGCAAATTTGGCTTACTTACACTTCCCATTTTCAAAACTTATTATAAAACTACACTAATTAAAACAGTGTGATACTGGCACAAGGACAAACATATAGATCAATGTAATAGAACCAAGGGTTAGTAATAAAATTACACACACATGGTCCATTGATTTTTCACAAGAGTGCCAATTCCAGTCAATTGGAAAAGACTAGTCTCTTCAACCAGTGGTGCGGGAAAACTGGATATTCAAATAAAACAATAAATGTGGAGTGTGATAGTTAAAAGGCTGAGAGAAGGCCTATAGGAGATGAGAGAGATCAGCCATAAGCCTGACTGCCCACAGCTGAGCTTGGGGAGAAACATAAGCCTGAATTTCTCAAATATCACTCTAAGAAACATTTAGCAAACTAAAACAGGCCCTAGGATGCTCAAAGCCTAAAATATTTACCGTTAGTTTATTGTTGGCTACAGAAAAAAAAAATTTTGCCATTTGTTGATATAAGCATACAATAATGGGTGAACAAGAAACAAGAGGCTCAGAAATTCCAAAGGAAATACATTTTTTTTATACTGCCCCAGCCACGCACACAAAATAAATCCTATCCCCTACACTCCATAGCTCTTCTGATAAAAGACACATTATAGAAGAACCTTGAAAACAGGCAGGGGGAGTTGATGTAATAGATAGTGGAAATTCTAGGATAGGAAAATGATCTATCTGAAAGATTAGTCTGGAATAAGAGAAAATAAAGAAGACCTGAAGGAAAAGGCAGCAGTTAAAATATTAAATCAATGCAAACAGGGGTCTTGAGATGGAATGGAGATGAAATGACAATTCAGAGAAATATTTCAAAGGATGATTCAAGCTTTGCTGACAAGTTAGGATGGCTGGGTAGCATAGGGGAAAGAACTAAGTACAATAGTATTAGTTTTTGTTTTTGTTTTTGTTTTTTGACTACATGAAATGTGTATTTTAAATCTTCTTTTTTTGGTCTCAGATACAGGGAATACAAAAAGAACAGACAGACTTCACTATACAATACTGGGATTCATCAAATGGCACAAATTTTCATTTTATGCCATTCCTCTGAACGTTACACACTTTTAAGAGCATACATCCACTCCAAAGAGTTCTGAATTAAACTACAGATTTGATTTAAACTATTCCTTGTTTTATCAAGTGGGAATATAAATTATATAGACAGATATGTAAAGATTTTTAACTAATGTTAATTCAAATTGTGTGTCTTATATTTGTGTTTTCAAAATGCTGCCCATGAAAACAGAAAGTGCTATGTTTAAAATCTGTTTGGAAATGTTCAAGAAAACTTAGAATTCTAAATAAATGTTTGTATCTAGCATCCAAAAAATGAAGTAAAAGTCTGTGTTTGCAAAGAAAAATTAGCTTTCTCTTACAAGCATTTAGAAAAGATCATTGTTTTCTTTTTCATTTTAAGGTGGTACCAGGAATTGAACTCAGGACCATAGACTTTGGAAGCAGGCACTCAACCACTGAGCTACACCCACTCCCCAAAAAATATCATTTTTTAAATGCCATTTGTAATAGCAAGAAACATACAAAGTGCTTTGGAAGTTATCTAATGAGAAATGTACCAGACCATCATAGAAAATATAAAACTTTATAGGAAGATTTTAAAGAAGACCTAAATAAATGCAGAGACTAGGTTCATGGACTAAAAGACAACATGAAGATATCAATTCTTTCAGTGCTTACTCAATGCAGTTCCAAACAAGATGCCAATATGCTTTTGTGTGGAACTTTGCAAGCTTGTTATTAAATTTATGTGGATAAATAGGTCAAGAAGATACAAGCAAGTCCTTTCTGAAGAAGAAGTTGTAGGAATCTGCTCTCTCAGATATTTAACCAAAAAATGGAACAGAATGGAAAGCCTAGAACCAAACTGGCATGCACACAGAAATAATTTATGAGAGCCGGCATTCCAGTTAGAATACTAGGAAAACTGGTTTTATACAGAGGGAAAAATTAAACTGGACCCCTCCTGACACCACACATAAAAATCAATTACAGATAGGAAAAATATTTTAGAAAACCATTTTAGAAGAATATTTTAAAACGTTTTTGATGACAAGAAAGAAGAACATATTTATGACTTCATATGAATGTCCCAGCCCAATCGGCCAAAGACCACCAGGAACAAAACCTAAGTCTGACAAAGTAGGGCTTGCTAGCTCATCGTAAAAAGGGAGACCATTTTAAGAGGAACCCTGGGGATCCCACCAAACAAATGGATAGATACAGAATTTAGGGGAAGGATGGTGTTTATGTCAAGTTTAAAGGCAGCAGTATTTTGATAGGCTCAAAGCAAAGTGAGGCTATGGGTCAAAAAATACATCTAATACACTTTGCACAATATTAAGAACTAAATCAAAACAAAAAATACCTCAGATACAAACCTGTATAATATAGCTAACAGGGTATTTCGAGGGAAGTTATGGCTTCAAATGCTTATATTTGTAATCAGAGACTGAAAAATAATGAGTTTGATTTCCATGTACGAGAAGCTACTGATAAAAGCAGTCCCACATTTATAAGGTTGGTCTCCTAAGCATTAGGTCTTAGACCCAGCTCTGCCTTTCACTAGCTTGTGTCTTTGGCAAAGATGCATTATGGTCTCCCCTTACTCACCTATAAAACTAGGAATTTGATGGAAACACTCATATTTCCACATAGAATTTTGGGGTACCTACTAGGTACCAGGTACTGAGCAAGGGCATTTTACACATTTACCCCTAATCCTCATGAAAGACTCCAAGGTAGGTATTGCCAAGCCCATTTCACAGATGAGGACACTGAGGCTCAAAGAGTTTTAGTAAAGTGCCTGATATGACATAGCTAATAAAGTACCAAAATGATTTTTTTAATTCAGTATTGGTTTCAGCATGCACAAGGAATCAATAGTACAAATACTCACTTTCCCATAAAGGGTAGTCACTATTTCCTTCTGGGAAGTCCTGTAGCATCTTTTTCTGAAATACTTAGGCAGGGAAGCAGATGTGACTCAAGTTATAGAGCTTCCTCCTACCATATGGGAGGACCTGGGTTTGATCCCCAGGGCCTCCTGGTGAAAAAGAAGAGAAAGCCTGTGCAGCAAGCCAGTGCCTGTGCAAGAGATCGCATGGTAAGCCAGTGCCCACATGAGTGCCTGCACGAGTGCCCATGTGGTGAGCAAGTGACCCATGCAAGTGAGTCACGCAGCAAGATGGTGACGCATCAAAAGAGAGACAAGGGGAGAGTCCAGGTGAAGCACAGCAGAAACCAGGAACTGAGGTGGCGCAATTGACAGGGAACCTCTCTCCACTTCAGAGGTCTCCAAGATTGAATCCCGGGAATCCTAGAGGAGAGGAAATGAGAAGAGAAGACAAACAGACTGCAAAAACGGCAGGGAGGGAGGAGAGGAAGGAGGGGAAATAAATAAACAAATCTTTAAAAAATAATAATAATACTTAGTCAGTTATGACTTCCCCCTCAGTCCCTGTAAGGCAGAGTTTCTTAGTGCTCGCCAAGTAGCCATGTGCTCCTTTGCATTCCCAGATACCTCTATTGTAGGTTAACTGTGTACTGGCCAGTAAGATGTAGGAGGAAGTGATGCAACGCACCAGTCTTGGCCTCTAAAGACAAAACAAGGACCAAGATGTATAGTGCTTTATAGTTCCCAGTGAACAGGCTTTCATGCGTAAATGATCTCACTTGGCTCTCACACGAATAATAACTGGAATTATTAACATCGTCAGAAACATGAGTATGGATGAAGAATCCCATCACCACGAGATCCGGTAATCCGACTATTCTGCAGGTGAGGGGATACCTTGAAAGAACAAGGTTTTCATTCCTGCCTCCCAGCACCTGGCCAGTGCTCAGAAAATAGGAGCCATCCGGTGACTGCTGTATGAAGTAACTAACGTTTATGTACCAACAGGCTCAAGCCGACATAAAAGACGGTTCTTGTAAATAAAAGAAGTGGCTCAAAATTACTTTAAAAATTAGCAATTGTATCACTTTTATAGCCAAAACATATTTTTCCTCCTCTTAGTAGTTCTTCAGATTCACAACCAATGTCAGCTTCAGTTGTTGTTACATAGCAGGGTGTACATTTTCTCTCTCACTCTGTGTGCGTGTGTGTGTCTGGCTGTCTCCTGCTTCAATACGTTAAAGCCCAGCTCTGACTCACAGGTCTGTGCACCGCCCTTCCCTAGCCATGACCCCATAACTTAGGGCAGAGCTTCCCTGCGCCCTTCCCTAGCCATGACCCCATAACTTAGGGCAGAGCTTCCCTGGGCTCTGGCCAGTGCTTCCCTACTGCCTTGTTAGCTCAGGAACACTACCCTCAAAGGCTGCAGCAGCTCACTCCCCCAAATCTTAGTTCTTTCCTCTCTATTCCCAGAGTGGCAGCAGCTGAGGGTGAAGGAAAAGGAGCCATTACAGCGTATCTGGATGCTCAGGGCTCTCTGGAACCAGCTACCTGGCACTGGAAGGCTCAGGGGGAAAGAAATTTTGGATTCTAAGACTGAAAAAAGTCCTCCCAGAGGGTGGAATAAGGATCCCGTGTCGTAGGGATGAGAGAGAAGGGGGCACTCAAGCCAAGGAAAGGGATACAGTGAAAATAAGTGTTTATCCCTAAGTGTCTTAGAAAAAGAGAGGTTTAAGAAGGGGAGACCATGTACGGCACAGTAGAAAGACTGAGGAGGGCTCAGCAGGACTCGGACCATCTGGCTGGCAAACCTAGGCTTGGAGAAGATGGGTTCCAGGTCTCTAGGTTATGGACAAAAGCTTGGATATATGCTCTCTCCTTTCCAGATATTTCCCAGAAATGGATTGCCAGCAATTTTGGAAGTGTTGGCCATCACCCACTACACTAACTAAAGAAGGTTTCTTTTCCAAGTAGATAAAATATGATTGCAAGGTCAATGGCAAGTTGCTCCTGCCCATGGCTCGGGGGGAGGGGGAAGGAGAGTATATATATATATACACACATACATATATGCATACACACACATGCACGTGTGTGTATCCTATTTGCTTTTGCCCCCACTCTAAATGCCTGTGTGTATCGGGGGAGGGGGTGCGTGAACGGAGCTTAAAAGTAACTGTGGGTAACGGACTTGGCCCAGTGGTTAGGGCGTTCGTCTACCACATGGGAGGTCCGCGGTTCAAACCCCGGGCCTCTTTGACCCGTGTGGAGCTGGCCCATGCGCGGTGCTGATGCGCGCAAGGAGTGCCCTGCCACACAGGGGTGTCCCCCGCGCAGGGGGGCCTCACGTGCAGGGAGTGCGCCCGTAAGGAGAGCCGCCCAGCGCGAAGGAGGATGAAGCCTGCCCAGGAATGGCGCCGCCCACACTTCCCTTGCAGCTGAGGACAACAGAAGTGGACAAAGAAACAAGACGGACAAAGAAACAAGGCGCAGCGGGTAGACAAAGAGAACAGACAACCGGGGGAGGCGGGGAATTAAATAAAAAAAATAAATCTTTAAAAAAAAAAAAGTAACTGCACCAAGATAACTGGCTCCCTATGCAGATTAAGTCTCTTTCTTATAAAAAAAATAAATAAAATAAAAATTAACCACTCAGGCAGTTTCCAGAACCTTCTGCAAGCAACAGATTGATCATTTCCTAATCCCTACCATTGCTTCCCCAGTTTTCCTTTTCTCTTCTGATCCCAACCCATTCTCTTTTTTTCCCTTCAGTGTCTATTTCAGTCCCCACACTCCCTTCCCGGGCTTGGCAAGTCTGAGCCAGCGGTTCCCTTGTTCTGGGGTGGTGTCTATTCTGGGTTCATGTGGACATTTAGGCATGTTAAGGAAACTTCATTGGATTCAATACTCAGTCTCATCAGTATAGTGAGCTGCTCAATTCTCTTGCTTATTCCCTGAACTGGCTCTTTTCTTTGAACCACTTCCACTGGAATTTAGTGAGAAAATTATTTCAACTAGGTAAGACAGCCTCCATGTGATAACAAAATTGAGAATGAATGGTAAAGAAAAAATCAAAAGGTTTGCTCTTGAAAATATAATTTAGTGTCTGGCAGGAATAATTCAAGAAAATTGTGTCCACTTCCTGATCACATAACTAAACAAACAATGAGGGTGGGGGGAATCCTGCTGAGAACCATTTTCACATTAAAAGGTGCTAAAAATGGGCTACAGCTCCTCACAGCCCTGCTGGAGGCCTCCGTTCAATTTTTAGTCATTTCCTCCCTATCCCCAGACTGGTAACAACTGGTGAGGCAGAGGAAAAGAGAGATTACACCTCTGGATTAACCCACTCTGCTGATCAAGGAATGATGGAGAGGGAAGGGAATCTTGTTCCTTCCAGATATTTTCCAATGGACACAGGGAAGGAAGCTGAGAGAGAGAAGGGAAAACAGAAAAGATTAGAAACCTTCTTAGGACTCTTTTTAGCTAGAGATATAAAATAAATCAAAGCAAACGAAGCAGTTCTGCATTAGAGGAACTGTTAAATATGCTCAGACATATAATCTTCTACAAAACTATTGGTGCTGTCTTTTTGTGTCTTAGGATAGTAATCTTTTGCATCGAATGTCTCATGAATAAACATTTGATGAACATGCAAATGTCAGAATCCACAGTTAATAGCCTTCTATTGGTACTTAGGCAGCCAGAACTTTCAAAGAAAATATCTTGTCCTCTGTATCAATGGTATTCATGCAAAAAGTGAACCAACAGTTTTGAGTGCCCCGTGTGCACTGGGCATTATATTAGATGCTGGACATGTAAAGATAGAGGAGCATTGCCTCCAGAGTTCACAGTCTTCAGCAGCGTTTCTCAACCATGACGTTATTGACATTTCGGGTCGAATAATTCTTTGCTGTGTGGATCTGTCCTGTGCATTGTAGGATGTTTAGCAGCATCCCTGACCTTTACTCAGACACCAGTCGCATCCCCCATTCCCACAAAAATGTTGTGACAACCAAAACTGTCCCCAGACATTGTCAAATGTCCCATGGGAGCAAAATCACACCATCCAGTTGAGAGCCGTTAGTCTAAAGAGAGAGAAAATGCTTTGTAAGTAAATAATTACAATGCAAAAAGAAGGGCTAGCGTTTGTACAAAGTAATATGGGAGTGTTCAGGAGAAAGCAACTAGCTAACTTGGAGTAGAAAAATAGGGATATAAATGTCTCTACTTACATTAAGCACATCCCAATGGCCAAGTATATGAAAAAGCAGACAATAATTATAATGGATAATAGCACTTACAGAGTACTTTCTATATGCAGTGCACTGTTCCAAACATTTGGCAGACATTGATTCATCTAATTCTCACAACAATCATATAAGGCAGATTCTGTGATTATCCTCACTTATAAATGAAGAAACTGATGCTTAGAGAGGTTAAGTAACTTGCCCAGGGTTGCAGAGCTAGTATATGGTGGTGTTGAGATTCAAAATCCAGGCAGTATATCTCGATAAAGCTAATTGTTTTTTTTTTCAAATTCTACTCAATTTATTCATTTTTTTGAAAAATATTACATTCAAAAAATATGAGGTCCCCATTCACCCCCACCGCCCCCACCCCACCACTCCCCCCACAGTAACACTCTCCCCCATCATCATGACACATCCATTGCATCTGGTGAGTACATCTCTGGGCATCGCTGCACCCCATGGCCTATGGTCCACACCATAGCCCACACTCTCCCACGTTCCATCCAGTGGGCCATGGGAGGACATAGAATGTCCGGCTAATTGTTTTTTTAAAAAGCAACCTGGCATCAGCAAATATATTTTCAAACAATATAAGTAAGAGAACAAAGAGACCCGACTACAAAAAAAGAATGAGCACTGCAAGTAGTGAGACGGCATAAGAGAAAGAAAATAAGAGTCAAAGGAGAAGGATGCCAAAAAGAGGC
This sequence comes from Dasypus novemcinctus, assembly GCF_030445035.2. NCBI lineage: Eukaryota > Metazoa > Chordata > Mammalia > Cingulata > Dasypodidae > Dasypus > Dasypus novemcinctus. The sequence goes on along the minus strand of NC_080681.1, from coordinate 35,689,645 downwards.
AATGTTTAACCACTTTGGAAAATCATATTTTAAAGATAATATGACTAGAGGAAAATCAGACACAGGCTACAATTTGCATGTAAATTTGCACTTGCAAGGTGTGTAGATATCATACAGTTTGAACAGAGTATTGAACCTGAAACCCAAACCAATTCTTCTTAGTACAGCCCAATTTTCTATGCTTCTCTAGGTGGAGTAACCCATGGTAAATGGCAGTGTACAAAGAGGTATATAAAGTCTTAGGATAAATACAACATATTTTTGAAGTATTCTTGGTTTTAAGATTTCACATTTTACAAGAATAGAACACATATATTATAAATTTTACATTCATTGTTAAGATAAATTCAAAGCTTTCAGGAAATTTCGAATTTGCAATGTCACTGCAGGCTGTGCCTCCAGGCCTCTGGGTGTGTGCATATACTCTCCTACTCCATTTAGGATGCTTTGATGGGAAGAAATGGAGAATCCCATCTTAGAGGTTGGTAGGTATATTTGGTTGCTCAAATATGTCTCTTATAAATTGGAAGTTAAAAGTGTTGTGCCACTATCATATTTTTTATTTTAAATCAAGCCAGCCCAGGTGGGCTGTACCATCCAGAACAGGCTTAGGGTAAAGCTATGGAGCAGTTTTTTAAAGCCAATTTAGGCTGGCAACTTGATTATCAGCCTGCTTCATCTTAGAGTTGGCTACTCGGCATGGGCCTTCTAAGAAGAAATCAGAACCAGATCTGAAGCAAAGACTTCCCTGTCAGAGTCTTGCCTTCCTTAAGAAGTCCATGATCTAGCCGTGTCTGCTTTCAAGGCTCACCTCAGGGCTTTATACTTGCTCTTGCCTTTTCTTCAAAAGCTCTTCCCCCAGATATCCTCTGACTCTCTCCCTTCCCTCCTTCAGGTGTCATTTTCTCAATAAGGCTTTCCCTGAAGCCCCAACTTCAAAGTAGAAATGACTCCCCTCTGCTTAATCCTTATCCATAACACATACCATCTATAACAAGTATATATATATGGCTTGTTCATTGTTCTTTTTATTGTCCATCTTCCCCCATTAGAAGGCAAACTCCATGAGGGTAGGAATTTTTGTCTGCATTGTTCCCTACTGTACTTCCATCATCTAGAAAATACTATAAGCATTTGTGGGATGAATCAATTGTGTCATTTAATCCTCACAAAGATTATATACCCCTTAATCTTTCTCTTAGCTGTGAATCCTGCCATTAGTGAAATGTGAGTAATGATGATATATAACCCAGTCCAAGTAGTCAAACACACATGTTGGTTCCCTTTCTAAAATTGGTGCTGTGCCCTAGTTTATAGGTGATGAAACTGAGGCTCAAAAAAGTAAGTAACTTGCTTGGTGTTACAGAATTAAGACTTAAACCCAAGTCTGCCTGGCTCCAAAGGTATGTGCTGATAAACTCAATGAATATTTTGTTGGTAGAAATAATTATTAATGGTTCTACTGTTATCATCGCAATTTTCATTTGAAAAAAAATATTTCCCATCCATTAATTCATTTGATCTTCACAACAACCCCACAAAGGAGAATGTACCATCTACTTTTACAAATGAGAAAACGGAGAGACTGAGAGATTAAATGACTTGTCCAAGTTTTCATATCTAAGAAATTGAGACTGAAGAGCACTTCAAAATTTCACTTCTATTATGAACAACTTTGGCCAAAGTCACCCATTTGTATACCCAACTGAAAAGGCTGCAAGTGTATCAATTCTGTACAAAGTCAAGCCAAGTTAATGGAAGTTTACATATACATTCATTTTTCCTGTTACAATATAAAACTCATATCTGAGCTGCTGATTCAGACTCATAAAATCTTACATGAATGGACAGTCCCATATTTGAGTTAATAGTACCAGGTCAGGGGACTTAGCCCCTACACAATGTTTCAAACATAAAAGGTGGCAGTGATGTTCTCCAGCTCCAGTGGGTGGCAGCAGAGAGAAAATGATCAGTCTCTTCAAAGTTAAACATTAGGTACTCTTTCTGGAGCACAGTTTCTGGGAACAGATCTGGAATGTTCTATGAAAACCCAGTTCTAATGGTGAAATAAGAGAAAATCTTTTGGGCATTAATAAAACCTTGAATGATTCCTGAATACATTGGGGGAGTTAGGGGTAGACCATAAGAGACTGAAGCTGGATTTACTGCTAATTGAGGTTTGGGGACTTGGGTATTGTTCTTGGTTATTGTTCTTTGGGAAGCTACTTGAGGAGAAGTGCATTATTCACGTCTCAAACTAAATTAGAAATAGGATGCCCCAGACCATACTATATTTTGATTGTTTGTTTTCCTGTGTTCTATGCACCACCCCATCCCCAACTCACTAATGTGTGAGCTCCTTGTAGGCAGTAATTGGGTTATGTTTCTCTTTGTATCTCAAGTACCTAGCACAATACCCACTGCATACATGACAAATATTTATCAGATAAAATTAAACAAACTGGTCTTATCAAGGTATTTGTGTCTAAGTTCCCTCTACTAGCCTAATATGCAGTTCCATATAAACAGGAATCCTCTATATTTGTATTCCCAGTGTCTAGAGCTGAGCCTAGTTCATCATAAGCTTTCAAAAAATATTTTCAATGAATGTTTGGGTGAATGTATGGATGAATGAGCAAATGAATGTTGCTAGATTTAGAATTTCCTACCACAATTCTTCTCCTTACTGCTCTGCAACATTTTTTTAAAAATATAGTACACCCAGATCTTGATTTCTAATATCACTCTTCAACAAAAGATGCCAGATATTAAACAACCAGCAAGATGGTAGCAGAGTTAGGAGCTCCTACAGTCAGCTTGTGCTACAGGGCAGTTAGTAATTACCAAGTGCTAGCTAAAGCACCTGACTGGGGGCTCCAAGAAACCAGAAGAGCATCCTGCAACATCCTTGAAAGAATGGAAGGAGGAAACTGTCCATCTGCAATGAAGATTCTTAAATAGCGCATTCCACACCCTGGAGGCCAGTGCCCATCCTCCACTGGCTGCACAAGCCATCTCAGGAGCTATTCCATGGCTGGAATTGGAAGCTTCACTTCCCAAAACTGGGGCACCAAGTTCAAACTGATTAGTAAATTTGGCAGGCTAAAGTATAATCCTAAGAACAGCTAAAGTTTGAACCTGCCCAATTCAGAAAGAGGCAAGTAGCCACCATTCTAACTCCACCCCTGGCACAAAGGGAAGCAGGGCTGACTGAATATCACAGTGCTGGTAGGCACCAGCTTCTTTCCATCCATATCATATTTCAGATTTAGTCTAAGCCCCAGCCCCACCTCTGGCAAGGAGGAAGCTGAGGAACCTATGCCAGCCTCTCTGGGAAAATACAGATCACACCTTTGAGGGGGTGATCATCCTACTTTGGTAGCATGAGCCACCTCAGGAGCTATTCTGTGGCAGGAATTGGAAGCTCTGTTTCACAAAAATGGGAGAAAGAGACAGTTGGCCACCAATTTCAGCTAGTGATTAGTAAATTCAGCTGAATAAAGGATAACCCTAAGAACAGCTAAAGTTTGAACCTGTCCAATTTTCAAAGAGACTGGTAGCCACCATTTTGACTCCACGCCCAGTATGAGGGCAAGTCAAGCTGGTTGAAAATCACAGTGACACTGGGGACCAGCTTCTTTCACCCAGATCAGCCTACAGTCCTAACCTAGACTTCAGCCCCACCTCTAGCAGGAAGGAAGCTGGTGGACCCTGCACCAGCCTCTCTGGGTAACTGCAGGTACATTCAGCTGGCACAGACTGAATAGCTGTAAGTCTACCGGGGCAACTGTGATGATTGTGGGGCTACACAGACTATATCGCTGCCCAAATGGAATATATCACTGCCCAAACCTGCAGCTCCATCCCTACCCCAGACAAGCAAGAAAAGGACATGAAGCTTCATCAGTCTCTCCAAGCAACTACAGTCTAGGCCTGCATGACTTGGATTATTACACATGGCTGTGGCTCCCTAACCCTAGCAAAGGAGAATGTTGGGAGAAGCTTCATCAGTTCCTGGGGCAATGAGGGCAGCTTGAGCCTCCAGTTTATAGCACCAACTACATCCTTGGCTCCTACGACACAACCAGCAAGGGAGAAAGAGCAAGAAAGCCCTAAACTAAAGAGAGAAACTACACCAGAATAAACACCCTAGTTAACCAGATGCCAAGACACCAACAAAAAATTACAATCCACACCAAGAAACAGGAAGATTTGGCCCAGTTAAAGGAACAAGACAAGCCTCCAGATAACATTAAGGAGTTGAGACAACTAATCATAGATGTTAAACAAATTTCCTTAATAAATTCAATGAGATGGCTAAAGAGATTAAGAATATTAAGAAGACATTGAGTGAGCACAAAGAAGAATTTGAAAGCATACATAGAAAAATAGCAGCCCTTATGGGAATGAACTGGCACAATAAATAAAATAAAAAATACACTAGAAACATATAATGCAGATTTGAGGAGGCAGAAGAAAGGACTGGTGAGCTTGAAGAAACAGCCTCTGAAAGTGAACATACAAAAGAACAAATGAAGAAAAGAATGGAAAAAATTGAACAAGGTCTCAGGGAATTAAACAACAGCAAGAGACATGCAAATATACCTGTCATGGGTGTTCCAAAAGGAGGAGAGAAGGGAAAAGGGGCAGAAGGAATATTTGAAGAAATAATGGTAGAAAATTTCTGAACCCTATTGAAGGACATAGATATCCATGTCCAAGAAGCACAATGTACTCCTATCCAAATAAACCCAAATAGACCAAATCCAAGATACATACTAATCAGAATGTCAAATGTCAAAGACAAGGAGAGAATTATGAGTGCAGCAAGAGAAAAGCAGTGCATAACATAAAGGGATACCCAATAAGATTAGCTGCCAATTTCTCATCAGAAACCATGGAGGCAAGAAGACAGTGGTATGATATATTTAATATACTGCAAGAAAAAAACTTCCAGCCAAGAACTTTATATCCAGTAAAACTGTCTTTCAAAAATGAGAGTTTGGAATATTCACAGATAAACAGAAGCCAAGAGTTTGTAACCAAGAGACCAGATTTTTAGGAGATACTAAAGGGTGTGCTACAGCTTGAAAAGAAAAGACAGAAGAGAGAGGCCTGGAAGAGAGTCACAAATACAGGCCATGCTGTGGAAGTGTCCTGATAAATATTCCAGCAGCATTTTAAAAAATAAGTGGAAAACATGATTATCAAATTTATTTGGAAAGGTAAGGAGTTCTAAATAGCCAGAAACATCTTAAAAAGGAAAAGCAAATTTGGAGGACTGTCACTTCTGGATTTTAAATCATATCACCTAGCTACAGCGGTAAAAACAGCATGGTATTGGCATAATGACAGACACATAGACCAATGGTACCAAACTGATGGCTCAGAAACAGACCCTCACTTCTATGGTCAAGTGATTTTTGACCAGCATGTCAAACCCACCGAGCTCAGGCAGAGCAGTCCATTCAAAAATGGTGCTGAGAGAACTGGATATCCATAGCCAAAAGAAGAAGAGAGGACCCCTGTCTCACACCTTATATGAAAACTAACTCAAAATGAATCAAAAACCCAAATATAAGAGCAAGAACCATAAAGCTTCTAGAAGAAAATGTAGGAAAATATTTTCAAGGCCTGGTGATAAGTGGTGGATTCTTAAAGGAGATAAGAGGAGTGCTGAAATGGACTACTGATGTTTAATGTATGTAGGAAGTTTTAATTAGCTTTACTGTAAAAGTATGGAAATGTACAGAGTTGATGGTAACACACTGTAGTGAATAACAGCTGGTTTATAAATGGGAATGTGGCTGAAAATGGCACTCTAGGGATGTAAATGCCAAATGACAGAAAGCTAGAGAATAATCTGGGGACTGAATATCATAGTAAACCCAGAGGTGGATGAGAATTGTGGTTGATGGCACAGGTGCAAGAGTGTCCTTTGTGAGCTAGAATAGATGTACCTCACTATTGCCAGGTAGTGGGAATGTGGAGAAGCATGGGAAAAAACAACTGGAGTGACTCATGTACTGTGGTTAACAGTAATAATGTAATATTCATATATCTATGCCAAAGATGTACTGTGTTGATAATGGGGGAGTATGGAAAAGGTGTTCTAAATATATGCTATGGACCTGGTAATAATCTCATGATATTATCTCATAATCTGTAACAAATGTTCTACCACAGTGGCATGTGTTCATAGAGGGGTGTTTTGGGGAATTCTGCACATGTGCGTGGTTATTTTGTAAGTTTACAACGTCTGTTATAAAAATATATTTTAAAAATAATAGGGGGGTTGGGGGGAAAATACACCAAATGTAAGATAAGGACTAGAGTTAGTAGTGAGATTTTGACAATATTCTTTCATAATTTGCAACATTTGTCTCACAACCATGCAAGATGTTGGTATTAGGTTGATATAAGGGACCCCTGCATGATGTTATGAATGTTTGCTTTGTAAGCTCACAACTTTTACTATACATTTATTATTTATGTATGTTTATGTATAAGCGATATAAAAAATGATAATAGAGTGGGTTGGGAGAAAACTACTTTGGTTAGTACTAATATTTTTAAAATGCTCTTTAATCATTAGTTAAAAATATTTCACAACAATGCAAGATATTGGTGGTAGGGTGAGGCGTGAGAGCCCTGTATGATGTTATGTATGTTTGTTTTGTAAGTTCATAACTATTACTATAAACTTATTATCTATGTATGAGTGATATACTTCAATAATTTTTTTTAAATGCCAGTTATTCTTGGAGAAATAATTCTATGCTGATTCTAGAGCTGGGACAGAGAACATAAAAGGTGAACCTAGAGCATCATATGCTAGAAAGTAAGGAAGTGCTAAAAAAATTTTTTTAAAGAAGGATGGAGGTCATATCAAGAGAGACATGGGACATGGAAGCCAAGTGACAGAACTCCCAGTGGCCAAAGGTAAAATAATTTGAGCAAAGCAATAAATAAATCAGTATTTCATTATAATTCAAAATATAAAATAAATATACATGTGTCCATACTGACATAGTGACATAAATAAATGATTGACTAAATAAATAAACTGGGAAAGACAAATCTCCCATGCAGAAAAATTCCAAATAATTTATGTAGATACTCCACCCTCAAAGAGGTGGAGGATACTCACTACTTAAGTGTGACTAGGCACAGTGACTTCCTTCCAAGGAGTACAGTATTGGAAAGCAGGGGAGTAACTTTACAATGGAGAAACCTAAAAACTACCACCCCAGCCAGGTAATCAAGGTCAGCATAGTGATGAGTCATGGTGATAGTATGTGCCCTTCAGGTGATGTGATGAAAATGACAGGTTACCTCTGTGGCCTTTCTCCCAAAACCCATAATCCCAGTCTGATCATGAGAAACACATCAGACACATCCCAATTTTAGAGGGACATTCTACAAAACACCTGACCTGTACTTCTCAGTACTGTCAAGGTCATTAAAAACACCAAAAGTCTGAGAACCTGCCACTGCCAAGTAGAGCCTAATGAGATGGGATCCTGAAACAGAAAAGAGGCATTAGGTAAAAACCAAGAAAATCTGGATAAAGTGTGGACTTTAGTTAACAATAATGTACCAATATTGGTTCATTAAATGGGAGAAATATACTATACTAATGTAAGATGTTAATGATCAGGGAAATTGGGGTTAGGCACTATCTTTGCAACTAAACTATTCTTCTATTTTTTTCCAGATGTAGTAGATACTTTTATTGTTTTAGGGGTTATAGTGACTGACACAGCCAATAACTCAAATGGATAGGCACCCATGCAGGGTATTTGGAACTGGTCTGAAACCAGAAGAGAGTTGAAAACACTGAAGTCTGTCTCTTTTAATTTTATACACTTTCTAAACACTTCCAGTGCAATGCATAACATATCAAATGAACTTAAATATTTTTAGTACTTTTCTTTTTACTTCTACACTTCTACAATGATTATATTAATTAACAGGTATTTTATTTTAGTAGTACAGGAACAAATACTTTCTCTGCTGAACTATTCTTAAACAAAAAGTTTACTTAAGAAAAACATATGGGAAGCAGACATGGTCCAGTGATTAGGGTGTCCGTCTACCATATGGGAGGTCCACGGTTCAAACCCCAGGCCTCCTTGACCCGTGTGGAGCTGGCCCATGTGTAGTGCTGATGTGCGCAAGGAGTGCCCTGCCACGCAGGGGTGTCACTGCATAGGGGAGCCCCACGCTCAAGGAGCGCGCCCCATAAGGAGAGCCACCCAGCACGAAAGAAAGTTCAGCCTGCCCAAGAATGGTGCCGCACACAGGGAGAGCTGACAGAACAAGATGACGCAACAAAAAGAAACACAGATTCCCATGCCGCTGACAACAAAAGAAGCAGACAAAGTAGAACACGCAGTCAATAGACACAGAGAACAGACAACTGGGGGGGGGAATAGAATAAATAAGTAAATCTTTAAAAAAAAAAGATGTCACATACATATAATGATATCCTCATGCATCTTCATAAGAGGTTTTGGCAAATTCAATCTACATAAAGGGTCCCTTGTCAAGACAATTAAATGGCCACTACTGGCTATGTCTGTCGTATATAGATCCTCAAGCAATTTTCTGTTTCTTTTCCCTATAATCAGCTTTCCTATCTTCCACAAGGTATAATTGAATGGGCTCTTCTACAAAGCTCCTTTTCTCTGACTGATGTGGTTACTAAACTTCTTCCTACTTTGGATTTTTTTCTCATAGCTGTGGGAGACTTCCTCGTAACTCCTCTGGCCACTGCTGGCCTATGTGATCATTCCCTTCCTTCCCGATGCTGCCTCCCACTCCTCTTCAAGCTCCACAGTCACTGTTCAAGCCTCTGAATATGCCCGAGAAACCAAAATAACAGCTGAGCCGGGGGGTTGGCCGGTCATGGGAAACAGGGCTGGACAGGTGCAGAAACCCAGCTGCTTGGCCTACCTCAGACTTGGCCTTTTCTTTCAACGGTTTGAGTCATTTCCTCTGGCCCCTTTATATCCAATTGAGATTAAAATTTGCCTTTCTATTTGAGTCTCAGGGCTCCTCTGGTGTCTAAAGTCTACCTTTATCCTTTTGGATTCGTCACCGATTTTGAAGGAAAAGATAAAGTTAAGCCCATGGAGGCAGCCTAAGGCCTCTGACCACTCGCGTGGCAGGAGGCCACAGTAAAAGCCCTTTCACCCTCATCTTCTGGAGGAAGCCTGTCCAGCAACAATTGCCCACCACTCGTGGAGACGGCAGCGTGAACACCTCCAGAAACTCCCAGTACTGAAAAGCAGCCCCCCAGAGGTCTTGATAGTTAAAGCAAGAAGCACCATTAGGGAGTAGAACTGTTTGAATGGAAACAGGTATCAATGAATCATATTTGAATACATTCCTCAAACAATGCCCATTAACATGCAAAGCCCATATGTTTCAAGAACAACCATTACTCATATTGAGAATTCTTGTTCTATTTCACTTTACATGCAACTCTGAGTGTAAACAAGGGCTTGTGAGGAAACAGAATCAAGCACAACTTTCATAATTATTAGAAGTGTTCACTCTCATTAACAAGGGGTAATTGTTTCTGTTTTGTAAATTGATCTGAGATGAAAGGAGTTAGTTAATAATTTATACTGTACTATGGAAAGGGGGCTGTGAAAAGACTCTACGGAAGGATTTGAATTAAACAGCCTTTCACCCTTTTAATATCTCACAAGAGATTCTTCTGCACTGGTTCATTTAATTTAGTGGACACCGCGGTGTAGCCCATTGATTGTGGACAAAACTTCTGAAGGGCCTGGTGTGCACCCCTGTTAAAACGTGGGAAGAGAGTAAAGTTGGATGTGAATTAATTTGATTCTGTACATAATTCTTTTTCAATGGGATTCTGTGTCCCATTGCAAAGGCATGAAAAAAGGAGACACTGAGTTTGATTGCTCAATATTCATCTACATTTTCCTCTCTATGGGCACAATATGCTTGGCTTAATTAACTTTTCTCAAAGGTGAAGCAGTGCGCACCATCTGCTGTGAGACAATCACATTTGTATGCCTCTCAGAATAATCCCTTTACTACTGAAAACAGCTATCATATAGTAGCCAAAACCAAAACTTTCAAACATTTTTGGCCTGGGAGAGAAAGACCAAATCCATTCTGGTCCAGAGGCACAGTGCTGGGAAGCCACATTCAGCAGAGGTAAAGGTTGTTGTTTTTGTTATAGCTAGCTCCTTGCTCTCGAATGATTTTGAGTTTGCCTTGTGTTCCCTACACCACCAAATTAAAAATTCTACATGCTTCATTTAAAGCCCAGCTCAAGAACAACTGCACAGCGGGAGCATCCTCCTTTTCTCCTACCTCTTAATTTCCAACCAACGGAAGAATAGGAAAGTGCACTATGAAAAGAAGCATCAAGTCACACAAAATCCCAATGCAAAATATTGAGGCAAAGTTTAGCCATTTAATTTTTTAATCAAGCCTCAAGGACCACACAGTGTTATCAAGGGCCTGCTGAACTTGCTCGAAAGCTGGGTCATTATTTGATCTTTGTGGCTGGTAATCTGATTATCTCATTGTGGAGGTAAACTTCAGACCCAATCTTGTTAGCAGCTGGCGAAGCTGGATTACTACAGCTACTGAACTGGAAAATGAACTGAGCAGTCCAGCTTTGGCCTTGCTCTCTTTGAGCCCACGGTTGGCTACTTCAGGGTATATACTTTTGTGTCTGAATCAGCACTTTATTCTAGAATCTCACAATGCAGTGTAAATATATTCTCCAGTGATAATGTCGAGCCAGGCTCCTAAAACACGAGCACGTTCACGCACACACACAAACCTGTGTTGAGGTGCGCTCTGACACACGTATCAGCTCCAAGGAATCCAGAACAGGTAATGCGCTGTTCAGAAAAGGGTAGGCACCCAAGATATTTAATGAAGGAACTTAATGAGCAGCTTTCTTTGCTTTGAGATTCACACTCAACAGAGTTGCTAAAATATGCAAATACTTACGAGAGTTGTGTGGTCCCTGCTTAAGACACTCACAGTTTTGCTTGTGGTCTCACTGAGGCATTGACTGCTTTTACAGTGAATGCCCAGCCCCGTCAAAGCCCAGAAAGTCTTGAAAAATAGCTTGAAAGAGTTCAAAGGATCTAAAAGACAAAAAAGGACTAAGCTGGGATTTTTATGTACACTGAAAAGAAGAATAAAATATAAGTTCCTTAATGCGGGCTGTTATGGCAATGCTACCATATCAAAGCATTATGGGGCGACGGAAGAGTGTTGAAAATTTTCTTGCGCACCATATGCAAAAGAGAAATAGGAACAATTTAGGGCGGCGGTGATTTTGTGACATGAAACATTGAATGCTCTTTTTTGACACTCTATTGAGTGAACAAGGAATTCAAAGAGTTTGAACTCGAACAAGTTTTCTGCCTCAATAAGCCATAATCAGCCCCAAAGAACTGAGTACCCCTCAGAGTAGAGGCCTGCTCTCAAGGCTGCCCATGGCGGGGTTGCGGGCTATTATAACACGCATCAAAGCAAGGGCTCTTATGCTGGCTTTCCTCTTATCAATCCCGCTAAACCTCAAGTCTTTGGTGTGATTTCTGAAACCAGAAAGCCGATCGGCAGCATTCCCAAATATCAACATCTCACACTATCATCACAGAACCACATTAGTACACAGAGCAAGTCAGCAAGGCAACTGAAAAAGAAGGCGTCTTTGCTGGGAGTGTGATAGCTCAGACATCATACAGGGGCACGTACAACGGTCCTTGATTTGTTTCCGAAGTCTAGTGGTCGAGGCAGTCTTGCTATATGCTTCGGGTAGAAGCTATATGCTTTGGGTTGAAGGAGCAAAGTCGATTTTTAGAAGGGATTGTTTGCTCGGAAGAGAAGAGCCAGCTTGGACTTAAAATGCAGTTTGTACTTATCTGAGGAAATTCAATTCATCTTAAATTTTAAATGGTAAACTTTAAATTTCCAACATTTAAATTTTTAATTCCTTTTCCAACATTTAAATGTTTAATTTAGCCAGAAAAATGAGCAGAAAGTCTTAACGTAGGCTTTTACCACAAACTCTGCTATTTATATATTATGCTTGGTTTCCAGCACCTAATGATTAAAAATTTTGTAGCACAGTAGAGTAGCATGGCAGCATATCATCAATTATCAGTATTCCTTTTTGACAATTTTTCTTCAAGATAAAAATACACACTTAAAATGTTTTTCAATGTATTAAATATTAATTCAGTTTATTGCTACTAAAATGTAATCACAAAGTAACAAATCATGCTGATGAGACTACAAGCAAAAAGAATTTAACCTATTTCTAATCAAATTTGCTATAGCATTTTATGAACTAATTGTGTATATGTTTAAAAGCATAGCCAATTTCTAGAATGAAAACAATTGGTCATTTTCTTAGCCAGATACTAGGATTATAGAACAAATACCTGATTCATCAGTGCAACCCAAAAAATTTTAAGCAGAAAAATTGAAGGAGAAAAAAAACTTTTTTCCAATGAGCAGTCCAGCCAAGGCATAAATGCCCAAATCAAATCTAGAGCTAACATTTGCTATTGTAAGCTCTTTGCAAGCGCAACTAGTAAATAATAGTACTCCTCAAATTAAAAAAAAAAAAGATCATACCTAATTTATTCAGGTTGCTCAGCAATCTTCAAAATTACAATGTATAGAAAGGATCGACTTATATGTCTAAATTTAAATCTGAATTTGCAAGGACTACCTTTTAATTAAGCATGACATTTGACACAATCAAGTTTGAAGTTACTTACACATCTTCACACCTATGAAAATTGTTGTAATTTCTCAGTGCAGCTTAAAATACAGCATCTGACAAGCACAACAGTCTACCTGTGATAGAATTTGTTTTTAAAGAATGAAAGAATGTGGATTTGGTTTATTTTTTTAATTGTCTACATGTTACTTTTCATAAAATATTCTAAAATTTCCACTGTCAGCATATAAGCACATTATAAAATTTCTGATATCCTGTTGACAATTTCTTGCAGGGACATTGTCACAAAATGAAGATAGGAAGTAAATAAAAATAAAGGTGAGAAGACATGTTTATGGGAAATGTAAGAAATCAGCAAAATTTGATGCTCTATTTGTAAACAAACTTTCAACATGTAATGTAATATTATAAATTCAAGATAATTGAATTTGAAACTCATTTTTATATTATCAATGCTTGATAACCTGGTATGCATTTTAAATGAAGAAATATATGAGGAAACAAAGACTATAGCTTCCATTTGCTAAGCTCTGGTAACATCATTCAAGATTTCAAAAATAAAATAAATGAAAAAAAATGCAAGTCTGTTAGAACATTGTATTATAAAATAAACTGGGCAAAGCAAATTTGACTTAAGAGTAGGAAATGGGTAAAATTGATTTTTTTTTACCTTAAGGAAACATACCTTCCTATTTTTTTTTCTTTCCTTCCTATTTTTCAATTCAGTGTAATGCTCCCTCTCCATCTCTGCCTTGTACAATGTAAAAACAAATTTAATTTATAGGTGGATATAATCCAAATAAGTGCCAATTTTCAGCTGCTCATCCTAGGAGGTCATACTCTCATTCTAACAATGCTGTTATTGTTCAAAGTGTATTTTGGAATTTATTTTTGAGAAATGCTTTACAATTGGTTTATAAACATTCAAGAAAGCTGAAGCTACTACTGCATAAGAGTCAAGAAGTCAAAACTCTTTTTTTAAGAACAAAAATTATTTTACCTACTACGTATACCCTCCCAAATGATTCATCATATTGGACCCCAAACAATATTTGACTGTTTCCAAACAATAAATCCTCTTGCAGAAGATGAAGACATACCGTATTTGAGAATTTCACATGTTCTAGTCTCTGACAGTAATTCCCAAATAGGATTAATTATATTTTTTGAATAATGTAAATTAATATCATTGGAACTAGGAGTATAACCATGAAGGTGACAGCTATGACAAGTGTCACCTTAGCTGTGGTCACTCTTTCACATGCATACATGGAGCACTTACAGAGCAGTTAGCAACGTAAACACTCAGGAAAGTTTGCTATTATCATTATATTAAACAATAAAGCATAGTTTTAGCAATGGTAACCACAATTCTCTATTAGATTGAAAAGGCCGAGTAATAATGAAAAGACCGTAACAGGTTGTACATATGTGATTGTAATTTCTTGTTTTTTACTTACAGTTATTTGACTAAAGAATCCAATTTTTCTCTGGCTGGAGTCATCTCTCCCACTTATACTATTGGTTAGTCTGTTGATTTTAGTTGCTGTTTCCCATAACTGTCATACCACTTAAAGCTTTACTTGAATAAACATGTCTTATGTTTCTTTGACATTCCTGGCTTGTAATCTGCTAAATTCTGTTTACTATGTAGCTCAAGTCACTAATTTGGAAATAATGCCATCAGGTCAGATTTTACTGCTTTCCCAAAGGCTCTTACAAAACTAACAGACAAGATAGTGGCATGTATAGTGTGATTCAGAGTAAGTCAATCAGTAGATACTCAGATCCCCTCTTCAGTACTGATTTACCCATCCCCTCACCTACTGAAGATTTATCTCCCAGTTAGGGCCCCAGTAAACAATGCTAACATGCTGCTTAGGATATGTATTAGTCAGCCAAAGGGGTGCTGATGCAAAATACCAGAAATTGGTTGGTTTTTATAACAGGTACTTATCCGGGGTAGAAGCTTGCATTTACCAGACATAAAGTACAAGTTACTTCCCTCACCAAAGTCTTTTGCCACATGTTGGAACAAGATGGCTGTGTACGCCTGCCAGGGTTCAGGCTTCCTGGGTTCCTCTCTTCCCACGTCTTGCTTTTCTCTGGGCTCAGCTCCTCTGTTTTCTACACAAGGTCAGCTGTAGACTATGAAGTTCTCTAGGCTTTTCCTCTCTCCACAAGGCCAGCTATGGACTATTAGGCAAACAGTTTGTTTCTCTTCCTGGGGCCTTCTCTCTTTCCTCACAACCAAGCTCCTCTGTGTACTTACTTCCTGAGGCTCCAGCTCAAGACTCCAGCATCAAAACCCCAACATCAAAAGTCCAACTTCAAAACTCCAACTCTGTTCTTGGCCATGTCTTTTATCTGTGAGTCCCCACAACACCCTTCTGACATGGCCCAATCAAAGCCCTAATCATAATTTAATCACACCCAGGTACAGACCAGTTTACACACATAACCCAATATCTATTTTTGGAACTCATGAGCCCTATCAAACTGCTATAGGATAGCTCCTGGAAGTTTGGGGAATCAATGGCCCACACTAAGAAAAGTTGAAATTCCAGAATTTTTATGTTAGTAGGGGAAAAAAGTATCAAAAAGATCAGAAAAGAGGATATGATATACTGGATATACTATGTAAACCAAAAAAAAAAAAACCCACCAAACTACTGTATTCTATGAAAGGGCCTAGAGTTAACTCCATTTACCAAAACTTTTGAGCTGGAATCTTCTAGGGAAAGAGACAGCAGAATCATTGAGAAAAACTTTGGAGGCCAGGACTGATGGCAGAGATAAATGTTATAGAACAGAGATCTCAGAATCTTCAAGTGAAAGAGATCAAATGGCAACCTTTAACCATGAGAAACAATGTGGGCATAATTCTGTGATGAGTATCAAGTTCAGTGTGGCAAATAGGGTGCCCTAACTTGCAGAGAGATATGGAGATGGCTATTGGAACACAGTGTTTATAGGCGCAAGAAAGAAGGGCAATCAATAAGGTTATTACTTATTGTAAAAAAAAAAAAAAAAATCAAAGACAGATGATCAGGAAGTTGAGGGCAGCTTATCTAGTAAAAAGTCACAATTTCTTGCCCAGACCTGAGCCAGTTCTCAAATCCAGACCATACTGAATGAAGGAGAGGTCAGGTCCCTGTAAGGATGGGCCCTGTAACACGGAATCAAATGCATTCAGTAGTAATTCTCTCAGGCCTTCCATGAAGGAATTTATGGCCATTTTCTTTCATGCATTATTGAAAGGGGACTTCTCAGACCTGTTGGACACAGAGTCTGAAATGACATTGATATTTAGAGATCCAAAGCAACGTCATGGCTTTCCTCTTAAAGTGGGTACATAAGTGAGCAACGTAATAAATGGAGTAACAGTCCAAGTCTGACTCATGTTAGATCCACTCAATCCTCTGGGCACTTAGAGCCAGCTAGTGAACATTTCCTGGTCCCTGAACACATAATTGGACTGGACATACTTGATAGGTGACAAAATCCTTGGACTGATTCCTTGACCTGTCGGGTAAATCTGTTAAAAGACAGAGTCATGCAGAAGCCTCTGAAACTTCCCTACACCTTCAACCAAGGTAGTAAATAAAAAACAATATCACATCTTGGGGAGAATGGAAGAGATTAGTGCCACCCTGAAAGACTTAATGAATGTAGGGGCTGTGGTCCCTGCCATATTTCCATTTAATTAATCTATCTGGCTACTGCAAAAACCATATACATCATTTTGCATGACAGAAGTTTATTGCAAACATAACCAAGAAGCAGCCATAGTTACAGCAGCTGTACCTGATACAGTATCTTTGTTAGAGCAAATAAACACAGCTTCAGACACATGGTATGAGCCATTAATATGGGAGAATGCATTTTTCTCCCATTCCAATAAAAAGAAGATCAAAGCAGTACAGATTTACATGGAATTGAGAACAATATATGTATACTTGCACCAGTGCTAGACTTTCCCTCCCCAGAAAATAATATAGTCCAAAGGGACATGAATTGTTTAGATAAGTGGTTCTCAAACAGGAATTTTGCTCCTCAGAGAACATTTGACAATCTCTCAAGACATTTTTC
Organism: Dasypus novemcinctus; assembly: GCF_030445035.2. Lineage (NCBI taxonomy): Eukaryota > Metazoa > Chordata > Mammalia > Cingulata > Dasypodidae > Dasypus > Dasypus novemcinctus. The sequence goes on along the minus strand of NC_080681.1, from coordinate 35,672,796 downwards.
TTGTCACAACATGGGCAGGGGATATTACTGGCATCTAGAAGGTAGAGGCCAACGACGCTGCTAAACATCCTACAATGCACAGGACAGCCACTCATAACATACATAGACCCCAAGGAATCTGGAACAAGGATATGCCATCAAGAGAGAATAATACACCATTTTAAAAGCAACTCCTATCATGCTACAGAGCACTAATAAACAACTGACCATGCACCCAAAGCTGCCTATCATGAGCTGGGTACCATCAGATCCACAAAGTTATTAGGTTGAGAAAGCCCACAACAATCCAAAGATGGATGTCATATATTCAGGATTGGGCATGAACAGGGAAAGAGGACACAAATAAACTGCATAAACAAGTGACCCACATCCCTCCACTATTGTGCCAATACCTCTCAGTTCTCAACTACGTCTGTATGGAGTGGGAAGGGTTATTTATGACTTGCTGACAGAGGAGTAAAAGATGCCATGCTTGATTCACAGATGGATCAGCTCAGTTTGTGGGTAACAGACAAAAATGGAATACTGCATGACAACCTCACTCAGAGGTGATCATAAAAGGTAGTAAGGTAAAATCTTCCCAAGGACAGAGCTCTAGGCAGTGTATTTATTATTCATATCATGTGAAAAGAGTGGTAGCCTAGGATAAGAACATTCATAGACTCAGGGGTAGTGGAGAATGACCTGGCTACTTTATTAGGGCATGGAAAGGGAAAATTCTATTGAGAGCAAGGAGGTCTAAGGAAGTGGATGGATGCATGGTAGTGTGAAGATCTTTGTATCAAATAACTGTCACCAGACATTGTTTGCCATAGAAAAGGTATTAAATAATCAAGTAGACAGTATAACTTAACCAGCTGATATCGTCCAGTCTGTATCATTTCCCACCTCAGTGCTATCCACATTTCATGAATGAAGTAGCTATGGTAGCAGATATAGAGGAAATGCATGGGCTCAATAGTATGGGCTTCCATAATCAAAGCTGATCTAGTTACTTCCAATGCTGAATGTTCAACCTGGCAGCAACTGAGACCAAAGGCAGTTTATGATATGGCAACATCCCTTGAGATCAAATAGCCCCTTGACAAGGTGATTACATTATAAGCCTTCCATCCTTCAATGAGTAGAGATTCATCTTACATGGGACCAACACTGGGATAAACCTGGGATTAGGATATGGGATTACCTTTCCTGTCCCCATGGCCTAAGCCAGCACTACTACCAAGAATTTAGAGAATGCTTGATACACAAGATCCCAGATAAAACTGCATCAAACCCAGAGACCTACTTCACAGCAAAGGAGGTGTGGTAGTAGGCACATGGCCATAGAATCCACTGGATCGATTATACACCACACTATCCGGAAGTACTTGACTTTTAGGAATGGTGTCTTAAATAAGCAGGAGGGGATTCTCCTTCCAGAAAGCTGGAATAAACATCATATCTACCTTAACAACAAGAAACATAGCCAATAAATTACTGTTCAAATAACTTTTCTTGAAACTTTAGCCAACTAATATCACAGGGCAATCAAATAGCCTGGAATATAAGGAAACACAGGTCCTTCTAAGGAGACTGTATTAGCCAGGGTTCTCTAGGGAAACAGAGTCAACCAGAGATACCTGTCAATAGTATGAGATTCTATAAGAGTCTCTGACACAACCTGGATGCACAAGTCCAGGTTCCACAAGCAGATTGCAACCAGGGACTGCAATGAAAGTCCAGTGAAGGTTCTTGGTGAGTTCTGGGAGATGTTGGCTGTTCAAAGATGAGCTGGGAAATTCTCTCTCAATGCTGGAATCACTTCCCCCTTTAAGGCATTCAACTGACTGGGTTATGCATCACTCATTGCTGTTGGCAATCTCCCTGATTGATGTAATTATAACCAGTTATCTATGATTTACCACTGCAGTAAAGTCAATAGTGACTAAAGTCCATAAATGCGCCTTTGTTACAGTTATCCAGTGCTTGCTTGACCAAACAACTGGGCAGAATTGCCTGGCCGAGTTGACACAATAGCCTAACCATCACAGAGACCAAACACAAATGCTGCTAACTTGTGACAGAGAACAGGAGAAAGAGACTACAGGCATGATACATAAAAGTAAAAAGAATTCAGCAGCTTTACTAAATTGTGTGAGTGTTCACTAGTGTGAACGTATAGAACCCTTGAGAGATACAAAAACAAAGAGAGTCTACACCCTTTCACAGTTTCTCCTCTTCAAACTTCCTTTGTGTGTATGTGAAAGTTTAAGGTCAGGGCTGAAGACCAGAGAAAACTTTCTTTTGTGGTGTAGGCTGGTGGGAGGGGAACAGCTGGAACTCTGAGAAAAGCACAAAGTCCCGTTCTAACCATCCTTCCCCACAAAACAAAATTTTAAGCTACTGTGGTAACATCAGTAAACCCTGATGCCCCAAAAGTACATGTAGACCTACTGTGGTGGAGGTAAGGGCAAAAGAAAATAGCCCTCTACCTTTGGGGGATGGGTGGGAAACTGTCCTGTGCCAAGATATTAGAGATATCATATCACTGAGCAATAAGTTAAAAGATTTAATTGAAAAGGGGTACAACATGCATGGATATAAGGCATATATCAAAGAATTGAAGCCTACAAAAATGAGGAAAATATAAATATTAAAAAGAAAAAAGAAGATCCTTAACACAAGCCAAAGAAAAATTAAACTCTATGCAAGAGAGAAGCAATTCAACAGAATAAACGCATCAAGATAAGCAGATGACTACATATCAGCAAAAAATTACAAGCCATACTAAGAAACAGGATTATATGGATCAGCCAAATTAACAAACTAAAAAACAGGGGGAAATGCATAATATGGAAAAATTAATCAAAGATGTCCAAAAAAGTCTCCTAAATCAATTCAATGATGTGAGAGAAGAAATAAAGGATATTAAGAGAACACTGGGTGAACATACAGGAGAAATTGTAAATATACATAAAAAATAACAGATATTATGCTAATGAAAGGTACAATGGAAGAAATTTAAAATACACTATAATCACACAGCAGCAGATTTGAGGGAAAAATTAGTGAAGTGAAAGATAAGACATCCAAAGTCACACAGATAGACAAAAAAAAAAAAAAAAAGTGAAAATTCACCAGGGGCTCAGAGAACTGAATGACAGCATGAAATGCAAAAACATATACATTATGGGTGTCCCAGAGAAAAAAGAGAAGGTAAAAGGGACAGAAGGAGTGTTTGAGGAAACAATGGCTGAAAATTTCCCAAATCTTACAAGGAACATGGATGTACATATCCAGGATGCACAGCATACTCCAAATAGAATAAATCCTAGAAGATCTACTCCCACACAATATTCATCTGATTGTCAAATGTCAGAAATAAAGAGAGAATCCTGAAAGCAGCAAGAAAAAAGAAGTCCATTACATATAAGGGATTCTTGATAAGATTAAGTGCTAATTTCTCATCTGAAACTATGGAGGTGAGAATGTAATGATATGACATTGTGAAAGTGCTGAAAGAAAAAAAAAATGTTAGCTAAGAATTCTATATCCAGCAAATTGTCTTTCAAAAAAATAATGAGGGTGAGATCAAAATATTCAAAACAGAAATTAAGAGAATTTATCAATAAGAGTCCTGGCCTTCATGAGATACTAAAGAGAGTTCTACAGATTGAAATGAAAAGACAGGAGAGTGTGGAGCTGGCCCATGCGCAGCGCTGATGCGCGCAAGGAGTGCCGTGCCACGCAAGGGTGTCCCCCGTGTGGGGGAGCCCCATGCGCAAGGAGTGCGCCCATGAGGAAAGCCGCCCAGCGTGAAAAGAAAGAGCAGCCTGCCCAGGAATGGCGCCGCCCACACTTCCCGTGCTGCTGACGACAACAGAAGCGGACAAAGAAACAAGACGCAGCAAACAGACACCAAGAACAGACAACAGGGGGGGGAAGGGGAATTAAATAAATAAAATAAATCTAAAAAAAAAAAAAAAGAAAAGACAGGAGAGAGAGGTTTGAGAAGAGCACAGAAAGGAAGATTCTTAATAAGTGTAATTAAAAGGGTAAAAAGAAAAACAAAAATAAAATATGACAAATATAACCTTAAATAAAAAAGGCTGAAGTACTCCCTTTATAGTAATAACATTGAATGTTAATGGATTAGACTTTCCAATTAAGAGACACAGACTGACAGACAAGATAAGGAAGTATGACCCATCAATATGATGTCTACAAGAGATTCACCTTAGACCCAAGCACGTAAATAGGTTGCAAGTGAAAAGTTGGAAAATGATTTTCTATGAAAACAGTAACCAAAAAAGGGTGGGGGTAGCTATACTAAAATCAGACAAAATAGACTTTAAATGTAAAACTAATGACAGAGTCAAGGAAAGACACTATATTAATAAAAGGGGCAATCTACCAAGAAGAAAGAGCAATCATAAATATTTATGTACCTAACCAGGGTACTCCAAAATACACAAGGCAAACACTGGCAAAACTGAGGGGAGAAATAGACTCCTTCCATTATAATGGGGGACTTTGATACACCACTCTCAGTAATTGACATAACATCTTGACAGAGGATCAATAAAGAACAGAGATTTTGAATAATACATTAGAGAAACTAGACCTAATGGACATATACAGTATGCTGCACCCCAAATCAGCAGGGTATTCATTCTTCTCAAGCAGTCATGGATCATTCTCCAGATAGATCACATGTTAAGTCATGAACAAGCCTCAATATATTTAGAAATACTGAAATTATACAAAGCACTTTCTCTGACCACAACAGAATGAAGCTGGAAATCAATAATAGGCCAAGAACAGGAAAATTCACAAATATATGGAAGTTAAACAACATACTCTTAAATAATCAAGGAAGAAATTACAAGAGAAATCAGAAATTATCTCAAAGCAAATTAAAATGGGAATACAACATATCAAAAACATATGGGATGCATTGAAGGCAGTGCTGAGAGAGAAATTTATAGTCCTAAATGTCTAAATTTAAAAAAGAAGAAAGAGCTAAAATCAAAGGCCTAGTAGCACATCTGGAGGAACTGTAAATAGAATAGCAAACTAATGCCAAAACAAGCAAACAGAAAGAGGTAACAAAGATTAGAGCAGAATTAAATAAATTTGAAGATTAAAAAAACAATAGAGAATCAACAAAACAAAAAGCCAGTTTTTTAGAAGATTAATAAAATTGACAAGCCCTTAGGTAGACTAACAAAGGGAAAAAAGAGAGATGCAAATAAATAAAACCAGAAATGAGAGAGGGGACACCACGACTAACCCCAAAGAAATAAAAAGTATCATAAAAGGATACTATGATAGGCGGCAGACTTGGCCCAGTGGTTAGGGCATCCTTCTACCACATGGGAGGTCCGCGGTTCAAACCCCGGGGCCTCCTTGACCCGTGTGGAGCTGGCCCATGGGCAGTGCTGATGCATGCAAGGAGTGCCATGCCACGCAGGGGTGTCCCCTGCATAGGGGAGCCCCATGCGCAAGGAGTGCGCCCCGTAAGGAGAGCCGCCCAGCGCGAAAGAAAGTGCAGCCTGCCCAGGAATGGTGCCGCATACACGGAGAGCTAACACAACAAGATGACACAACAAAAAGAAACACAGATTCCTGTGCCACTGACAATAACAGAAGCGGACAAAGAAGATGCAGCAAATAGACACAGAGAACAGACAATGGGGGGTTGGGGGGGAGGGGAGAAAAATAAATACATCTTTTTTAAAAAAAAGGATACTATGATAAATTGTATGGCAATAAACCAAACAATTTAGATTAAATGGGCAAATTTCTGAAAACACATGAGCAACCTACACTGATGAAAGAAGAGATAGAAGACCTCAACAGATCAATCATAAGTATGAGATTGAATTAGTAATCAAAAACCTCTCAACCAAGAAATGTTCCAAACCAAATGGTTTCACAGGTGAATTCCACCAATCATTCCAAAAAGAACTAACAACAATCCTGTTCAAACTCTTTCAAAAAATCAAAGAGAAGAGAACATTACTTAACTCATCCTGTGATGTCAAAATCACCCTAATACCAAGGGACATAAAGATGCTACAAGAGAAGAAAATTACAGACCAGTTCCTCTAATGAATATAAATGTAAAACTAATCAACAAATTAGTTTGTTGCAAATAGAACCCACCAACACCTCAAATGAATTATACACCATGATCAAGTAACGGGAGATGTATGTATAGGTGGAACACAGGGTATTTTTATTACAGTGAAATTGTTCATATACTTCAACATAAGAAAATCAATTAATGTGCTACACAATGTTAACAGATCAAGAGAAAAAAAATACATGATTCTCTCTATCAATACAGGGAAAAAACACAAAATTCAGCATCCTTTCTTGAGAAAAACACTTCAAAAGATAGGAATATAAGGAAACTGCCTCAACATGATAAAGAGCATATATGAAAAACTCATAGCTAACATAATCAATTGTGAAAGGCTAAAGTCTTTCCCTTAAAATCCAGAACAAGACAAGGGTGCCCACCTTCACCACTCTTATTCAACATTGTGTTAGAAGTTCTTGCTAGAGCACTTAGGTAAGAAAAAGAAATAAAAAGCATCCAAATTGGAAAGGAAGGCATAAAATTCTCACTATTTGCAGATGACATGATTCTATATATAGAGAGAGAAATTCCTGAAAAATTGACAAAAAAAGCCACTAGAACTGATAAACTAGTTCAGTTCAGTAAAGTGGCAGGATGTAAGATCACCATGCAAAAATCAGTACTGTTCCTTTACACTAGTATTGAACAATCTGAGGAGGAAATCAAGAAAAAAAATTCCATTCATAATAACAACTAAAAGTATCAAATATCTAGAAATAAACTTAACTAAAGATGTAAAGGACTTATACACAGAATACTATACAACATTGTTAAAAGAAATCAAAGAAGACCTAAATAAATGGAAGGATATTTCATGTTCATTGATTGAAAGGCTAAATGTCATTAATTCTACCCAAATTTATTTACAGATTCAAAACAATCCCAATAAAAATACACCTTTTTTTAAACAAATGGAAGACACAATTATCAACTTTATTTGGAAGGGTAAAGGGGCCCAGAATAGCCAAAAACATCTTGAAAAAGAAAAACAAAGTTGGAGGATTTACACTGCCTGACTTTAAAGCATACTACAAAGCTACAGTGGTCAAAATTGCATGTCATTGGCACAAGAATAGACATATTGATCAGTGGAACCAAATTGAGACTTCAGAAATAGACCCACACATCTATGACCAACTGATAGTTAACAAGGTTGAAAAGTCACTCAACAGGGATGGAATAGTCTATTCAACAAATGATACTGGGAAAACTGGATATCCATATCCAAAAGAATGAAAAAGAATCCCTATTTCATGCCCTATACAAAAATTAACCCAAGATGGATCAAAGACCTAAGTATAAGAACCAGAATAATAAACCCCTACAAGAAAATATAGTGAACCTTCTCCAAGATTTGTGTAGTAGGCAATGGGTTCTTAGACTTTTCACTCAAAGCAAAAGTATTGAAAGTGAAAATAAATAAATGGGACCATCTCAAAATTGAAAACTTTTGTGACTTAAAGGACTTTGTCCAGAAAGTGAAAAGTTCACCTACTCAATGGGAGAAAATATTTGGAAACCACATAAGGGTTTAATATCCAGAATATATAAACAAATTCTACAACTCAACCATAAAAAGGCAAACAACACAATTTAAAAATGGGCAAAAAATTTGAAAAGACATATTTTCAAAGAGGACATACAACTGACTAAAAAGCATATGGAAGGTTGTTCAATATCATTAGCTATTAGGAAAATGCAGAGCAAAACTACAATGAGAGACTTCTGGGAAGACAGTGGACAAGAAAAACAAGGGACTCTCTTCTCTCCCAGAAAAAATAGCCAGAGAACAGGACGAAACAGCTTGGAAAAAGTCTTCTCTCAGATTTAGGATACCATGGGAAGTCTGGACACCACCCAGAAAAGAGAGGGGCACAGGAAAAGAACTGCAACAGCAAACTGTGAGTTAGGGAAATGGATGTGGCTCAAGCAGTTGGGTTCCCGTCTACAATGTGGGAGGTCCAGGGTTTGATACCCATGGCCTCCTGGTGAAGGCAAGCTGGTCCATAAAGTGAGCTGGTGCACATGGAGTGCTGACCCATGCAGGTGTGCCACCCTGCATAGGAATGCTGCCCCGTGCAGGAGTGCCAGCTGACGCGGAGAGCTGGTGCAGCAAAATGACACAACAAAAAGAGACACAGAGGAGAGACAACAACAGGGAGATGAGGTGGCACAAGAGAATGATTGTCTCTCTCCCACTCTGAAAGGTCCCAGGATTGGTTCCCAGAGCCGACTAATGAGAATACAAGCAGACACAGAAGAACACACAGCAAATGGACACAGAGAGTAGACAATGGGGGGGGGGAGGTGGAGTAAATAAATAAGTCTTAAGAAAACAACTGTGAGTTAAAAGCTGCAGCTGCAGTTACAATTGCCAACATCCTCCTCCATCCCCTATACACTTTTGAATTCTCAGGCCTCAGGGCCAGTGGCTACAAAGGAGACCTCAGGGATCCACCTTCCTAGGAAGGGGGAGAAGGAGGGAGAGAGTTTAAGGCTGACTCAGCCTTTGACCCACAAATTTGGTCTGCTATGTCCCAAGAGCCCCTCCAGAATGGGTGGGGACAGCTATTTTTTGCCTTGGGAGCCAGCATGGGAATAAAGAGATCTGACCCTCTCAATCTCTATCTCTACTCACTGGGACTGATTGTTGAGGACACAGAGTGGAGTGGAATTATTTCCTACCCAGGAAAAGGGAGGGGTCTGAAAGCAAAAGTTGGAGAACTACCTCTGAGAAAGTTTGAATTACAAAGTTCTTAGCCTCCAGGCAGACTTCTCACTTACAGTGATCTGGTCCATGTTGCAGCAAACACACTTGGATCAGGTTTTGAGCCGAGAGCACTGCCAAAGAGCACCATCTGCTGGCAGAACAAGGAAGTACATGTGAGGAAATTAAAAGTAATAAATAAGCTTTTTGCAACCTTTATAACCTCTCTACCCAAGGTCCTAGGAAGTTGGTCTGCAACCCATTACTGGCTCCAGGGCCCAGATTTCAGCAACTAGCAGGAAAAATCCTAAAGGCCCAGAAGAGGTTGAACAAATAATCAAAGAACAGCAGTAACACACAGCCTCCCACCACTAAATCCCTCCAAAAGAGTAATTGAGCATCTGAGTAAACTCACCATCAAAATCAGATGCCAGGACATCAGCAAAACATTAGAAGCCTTACTAACAAAATGGGAGGAATGGCCCAAGCAAAGGAACATATCAAAGCCCCAGAAGAGACACAGGATTTCAGACAATTAATCAATGAGAGTATACAAATTTCCAAAATCAAATTAATGAGTTCAAAAGCATTACAGCTAAAAAGATAAAGGACATCAAGAAAACAAAGAGTGGGCACAAAGAAGAATTTGAAAGCCTGAATAGAAAAGTACCAGAGCTCATAGGAATTAGAGATACAATAGGTGCAATAAAAAACACATTAGAGGCATACAACAGCAGATTCGAAGCAACAGAAGAGAAAATAAGTGATACAGAAGACATAACAGATAAAATTAAAAAGAGAAAAGAATGGGGGGAAAATTGAGCAGGGGCTCAGGGAGTTGAACAATAATACAAAGGGCAACAACATATATGTCATGGGAGTTCCAGGAAGAGAAGAGAAGGAAAAAGGGACAGAAAGAGTATTTGAGGAAGTGTACCCCAATCAGAATAAATGTGAATAGTCCTATTCTAAGACACATACTACTCAGAGTGTCAAACATCAAAGTTAAAGAGAAAATTCTGAGAGCAGCAAGGGAGAAGCAAACCATCACATACAAGGGATGCCTAGTAAGACTTAGTGCAGATTTCTCATCAGAAACCATGGATGTGAGAAGACAGTGGTATGATACAATTAAGATACTGAAAGAGAAAAACTACCAGCTGAGAATTCTTTATCCAGCAGAATTGTCCTTCAAATATGAAGGTGAGTTTAAAATATTCATATTTGGAAAGCAGACTTGGCCCAGTGGTTAGGGCGTCTGTCTATTACATGGGAGGTCCACGGTTCAAACCCCGGGCTTCCTTGACCCGTGTGCAGCTGGCCCCTGTGCAATGCTGATGTGCGCAAGGAGTGCCCTGCCACGCAGGGGTGTCCCCCGCGTAGGGGAGCCCCAAGTGCAAGGAGTGCAACCCATAAGAAGAGCTGCCCAGCGTGAAAGAAAGCGCAGCCTGCCCAGGAATGGCACCACCCACACGGAGAGCTGACGCAGCAAGATGATGCAACAAAAAGAAACACAGATTCCTGGTGCCTCTGATAAGGATAGAAGTGGTCACAGAAGAACACACAGTGAATGGACACAAAAAGCAGACAATTGGGGGGGGGCGGGGAAGAGGACAGAAATAAATAAATAAATCTATAAAAAATAAATAAATAAATAAATAAAATATTCATATTCATACCCAGGGGATCTGAATCTCTGGACTGACCATATGATAGACAGGTCCTGAGCCTCAACAGACTTCAGCTCCTACACTCTGATTTATTGGACTTAACCCACTCAGCTAACATGGAGTTGAAGAAGGTCAACCACCACACCATGGAGCCAAGAGTGCCTACAACTGAAAGCAAGAGGATTGCATCCAGCATCCATGTGGAATCTAAGCGCCCTCTTGACATAGATGTGGAATGGACACAACCAATCCAAGGTCCACAGGATGGAGGAATAGAATATGATTAGAGTGGACTTACTGATATTCTATTCATGAACTATCGTGGTTAGTAATTGAAGAAAATGTGGCACTGATGTGGAAAAAGTGGCCATGGTGGCTGCTAGGTGAGGGGATTGGGAGGAAGAGATGAGATGTGGAGGTGTTTTCAGGACTTGGAGCTGTCCTTGGTGGTGCTGCAGGGACAATTACCGGACATTTTATGTCCTCCTATGGCCCGCTGGATGGAAGGTGGGAGAGTGTGGGCTATGATGTGGACCACTGACCATGAGGTGTAGTGATGCTCAGAGATGTATTCAACAAATGCAATGAATGTGTCATGATGATGGAGGAGAATGTTGCTATGGGGGGAGTAGTGGGGTGAGGGGGGTGGAGGGTACATGGGGACCTCAAATTTTTTGAATGTAATATTTTTAAAAACGAATTTTAAAAATAAGTAAATAAATAAAAAATAAATAAAATAAAATATTCATATTCAAACAGAAACTATGAGAGTTCATTAAAAAAAGAATCCACCTTTGCAGGAAATATTGAAGGGAGCCTTACAGCCTGAAAGAAAAAAACAGAAGAGAATTAGAAGAAAGACTAGCAGAAAGGATAGCCAAAAGAGTGAAAAAGGCAGATGAAAATAAGATATGACATATGAAAACCAAATAATAAAATAGTGGAAGTAAATAATGCAATTACAGTAACATCATTGAATGTGAATGGATTAAACTCCCCAGTCAAAAGATACAGGTTGATAGTGGATTTTTTAAAAATTGAGCCATCCTTATGCTGCCTAACAGAGATTCATCTTAGTCCCAGGGATATAAACCAGCTGAAAGTGAAAGGTTGGAAAAAAGATACTCCATGTAAACAGTAACTAAAAAAGAGCAGGGGAAGCTATACTAATATCAGACAAAATACTTTAAATGCAAAAAAGTTATAAGAGATACAGAAGGCCATTACATATTAATAAAAGGGACAATTCACCAGGATGAAATAATAGTCATAAATATCTATGCACCTAACCAGGGTGCCCCAAAATACATAAGACAAACTCTGGCAAAATTGAAGGGAGAAACAAATATCTCTACATTACTAGTTGGAGAATTTAACACCCCACTCACATCATTAAATAGAACAACTAGACAGAAGATCAACAAGGAAACAGAAACTTGAACAATATGACAAACCAGCTAGACCTAACAGACATATACAGAACCTTGCACCCAAAGTCAGCAGGTTATACATTCTTCTCAAGTGTTCATGGATCTTTCTCCAGGATAGACCACTTGCTAGGTCAAAAGGCAGGTCCCAATAAATATAAAAAGACTGACATTTTACAAAGCACCTTCTCAGATCATAATGGAATGCAAGCCCTGGGAAGAGAAAGGAGTCATTTGCCTGAAAGGTTGCAGTCAAAGAGAATAGAGCAGCTGAGCAGCTGAAAAGGCCCAAGAGACCAGGCAGAGATTGCCTACTATCTTGCTTCAACACATGGCAACAGACTTTGTTGAGAAAGCTGTCTTTAGTTGAACTCTTTAGGCCTTATAACTGTAAGCTTTTACCCCCAATAATACTCTTTATAAAAGTCAACAGATTTCTGGTACTGTGGATTAGCACCTCTTTGGCTGACTAATATAGTGGGAATGTAGAATGGTACAGCCACTGAGGCAGATTATTTGGCAGTTCCTAAAGAAGTTGACTATAGATTTGCCACATGTCCCACCAATACCACTATTGGGTATATACCCAGAAGAACTGATAGCGGTAATGAAAATAGACATCTGCACACTGATGTTCATAGTGGCATTATTCACAATTGCCAAAATAAGAAAATAACGCAGGTGTCCATCAACCAATGAATGGATAAACTGGTGTATACACATGATGGAATATTATGCAGCTGTAAGAAGAAAAGAAGTCGTAAAGCATATGACATTATGTTGACTGAAGCAAGCCAGACACAGAAGGACAAACACTGTATGATTGCACTACTATGAACTAAACATATTGTTTTATCTGATGGAGTTAATAACCAGAAATTAGAAAGAGGTTATCGAATGGAAAGCTGAGGGTTAACTTGTGCAGAATTGGTACAAAGGATGTATGTCAATCTTTGGAAATGAATAGAAAAGGTGAAGCACAACAAATGTTTGTAACTAGCAGTATTATTTTGTGGGTATGACAGTGGTTTAAAGCAAAAGTCTAAGGTCATGAATACTACTAAAAGGAAAGCTAAAAAGTGTAACATGGGGAAGCAGATGTGGCTCAAGAGGTTGAGCACCTGTCTCCCACATGGGAGGTCCTGGGTTTGGTTCCAGTGCTTCCTGGAAAAAAAAAAAAAAAACAAGCCAAACAAATGAAAAAACCAATTCAGGGAAGCCAGTGTGGCTCAGTGGTTGAGCACTGGCTTCCCACATAACGAGGTCCCGGGTTCAATCTCCAAACCCCAGTACTGAAAAAAAAAAAAAAAAAGTATAACATGAGACTGTATAGTATAGTAAAACCACATAGGAAATATGAATATGGGTAAAATTGCATCTATAAGACCTTTTTTCTTTGAAACTGAACAAATGTTTGTTAATACTACAAGATGTTAATATCAAATGAAAAACACTATGCTAAGTGAAAGTAACTAGACACAAAATACTACATATTGTATGATCCCATTAATATAAATTGTAAATATAAATCAATTTATAAAGATGAAATTAGTCATTATATAGGGCTGGGAAGGATCGCTAAGGGATGTGGAGTTTTTCTCTTTGGAGTAATGAAGATGTTCTAAAATTTTTTGTGATGATGAATGCACAACATTGTGATTATACTAAAAGACACTGTTACACATTTTGGATAGATCATATGGTATGTGAATATATCCCAATAAAATTGCTTAATAAATAAATAACGCAAGCACAGCCAGAAATAGCAGCTATGCACAGTAGGGGAAGCAAAGAGAGATTGAGAGGTGAAGAATTTTCTTGATTGTTTTTTGTTTATTATTATTTGAAATAATGCAAATGCTCTAATAATGATTGAAGTGATGAATACGCAACTATGTGATTATACCAAATACCATTGACTGCATTTGGATGAACTGTATGCTTGATTTTTCATTTAGGAGGTACTGGGGATTGAATTGAACCTGGGTCCTGGTACATGGGAGGCAGGCAATCAAACACTGAGCAACATCTACATCCTGTTTTATTAACATGTATCAATAAAATTGATGTTTTTCAAAAAACTACAGTGAGATACCATTTCACACATTATAGAATGGTCATTACTAAAAAAAACAGAAAACCACAAGGGTTGGAGTGGATGTGGAAAAATAGGAACATTCATTCACTGTTGGTGGAAATGTAAAATGGTGCAGCTGCTGTGGAAGCCAGTTTTGTGGCTCATGAGGAAAGCTAAGTATAGCATTCCCACATGATACATCAATACCACGACTAGGAACATATATTCAGACAAACTGAAAGCAGGGACATGAACAGACATTTACACACCAATGTTCATTGTGCCGTTATTCACAATTGTCAAAAGATGGGGGGGGAAAAACAAGTGTTCATCAACCAATGAATGAATGAGCATAATAAGGTATATACATATGATGGAATATTATTCAGATGTAAGAACGACTGAAGTCTTGATGCATGTGGCAACATGGGTGGACCTTGAGGACATTATGTTGAATGAAATAAGCCAGATATAAAAGGACAAATATTGTATGATCTTCCTAATATGACCTAGTTATAATAAGCAAACTCATAGAGATAGAATCTAGAATATACAATACCAGGAGATAAAATTAGGGTAGAGAATGGGAAGCCGATGCTTCATTTGGACAGAATTTCTGTTTAGGTTGTTTGTAAATGGATAGAAGGGATGGGAGCACATTATTGTGAGTATAATTAACAGCTCTGAATTGCATGTGAATGTGGTTGAAAGAGGAAATTTAGGGCCACGTGTGCCACTAGAAGGAAAGCTAAAGGATAAATCATGGGACTATATAGTCCCATGCACCCTGTTGTGGATGGTACTGTGGTTAATAGTACAAATATATGAATGTTCTTCACCCCAAATCCCTCAAGAGTGAGGAATGAACAAATGAAAGGGGGGAGTTTAACCATGGACCAAAGTAGATTCATTGGTATTGCACTTATTATCTTGTGCTAATGGAAGAACTTGTAACACTGAAATAAAGATAGTTGCCAGGGGTTCAAAAGGGAGAGTAAGTATGAATAGGTGGAACACAGGGAATTTTTGGGGCAGTGAAATTGTTCTATATGATACTGCAATGGTGGACACATGACATATATTTGTCAAAGCCTATAAAACTGTACAGCACAATGTGTAAACCATAATGTAAACTATAGACTCTGGTTAGTAGCAATGCTTCAATATTGGTTCATCAGTTGTAACAAATGTACCACACTAATGTAAGATGTTAATAATAGAGGAAACTACGTGTGTGGGTGTGTGTGTGGCAGGGGGTAGTTATATGGGAATTCCCTATACTTTTGGTGTAAATTTTCTGTAAATCTAAATCTTGTCTAAAAATATAAAGATTATTATTACCGAAAAGAGATAAAGAAGTGAACAAAATAGATGAGAGGATCTAAGAACTGTAGAACAATACAAATTGTCTAACATATCAGAGGGGAAAAGATACAGACCAAGGCAGAGAAACATTTAAGATTATTGCTGAGAACTTCCTTAATATAATAAAGGAAATAACAAATCAGATCAAATAAGCTTGGAAAACTCCAAAAAGGAGTGTCTTGGTGTCCAAGGGCTCTTATGACAAATGCCACACACTGGTTGGCTTAAACAACAGGAATTTATTGGCTCACAATTTTGAAGGCTACAAGTCCAAAAAGAAGGTGGAATCAAGGCCATGCTTTTTCCAAAGTCCACAGTGTTTTTTGATGGCTTTCTGGCTATCCCCCTTCTCTGGATTCTACTTTTCCTGGCAGTCATCTGTGTCTCTGTCTAGCTTCCCCTGCTTATAAGTACTCATCATATGGATTGATGCCTACCTTGATTTAATTTGGCCTCATCTAAAAAGGATCTTGAAATATCATATTCACAAATGAGTCCACAGCCAAAGGAGTGGGGATTCGGACTTGAATATGTCTTTGTGTGGGTGACATGATTCAATCCCCAACAAGGAGAAATACTAAAAACAAGAAACAAAAACAAAGCCCTACACACACTCCAAAACACAATGATCTCAAACTTCTGAAAACCAATGAAGAAGAGATAATCTTGAAGGCAAGAGCAAGCCAGAGATAAAAGGTACATTGCTACTGAGGAAAAATGATACAAATTACAGCAGACTATTTATTATAAATATATATACCAACAGGCAATGGAGTGACCTCTTTAATATGCTGAAAAGAAAAAACGCAAACTATCTACTCAAAAATTTGACCATGTAAAAATACCTTTCAAACAAAGCTGAGAAAATTTTATTATTAGCAGACCTGCAAAGCAAGAAATGCTAAAGTCCCTCAATAATAATGGATAATATAAGAGATATAAGGAACTTGAATTTATACAATGAAATCTAAATCTCCAAAAATGATTAATAAGGGTAAATATAAAACCATTTTTCTCATTTTCAATAATTCCAAAAGATAATTGTTATAAAGACAGGATTCCCGAGAGAAACAGAACTGACAGGGTATGTGTATGAGAGAGAGAGAGAGAGAGAGAGAGAGAGAGTGTGTGTGTGTGTGTGTGTGTGTCTGTAAATGTTAAGTTATTCTAAGAATTGGCTCACATGACCAAGGGGTTTGGAAAGTTCAAATTCTATAGAGTAGGCCACAAATTGGGAACTCCAATAAGAGGGTTGATGAATTCCCCAGGAATGCCAGGTTGGCTGAAGTAGGGATAGAAATTCTTTCTTCTGACTGCTGAAATCATCGGTTCTCTCTTTAAGGCCTTAAATTGGGTGAGACTTCTCTCATTGCTGAAGGCAATCTCTTTTGTTGATTCTAGATGTAATCACCTGTAGATATAATCAATTAACTGCAGATTTAAAATTATGAAATACCCTGACAGTAGCAATCAGTCCAGTGCTTGCCAAACAACTGGATATCATAACCTAGCCAAGATGACACATGAATTTAACCATCACAACTTGGCACCCACACACATTTCCTTAAACTGTACCTAGTACCCAAATAAAAACAATAACAGTCATACTTTTGCCTACATAATTCAACTGTTTGTCCCACATACAACCAGAAATGCACTAGTTCTTTCCCCAAAAGAGGATGCAAGTCCTTGAGTAACAATTACTCTTAAACTTGATATCCAAAATTTAAATACTATGTCATAAAGTTAATATGACTTATTTTATATGATAAAGGGATAAGACAGAAAAGGAAACAAGGATGTTTGTTTTATATATATATACAAACATATTCATTTAAAAAAAACAAGAAAGAAATATAATAATGATTATAGCTCTCCTCTATGCAACTGTTCATATGTAATCCTACACCATTTTTGAATGGTACCTGTATATCAGGAAGAACCATCTGTAAACCAAGCCCAATTTTTCCTCTAGTCAGTCAACTAATGATAGAAAACTCCACAAGAGTCTGTAACTACAGCCTGGAAAAGAGACAGTAATGTGGCGTGGCAGAAGTGGGGGCCATGCACATTTGAACCACTTCTTCATGTAACTTCCTCTTTCCTAACCTGCTTAAGCCCTGGGATACTTCCATAGGGTCTTGCCAAAGGCTCCAGGCAGCATTTCTACTTGCCTCTGAAACCTCAAGTGCCATTGGATCTCCTGGATCATGTGACCCTAGTAGCAGAGCAGTTTGTGCAGCAGCCTGGATCTGTTGCAAAGCCCCCTCTTGCTCTGGTCCCTAATAAAAACTAGCAGCTTCTTGGGTCACTCAGTAAATGGACTAGTGTAACACAAATGCGGAATATGTTGCCTCCAAAATTCAAAGAAGTTAACTAGGTGTTGTTCCTCTTTTTGGCTGTAGGAAGGGCCAGATAAAACAGCTTATCCTTCACCTTAGATTGGATATCTTGGCATGCCCCAAATCACTGGAAGCCTAGAAATTTCACTGAGGTGGAAGATCCCTAATTTTTTTCATTTTATCTCCCACCCCCTAACTCACAAACATGTACAAATAAGTCTAGAGTTGTTGGTATTCCTTGCACAGTAGGTCCAATTACCATAATTCCATCAATATAATGGACCAGTATTACGTTTTGTGGAAGGAAAATGCAGTCTAGATTATGACATAGGGCTGGGGGGGTTGATATATCTTTGAAGGAGGATGGTTAAGGTATATTGCCAGCCTTGCCAGCTGAAAGAAAACTAATTCCGGTGGTCTTTATAAAGGTATTGAGAAAAAGCACTGGCCAGATAAAAAGCTGAATACCAGGTGTCAGGGGATGTGTTGATTTGCTCAGTGATACCACATCTGAACAGCAGCTGCAATTGGTGACACAAACAGGTTAAGTTTATGATAATCCATTGTCATCCTCCAAAATCCATCTGTGTTCTGCAAAGGCTGAATAGGAGAGCTGAATAAGGATGTGGTGGAAATTACCACCCCTGCATCCTTCAAGTCCTTGATGGGGGCACTAATCTCTGCAATCCATCCAGGAATGTGATGTTGCTTTTGATTTACTATTTTGCTAGGTTGAGTCGCTTGGCCTTTCCTTCCATAATAGCCCTCATTCCGCAAATGGAATTCTGCCAGTTGTTGAGTGTGTCAATTCCAATTATGCATTCCGGAACTGGGGAAATAAATACAGAATGGGTTCATGGACACACCAGATGCACTGTAAGATGTACCTAAGCTAAAACTCCATCAATACCCTGACCTCCATAAACCCAAACTCTGACTGGTGAATCACAGTGACATTTTGGGTCTCCTGGAATTAAGAGTGAGTGTCTAGTAAGCCCCCAAATGTCCAATTATTTCCTTTTCACCAATGCATAGTCACCCTAGTAGAAGGCTGTTAATCCCTGTGGCCATTTATTTTATGAATCCCAAAAAGAAAAATATTATGTTTGTAAACTAATCTATTCTTGTGGGTGGGACACTTTTTGATTGCATTAAATTTGGCTGAAGTATCTTTGATTAGCTTACTTGATAAGATCATTGTAAGAGTTTTGTTTGGCCTAAGTCAGTTAGGTGTAACTCAGATTGGGTATTTGCCCCTTTGCTGAGTCTGATATAAATGGAAACACAGAGAAAGACTGATGAGACAGACACAGAAAGAGAGAATTCTGTTATTTTGTACCCTGCCATGTGACAGAAAGGAGAAGACTCAAACAGCTGAGGTCCCCAGGGGAGGTGAGTCATTTGCATTATAGTTTACAACTGAAATTGGGAAGAAAGTGGAAACAGCGGAGAATGATATATCAGGACGCCCTAAGAGTCAGCCCAATGCCAGCTTGCTGTTGAAATTTGGAAGAATGCAGAACAGCTGAGCCACAGAGAGAATGCCCAGAGGGGAAGGAGAGACCAGGCAGAGATTGCCTGCCACCTTGCTTCAACATGTGGCAGCTGACTTTGGTGGGAAAACACCTCTTACGGTGCCCTGAGAGGACTTTTCACAGCCTTGGAACTGTAAGCTTTTGCCCCAAATAAATGCCCTTTTTAAAAGCCCACACATTTTCTGGTACTTTACATCAGTGGCCCTGTGGCAAACTAATATGGTCCCTTTGGTGAAGGCTAGGAGGAAGATGAACAGTAAAAGTTTCTAGCAGTGTGTCATGGTGCTTCTCCAAGGGAACTTGGCATTCCCTACATTCAAGGGGTTCTGGATCTGCAAATTATCACAGGTCTGGGAATTGATTGAGGATCCATGAGTCTTTGTGTGTGTGTGTGTATGTGTGTGTGTGTGATTCAAGTTAGGCTTTTGTTCACTTGACCGAGAACTTTCTGCTTATACTGATCAAGTAAGAATTTAATAGACCTGTCCATCTATTTCACTTCTAGATACCCCCATGATCAACTAGTCAACACCACAGGTCTCTGCGAGGCAGACTGTTCTGATTATATCATTGCCTCTGCTATCCATTACAGTAGCCACACCCACCTTACATTTGGCGAATTAAATTCTTCCACTTGGCTCCTGCCAACCAAGATCCAATCATTCCCATTTTATTTAAGGATCCAAGTACACTGGCAACAGTTTTCACAGTAATATCTGACCTACAGAGAAGAGTGAACACAGCTCTTTAGGGTATGATGAAGCTGCTCTTCCAAATTTATTCTTCACAGTCCTAGTAAAGGGTGTGTCCTCTGGACATTTCTGAGTGAGCTGGTCTTACATGATAAATCTGCTCTTAACATTACAATCTTTTTAGGTTTTTGGATCCTCTCATTTCAGCTTTTGGATTCCCCCTATCTGAAATGCAGTTTTGGCATTTCAACTTCAGGTAAGGCAGACCACTTTGTAGTCCATGCTTCATCCAACCACCAAAGAAACTCAGAGTCCTTTTTAACCCATCAAACCACAACAATGAAGCCAGAATCTTTGCTTAGTAGACCCATATCAATAAATTCAGCCTGATACTATTTTATGCAACTTCCACCACATCCCACATCCTTAATATCCATTCCCACATATATTCCCCAAATTTCTGTCCATACAAATTAGAAAAATTATGCCATTCTTTTGGAAATTGGCACACCTCCTGATGGGTCACACTTTGTACCTCACCTTTTGGGGCCTGTTATAACTTCAGTTGAGTTTTAGGTCTGAAAGAAACAGAGGGGTGGCGAGGTGGGTCATGAGAGGAATTAGCAGTGTCTTGCAAGCCAGCTACCTCAGGGCATTCCATTACAGTTTCATCTGGGGAAACGTGGTTCATATCTTCAGGTGGAAGTTTGAGGGATCTTTCCTGAGGGGAGGCAATTATAGGTTTTTATCATGCACCAGGGTTAATCTCTACAGTTGGAGGCAGGATGGCTGATTCCTCAGGGCTGATTGGAGGCAAGGTGACTGATTCCTAAGATCATACCATTATAAATTTATCTGGCAAAGAAAACCCAGCAGAATATAGGGCTTCCATGTCCCCATCATCATCATTATCAGCCCATATGTCTCCATTACAATGATCAGAATCCCATTCCTTCCACATAAATGCATTCACTTCAACAACATACACCCTAAAATGTTGGAAATTCAATTTATATTGGAATCCAGCCACTCACCCAATGAGACCCTGGCTCTGGTTTTCAGAACCCTCAAGTTTGCTGCTACAAGAAATAAGAGTTCCTTTTAGGATGCACACAGAAACTTTCATGTCCTCCATATGGTACTTGAGCTGAGAATTTGAAGCCTTGAACTCATCCTTTTCTTTAACAGCTGTTTCCAGCATATTTAGGAACAACCAGCCAGCATCATTATATGTATATAACTCCACAAAATTGTTTTAAGGTATCAAACACACTGTCAAATACAGTGCCACTCATAAGCATTTGGGTAGCAATATCCAAAGGTGATATTTTGTGTATCCCTATTGTTAATTCACACCATGGGTTATCAGTACCTTCTTGATCATTGGAAATAGAGACATCAGTGCCTTTTAATCAGACTAGATAACCTTCTCCCAAAACCCCAAAAATCTCATCCTCATAAATCTCAACCTCATAAATCTCATAAATCCTCATAAATCTCAACCTCATAAATCTCATCCTCAACATTTTGTTTCTTAAAAACCACTCTAGGGAAGTGGATTTGGCTCAACTGATAGAGCATCTGCCTACCATATAGGAGGTCCAGGGTTCAAACCCAGGGCCTCCTGGCCTGTGTGGTGGGCTGGCCCATGCAGTGCTGATGCGTGCAAGAAGTGCCATGCCACGCAGGGCTGTTCCTCATGTAGGGGAGCCCCACATGCAAGGAGTGCACCCCTCAAGGAGAGCCACCACATGCAAAAAAAAATGCGGCCTGCCCAGGAGTGGCACCACACACATGGAGAGCTGATACAGGAAGATGATGCAACAAAAAGAGACACAGATCCCCAGTGCTGCTGAAAAGAATGCAAGTAGACACAGAACACACAGCAAATGGACACAGAGAGCAGACAATGGGGGGGGGGATAAATAAATAAATAAAGCTTATTGTAGTCTTAAAAAAAAAAAGACTCTAGTTGCAAAATTGTATGAGTCAGGACTCTCCAGAGAAACATAAATGACAGAATATATATCAATATTGAGATTTATTACAAGAACTGACTTACATGACCATGGAGATTGGAGGACTGGAAGGTCCAAATTCCACAGGGCAGGTCACAAGTTGGGAACTTTGATGAATGATTCAATGAATTCCCCACAAGTAGCTGGCTGACTGAAATAGAGACTGAAATTCTTCTTTCTGACTGCTTTAATCTTTAGCTCTCCTTTTAAGGTCTTCGGCTGATTGGATAAGACTTCTCTCATTGCTAAAGGTAATGTCTTTTGTAGATGCAATTAACTGACTAACATTTTAAAATCTATGAAATAACCTCTCAATGACAAACAGGCCAGTACTGGCTTGACTGAGCACTGGCCACCATAACCTAGCCAAGTTGACACATGAACTTAACCATCCTGACTGTCTAAAGTAAAAATAATAGTAATGTATGGGGTTGGGAGTTGTAGTACTGTTTTAGTCTGCTAGGTTGCTGAAATGCAATATACCAGAAATGGGTTGGCTTTTACAATGGGGATTTACTAATTTACAAACTTACAAGTTCAAGGCTGAAAAAAATGTCCAAATCAAGGCATCATCAGGCAATGCTTTCTCCTCAAAGACCAGCTGCCAGCAATCCTTGGCTCCTCTACCAGATGGCAAGGCACATGGCAGCATCTGCTGATCTCTCACTTTTCTTCCAGATTGTGTTGTTTTCAGCTTCTGGCTTCCATGGCTTTCTCTCTCTTCATCAGGATTTCATTCTCTTTTAAAAGACTCCTGTAAGTGGATTAAGACCATGCCTTACTGAAGTAACCTAATCAAAAGGCCCTTTTTTTTTTTATTGACTTTGTAATAATATTACATTAAAAATATATATGTGAGGTCCCATTCAACCCCACCCCCCCCACCCCCCCTCCCCACCCCCAACAACACTCGTTCCCATCATCATGACACATCCATTGGATTTGGTAAGTACATCTTTGGGCATCTCTGCACCTCATAGACAATGGTTCACATCATGGCCCATACTCTCCTCCATTCTATCCAGTGGGCCCTGTGAGGATTTACAATGTCCGGTGATTACCTCTGAAGCACCATCCAGGGCAGCTCCATGTCCCAAAGACGCCTCCACCTCTCATCTCTTCCTGCCTTTCCCCATACCCATCGTCCACCATGTCCACTTTTCCCAATCCAATGCCACCTCTTCTATGTGGACATTGGATTGGTTGTGTCCATTGCACCTCTATGTCAAGAGGAGGCTCAGATTCCACATGGATACTGGATGCAATCCTCCCATTTTCAGTTGTAATCACTCTAGGCTCCATGGTGTGGTGGTTGTCCTTCTTCAACTCCATCTTAGCTGAGTGTGGTAAGTCCAATAGATCAGATTGTAGGTGCTGGAGTCTGTTGAGGCTCAGGATCTGGCTATCACATTGTCAGTCCAGAGATTCAAATCCCCTAAATATATCTTAAACCCCAAAATTAACTGCACCTCCAGCACATTAGCATGAAAGTCTTATGAAGGGAGATCCCATCTGAGTCCAGATTCATCACACATAAACACCATTTCCAAAGAGGGGCCATCTGCCCTGGTAGTTAACCCCATCGGCCATGACCATAACTCCCATGGGTCTCTTTAGCCCTCAAAGGAACCAATATCTGGGGGTTGTATCTGCTTTATCTGTCTCTCTGACTCTGCTCAGTTGTGCATGAGGGCAATCCTTCTGCCAGCCTCCAGACTCTTTTTTAGAAACTCGTAGCCATATAAACTCATTTCTCCTTTTCATTTCCCCCTTACTTTAGGTCAAACAGCATTTTAAAGTCATGGTATTTTATGTAGACGTGGATATTCTGCTGATCCGCATTGAACCTTCCGTATAAGGTCATTCAAAAGGCCCTTAATTAAGTAATCTAAACAAAGGTTCCCACCAATATGTCCGCACCCACAAGAATGGATTAACTTTAAGAATATGATTTTCTGGGGTCCATCCAGCTTCAAACCGTCACAAGAACATAATGTAAAAGTAAAATATATCACAACAATATCATAGAAGATTAAAAAAGGGAGAGATTGGAAGCATACTTTTGTAAGATTCTTATACAGTATGTGACGCAGTATAAGTTTATTTGAAGGCAAACTTCAATTATTTAAACATATGTATTATAAACATTCTGGCAATTCTGGTAGATTAAGTTATGTACCCCAGGGGGAAAAAAAAAACATGTTCTTAATCTACATTCTTGCAGGTGTGAACTCATTATAAATAGGACCAAAGATGTTATTTTAAGGCATGGAACAACTGAATGAGAGTGGGTCTTAATCTGTATTATAGAGGCCTTATAAAAGAGGAAGTTACAGAAGCAGGAATCCAGAAGGGAGAAATCACTGTCATGTGATTCAAGATTGGGATTGAAGCCGAGGAATCCTAAGGATTGTAGCAAGCCAGTACTGGAAAATTACTTACCCCTAAAGGAAGAAAGTCTTCTAAGCCTTCAAAATCATTATACAATGAATTCCTGTTGTTTAAGTCAATCCATTGTGTGGTATTTGTGTTAGCAGTACAGACAACATAAGATTGCAACTACTATGACAATTTTTAGAAGAGGTATAAATAAACTAAATAGTAAAGAAAAAAATGGAAATTTTTAAAACTAAATTCAAAAGCAGGCAGAAATTTAAAGGAAAAGAGAAAAAAAGACTAGATGGAAAAAATAGAAAATAATTAGGAAAATAGTAGATGTAATGCTGATCATAACAATTATTACATTAAATACAAATTACCTAAATACATTTTTAAAAGACAGAGATTGCCACATAGGATAAAAAGACAAGACTTAAATTTATGCTGTCTGCACAAAAATCACTTAAAACATAAAGATATATATAGGTTAAAAGTAGAGGATGGAAAATTTATACCTTGCAAACAACAATCAAAAAAGCTGGAGTGGTTATGTTACAACTGGACAAAATAGAGTGCTAAAAAAGGAATATTACAAGGGATAAAAAGGGCTCTATGAATGGAAGTGTTCCACAAGATCGTGCAATGATGGATATAGAACATGTTAAATTACACCAAAAATGTATAAAAGTCTATAGACTAAAATGTAAAGGGTAAACCATAATGTAAAACATAAGATAATTAAAAATTTAGAAAATTGTATAGTCTAAAATATAAACCATAATGTAAACACAAATGGAACCATGTTTGAAAGCTACTGTTTCCCCCTGATACTAATGACTATGCTTGTGAGCCTATACGCCTGAAATAAGAACAAGGCCTAGAGCAGCACTGTGCCTGGGAGTTTCCTCCTGACAGCCTTCATGTTACTCAAATGTGGCCAGGCTCAAAGCCAAACTCAGCATGTAGATGCAGTGCATTCCCCCCAGCGTGGGACATGACACCCGGGGATGAGCCTCCCTGGCACTGAGGAATCACTACCAAGTACCAGCTGATGATGCAACTAGAAAATTACCTTGAATTAAAGGTTCAACGCCGACCAGCAGAATATCCCTGTCTACATATAATAACAGGACTTTAAAATGTTGTTTGACTTAATGTAAGGGGGAAATGGAAAGGAGAAATGAGTTTATATGGCTATGAGTCTCTAAAAAAGAGTCTGGAGGTTGTCAGAAGGATTGCCCTTATGCACACCTGAGCAGAGTCTCAGAAACAGATAAAGTAGATACAACCCCAGGTATTGGTTCTTTTGAGGGCTAAAGAGACCCATGGGTACTATGGTCATGGCAGATGGGGTTCACTGCCATGTCAGTTGGCCCTTCTTTGGAGCTGGTGTTTCTGCGTGATGGAGCTGGACTCAGATGGGATCTCTTTTCACAAGACTTTCATGCTACTTTACTGGAATTGTAGTTGGTGCTGGGGTTTAAGATATATCTAGGGGATTTGAATCCCTGGACTGACAATATGATAGCCATGCCCTGAACCTCAGCAGACTTCAACTCCTACACTCTGATTTATTGGACTTACCCCACTCAGCTAACTTGGAGTTGAAGAATGTCAACCACCACACCATGGAGCCTAGAGTGCCTACAACTGAAAGCAGGAGGATTGCATCCAGTATCCATGTGGAATCTAAGCCCCCTCTTGACATAGATGTGCAATGGACACAACCAATCCAATGTCCACAGAGAAAATGTGGCATTGGTGTGGGAAAAGTGGCCATGGTGGCTGCTGGGTGCGGGGAATGGGAGGAAGAGATGAGATGTGGAGGCGTTTTCGGGACTTGAAGTTGTCCTGGGTGGTGCTTCATGGACAATTATGGGACATGGTAGATCCCCCCAGGGCCCACTGGATGGAACGTGGGAGAGTATGGGCTATGATGTGAACCACTGACCATGAGGTGCAGCGATGCCCAGAGATATACTTACCAAATGCAATGGATGTGTCATGATGATGGGAGAGAATGTTGCTGTGGGAGGCCGGGGGCAGTGGGGTTGAATGGGACTTCATATTTTTTGAATGTAATATTTTTTTAAAAATGAATTAAAAAAACAAAATAATAAAAAAGAATACAAAAAAAAAGAAAGCTACTATTTCAATATCTGTACATCAACTGCAGCAAAAATAATATGAACATGTAAAAAGATCATTGCTGGAGAAGGAACAAAGTGTTTGATGTTGGATATGTGGGAGTACTGTGTATTGTATAGGTGAATTACTGTGATCTAATACTTTATGAAGACAAATTTAATAATTAGAGAAAAAAAAGAAAGGATGTAGACACTAAGGAAGAAATGGAAGAAATTGCCTTGCCACTGTACATACAGGGCAACACCTATAGCGGTGAAGAAAGGCAAAATGTCAAAAACAAAGTTTTTTCATTTTTTAAATTTTTTGATACCCCAATTTATTTTTCTTTATTTTTTCTAAATTAGTATATATTCTATATCTAACCTTTAAACCCATCACTATATTCCATTACACTATTAATGGAATCTGGCAATATATTAGGCTCCATTTTTGAAGAAGTTTTGGACCACAGAGAGGTTCAACTATGGCAGAGGAGGAACACTGGTGTAGGGTGTTATTGATAGGGAGCACATGGTTGGGAGGGTGTTCTCCAGAGCATGTATACAGAGCACATAAAAACGTTTGGATATTTTCACAGCAGTTACAGTTAAAAACAACAACTGAGGGAGTGCTGAGTTGTTTGAGGTAATGAGCTCTATCACATTCCCCAGTGGAACAGCAACAATCCCCCAAGTGCAATGGCAAAGACCAATAAAGAAGGATGGTCCAACAATGAGCCCTTGATACTGATGACTATGCTTATAAGCCTGTGTGCCTGAAATATGAACTAGGCCTAGAGCTGCAGAGTGCCCAAGAGTTACCTTCTGAGAGCCTCCATGTTGCTCAAACGTGGCCACTCTCTAAGCCAAACTCAGCATGTAAATGCATTATCTCCCCCCCAGCATAGGGCATGACTCCTGCGGATGAGCCTCCCTGGCACTGAGGGATTACTACAAAGCACCAGCTGATGATGTAACTAGAAAAAGACCTTGAATAAAAAGGTCAACTCAGACCAGCAGAATATCTCAGCCTACATGTACTATCAGGTGTTAAAACTGTTCTTTGACCTTGAATAAAAGGGGTAAATGGAAAGGACAAATCAGTTTATATGCCTATAAGTTTCCAAAAAAGAGTCAGGAGGTCATCAGAGGGGTTGAACTTACACATGCCTCAGTAGGGCCCCAGAGACAGCCCAAGTAAATACAAGCCCAGGTACTGGTTCTCCTGAGGGCTACAGAGACTCACCAGTTCTAGGGTCATGGCAAATGGCTCTGGAATTCAGTGCCATGTCAGCATGCCCTACTTTGGGGTTTGTGTTCCTGAGTGTGATGGAGTTGGACTCAGATGTGACCTTTCTATACATGCCTCTTCTGTTACTTTTACTGGCCCTGCGGTTGGTGCTGGGTTGGTGTATACTTAGGAGACCTGAGTATCTGGACTGTCCATGTGACAGCCAGGCCCTGAGCCTCAGGAGACTTGCAACTACCGTCTTGCTTATTGGACTTACCCTGGCCATATATCAGGGAGGTGAAGAAAGTCAACCACCACACCAGGGAGCCAAGAGTGCCTATAACTGCAGGCAGGAGAACTGCATCCATCATCCATGTGGAATCTAAACCCCCTCTTGATATAGAGGGAGAGTGCACATAACCACTCCAGGGTCCACAGGCTGGAGGAATAGAGTATGGATTAGAGTGGACTTACTGATATTCTACTATGGAACTATTATGATTAGTAATGGAAGAAGTTGTATCATTGATGTGAAGAAAGTGGCCAAGGTAGCTGCTGAGTGTAGGGAGAGGGAGAAGAGACATGATGTGGGGGGCATTTTCAGGACTTGGAGTTGTCCTGGGTGGTACTGCAGGGACAGGTGTTGGACATTGTATGTCCTGCCATGGCCCACTGGGTGGACTGGGGGAGAGTGTAAACTACAACATAAACCATTATCCATGTGATGCAGCAGTGCTCCAAAATGTATTCACCAAATGCAGTGAATGTCCTACAATGATGAAAGAGGTTGTTGATGTGGGAGGAGTGGGGTGAGGGGGGTGGGGGATATATGGGGACCTCATATTTTTTTAATGTAACATTTTAAAAAAATAAAGAGAGAAAAAAAAGAAAGAAAAGGGGGGCTCCACATATGAGAAGGGAGTCAATTCACTAAAAAGAGAGAATAACTCTAGATGTTTATATTCCAAACAACAGAGCTTCAAAACACATAAAGCAACTGAAAGGAGAGAACTGAAAGGTGGAATAGACTAATCTACTATTATGGGGAATGACTTCAATGCTACTTATTTCAACAGTAATCAGTTAAACAAAGGACAGTCAGTAAGGATACAGGAGACCTGAATGACACTTACAACCAACTTAACAAAACTGACACCCAACAACAACAGAATATACTTTCTTTAAAGTGCATATAGAACATTCACCAAGACATATTCCAGGTCATAAATGAAGTCTCAAAATTTTTTAGGCAATCAAAATCATAGGCCATATTTTCCAGCAATGACTGAAGATCAAAACTAGATTTAAACATGAAATCAAAAACAGAAATATATCTGAGAAGTTCCTCCAAATATTTAGAAATTAAATAACCCACTTCTAAATAGCCCATTGGTCAAGGAGGAAATAAAAAGATAAATTGAAAAATATTTTTAATTAAGTGAAAAGAAAGCCACAATGTAGCAATATCTGTGGAATACATAAGGAGAAATTTATAGCATTAAATGATTTTATTAGATAAAGAGGTTTCAAATCAATCACCTAAAGTTTTCATCTTAAAGAACAAGGGAAAGAAGAGCAAATTATTCTAAATCAAGCAGGGGGAAATAAAGAATAAATATAAGAGCAGAAATCAATGGATCTGAAAACAAGAATAAAAGGGGAAATCAGTTAAGCAAAAAGCTACTTCTTTGAAAAAAGGCAATAAAATTGATAAACCTCCAGCCAGAATGATTAAGAAAAAATGAGAAATGATGCAAGTTGCCAATATCAAAATAAAAAAAGGAGACATCACTATAGATCATACAGTTTTTAAAAGGATAAGTGAAAAATAATAGTGTCTCTCTTTCCAGGTGATATGATTAAGCAGAAAGTTATAAAGAGTCTTCAAAAAGTTATTAAACTGATATGTCAGTTTAGCAAAGTCACAGGAAAATATGGACTAGCAATAAACAATTAGAAGTTGAACTTATTTTTAAATTTTTATTAATATTTCTGTATTTTATTTCTTCTTCTTATTATTTTATTTTATTATTATTTCTATTTATCTTTTGGTTTTGTTTTGGGAGAGGTTTTGGATTGAAGAAGGGTCACAACAGTAGCAGGGGAGGATCACTAGTGTAGGATGTCAGTGATGGGGAGATGTGTAAGGAGGGGTACACTGGGGGCATGCCTCTAGGGCATATGAATATGTTCAAGTAGCCATGAGTTGTTTTCTTGGTGGGTGGAGACCCCCAAAATATCTGAAAGTATATTGAATTCCCAACCTGGCAAGTCCTGCTACATTCTTTAATAGAGTGAAAAGAATCCCGAGTACATGGGCAGTGCCTAATGAAGAAGGACAGACCATTATGCCAGGCCCTTGATACTGATGTTTGTACTTATGAATCTTGTTCTTGTGTAACTGAAACTTAGTCCAAGAGTTACCTCCTAAAAGCCTCCTTGTGCTCAAATGTGGCCTCTCTCTAAGCCAAACTCAGCATATAAATGCACTTCCTGCCCATCCTTCCCCTGACATGGGACATGACTCTTGGGGATGAACTTCCCTGGCACTGAGGGATTATTACCAAGCGTCAACTAGAGATACATTTGGAAAAACACCTTGACCAAAAAGGGGAAATATTAAATATAAATGAGCTTTTATGGCTACAAGATTTCAAATGAGTCAGGAGGTCATTCCAGAGGTTACACTTATGCATGTCTCAGGAGGATCTCACTGACTGCTACAGTAAACAGTGCCTCAAGCAGGATTTTCCTGAAGACTCTAGAGATATCTGGACACTATAGGCAAGGCAGACAATCTTAGGTATTTAGCACCCTGTCAGTAGACCTTACCTTGGAATATATGTTCCCCAATGTAACATAGTTAGGCTCATTTATAATTTCCCTACACATGGCTATTCTGCCCCTTTTATTTGAACATACAATTACCACTACACTGGTTAAATATATGTCCCAGAGACTTAAATCTTTAGTCTGTTCATATACCAGTTGAGCCCTGGATCTCAGCAGAGTTGCAGCACCTACTGTTAAGTTCACTGGACTCATCCAGGACAACCAACAAAAGGATGATGATGGACAATACTCATCCCAGGAAACATGGAACATCTACAACTGCAAGCAAGACAATTACATCTATCTGCCCCATGGGATCTAAGCCCCTTCTCAATCAGAAACAGTGGATATCATCATCCCGAAATCCTCAGGATTGAGGAATGAACAAACATAAGTGAGGGAATGCAACTATAAGCTAACGTAGACTCATTATTATTCTAGAAATGGAAGGACTTATAACACTGATATAAAGACAGTGGCCACAAAAGATTCTGAGGGGAAGGAGAGGGAAAATAGGTGTGACATGGGGCACTTTTTGGGACATTGGAATTGTCCTGCATGACCTTGCAATGATGAATACAGGCCATTGCACATTTTGTCAAAACCTATAAAATTGTGCTGTGCAAAATATAAACCATAATGTAAACAATAGACCATGGTTAGTAGCAATGCTTCAATAAGTGTTTGTCAACTGTAACATATGTACTACACTAATGAAAGATGTTAATGGGGGAAAGTGTGTTTGGGGGGGGTGGGATATATGCAAATCTCCCTATATTTTCGATGTAACATTTATGTAATCTAAAGCTTCTTTCAAAACAAAATAAAGGGAAGCAGATGTGGCTCAAGCAATTGGGCTTCTGCCTACCATATGGAGGGTCCTGGGTTTGATTCCCAGGGCCTCCTGGTGAAAAGCAAGATGGCCCATGTGGTGTGGAGAGCTGGTTGGCCTGTGCAGCATGGAGAGCTGGCACAACAAGATGACACAACAAAAAGAGACAGAGGAGAGACGGTGAGAGACACTATAAACCAGGGAGCCAAGGTGGCTTGGGCTATTGAGTGCCTCTCTCCCATATCGGAAGGTCCCAGGATCAGTTCCCAGTGCCTCCTAAAGAGAAGATGAGAAGAAAAGATAAGCAGACATAGAAAAATAAATTAATAGATAAATTTTTTTAAAATAAAATACGATATTTTATTTGCAATATCACCCAAAACTTAAGTATAAATCTAACATAATAGATATAATATCTGCATACTGAAAACTACAAAATACTGATTAAATAAACCAAAGAAAACCTAAATAAATAGAGATACACTATATTTAATGATGGGGAGACTCAACATTCTCAATGTGCCAATTCCTACCAAATTGATCTAAAAATTCAACATGATTCCAATCAAAATCCTAGAAGTATTCTTTGTAGAAAGTAGCTAGAATAAAGATAGTGGTCCAGCCTTCTTTTCTCAATTTGGGACAATGAAGGGTCATTCTGGTTTCAGAATTCTCTGTAGGATGAATTCTGAAGACTCTGTTGAAATATAAGACTGCAAATTATAGTTTAATAGTTTCCGTAAGAGGCTCATGGAACCTTCCTTCAGTCATAGCAGTTATATGCCATGAACACAAATTTTAGGAGGGCCTTATGAATCTAAGAAAATGAGGAATGACTATTTGGAATAATCTAATGCACACATATTAACTTTTCTTCTTTCACCTAAAAAAATCCATAACCAATACATTATCTTTTAATTTTTTAATTTTAGAAAATTAGTTTCTAAAATTGATGGCTGCTTCTGAAAAAACTTCTAAATCAACAGAAATGGAATTGACACTGATGACAAGGTCAATACTCAATCCTTAGACTTGTAAGACTGTGCATAACATAATTTTAAGAGATTATGTTCAAGAGAGAGACAGAGACAGGGAAAGATATGTATTTGAAGAGAATTAAATTCCACAAAGTTCAAAGATTCCAGTACATTAAGAGATAAAAGGAACATTTACCATGGATTTTTAGAAGACAGTTTCTTATATTTTTAAGCTATAGATCATTTATACCATTCGTTTTTAGGAGCATTTTTAAATAATGATTCAACCCATACCAAAAAGGGTCAATCTTTTGCATAATAAAAATTAACTGATAATACAGATTAAGATACAAATTAGTCTTAAGAGAATGAAAAGACAGCTCACAGACCAGACAGGAAGAAAATATTTGCAAAGCATGTGTCTGATAAAGAACTTGTATTCAAATTTTTTTTTAAATCTCTTAACTCAACTTTAAGAAAACAACCAACCAAATTAAAAGGTGGGTGGGTGAGAGATCTGAGCAGACACCTCACCAAAGAAGATATACGGATAGCAAAAAAGCTTATGAAAAGATGTTCAACATCATCTGTTATTAGGGAATTGCAAATTAAAACAACAATGGGATACTGCTACATACCTACTAGAATGGCTAAAACCTAAAACACTGGCAACATCAAGGAGCAAAATCCATTTTGGAAGAGAATTTGGCAGTTTCTTACAAAGCCAACCACAGTCTTACTATATATGGTTTGGAATTATTTATCCCAGAAAAATATGTTCTTAATCTTAATCCATTCCTGTGGGTGTGAACCCATTGTAAATAAAATGTTTGATTAAGTTACTCCAGTTAAGGTATGGCCTAACTTAATTAGAAGAGGCCTTAATCCTATTACTGAAGGTCTTATAGGGAAGACCACTGCCTTAGTTTACCAAAGGCTGCCAATGCAAAATACCAGAAATGGGTTGGCTTTCACAACAAGGATTTGCTAAGGGGAAATCTTACAGTTCCAAGGCCATGAAATGTCCAAACCAAGGCACCATCAGAGATGCTTTCTCACCAAGGTCATCTGCTAGCAGATCCTGTAGTCCTAGCACATGGCAAGGCAAGAATGCCTCAAAACTGTGAGCCAATAAATTTCCATTGTTTAAGCCAACCCATTGCATGGTATTTATTTTAGCAGCCAAGAAACAAACAGCATACAATCTAGTAATTACATTCCTTGGTGTTTACCCAAATGAGTTGAAAAGTTAGGTTCACACAAAAACCTGTAAATGAACATTTATAGTAGCTTTATTCATAATTTCCAAAACTTGGAAGTAACCAAGTTGTCCTTCAATAGGTGAATCGATAAACTGTGGTGCATCCATACAATGCAATATTATTCAGCAATAAAAAGAAATAACTTATCCTGCATGACATTGCAGTGATGGATACAAGTCATTGTATATTTTTTAATATCTTACAAAATTGTGCAGGACAGAGTGTAAACTATAATGTAGACTCTTATCCATAGTTAGTAGCAATGCTCCAATATGTGTTCATCAATTGTAATAAATGCACCACACTAATGAGGGATGTTGTTGATACGGGAAAGTGTGGGAAGGGGAGGGAGTAGGGCATATCAGAAACCCTTATATATATATATATTTTTTTTTATTTAATTGCCCCCTCTCCCCTGGTTGTCTGTTCTCTGTGTCTGTTTGCTGCATCTTGTTTCTTTGTCCGCTTCTGTTGTCGTCAGCGGCACGGGAAGTGTGGGCGGCGCCATTCCTGGGCAGGCTGCACTTTCTTTCGCACTGGGTGGCTCTCCTTATGGGTGCACTCCTTGCACGTGGTGCTCCCCTACATGGGGGACACCCCTGCTTAGCACGGCACTCCTTGCGCGCATCAGCACTGCACATGGGCCAGCTGCACACGGGTCAAGGAGGCCCGGGGTTTGAACCGCAGACCTCCCATGTGGTAGACGGACGCCCTAACCACTGGGCCAAGTCCGTTTCCCACCCTTATATTTTTTATGCAACATTTATGCAATCTAAAGCTCCTTTAAAAATAAAAAAATTAATTAAAAAAAAAGAAATGAGTTATCAAGCCTCAAAAGACATAGAGGAACCTTAAATACATATTGCTAAGTGAAAGAAATCAATCTGAAACATCTACCTCCTCTGTGACCCCAATTGTATGACATTATAGAAAAGACAAAACTGTAGAGACAGTAAAAAGATCAGTGCTACTTAGAGGTCTGGGGGACAGGGGAGGGAAAGGGATGAATAGGTGGAACATAGGGCATTTTTAGGGCAGAGAAACTATTTGGTATATACTGTAGTGATGGGTACAAGGCATTATGCATTTATCAAAATCCAAAGAAGCTTACAACACAAAGAGTGAACCCTAATGCAAATATGGACTTTAGTTAATAATAATGCATCAGTATCGGTTCATCAATTTAACACATGTGCCATACTAATGCAAGATGTTAATTATAGGAGAAACTGTGTGTGAGATGGGAACTCTCTGACCTTTCTGCTCAATTTTTTATGTAAACTTAAAATTGCTCTAAAAATAGTCTATTAATTAATAATAAAAATGAGTCAGCTTTCTTTGTATCAGTTGAAAGTCTCTCAAAGATATTTTGTCAAGAGCAAATAGCGAGGCACAGAATGATGTGCAGGGTATATGCAAAAATAAAATAATGCATTAAGCATACACATAGAGCATATCTCTGTAAGCGTATACGAGAAAGTGATAACAGTAGGTACTTCTTTAAAAGGCCTCATGCACTCTCTCTAAGCCAAACTCAGCATATAAATGCATTGCCTTCCCTTCAGCATGGGACAGGACTCCTGGGGATAAGCCTCCCTGGAGCCAAGGGACTACACCAAGCACCAGCTGCTGATGCAATTGGAAAAAGACCTTGAATAAAAGAAGTAAATGGTAAAGACAAATGAGTTTATATGGTTAGGAGACTTCAAAATGAGTCAGGAAGTCATCAGAAGGGAAGTGCTTATACATCCCTCAGCAAGATCTCACAGACCAGCCCTAGGTAGTGGTGTTCCTGAGGGTTATGGAGATACCCAGGTCCTATGGCATTGGCAGATGGCTCCAGAGTTTGGTGCCTTTCTAGTGGGCCCTACTTTGGAATTTGTGCTTCTGAGTGTGATGAAGTTGGACTCAGATGTGACTTCTCTACATATGCCTTTTCTGCCCCTTTTATTGAACCTGTGGTTGATGCAGGGGTTGCTGTATGCTCAAGAGACTTGATTCTCTGGGCTATCCATGTGACAGCTGGGCCCTGAGCCTCAGGGTGTTGCAGTACCTACTCTCCAGTTTGTTGGACTTACCCAGGTCAGCTGACAGAGAGGTGAGGATGGACAACCACTACACCAAGGAACCAAGAAAGTGTATAGCTGTGGGCATGAAAGTCCCATCCACCAGCTATGGGGGATTGAAGGCCTCTCTTAGTTGAGAGGTGGAGTGGGCATTGCCATCCAAGGGTCCTCAGGATAGAGGAATAAAATATGGACTAGATTGGACTTACTGGTTTTCTACTATAGAATTATTGTGATTCTAGCAATGGAAGAAATTATAGCATTGATATGGTGACAGTGGCCACGAGAGTTGCTGAAGGCAGGGAGAGGAAAAGGAGGTGTGATATGGGGGCATTTTTGGGACTTGGAGTTGTCCTGAATGATATTGCAGGGACAGATGCAGGGAATTATATATCCTGCCATAACCCACCGAATGGACTGGGAGAGAGTGTAAACTACAATTTAAACTATAATCCATGCTGTATAGCAGTGCTCCAGAATGTATTCTTCAAATGCAATGAATGTACCACACTAATGAAAAGTTGTTGTTATGGGAAAAATGGGGTGTACATGGAGTGGGTCATATGGGAACCTCTTATTATTTTTTAATATATGATTTTTTGTGATCTATGTATCTTTTAAAAGTAAATTTTTAAAATATATTTAAAAGACCTCAAACAGAAATGGAAATGAGATGTTTTTCACTGCATACCTTTTTGGATCTTAGAATTTTGTACTATGTGCATGTATTATCTCAAATAAAAATTTTTAAAGAAAAATTTTTAAAAATTGAACAAGTGATTAAGTGGATTATATACAATACTATCCATTTAAAATTACTAACTACCAGTGAAGTAATATAAACAAGCACAAATTTTGAAGTGGTATCACCAGTAATCAGAATCTCCCATTTACTGGGTAATGGGTCTCAGACTTCTCTTTCCTAAATGTGGGTTCTAATGTCTATCTTTAAAAGTTATTCAGCAAATTAAATGATATACATAAAAGAAGCTGATAGAAAGCATGCCACAAATAGCAGCTTTCCCTCACTCACTGTGGCCATGGAATGCTA
This sequence comes from Dasypus novemcinctus, assembly GCF_030445035.2. Taxonomy (NCBI): domain Eukaryota; kingdom Metazoa; phylum Chordata; class Mammalia; order Cingulata; family Dasypodidae; genus Dasypus; species Dasypus novemcinctus. The sequence goes on along the minus strand of NC_080681.1, from coordinate 35,636,077 downwards.
ATAACGTAGAAGAATTACTCAGCAGTTTTGTTCTCATATGTGATAATGTTTCTGAACAACCATCACAGTGAGGTTGTGTTGGGCATATGATGGTCTCCCAAAGATGTTCACATTCTAATCACTGAAACTTGTGAATATGTTACTTTTTATGGATAAAGGTACTTTGCAGATATGATTAAATTAAGGATTTTGAGGCGGAGAGAATATCCTGGATTGTGCAGATAGGCCCAATGTAATCACAAAAGTCCTCATAAGTCAAAGAGGGAGGCAGGGAAGCCATAGTCAGAGAAGGAAACATGAGGGTGGAAGCAACTGATGGCTTTGAAGCTGGAAGGGGGCCACAAGTCTGGGGTGTGAGAAGTTTCTAGAAGCTGGAAAAGGCCAGAAGCAGCTCTCTCCTAAAGCTTCCAGAGGAGGCTGCTGACAGTTTCATTTTAATATCATCATACTCATTTCAGAATTCTGACCTCCAGAATTGTAAGATAACAAATTTGCCTTGTTTTAAATGTGTGGTAATCTATTTTAGCAGCAATAGGAAACTAATATCCAGGGTTTATGTAACCAGAACTGGTATTCACTGATAGGCAAATAGGATTATCACCCATCTGCTAATTCTTAATTTTCACCTACATACCTGAACACATTTAAAAAAAGAATCACCAAACAATTAAGACAAGCCACAGCATAAGAAGCAACAAAATATGAAAAAAAGGAAGTTATCATCCCCAAGGAAATATTTAAGGTATGAAGTGGGAAAAGGATCAGATTAATACAATTAGTATCCTCATAAGTATTTAATAGGAAATCTTTTCATGAGGGAAAAATAACAGGTTGCTACTAAACAACGGTTTCAGGAATTTAAAATATGATTGCTAAAAAACTCAGTACATGAGCCAAACAGCAGAATAGAAAAGTGAATTCATGAGCTAGAATATTGAGCAAAATAATGTTTTCAAGACACAATGAAAAAGAGCAAAGATATTTTTAAAAAGAGATGAAAAAATTAGAAGTCACAAATAATAGAAACACAACTTCACATATCTGCATAATAGGAGTTTAAAAAAGAAAAAGTAGAGAAAACAGAGGGAGGTAAATAATCAAAGGGCAGAAAAAGTAAATTGAAGCAAGATTCTAATCTTCAACTGTAATAGACCCACTGAGTGCAAGTAGAAATTATTAAAAAACCAAAAAGTCATTTCTACACACATCTTGGTAAAATTTTCAGAACTCTAAGGAGACAAAATCTTTAAGATTTTAAAAGTGAAAATACAGGAGCAAGGTTTAAATTGTCATCAGATGTCTTACCTACAATTTTGGATGCATGACGATGACAATGGAGCTATGTCCTTAAAATGCTGAGTGAAGTTACTTTTTAATCCAATACCCATTCAAAACTATCATTCAAGTGTAAAGGCAAAATAAGGACTTTTCAGGTGCAAGGCTCAGAACACTTACTACCATAACCCTTTCTGAAATTACTTGAAAATAACCAGTAAAATTAAAATAAACTCAACAAAGAACATGACATGATATGAGTGATGGAGAAAGTGGTAACTTTTATGTTTAAGCTTAAATAATATTGATAATATGGCTGTGGAACTTAAAGCAATATTAAGAATTAATTCCTAATAAAATAGGTCATAATTGTATTTACATAATAAAATATGAAACTGAAATTCAAATTATTCTAAGTAAAACATGGATGATACTAAGGGTTGGAAAGATCTTAAGAGGAGGAAAGTCATCAGGTGTGGGTGGTAGGTCTTAGATATTGAAAAATTCTCAACATTGATTTTTTTAAATATAAGTTTAAATGCTATTGCTTAAAACATAAGCATGATGACTGGAAGAATAAAAATGCATATATTCCCAAAATTTAGATTTTTTAAAAATGCATAACAAATAAAACCCACAAAATAAGATATGAGAAAAATAAATATGCAATCATAAATAAATGGGATGTGTCCAACTACCCTATGAAAGTGAAGATACTCAGTTTTGTGCTCGGTAGTTTCTGTTGTTTTTAATTCAACTAAACTTTAGCACTAGCTATTTATAAGGAACAGCTAAAACAAAATTACTCAGAAAGGTTGAAAATAAAGTGATAAGAAACATATACTAAATTCCAGTTATACCTGGCAGATGGAATACAAACCTCTCTACTCTCCTGAAAGAGTCAACAAATTCCTGGAATATAGGAAATGGCAGTTAACAGAGCTGAGAAAGATAAATAATAAGTGCTCGTAGAGTGGAATGCCAGTAAGAACAAAGTCACCCTTCAGCAATAAGATCAGGGGAAAAAAATTATTGATGCATTAAGATGCTGTCTGCCCAAAGATTTGAAAGACTTTAAAATAGAAAGTAATACAGAAGGTGTGAACTTAAACAAAACAATCATGCAGATGTGTGGAATTCCCATACAATACCCCTTCATCAACACACCACACTGTGGTGGAACATTTGTTACAGATTATTAGACAATATCATCATACTATTACCACCAACCATGGTCCATAGAGTACATTTGGCACACTTTTTCCATACTCTCATTAGCAACAGAGTACCTCTTTGGCACAGATGCATGAATACTACGGTATTGCTGTTAACCACAGTCCATAGCTCACACCAACTGTATTTTTCCCCTGTTTCTCCACATTCCCACTACCCTGCAATAGTGACATACATCTGTTCTAGCTCACAGAAGGACACTCTTACATCTGTACCAACAACCACAATTCTCATGCACCTCTGGGTTCACTATGTTATTCAGTCTCTAGATTATCCTCTAGCTTTCTTTCAATTGATACTTACATCTATACACTACCCTTTCCAGTCACATTTCCATTTATAAACCAGCTGTTACTCACTATATTGTGTTACTATCAACTCTATACATTTCCACACTTTTACAGTCAAGTTAATTAAAACTTCCACATACATTAAGCACCAGTAGTTCTTTTCAACCCTCCTGTTATCTCCTAATAACCTATTCACAACTTCTGTAATAAAAACATATTTTTAAAAATAATAATAGGGTGAGTTGGGGGAAAATACACAAAATGTAAGATATGGACTATAGTTGATAGTACAGTTTTGATGATATTCTTTTATAATTTGTAACAAATGTCTCACAACAATGCAAGGTGTTGGTGATGGGTTGATGTATAGGACCCCTGTATGATGTCATGCATGTTTGTTTTGTAAGTTCACAAATTTTACTATATACTTATTGTGTATGTTATGTTCATGTATGAATGATATACTTCAATAAAATTTTAAAAGATAGTAATTTCTCAACAATATTGAATTTTTATAAATTGTTACATTTGATAATAAAACATGCCTGATTAATCTTAAAAAAAAAAAAAAAAAAAAAACCTTGAGAAGGCTCAGGACCCATGGGTAACATTTATTGAGAAGGCAGGGAGAGGCATGGGGCTGAAAATGGGGCATTGGTTGCATGTCAATCAGAGGAATACTGAGTATCAATGTGAGAGTTTTTTGATATCCAAGAGTGGCCTTTTTATACTGAAAAAATGTATTTAGTCACTTACTTTAAATTAAAATTTTTCAATTTTTTATTAAAATTTTAATTAAGGCAACAAATTTTAATGTCTTGATTTCCTTAAATCTTCAATGTACGACTATATTACTCTATTTGTAGATATAGTAAATATTATATAAAAATATCTGCTTCCAATGTTTGATCAACTCAGACAGAACACATGAAATTCCCCTTCAATAGTCTCAATTACAAACATGGTTTTAAATTTTTCCTTAGACATTTTAAACTGCATTTGTAAATTTAATGTATTTGATTTTGAAGCATTCAAAATCATGGGGAAAAGGTACAATTTCAATAAACAAAACATTTCCAAGTGCCTCAATAATTCTTAAATCAGTGAATCTAGTAAGTTAAACTTGTAAAAATAATGACTGAGAAATTAGAAAAACAGCATCAGAAAGGGTAGGCAGAGCTCAGCCTTCTCACAAAAACAACAGAAGGGCAAAAAGCTGTCCAAGGGACCTGCTTTAGGGCTCTTACAGACCAGGAGAGTGCTGCATACCCCCAAGAAGGGTGACGGACAGAGAGATGGAGAAGCTTGAAGTGAAAATGATGAAATACTACTTGCAGTGCCAGGAATGGCACCCATCCCCCACTCTCAAGGCCAACAGTCTGGATTAAACCTGTGGCTCACTAGAGCCAACTAAGAGGGCAACAGACATCTTCCTCCCTGGGAAGAGGGGGCTGGGACAGAGGGTGGAGAATTGTTTCTCTTCAGTGAATTTGGCCAGCAGAGCCCACTTTGAATCTAGGCTCTGGCCAGACCAGAAGCACAGGCAAGTGGAGGTTGAAAGAAAAACCTTGGTGGAAAGATTCACCAACCAGCATCATCTGCTGACCAACCAGTAAACTGCAAAGAGAAAACCACTTTTAAATTCTCTCGTCCATTTAATCTGGTCTGCCCTCTATTAGTGAGGCCCTGACCCTATTTTGATAACTAAAACTGGGCAATTGTAAAGACTTAGAATAAGTTGAACTAAGAATTAAAGAAGAGCTGAGGAAAACAAAACCACCAGGCAATAGAAAGAAATTGACCATCAGAGTAAATTCACCAACATATTCAGATGCTTAGACATCAGCAAAAAATTCAAGCCATACTAAGAAACAGGAAGAGATGGCCCAGTCAAAGGGACAAACCAAAAATCCTAATGAGGTAGGGACTGAAGACAACTAATCAAGGATAATCACACAAATCTCCTAAATAAATTCAAGGAGTTGAAGGAAAATATTACTAAGGAGAAAAAGGATATTAAGAAGACACAGGGTGAGCATAAAAAAAATTTGAAAGCCTGGAAATAAATGTAACAGAGCTTATGCAAACAAATGACACAATGGATGAGATTAAATGGTGTATACTCAGGAGACCTAAATCTCTGAACTGTCCATGTGAGGGCCAGGTCCTGGGCCTCAGCAGACTTGCACCTCCTAACTTCTGGTTTCTTGGACTTACCCTGGCCAGCTGACAGGCAGGTGAAAAAGGTCAACTATCACACCAGGGAGCCAAGAGTGCCTACAGCTGCAAGCAGGAGAATTGCAACCATCATCTATGTGAAATCTAAGCTCCCTATTGATGTAGAGAGGGACTGGACATAGCCATCCCAGGGTCCACAGGATGGAGGAATAGAGTATGGATTAGAGTGGACTTACTGGTGTTCTGCTGGGAAACTATTGTGATTAGTAATGGAAGAAATTGTAGTAGTGATGTGGAGAGGGTGACCACGGTAGCTGCTGATGGTATGGAGACAGAAGAGGAGATATGGTGTGGGGGCATCTTCAAGAATTGGAATTGTCCTAGGTGGTGCTGCAGGGATGGATGCTGGATGTTGTGCATCCTGTCGTGGCCCACTGAGTGGACTGGGGAAGAGTGTGAACTACAATGTGGACCACTGTCCATGTGGCACAGCAGTGCTCCAGAATGTATTCACCAGGTGCAGTGGATGTGCCGCAATGATGGAAGAGGTTGTTGGTATGGGAGGGGTGCAGTGGATGGGGTGGGGGGTATATGGGGACCTCATTTTTTTTAATATAACATTTAAAAGAAAATAAAGAATAAAAAAAATACATTATGGGAAGCAGATGTGGCTTAAGTGATAAGGCCTCTGCCTACCATATAGGAGGACCCAGGTTCAATTCCTCGGGCCTCCTGGTGAAAAAGAAGAGAAGGCATGCCTGTGCAGTGAGCTAGTGCCTGCGCAGCAAGCCAAGTGCCCACTCAAGTGCCCATGTGATGAGTCAAGTACCTATGTGGCAAGCCAAGTTCCCACACAGTAAGCTGAGTGTTCATGTGAGTCCCCATGTGGCGAACTGAGTGCCCATGTGACTGCCCACATGGCAAGCCAAGTGCCTGTGTAGTGATCCAGTACCCAGATGGTGAACCATGCAGCAAGCTCAGTGCCTGCACAGACAGCCAGTGCCTGTAAAAGTGAGTCGCACAGCAAGATGATGATGCAACAAAAGAGAAACAAAGGGGAGAATCAAGGTGAAGTGCAGCAGAGACCAGGAACTGAGGTGGCACAATTGACAGGGAACCTCTCTCCACATAAGAGGTCCCCAGGATCAAATCCTGGTGGATCCTAGAGGAGAAAGACGAGACGAGAAGACAAAAAAAGCAACAGATACAGAAGAGCACACAGTGAATGGACACAAACAGCAAAAACAGGCAGGGGAGGAGAAGGGGAAGAAAAACAAATAAATAAAATTTCCTTTAAAAAATACATTAGATGCATGTAACAGCACATCTGAACTGATGAAGGACAGAATTAGTGAAATCAAGGACAGTGTATCTCAGCTGGAAAAGAATAGAGAAAATGGAACAGGGGTCAGGGAATTGAAGGGCAATGTGAAGTGTACAAACTTAAGTGTTAACTAGTGTCCCAGAAAGAGAAGAGAATGGAAAAGGGGCAGAAAGAGTATTTGAGGAAATTAAGACCAAAAACATTCCACCCTTATGAAAGATGTAAATATCAATATCCAAAAAAAATAACATACCCCAAGCAGAAAAAAATCCCAACCGGTTTACTCCAACATACCTATTGTTCAAAATGACAAACACCAGAAATAAAGAGAGGATTCTGGAAGCAGCAAGAGAAAAGCAATGCCTCGCTTACAGGGAATTTCAATAAGACAAACTGTCTATCTCTCTTCAGAACCATAGAGGTGAGAAGAAAGTGATGTGATGTATTTAGGGTACTGAAAGAGAAAAACTGCCAGCCAAGAAATCTTTATCTGGCAAAACTGACCTTCAAAAATGAGGGTGAGTTTAAAGTTTTCTCAGACAAAAATTGAGATAGTATATTATATCAAGAGATCAGATTTAGAAAGGATACTAAAGGGAATACTGTAGCCTGAAAGGAAAAACAAGGATGAGACACTGGAGAAGAGTGTAGAAATGAAGATTACTAGTAAGGGTAATTTAAAGGTTAAAAAGACAGACAATAGCAAGATATGGCAATAGAAATTCAAAGGGTAAAATGGACAAGTAAGTAATGCCTTTACAGTAATAACACTGAATGTTAATGGATGGAACTCCCCAATCAAAAGACATACTGGCAAAATGGATTTTTTAAAAATATCTGAGCCATCTATATGCTGACTACAAGAGACTCACCTCAGATGTAAGGACAAAACCAGGTTGAAAGCAAAAGACTGGAAAAAGATATTCCACACAAAGTAATCACAAAAATATGGGGTAGCAATACTAATACTGTATAAAAGATACTTTAAATGCAAAACTGTTATAAGAGATTAAAATGGTCATTATATTAATAAAAGGGGTAATTCACCAAAAAGAAATAATTATAATAAGCACTTATGCACCTAACCTGGGTGTCCCAAGATACATGAGGCATACACTGGCAAACTTGAAGGGAGAGTCTTCAATACACCATTCTCAGCATTAGGATAGAACAGCTGGTCAGAGGATAAATAAAGAAACAGAGAGCTTGAATAATATGATACATGAACTAGACCTTTGAGACATTAATAGAACATTACACCCCAAAAGAGCAGGATATACATTTTCTTCAAGTGCTCATGGATCCTTCTCCAGGATAAACCATATGTTGGGTCAGAAAACAGGTCTTAATAATGTAAAATGATTGAAATTATGAAAAACACTTTCTCTGATCATAATGCAATAAGCTAGAAATTAACAGACAGAAAAAGGAAAATCCACAAATACATGGAGATTAAACTACACACCCTTGAATAATCAGAAGATCAAAGAAGAAATTGCAAAACAAATAAGTAAATATCTTGAGACATGAAAATGAGAATACAGCATATCAAAACCTATGGATATAGCAAAAGTGCTGAGATGGAAATTTAGAGCCCTCAATGCTCACATTAAAAAGAGGACAAAGCTGAAACTGAAGACCTAACTGCACATCTGAAGGAACTAGAAAAAGAATAACAAACTAATCCCAAACCAAGACAAGGGAAAGAAATAATAAAGATCAGAGCAGGAATAAATGAAATTGAGAATAACAACAACAACAAAAACAATAGAGAGACTCAACAAAACTAAAAGTTGGCTCTCTGAGAAGATCAACAAAATTGAAAAACCCTTAGCTAGACTGACAAAGAGAAGATGAAAATAAATAAAATCAGAAATGGTGGGAGGGGGGACATTACCACAGACATTGCAGAAATAAGAAAGATCATAAGAGAATACTATGAACAACTGTACACCAACAAACTAGACAATGTAGACAAAATGGACAAATGCCTGGAAGCACAAGAACTACCTAGAAGAAATAGAAGACCTCAACAGACCAATCACAATTAACAGATTAAACCAGTCATCAAAAACCTCCCAAAGATGAAAAACCTGGGACCAGACGGCTTCACAGGTGAATTCTTCCCATCATTCAAAGATGATCTAATACCAGTCTTGCTTAAGTTCTTCCAAAAAAATTGAACAGGAAGGAACACTACCAAACTCATTCTATGAAGCAAACATCACCTTAATACCAAAATCAGGTAAAGATACTATGAAGAAAGAAAATTACAGACCAATTTCCCTAATGAATATAGATGCAAAAATCCTCAACAAAATACTTACAAATCAAAAACACATTAAAACAAGTGGCTTTTATCCCAGTACACATGGGTGATTCATCACAAGAATAGTGTAATAAACCACATTAACAAATTGAAGAAGAAAAATCACATGTACCTCACGATTTACACAGAAAAGACATTTGACAAAATATGCATCCTTTCTTGAAAGGAAACACCCCAAAAGATAGAAATAGAAGGAAGCTTTCTCAACATGGTAACGTGCATATATGCAGACCCACAGTTAGCATTGTACTCAATGGTGAAAGACTAAAAGTTTTCCCACAGATCAGGAACAAGGCAAGGATGCTCACTTCACCATTGTTATTCAGTACTGTACTACAAGTTCTAGCTAGAGCAATTAAGCAAGATAAAGAAATAAAAGTCACCTAAATAAGAAAGGAAGAGGGAAGCGGACTTGGCCCAATGGATAGGGCATCTGCCTACCACATGGGAGGTCCACAGTTCAAACCCCAAGCCTCCTTGACCCATGTGGAACTGGCCCATGAGCAGTGCTGATGCGGGCAAGGAGTGCCCTGCCACACAGGGGTGTCCCCCATGTGGGGGAGCCCCACACGCAAGGAGTGCACCCCATAAGGAGAGCCACCCAGCGTGAAAGAAAGTGCAGCCTGCACAAGAATGGCGCCACACACATGGAGAGCTGACACAACAAGATGACGCAGCAAAAAGAAACACAGATTCCCAGTGCCACTGATGAGGATAGAAGCGGTCACAGAAGACCACACAGCAAATGGACACAGAGAGCAGACAGCTGGGGGGGGAGGGGGAGGAAGGGGAGAGAAATAAATAAATCTTTAAAAAAAAATAAGAAAGGAAGAAGTAAAACCAGTGCTATTCACTGATGATGTGATCCTATATCTAGAAAATCCCGAAAAATCCACAACAAAGCTACTAGAACTAAAAGACAAGTTAAGCAAAGTGACAGGATGCAAGATTAATACACAAAAATCAGTAGTGTTTCTGTACACTGGAAGTCTGAGGAGAAAATTAGGAAAAAAGATCCATTTATAATAGCAACTAAAAGAATCAAATATTTAGGAACAAACTTAACTAAGGACGTAAAGTACCTGTATTCAGAAAATTACAAAACATTGCTAAAAGAAACCAGAGAAGGCCCAAATAAATGGAAGGACATTCTGTGTTCATGGATTGAGAGACTACATATAGTTAAGATGTCAATTCTACCCAAAATGATTTACAGATTCAATACAATTCCAATAAAAGTCCCAACAGCATTTTTTGCAGAAATGGAAAAGTCATTTCTCAAATTTATTTGGAAAGGTAAGGGCCCTGAATAACAAAAAAAAAAAGTCTTTAAAAAGAAGACAGAAATTGGAAGACTGTCACTTTCTGACTTTAAAGCATATATTTAGCTACAGTGGCAAAAAAACAAAACAAAAACCCAGCATGATACTGGCATAAAGATAGATAGGCTGGCCAGTGGAACCAAACTGAGAACTCATAAATAGATCTTCACATCTATGGTCAAGTGATTTTTGACAAGATATTCAAGTCCACCCAGCTGGGCCAGAACACTCTATTAAACAAATGGTACTGGGAGAACTGGATATAAATATCCACAAGAAAGAAAAAGGACCCCTATCTCACACCTTATATAAAAATTAGCTCCAAATGAATGAAGGACCGAAATGTAAAAGCCACAACCATAAAATTCCTAAAGGAAAATGTAGGAAAACCTCTTCAAGATCTTGTAGTAGGCAGTAGTCTCTTAAACATTATACCCAAATCACTAGCAATGAAAAAAATTGGATAAATAGGACCCCCTTAAATTTTGACTCTCTTGTTATTCAAAAGACGTTGACAAGAAAATAAAAAGGCAGCCCACTCAATGGGCGAAAATATTTGGAAATCACATATCCAATAAGGGTTTGATGTCCATATTATATAAAGAGATCATACAACTGAATGATAAAAAGACAAGCAACCCAATTAAAAACGGGCAAAAGTCTTGAATAGATATTTCTCCAAAGAGGAAATACAAATGGTAAAAAGGCACATGAAAAAACATCAATAGCTATTCTGGAAATGCAGATCAAAACTACAAGGTACCATCTCACACCTTATAGAATGGCCGTCATCACACACATACCAAAAAAACCCAAAAAACAGAAAACTACAAGTGCTAGAGAGGATATGGAGAAATAGAAATACTCCTTCACTGCTGGTGCAGCCTCTGTGGAAGCCAGTTTGGCAATACCTCAAGAAGAAATGCCATATGATCCAGCAATCCCATTACTAGGAATGTATTCAGAAGAACTGAAAGCAAGGATGCAAATGACATTTGCACACCAATGTTCTTGTAGCAGCACTTTCACAATTGCTAAAATATGGAAACATTCCAACTGTCCATCAACTAATGAAATGCTAAAAAAATGTGGCATATACATACAATGAAATACTATTCAGCTTTAAGAAGAAATGAAATTGGGATGCATATGGCAACATGGATGAACCTTGAGGATATTATGTCGAATGTCATAAGTCAGATACAAAAGGACAACTATTGTATGGTCTTATATAAACTAAATACAAGAGTAAACTCACAGAGGTAAACTCTAGAGTAGAGGTTACTAGGAAATAGAATGTGGGTTGAGAATGAGAGCTGATGCTCAATGTATGTAGAATTTTTAACAAGGTTTATTGTAAAAGTGTGGAAATGAATAGAGGTGACAGTAACACATTATAGTGAGTACAAATAACACTGATGATTTATAAATGAGATTGTGGTTAAAAGGGGTAGTCTGTGGATGTAAATACAATTGAAAGGAAACTAGAGAATAATACAGGGTATGTATAACAGTGATTTTGGTGGTGAATGAAGATTGTATTAATAGTATAAATATAAGGATATTCTTTTACAAAATGTTAATAATATGGTGATAACATGGGAAAATTACAACTAATGTAATAATAACTTATGGATGATAGTTAATAATATTGTGATTTTCTACAGCAATTGTAAAGAAGATATTAATTCTAAGAGATGCTTATAGGGGGAGAAAGGGGTATGGGATTTTTCCTTTTGGAGTAATGAAAATGTTCTAAAATTGGGGTCATGACAGCACAACTTTGTGATGAAAATGAGAGCCACTGAGTATACACTTTGAAAGGACTGTATCAAACACAGGGCTGTATAAAACAAGAAATCCAGTGGTGGAAGGTGGACTGGCATTAACAGGACAAATATGAGAACATTCTCTTGTGAAATGTAGCAAGTGTATAATACTATACAGGGTGTTTTAAAAAAAAACAAAACAGATATTTGAGAAAAGTTAGAGACCAAAATATTATACCAGGATGGGGGGGGGGGAGGGGAAAAATGAAGCATGAATGTTGTAGAAGCAGAGAAAAATTTTAGAAAAATAAACATTTACTCTGAGAAATATGAGCTGTATCATGAAAATAAGAACAGAATAATTATTTTATAAGGAACATTCAAAGATCATGAAGGAGCTCATTAGATTAAAAATTTGATAGAAATTTTAAAAAATCAGTAAAGGGATTAGAAGATAAAGTTTATGAAATCTTCCTGAAAGTAGAACAAAACAACAAAGTGATGGATGACAGTTGAGTGAATATCTAACTAACAAGAGTTCCAGAAAAAAAAGTAAAGCATAGAGAAGATTGTGTTGAATAAATTATCAAAGAAATAATACCATGAAATTCTCAGAATTTAACTATGTGAAACTTTATATTTAAAAGGCTCATAAAGTTCCAAGCATAACAAATGAGAAAAGACAAACATAAATATACATCATTATGAAATTTTCACAATATTGGAAAAAAAAGTTGTTTATAAAAGCTTGCACAAAAAAAAACTAAGAAAAACAAAAATAAATAAAAGGCTTGCACAGAATGGGAATAAAGGTCAAAAACTAAGGTTAGGAAATCAAATGGCATCAGGCTTCTCAACAATGATACTAAAATCTAGGAAGCAATGAATTGATGCTTTCAAAATTCTGAAAGATAGTTATTTCTAATTTAGAATTCTATATACAACAAAAATGACTGAGAGGCCAAATCTCTCAGGGAAAATTTTCTAAAAATGTTATCTCCTCTGTATCCTTTTATCAGGAAGCTATTAGAGAATGAACTCCATCAAAGTACAAGAACAAGAAAATAGAAAATACAGGACTTAGGGTATAAGGAATGCTAAACAAGAGTTCAGCGCTAGAGAATACCACCCATGTGGGAATGATTATAAATAAAATGATTATAAAGGGTACTGGGATGATTATTAACTATTTAGGAAGAATAAAACTTTGACTCTTGCATTATCCTATTCAGTAAAATAATTTTCACTTAGATTAGAAATTTAAAATGTAAAATAAAACCATGGAAGTTTTAAACTTATTTAATCTAGGGGTGAGGGGGCCATTTCTGGTATAAAACCAAAGGCAGCAATATAAAGAAAAAAGATTGATAGGTGTGACTACATTAAAATGTAAACCTACTCAACATCAAAAATAAGATGTCAAATTAAAAATCAAGCTACAGGAAGCAGATGTGGCTCAAGGAGTTGAGCTCGCTTCCCACATGGCAGGTCCCAGGTTTGGTTCCCAGTGCCTCCTGAAAAAAGTGAAAACAAACAACAAGCAAAACAAACAAAAAAAGCCAACTTGGGGAAGCTGATGTGACTCGTGGTTGAGCACCAGGTTCACACATAGGAAACCCCGGCCTCCATACCACAAAAACAAGAAGCCAAACTAAAGACTGGAAATATATATACAACAGGGAAAAAAAAAACTTAATAATTTTAATATTCTAAAAGTTTGCATAAATTAGGACAAAAATCACAAAAATGTCCAAAAACTGGCTGAAAGACCTAAAAAATAATTCACCAAAGAATACCAGAGGTGAATAAACATTTGGGAGAAAAAAAAACTTAACTAACAATTAGAGACATGCAAAATTAAAACAGAAATGAAATGCCATTTTTTTTCCTGGGAATATGGCACACAAACATTACTATGAGAAATGAAATTTGGTACAAACTTTCTGAGTAACATTTTGACAGTACATATCAAAAGTCTTTTATAAAAGTATGCTTTGTAATCCATGTATTACACTCTGGAAATAATTAAAAATGCAAGAAAAGAATTGACTCTAAGGATATTCACCACAATACTCTTTGGGAAAAATTGACTACAATCTAAATGTGCAACAGTAGTAAGTCATTGAAACAAATGATGATACAAATAGATTACAATGCAGCTACATGCAATGAAAATTGAAATATATTAGTTTGCATTAAAAAGATATATTAATAATGGAAACAAAAAGGTTATGAAAGGATATATGTTATCATTCATAAATTATACCATCTTTGTGTTCATATGTATACCAAGTGTCCAGCACATAATAAGCTCTCAACAAATATATCAAGTGTGTGAACTGTATACATTAGACATATAACCACACAGAAATATTAAGTATAAATATTAATTGTATAATTAAAAACAACTATAAAGTTTAATCTTAGCAATATATAACATAAAATTTAATAATACAGGAAAATATTTATGCCATACTGCTAAAAGCTTTTATACTTATACTTTTGTACTATAACAGTATAGAAGCAGAATAGTAATTATAAATATGGTGAATATGAACAGAAAAAACAGACTGGAATAAAATATTAATTTGGGTAATGGGATGATCATTGATTTTATTTTTCTTCCTTCTACATTTTCCAAATTTGGTGGCAATGAACATTTTGTAATGGAAAATAAAGTCTTTCAATGAGTTACACATTCTGAAATATTATGTATTTATTTAAAATTTTATAATAGTCGATGTGAAAAATGTTCATAGTATTTCATGAAATAAAGCAGTACATTGGAAATACTTCATTCAATATGTTTCAAATTGTTTCCCACACATGCACATAAAAAGGAAATAAAACAATAAGATTATATTAAAATCTTATGGATTTTATTTCTGAGTAGCAAAATTGTTTTCATGTCCTTCTTTTTAGTTTTCTGTATTTTCTAAATTCCCTGCAAAAAAAAGCAAAACAAAAACCTCTCTTTTGTAATCAGGAGAAAGGACAGTGTAAGGGGGAAGAAGAGATTTTTTGCTTTTGAGAACTGGAAAATATATGGATGGGTTGAAGTTCAAGCCATCAATCCTTGACAGATTCTCTCAGCTTTGTGGGAATTCATTCTCAATGATAAAATTATTTTTCTCTCAAGTACAGATTTCCTACAACTGTTCATGCTTATGCCTCTGAACATTATTAAAATATTAATGTATTCTTCTCATGTTGTCCTCTCATGTTGCCCACACTATCTGAAAAATAAATCTGTGCTTTTCCAACCTCTAAAAGAGTGAGGAAACCTGCCCAAGGTGACACAACTGCTTATCGGTGGGAGTAGGACTGGAACATAATAGTCCTGACTCCCAGTCCACTATTATCTTCTTGGGAAACAAGTTTTTAAAATCCAATAAACAATTGAAAACATGTTTGTTCTTTACCTACTCTCCTCCAACTGAGCGACAAGGAAAAATTTGACCTCTTCTATTATAGACCCAATTCCAACAAATCTCCAAGGACTCCTGCCTTAGTGGAAAGAGAACATAATCATTACGTAAGCATCAGTGTTTTCCACAATACTGGATCCCTAATGAATGTTTAATGACTACTTGCCACTTAATTGTTATAGTGTTTCGTTGATAGGGAGAAAGCCTACAAGATGAACTATAGAACCAAGCAAGTTTCACTTAGGCTATAGCCACAGTCTCTTTACCCATGAATAAAGCCCTCTGGAATTCTGAAAAGCTTCTGCCAGTGCCAGGAGGCTGACACACCTATTAGAAAAACCAACCATTCATATATGTACAAGAGATATACACACTTCATACACACAGTGTTCGGCATAGCCCCCAATCATAAAAATTTAAAAATTTAAAAAACGTATTTCAACAATCTGTCAGAACCATAAATAGTACCTCTTCTAATAACCCATAATAAGTTCTAAGACATACCAGACCAGTCTTTCAAATGGTAAATTTCCATGAACTATTAATGAAATAGCATTGCTTTCCTTTTTAAAATTCCTGGTCTAGCACTTGAAAACTAATCAAACTCAGAACTATTTAAACATAAAATTCAGCTTCTTTTTCACAATAAACACACAGTCCAAAAAACATCATTAACTCTAAGTTAGTAATGAAATGTTTGCTGCTATTTCTTCCAATCATGATAAGAAATGCTACTCACTAGAGGATGATTAAAAAGTCCAGATTCACACAAACTTCAAGAATGAACGCCTTCCTCAGTTGCTTTAAGTATGAGTCATATAAAGAAAAGGAAGACTGTGACTTAATATTCTTTTTACTTTGCCAAAAGCCTCTCCCAACCCCCGTCACCATCACCCACACACACACAAAAGCAATAAAATCTAATTATCTTCTTTGAAAGTTGACATCACAGTATGAGTATTTAGGCCATTTTAATCTCCATCCTAAATAAAGAAGAATAGAGGCATTGGGGTCTCTCTTGCTGTGATTTCTACTGCCATATTTGTAATCATGTTACTCAAAGAAAATGAGCAATCTCCTAAAGTAAAGAATGCCATTGTAAGCTTTTATCCATTATGAATTTCCTCTTAACTCACAAAACAGAATTTCACAGTTTGGAATTTAAGAGTACTGAGATAACACATACTTTTATGTTTAAAGAAAACAGATTAACTTTTCAGGAAATCATCTTCATTTGCTATAAAGACAAGATAGTTCATGAAGGAAAAATATACTAATTGATTGCTTTCTAAATAAAGCATGATCATTGAATTATACTAAATTGTCTTGAGTGTCAAATTAATCTCTTCATTATATGGAACCAGGCTGGCTGTTTTGTATTTCAATCCATCATTAAGAGTAGCTTTTGATTAATCAAGTTAATGGTGACAGTTTTTAGCTAGTGACAAATGATACATTTATTTAAGCTCAATTTCAGATGGTCTAAGCTATTGTGAGTAAAAGAAAAAGAACCATCAATTTGGAAGATTAGATTAGTATGTCTAGTTTGCACTGTACCTTACTGTGGCAAATGAGATCAGAAGTAAGGATTATATAATGAGTAAATCTCCTAAGCAACCTCCAGCACACACAAAAAAAATAATAATAATCCTCATCAAAGCTAGGGCAGGCAAAAAAAATAGATAAGTGGGACATCAGAACTGGAGACTTTTGTGCATCAAAGAACTTCATCATGAAAGTAAACACACAACCTACAGAATGGAAGAAAATACTTGGAAACCACCTATCTGATAAGGGTTTAACATCCAGAATATATAAAGAAATCCTACAACTCAACAACAAAAAACAACTCAATTAAATAGAAAGCAAGCAAAAGTCTTGAAAAGAGATCCTCCAAAGAGGATATACAAATGACCAATAAGGACATGAAAAGATCCTCAATATCATTACCTTTTAGGGAAATGAAAATCAAAATCTCTACATCCAGTGAGTGGTCCTGCAACACCATCTTGAGAAAGTGCATATACTTAATTTTGTTCAGTACGTATTTTGAATTCCATTTCCAAATTTGAAAAGCAATAAAACAGCAAATTTTCAGAACCTGACAGAAACCACCTTAACCAAGGCATCAAAGTTAACAATACCAGTAATGGACAAATCAAAATCATGTGCCTGATGAAAACAAAGAAAATGTCAGAGAACATGAAATTCATAGAGACTGAAAGTAGAGTGCATGTTACCAAGGATATGAGGCAGGGGCAATGGGAAGTTAATGCATAATGGGTTTTGGGTTTCTGCTTGGAGTGAAGGGAAAGTCATAGAGACGGATGGTGGTGAAGGAACCACAATCTTGTGAATGCAATTAATTCCACCAAATGATATGCTTTAGAGGGGTTGGAATGGGAAGATTTATGTTGCATATGTGTTTGCAAAATTTAGAAAAAGTGAAAGAAAGAAAAACTAAAGAGATCATGAAAACCGAATGCATTACACAGTACTGGAAGAAATCTAAGAACGGAGGAGGCAAAAAAGACATTATTGGGTTTTTTTATGTAAAACTTTATATTAACATAAAATTTCTTGAACTTGATAACTGCATTTGAGATGATTACATGAGTGAATATACTTGTTCAAAGAAATTTACGTGTGGTCAAGGAGTATAATGTGTGCAGAGAAATACATAGAAGATAGATATATAGATTAGAGATAGAGATACATAGAGAGATAGATAGTTTATAAATAGAAGGACACAGCAAATGCAGTAAAGGATTTAATTGGGGTATCTGGGGAGGTTGCGGTATGTTGGAATTCTCCTCCAGATTTATAGTTCTTTGCATATGTCTTGTAACTTTGAGATTATTTCAAAATAAAAAATTTTTAAAAAAAAAACATGTGCCTGAGACATGCACTGAGGAAGACACAACATCACTTCTACAATATTTTTGCCAACAAATGCAAAATCTGAACTTAATCATGAGGATATATCAAATAAACCCAAACTGAATTATTCTAAAAGATAATTGGCCAGTACTCTACTAAATGTCATGATCATGAAAGAAAAAAAAAACTGAGACATTTCCTATATTGGAGGAGACTAAAGATCCACAACAACTAAATGCAACATTTGATACCCTAGACTTGATCCTGTACTGGAAAAAGCACATACTGGTATAACTGAAAAAGTTTAAATAAGATCTGTAGACTAGATAACAGTATTGTAGCAATGGTAATTTCCTAATTTTGATAACCATACTGTGGTTACACAAGATGTTAATATTTGAGGAATCTGAGTGAAAGGTTTATTTGCATTCTTTGAACTATGTTTAAAATAAAAAAGAAATGAAGTGTTAAAAAAAAAAAAAACAGAAAGAGATACCCTTTCCTACCCACAAAAATGCTACCATAAAAAACAGAAAATAACACGTGTCAGAGAGGTTGTGGAGAAATAGGAACACTCATTCATTATTGGTGTAAATGTAAAATGGTGCAGCCATTGTGGAAAATAGTTTGGCAGTTCCTCAGAAAGTTAAGTATACAGTTACCATATGACCTAGCAATCTCTCTTTAGATATACACACAAAAGAATTGAAAACAGGGACTTGAACAGACATTTGCATATATAGTGGCATTATTCATGATTGCCAAAAGATAGAAACAACCTAAGAGTCCATCAACAGATGAATGGATAAACAAAAATATGGTAAATGCGTATGATGGAATATTATTCAGTCATAAAAAGGAATGAAGTCCTGACACCTACAACAACATGGATAAACCCTGAAGACATCACACTGAATGAAATAAGCCAGAAACAAAAGGACAAATATTGCATGATCTCACTGATATGAAATAAATAGAACATGCAAATTCATAGTCTGAAACTAGATTACAGGTTATCAGAGGCCAGGGCTGGGATAGGGAATGGGAGGTTAATGCTTAATTGGTACAGAGATTGGGGTGGTGGAATTTTAGTAATGGATGGTAGTAATGATAGCACAACAATGTGAATGTAATTAATACCACTGAATTGTATATTTGAATGTGGTTAAAAGGGGTAATTTTTGATTGTATATATGTGTTAATAGAATGAAAATTTTAAAAAACCATAAGACCATACAAAACAAAGAATGAACCATAATGTAAACTATGGACTATAGTTAATAGTATAATTATAGTAATATTTTTTCACAATATTTTTTCAACAATTTTAACAAAGACAGCAAATTAATGCAAAGAGTTAACAAAAGGAAAAGTGTGTGTGAGGGAGGGATATATGGGAGCACCAATCCGAAAAATTTTTTTTAAATAGTCGTGCAAACATTTCCACATTATGTTATGCTATGAAACATATACTAAGCTGCATATTTGGGCTAATTCAAATTTGGTGGATTTCCAAAACAATGTGACCAAACACAAAATTTCAACTTAGCTACCCATAAAGTAGGATTGATAAAATTAGAAATATTTTAGAAGGTCTCTCCTGAAAGTAACTGTTAATGCAGAACAAGAGGACAGCTTATTTTTCCTCTTCATTTAAGGGACAAAGACATGAACTAATGTTAAACTACAAACCTTTTAATCTGAGTATCAGTAACTAATTTGCCTAACCTAATCTTTCCATTTATAGCAAATCCTCTAAAACATGGTTTGGCCCACAGGTCAAACCCACCTGCCACCTGTTTTTGTAAGTAAAGTTTTATTGGAAGACAGCCATGATAGCTCCTTTACGTATGGTGTACAGTTGCTTTCATGATACAATGGTAGAGTTGAGTCATTGCGACAGAGATCTTATTAATTCAGGCCTGCAAAACCTGAATTATTTACTATCTGGCCCTTAACAGAAAAAAGTTTGATGATGCCTACTCTAAGATACTGGTTTTCAAACTTTTTAGCAGTATAATCCTTTCAAACAAAATCTTATAAGAAAGACCAGGAAATAAAACATCAGAAGGCATTATCTTATAATTGTACATTAATTTTATGAATTCAAATGTATAACATTTGCTTAATACAGAGTTAATCAATGCTAACAACAATCAGTTTTGTTGAACACAAAATTAGAAATTAGGAGTAGCAAATGACAGTTGCAGTCATAGAGGTATCCCTTAGTTTTTTTCTGTATTTTGTTGTGTTTTTTTTTTTTTTTTTTTTTTTGCAGAGATTTGATTCACACATGTAAGTGGCTGCAAATAGTAACAGTGTTTTTAAAGCTTCCCTTGCAAACTCAGGATACTCTTCAATTTAAAAATGACAGAAGTTTTATTCCAAGAAACTGCACAAGTTAACCTGGCAGCCCAAGTTAACACATGGCTGATCTCCAAGATTTTAAAATTCAGTACCTATCACATTTGCTATGTGTGCTCTATATTACCACTTCAGAAACAGATTTTTTAAAATTTAAAGGAATTTTTAGCTTGCTGTGGAGTTAATTGTATTTAAGAAGTACACAAAACTGTCTGCCAGGTACTCCTCCCCCACTTCTTCTGGAAAATGTTTTTCCCAAATTTCAAGCATATGGTCTTAGTAAGAGCATCCACGTCCCCTGGTGATAGGACGTTCGTGGCCACAGTGATTAACCTTAGCCAATCCTATCATAATCCTTTCCCAGGAGTCTCTTACTAGACATCAGAGGGAAGACATTTCACTTCTTTGATGTTGAAGTAGAGAGATATGAGTCCTGAATGTTGCCAGAGACAGTGCTTTTCAGTCTTGTAGAAAAAGCAGATAGAAGAGAGTGATAATGATACACTGAGAAAAGCAGAGGTGATGTGGAAAAAAGGGTCTTATGGCATTGAAGTTTATGCTTCTGGTTGACCTTAAGGTCTAGCTGTATCCCTATCTGTAGATTGATTACAAAAGCTAAGAAAGTCCCACCCTTTTTGTCTGAGGTAATTTGAGTTGGGTTTGTGTTGAGTATCCTAACAGATGCACACACCCCAGCATACTTGTTTTAATTGCAAACATATAAAAGTCTGGAAGGATATATATGGTAATGGACATTTGTCATTCTTTCTGGATCTCCACTATATAAATGCTTTTACTAAATTTGTGCAATCTAACAAAATCATTTCATCCTGCCTACGTATTCCTGAACTTGATTCTCCCTTATGGAGATTCTGAAATCTACCAAACATCTTTTTTATTATATTTCTTTTCTGTTTAAATCTGCCAGTGTTTTCTGTTATTTGCAATTAAGAACCTTCACTTAGGGAAGGGGACATGGCCCAATGGATAGGGCATCCACCTACTACATGGGAGGTCCGCGGTTCAAACCCCAGGCCTCCGTGATTCGTGTGGAGCTGGCCCATGCGCAGCACTGATGAGCGCAAGGAGTGCCCTGCCACGCAGGGGTGTCCCCCGCATAGGGGAGCTCCATGCACGTGCAAGGAGTGCACCCCGTAAGGAGAGCCACTCAGCAGGAAAGAAAGTGCAGCCTGCACAAGAATGGCGCCACACACATGGAGAGCTGACACAAGAAGATGCAACAAAAAGAAACGCAGATTCCTGGCGCCACTGATAAGGATAGAATTGGTCACAGAAGAACACACAGCGAATGGACACAGAGAGCAGACAATTGGGGGGCGAGGGGTAAGGGGAGAGAAATAAATAAAAAGTAAATCTTTTAAAAAACTTGTTAATATTAGTTACTTCTGGGGAGTAGACTTGGGGAAGGGTGATTTTTTTACTCTTTATGTTTCTATATTGTTTTAATTTTATTCCTCAAAAACAGTTTATCCTCTTCCCTCCAGAAAATGGGCTTTGTACTCCATGTTAAGAGTTTGTTCCTTATCCTTCATGAAATGGAAAGATGCTGAAGAGTCATAGACAAGAAAGGCGCAGTATGGAGAGGAACTTTGAAAAGAAGAAGACAAGCAAGGCAACCTTTGAAAATTATTTGCAGATAATTCAAACAGTTCATTATCAGGGTCTCATCAAGAGACGTGCTAAGACAGAAAGGAAGAGATAGACTTCAGACCATCTTGAATGGGACATTTGCAGAGCTTGATGCCTAACCACACGTGGGAGAGGAAACAATGAAACCTGCCAAGGGTAACTTTCAAGTTTCTTGTTTGAATGACTGTGTAATAGTGTTGCCATCATATGAGACAGAATGAAGAAATGGGAACAAGCTTATAAAAGAAGATGATAAAGTCTAGTTGGTCTCATTGATTTCTGAGTACCTGTGCACTAGTTAGGTAGAGATATCAAACAAGCAGCTGGAAATGGCAACCTGACATTCATAGGTTCAACGTGCAGCAGAAATATAAAGCTAATTTAGGTGATAATTGAAATCATGAGAATGAACAAGAACATGTAAGGAGAGTAGGTAGGGTAAGAAGAGCAGTAGAACAGAAAGAGGAGAATCCAGGGGAATATTAAGACTTTAGGACTAGACAAAGAAAAGTAAAGGGGATCTCATGAATGAAATGAAGAAACAGCAGTCAGAAATGTTGAAAGAGAATAAGTAATGTACAATATCCTGAAGCCACAGGTATGCAGAAACTCAAATTTGATGACATATGTGAAATTCAGCAGGAAAAAAAATATCTAATAAGAGAAGGACATGAACAATATCCTGGGATTTTGTCATCGGAATGTACCCACAAAGTGCAAAATGATGGCATTTCTGGGAATGCTGCTCTGGAAAGAGTTCTTTTTTTTAAATATGTCCTAAAACATATTTAGGAACCTAGAATTTAAATGTAATGATATGATATCATCGAGAATAAAAGGCCAATACAATAGAAGTTCTGTTTTGATTTGACCTGCTCCCCCACATACCAAGTAATTAAATTTTCATTCTGAATGAGGAAAGTAATCCTCTACATCCTCTCTGTAGGCTCAGTAGCCCATGGAATATGTTTCTTCACCCAGCTGAAGGAATCACAAATGTTCTACACTTGAATATACACACAGTCTCTCCTCTGTTTTTATTACATTTAAATAAGACTTTAAAAATGCTAACTTATCAGAAATACACTAGAGGAAAAAGAAACAGCATGGATATAACCCCCTACTAATGAGGACTAATGCATAATTATTATAATACATGCACTTCTCTCCACAGACGAATATTTATAAACACTGAAACAGTCTAGTTTACAGTGAAGTCTTATGTACAGATTGTTTTTCTCTTGTGGTTTGTTCTTTTTTCTTATTGTCGTAATATTTAATGAATTTCACAATCTCTGTTCATTCTCTGAAAATACTGAATGAATCTGTGTATATAATATGTCCTGCCTTTAATGAATATACAGAGATAAGATATTAAGCAACACTAAACATATCACCATCAATAAAAATAATCAGTTATCTCAATTTTAAACACCTAAACTAAAACACAATATGTTAAAACAAAGCTGTTTGAATTAAGTAATTTCAACAGATGGACTTTGGGGAAGGGGGTCAGAGGGAAGCAAACAATTAAGTTAATTCAGATACAACACTGATAAGCTTTGAGAGAGGTTTGTTAAATAGAATCCTTCTTCTCAGCCTGAATCCTGAGCTAACTGGGAGCTAAAGGATCGAGACCAAAATATCAGCACTATTACCATCAAAACCTGTCTAGGTTGAAGGACATGACTTAAATATGTATCAGCGATGGAAGGACATGAGCTCATTCACTCAGTCCTGTGCCGTGCTAAACAACTGCAGGTCTATCCAGCCATTGGAAGATCAAACATGAAGGAAAGCATTACCCAAAGACCATAGTTCACATTGTGTATTACTCCCATTATTCTTTCAATCTCTACTATAGAAAATAAACATAAAAAGTCACATGGAAAGACAGAATAGGATGTATGTTTCCTATAGGCAATTGACCACCCCCCCCCACACACACACACACACACAAAGAAGAGAAAATGACTGGACTTTGAATGGTCAATTCATCTCCCAAAATCCCTGGTTAAATAATTCACTGCAACTCTGTGTGTTCCCTCCACAGAAACCAAAGGATTGGTCAGGAAGTGACTCCCATTCCCCCAATAAATACAAATGATTATTAATTAATTTCAGTAGCATTTGTTTTCTTTTTTCTCAACTGCAGGGTGGGTTAAAGCATGTTGCTTATACACACTTAAACTGTCTTTGATTCTACTTGTCATAAGACCATGATCATAAGTCTACAGATATGCATTAAATATGTACTTATAGGTTCTTTTGTAGGGTCAAAGCTTGAGCCTAGAATCATAATTCCCTGAATTAAGATCCAGTTACTGGGAAGAGGATGTGGCTCAATGGATTGGGCTCCCATCTACCATATGGGAGGTTCAGGGTTGGATTCTCAGGGCCTCCTGGTGAAGGCAAGCTGGCAATGGCAAGCTGGCCCACACAGAGTGCTGGCCCATGCAGGGGTCCTGGCCTGCATGGAAAGCTGGCACAGCAAGATGATGCAACAAAAAGAGACACAGAGGAGAGACAATAACAGATGCAGCAGGCCAGGGTATTGAAGTGGCACAAGAGATTGAGCACCTCTCTCCCACTCCAGAAGGTCCCAGGATCAGTTCCTGCACAGGTACAGGTTAGGTTTAGGTTGAGGTATGTATATGTACAGAGTGGGGGTGGGTGCAGGGAATCTTTTGCAGCTCTTGTATTCTGTGGCTGTTTCTCTGATTCCACCTGGTCATAACCAAACTTCCAGTCTCAAATTCATCAGAACTAGAGTTGTATTACTCCACTATGCAAAGTGGAAAATTTCCTATAAATGCCAGACCAAGATCTGCAATGGTAAATTGCCTGTTACCAAATCTGGAATTACCCAATTATCTCTGCATTTTCTCCCTCTTCCTATTCTTCAAGATATTATCTCTAGCTATACACCTGATGAATACTAGATATTATACACCTGATGTAACAAGTGTGGAAAGAGACCTTCACCATTGCCTTCTGGTATACTCAACAAGTAATCTCTTAATTAAGACTTCTGTAGAATTCTTATAGTCATAAAATGCTTTTCAGATACCTGCAATTGTCTTAAATTGACTTAAGAGCATATGGTAAATAACTTAAATCCATGCATTATCTCTGTTCTTTATTGCTGCCTACTGGTATGACAAAAGAGAAATCAAAAACTATAAATCCACAAGGAAAAGAGAACAAGGAGACAAAAGCAGAAGAGGGACATCTTCTATCACACTTGAACATGAACGAATGGTCATTCATTTTGCAAAGCAGAAAAACCCAAAACCTAAAGCCGCAGAGGAGGAAAACCAACAAAAAAACATTTTAATAATGCCACCAGAACCCACAGAAAGCAAAGGAGTTCAAGGCACCAGAAAAGTTGAGTTAAAAATCTATATAGGGAAGTGGATGTGGGTCAAGCAATTGGGCTCCCATCTACCACATGGGAGGTCTCAGGTTTGTTTCCCAGGGCATCCTGGTGAAGGCAAGCTGGCCCACACAGCAAACTGGCACAACGAAAGAGACAAAGAGGAAAGACAATGAGAGACACAACAAACCAGAGAATTGAGGTGACTTAGACAACTGGGTGACTCTCTCCCACATTGGAGGTCCCAGGATTTGTTCCTGGTGCCTCCTAAAAAGAAGATGAGAAGAGAAGATGGGCACACAGCAAATGAACACAGAGAGCAGACAGCAAGCACAAGCAAAAAGGGGGACTGAATAAATAAATAAATCTTTTTTAAAAATCTATATAGGGAAGTGGATGTGGCTCAAGTGATAGAGCTTCCACCTACCATATGAGAGGACCTGGGTTCGATCTCTGGGGCTTCCTGGTGAAAAGAAGAAGAGAAGGCATGTCTGTGTGGCAAGCCAGTACCCACGCAAGTGCCTGCATGGTGAGTCAAGTGCCCACGTGGTGAGCCAGTGCCAGCACAAGTGCCCACATAGCCTGCGTGGTGAGCCAGTGCCCCGCACAAGTGAGTCATGCAGCGAGATTATGACACATCAAAAAAGAGACAAGGGGAGAGTCAAGGTGAAGCACAGCAGAATCCAGGAACTGAGATGGTGCAATTGACAGGGAACCTCTCGTCCCATCAGAGGTCTCCAGGATTGAATCCTCGTGAAAACTACAGGAGAGAAAATGAGAAGAGAAGGCAACACAGTCAGCAAAAACAGCAAGATGAGAAGAGGGGAAGGGGAGAAAATAAATAAATAAATCTTAAAAAACAAAAATCCATGTAAAGGAGAGCGGGTGTAGCTCAGTGGTCAAGCCCCTGCTTCACATGTACGAGGTCCTGGGTTCAATCCCTGGTACCGATTTTTTTTAAAATGCTGGTTGCAACCTATGCAATCAGTTTTATATCCCACTAATGAGTGCCACATGTATCAGTCCATGCCAAAGGGGTGCTGATGCAGAGTACCAGAAATCTGTTGACTTAAAAAAAAAATCTAGGGAAACGGACTTGGCCCAGTGGTTAGGGCGTCCGTCTACCACATGGGAGGTCCGCGGTTCAAACCCCAGGCCTCCTTGACCCGTGTGCAGCTGGCCCATGCGCAGTGCTGATGCGCGCAAGGAGTGCCCTGCCATGCAGGGGTGTCCCCCGCGTAGGGGAGCCACACGCGCAAGGAGTGCACCCCGTAGGGAGAGCCGCCCAGCGCGAAGGAAAGTGCAGCCTGCCCAGGAATGGCACCGCCCACACTTCCCCTGCCGCTGACGACAACAGCAGCGGACATAGAAACAAGACGCAGCAAATAGACACAGAGAACAGACAACCGGGGGAGGGGGGCGAATTAAATAAATAAATAAATCTTAAAAAAAAAAATCTATATGAAGTCTTGCTACTCAAAGTTTGTGAACCAGATGCATAGACATCTCCTAAAAGCCCCACTCCAGGCTTTCTGAGTCAGGACCTGTATTTTAACAAGATTCCTAGGTAATTTGTAAACACATTAAAAATTAAGAGGCAGTTCAATTCTCAGAATTCCTCCCACATCCTATAGAGGCAGGTAACTCCTCCCTCCCACCCCAAGAGAAGATAAAAATTTTCTCTTTGGAGAAGTTGAACTGGAGAGATTCCAGACTCAGGACCACTGCCATAACTGAAGACAGGAGTGAAGAGACAGATAAAGAGCAGTAGACTCTGCTCAAGTCTTCATACTGAAGGGTAAGGTCCACAGGTCCCTTATCTGTTCAGCTCTCCAAGGTCAAGCAACAGGCCCCAGATCAAACATTAGAAAATTCCCCTTGGGGGAAACTACCTCAAGGAAGACCTACAGATACTGACATTTGGGGATTCCCAATGAAAAGTTATCTCATAACTTTATCCTTTCGAGAGTAAAAGAAGAGTAAGACACAATTCTGATACAGATCAGAACAGAGGGGTGGTTTTGTAATACAGTGTACATTCTGTCTCTCGGATTGATCTCCAGTCCAGCCCCTGCAGTAAGAATAGCAAATACTCCGATCAACTGGTAATGTCTTCCAGTGACACTCACAGTGGGGGCAAAAAAAAGATGTAATTTATTTGCAATGTGTGCCTCAACTGTGGGAGGAGATTTAATAACACAGGTGATAATAAACTAACAGCCTGTATTACTGAGAAACCACCATTTATCCTTTACCTCACAATTGAAGTAGATATTATTATTATCCCTTTACTTAGACAAGGAATTTGAGAGTTAGAAAGGTTAAATAGACTTCCAGATAAAATGGCATATTGAAAATACACTGCCACTTTTGCTCCCTCCAGAAACAGTACTCATTTTGAGTGAAATAATCCCACAAGGATAGGATAAACAAAAAAGGGGGTAAAATTTTTGCAAACTGGCAAGTAAATGAGGAATAGTAGATGATTTATCAAACCCAAGAACACTGACTCTTAAACTGGCATGAAGGAAAACAGAAAACCAGCACAGTTCATAAAGGAGAATCTCTGAAATGTTTAGGAATTAGAATTCCAAATTGTTCTGGAAGTGAAGATAAAGGGAAGTGACTAAAAAATAAAATGGATTGGTTGAAATCTCTAAGAAACAGTCAAGAGAAGCCGATGTGGCTCAAGCAATTGGGCTCCCGTCTACCATATAGGAGGTCCAGGGTTCAATGCCCAGGGCCTCCTGGTGAAGGCAAGCTCACCCGTATAGTGAGCTGGTCCACGTGGAGTGCTGGTCTGCACAGAGTACATGCAGGAGTGCTGCCCCACACGGGAGTGCTGCCTCACATGGAGAGCTGGCTCAGCAAGATGACACAGCAAAAAGAGACACAGAGGAGAGAGAATAAGAGACACAGCAGACCAGGGAGCTGAGGTGATGCAAGAGAATGATCGCCTCTCTTCCACTCTGGAAGGTTCCAGGATTGGTTCCCAGAGCTGCCTAATGAAAATATAAGGGGACACAGAAGAACACACAGCGAATAGACACAGAGAGCAGACAAATGGGGGGAGGGGGAGGACAGAAAAATAAATAAATCTTAAAAAAAAAAAAAAGAAGCCATCAAATCCCCAAATCACTCCCACTTCTGCCCTTCTCCCATCAGGGAAAAAAGACAGGGGATTTATTCTCTTGAGAGGGTAAAACAGTTTTTGACCTGGAGGAACCAGGTATTGTTAAGAGCATGAGTGCTGTAATAAAAATGGGCATCTTATATCCCTGACTCCCAGAAAACTGGTAGTCAGGTATTCTCCTTCTAGGCAGGAGAATATAAGAGTATTTGCATCTATGATGGTCAATTTCATGTGGCAACATGTCTAGGTTTTGGTGTCCAGTTGTTTGGTCAAGCAAGAACTGGTCTGAATGTGAAGGTATTTCATGGATTTAGGCCATTAGTCAGTTAATTGTATCTATGGCTGCTTACATCTAGAATCAACAAAGGAGATTGCCTTCAGCAGTGAGAGAAGTCTCACCTAATCAGTTGAATCCCCTCAGGAAGAACTGTCGATTTCGACAGCCAGAAAGAAGAATTTCTATCTCTTCTCCAGACAGAGGGCTTCTCCTGGAAAACTCATCATCACCTTTATTGGAATTCCTAACTTGTGGCTTCCCCTGGGGAATTCAACATCTTTATTGAGTTTCCAATTTGCAGTCTGTCCTATGGAATTTGGCTTGCCAATCCTCATAGTCACATGAGCCAATTCCAATTTTAAAAGTCTCAATATTTATAGTTATAGTTACAGTTATATATGTCCTGTTGTCAATTCTGTTTTTCTGGGGAACCCTGAATAATACTGCAGCCCCACCAGAATACGACCAGTCAAAGAGGAAATTCCTGAAGACTCCCACATTAGAGTTTTTCCAACTAAACAGATCTCTCCTCCACAGGGAAAGTCATAGTAACAAGCTGCATTCATGTATTCAGTTTCCAATCTGTGTTTTAAATATGAGCAGCCACCCAAAGATTATCAGACATTGGAGAATAAAACAAACAATTGGAAAAATAACTCAGGAAACATAAGTTTCAGGAGAAGAAAACATTTTAAAAGCAAAACATGATGAATATCTTCAGAGAGGTAAGAGAAGGTATTACAACCATGAAATAAGAATGGGATACTATTAAAAAGGAACATCAAAGAGATTAAGTAACTTGCCTAGGAAAATGCAAGTTGGATGAGGCAAGATCAGGATTGAAACTCAAAACTGTCTAATCTCAGAAATAAAACTCCCTTAACCATTGCACTTACTGTTTCTCAGTGGTCTGTGTCATTCTTGCCCAACAGATGTGAGCAGCAAGTGAAAATGAAAACAGCTCTTCTGCTACAAGACTCTAAGGACATAAGGAAATCTATATGTTTTAAGGTCCACCTAAACCAAACACTGAGCATAAAACAGTGTTCAACAGAAGTTTTATTTTAACATAAAGATCAAAGAAAGAACTCTCCTCATTTAAGGTGAGATTCTTTTGCATCTTGGGGAACAGTACAATGACAGCATCTGCAGTGTAAGGTAACTTTGACCCAGTACAACATAGAACTGGAACAATAAGGCTTTTCGCAGCAGCAAATGCAGGGGAGAGCAGTTTTGGAAATATCAGAGGTTTTGTTTCAGTGGCTTCAGAGAATCATCAACGATTCAGAGGCGCCTTTGCAATACCAAAGGCCTTAGTAGATCACCCCAGAGAAACAAAGTAATAAAGGGGTGAAAATAAAAGACATTCATGGCAGTTGAGGGAAAAGTAAGAGCACATGAGCAGACCCTCTGGAAACTCAGAAGTATTTGGGGAGCATTATGAATAGGGAGCATTAGTGGGGCTACAATAGTAGATAATAGCAGAATCAGAGATTGTGCCTTTGGTACTAATTTACTTCCAATCTGGTGTTCCCAGGAATATCCAGGTTAGGACAGAGACTGTATATGAAGAGCACCTTAGTACATGAACATATGGACATTAGAATATAGGCTAAGTCATTGCTCCAGGAGGGCCCTAGACTGCAGGTATCTTGGGCATGGTGACACAAATACACAGTTCATGGAAAATAAGAAATAATTAAATTATAAGCAAATTAAAGTATGTCCCTCCTCACTTATCATTAGAGAAATATAAATTAAAATTATATAGAAGTATTCACTACAAGATTGGCAAATACCAAATTATGTGATAGTACTCACTATTGGCTAGAACATAGGGAAAGAGAATACTCATACACTACTGGTCAGAGTATAAATTGGTATAACCTCTTGGAAGAGCAATTTGACTATAGCTGTCATAGAAACTTAACTGTTAATAAATTACCCCACAGAAATTTCACAAGCAGTTTACTTGCAAAAATAAGTCAAGATATATGTACAATGATGTTCACCAAAGCATTGCTTATCATAAACCCTGGGAAGAAAACTTAAATAGCCATCAGCAAAAAACTGTTTTGAGTAATTAGGTTCACTTATGCAATGGAACACTATATAACCACTAAAATGAAATGGATCTATCTCCAAGATATACTAAAAAGTGGAAAAAATTAAATTCAGAAGATTAAATATAATATACTACTATTCTATCTAAAATATGCATGCATATTTATAGGCACACTCATATATATACTTATATTTGCAAAGTAGATGTCAGGCACATTTCTGGAAACTGTTCATAACAGTTACATCAGGAAAGAGAAATTGCTGGTTTGGAATGGGAGGCAGACTTGTTTTTTATTCTATGTATGTAGATTTTTACTATATATTTTTTCATTTTCAAACAAGTAAAATATTGAAAGAACATTAAGTTAAAAGTTGTGTATCTTTATCAGAATCACCAGCTACTATTAGAAATAAAATATTCCTGAGTCTATATCCTTGACCTGGAATTCTTTCCACATACTAGAAGACATAAAATTAAAATTCAACAAGTACAAAACTAGGCCGCTCATCTCATCTTCTCAAGTATTACTACCACAACCATATATCTTTGTGTTCCTATATTTCCTAATTTCAGTCTCTTGAGTCAGAAACTTAGAAGTTATACAAGAGTCAACCCTTTCCCTCATCCCCTAAATCCGAACAACAAATGTAGTCAATTCTACCTCCTAAATTGTTCACAAATCTATCTCCAACCAGTCATCACCTCCTCTAACTTTGTTAACATAGTTACAATATTTCCCCAGGTTATTCTAATTTCCTTCTCACTAACTCTCTGCATCCAGGATCTCTTGAATCCATATTCTACACAGTAACCAGGGTGATATCTCAATTGACCCATCTGCCTGCTTAAACCCCTTCAATAGTTTCTTGTCTTCTTTTGAATAAAATCTAAACTACTTGGCATTTCATGTAACTGTGATTTGGCCCCTGCCTCCCTCATCTAACACTGTCTCCACTCTTTCTTTTCCCTCCCCCTCAGCCCACAAACCTGCCACTCTAAATTCTTGCAAGCTCCCAATCTCATAATACCTAGTCCATGTCATTCCCACTTGTTAAAATACTTTAGCCCCCTTATCTGTCTAATGCCTACTGTTCTTTAGTATTGGTTTACTTGGTAGCTCTACCTGATTGTGAACCTCCTTATGTTACCACTTCTATTGTCCTATCCTACCACCATGCTAGATACATAATGTATCTGTAAATATTTGTTGAATAAATGAGACAAGCTAGGCAAACCAGCTGTCATTCAAATAAGGTAAGGACAACTCCTCAGTTCAAAAATAAGGTCTTCTCTGAAAGAAAGGATTCTTGTTAATACATCTTTCAATGTCTTTGTTTTGCTCTTTGTTAATACCTTACAATGGTTTTGCTTAAACAATAGAAATGTATTGGCTCATGGTTTGAGGCTAGGAGAAGTCCAAAACGGAGGTGTTAGCAAGGCAGTGCTTTCTTCCTGAAGACTGGCGTTCTGGGGCTGGCTGCCAGTGATCCTTGGCTTTTCCGTCACATGCCAATGCACATGGCATCATCTTCTCCTTTCTCTTCTGGATACTGTTGACTTCCAGTTTCTCACTCCTCTCCACGGCTTTCTCACTCTCTTACTGACTTTATTTTGTTTATAAAGGACTCTAGCAACCCGGATTAAGACCCAACCTCATTCAGTTAATGACTAAAAAATAACATCTTCAAGAGATACTATTTACAATAAGTTCACACCCACTGAGATGCAGATTAAGAACATGTGTCTTGGAGGGTACACAATCCAACCTACCACACTCTCCTATCGCACATCTTAAAAACCCCACTGGTGAAGAATGTCCTTACATTGTGCCTAAAAAAATTACTGAATCCATGCTACATAGGCCCACTGAGAGGCACTACCAATGAGATGTGACAGAATTAGTATGAACTGCTCAAGTAAGGAAGTAATAGCTTTCTACTGATAAAGGTTAATATAAATAAACTGTAAAATATTAAAGAACAATTTACAATCTACCTGTGATTAGTCCCTTAAAATTGCAACAACGTCTATAAGAAAAAACTCCAATTCATTTAACCTAGGAAATATTATAGATGGTGGAAAATAATATTTGCTAGAACAATGAAATCAGGAAAAGAAAATTCAAACTATATAAAGCCCTTGAGAGTGGAACGTAAACATTCAAATCTCAACTCATTTTCCCGTTGCCTAAATGTCTTGTAGCTGCAGAAACATTCTCTATCACCTTGACATTTTTCTTTTGTATACAGATTTTATTTACCTGAATTATTAACACTGCTTTTGTTGATGTCCATGTCCTAATTTTCCTCTCTTCATTCACCTGTCATGAGTGTTTTGATTCATGTTTCAGGATACGATGAACAAAATATTTCTTTGGGAAGTTGGGTAGTAATACCAATGTTTTGTACTGCTAAGAGATTATGCAGTTTTCCCAGTTTTAAAAATAATGATCATTCCTTCTTTTTTTGTAAACTGTCAGTCACAAAAATTATACTTTAATCCCTATTGAATGGATAAAAGATAGATTTTAAAGTATGGATTACATGTCAGATGAGAAAACATAGTACATAGAGGCTGCAGTGAGCAAGCAATTCACCATATGAAATATATGCCTTCAGGAAAAAGCCCTCAAGTCAATAATTGTAAACAGCAATTAGTAAAGCTCATGAGAGTATTATTTTACTCCAATAGCCAAAATCTTTGTTTTTTACCAGCATCACACTATACAGCATGCAGTGTCCATGCTCAAAACCTATTTGATTTCATCAGAAGTTTTGTAGCAGCAAACATAGATAGAAATACACAAGGCTCACGATTATAGCAAGATAAACTCCCCAGCTGTCATTTAAAATGGGGGAAGGGTTAACAGTCTTTCAGCTCTTTTTAAAAACGTACTCCTAGTTTTCTCTGTTTCATTTTACCATAAACAAACTTTCATTATTGAAAAGGAAGAAAAATCAAATCTGTCTTTTTGCAAAGTTTCCTTGAAACTCTTTAAGGAAAAATGACGCGTCACCAACTCCCCCTGAAATCTCAAAGATTTAGTTGCGATATTAAGGGGCCATATGTACAAACATGCTTTCATTTCAAACAAACAGGCTCATTGGGAAGAAAAAGTTTTCTGTCTTTGATTTATTTTAGAATGATAAAATGAAAGGCACAGCGATACATACCTTAAGCCCTGTGAATTCACAATGGGACTTTAAAATAAAGAGGCAAAAAACCTTTGAACTAACAAAGGTCCATCACTGCACACTTTTTTCTCACAAGTGCCTTGTAAAGGAAATTATGCTAGATGGAGGGACCAGCTGACTTTTGCCACTATACCTCTAGTAACATAACACATTTCCAGACCATATCAATCCAGTCAGAATGTACGTCATTGGCTCCTCTTGGACCTTTCCTCTTACCGCGTCGCTCTGTTTTTAGTCCAATGCCCTGTGAAAGCGTTCACTCACTGGCTTACATTTGAGTGTCGCTTTGTACTAGCCCAAAGCCCAAAGCCTACCGACTGCATTAAATTGATTAAAGTCGTCCCAGAGGCTACCTAGGCTTTTACACTACCCTGAGATTAAAGAAAGAAAAATATATATATATCTCCTTCTTCTGAGGATGTTTTGGTTTGGGCTGCGCGGGTAATTTGGATGAGGTGTTGGGTTTTGGGGGGGATTGGGTGCACTGGTTTTATGTTTTTTCTCTGTAGTTTTCGAAGAGGTCGAGAAAAATACAAAGCTCTTATATCAGAAAAAGAGAGGAAGCTTTTATTACAAATGATCTCTAATTACTCCTTTGTTCCAAAAAGACAGCAATTACAGCTGCTGAAACTTAAGAAGCCAAAACTATAGCCTGATGAAGCATTCATCCTCCACCATGGAGAAAGAGCCTTAGGTAAGTATTAGTAATTTTCCTAAATTTAACTGAATGAAAATGCTCCCAGGCCAGTAAATTCAAAATCGAAAAGAAAAGTGGGAGGTCAAAATATCAAACAGTCCATGTGTAAACCAACCATAAGCCTATGAAAGAGTCAAGGAAACAGAATGGGATCCAGCATAATTTCAGTGTCTGTTTTCTATCATACTAGGAGAAGGTGTGGCACAGTTATTAAGACCATGGGCTCAGAGTTACACCTCCTGGTTATCTGACTAGCCTCACCAATTATGTGACTTGGGGAAGTTACCTAACCTCAAAAGCTCGGTTTTATCTGTAAAAATAAGGATAATAATGTCTCTCTCATTGGGATATAAAAAAAAACTTTAAGGAAAATGCATTTTAAGTATGTAATTCAATTCAGGCAGCATATAGTACACACTCACTACCATTAATATTATTCTGCATGAAATAGTTCCTGCAGTTCAACAAAGCAAGTTTAGAAATAGGATATGGTTTGGTTTGAGATACTTGGCTTAGCTCCAAAAGACCTGGATTCTAGTTTTGGCTTGGTTGTTTATTTGCTGTTTGACTTTATGCAAATTTCGGGGCTTCAATATCTTCATCTATATAAGAGAGTTACATTAAATTGATGGTTTTCACACTTTGGTTAAAGCAGAACTCTGTTTTCAAGTGAAATCAAACCTTATTAATACCAAAAGTTCCTGCCATGTCACTGAAACGGTTCTTGTTCAGGGCATCAACAATTTCCATGCTACCAGATCCCATGGTAAATTCTCAATCTTCCGTCTACTCTGACTTATAGCAGCATTTGACATAATTGACCATTCATTTCTTTTTTTTTCTTTGTCTTTATTTTTTTAATGTTACATTCAAAAAATGTGAGGTCCCCATATACCCCCACCCCCCTCCCCCCACTCCTCCGCCCATAACAACAACCTCCTCCATCATCATGAGCCATTCATTGCATTTGGTGAATATATCTCTGAGCACCACTGCACCTCATGGTCAATGGTCCACACCATAGCCCACACTCTCCCACAGTCCACCCAGTGGGCCATGGGAGGACGTACAATGTTCGGTAACTGTCCCTGCAGCACCACCCAGGACAACTCCAACCCCCGAAAATGCCCCCACATCACATCTCTTCCTCCCACTCCCTACCCCCAGCAGCCACCATGGCCACTTTCTCCACACCAATGCCACATTTTCTTCGATTACTAATCACAATAGTTCATGAATAGAATGTCAATAAGTCCACTCTAATCTATACTCTATTCCTCCATCCTGTGGACCTTAGAACGGCCGTGTCCACTCCACATCTATATCAAGAGGGGGCTTAGATTCCACATGGATGCTGGATGCAATTCTGCTTTCAGGTTGTAGATCCTCTTGGCTCCCTGGTGTAGTGGTTGACCTTCTTCACCTCCATGTTAGCTGAGTGGGGTAAGTCCAATAAACCAGAGGGTAGGAGTTACAAATCTGTTGAGGTCCAGGGCCTGGCTATCACATGGTCAGTCCAGAGATTCAGGTCCCCTGGGTATACATTAAACCACAGCACCAACTACAGTTCCGGTAAAAGTAACAGGAGAGGCTTGTGGACAGCTCCATCACACAAAAACATAAACTTCAAAATAGGGCCAACTGACATGGCACTGAACTCCATCTGCCATGACCATAGAACCTGTGGGTCTCTGCAGCCCTCAGAAGAACCAACACCTGGGGTTGAATCTACTTTATCTGTCTCTGGGACTCTGCTCAGGTGTGCATAAGGGCAACCCCTCTGATAACCTCCCAGCTCTTTTTGGAAACTCATAGCCATATACACTCATTTGTCCTTTCCATTTCCCCCTTTTATTCAGGTCAGAAAGCATTTTTAACTCTTCACTTCTTTTTGAAACATTTTCTTCTCTTGGTTTGAAGGTCAGCACATGTGGCACTTTGAAGTTATTTTATGAATCCCAAAAAGAAAAAGATTATGTTCTTGAACTAATTCATTCCTGTAAGTGTGGGGCCTGTTTGATTCACTACCTCAGTGAAGCATGACTCAAGTTAGGGGTTACAGAAGCTTTATATAAATGGAGACACAGAGAAAGACCCACAGAGGCAGGAAGCCACCTTTTTGGATCCTGCCATGTGAGAGAGGACTCTAGATCCCTAGCAGCCAAAGCTTAAGCATGAAGTCCCCAGGAGGCTGGACCCACGGAGCAGCTCAAGGCTAAAAAGAGGAGCCATAAGCCTGATTGCCCACAACTGAACTCAGGGAGAAAGTGGAGCAGCGGAGACAGAGAGAGGAGGCCCTGAAAGAGGCAAGCCCTGTGCCTGGTTGTCCCCAGCTGGCCTCCGGGAGCCAGTAGATGATGCAGGGGAAAGCAGGGGCCTCGGCAGAGAACGGCCACCATCTTCCCCACGTGGCAGGACACCAGGATCACCAGTAGCTGACTTGGGCGAGGAAGCACCTCTGATGGTGCTTTGATTTAGACATTTCACAGCCACAGAACTGTAAGATATTACCCTAAATAAAATCCCCATGCTAAAAGCCAATACATTTCTGATACTTTGTATGGGCATCCCTGTGGCAAACCAAGCACAGCAGCCTGGCTTTCTTCCTAGCTCGCTGAATGCAGCTTTGTCATCTTTAATGAGTCACATTCCCATTCCCAATCTTTACCTGACTCAAGCCCCGGTTTTCTTCTCTTTTTTTGCTCATTCCTCAAACGATCTCATCCAGTCCTGTGTATTTACATCCATTTATATAATTAAGACTCCCAAAAGTATATACTCAACTCCAAACTTCCCTGAGTTCCAGATTTGTGTATCCAAACACCTCTCAGCAGCACTACTCTAAACGTTCAAAATCCAATTACTTCTATTTCCCTCAATCCTTTTTTACTGGGCCAAAGAGAACTTTTATTTTCCCCTGCTAATCCCACATCTCAACAAGGCTCCCTATTTCTACAAATAATACTCCCATCCTCTAGAACTGTCCTTAATACTTCTGTTTTATTTATATACCATGCTAGGTTCAAAAGCAAGTTCTACTATCACTTACCTCAATATATATCCAGAATTTTACCACTTCGCTTTATATCTACAGCTCCCTTTCTAGTCCAAGTCGCCATCACCTATGGCAAAAATTACTGCAATCGCCTGCTTCCTGTTGGACTTTTTGCTTTATTCCTCTTTTCTCTAACAATGTTTCTTGCCTTAAAAGTCTACGTTGTCTGATGTCAGTAGAGCTCTAACAGCTTTCTTTTATTTTTTAGAACAGTCTGAATATGATATTTTTATATAGTGTTCTACAAAAAAGGAAAAAGGAAAACTCAAAGAATCTTTTATAGCCTCACATATATTGGCAGACTTTTATATGTTAGAATATCCATATTGAATTAAAAATATTTTAATCTATGATTTAGTTCAAATAAAAATGGATTAGAACAAAGTTAGTAGCCATATGCTCCGTGGATAGTCTCTTTCATTTCCATTTTGTTCACTGCTGATTTTGTTGTGTGTATTAAACCATGTGATGGTTAAGTTCATGTGTCAGCTTGGCTAGGTTATGGTGTCCAGTTGTTGGGTCAAGCAAGCACTGACCTGATTATTACAGTGCATGTATTTCATGGATTTAAATCATTAGTCAATTAATTGTATCTATGGCTGATGACATAGACAGTCAACAAAGGAGATTGCCTTCAGCACAGAGAGAAGTCTCATCATATCAGTTGAAGGCCTTACAAAGGGAGAACTGGTCAGTTCAACAGTGAGAAAGAAATCTATCCCTATTTCAGCTAGCCAGCTACTCCTGGAGAATTCATCGAAACCTCCTTTGGAGTTCCCAACTTGCAATCTGCCCTATGGAATTCAGATTTGCCAATTCCCACAGTTGTATGAGCCAATTCTTATAGCAGATCTCTTAATATTTACATATACATATAAACAAACACACACACACACACACACACACATCTTATTGGTTCTGTTTCTCTAATTCTTAGAGCCCTAAGTAATACCTCTGTATTATTTATATTATTTAATCACTTCTTTCAGGAGAACAAAATCCACTTGGTCTGGTTCACCCAATTCAATCAGCCTTGCAGTTCCCTTTCTTGTGTGAATGTCAATGTTACAGCCAGATGTAACTTGCAACCTTTCCATATTTGTCTTTTTGCAGCTATTTAATTTCTCATCTTAGAAAAGTGTTTTTCCCTATTAGCAGATGTATGGAATGAATATATGCTGTTCTTTATTTTTTTAATTAGAGAAGTTGTGGATTTACAGTACAATCATGCATAAAATATAAGGTTCCCATATGCCAACTTATTATTAATAACTTGCATTGGTGTGGTACACTTGTTACAATTAATGAAAACACATTTTCATTAAGTGTACTACTAACTATAGTCCATGGTTTAACCTAAGGTTCACTGTTAGTGTTGTGCAGTTCCTTGGGATTTAAAGAAAAAATTATTATAGTAACTTATATACAACCAAACATTTCCCCTTTTAACTACATTCAAATATATAATTTGGTACTATTCATTACATTCACGATGTTTTGCTACCATCATTACCACCCATTACCAAAACTTTTCTAACATCCCAAACAGAAACTATACATTTTAAGCTTTAACTCCCTATTCCTTACCAGCTTTCTTTTAATTAGTGTTAAGTATATATTTTCCTGTTCTTTTACTTTTAACCTTTCTTTGTTCTTATTTATTTCCTTATTCTTTATTCTGTGTAAGCAGCATATAGATGGGTTTTGTATTTTCATCCAGACTAACAATATCAGAATTTTACTTGTAATGCTTTTACTGATGTAGTATATTTAGGGCTATGACTTTACTGTTTGTCTTCTGTCTTAGCCTATGTTTTATATTCTTTTTCTTCTCTGTTCTTTTCTTTTTTGGATCAATCAAATATATTTGTTTCACCTTTCCCTCTGTCAACTTGGGATACTATTTTTTAGTTATTTTCCTATTGATTACATAGACTTCATCATGCATATTTCATCTAATTCAGTCTAATATAAAAAAAATTACTTTTACCATTTCCCAATAATGCTAAAATCTTAGACTATTTTAATTCTATTCACTCCTCTCTTGCCTTTTGCATTATTTTTACATGAATTTTATTTCTATATTAATTTAAAACTCCAAAAGACATTACTATTGTTGTCCTGTAAAGTCTATAGTCACTTATATTTGCCCACATACTTGCTCTTTTTAATGTTCTTCATTCCCTCTTGAATTTACATGCCTCTTTCAGAAGAATTCTCTTCACTATTTCTTTTACTACAGATCTAGGAAATAACAAATTCCCTCCATTTTTATTTTATGAAAAACGTTTTCACTTAACTTTAATTTAAAAAAAAAAAAAAGAATATTGTCTAGGTTGGCAGTTATTTTCTTGCAGCTTGTTGAAGGTACCATTCCATTTTTTCCTGACTTCCAATATCTCAGTTGAGAAGTCAGATGTCAGTCTTATTGCTATTCCTTAAAAGGAATGTGTCTTTCTCTGGATGCATTTAGGCCTTTTCTCTTATTGGTTTATCATCAGTTTTATATATTGTTTTCTTTGAATTTGTCTTACTTGAATTTCTGGATTAATGACTCGTCAGTTTTGGAAAATTGTTAGTGATTACCTCTGAATATTATTTCTACTCTATTCTCTCCTCCTCTCCTTCTGGGACTTCAATTACACATCCTTATCAGCATGTCCCACATTTATCTTATCTGTTTTTCCATTTTTTTTTTCTGTATGTGCTTCCTCTTAACTATTCCCTCTTGATCTATTTTCCAACTCCCAAAAACCTTATAAGCTCCAGATTATGCTATCTTACACCAGAAGGTCTTTCCCCTTTCTGCTATTAGGAGGGTGGCCCTTAGGGTGATTATTCATCTCAAGCCAATCAGGAACTGAGCAGAGCTGGGGTTGTGGATATGTTTTAGTAAGACTCAAATCTAACTTTTCTTGGTCCTGTTCCTAGGGCCTGAATCCCGGAGCTTTTAATTGTAAGCTTGTAAGACTTTGACTCCACAAACCTGAAAGACTGAGGAATATTCTGTTCTCCCTTTCAGAGGTTTACAATTTAGCTCTTTAGCTTCCTTCCCCACACAATGCCAGATGTGGCAAATGTCTTCACAGGAAGACTCAAGATGGTCTGAGAGTCTTTCAGTCTTCAATTTTGTTAACTCCAGCCCTGAAAAAAAAAATGCCAAAATTTTTGATAGTTTCTGTGTCCTCTATGAATGGCCTTCTGCCAGAGCTTAAGCCTGAATTTTTTACCTCTATCTGTACCCAAAATTAGTAAGTGTCCCAGATAAAAAGTAGCTTTAGATCAACTCACCATTCCTTTTAGGATTTCATCCATTACTTATTTGGTTTTAGGGACTCTTCTCCTGGAGAAAGCTTTGTTTCCTGAGCATCACAAGAC
The DNA here is from genome assembly GCF_030445035.2 of Dasypus novemcinctus. Taxonomy (NCBI): domain Eukaryota; kingdom Metazoa; phylum Chordata; class Mammalia; order Cingulata; family Dasypodidae; genus Dasypus; species Dasypus novemcinctus. The sequence goes on along the minus strand of NC_080681.1, from coordinate 35,594,860 downwards.
TATGGGATATTTCACTATACCTTTCAGAGGCTTTCAACCTAGCTCTTTAATCTCCTGTGAATCATCACAACTACACTGATAACGCGTGTGAGATCCTGCCAGTCTCCAATTTTGTCACTCCAGCTCAACACAAGCACTAAAAGCTTTATTCTCCCCAGAAGCATCATTCAGCCTGGCCCAAATTGTGTTCTTCAGGCTTTGTCCAGAATTATCAGGTGGGACGATGATTGCTGATCATCAGTTTCTCTCACAGACTCTTAGTCTGTCTCATCCTCATCACTAGAGGCAGCTCTCTAGTGCCTTTAAAATTTTGTTTCTCTTAATTTGTTCAGCTTTTTCTAATTGTTTTCTGCAGGAGAATTGCCTTACCACAATTGCCTTACTACTGTTTCCTACTCAGAAATGGAAATCTATGTAAACCTCCTAACAATTTTTGTGGTTTCCACGCTGATGATGCTATGGGCTATTCAACAACCAGAAACTAGGATGACCCTTTTGAATCATAAATCAGGTCACATCATGATCTACACTTGTAATAAAATCCAAACTCTTTATCATGCCTTCAAGGCCCTACATGTTCTTGCTCTGACACATCTCTGACTACACCTCTTAGCTTTCTCCCATCCTTCACTGTGCTCCAGTAATGTACCTCTTCTTATTCCTCAAAGTTGATAACCAGAAATCTGTTCTTCTTCTCCCCCTCAACCCACACCTTCAGAACAAAAGCTGTATAAGACTAAGGATATTGTCCACCTTGTTCAAGAGTTTTATTCCCAGCACCTAAAATGATGTCTAGTCATGTCATATGTGCTTGTATTAGTCAGTCAAAGTCTATTTTCCTGTGTTGGAGCAAGATGGCTGCTGACGTCTCTGAGGGTTCAGGCTTCCTGGGTTCCTCCCTTCCCAGGGCTTGCTTCTTTCCAGGCTTAGGTTTCCTCTCTTCTTGGAGCTCCAGCTTGAGGATTCAGCATCAAACTCCAACATCAAAACTCCATCAAAAACCCTCGACTCTGTCCTTTGTCATGCCTTTTATCTGTGAGTCCCCACCCACCAAAGGGTGGAGGCTCAATGCCCTACTGGCACAAGAGGTTTACATAATTACTTAATCAATATAATCTAATATGCCCAGAGGAAAAAATCAGTTTACAAACATAATCCAATATTTCTTTTTGGAATTCATCAATAATATCAAACTGCTAAGTGCTAGATAAATATTTACTTAATAGATGAATGGATGAAGTTGAAGTTGCCTTGGCTGAAATGTGGCTAGGGTTCTGAAGGCCTGCCTAATAACCTCCTCTTTGCTGCCCATCATAGTCTAGATAATTGAAAGTTGACTACATATTTTTAATGAAATTTTAATCAAACTCTTACAGAAATCCTGAAACATGTTCAAAGAAACTCAGGGTTCCAAGTCCAAAAAATCAATTATAACAGAGCTGGTACAGCTCAGTGTTGAACACCTGCCTCGCATGTACAAGATCCTGGGTTCAATGCCTGGTACCACCTAAAAAAGAAAATTATATAGCGAAGATTCCTTCCAGTTCTAATATTCTAGCAAAAACACCATGGTAGGTAAAAAGCCAAAACTGAATATTCCAACAGGCCCATTCCACTGGTGCATATTTTTCACCAGGAAATATATACATCCTTAGATGTCCTAATAATTAAAAACGCAAAAATAGTAGTAACTATACAGTTACTTTTTAGATCCAGCTGATTTTCTACTTTCCATTTCAGTGCCAGGCCTTGAAACCAACTAAGATTAGTTCTAGGGACTAGAACAAAAATGACATTCTTCACCAGAATGCAGAAGCATCTATATTACTAGCTGTGCCTGTGGTAATTTTATGTGTGTAGCTTAAATACCAGCAGTTTTGCAGTTGGGGACCATTAAGATCTCAGGCACAGAATTATACAAGTTTTATTTGCAGGTAAGAAGGAAAAAATAAAATAAAATGTTCCCACTGACCTATGCTCTGCCAAACACTTGCTTTTCCTGAAGATGAAAAGGGACTTCATATTTATGGAACTTCACAAAAGTAATGACTATATAAGATCCAAATAACTCTAGTCCCTGGGAAGAACTGCTTTTCATCAAAAGAGGTAATTAGTAATCACTCACACAGATCTGGTATTTTCTTCCTATTTCTAGAAAAAGTATCAATTTTTTCTCTCTCTCTGGGCAGCTTTCCATCATTCCTCAGAACAAGATTTCCCTGAAGTATCACCTTAGAAGGCACAACAGTTATTAGGTGTACCTTTGGCACCTAGTTCTTTTCACTGCAATGCATCTCTTTCATGATTTCATTGGTCCAAGTGGTATACAGCTTGGTTTGTTCTGCTTAAATAGAATAAATAAAACAAGAAGTGAAAACTTAAACTAAACCTTCAAATGAGAAATAATTACCTTAAACTCTGACAAAATTATTTCAAGAATACCTAAATCCGTAATCTAGAGGCAAATTCCTTCTATGGGTGAAATAATAGAAATTTTCTCTCATTTTTTTTTTTTGTTTTGTTTTTTATTTTGTTTTTGTTTGAGGTACCAGGGCCAGGGATTGAACCCAGGACCTCATATGTGGGAAGCGGGCGCTCAGCCACTGAAACACATCAGCTCCCCTGAGTTGTTTTTTCATCTATTTGCTTGTTGTTTGTTTTGTTGTTGTTGTTTGTTTTTTGGAGGCACTGGGAATCTAAACCAGGACCTCCATGTGGGAAGCAGGTGCTCAACTGCCTGAGCCACATCCACTCCCTCTCTCATGTTATTCTAAGTTCAAATCAAATATTATCTTAACACCAATCATTGGCCACAAGTACCATTCTGCATCTGAAAGAAAAGTTCAGGATGACTTATGGTTTACACAAGTTCTACTTACTTTATATAATTAACCTTGATGCTTTCCTTTTTTTTTTTTTTTTTAGACCAGTAAAAAGAATATTGGGAAATGGGGAAAAGAACCCAGATTGCTGAGAAAAGGGAAAGAAGGCTAGAAATGTGCATAAAGATTTGATGCGGGGTGGGTTTTGGCTTGTGGTTACCGTTTGAGCTATTAGTTATTCCTCTCCCTGCTAATGCTAGAGGGAAGGTCCCAGCTGTTCTGGGGGACCTCGCTGATGGTGGGGATCAATGGTGAGGCCTGTTTGGAAGATCTGGAGCCTCCCCTCGGCCCCAGAAAGAATCCCGGAATTTAAGGCCTTGACACACTTTTAACTCCCAAGTACACAGGTTAAGTAACGGTAATTACCAAATATCAAACCACCTGAGAATTTTTCATGACTAGTACAGCTA